>NC_135547.1:106302835-107542419 GCF_045843805.1 Urocitellus parryii
TCAATAAGAACAGAGATATGGAGGTGGTCAGGAGAAAGAAGTATAGGAACAAAAACAAAATTAGTGATGTTAAAGTGTAGCCCAAATTAGGGAAGGCTTGGACACCACTTTATGGAACTTAGACATTATCTTTGAAAGAAGTAGAGGCCATTAATGAAAGGTACCCGGCAAACTCTCAGATTTGAGGAATACAGGACCAAAAACAAGGAGAGTAGACAGGAGGTTCCTGATATAGTATAGGAGCAACATGGTTCTATATTAGTTTTACATTAATTACTGCAGATGAAGACATCATTTTAAAAACTGCTGGTAAAATATAATACAAATTATTACATCATGTTGAATGTGTTGTTAGGTATTGTTTTGTGGAACTTTTGTTTTCATTTGTATTTTTATTTCATTTCAGTTTTATTTCTAATTTCAAAATATTCTCCACAGACTTATACAAAATGAATTAATTAGTACACTATCAATGAGGCCATATTGGATTAATTATTACAAAATTAAGAGTAAATTCATCCCTATATAACAAATATTTTTAAAAGTATAAATAATTTCATTTATTGATTGAATAAATTATACTTTTTTCTGGTACAAAATTCATGGCATTAAAGGGCATCGACTGATTATCATTTGCTTTACTTTCTATCAGTTACCCAATTTCTCTCCCCATAGACTTCCAAGGTTTCAGTTTCCTGGATAGTCTTCCAAGGAAAGAGAGAAAGAGAGGGAGGGTGGGGAGAGAGGGAGAGAGAGGGAGAGAGGGAGAGAGGGAGAGAGAGAGAGAGAGAGAGAGAGAGAGAGAGAGAGAGAGAGAGAGAGAGATTACAACTATATGGGGGGAAAATGGGAGTTCATAACCCAGTTGAATCAAATGTATGAAATATGATATGTCAAGAGCTATGTAATGTTTTGAACAACTAATAAAAAAATAAAAAAAGAACTATAAAGTGTTTCTGTACTCTGCTTATTTTCTCTTAAGGATGTATACTAACAATTATTTTCCTAAAAAGCATTCTCTTTTTTTACAGTTTCATACTATTCTAAGGATGTACCTAAATCTTTAACAATATTCTTATTAAGAAACATTTTGTTTGTTTTCAATTTCTGCTATTACCACAGCAGAACAATGTATAACATTGTACACATGACATCTCAAACATTATAAGTATATCTATAGGATAAGTTCCTAGAAGTAGAATGATTGATCAACAGGGCATTTGCCATTTTAGTAACTATGCCAAATTTCTCTTTATAGAATTCTCAGCAATATAAATAATTTGTTATCTACCCCCTATTTCATTGCCCACTCAATGTGTCATAAACCTTTTCGATTTTCTACACAAAGAAAAATGATATGTCATTGTCATTTTAATTTAGATTCTTCTTTTGAATGAGGGTGATTTTTTTCATGTGTTTCAAAATCATCTTTATTTTCCTTTGTGTGCTATTTGCTACATTCTTTACCAATTTTCTCTAGTGGGTTACTGGTCTCTTTCTTCCTGTGAAAAATATAGTTTACAAACTTGAAGTAAAAACATGACTTTCTACAACAAAGATTTTAATGAATATTTGCTATGTATGACAAATAGATTCTAGTTTTAAGGTTGTAACCTGAAAATATCAAAACTAGTCTTTAAATTGCACAGGAATGGTCTCTGCCCTTTTTAGTAAACAATCCTGGATGGGAATTCTATGTGATGACAAATCATAGAAGAATTACAGATTTTTAAAATTGGGAACTGGTATGTAAATATTTGCTTTTTTTTCTTTTCTACTTAACACTATATAATACGTAGAACCCAGTTTGTTTTTTCAAAGGACATATGTCAACTGACTCCCATTCTTGCAAAATTCATTACCTAAGGTAGGCTTATGACTTTTCCCTGCATTTCATTTTCTAGCCAACTCTGAAATAACCATTTGGAAGGTTTTAAGTTTATTTCTACACCTAATTTTTGTCTTATGAAAATCAAAGCTGTACTTTTCCAGTCTTCAGGAACACCCATAATGGTTTGTCATTTGGCTTGCCAGTTTTATTAGTATCCTGAGATGTAATTTATCTAGATCAAAAGAGTTAAGTGTGAGCAGCTGGGGGCTCTCTAATCTCTTTACCCATCTTGGGCACTAGTTCCCTCTCATTATTATTTGTTCTGTTCTTTGCAGTCAGAATATTATTCCTCTTGACATATAAGAAACAAACCCAATAGGAATTAAAAGGTCTTCATTTTTAATTTGCCCTCACCAATATTATCCCAAAGCAGTCCTATCCTATCCTAGATCATTTCTGGCTCCAAATATACCCTAAAGAGTCATTTTGTCATCCTAAAATTTTTTATACTTTTTTGATATCACAGTTTTATTACATACTAGAATTTTAATTTTTTTACTTAGCAGTCTTCCACTGGTCCATTAAAACCAAGTGTAGATAATGATACTTTAGAGGAAGTTATGTGAGAACATCAGAAGCAATGTTATCATTATTTTTAAATGTACACTAAAGAAAGCTCTGCCCTGCATGTGAATAGCATCCTTTATGCTTTTTTGTTTCCTATGTGTGCAGGAGTAGAAAGATGGAAACATTTCCACTAATTTTCAAATAACTTCTGTTTAAGTGAATGAATGGACCACCTGGTTACAAACCACATATCCCGAGGCGTGACTTTGATTGGCAGACAGAATACAGGGTAGAAACAATGGAAGTTAAATGAGGAAGATTTGGAGCTTGCCAGTAACCAGCCTTGGTAGTAGGGGGTAGTTACTGATAGAAAATATCAGGCTGGGATTTCATATACATTCAGAGGTACTGTGTACTTGCAATTTGCAATGTTCAAAGCAGTGCAATTTTCTAATCATAACTTTTAAAAAAATTCAGGCACCTTTCTTTTTAAAATATTTTTTAAGTTGTAGATGGACAGAATGCCTTTATTTTATTTGTTTTTTTTTTAATTTTTATGTGGTACTGAGGATCAAACCCAGTGCCTCATGCATGCTAGGCAAGCACTCTGACACTCAGTTATGGCCCCAACCTTCTGCTGCCTTTCTTGATTGTCTCTTAAAGCTGTTTCTATGTAGCTGTTTATTCATAAAACTATATCATATAAAGATAAATATTATTTCCCTAAGTATGGAAATGAATTAGAGTTCTGGGGTTTACATTCATTTGTTCCCAGGTCTGTTATATGTTATCTTGAGCCATGTTCTCGAACCTTAATGCACTTAAAATAAGCTAAGAATCTTGGTAAATTGTAGTTTCCAATAATACTGATGCTGCTGGTCTGATGATCCATGCTTTGATAACTGTTATGGATTCTTAAGTACATTATCTATATTAAATATACAGCAGGAGGTATATGGGTATGTCTTGGGGTCAAATGTCCTTTCACACAAAGGGAGGTTCTCCATTTTCTTTCCCTCAGTGATCTTTACAACCCACCTTTTTATTGGGTAGTGAGAGAAAATTGGCTTATTCTGAAACAATAATTTAATGGGTCTCTATTTAGAAGTTGGTTCTTAGATAAATGGTCAGTCATTTAGATCCTCTTGCTCTCCTCCTGCTCTTCCCCAAGATGGCAGCTGGGTTGATGGACGAGGGAAAATTACAAGACATACAATACCTAAGTTCCCCTTGCAGGTCCTTGTACTCCCTAGAACCCTATGCTCTTGGCAACATTGCAATTTTGTCGGCCTGGTGAGTGTTTACTTTGCTTACCTCCTAGCTGTGAAGTTGTATTTTTATCAGGAAATGCTGTGCTCTGCTCACTAAACTATATTGGTTACTAAAAGGATCCTTAAATCTGGTAGTTACGACTGAAGAATACTTAAAATTCTAAATACATAATTATGACACCTCTAAAAACAAGCATGAGTATCATTATGAGTAAGAATGTCTGCCAAGAAGTTACAGCAACATAAAGTGACTCGTTACATTTTATTTGGTGGTGCTTGTTGGGGGTGGACTTAGTGTTTACAGGTAAAACATTCATGTGCTGTGGGGAAAAACAAAAGCATGAGAAGTAATGGTCATAATTTTTTACTTCATTTTTTTAAAAGTAAATAAAATAAATATATATGTATATACATATACACACATCCTATAAACACACATATATCATTTAACACTGAAAACAGCTCTTTAATAAATACTTATATAAAGCTATTTTAGTATTTAGTTGCCATCTCAAGAACTTAGACCAAATTAAACTTCCACTTATATTTGATAGCTAAAACGTTATCTAAATGGCAGGTGAAATTAATTTAAAAATGAATGTCTCCAATAAAACTCTATAACATTCTGAAAAAAAAATTGGTACCAGAGATTGAACCCAGAGGCATTTAACCACTGAGCCACATCCCCAGCCCTTTTTATATTTTATATTGAGACAGGGTCTCACTAAGTTCTTAGGGCCTTGCTAAGTTGCTGAGGCTGGCTTTGAATTTGTGATCCTCCTGTCTCAGCCAACCAAGCTACTGGGATTACAGGCATGTGCCACCCACCTGGTTACATTCTGAAAAACAAATCTTAAGGAATGGTTAATATATTGAAATTCAGGATAAACTTGTGTTTTATGTGACTTTATAATATATTTTCACACTGGCAAAACAAGTTTGAAAATAAAAAGTCAGATGATTCTTTCCAATGAAGACATAACCAATCTTTAGTGCATTGAATTTGATACTTAGAAATACATTAAATGAAGCACACTGATGCATGTCTGTAATCCCAGGGACTCAGAATACTGAGACAGAATAATCACCAGATCAATGCCAGCCTTAGCAAATTAGCAAAGCCTTAACCAACTTAGTGAGATCCTGTCTCAAAATAAAAAGCAAAAAGGAGTGGTAAAGGACCCTTGGGTTCAATCACCATACAAGGGGGAAAAAAGCAATATCATAGTAAAATTTCCTCTTGAATAAACCATTTGTATCCTGAGGCTTCACTTACTACATTAATTTCTGTTATTGAAAAGAAGAGTATATTATTAACTTAAGTAACATATATGTATGTGTGTATACCCCTGTTATATAAGTCAAACTTAAAATTAATTAATGTTAGTTGATGTTGCTATTTTTTGGACATTTGTACTTGACTCAGAAGTAACTTTTGTATTCCAAGTACTTCCCAATTGCCACATAGCTACTCTTTTCCTATTCACAGCCTCCTTTCTCTCATTCTTCTTGGTTGTCCTTTGAGTACTAATATTAGTGTGAATATACTCATGCATTCACATATTTTAAATATATATTTTACATATCATATACTATATATGGAGATATTCATCTTTTATAGGATATAGAACAGTTTAATACATATCTGATATTTATTTTGAAAAAGAAACACCCTAGGAATAAGTTGACAGCTTGAATTATTACCTAATGTGAATGTGTTTAACTTGCTCTGTAATTTCAAAACAATACATATAAAAAAGTAGAGCTTACATGTTTAATATATCTGAAGCAATGGTTTCGAACTTCTGAACATTTCAGTGCCTCCTCCAGATATAATGAATATTCAATATTTACCAATCATAAGGACATAGTTAATAAAAGCAATCTCAATAATTAAACTTTGACTACTTAATAAGGTTTGAAGTTTGCTATTAAATAGCTCAAAATGCATTTGTAATAATAATCGATTACATAATATGTTATTGAAATGAGATTGATGTTCTTGGAATTTATAATTCTGTTAAAATTCAGAATACAACACATGTAAACACAAACTGTGTATGATGCAACTAAAATTCTACCTGTTGACTTGTGAAATGACAAAGACCTGAGTGCATATTATTTTTAATATTCAAGATTTTTTGAAGGTGCTTTTATGAATAACTTATAGAGAAAATATAGATAGGTAGGCATCTCTGTTCTTTAAATTACTTAATGAAATAGGTGATAAGAAACAAAATTAATAATTCATGGTAACCTTTATTATAGCATATCTTATAGTATTAGCATAGTAATAAGTATTAGTGATTTACATAATTGGAGAGATAATACAAATACAAAATTAGGCACAAATACACACTATACTTCACCTAAAACAGAACAGATGGCATTTGGTCATTATTCTGTGTATGCCATTATAACTGAAGTCAGATTTGTTAGAATTAGCATTGCTATTTTATTTTATATCTTCAATAATTTAATTTTGAAAACAGGAATTAACTTTCCTTATGACTAGGTTAAATAGAATTTTGGATGACATAAAAATAAAAACAAATATCTTACATGGCATTAAAATAGAGAAGCAAAAATTAAAATATTGTAAATTTTAAGAGGAACAAAATAGTCAACATGGTTACTAGATTAACAACAAATGATTAGTTAAGTTGCTTCCAATTTTTACTAATGTAAACAAAGCTGGAAGAACATTCGTTGTAGGTCTCTTCATGAACCTATATGAGAATGCCTTGAAGTGAAATTGCTGATTCTAAATTAGAGTATTCACATCTTTAGTTTGAATATATACAGTAAATTTGCTTTTGCACCAGCAGGAAGAAATTACATTAATTTATTATTTTAATTTATATATCCCTGGTTGAACAAATTTTCATGTTTTTTGGACATTTGAATTTTTCCTTCTGAGTTGAATTTTTATATTCTTGCCCAATTTTCCATTGGGTTATTGACTTTCTCTTATTAATTAGTTCTCTACTTATTCTGGATTCTAGCAGAATTCTGGATTATATGCATCTAAGACATAGATCCACATTTCTTTTTATTAATATTTTCTTTTCTGAGATCTTTGTTCTCTTTAGGTTCATATTTCTTACCTAAAACTTTATCATTCACTCTTCAGTAGAGCAAAGAAAAATAGTGTCTTAGCTGAACACATAGAAATCTTAAGAATTATGAGTATACAAATTAAGTATGGCAGGATAAGTGAAAACCTGGTGTCCAAGATGAAGACTGACATATTGAGTGAATTAAAGAAGGAGAGTTATTCTGTCATGTGTTCTTTATCTTGATTTTAGAATGCTTACATTTGCTTTATTCTCTGTGTTTAAGGAAAGGCTATTCAGAAGAGAAAATGTTTTTTTAAACACTTATTTATTTATGTATCTTTAGTTTTAGGCGGACACATTATTTTGTTTTTATGTAGTGCTGAGGATCGAACCTAGTGCCTCATGCATGCTAGGTGAGCACGCTACCACTGAGCCACAACCCCAGCCCCCAAAATGGTTTTATGAACACAACTTTAATTCAATTTTCCACTTGATGGTTTGAGTTTATAAGTTTTGGAATAATTTAGAAAAAGTTATTGTAGATAATGACTATAATTTTGATATTATACCTATAGTATAAAAAATCTTTAATTTTATTTGAAGTGCATGTCAATCATGAAGTCAAGTTGAATTGTTCTTTACTTTTCCTTTAATAAAATTATCCCAACTGCTGATTAATGTTTACATTTTATTAAATATTTTGTCAGAATTTGAAGAACAATGTCTAATTACCATAACTTAGAGATGTGCTGTATTGGCTTAAAATAATGCAATTTTTATAGACCATGATTGAGATATGTCAGAATTCCTTTCTGTTGTATGTACCTCTCTATTCCTTAGACTTCATTGTGTTTCCTAATACCTTTGGGATATTTAAAACAGTGTTTAAGAACAATTTATCTAGAAACTGAAAACGTGATTATGATTAGACTTCATCAGAGCCACATTCAAATCAATTTAAGAATCATAATGTTTAGTAGTACATTTGAAAGATTATATTAATAGATGACTTTCACACATGTTTGGCACAAGAAAATGGAAGGAAAGGTATTCATATTAAGTCATATGAAAACATAGACGATGAACAGGCAGACATTTGTTCATTTGATCATTCATATATCTAATAATGTAGTGATTCTCCATCAGGGATGATTATATCCCCCAGGGACGTTAGGCAATTTCTGCAGATATTTTTGGTTGTCACACATGAGGGAAGAGGAAGTATTATGCTATCTTGTGAATGATGACCAGGGATGCTGCAAAGCATCCTACGGTATAAAGGCAGTTCCCTACAAGAAAGAATGATCCAACCGAAAGTGCTACTAGATCTTAGATTGAGAAACTAATTTAAACTAAAATTTATTTCTTGTCAAACTTCTTCATTCAGATTCTAAGTCCTGGGATTCATAAAATAAAGTCTAATTTCACATTGGTACCATATTTAAACAAATTTATAAAACCTATAGTACAGTAATTAAATATGACTCATTTGCATCAGACAGAGCAGAGTTCAAACTTCAGATCAACCACATGTTAGCTTGTGCTTTGGGCAAGTCTTCTAACCTTTTGTGACCCTAGTCTTTTAGTCTGAAAAATGATAATGTTTGCTGAAAGGTTCTGCAGTAGAGAATGAGATTAATTGAAATGATTTATGTTCAGTGCACAGCAGAGTGTGTGCACTTAGGAAGTTTTCAGGAAATGGTACCAGTTAATGTTACCTTTGCATGAACTAAATAATTTGATCCTGACCTAATTACATACCACATTTTATTGTTTTTAAGACAGCATTAATTAGAACATACATAATTATTTTATTTGTCACTAAGAAAAAGTGCTATCAATTAGACTGTGACACACAACCATTTATAAAATGTGTCCCAATTTCACAGTAGTTAATCTGTGGGAGTAAACATGGGTCTTAGAATTTATTATTGTAAAATTCATCAAGAAGTCTTATTTTCTTAGGTGCAACTGAACAAAACTACCATTAACCACACTCAGCAACAACAGTGGAATTAGAATGCACAGCCTTTTGTGCAGCATCCACAGAGTCATCAAAAAGCAATTCACTTTGTAGCACCTTCCCATTCCTGGATGGCAGCACAGGTGCAAACAAAGGAGACTCACATGCAGGTGCTGGGTCAACCCTGGCCTAGAATCCTCATGTGCCTTAGGAGCTGATGTCTGATACCATACATAGAATTTCTAAGATGCACAACAGGGACCTGCTCATTTATAAGTGTTGTTGCACTTGTGGAATCAACAGAACTAAGGTTTTTCATTAGGTACTTATAGGCCATGTATTATAGAACATCTGAGGAATGTGTAATTTACCAATAAGGATCATTTTTAATCAATTGCCTGCTAACACATTTGACGTTTCAACTTTATCAATTTTCCAGGGACAGTAGAGCTAGAAAATTAATCAAAGATCAAATGCTTATGCAGAAAAACAGAGTATATTGTTGACTCTTTACTCGAAATAATTATCTGTGCATTCTTATGTAATTAGCAATACTGAAACTCAAAGGAGTTAGATGACTTGCCCCAACTCATGGATTAATAAGCCTAGAACTAAGGTGTTTTATTTCCTAGTTTGATTATTTCCAGGCACACTGTAAAAAATTCAGCCCTCCACCTATTTTTGCAAGTAAAAAAAAAATATTGGGGCAAACTTATTTGCTTATTTATTGTGTCTGGCTACATTAATGCTATACTGGTGTGACAGGAAACACATAACCAAGCGTAAACTATTTATTATCTGGCCCTTTATAGAAAACAATTGCTGCTCTCAGCTCTTAAGCATAATTATAAATTTTTTGACTATCACTATTAATCTATGTAAAAAGGAAAAAGAAAAAATGTTTATTCCTAATGTTTGATAATTAAAAACATATACCCAGGGCTGGGGATGTAGCTCAAGCGGTAGCGCGCTTGCCTGGCATGCGTGCGGCCTGGGTTCGAACCTCAGCACCACATACCAACAAAGATGTTGTGTCCCCCGAGAACTAAAAAATAAATATTAAAAATTCTCTCTCTCTCTCTTTAAAAAAAAAAAAACATATACCCATAAAAAATTTAAGAATTTATCTTTTTATAATTTTAAAATTTTGTTTTAATTAGTTGTACATGACAGTAGAATGCATTTATGCACTTTAATATTTCATACAGAAATGAGGTATAATTTCTTATTTTTCTGATTGTACATGTTGTAGAATCACATCGGTCATGCATTCATGTATGTACATAAGATAATTTAATCTGTTTCATTCTACTATCCTTCCTGTTCCCATATCCCCTCCCCTCCCTTTACTCTCCTCTACAGAATCTAAAGTATGTCTATTCTTCCCTAGTGCCCCCCCCCCTTATTGTGAAATAGCATTTACATATCAGAGAAAACATTTGGCCTTTGGATTTTGGGGATTGATTTATTTTCCTTAGCATGATATTCTCCAAATCAAAACTACTCCAGTAAAAATTTCATCTTTAATTGGAAAATAACAATTATATTTATGTGGTACAATGTGATATTTTGATGTATGTTTATACTGTGGAATGATTATGTATACTTGAAAGTCTTTAGAACCACAAAGCCTGGCCCTAAACATTTGTCTACGTCAGCAGTTTTTTCCCCCTATAAGGGCCAGATAGCAAATATTTTGGTTAATTTTGAAGCCTTGTGGGCCACAAGGTCTCTCTTACGAATTCTCAATTCATGCAAGAATTGTAAGCTAGATAACCTAGATAACTATTCACCAATAGGTTAGGAAAATAGTGAGACTTGAGGAGTATAAATTTAAATGAATGTTCTTTTAAGCAGTATTCTGTATTGCTATTAAACTAAATGAGATTTTGCCCTCATTTAAGAACTGTATGTATAAGATTTTCCAAACAAGGGCTTCTGGTTTCCATGGACAAGTACTGCTCTCTAAGCAATGCAAATTTAACTCCTTTAGGAATCTGTTCATATCTACTATGTGTACACTGCATTCCTTAAATATAATCAATACAGCGGCTAGAATGATCTATTAAAAAGTAAGTCAGTATGTGCTTGTATGAGTATTTCACAATGAATTCCATTTTTCTGTATATCTATAATACACTTGTTAAAAATAATAAATTAATGGAAGACCAATAGATTAAATAGAGAAAGGGGATGGTGGGAGGAGGGGATGAAAAGGGGAAATTCTTGGGAATGAAATAGAGGAAAGTATATCCCATGCATGTATGAATATATCAAAATAAATCCCACTGTTATGTATTACTAGAATGCACTAATGAAAATAAGTCAGTGGTGCACGTCTGTAATCCCCATGGCTTGGGAGAGGCAGGAGGATCGCAAGTTCAAAGCCAGCACTAACAATGGTGAGATACTAACAACTCAGTGAGACCCTGTCTCTAAATAAAAATACAAAATAGGGCTTGGGATGTGGCTCAGTGATCAAGTGCCCCTGAGTTCAATCCCCAGTACCCACCACAAAAAAAAAAAAAATCAGATCACATCACCCCTCTGTGAAAACTCTCCTATGGTACAGAGTCTGAGAATAATGCCCAAAGTCCCCACAAAGATGCCCTGTGTGATTTATCTGCCCCTTCCTCAACCTCTCTGACCATGCTTCCTGCTACTTTCCCCTTGGTCACTAGACCCCACTCATCCTGGCTTGTTCACTTTTTTATTGAAATACTAGATAAACTCTCATTGGAGGCTCTTTATACTTATCTCCTCTGCATGGATTGTTCTTCCCCTAAGATGCCTGTTTAATTTATTCCCTCACTTTCTACTTATCTTTAATCAAATTTCACTTCCTAGTAAGACTTTCCCTGGAGGAACTTTCAAAAATGTCCACACCTCAACCCCCCTTTACCCTATAAGTACACTTCCTATCCACATTCAATGCTTTATTGTTTTTTTTTCTCTTTAGCACTTTTCACTCTTGGATATACTATAATTCATCTTACATCAATCCATTAGAATGTAAGCTTCATGGAGACAGGAACAATTTAATCTGTTTTTTTCACTGTTGTCTATAGCCATTCTACCCTGAATTGGCCTGATTTTGTCTGTTTTGTTCACTGTTACATATCTAGTACCCCAAACAGTGTTTAGCACATAATAGGTGATCTGTAAATATTTATTAAATGAGTGACATAATTTGCTGAAGGAGTTTTGATAAGATTGCATTTGTTAAAAGAATTCCACTGCCAAAATAAAATTGAAATGCCAGCTTTAAGAGTGTCAAACTCATTGCTTGATGATCACTCCTATGTCCACTCTTTTGCTGTCCTTGAACATTCCCAAGTATGCAGCTTAGTAGATTATATCTTCTCAGTTTCACAGCACTTGTCACTTTAAAAATCAATACTACATTATACTTTGTATATTTGGACAGATTATTTTTGAAATCTCTAAATCAGAGAAAAAGCCTCCTTTTGGTGGGCTGCCCTTGATTATTCCAGAATGGAAAGAGAGAAGCTGTCATTCTTTATCAATCAGCTTGGCACATATTTGACAGCACACAGTTACAGTGAAAGAGAGCCACGTTACAGTGGTCTAGCAAACCTAATTGTAGATAAATAAAAGAACAGTCACCCAGCATGAGGGGAAAGAGAAAGAAACTCTACTACATAAGGTTGTGTTTTTCCATCCATCAGCCTTCATTTGTCAGAGCCTGCCTGAAAATCTAGGCCAGAGAAGTGAGGCTCTAACAGAATATTGATTCCATTTCATTTTTCATTTCTTGCTACCCTTTTTAGCAAAAAGTTTGTATGTGGAATGAGAGATGGTGCAGTCAATATATGTGACCAGGGCACATTTATTTTCAAGGCTTACTTTGATCTTTTCATACCAGAAAGCCATATATTTTTGGTTGGTCGTTCAGTTTTACTATAATATTGCAATTGTCAGCTCTTGCTGCAGTAACAAACAACCCCCAAATTCCAATAATGTAACAAACATTTATTATTTACTTACATATCTATCTGCAGATTAGCTGCAGCTATGCTCTACCTGATGAGTTGGATAAGTCAAGGTCTCTTTTCATTATAGACTGTAGATCTGCTCCAAATATCTTCTCAATCCAGGACCCAAGCTGAAAGAACAACTTCTGTATGATATATTATTCTGTCCTGGTGGAAAACAAGCCCTTTTATATTCTATTTTGAAATACGGTCTCACTAAGTTTCTGAAGCTGGCTTGAACTTGCAATCCTCATGCCTCAGACTCCCATGCTTCTAGAATTACAGATGTGTACCACTACACCCAGCCTATGTGTCTGTATTCTTATATTTCCAGCTATTAGCCAGACACTACAGCACAGTAAACATTTAATAAGTCTTTGTCAAATGAACAAATGAATACATGTTTAAACATATATAAAAGTCTATTTATATCTTCTTTACATTAGGTTTGAAATACATATTAATTTTACATAGTAAAATGAATAAGGAAAATGAAGGAAACTTCAGTAAATTAAAAATAAGGAAGTAAAATACAGAAAAATTTATTAATGGCATACTATCTTTTGAACACCAAAATTTCTAGTTAAACACATGCACAATGAACTTAATGCTGAATTAGAAATACAGTGTTCAAAATAGAGAAAAAGCCAGGTGTGATGATCCATTCCTGTAATCTCAGGGGTTTAGGAGACTGAGGCAGGAGGATCACAAGTTTAAGGCCAGCCTCAGCAATTTAGCAAGGCCCTAAGCAACTTAGTGAATCCTATCTCAAATAAGAAATAGAAATGACTGGGGCTATAGCCCCAGAATCAAAAAAATAAAAATAAAATAAAATAAAGGTGGAAAATATAGCATGTTTCTGAATAAATATATTTAATTTACAAAAATGTATATTTCAACCCAGATTAGATAAATAAATTCTATGTGAGTCAGAAAAGAAAAATAATGTTAAATAAACAAATTCTAGGAAAATATATGTTAATTTGCACATGACTTGCTATTGTCACCTTCAAAGATTTATTGAGTCTTTTTTTATTAGTTACTTTTGCTTCACTGCTTGTCGAATCAGCAATTGCCCAATAGTAGTAAAGCCATTTAATAAGAAAGAACTAAAACTGAAGGTGCTTAGATTTACTCCATTTCAAAAACCTACCAGAGCAAGCCAAGTACAGTGGCACATGCTTGTAATACAAGGTGATTCCAGAGACTAAGGGAGGAGGATTGCAAGATTAAAGCCATCCTCAACATTTTAGCAAGATACTCTATCAAAATAAAATTTAAAAACAGCCAGGAATGATGTAACTCAGTGGTAAAGTGCCCTGGGTTCAATCCTCAACCAGTACTGAAAAAAAAAATCCCTAATAGGGCAAGATTTAAAAATTGACCATGTAATTTTCCTAGGGAGCATTGATAAAGGGTTATGCTCTATTAACTACTTAAACAATTCATTTTCTCAAAATGTATATTTGATGTTGTAGAAAATTATCAATAGTATCATGAAAATAAAACTCTTCATCATAAGGGTCTTAACTCCTGGTGTACAATCTTGGTTTGCAGAGGACATTAAGAATAAGTCAAAGAAGAAAACCTAAATGGAAGTGTTCTATTATTAGAAGTGAGGGGGTTTTTGTTGTTGTGTTGAAATTCCATGAAGACTTTCTTATCTGAATGTTCTTTGAAGTTGAATAGTTTCTACTTACAAAAACTGGCCACTATAATTAGTGATGTTTCCATTTTAGATGTGGCCTTCTTCACCTCATCTTAAATCATATAAAGATGTGAGGCCATTTGGGAGATAAAAGATTTACTCAGACCAATTCTCTGACCTGGATACCAGAGGTTTAGCAATCATAAACCCACAATGAGGAACCCTTGGAACATTTTCAAGTCTGTGTAAGAATTTATTTCCTTTTCTGTGAGAGAGACAGGATTTTCTCTCATTTGTATCCTGAAAAAAAACACTGTATAATGTATTGGAGTTAAAGAAGAGGAAAAAGAATTAGCATGATATTAAGACCCACATCTGCCAATTTTAGCAAGAAGCCATAATAAGCACATACACATGTATGTGTATGTGCGTGTGTGCACATGCACGCACACACACACACACACTATATATATATATACATACCAGAATGAGGAAGAAAGTGGGAATTTAGTGACAGATACAGCCTGTATAAATCTCAACTCTTCCATCTGCAAGCTTCATGGTTTTAAACAATTGACGTATTCTCTCTCCATCTCAGCATCTGTGAAATAGATAAAAAATTCTTTTTGTAGGGCAAACATGTATGAAAAGCACAATGTTTGGCAGTAAATATTTAGAAACCGTAGTCTGTTAATATTATTATAACAGTTAAAATCATCATAGCAGTTAGTTGACATTTTCAGCACAGACAGCTAAAAATTTTTAGAAGTATTTTCTTTTTTAAAAACATATTTATTTTTTATTCCAATTTGTTATACATGTGAGTAGACTGCATTACAATTCATATTACACATATAGATCACATTTTTTCATATCTCTGTTTGTATAAAAAGTATAATCACACCAGTCATGTAGTAGCATTTTCATATCTTTGCATAGACATCTGGTTTTTCTGGAATTGTTTGTTGTTTTGCTTTTTAGTTTTTCCAAGTCAAGTTTACTTCTATGGAGGCATGCCAAAATGTTTAAATTTATTTTACCTGTTCTATTTTGTCAGAATCATTATGAGCTTCTTATAGAATATTTTCCTCATAGCCATTTAAGAAAAAATATACTAAAGAATATTTAAGTGAATTTAATTGGATTTACTACAGTTGACCCTTCAAGCAATATCTTGCCCCAAATAACTGACCTATCTTTTAACTGATAAATTTACACTGAAAAGAAACATAGGGAAGTAAATTGTGGAAATTTATCTTCAAAATGGTCTTTCTAAGGTGATTTATCAAAGATGAATATAATTAGAAATCTAATTTTCCCATTATGTGCCAAGGAGAAGTAACCACAAAGGATTTAGAGCTAAACATGATTTTTCTCACTCATTGCTCTCTTTTTATGGGACCAAGAGTAAATGTCATCCAGGTATTTGAACCCTTCATTATTTTATTAAAGGGTAAAGAGATGACAATAGGAATGTCATCTATTTCATCTAGATACTTCTATGGAGGGAAATAATGTGACTTTAGGATGTCCATTCACTGGAAGACTAAATCTAAGACTACTTTGGTGACCTGTAGACAGGGAATGCAATTGTCCTTTGGCATATTCAGGGGATTCAATTAGGACCACTGAGGATACCAAAATACATAGATGTATATTCCCTTTTATAAAATGACATGGTATTTGTATATAACCTCCCCACATCTCTAGAGTACTTACAGAACCTGATACAATGCACATTATATCTAAACAATTGTACTGTATTGCTGAGGAAAGATGGCAAGAAAACCATCTGTACATGTATGGTACAGATGCATTTTTTAAAATATTTTTGATCCCTGGTTGGTTGAATTCATGAACACAGAAGAACCTAAGGATACAGAGAACCAACTGTATTGTATACCCTGTAGGTGCAAACCCTGGGCAATTCATTTGGCATACCATCTTTTCCTCAGTCAATCTACTAAGCACCTGCTTAAAACTTGGAGCTCTAAGTATTATTTGGGCTACCCTAATGTCAGCCATATTTTCCAGCTGCTCACTGGACATCTGTATCATGCTATTCACAGGCACCTTGACTTATGTGCCCAACCTTAGCACATTAATGCGTTTCCATATACAGGCTCATGTATCCACATTATACCCCTAGTCTCTTTCTCACAATCTTTAAAATCTCAGTGACTCTCAACATTTTCTTTTCCCTTATCAAATTCTGCCAATCCCCACAACATCATCTTAAGAGTGATCCTCCCTGAATATCCATGCTCCTCCTATTTTTTCAACAATTACTTGAACTTCTAAAATGCTTCCCTAACTATTCTCCATCTACCAGTCTCTTATCCTCCCTCCAATCTGCCACTAGAGTTATCATCTTAAAAAGTAAAGTTAGGTTGGTTTTAAACAAATATTATAAACTTGGTATATATAATCAATCATAGAAAGAGCTTTTCTCTGTCTTCTATGTCTAAAATACCCTATGTAGGTTAGCAGAATATTGTACTATTTTGAATCTTTATACAAACTGGACTCCTCAGCACCTCAGCACCTTTACACTTATTCTTCCCTCTTCTTGGAATATTTTTTCCAGTAAGACATTGCCCATCTCTGCTCTTCATTCAATTTCCTCCTGAGAGTAGACACATTCTTTGTTCATCATACCTAAAATAGAGCCATCATCACTCTTTTCTTACTATCTTATCTTTCCTCATAGCATATATATATATATATATATATATATATATATATATATATATGTGTGTGTGTGTGTGTGTGTGTGTATGTGTGTGTGTGTATACACACACATACATCTACATTCATTAACACATTTGGATATATATAGTACATATATATCATGTATATAAATGGACTATGTGCTGTTATACATTATATAAAATATACATACATATGTGAATACATGGGTCATACACATATCTGCATGTGCATGAGGACTAGAAATTTCTCTAGTATTGTATCCCAGTGTGTAACATATGTAGAAATTCAAAATTATTTGATAAATATTTTGATTAGATGGTGCAGTGCATATCTTCCAATGATACTGTTTTAAGAAAACCATTTTACTAAAAGTGGGATTAATACAAGAAGCTTGTTGTCCATCAAAATAGGTTGTACTGTATAAATACTATAAAACATAAAGTTGTGTCAAATATAACAAACATTAATTATCTGTATTTGGGGGTAGAAATTTAAGGGAATCTGAGGAGAATATTGTCATACTATGCTGAATGAGCAAAAGAAATTAGAAACGGGCATGTCTGGAAGGAAGCCTAAGACTTTCCATGCTAAGGCATTGCAGGTTTTAAAACTCATGGGAGTTAATAGTTTTTATAGGAATCCCAGTCCTCTATCCCCTCTAGGTTTACTTTTCCAGTGAAACTTCAAATCAAAATTAAGAATTATTTATTATACTTCAAGTGCAGTAATTACAAAATGTTTGATTTGAGATCCTACATTCAGGTGTCTTATGTAAAATATTCACTTGTTTGCTACAACATTTGTATTTGTCATCTTCCCTTGGTTCCCTAGATGAAGATTAAATTATGTAAATATTTTGACAAAGAAGGAAAATACCAAAGAAATTAAATTTTAGTTAAAAGAAAGTCAACAAAAGATTAGTTCACTATAAAATAACTCCATTTTAATTTATCATAGGAATGGGTTTTCTAAATCTGTAATGAATAACACAAAGATGTAAAATTTTTACACTAATTAAGGGAAATCTCGAAATAGAAGAGGAGATTCTGTATTTAACTCTAGCAAATTACTTAGAGGGGAAATAATCTGTGCTATGAAAACATGCTCAACTGTCTGAATGAGCAAAGGTCTCTATTAATACACAGCCTAACTAAAATCCCACAGGCTTAAAGTGCAACAATATTTATTTGCCATTCAACAATTTTTTTTTCTTTAGCATCTAATATGTCACAGGAACTGCCAAAGATATAATGAATGAACAAGGTAAATATGTGTCTTGATCTCACAAATGATAATTCTATAGGGATGGTCAAATTATACACACAATTTGACTACTTCTGGTGTATTATAAAGAAAAAAAAAAGAAATTAGAACAGCACAAATGAGGCTACAGTGTGGCTGTGGAAACAATGATCTTTGGTGTCATTTTCAAAAATTCCTGCTGAGCATGTTCGTTCCCACCTGTAATCCTAGCTTCTCAGGAGGCTGAGGCTGGAGGATTGCAAGTTCAAAGCTGGCTTCAGCAATTTAGCAAGGCCCTAAGCAACTTAGCTGTGTCAAAATTAAAAAAAAAAAAAAAAAAAAAAAGTAAAAGAGTGGGGATTTGGTCCAGTGTCTAAGTAGTTCTGGGTTTAATCCTTGGTAGCAAAAATAAAATAAAATAAAAACCCAATGGGTGGGAATAACTACTCTTGCTTCAAGTAACCATCTTCCTTCTGGCCCATAATGACTCATCTCAGATGGTCTAACCATAGTATTTATCTGGAATCCCAATTCACACGCCACAATACAGATAACTTTATAGGAACAAGTTAAATTATTCTTTATTATCAGAGAGGTATGACATTTTATCAGCATATGTCATAATGTGAAATAGATTCAGATGATGAAAGCAAAATTGCTTAATGCTTAGAAATGACATTAATTAGAATAAATCAGATTATATATGTTTTTGTAAAGCATGGAAAGGTAGCTAATACTAGTAGAAACAGCATGAGCTTTGGATTCAAGCAGAACTATGTTTGAATATTAACTCTCCTACTTCTCATGGGATATTAGGCACATCATCATTACCATCACTACTACCCTTCCCATTCTAACTTTTTTTCTAATTTGCAAAGTGTGAATTTGTTATAGTAAATGTTTGGGAGAGGTAAATAGTAGTCATTCTACAAAAGGTAACTATATTTTCATCACTAAATAATCTATGGCTGTTATGAAGCTAATCTGAAACCTCTGTCTATTATCAGTAATTATCAAAATCAATGACTCTCAGAAGAAAAGTCTCTGGTAGTCAGGAAAAAATAGAAAACTGCACTTTATTTTGAATAAACATGCAAAATGAATGATAGTGACACCGGTTCAAGTTTACTCAGTTTAGATGCATAATGCATATTTGACTTTCAGTATAATTTAAATATCATACATGAATTTGTCTTGGCAATTCATAATTATATATACATAGCATACCTGTGCAGGTAAAAATAAGTGATTACTTTTTTACCTTTTCTTAAATCTTTTTTACCTTGCTAAAGATATGCTCTTTTCTCTGCTTCTTTAGAGTAATATACTATATTTTTCACTCAATATTTTGAGATCATGTAAGCAATCACTATACCAAAATGTTTTGTGAATAGAGCATTTAAAGGTGAATTTATAGTGGCTGGGGATATATTAAAAATTCAGTGTTTAAAACTAGATGTGTCCCATCTCTGATCTGAGATCACAGCTATTTCTACCTCTAGTAAAGAGTTATAGTCATTCTGGGTACTGCACTTTGAAGGAACAATACCTTTTCTTGCAATGGGTGGTAAGACCATTAATCAGCAGTTCTGGAAGAGTGAAGTAGCTAGACTCCTATTGCAAAGGAACCGAGATTTGCACACATACCTATTAATACATAGAGTTAGCCTTGAAGTTACAGACAAGCACTGTCTCCCACTAGTAGTCATTATAATAAGAACTGGAGAAATAGTCTCCTTTAAGAGTATGTGCTGAGCACCCATAAGTTGCAAGATACCCCACTGTGCTATGTAAGAATATAGTAGTGTGGATCAGGGTTTCCTGCCCTCACAGACGAAGAGAGAATAGAATAGGTACAAACACAGTATATAAAGGAAACAATGACATGAAGACACGTACACACAGCAGTGCTGAGAGGCTCCAGGGAAGAAGAGGGAAGAAGAGAGATGCGGGTTAATCAGGAGCCCCTCTCTAGGGAAGATTGCCCAGGCCCTGACTGATGCCTGACATTGATTAATCGATACTCTATCCTAGTGTTTAACAAGTGTTCCATCCAAAAAGTCTTCTGTAATATTTAACTTCACTTCCTTCAGCTTCAATTTATGTACATTTCTTTTGTTCTTTCTTCAAGAGAGCTAGACAGTAGTCACTAAGAAAACACTTTATATTCATATATCTAAAGGGATTTTTTTTTTCCTGTCATGCTTCAGTCTTCTCCGGACTAAGGAAAAACAAACAATAAAATAATTAATTTAATCATTCCTCAAAGGCCTATTTAATTTGACTGCTTGATAAATAATAAGCTTTGATACTGTGCTTTAAGTGTTTACTCTTTGGAAAGAAACTTAATTTCGACAGTGTTGTAGATAGAATTATTTGATTTACATCTCAAAAAAATCGTAGATCCAAATCCCAGCACAGAATCTAGTGAAATAAAAAGTTTGTAAAGTAAAATAAGCATCAGGGTGATTGAGATTATTGAAGCTAGCACCAGAATTTATATGCATATTATAAACTGTACCTCATATTATTGTCTAAATTTACTTTTTTGAAAAATAGAAAGTCTCTGTGTTTCTATATAATAATGTCATGGCATTATTACACAATTCAAGAAGATTTTAGATCAATTGTTTTACCATTAGTGTGTTCCACAGAGACCTCTATTTTTCTTTTCTCTGCACCAAAAGGTATGTTTTTTGAGCCCCTATGTACCATGCAGAAATTGATCTGCAATACATGTGGAGTCTCCAAGGGTATATTTAAATTTAGTAATTTTATTGCTAACTGTGAAGTTAATCTGCACTGTATGGGTTCTTTTCCCCAGGAAACTGAAGTAGCAGTTCAAGCTAAACAACCAGATGTGGAGAGGATTTTGTCTAAAGGGCAGCATTTGTACAAGGAAAAACCAGCCACTCAGCCAGTGAAGGTAATGAAGCAACCTTTAGCAATATCCATTACCTCATAATGGGTTATGCTTCCCCTGATGTACATTTGCCATTGATGTGGTCTATTTATAATCAATGAAATAACTTGTAAGGAAATATTGGCCATACTACCATAGCAGAAGCAAAGCTGTCTTTTTGTTCAACGAAGCCTATTTATATATTGTGATCTTAAGGCTATTAACAAGTCATTGCATTAAAGGATTCATTTCTGTCCTGGTGTGCTGCCATCAACACAAAAAGTAGTCCCACCTTCAAGGTAGATTAAATTCTTTGGGGCTTTATTGCTTTGCTTGCCAGCCTTGATGCTTTTCATATTGTTTGGCTTAATTCAAATCAAGCTACTGCATCATACTGTCTGTCTCCAACAGCTGTAAAGAATCACAATATGGTCTGTGACCTTTCCTTTCTCTGTTGCTCTTTCTTATGAAAAAGGAAAACCAGCATTCGGGCTTCAGTACTTTATTGGGTCAAGAATTTTTAGTGAAATGTCATGTAATTGCTTCTTTCTTTGCTAAAAAGCTGGTCTGGATGAAAGCTTTCTCCTTCTTTCCCTTCTCTTTGTGCATTTTGAAGTCTAGGGCACATTTATTCACAGGCTATTACATGAGGAGAAAAATGGAAAGACAGGTTCGTTTTCAAAAAAACAGCTAATCAATGTCTTCCATTTGCAAATGAGGGTCCAGTGATAAATAGACATTAGGTATAGGTTACCTTATTTGCTGCACCTGACCAAAATTATAATGGCTGCCATTATGATGAAGGTTCCTCAAGAGCCTGTAATGGTGGCTGTTTATTGATCAGTCTTGGTTTCTCAGCTAATGTTGCAGGCTGAGATTTAGTGAGCCTCACCCTTATGTTTAAAACTGCACTAAAACTAAAAACAGTACAGGTCAATAACCTCATTATACAGAACCAGTTTGTCCTTGCAAACAACATTACCATGACTTAGACTCTGTCTCTAAGGTCACCACTTAGTTTCCCTTGTGGTTGGCCCAAGTTTCATTTCTAGAAAATTGTTTGTTTTTCCTATAGCTTACAAGGGACTATTCTTTAGATAAATTTAAAGTTTGGGCCTATAAATAATATCCAAATACTAGATGCTAAAAGGCACGGGTTTCTCTGTAGATTTCAATGTACCTTTATTTGAGAATACATTTGTTTTCAGTCCTAAAATCCAGAAAAAAAAATGATTTAATTCCAATTCCAAGCTCATCATGATCATTTTTCATAAAAAGACAATGTGTTTTATATTGGAGAGCTAGAGACAGTACGGAAAGCAGCAAATTTCAGGGTTTCTTTTCAGTTTTTAGGTGTTTTTTTTTTTTTTTTTTTTTTTTTTTTTGTGTGTGTGTGTGTGGTGCTGGGTATTAAATCCCAGGGCTTTGTGCAAGCTAGCAAAGTATTCTACCACTGAGCTGTATATCTAACCCCCAGGATTTTTATTTATACTTTAAGGAAAGCCAATCCCTAGAGCAGTTACCAGACTGATTCTCACTATAGCCAGTCATAACATGGACAAATGAACTGTTGCGTAGATTCATTCTATCTACTCTTGGTTAATCTTCAAAAACTTAATGCCATATAGTTATGACAATGAGCCAGAATTTAGCACCAATTATTACAGATTACTAATTTGCATTTAATTCACTTTGCTTTGTAACTGAGAGTCTAGACAATTTTTGCTCTAATTATTATAGATAAAACAATCCAAGCAGTTGATGTTAACTTAATCACACACAATCCCCTCCCCCAACTCCTGATGCACTTTGACCTCAGAACTAAGATATGGCATACCTGAGCTTATCTACTTTTTACTGTTGCATTAGTGATATAAAAGGAGAATTACCTTTCTAAAAAAGAAAGAACAAGGAAGTATAACTTCCTTTTTCTTTCACATCCCTTAAAACCATTTTGTAACAGTCAGTTTTCTTTCCCTGTTTTCTCTTTTCCTGCTTCCCTGTTTCATTTAGACTCAGCTCATTTGGGAGAAATAGGACTTAAGTGAAAACTCATTCCTGTTGTCTCACTTTTCTCTTGAGTTTGGAGAGAAATCAACATATCAAGGTGATAGGGGCAAAAAGAGAAAACTGATTTGGAGATATGGAGTTTGGAGAAATAGTTTACTAACAACAACATCATCATTATCATCATCATCATCATCATCATCATCATCATCATCATCATCATCGTTATTTTGTAGTGCTGGGTACAGAATCCAGGGCCTCTTGCATGCTAGACAAGTGCTGTACCACTGAGCTACACCCTCATCCCCACAACTTTTGATATGGACCATGATCTTAGAAACACCTTAATATTAGCTGGGGTTTGTGCTAGCCTGAAATGCTAAAGGCTCAAAAAAAAAAAAATACCAAACAAACAAACAAACAAAAAAAAACCTCACAGTTCAGAGTGGCACAGCATAAGGCTGAAAGCTGTGAAGGCTGTTTAAATCTTCACATGGATCAAAACTTTCTCTTTTAAAGGTTACAGATAATTTTTCTGAAGCTTGAACCCTTGCTCTGATGGTATATGAACAAAGCCTTTTTTAACGTTGAATTCATATATCAAAATTGTTTAAATATGCTATTTCTTTCTTTTTTATTTGGTACTGGTGATTGAACGCAGGGGCTCTCAACCACTCACTGAGCCACATCCCCAGCCCTATTTTGTATTTTATTTAGAAACAGGGTCTCACTGAATTGCTGAGCACATTGCCATTACTGAGGCTGGCTTTGAACTCATGATACTCCTGTCTCAGTCTCCCAAGCTGCTGAGATTACAGGTGTGTGCACTGCTAAAATATGCTATTTCTTTTTTATTTTTTATTGATTTTTTTTTTAAAAATAAATGACAGCAGAGTAGAGGGGTGGGAGGGAAAGGGAAGTGGCAGGGGGTTAGCAAGGAGAGTAGAATGTGATAGACATCATCATCCAAAGTGCATGTATGAAGACACGAATTGGTGGCAACATACTTTATATAAAATATGCTATTTCTAATGCCTCTTCTCTTTAATGCTGATCTGCCTCATCCTTCAATATAAGGGAAATGGGTCTGAGAAGCTTGCTGTACATTTTGGGGGAAGGTACATTTAGAAACTATGACAATTATGAGCAAGAAAGTGATATTCTTAAAAAAAAGAAAATGAAAATCCCTCCTGATGTGCATTCAAGACCCAGTATTTAAATGGATAATTAGTATGTCCACTGCTTGCTGACTTTCTAATTAAGGACACATCAGAGAATGCTTCTCTTTCATAGGAAATTGACTACCTATTGGCACCTCCACATTCAGTATCAAACAGCCTGTCTGTTTAGCTGCTAAATTCTGCTAAGCTGAATCTGATTGAGAGAGCGGGTCACCCCTATTCAGTTTCTTTCCTTTTTTCCTCTTTGCTTTGTCAATTTCTGTAGGATTTTCTTAACTTTAAAAGATGGTCAATTTTTGGTTTCTTTTTTTTCATGCCTGACTAACCAATTTCTTCCTTATTGTCCTTGAGGATGTCCTATAAGAGTCAAAAATATATTATGAGACAGTTCTACGAATGACATCAATATAGCACTAGATCTCTGATATAAAATTACTGGGATAATCTTAGAATCGCATGATTGAAGAAATAAGCATAATTATTTTGCTTTTCTTCTCTCTCTTTCCCCTCCACTTCACCACTGGGTACACACACACACACACACACACACACACACACTTTTATTCACTATATTTGTATATTACTTGTACAACTTCAGAAGTTGTTGAAGATGACTGTGTAAGTTAGGTAAATTGTTTAAAATTTTTCTAAAGTTATATCTTTTGTAATAATGTTTTATATTTATGTCATCAATGGGATCAATTTGAATAGGTTCCATTTTCCACAGATTAATAACTAGGTCCTCAGTAGTATCCCATTTAGCAGTTAAAAAGCAAGAAAATGACTGTTATTAGTGACAATAATAACTATAGAAGGAATAAACCATTTGTTCTTTGTTTTTTTTTTAAATTGTTTTTTTAACTCTCTAGTACTTTAGCATTTAAATGCCATTTTCTTCCATTCCTACTCATTTTTAATTCTCTGTTAAAATGTTTATATATATATTGATTTTGAAATGCTTATATCATCTTTCATATATCAGAACTGAGAGCATTAATGGAATTTAATATCACTTACTGAAATGATAAGATAAAGCCAGATAGTTTGAATTGTTAAGTTTTTATATTATCAAAAGAAATCTTGCTTACATCAACTTTATATTTTATTTCCTCATCTTGAATTATTTTAAAATATAATAATAAAAATAAGATATGAGGAGTCTTATATATTTGGTCAAAGGGTTTCAACTCAACCTTAAACACAAAGTAATTGCTGTAGACAAATTTTCAAGAGGGCAAGTATAATCTTCCAGGCATTATTTCCTCAGATATAATTTGCAAAATTACAGCATCATTAGTCATTTTCAATTACAGTCAATCACAACTAGGGATGTTTAATTTTCCCAGCTGTTTTGTAGTTAATTAACTAGATTAAGCTAGGGGTTTTTTTGTCCAAACAAGTTTGTTCTACTGCCAATATCAATATCTTAACATTTCAAGAATTTCCTAAGTTTTTTGCTTTGTTTTTTTTGTTTTGCTGACTGATCTTTAACATATTACTCACAACTGATGTATGTCTCATCATGCATCAAGATTTATATATGCTATAGCAGGTCAAGTAATGTCTTATTTATCCAAATGTTACTCAGTTAAATATTACTACAATTATAACAACATCTGAATTTCATTAGTGTGTTGTTGGTCAAAATGTTGTCCAATTAAATATTATTAAAATTACAACAATATTTGGATTTTATAAATTACCTATCATGGATATAGTCTCATTTAAACTGGTACAATATTTTGTAACATCAGAAATCAATAGAGATGACAGACTGTCTTCAAATGATCAAATCCATTTTAACTGACTCAGTAAGCATAATAACAACAGAAAGAGTTGGGAGACTTATAGAAAGAAGGTAACAATATTAGAGGTATTTTATAATTTATTGATACACGAGTAATAGAATTTCTTTTTTAAAATAACAGAAGTTTGTACTATATCTGAGACAAAAGACTATAAGAGGTTGAATAAATTCTAATCATTATGTATGAACAGTATGAACATGAAGACACTCCCACTTTCCTATTTCGAAGATAAAATTTATAATAGGCTTTTTAAAAATATTTTTTAGTTATAGTTGTCGATGGACCTTTATTTTATTTATTTATTTTTATGCAGTGCTGAAGATCAAACCAAGTGCCTCACACACATGCTAGGCAAGTGCTCTACCAATGAACCACAGCCTCAGCCCCTATAATAGACTTTTGAGAAATTTATGAATATAAATGTGGGGGGATATGGATAAGATAGCTGAATGTCTAATTATATTTAACTTCTTAATTGTGTAGTACTTTCATATTTGCAATCCTTACCTTTAATGAAATAACATTAATTTACAAATATTGTTTTTTCAACATTTATATTTTATGAAATAACTTCATTCAAATTCTTTTTCTTTTTTTCCCCCCATGGTGCCGGAGGGCCTTGTGCATTCGAGGCAAGCACTCTACCAACTGAGCTATATCCCAGCCCTCAAATTCTTTATGTGTATATTCCAGAATTCTAGAGCTCAGAGTCTTTCTTTTATGTTATTTATAATATTGTGCTGTGAGAATCCCCACATGATGCTATTAAAGCCATCCATCTAAAAACTACTAGGAACATACCTGTAATCAAAAAATTAGGAATATTTAGCTTATTGCAGCATGGGGAGAAAGCACTCCAGGGAGTTTGTGGGGCATCTCAGTAAGAGGACTTAAGGAGAGCCTCTAGGAGGGTTTAGTTGGCTGAGTGATTCTAAGGAGGAATTAGGTAAGTGTAAGCCATGTCTGGAATAGATGCTGTCAAGAAATAGAGTCAATGTGGTGATGAGGTATCCTAACTTTTACCTAGAAGGTAAGAGGATTAAATCAAGAGTAGACTATGTCACTGTTAAAGGAGCAACAGTGCTCATATTAGTAGTCATTTCTGTGGTAGCAGATGGCCTTGTTTCGCTGTAGTTTATGTCTTTCAAATGAGGTGTGTGTGTGTGTGTGTGTATGCGCACACACACATATCTCACTTAGAAATTAGGAAATTTATATATATCTAACTTATTTGTTTGCTTTTTATAAATGATCTTTAAAATACTTGTTTACAGGTTTAGCAGGCATATCACACATACTTGTAATACTAGCCTGGGAAACTTAGTGAGACCCTGTCTCAAAGTAAAATAAAGAGGTCTGGGATGTAGCTCAGTGGTAGAGTGCTCCTGGAATCAATACCTAGTACCAAAGGAAAAAAACATGACTTGTTAACAATTACTTCTACCACTGGTGAATATGAGGTTATATACTAGGAATAATTGCTAATGGTTTATCAACTTTCTTGACTTTCTTTTCTTTTTGTTTAACCAAATCTTGTCACGTTGCTTTTATAAGCATCCCAAACACATATTTTGTGAAATGTTACATATTTCACACTAATATGTAACTATATTGTTCAAAATAAAGCCACTGAGACATAGAAGACATGATAAAGAGTCTACTATGAGATCATTCTTTTCTGAGGAAGTATTTGGGTGAAGAGTCTCCATTTGGGCTTATTCAGTAGATCATGCTTTAACTAGGCAAGCATTTTTAAAATTTGAATTTTACCTCTGGCCCTCACTTGTATTAAATACATTTAAAAAGACAGACATAGAGACATAAGTGTTTCAATGACAATGTTCACATGCATGTCTATGTATATACAGCCATAAGTGGATTCCTTGATTTATTCAGCAGATAATAATTACATGCCAAGCATTGATGAAGTGCAAGATACAAGATTTTTAAATTTTAAAAATCTCAGACTCAAATAGAATTTAAAACTATATTTCACTTAAAATTAAAAAGGAAATCTATAGTAAGAAATCACCTTTTCTTACAATTAATTTATGCTTTTCATGAAGAAGAAATTTCACATCATATGTTATAATTGTCTTAACATTTAACAACTATTCTCAAGCAAAGGTATGTACAATGGAAAAAAAATACAACCGCAAAAATCACCTATGATGAAACTAAATTTTCTCACTTTGAGTAAAATATGAATCCATATTGTTGATTTCAGAGCTCATCTGAGGAAAGCAGGGGACCTATAATTTAATGAGCCTATACAAAGATTAAAAATTTGGGAAATATAGTCAAGAATAGGACATAATAACTATCATCCCACTGATTTTACATTTAAAAGAATTTGGAGTTTAAACACATATTTGTTTTTTAATTTGCTTATGGATTGCTAACATGTATAGCAAATTGTGAACTTTTATACACTTTTACTGAGTGTTGTTCAAAATTTATTTTGTGAAGAGCACTGCACTGGTTGCTTCAACCAAACATTTTTTTTTCTTGCTACCTAAAAGCATTTTACATCCTCATAGAAAAGATGAGGTGATAGAAAATATAGGCACATGCCAGAGAAGCACAAACCAAAGTGAAACAAAACAGAAAAGGACTTGCATGATATATAATCAGAATCAGTTTGAAGTTTTAAAGTAAGTCAGATTTTTTAATTACAAGAATATTTTTGTGATGAGCCAAATCAAAACCTGTAACCCTTCATAACTGATCTCATTTGCTAATAATTATGAAAAATTGACCCCTTGAAACCTAGGCATTTGTGGAACATCAGAGATACTACTTAATTTTTAAAACCCACCTCTGCAATTGAAATTACAGTGACCCCTAATTTGCCCATCTGGAAATAATTCTGGGCCAGATAACATTTGAATAAATGGGTAGAGGGGCTGGGAATGTGGCTCAGGCAGTAGCGCGCTCGTCTGGCATGCGTGCGGCCCGGGTTCAAACCTCAGCACCACATACCAACAAAGATGTTGTGTCCACCGAGAACTAAAAAAAAATAAATATTAAAAATTCTCTCTCTCTCTCTCTCTCTCTCTCT
Organism: Urocitellus parryii; assembly: GCF_045843805.1. Classification (NCBI taxonomy): domain Eukaryota; kingdom Metazoa; phylum Chordata; class Mammalia; order Rodentia; family Sciuridae; genus Urocitellus; species Urocitellus parryii. Next base: position 106,332,083 of record NC_135547.1, read on the forward strand.
CTCTCTCCTCTCTCACTCTCTCTTTAAAAAAAATAAAAAATAAATGGGTAGATTTTTCAGAGTTTATGTATTAATAAAAGGAAAATTGAATATATATGTTATTTTCAAGATAACCAAAACCTAGTCCTTTAAGCACTGAAATATTTTTATTGTAACTATTTTAATGAAAAATTTTATTGACTATCTTCTGTTTTGCTTCATTAAGCTGTGCATAATATCTAACCAACAATTTTATAGTACTTTACAGTTCACAGAGTTCTTTGCACATTAAATATCTCATTTAGTTTCTCCAACAAAGCTATGAGTTAGGTGGTGGTATTATATCCACATTTCAAGGATGGTAAATCTGAGTGACCTATCTGATTTGCCAAGGATCACACAATCAGTAGTAATAAATTAGGACTGAAACCCAAGAATTCAGAACGAAATCACAATGTAATTTAAAATTTCTTAATTTTCAGGGTTGTCACTATAACTTCAGCTGTTATACAGTGATGCACATGAGACATGTTGAAGATCATTGCAGATCATTCTTTATTCTGCTGAGGCCCAAATAAAGTGGTCAATTTCCTTTTAGAAGCCAGGCTATAAGATAAATATATATCTTTAAATGTAACCATCAACCACAATTTAGTAATTTTTCATCTCTTTGTCCACTCTCTCTGGGAGCATATGATTGTTGAGTAGAATAGTTGACAGATACTCCAGAAGTATTTAAATCAATTTCTGATTTCATTATCCTTCTCCTCTCCCTTCTTTCTCCTTTTATTTCTCCCTTTCCCTCTTCTTCTCTCCCTCTATCTTTCTCTCAGATTGTACAAGTGATTTCCTGTAAGTTAAATGATGTATGATGAGTCATGGTACCATATGTTAACCATATATTGAAATGTCATCTCTTCATTGAATGACCATGATTACTATATCTTAGTTATCAACTTTTATATTAATTGTCTTATTTCTATTATCTATTATTACTTTCTGATATCAGCATGGTTGCTTCTAGTTCCTCTTAACATTCTTTCCTTGTGAAATTTCTAAATCTTCTCATGGGAACCAAGAGACTGGATACATTATTCACTAGCCTTTTTACACTATTTAATTCTTTTTTTAAAATATTTATTTATTTATTTATTAGTTTTTGGCAGACACAACATCTTTGTTTGTATGTGGTGCTGAGGATTGAACCCGGGCCGCACGCAGGCCAGGCGAGCGCACTACCGCTTGAGCCACATCCCCAGCCCCAACACTATTTAATTCTTAATGGTGGCTTTCTGATGTCAGAAAGATATCTTTTACATGTCATGATCTTCAATGGTAGTTTTCCATACTGATAAGAGGCATTTTTTTTTGTTTGTTTACATTTGGGTTTAAGCCTCACTTTTTAAGAAATAAAAGTAAGTATATTCATTGATATGCTAATAAATGCATTCAGAGCAAAAAAAATTGAGATCTTTTGAAATGAGATTGGAAACATTAAACATAAACAACTTCTAGAGTATAGATGATAGTTCAATTAGGAAGTGGTGAATGTTTAGTATTTGTTACCTTTGGGTGTTTGTTTGTTTTGTATTTTATTTTATTTTATTATTATTTTTTAATCAGGAATTGAACCCAGGGTACTTAACCACTCAGCCACATTCCCAGCTGTTTTTTTTTCTTTTATTATATACTTTTAAAAATTCTAATTTGTTATACATGATGGCAGAATTCAATTCATTTCATATTACACACATAGAGCACAATTTTTCAAGTCTCTGGTTATACACAAAGTATTTTCATATCATTTGTGTCTTCACTCATATACTTAGGGTAATGATGTCTAACTCATTCCACCTTCTTTGCTACCCACATGCCCCCTTTCTTCCCCTCCCTTCCCTTTGCCCTATTAAAATTTCTGCATTCCTCCCATGATCCCCACCCTCATTGCTCATTGTCAGCATCCTCAAATCAAAGAAAACATTGGCCTTCGTTTTTTGAGGGGGATTGTTTTGCTTCACTTAGCATTATATTCTCCAGCTCCATCCATTTACCTGCAAATGCCATGATTTTATTCTCTTTTAATGCTGACTAATCTCCCATTGTGTATATATACCAAAATTTCCCTATCCATTCATCTACTGAAGGGCATCTAGGTTGGTTTCATAATTTAGCTATTGTGAATTGTGCTGCTGTAAACACTGATGTGGCTATGTCCCTGTAGTATGCTGGTTTTAAGTCCTTTGGGCATAAACTGAAGAGTGGGAAAGCTGGGTCAAATGGTGGTTCCATTCCAAGTTTTCCAAGGAATCTCCATACTGCTTTCCAAATTGGCTGCACCAATTTGCAGTCCCACCAGCAGTGTAGGAGTGTGCCTTTTTCCCCACATCCTCTCCAACACTATTGTTTGTATTCATAATAGCTGCCATTCTGACTGGAGTGAGATGAAATCTTAGAGTTGTTTTGATTTGCATTTCTCTGATTGCTAGTGATGATGAACATTTGTTCATATATTTGTTGATTGATTGTATGTCTTCTTCTGAAAAGTGTCTGTTCAGTTCCCTGGTCCATTTGTGGCGGGGGGGGGGGCGGGGCGGGGGGGGTTGTTGTTGTGGTTTTTTTTTTTTTTTTTTTGGTGTTAAGGTTTTTGAGTGCTTTCTATATCCTAGAGATTAGTGATCTATCTGATGTGCTTGTAGTAAAGATTTGCTCCCATTCTGTAGGCTCTCTATTCACCTCACTGATTGTTTCTTTTGCTGAGAATAAGCTTTTTAGTTTGAATTTATCCCATGTATTGATTTTAGGTGTTTAATTCTTGCACTACAGGAGTCTTATTAAGAAAGTTGGGGCCTAATCCAACATGATGAAGATTTGGGCCTACTTTTTCTTCCATTAGGCACAAGGTCTCTGGTTTAATTCATAGGTCCTTGATCCATTTTGACTTGAGTTTTGTACATATTTTATTTTGAGACAGGGTCTCTCCCACTAAGTTGCTTAGGCCTCACTAAGTTACTGAAGGGGCTTTGAACTCCCAATCCTACTACCTCAGCCTCCTAAGCATCTGGATTACAGGTGTGTACCACCTCACCCAGCTACTTTGCCTTTGTTTTAATAGTTTATTTAGGGCTGTGGATGTGGCTCAAGCGGTAGCGCGCTCACCTAGCGTGCGTGCGGCCCGGGTTCGATCCTCAGCACCACATACAAACGAAGATGTTGTGTCCACCGAGAACTAAGAAAAAATAAATAAATGTTAAAATTCTCTCTCTCTCTCTCTGTCCCCCCCTCTCTCTCACTCTCTCTTTAAAAAAAAAAAAAAAACAACCTTGCTTTTAAAAAAAAATAGTTTATTTAATTTTAGAATTATAAAATTTAATGTTTAATTGCTGTGTTTGATAACCAATACACAGAAGTGCTGAAATGTGACAATATATCTATTACCATATTCTTTCCTGCTTTGTCTTTAAAACATTCAATATCATTTATAAGTATATTTTAAATTCATAAAATTATTGTACTATAAACCTTTTCTTAGCTTTTTGAAAACATATCACTGAGTTTTAAATATCCATCCACATTGCTCTATATACAACTAGTTTGTTGATTTTAACTGTTGCACACAATTTACCTGTTGTAAGTATCCATCATATTAAGTTTTCCACTTTCTGGGCATACACCTGTGTTGATCTCCATTCCCTACAATGCCCCAACAAAATTTCTTGTATTTCCTTGTGTCATTAGTAAACTTAGTAAACTTTTTCATACAGTGATATGAGAATATGATCAGTAGGGTTATGTTGGTTTTTATTTTTTTAACTTATGACCATGTTTCTACCAGCAATAACCAATTGCCACTGAAATTATAGCTTTGTGCTTTAGATAAGTCTTGTTTTTCCCATAGCTATCACCTAGTTCATGGCTTACGAGATTAATTTTTCGAAAACAGTCTGATTAGGAATTATAAAAGCCTAGTAAATTATTATTCAACTGGAAAATTTACATGAGATCTTTAAGTATTCTATAAGAATCCACCCATGCCGTGTAATTCACATTGTAGAGGAACACTCAGTTAACTCTCTTTTCTTTTGTTCAAGCAGCGATTTTTATTTAATTGGATTTAATTCAGAAATATTTACTGAACAAATATTATTAGGAAGCCCTGGATTCAGCATAAAGAGGACACCAAACATGGGATAGATGAAAGGCACATAGTCTAACTGGAAAGATACACACTGAAAGAGTAGACTTAAAGCCTTTTAACTTTCTTGTTAGAAAGTTTCTCTTCAGCACTTCTCAGATCAAAGTCAAACACACACACACACACACACACACACACACACACACACACACACTCCTTCACCTTTCTCTACATGGTCAAACTCTTTGGTCAGATCCAGATCACTTTTCACTCCTATTTCCACATTAGTTTCCCAATTCATGTCTCTGCTTCCTTCTGATAAAGACTCCGCACTAAAAAACACAAATCTTATCACATCACTTCTCTACTCTAAACACCTCCATCTACTACCTGGTTTTAGAAGAGAATCTGATAACCTCACATTACAAGACCTTAATAAATTGTCATTGGATCTGGCCTAGCAGTTACATATCATTCCTTAAAAACTCTGGTCCAGATAACCAGGACAAACTGCATTTTCTTGAAAAGACTTAGTGGCTCTTGTCTCTGTGCTTTTGAAAATGTTCTTCCTTCTTTTAGGAATGTCTTCTCTCTGCCTAATCCTCAAAAGTTACTTTTCTGAAAAAAATAAGTCACCTTTATTAACAAACCCTAGTCATCTCTCAAAACCAATTCATATGTTAGAATTTTAGGCAATTTATTGACCTCTCCAGGCTGAGTTAAACTGTTTCCCCAGTGTATCTTGTTGAAATCATTATTATTCCCCCACAACTCAACTGTAATTTTCTTACATGTCTATTTTTTTCCACAAGACTGTGAATGTTTATTGATCATCTTCATTTGTAAACTTAGTAACTGGCACAAAGACTGGCACAGAGGAGCAGCTGAACATTTATTTTCTAGAATAAATAAATGAATGAATGTTTTTACTGAAGTGACTGGCACTAAATTAATCATTAGCACTAAACCACAACATGTATAAAATATTCTAGTTAGGTTGGGTTCATTACCATTCCTATTTACTCATCTCCTCTGTAAAGAATTTGTAATTTCTGGGTCTTCCAACTCTGAAACTTCAGACTAGAGATGCAGTTTCTGTTATTCATTTTAATGACATCCAGTGTCAATAAAATTATTTGTATACTCTACAAAATAAACTTAGGAATTTACAGCTATATAAAATCGCTGCTATTAATACTCAGTGCACTGGTGAAGTTTTTAAGTGTATTACTACTATATTAGGAAGGTTTGCTAGTTCCAACTAAAAATTCAGTCACTTAACACAGTAGAAATGTTTTTCTTGTTTAAATGACAGTCCAGTGTTTGTGTCTCTATTCAAGCAGCTTTCCTGCCTGTGTTATTATAGAAACCAAGGTTCCATCCATCTTTTGACTTTGCCATTCCCTTGGCAGCTTTTCTCAACTAATGTTTCCCAAGAGAATTAAGTTGTATTGCAAATGATATGAAGGCCTATTTTTGTATTTTTCCAAGGATGCTACATAGCCAGTACATTGAAGATACTTAGGTAACTTATTATGTATAATGAAAACCTTCAACATTGGTCATGTACAATCAGCTTTGGGATCATCTGGAAAACTGTTAAAAATGTAAAGTCCTCTCTCAACCCCCTTTACTGTAAAACACTTCTTCCACTTGTATTATTCTTTTCCTCTTGTATGTAATTTTGTATAACCCTGAGGATCACCATCCCTTTCCATGCAATTTCCCTTCTCTCTCCCTTTCCCTCCCCCCTCTCATCTCTATTAATGTTGATCTTCTTCTCCTGTTCTTCATCCCTACTCTGTCCTTAGTTACTTCCCTTATATCAAAGAAGTCATTTGGCATTTGTTTTTTTAAGGATTGGCTAGCTTCACTTAGCATAATCTGCTCTAATGCCATCCATTTCCCTCCGAATTCTATGATCTTGTCGTTTCTTAATGCAGAGTAATACTCCATTGTGTATAAATGCCACATTTTTTTTATCCATTCATCTATTGAAGGGCATCTAGGTTGGTTCCACAATCTTGCTATCGTGAATTGTGCTGCTATGAACATCGATGTAGCAGTATCCCTATAGTATGCTCTTTTAAGGTCTTTAGGGAATAGACCGAGAAGGGGAATAGCTGGGTCAAATGGTGGTTCCATTCCCAGCTTTCCAAGAAATCTCCATACTGCTTTCCAAATTGGCTGCACCAATTTGCAGTCCCACCAACAATGAACCAGTGTACCCTTTTCCCCACATCCTCGCCAACACTTGTTGTTATTTGACTTCATAATGGCTGCCATTCTTACTGGAGTGAGATGGTTTTGAATCAAACTGTGAAATATATCAAAATAGATGTAATGTTTTGAACTACCAACAATAAAAAAAAATGAAAAAAAAATGTAAAGTCCTGGGCTGGGGCTGTAACTCAGTGGCAGAGAGCTTGCCTCACGCGTGTGAGGCACTGAGTTTGGTCCTCAGCATAAAAACAAATACAATAAAGACATGCTGTCCATCTACAATTACAAAAAAAAAAATTTAAATGTAAATTCCTGGGCCCCACCCAAGCCCTACTGAATCCAGAATTCTGGGTTTGGAACCAATTCATCAGGTCTCCAGGTGATCCTGTTGATTCTCAAGTTTGAGAACCACTGCTCTAGGAAATTAGAATTTAATCCCGCCCCTCCAATTCATGAGAAGGTTTGCACTAGTACCTTTAATGTCTTCTGCTTCCAGTTAATAGAAAATGAAAAAAAAAGAGTCTAGATACCCAACTCTATTTTGTAAAAGTCTCAGCACAGAACTGACAGATATCACTTCCACTCATATTCTAGTGGCTATAACTTATCTTTTTTCTGCCCAGTGGTGTGCTGGAGCCAGCAACTTTAGCTCAGGAGAGCTACTATTAAGTTTGCAGGCATTTTGAGAGTCATTTGGCATTATATTAGTAAAAAAAATATATATATATATATATATAACAACTTAAAATTTGCAGCACAGAAACACAAACACTAAAATCAGAGAACCATTTGTTGTACATACACCAGCACACCGCTAGCCATTAACAGTTGACTGACACCATTGGAAGTTCTGCAGCTGAAATGACCTTTCAAACTTGTACTGATATGAGCCAAATTGGCCACATCTTTATATCCTTACTTTGATCAGTCATCATTGAGTGAAGCCAGAGCATGTGCTTGGAGGACACAGCTCTCTGCAGCTGTGAAAGTCTCTGAAGGGACTCACAGCTGAAGGATGTCTTCCTACCATCTAGGACAAGAGCATTTTCTTGTGGGGTCTCTAGGTGGTGTATCCCCATGTCCTCCACAGCTTCTTTCTCCAAGAAATTCTTATATAATTGAGTTAGTGCATTAGGACTATTTTTAAAGTTCTCTGGATAATTCTAGTATACAGCACCCCTAGATATTATTTTAAAGAGTCAAGTCAAGTGCTGAGGACTGTTTTTTGCTTGTTTCATTTTTTTGTTTTGTTTTGTTTTACTAATGTTTGCACTCTACTTTTTTAAAAAAGAAATTGTGCCTGGAGGAAGACTTTATATGCAGCAATCAATAAGTATTTGTAGGGTAGTTGGCTAAAATAATTATAATTACATTGAAAGGAAATTTACCCAGAAAAGTTAATTTAGAAGTAAAATATAATAGAAATCCAATAATATATTCATAAAATGAATTAACTTCAGGAATTAAGTTATTGTCAAGGTGATAATCAACTAACAATTCAAATAATGTGTGCTTTTCTATTAAAGAAGAAGCTGGAAGATCTGAGCACTGAGTGGGAAGCAGTAAACAATTTACTTCAAGAGCTGAGGGCAAAATACCCTGACCTTGTTCCTGGACTGACCCCTATTGGAGCCTGTAAGTATACTACATCCCATTCTCTTTTGCTTTAGCTGTTTGCTCAAAAGCATAACTATGTAGTGATCCCTGAGTGAAAGGGAAAATTATTTTCCAATTCTGCAGATAGGGATAAATCTTGGTGTTATTTGCTATGCAAAAGGTCTTAGAGTAGGTTCTTTGGAAAATGACTGTGATTGGAAGTGTTATATGGCAAAGGTCTATTGAGAAGCATTCTTTGAAGATAAAACTATAGAGGAGGACAGAAAGGAATGGGAAAGGCTGAAACGTGATGTGGTTTTAACAGAAAACTCAGATTATTCAGGAGCCCTAAATCTAGGTTGACTTTGGAGAGCTGCACTGAATTGCAAGGAGAGGTCTCACCTTTGTATTCCTGATCCAGCCACAGCCATTACCTCTGGGATACCTTCTGTAAGCAGTAGAGAACTTGGAAAAGCACTTTTCTGAGGCTGGAAGAAATTCCTAGACAGAAAAAATGATAAACAACCAGTATTCGTATCTATCATCCAAGAATGGATGTTTTTCAATCAAAGTGAAGCACCAGAATATCCACTAATGCTAAGTCCACAAGAATTCCATTTGAATGAATTCTGTATCATTTATACAATGTCTTTTGAGTATGACTTAAAAAATCACAAAAACCCACATAGGCATGTTAAAATCTCTCTGTTCCATTTGAAACTGACCTCTTTTGGGGATAGGGAGAACTGGGGATTTAACCCAATGGCATTTTAGCACTGAGCCACATCCTTAGCCATTTTCTTAGTTTTTATTTTGAGACCAGGTATTTTTAAGTTGTTTACAGCCTCACTGAGTTACTAAGGCTTGCAATGAACTTGTAATCCTCCATCCTCAGCCTCCCCAGCCACTGGTATTAGAGGCTTGTGCCACCACACCTGGCTAAAGCCAATTTTAAAAGGTCTTCCATTTTTGTTTCAAAAAAAAAGAAAAGAAAAAGAAAAACTTTAAGCTATGACTACCACAAGCCATCTTAAGAGAGGAAATTTCTTCATTTTCCTAGAGCTTCTGTTTTTCCTGCAAATTCTGAGTTTATTTCACTTCTTATTCAGTCGTTAATAGAAAGTATACATAAAATCTCAAAGCAATCTCAGTGCTGGCTTTGATTCTCAGGAAAGAAGCCAGAAAACTTATTTGCTGTATAAATTCTATAGTGAGGCAGAACTAAAAACATGTTTGGGTGTTTTGTTGTTGTTTTGCCTTGTTTACTTTCCAAAGATCAAATAATTGAAGTATAAAAGCATGGTGACTGGTTCCTTAGGTGAAGTTGATTTTTATTTTATATCAAGTAGAAATATACAAAACATCCAGGGTTGCATAGTCATAATTCAATAGAAGGCATAAATAGTGGTTGTATTAAAAGAGGCCATACAAACTGAGGATAGCATATTTCATGTACCCCAGAAGGCATAAATAGTGGTTGTATTAAAAGAGGCCATACAAACTGGGGACAGCATATTTCATGTGCCCCCTGGGGTTTCTGAGCAGTCATCAGAGGTTCATTTAATGACATTGGAGACTTGAAAAAGATGTACAAGCGTTATGTTTTTTTCACCAACATGGGATGCTAAAATTTCTATATCAAGTTTATATTTAATTATGTGAGGTTTATTCCTTTTTATGAGCTGTAATTTTTGGTTCTCTCACATATGCATAATTTGTCCCTATATAATCATTTATTAGTGTTTGTTTTCTAGTTGTCTCTGGTACATTTGGCTTCAGACTCTGTAATTCTGTGAAGATATTGTGTTCAGTGACTTTTTGATCAGTTTGTTGAATTCTAAATTTAGGGATTTATGCCTTCCTTTAAGGCACTATACACATGGTAGCAAGGTTCAAAAGCCAGAGCACCAAAATCTTTTTAACATGTAATATCCTTAAATGTAATGCTGATGTTTGTAATGGAAAATACCAAGCTCCAGTTTTGATTTCCAGCAACATGAGTATTTCATTAACTCCAGTATTTAATAGAGTAACTTCTATGTATTGGGCATCAGACTAAAACACCTCAGGTCTACCGAGTCACAATCTGCCTTTTCATAGAATCTCCAGGTAATTTGTGTGCACTCTAAATTTGAGAAACAGTTATAGAGAACAAGGAATCAGGATATGAGGGAAAGGGAACTGAGATGAGGGCATAATTGTCTAAAGTGTGGTCAGGTGAACTATTGCATTAAGAGAACATTTGAGAGTATCACAAAGGTTATGTAAGTGAAGCAGTGAGCCATGTGTACATCTGCAGAAAAGATTTCAGGTAGAGAGAGAACATCTAGAGCAAAGGAATTAAAGTAGTAGCAAGATGAAGGAATATCAAGGAGACCAATGATACTAGCAGAGAGTAAGGTAAATAGTCATGGAAGCAGTAAGAGTGTCTTTCAGGGATCCTTTACTACCTCTTCCCCTCCACCCAGTGAAGACCCCCCATCCCAGTGGCTCCTTGCTTTCCCACCACTTGCTCCATGTTGCTGCCAGTAGGGAGATTATAGGTGTACTCTCAGTCCCAAGCTATTGTTGATAGCTGGTGGTGTTGTAGCCAGAGCTGAAAAACAACAACAAAAAAATTATTTAAAAAAGGAATTTTCTCAAAAGCAGAGGCAAACTGACACAGAGCTGGGCATAAAGTCAAAATGTTAAACATACAAATGTTGAATGAAAAGAATCAACAGGGAGTCAGAGCCAGAGCTGCTTTATTCAAATAAGACTTTTTTTCTTCCATGTGGTGGTTTAAACATTAGAATTAAGAATTGTTTGTATTCCTGACTTTGTGACACTTACAAAGTTAATCTGAAATAAATACAATATAAAAATCTAATTTGTAATATGGTTTTGATATATGATGATTATTTCATGTACTATATTACAATAAAATAGAATTTATAATTCATCATAATGCCTTTCCATTGTGCTCCTACTATTGCATGCATAACTTCTTGTACATTTATATCTTTCTTCTCAAAAATAATTTCAAGGTACATATGGCTATAAACAACTTTTTAAGTGGTGAGCAGCCCAAGGTTTGGAAGGGAAATAGTTAGATTAAGGACATACAGCTGGAAAGAAAAAGAACCAGGGTTCCAATTCAAGTGTATCTAGCTCCAAAGCCAGTGTTTTGTTTTATTGCTGTGCCTTGTACTATCTCTCTGTCCAAGAGCCTAATGGAAATTCTAGATAGAGAGACAGGTAGCCTGTAGTTAATCTAATTTAACTCACTCTTGGATGTATGGGAAGTAAAAGTGATATGTAGTTTTGTTTTTTCTACATAAGGAGTAGAAGAAATCAGTTTAGTCTGAATTTCTTAGAAGCATAGAACTCTGAACTTGGAGTAATCATTGAAGTTATCATCCAGTTGAATATTTTTCTTTTGTATGTGTGGACACTGAGACCCAATGTGACTTTTGAAAAACACTAAAGCAAGCTCCCTTGTGACTATTTACCTAAAGTATATAATGTGATGCAGCAGTTCTGCTTGAGCTGCATAAATTGTTTAAATTTGCAGGACAATGAACATGCTGGAAACAAACTTCTGCAATTTTTGTCCCTTGGATACTTGGGTGTAGCAATTATCTATTGTTGCATAAAAGCACCCCAAAACTCAATGACTCAGAATTATTTGTTGCTCATAATTCTGTAGATCTGTGATTTTTTTCCCTGTGATTAGATAGTTAATCTGATTGCCCTGATTGGTGTTATCTATGTGAATGTCATTATCTGGCAACTGAACAGGATCTAGATGGTCTGAAGTACTCATACTCAGGTATCTGACAACTCTTGGGTAGAGAACCTCAGTCCTTCACAAAGCCTCTCATCCTCCAGTAGGCTAGACTAGGGCTTTGTTATATGATGTTCTCAGGGCAGCCTTCCAAGAGAAGGATGGTGGAAGGCCTCTTGATGTTTATACTTTGAAATTTATACATTATTTCTGCTACATTCCATTGGTCAAAGCAAGGTCAGCCTGGATTCCAGGGGATGTGAAATTACTTCATTTCATGAAGGTAGAATTGTAGTGTCACATTGAAAAGGGCATGCAGACACTACTAGGACAAGAGGCTTTATGGTAGTTCTCTTTATGCACAAACCACTACATTGGGGGAAGGAGTGAAAAGTGGACATAGAAATGTTGGTCTGCATCCAATACTCTGTCAGTGGCTTTCAAATTTTACCATCCATTAAAACCACCCATTTCTGATTAAAGCAAGATTGTAAGGCTTCAAGCCCAGAGTTTCTGATTCAGTAGATCTGGGGTAAAATTTGCACCTATAAAAAGTTCCCATGTGATATTGATGCTGCTCATACAGGGACTACATTTTGAAAACTAGCACCATGGGTCTATGGCGGGTGGGGAAGAAGGAGATCCTCTCTACTGCTGTGTGCAACTGAATGGGACTCCAGTGGGATCCAGTACTATTAATGTCATAGGGAACCACTTGTTATTTCAGCACCTTCAATCCCTTCCTCCCCCTACCAAGAGTTTTGTAATGTGGAAGTTCAAGGTGGTGGATAGCAAATGAACTAGGCAGTATTTGCCCAGCCAAGAACCGTGGGAAGATAAGCATACTTATATGAAGTTTCTCTAGATAAGCTAATAAACATTAAGCTAGTCAGGACTTTGCATGGGTCTGAAGGCCTGCGTGACAGATGGAGGCAAAGAGCCAACAAATCTGGTTGTAAATGTCAGTGTGAATCCTTTCTTATCCACAAGCTGCTGGGCCTGAGAACACTCATGTTCTATAGAGCCCCATTTAGCATTTTTGAACAAAATTGCATATAGAACATTTGTAATGTGAATATTCCAAATCAGGATATTGATTCAAATGTCTTAGAGTAATAGCTATGAAAGTAAATTGCCATTTGTATAGAGATATACAGAAATGCCAGTTAATAGAAGATTCTAGTTGATTAAATGCTGGTAAAATCATGTCTTCCTGTAATTAATTTTGACAAGAGAGCAAGTCTCAAGGGTAAATAGGGAACGATAGCATTAGAGGTCATGAATCCTACTTTCTAATCTCAGTTGTGCTGTGAACTAGATAAGGGATCAACATACTCTTTCTGTAAAGGGTCAAATGCTAAATACTTTAAGCTTTACAGGTCACACAATCGACTCTGTATTGTGGACTAAAACTAATCATACCATGGATAATACATAAATAAAAGGACAGTGGCCCTATTCCAATAATACTTTATATACAAAAACAGGGTAGGTAGGTCAGATTTGGCCTTTAGAGCCCTAACCAAATTCCCTTAGCACTTAGCCTTCCAGAAAACCTAATGCTTCTAGCAACAAGTACCTGTAAACTGCTTTCTCTGGACAGAGAAAAAGGTTACCCACCTTATAGAGCAGGTTGGAAATAGTAGGGAAGGAATAGCAATTGACCACCAATGGAGGAGAGTTGGTGGATAAATATCCAAAACTTCTTTCCTCTCTTGAGTAGGAAACTTCTGAGGTGTGAAGTTTCACACCAAAAGTCTCCAGTGACCTAGACTACAGTTGCCTGGAGTAATAATCTGCTTATTTACATGTCCTCTGTAAGGTTTTTGCCTATTCTATTAATTTTCTTCCTTCTCTACTATGACTTTCTGAGACCACCTCTCAGTTAAATTTCTGAAATCTGTCTCAAGGTCTACTTCTTCTCAAAGGGAACCTAAATTAAAACAATAGGTATTGGAATCAGTGTCACAATTATACATCTTGAATGAGTTTTATAGTGATTCCCATTTTACAGATGAGAAAATTGAGAATCAAAAAGATTAAATGATTGGTCCAAGTTTTCAAAGAAATTAAGCAGAATGGATATTCAAAGCAAAGTTTCTGTATTTGCAAAGCTCATATACTATAATCAGTGCTCTGTGTCTCAAACAGTGATTTATTTATCTTCATTTGAATTTGAAGGCTATATTTAAATTAAATATCAAATACATAGAACTTAGTTTTACATTTATTATTTGAACTCCACTTACCAGAGTTGAACAACGCATTCCAATGCCATTTCTAAATTATTTTAAATACCTAGACAATTTAAGAAAAGCATGAGGTTAATTGCAGCTTAGATGCAGTCTTGGCATACTACTATTTATTTGTTTGGCTTTAACTGTGAGAAAACACTTATTTTGAAAATAGCCTTTATTCTTCTGCAATGATCATAAAAGAAAAAAGTTGTCAATTAGTTCTCACATTTGCATTCCCTTCTTGCATAGAGATCCCTCTCAAACACCTAGGAAGAGGTGGTACCACTCAATTTTAGACCATTTCCAAGCTATTTTGAGGCCTTTCCAACTCTTGGCATTAATACCTAATTAATTTAAAAAAAAAACATATTTGTATGCATCAGTGGAATGAAGGTGTGGGAAGTATAATGATCTGTGTCACCTTGTACAAAGAGAAATAACCATAGTAATCCCTGCCTGTGAGGCCTCAGTATTGCACCCATTTATCAGAAAGGAATCTCTCTCTTTAGGCAGTGGGGGAAGGGGGTTCCTGGTTTAAAGCCAGTATCTTCAACAATGTTCCCTGGTTAGTAGGAAAGACACAATAATGGCATCATTGCTAATATACCAGATAGTGATAGACTGTGAAAGCTCCAGATTTTGCATGTTAATTTCTCATTTTGTGATGATTGAGTTCCCTTTATTCTCCCTTTCTTAACCTTTACGCAGTTTTATTGCTTGGCTACTAGTTCCGGTTAGAGCTTTGGGGTCTGAACTGGCAAAGAAAGAGAAGAAGCTCTAATCCATCATTTCTAATGCTTGTTGGAAGCATTCCTGGAAGTTGGGGGCTGGGGGGAGGAGACTAACACCAATGACTAAATAAAGTATTCTGATCAGTAGAGTTTTTCAATTCCCCATGTCTTCGATTGTCACAGAAATAAATTGTTGATTACAGTAAAATTACCTTAACCCTCTTAATGCTATGTAGCTTCCACCTAGAAAGGACCTTTGCTTAAAAATCACTATGTATGATATCAAATGTCATATTTTTCGGGAAAATTGGAACTACTTCAACATGTTCATGAGAATAGGTGTTCTACAGCTCACAGCAGAAGGTTTCAGCATTTATTCCTAATGTTTCCCGAAACTTCACTGAAGAGTTTTAAAATTGAATATAACTTTACCTTCAAAGAAAGAAGATTCCAAAAGGAAATTGTAGCAGTTTTACACTTAAATTGTATATTTTAAGATTGTAGTCTGAAAGGCATTTAAGAGGTCATTCATTCTTCCCCACTATCTCTGGTAAAAGCTCCCTCTCTCTCTCTCAGAAGCAATCTTCAGAAGGCTACCCGCCTACTCTCTCCTTAATGAAGAGCAGGTAGAGTTCCACCACTGCTGTTATACTCGACTTTTAACTGCCTAATCCAAATTTCAGTTACTGTCTAAATTTATGTTTTTCAGTAAGAATAGAACATTTTTGCTGACTGTTCATGTAGACAATGTTCATTCATTCTTTAAAGTCTGTTATTTAATCTTCCTTCAAACTTTCATTTTCTAGCATAAATCAGATGAGTCCTCATGACCTGTCAATAGAAAAACTCTTTTTCAAATGTTAAAAAAAAAAAAAAAAATCAGGACCCTCTCCACCCTCCCAACTTTGTTTTTTATATTGTTTTTCTAATGTGGGCTTCAGAATTGGACTTTGTTCTATAATTATAGTCTCTACTCATAACCCAGTTACATTATTAAGTCTATAGTATAGATTCGTTTCCTATATTTATATTCTACTCCTATGTATATCCAGTTTTTATTCAAAGACCTGCACATAGTAAGCATTCAAGTAACATATTTTGACCAAATGAACATGTACATTTATTTTAGAATTGGATCAAATAAGTCAACCTTCCCATATAATATCAGGGGAATTAAGTGAATATATGCTTTTCTACCTGTTAGGTGGCAGAATCTGAATCTAGGTATCATATTTAGGTAAAATTGATAATAGCACTAACTCTGCCAGTGCCTAAATTACAACATAGACATCCATAGAAAAAAAGGAAAGATAATATCTTCAAATACTGCTTTTGGAATAATTATCATACCCTCCCCTCAAAAAAATCATTGTTTTGCAACTTTTACAAGAAGGAACTAAATAACACACCACTATAAATGTAGGGGACAATGTTGAAATAAAACAAATTATCCAATCTTTACTGTCACCTTTGTTTCTCTGGATCATTCCTTATTGTCAGAAAATTTTATGGATCAAAAATATAAATAAACTTTCTGTAATATTCAATATGGATTATAAGTTGAGAAGGTAATTTTCCTTCTCATATTGAAATGAGTGAGTCACTTGCTTGATTGTTAACATATTTTTACCCTATGAAAAGCATTTTTGCTTTGTTCAGAAAATCCAGCATGATCAAAAAAGAAGTTTTATTACTTTCTTGCTGATTCCTACTTGTGTAGGTAAAATGTGCCTTTCTCTTTTGAACCTGTACTCTATGTTTTAAAAATAAGGACATAACTCAGAACTGAATTGTGCACTTTGATTTGAGATTTTTTTCAAGGTCAGGACCCAGTTTCACAAGAAATTTTATTTTTTCTGATATAGCTGACATCCACTCCCACCAGCTGAAAGACAAACTTGTCTAATAAAGCTTTCAGATTCAATTTGCTGTCTGCATACAGCTTGAGGAATCTCTGGAGGTCACTCACAGCATGTGCTGCAACCCCAACAGGGAGAAGTAATGAAAAGATTCTGGTTAAAAAGCTGACACTACCCCTTCCAACATCCTTGAATGTGAATATAATAAGCAAGTTTATAGACACAAATCTCTGTGATTCTGGGGATTTCCATCTTGATCTCTGACTCCAAGGAACATTTGAATGCATGGATTTGTATCTATTATCTGGATGAATAAATGCTTCATATTGAGCATATTGAAGAAATTGTGCTTTAACAACAAAGGTCTGATGTAAATCAGGCAAAACAACATTGTCACTTCATGTTTAACTCAGTTAGACTGTCTCTAAGGTTTCACAGTCTGGGTCTATTTCAGTAATACATAGGCATATCTTAGCTGTTTTCAAAAATAATACCTGCTTTCATTTCAGTTGTTCCCCCAGCTTTTGCATTGATCCAAACATATCTAATATTTATCTTACAGATAACATGAGTTAATGCCTTTGCTCTATAGCAGGCATTTTGCTAAATATTCTATGTGCATTGTTTTGTTTATTCTTACAACCCCTTACAAGATAGGTGCCACATTATTTTTATTACTTTTTTTTAACCATAGTAGGAAACTAGAGCCTAGAGAGAATTGTTATCCCTAAGATACTCAGATACTAAGTGAGCACAGCATGGCCCTGAATGCATCTCTTTCTAAAGTTTGTGCCTGTTTTTGCCCTTTATGTTAAACATACTGGGTCTTCGTCACGCACTCTATGAACACAAACTCCAAACATTATTGAATTATTTATTCCATATTGTTCATGCTTTTGAGCATATTTTTAAAATAAAATTCACCAACAGTGCTCTCTCCTCATCCTCCTCTCTCTCATGACATTTAAATCTTACACTAAAGCTATGTCAGTGGAATTAGGTCTTACATATACTCTTGAAGTTTAATGCTAACCTCAGAGCTGTGGAAGTGATTTCAGTAAAAAGAAATATGTAGTTTCTTTTATTTCTTTCCTTTTTTTTCCTTCCTTCCCTGCAAGATAAGAGGCCATTGGGATGGAAAAGGACATTGAGATGATAGGCCTGATTCTCCCACAGTGTTACTATTTAGCTTTATTTATTCTCCCAGTTTTATATCTGTCAGTCCAAGGTCAAACTGCCAGTACCACAGCAGAATTATTAAAAAAATAGATCTGGAAAAGACTAAAAGATACCATAGTCTAGTGTCCTGATGTAATTCAAAATCAATTAAAGAAATATAATTAAACAGCACTTGATTCAATCTCTTCTTAAAGACCTGCACAACCCCTTTGGTAAATTCTTTTGTGTTCAGACCTGATTTTCTGAAGTATTCCCTAGTGTTTTCTTTGTTGAGTAGCTGTGGTGAATAAGTGAACCACATTGTCTACTACAGCATGAAATCATAGAAATGGATGTTGGCTGGGACTTCATCAAGTCAAGCATACAAACCATCTCTTCTGGAAAGCCTGTCCTTTAGCCCTCAAGGGCAGATATTCCTCCCAAACATCCTCATACTTCCCTTTGCCTCCCATCTCAAATTTCAGCCAGCCAGTGGCCATCCCCAGTTTTATACTTCACATGGTAGGCTTTCTAGTATTTCACTTGATGAAGTGATTGTGTGCTTAAAAGATACAAAAAAAAAACTATGGGTCTAGGTGATACTGATATTTCTGTGAATAAAGGAGAACAAAGTTAACAGCAGTGTTGGAACTCATCAGAAATGGCTATTGCTGACCTTTCAACTAACCTGCATCCTGCCTAAGCACGGATTAGAATTTATTTTTCCTATCTGGATAAACCTGAAGCATTTTAGTAAAAGCCATTGTGAACCGAGGCAGCAGATACAAGTGGATTAAGATGAATGCATGAACAGACCTGATGGGGCAGACAAAATGAGGTTAGTAGTAAGCCATGCTAAGAGAGTGCATACTGAAGGAATACATTGGACATGGCAGAATAGTTAAATGAATACGAAGGTTGATCAGACTTCCACACTGAATATCAACTAAGAGAAGTTATGACTATAGTTAGAAAGCCAGAAATTGAGAAAAAAACAAAGCACTAAAATCTTTATGATCATAAATAATAAAATTCTTTACATGTGCATAACATCTATTTTGATCTCAAAAATACCCCTGAAGAATGAAGATTACCATTTTACTGCAGTTGGAGAAACTAAATAAGA
The DNA here is from genome assembly GCF_045843805.1 of Urocitellus parryii. Lineage (NCBI taxonomy): Eukaryota > Metazoa > Chordata > Mammalia > Rodentia > Sciuridae > Urocitellus > Urocitellus parryii. The sequence goes on from NC_135547.1 coordinate 106,350,890, forward strand.
GGAGTACTGAGGTAGAAGTTTTCTCTTATTTCTAGCCCATTTTTCTTTTAACTACAGTAGTGAGAATAGAAATTTATTTATCAAATCGGAGCACATTTTGATTAAAGGATGTCTTTTGAAGACTGTAAGTTGTAATTTGAGACAAATAAAAAACCCTTATTTATAGAGTAATTAATTTATTGAATTCACTGTTTCAGAAAGTGATATAGCTTAATAATATAAATCACTTCAAAGAACTTTTAGATCAGAAATTTGCAAAGTCTTTTTTTAAAAAAAAAATAAGAGACAGATAGTAAATACATTTGGCTTTCCAGGTCAGAAAGTACCCATTAAAGTCATTCAATATTACTACTAAAGTACAAAAGCAGCTATAGACACCTTCTAAATTAGCAATTATAGTGATATTTCAATAAAATTTGTTTATAAAAATAGGTGGTTTGTTAGCTTTTCATCATTGTGACCAAAATAACTGAGGAGACCAACTTAGAGGAGGAAGAGTTTATTTGGAGCTGAAGGTTTCAGAGGTGTCAATCAATAATTGGCTTATTCTATTGCTCTGGGCCCAATTGAGGCAGAACATCACGGTGGAGAAAAACTGCTAAGCTCATGGTAGCCAGGAAGCAGAGAAAGAGAGAAAGTGAGCTGACAGGGACAGAATATAAACCCCAAAGGCACAGCCCTAGAGACCACCTCTTCCAGCCACACCCTACCTGCCTACAGTAATCACTTAATACAGTAGACCTTTAAAATATTAATCCATCAAATGAATTAACCCACTGTTTAGGTTACAGCTCTCACAATCTATTTCATCTCTGATCATTGCTACAGTATCTCCTAAGCTTTGGGGGGACAACTCATATTCAAACCATAACAGGTCATATGACAGATTTGGCCCCTGGCTTTAGATAAATACTTGCTGATGGATTCATATTATCTAGTAAAAGGGATATAATTTGTTGAATATATTTCTCTAAGTTTTTTTTTTTATTTTGTTTCACCGATTTTTTAAAGATTTCTCCTATTGAGAAAAATATTCCTGACAGTGTTTTTAATTCTTACTCAGAAACAAGAATATTATTTATTTAGCTTAGGATAGAAATTTTTAAATCTCCTCATGGTAAGAATGAAGACATGGCTCACCTCTTGGTACAATTCTTAAGAGTGTTCTAGTACTTGCAAAATGATAAATAGTAATTATATAAATGGATTTAAGCAAAACCATTTGTCCTCACTTTGGAGAACATTTTTCTTTCTCAGCAGCAAAAATACAAGAAAAGGGATAGCAAACTTTAGCTTTTCTTACAATTATGGAAACAAGTCTCATATATTTAATTATTGAAAAAACATGTTATTATACCTACATAGAGGTAATTGTTTCTATATCATGTGGAATTTAATAATTGCTCATACTTCCAAAGATGAGAATGTTGTATATCACATCTGAGCTTTCTTTGAATTTTGTTAACACACTTCCACAAAGGTGGAACAATTTCCCTCAGTAGCATCATAGATAAGCAGAAAAGAGCTATGATAATACCACTTCAACTGAGTAAGACTAAATTATGAACTAGTAGGAAAGAGACAAAAGTACGTTCTTAAAAGCAGCAGATGTTATCATATTGGTGAGATGAGTAGTCATTTCCAATACACTCCTTTTCTTAATGGCAAAGTTCCTTCTTCAACTTGGTGTTATGTATCTGTCTGCTTAATTTGACAGTATGCTAATAGGAAAATATCTTTTGAAACTTAGTGTCCCTTTTTGTATTGGATGCTAGAGATACAATGTTGATCAAGATAAAGATGATTCCTTGACTCACAAAAAGTACAAAATTAAGTAACTATATGTGACAAATACTAGCATAAAAACACTATAAAAGAACCAGGATAATTCAACTCACCCAATCTGGAGTGGTGTAATGGAGGGATGTCAATGAAAACTTTCTGTAAAATGAGACTTTGAAGATGAGATTTGAATGGTAAGTAGGTGTTCCTTGACAAACAAGTAGGGGGAGAGTATTCAAGGCAGAAAAAAACAGCACAAGTAAATGTTGGAGATAAAAAGGAACCTGGTAATTCCTAAATTATATCAGTATAGCTGAAGCATTGAGTTGGCATCATGAGTGGGTGAGGAAAGATGTATCATGGAGGAGGATCTGGATAAGGCTGAAAATGCAGATATGTTCTTAGATTGTTTCTTAAGTCATGTTAGAGAGATCAATCACATTCTATTTAAGGGGAAACTGAGAGCCATTGAAGTATTTTAAAGAGGTGCAATGACTATATTTGTACTTTAGAGGGATGCTGTAGCTAAAGAATAGAGAAGGGACTAGATAGGAGGTATAGTGACAGCTGTTACAGCAATTCATTTGGGAGACAATGATGACTTAAAGGAGTGGAGAAAGGGAATGGAAACAAAGTGCACAGATTAAAGAGACTCTTAACATAGAAACAATAGGACCTGGTAACTGACTAAGCACAGAGGGGAGAGAAATCAATAACTCAAATAAAATACTCAGATTCCTAGCTTGACAAACTAGGTGGATGGTAGTGGAAATTACTAAAATATGAACTATTATGGGATTCAGAGGGGCCATGAGTTCAATTTTAGACATACTTGTTTTTAAATGTTTACAAGACTACTAAGTAGACTTAGTGAAGAAAAGTTTAGACTAAGAATATGGATGTCACAGTTATCAGCATATATGATAAAACATCAATGAATTTTTACCAGTGTGATCACCTGGCAAGTGTATACAGAATGGGAAGAGAAGAGGGCTTAGGCCAGAACCCTGATGAATCCCTACATGTAACAACCAAAGAAAAGTGAACCAAGAGAGACCAGGAAGGAATAGCCATATTTAGAAGTAGAAAACTGCTGAGAGCCATAGCCAAGTAGGAATGACGCATGGCATTTTTGGTTGAAAGGTGACACCAGCAAGCCATTGAGATGATAATGATTATGTTAAGATGTGCATTCAATTGGAGATTAGACCCCTGCTGTCTGCCTTGGCCTGCTACTTTGGAGCTCTGCTGAACTCCTGGAGAGTTCCCATTGGTTGGGGAAGTGTGGTAGGAGGGAATTGCGGAGGAGGGATTTGCTGTTGGTGTAGTGTGTCCCAGGAGAAGGCCCTGTGTGTGGGTTTGATCCTCAGCACCACGTAAAAATGAATAAATAAAATAAAGGTATTGTGTCCAACTACAATTAAAAAATAAATATCTGAAAAAGTGATGGTAGAACTCTGTTTAAATAAGCCATTGCCTTCTCATTGTTCTCAAAATAATTTTTCTTAAAAAATGTGATAGTTTGAAGGACCTTGTTTGATATGACCCTTTCCATTTCATCAGTCTTCTACCAGATACCATGATATTACTTGTACCAGATACTACTTGCTCCCTTATTTCCACAATATTCTACTTTCTAGTTTTGTTGTGTTTTGTTTGTGTAAGTACCTGCTCTACCTTACTACAAAGGATTGCATACACTAGTCCCTCTGCTTGAAACATTATGCACTTGTTTTTCATACTGGATATCTACTCACTTTTCAGAGAAGACAAATATAATTCTTTGGGAAGACACTCCTAACCTCCTACATAAGATTAGTGTAAATAGCATTACTTGTACTTTTCTTCCAAAACACACAGTAAGTTGTGTATTTATTTGCGAGAAACATTTGAACTTATATTGTCTCCCCCACTTGATTGTGAGCTTCTGAAAATATACTGCCAAATCCCTCCCAGCTTTATTGAGTTATAATTGACAAATAAAAATTATGTATATATTTAAGGTATAAAATGTGATTTTATACATGTTTACATTGTGAAAAGATTACCATGACCAAAGTAATTTTCACATTGATCACAGCAAATAGTTACCATTGTATGTTTAAGAGTGTAAGTACACTTCCTATATATTCTCTTAGCAAATTTCAGGTATATAGTATAGTGATACTAACTACAATCACCATCCTATACATCAAATCCTGAGAACTTACCCATTTTATAAGTAAAAGTTTGTACCCATTGACCAGCATCTCCCTATTCTGCTTTTCACTGAATCACCATTACCTGGGAATGAATAGAGGAAGTCAGAAATAGAAACCTAGGTATTGTTCAGTATCAGGTTTCTGAAATTACACAAAATAGTTAGATAGGACATTGTTTAGAGAGGGACCCTTTGAGCCAGGGGTTAGTCTTCTAGAAACAAGAGTGTCAAAGGGGAGTGATATGAGTAGTGATAGAGAGGAGGTATGTAAAGAAATAGAAACAAATATGTAATAAATTGCTTTCTTATTCCAGAGAAAAAAACTAGCTAGAGGAGCTAAAAAAAAATGAAAAAGAATTAAACGTCTTGACCAAGGGCTGAACCAATAGTCTTGGCAGATTTTCAATATCTGTCTAGCATATTTTGCTAATAAGCTATTTTGGCCAATAGCATTCCTACCTTTCCAATACCTGATTAGCATAGATATTGATCAGTGTGCCTACCCAGTAGCTTTATAAGCCTGTAGATTAGTATACTTAAGTGCAACCTTTTTTACCTTAAAAGTCTTTACCAAGCATTCATAATGAACTCATGTTTAAGAGACCCCAGCCTAACTTACAACTCTTACTCTTAACTTTTTACCTGACTTTATTTTTCTTCATTGCTATTACCATTCTCTAAAATGATTTCAAACATGTAGTTGTTTCCCTTCTCTTCCTTATCACAATGTAAACTTCATGAGGCCACTAACCATGTCATGTGTACCATTGTATTCCTAGTATCTATAATGCAAGACCAAGTAGGCTCCAAGAAAGTATATTGTAAAACGATTCTCAGTTCAGTAATGGATGTTTGTACTGGATGATGCTTCTACCTTTTTTAGTTCACTCCATATGGAATTTGTATCATTTTGTCAATTTTATGTTTTATAATCTGATTATTTATACTCTTATCTTTGCTGCATATCTGTTTACATATTTTCCTCAGCTTTCTTTTCCTTACACTTTCCCCCCAACATCCTCTCTACTACAAATTATACTCAGAATAATATTGATTTTGATGTAAGTACTATGAATGATAATTCCATGTGGTGAACTTTGAACCTCCTTCTGGTTCATTGTTTACTTTGAAAAAAATATTCATCTTCTTCCTGAATCCACTGGTAAATTTATACTCACACAAAATGACAAAATCTGTAGAACAGAGACTGTCTGAGTATCAGAAGTATTGGTTTTATCTTGGTTTCTAGACTCAAAAACATAATAGAAATTTTTGAAGTATTTTTATCATTAAACCCAATTTTTAAACATTTTGTACTTTGTCAGAACCATGAAGTGCTTTCCAGTGTATTATTTTTAATATGTCCACCTGTAAGAGAAGCACAAAAATGTTTGAGAATAAGAATATGGTAGTAGTAGAAAAATTCATTTAAAGCCTTTCTTTGGAAGTGGCCATATCACCCCTTGTCTTCATCTCTTCTCACTAAAGAGTCTTTGTTTCCTTGAAACGAATTGGTCACTTCCAATTCTTCTCACAGAAAAGTCTTTTTGTTTCTTTATATTTCATTGCAACATGTGCCTTGTCTCCTTTGATTTGTTCTTAGTTCTCATTTTTTACTTCCTTTGTAATCTTGTATGTCACAAAGGATCTGCCACTCCAAATCCTTTAATATATTTGTCTACCAGCATTTATGTTCTTGTCACATGTACTCTTAATAAATCCACTGGTTTTTCAAAGTTTCTATGCTATCTTCCTTACTTTGTAGTTTGTTTGTTGAGTTTAAATCAGTTCATTCAATTTTCTATGCACATTTTACCTAGCAGTAATGTAAAGGGCTTTTTGAAATGGCTTCAGACCTTGAATATTAATTTAAGACACAATTTGTATTAATCTGTTGGGCAAATTTTCATTAGTTGTTATGTGCTTTGCCATAGTACTGCAATCTTACCCTCGGAGCCATTTGGCCTTAACCAAGCATCACTCATCTTCCTAGTTAAACTCTATTATCTTAGTTTCTGAGATTACATGTTCTCTTGTTTTATTTTGTTTCACTTATTTTATTTTCAATTAATTCTTTTGTAAATTACTATCATCCCCACCTAGTTACCCTTTGTTCTCAGCCCTTTAAATGTTAGAATCACTCGGAACTTAACTGATCTCATCTGCATCTCTGTATGTCCAGCATCCTGGCTGGCTGGTTGTTGTCTATGCTGTACTTATTATTAAATTTCATTCACTTTTTTATTGTGATAACAGTATCTTAATTCAAATCATTTGAATACCAGTTTACTGTATTAGAGAATTTAAGGTCAAGACTAAACTATGTCAATGATTAGATCAGACTTTTTTATTCAAATTCAGATTCAAAATTCTTCCTACCAATCAACTGACACATAAATATACCACAAATATTTCTAACTCAGCATACCCAAAATTGATATTATCATTATTTTGAAAAATCTATTCCTCTTACTAAATTCCTTATTTTGGTAAAATACTGTCTATCAAATTAGTCAAACTAATTGGATGCTTATTATGGCAAATTCTTTACTGTTTATTATTAAGCCCTATAAATAATTACCAATCCTAGGGCTGGGGATGTGGCTCAAGCGGTAGTGTGCTTGCCTGGCATGTGCAGGGCACTGGGTTCGATCCTCAGCACCACATTAAAACAAAATAAAATAAAATAAAGATGTTGTGTCCACCAAAAACTGAAAAATGAATATTAAAAATTCTCTCTCTCAAAAAATAAGTACCAATTCCATCAATCTCATAAACCAAATAACACTATAATTTCTCATTTAGGACCATCATTTTGTTTTTTTATTCATCTAGGTATCATGTTCAACAAAGTTTCCCCATTGGTTTCTCTCTCTATATAAATCTAAACCTATCTTGCATACTGAAAACATACTTTTTAACATGCTAATCATGTTACATTAATAAAGGTTTATAGTCATTACCTTTCTCCTCCAGGATAAAAAAACTAAAATCCTTATCTTAGGATACAAAATCTTTCAGTTGAGGTTGTTTTCTATATTCCCCCACCTCTGTATTGTTAAACCAAATAGTACTAAACTACTTGTGGCTCCCCAGTCACCATCTGCTGCCTTTATACTTTAACATATACTGTTCCCTCTGCTAGAAGCACATTTGTCACCATTGACTCTGATAAATTCATCCTTAAAGTCTCAAGTCAAAATATCCATGTGAGTGCTTTCCTTCCCTATCTAGATCGCACAGGGAAATGCAAGTATTTCTCTTTCCATACTACTGTCTTACCATTTACCTCTATTTCAGCAAGAATCCTAATGTTTTACTGAAATTTATTGTTGGCATATATGTCTTCCACTACTAGAACAGAAATATATTAGCTGCAAGATTTTTTCTTTATTTTCATAACCCTGGTGACACATTTAATAGTTAAAATGCTTTGGGTGTAAGAAATAGAATACATGATCAAAGTACCTTCAACAATAAAGTTATTTCACCTCACATGACTTAAAGTTCAGAGGTAAAAGCAGGCTCCTGATGAAGTACAAACAGAGCTCTGAATCATGATTTTCTTTGTTCTGATTTTCCTTCTGTATAGCTTTGACCTCCTTACTAGTTGCCCTGCAGGTTCCAAGGTGACTGCAACAAATGGGACAACATGGTTTCTTGTTACAATGAGAGAGAACTTCTTAACTCAAAGATAGATTAAGGGAATTTTTTTTCTCAGTCAAATCAGGCCAATCCAAGCTATATGTCTGCTACTATGGTAATGGTATATGTAATTGTTTGGATATGTTTTTTCCCCTATATTTCGTGGGTTGGAAACTTAGTCTTCAACATGACATATTGAAAGATAGCAGGACCTTTAAGTGGTAGGGCCTACTGGGATGTAATTGGGTCACAATTGCCCTTGTGAAGGGATTAATGCTGAGCTCAAAGTGAGTTATGTCTAGCAAGAGCAGATTTGTTTCCTTTAAAGAAGATTGTTATAGAAAGAGCAGGGGCTAGGGTTGTGGCTCAGTGGCAGAGCACTTGCCTCTCACGTGTGAGACCCTGGGTTCAATCCTCAGCACCACATAAAAATAAATAAACAAAATAAAGATATTTAAAAAAAGAAAGAGCAAACCCAGCCCCTCCCCACTCTCTTGCCATGTAAGTTCTTCATCACATATCATCCCACCATGCAATGTTATCTATAATGAGGCTTTCACCAGAAGCTAAGCTGGTGCCATGTTTTGTGACCTCCAAAACTGAGATAAATAAACCTCTTTTCTTTATGAAGTACTGAAAGTCAGGTATGCTGTTACAACAATAGACAAAATGGACAATGTATATTATACATTAGTATTATCTATTAGTCTTATGTGTTTGTATGTATATATAGGAAGAATTGATGTGTGTGTGTGTATATATATATATATATATATATATATATATATATATATACACACACACACATACATATATACTCCTGCACTATAGATATTCAGACAATGAACATAAACTGGTTGACAAACTTTAGGTTCCTGAATGAAAGTAAAAAGAATGAGGTTATTTGGATTGCCTTAGAATCTGAATTTTACATAAATCTAAATCTACCTCTAAAACTGGGGCTGGAGTCCATTGAAACTTGAAGAGAACTGGGATTCTCATAGGAAGTAAATTGCATAATGGGTATAAGGTTATCTGAGAATGAGTACTGTTTAAGTGATCAGCAATATTTATTCCACTGGCATAATGTTGAACCCAATGAGACTCAGTTAATATTTGTTCAAGGGACCTATAACAGTCTTCCCTGCAATTTATGTGTAAGCTAGTAAACAAGGAAAATATTTTATAGGACCTAATAATATACCAGTTAACTATTCATATTGGGAAGTTCTTCCTAGAGTTAATGTATTTTCTTCCTTTGAACTTTCATTCAATCATATTTTGTTCTAGATTTGGATGCTATCAGGAGCCTGTAGCCATTTTTTTAACAATTGGATTACTAGCATTAATTGGAATGTATAAAGCTCAGCTTTAAAAAAAGGAAATAGCCCATCATAATATGATATTGTCAAGGAAAATGATACTTTCATGCTGCTATTCTGATTTTTGGTGTATTATCAATTTCTCTAGGCCTAATAAAAAGGGTTTATCTCAGCATCCTATAAGTTTAATTTTGAAAAACAAGAAACCATGAATAATGGAAATTATTTCAAAACATCTTCACTCCTATCTAAAATATGAAACAGCTAAATCAGAGGTTCTTAATAATTTAATCAGTGAAGCATAACTGGAGGATTTAGAAAAAGCTCCTAAACTATTAAAAGATTCTTCAGCTGCTGCTTAATGTCGATATCAAGTTATTTCTTACATTGGCAAACAGCCAAGCCATTCCCTGGTCACATCCACTTTTCAGCATTTAGTGGTCCTCTCAATCATCCCGATCACAGCCCCAGGAATGTTTCATGGCAATTCCGCAATAATACTATATTACTATTGGGTCCTGAATTTCAAGGTAGTTTATCTTCCAGAAAAGATATGAATAGAGCAATAAGTCTGAGTAGAGTGAGCTTTATTAATGATGTCCAAGATTTTAGACATATAGTATAACCTTCAATCAATTTTAATACCATTTCCCTTACACTAGTTTTAGTATAAACCGGTCCAACTCTGTTATAGTCTCAGATAATACAATGTTCAATTCTTTTCTTTTAAAATACAGATTTGTCAGAAAAATTTCTAAGTATCCTCTACCTAACTTCCTCAGCCTTTAACCTAAAAGAGTACTTCCTGTATAATATAAGGGCAAGTGCTATTTTACCTAGAATTCAATTTTACTTTGTTACCAAATATGTTCAACTTAATGGAAATAAAAATAACTTGTTTTTATCTTTTCTCAGGAAGCAAAGAAACATATCAATAATTTCATGTCTATGTGCCTCTTACCAAGTAGACATAGCCTCTTCACCAAGTTAGTAATTATTCAATGATAGTAGTTAATGAAAGCCATTCTGTTAGATAAAACTCAGACTGTCAAAATCACAATGGCAAAGTTTTCTCATTCATGAACCCATTATTTCTCTTTGAAAAATATATTAAATGACAATAAAATCTCTATGGTGATTTTTTAATGGTAGAACACATTTTGAAAACTCTTTTGTTTGGAAAGTTTTTTGCATAATTGAAATGATTTAATGAAGAAAATTTTTATATTAATAGATGATATCTTTTTGCAAATCTAAAAAAATGTTAAAACATTGCCCTAAGATAAAAAAAAGTCATATGAAATGACAGAATATTGCTTTCTTGGGGCCCATGATATGTAATGATTTCCTATGGGCTTAATAACATCTACCCTATTGTGTTGTTTGAGTGATTCTAGTATATAAAGCTTCTAGCACTAATCTCATGTACTGAGAAATTATTGGGAAGTGGTGAGTCCCTTAGATCCTAGGTAACCTTTTTGATTTGCAAAGACTCTTGGATATCCCTATTGAGAATATCAGGGATCTATTGAATTATATATACAGCATTTCAGTCTAAGACTTAAAATGCTCAGAGGTGATAGATTTTAAAATTCAGCATTGGAATTTTCACAGTTCCCTTCCAATTCTAAAGTTTTACAACTGGATCAGTAGAGAACAATATAAAATTGTATAATCAAACACACCAAGACTCTTTACATAAGACTGCAGTCAACACAGAAGTTTAGAAAAGAGAACTGGAGTTGTCAACAAAGCTTTCATAGAAGTGAAAGTCTGATAATAACAAATAGGAAGGATTCAAGCCAGGTATGGTGGTGCACACCTGTAATCACAGTGGCTCAGGAAGCTGAGGCAGGAAGATCTCGAGTTCAAAGCCAGCCTCAGCAAAAGAGAGGTGCTCAGGAATTCAGTGAGACCCTGCCTCTAAATAGAATACAAAATAGGGCTGGGAATGTGGCTCAGTGTTTGTGTGCCTCTGGTTTTAATCACTGATATTGCCCCAAAGAAAAAGAATAGGAAGGATTCGAATGGGTGAAGATGTTTAAGTCTGATTACAGCTTGAACAAATTTATTTTATAAAGATTGAAGATATTGAGTAAAACATTGAAGATACTGGCTAGTCTGAGACAATGTGTGCATTTCAGGTAAGTGAAAATGACTCATTTTCTCTAAGTACAGTGAAGGGAAATTCAGGTATTTGATCATTGTCCTATGGTGTTTCTCAACCTGTGTTTTCTCCTCATCCCTACTCCATCAATCTTATCACATATAGTTCTCGAAACACTGGCCAGAGCAATTAGACAGATGAAAGAAATTAAAGGCATAAAAATAGGAAAAGAAGAACTTAAATTATCACTATTTGCGGATAACATGATTCTATACCTAGCAGACCCAAAACGGGTTGACCCTTTGTTGAAAGAAACTATTAGAGCTAATAAATGAATTCAGCAAAGTGGCAGGATATAAAATCAACACGCATAAATCAAAGGCATTCCTGTATAGCAGTGACAAATCTTCTGAAATGGAAATGAGGACAACCACCCCATTCACAATATCCTCAAAAAAATAAATAAATAAAATACTTGGGAATCAACCTAACAAAAGAGGTGAAAGACTTATACAATGAAAACTACAGAACCCTAAAGAGAGAAACAGAAGAAGATTTTAGAAGATGGAAAAATATACCCTGTTCATGGATAGACAGAACTAACATCATCAAAATGGCAATTTTACCAAAAGTTCTCTATAGGTTTAATGCAATGCCAATCAATATCCCAATGGCATTTCTTGTAGAAATAGAGAAAGCAATCATGGAATTCACATGGAAAAATACAAAACCCAGAATAGCAAAAGCAATTCTAAGCAGGAAGAGTGAATCAGGTGGTATAGCAATACCAGACTTCAAACTATACTACAGAGCAATAGTAACAAAAACAGCATGGTACTGGTATGAAAACAGGCAGGTGGACCAATGGTACAGAATAGAGGACACACAGACCAATCCACAAAGTTACAACTACCTTATTTTTGACAAAGGGGCTAAAAGCATGCAATGGAGGAAGGATAGCATCTTCAACAAATGGTGCTGGGAAAATTGGAAATCCATATGCAACAAAATGAATCTGAATTCCTTTCTCTCGCCAAGCACAAAAGTTAACTCAAAATGGATCAAGAAGCTTGATATCAAAACAGAGACTCTGCGTCTTATAGAAGAAAAAGTTGGCTCCAATCTACATACTGTGGGGTCGGGCTCCAAATTCCTTAATAGGACACCCATAGCACAAGAGTTAAAAATAAGAATCAACAAATGGGACTCACTCAAACTAAAAAGTTTTTTCTCAGCAAGAGAAACAATAAGAGAGGTAAACAGGGAGCCTACATCCTGGGAACAAATTTTTACTCCTCACACTTCAGATAGAGCCCTAATATCCAGAGTATACAAAGAACTCAAAAAATTAAACAATAAGAAAACAAATAACCCAATCAACAAATGGGCCAAAGACCTGAACAGACACTTCTCAGAGGAGGACATACAATCAATCAACAAGTACATGAAAAAATGCTCACCATCTCTAGCAGTCAGAGAAATGCAAATCAAAACCACCCTAAGATACCATCTCACTCCAGTAAGATTGGCAGCCATTATGAAGTCAAACAACAACAAGTGCTGGCGAGGATGTGGGGAAAAGGGTACACTGGTTCATTGTTGGTGGGACTGCAAATTGGTGCAGCCAATTTGGAAAGCAGTATGGAGATTTCTTGGAAAGCTGGGAATGGAACCACCATTTGACCCAGCTATTCCCCTTCTCGGTCTATTCCCTAAAGACCTAAAAAGAGTATGCTACAGGGACACTGCTACATCAATGTTCATAGCAGCACAATTCACAATAGCAAGACTGTGGAACCAACCTAGATGCCCTTCAATAGATGAATGGATAAAAAAAAATGTGACATTTATTCACCATGGAGTATTACGCAGCACTAAAAAATGACAAAATCATGGCATTTGCAGGGACATGGATGGCACTAGAGCAGATTATGCTAAGTGAAGCTAGCCAATCCCTAAAATACAAATACCAAATGTTTTCTTTGATATAAGGAGAGCAACTAAGAACTAAGCAGCGAGGAAGAGCATGAGAAAAAGATTAACATTAAACAGGGACGAGAGGTGTGAGGGAAAGGGAGAGAGAAGGGAAATTTAATGGAAATGGAAGGATACCCTCTTCGTTATACAAAATTACATATAAGAAGAAGTGAGGGGAAAGGGAAAAAAACAAGGGAGAGAAATGAATTACAGTAGATGGGGTAGAGAGAGAAGATGGGAGGGGGAGGGGAGGGGAGGGGGTAGTAGAGGATAGGAAGGGCAGCAGAATACAACAGACACTAGTATAGCAATATGTAAAAACGTGGATGTGTAACCGATGTGATTCTGCAATCTGTATACAGGGTAAAAATGGGAGTTCATAACCCACTTGAATCAAATGTATAAAATATGATATGTCAAGAGCTATGTAATGTTTTGAACAACTAATAATAAAAAATTAAAATAAAATAAAAAATCTTATCACATATGGTAATGGCATTAACTTACTTCAATGGAAGTATGAAATTGAGTGAATTAGGGTAGCCAAATTCAAGCATATTAAGCTCTGACTGTACTTATCCTCATGCAGAAAAGCATATCAGAATATGTTGACAGACTTGTCAATTTAATTTATGTTGAAAGTAATAAGCCACTTAAAATTTAGAATTGTTTCTATATATACACATACATACCTATATGTGTATATATACACATGTGTACATACAAATATATATTTGACATAACCCATCTTCAAATAATTATGATACCATTGTTTGGCAATGTTGAAACTGAAATCTACTCGAAGGGCAAGGAATGTGACCTCTGAAGATATATGATCACAGTAATATTTTGAGGCAATGACTGACATTATAGAGGTTCTCAATGTATAAATTTAGAGTGTATATGAGATTTCCCAGGATTACTAAAAGGAATTCTCAAATCCATAAGTACCCCAAATGTTGTCTGTGCATCAAACAAGGAGAGGGCCACCCATAAATCCCATAAATGTATACTAGATATTATCAAAGAGATGTTAATGCCCCTGCAGTTAATAAAATGTAGCTATTAAAATTTTATAGAAATTCAGAATAAGTAAAATTTGTCACTTTTTTTCAATCTATGCTAGATATATAATTATTATGTAGAGGTAGAAAACATTTTACGGTTACAGAGGTATACTCATAATACTGTAAACCTTAGGCATAGTTAAAAAATCACCCAACTGGGAACTCATAAGCCTAAGATCTGTTCTTCATTTTATATGATGTTTTCTGAATTTTAGAGGTCTTGGGCAAATTACTCAACATTTTAGCCCTTGATTACCTTAACTGTTAAATGATGAAGTTCTCCCTAAAGAGTCTTTAAGAATGCAACCAGAGGTAGCATCTATGGTTTTAAATGTACAATATAAATTAACCTTACTAAAGATCTTTTCAAGTTATTGTAACATATATTTATGTAGGTATTGAAAACCAAGTTGCTGTTAATTTACATTTTTTATAGAATAATTTACTTACTCATTTTTATCAGTAGCCAATGTGCTAGTCAGCTTTTCATTACTGAATCAAAATACCTGAGATAATCAACTTGTAAGATAAAAATGTATGTTTTGGCTCATAGTTCTGGAGGTTTTAGTTCATGATCAATTGGTCCTGTTGTTTTGAACCTGTGGTGAGCACCTCACAGAGGGAGTATATGGTCGAGCACAACTGCTCACCTTATGTACCAGGGAGTGAATAGAAAAACGGAAGGGAGCTGGCATCCCACAGTCCCCTACAAGGGCACACCACCACAGTGACTTAAAGACCTTCCACTAGGTTCCACCTCTTAATGGTTCTGCTACCTCCCAATAGTACCACCCTGGGAACGAAGCCTTTAACACAATGGATTTTATTATTTCTTCTATTCAAGTCCCCTGATTGTGGTAACCATAGATGCCCATTTTAATAGGGAGATATTATCTATTTCAACAATATGGTCTCTGAGGATTTTAATCTATATGTCTTTCCATTTTTTACATCAGATTGAGTGGGAGTATCAGGCTTCAATTAGTAAAGTTGACCCTACATTTTTTTTTTCTGAGAATTGGTCTTTTTCCTAGATTTTTGCTTCTGTTCAGGTTCTTACAGTCCACAAAAAGTAGGCTGTATGTTAAATCCATAGAAATTATCTAATAATATTGAAATAAAAGTAGCTCCTGAATTTAGTATAATCAGGCCTTTGAGGTATGGCAAAAGTAGAAAATACAGGTTTAGTGACATTTTTTTTTCTTCATTCTTTCTTCCAAATTACAGGGTAAAAAATGAAGAATTTTACCAATTAAAAACTATTCACATAGTTTCTTTGAATATTTAGTGGGTGAATTTCTCAAAGATACCTATTTCTTTTTATTTCTGTTTTCTCTAGTTTGAAACATTAACTTCTAGATAGAAGTTAATATTATTTTGATTAGATTTATTTAACTTCTTTCATGTGGCTTATTTTCAGGCAATAAGTTAGAGATACTATAACATATAACTTAATGAAAAATTTCCCCATTATATCTTTTTGTTTTAAAGTAATACATTAATATAGACTCTAATTTTAATCATAGGTAAAATATATTTTATTTTTAGTTCTTAAATCAGTATTTTGGTATAAAGGAAACATCAGTTTTAAGGATTATTACTTTTCTCCTAATGAAAAAAATAGTGTAATTTTATACTCTAGACTGTGTAATTAACTTTACCTTAGAATACATGAATCCTAAGTATAACTTCATTTAATTCAAAAATTTATTTTCAAATAATTTATTAAAATGCAAATATTATAGATTTTCTATTAGAAACAATGATAGCTACAATAGATTGTTAAAGGATGCACATTATAAAAAGAAGCAAATTGTAACATTAAAAACATAAAATGTGGAATATGAGAGAGTATAGTGTCTTGTGTATGCGATTAAAGTTGCATTGTTATCAGCTTAAAATAGCCATTTATAAGATGTTTTATATAAGCCCATTATAACCACAAAGTAAAAAAAAAACCTATAGATGATAGATAAAAGATAAAAAGAAAGGATCTAAAGAAAACCACTACAGAAACCTATCAAACCACAAAAGAAGACTGCAAGAAAGGAAGAAAGGAACAAAGAATAAACAAAACCACCAGAATACAATTTTAAACTGGCAGTAGTAAATCTTTATCTGTAATTAGTTTGGAGAATTTAATCTATTTATATTCAATCAGTAGACACAGAGTGATTGAATGAAAAAATAATTATAAGCTGTCTACAAGAGACACACTTCCCCTTTAAGGACAGGCATAGACTGAAAGGGAAAGGATGCAAAAAGATAATCCATTGAGGTTGGAAACCAAAAAAAAAAAAAAAAAAGAGTGGAGTACTTACACGTGAATCAGACAAAACAAATTTAAGTCAAAAACTGAAAAGAGATAAAGTCATTGTATAATGATAAAGGGATCAATTCATCAAGAGGATAAAAATAGCAATTGTGTGTTGGGCCATCTAAATATGTAAGGCAAATACTAAGAATCTGGAGGGAGAGATCAAGTACGATACAATAATATCAAGAGAATTCAATGTCCCCACTTTCAACAATGGTGGAACAGATGATCTAGACAGAAAATCAGTAAGGAAGTGTTGAACTCAAACTACACTTTACACCAAATGGACATGCATACTTAGAACATTCCTCAAACAGCAACAGAACAGAAATTCTTCCCAAATTCATGTTAGACATTCTCCTGAAATGATCATATGTTAGACCACAAACTAAGTCGGGACAGAATTAATAAGATTGAAACCATATATATATATATTTATATAAAATCATGCCTTCATGGAAAAAGTACTAGTCTAACTAGGAGTTTAAGTATGAATTATTTTTTAAAAAGAAATTACCATTAACTCTGATCTGATGATATTTCCACTTCCCAAGCAACAAAAAAATAAGTTCTCAATAAACCAATTCTACAACAATACAGCTTTGCAAATTTTTCTGAAAAAACAAAGTAGGTTATGTTGCTATTTCAGAAACCATAAACTGTGGACTCATAGCTTTCCCAGGCTCTTTATACTCTTAATTTTAGACCCATTCATCAAAAGCATTAAGACAATGAGATTTAAGTCTGAAGCAATAGAAAGTATGTATATCAAAACTGTCATGCTAGTGTTCCATTCATTGAAACAATGTTTTTATTTATGATTAACTCTCCTAGTTTCAATTGGAATTTGAAATGGTTTGGTAGGCATGCCTTAAAGAAACAAATATGATCATTTTTTTTCCCTTGTAACAAACAATTTTCCCTAAGTCTCAACTTGTTTTCTACCTTTGGTTTTGGTTACTGATGTATAAATAGTAGTGCTTACACTTGTGGGCATAGTGTGCTTTTCTACAAGTAAAATGAAAACAAATTGATTTTGATGTAGCTAGTTTCACTACTTCATTGAGTACATATTCCATTCTTACAGTTCATAATGTGTTTACTGACCTAGAACTTGAAAAGTCAAGTTTAGCCCAATACAATCACTTGAAATCAACACAAGACAGGGGTTGCATTTCCAATGTCATTATGGAGACAGAGTTCAAGACTTCAGTATTTAGATTTGTCAAAGTCTTTGGCATTTTAGTTACATGATATGTTTAGATTTCACTTAAGAAAGTGCAACTCGGATGATGAATTGAAACAGATGTATAATCAAGGACTATAAAACTGCTTTATAATTGCTGAAACAACAAATATGCCACCAATCTTCTGCATATTTCTTTCTGAAAGTTTCCAGGCCATTCAATTAAATATTGAATTATATAACATGTTATATTAATAAATAATTAACTTTAAGTAATAGTATTCTAGGATTGAATTTCTGGAAACAATTTTATAAAAATAGACCAAAGGAATGGTGTTTTAGAAACAGTGTCTGAGATAAGTTGTACATGTTTATTGGGAAGTACTCTGTAAAGATTTACCTGTAAGGATGTGAGGGAGTCAGTACTGGGCAGATGGAAAGACTGACCAACACCACCATTACTAGTGAGGCTTCTGCCAGTCTGACAGGGAGCCATGGAATGAGTATGGTTCTTTAAAAATGTTCCCAAATTGAGGCAAGTGAGCTGAACCTTGTATCCCTGCACTAACCAAGTGCAGGTCTCAGAGAGAGATGCAGCTATAGTTATTATTCTTTTCATCTGGGTGTGATCCATAAACTCCAGGAGAGGATCTCAACAGAGACCACAGTATTCACTAGGGAGGTATTAGCATATTCTTCTTACCCCACAAGTTTGGGAAAAGATACAAATTAGTGGCAAAAACATGAAATAAGTTGGTCATTTTTCAATGGGCTTTAATGTATCAGAACCACTGTGATTTAGAGAATGAGATTATGGTATTCAGGGATCTCTTTTACATCTTCTTAACCCAGAAAGGAGTTAAAGAAGCTAACACTTTGTGTCATCCATGAATTCTCCTTTTCCTCTTTTTCTTTCTTTAATTATTGTTCAAAACACATGATATAAAATTTACCAATATCCATCCAGCAGTTACCATTTTACTTTCTAAGAGTTTTACTATTTTAAATACCCTATATAAGTGAAATCATGTTGTATTTGTCTTTTTGTGATTGATTTATTTCCTTTCATACAATGTGTTCAAGGTGCACTCATGTTGTAGCATATGAAAGGATTTCCTTCTTATTAAAGGTAAATAATATTATATTGTATGTATAGGTCACATTTTTATACACTTAGCCATCAATTAATGTTTTGTTACTTCAGTTTCATGGAAATTGTGAATAATGCTACAATGAATATGAGTATGTACCTACCTCCTCAAGATCCTGTTTTCAATTCTTTGAAATATATAACCAAAAGTAGGATTCTTGGATCATATGATAATTCTATTTCTAATGCTCTGAGGAAACTCAATACTGTACTCCATAGCAGTGCACAGGGGTTCAAATTTTCCATATCCTCACCAACATTTGCTATTTTATGGGATTTTATTCCTTTAAGTTACCATGGTAATGGGTGAGAGGTAACATTTCACTGTGATTTTGATTTTGATTTCTCTGATATTTAGTGAGGTTGAGTACCTTTTGAGAATTCTTTGGCTATTTATATATCCTCTTTAGAGAAATGTCTACTCAAGTTCTTGGCCCATTTTTAAATAAGGTTGTTAGTCATTAATTCCTTATAGATAACTCACCTCAGAGCCTTTCCTTTAAAAGTACAGATTTCTCAGAAGATCTATCTAATTTACTAGATGATAATCTTAGGAAAATATTTTAATTTATACAAGTTTTTTCTTGTTCTACAAATTGGTAGTAATGATGTTCATCCTGTCCATACAGAGTGGTATAATGATGAGCCAATAGAGAAAGTGACTAATAAATTATGCTGTTCAAATTTCTGTACAAATATTATTATCAATTTAGTCCCAAAGAATCTACATTTTTATACTATTTAATACAGCTTCATTTACATTGCAGCTAATGGGTCTTCTGTCTTTATTCCGCCTAATGAATCTCTAGATTGAAACTATGATAAAATTCTAAATGGAAGACTCAGGCTGAATTTTTGGAAAATATGCATACATCATTTTGTACATGTTCAACCTGCAGAATATTCTCTGTAATACTTAAGTGGAATCAACTCTATTAAATGCAAACAAATGAAAACCAGAATAAATTCTTTAATCCTGGTATTTTTTAAAGTGCTAAAATTTTGGAAGAATAGCAGTGCACTTTGTATAATGAAAAGTGTACACTATCCTTTAGCTGCTTAATCTCAACTGGTTGTATGGATTTTATCCTAATATCACTTTTAGATTTGGCAGTGACCCTCCATCAATAACATGGTCCTTATTCTAGTTTCACCTAGTTTTCTCCCCTTAACTTCTGCAATAGACTTTCTACTTCTTGGTATTATTATTACACTCTGTACACTGTTCCTAAGCAAAATTCTAAGTGCACTTACTGAGGTATTGGTTTCTTCAAATATACTGAAAAATGCTGACAGCCTGATTTATAGGCATAATTGGAATGACAGTTTGAATCTTGCATTCTATATCTTTAACACTTTAACTTGGAGATTCTTTTTCAGCAGTGTTCTCTTTACTGGATCAGCATCTTTTCCCTGTGGCAATGAGAGAGACATCTTAGATTCTATTTTGGATGCAAGTGTTTAATGAATAAAAATGAATGCTGTATCAGTTATCTATTGCTGTGTAACAAGACACCCCAAATGTTGTGGCTTAAAATAAGAACCATTCATCTAGTGCCTGATTTTTCAATCTTTTTAGAGATGGGCTCATCTGGGTAGTAGTTTTCCTGATATAAACTAGTTCATATATTCATGTTCAGTTGGTAAGTGATGGCCTCACTCCTGTATCTAATACTTGTTAGTTATTGCCTGATATAACATGGGTGGCAGGGTCACCTGTCATTGTTCAGTAGATCAGCATACTTCACATATTGGTAGAAGAGTTCCAAGCATAGCCCAAAACTTAAACATTGTTTCATGCTGCTTTCATGTTTGCTAATATCTCCTTGAACAAAGCAAGTCAGTAGGCCTATCAATATTCAAGATGTGGAGATGTATACTATAGATCTTTTTAAAAAAATACCTTCATTTATTTACTCTTGTGTGGTACTGAGGATAGAATGCAGTGCCTCACATGTGATAGGCAAGTGCTCTCAACTGAGCCACAACCCCAGCCCCTATATATATTTTTTTTAAAAAAAATATTTTTAGTTGTATATGGACACAGTACCTTTATTTTTATTTATTTATTTTTATGTGGTGCTGAGGATCGAACTCAATGCCTCACACATGCTAGGCAAGTGTTCTACCACTGAGCTACAACCCCAGCCCTGAATACTATATATCTTAATATATAGTATATAGTATATAATATATAGCACTACCTCATTATAAGGTCTTAAGTACAGGGAGAGAAAGAATATATACATATTTATTCTCTATCAGAGATGCTATCATTTTATCACCAAGATATTTCCTCTGTAATATTATTAGTATCCCCTGATGGTAATAGGGTTGCTATTTTACTGTTTCTTCAATGCCTGCTCAATATCATGTGGGTTAGAGAAGCACTTCCTTTCTCTTACTCTAGCCTTCTGAGAAAAAAGAAAACACAAATTTGGGTAGGTATAAAGGATATCTAGAACAAACACTAAAATGAATATAGCATAGACATGAGGGTGGAGAAAAAATAAATTAAAATCCCTTTTAATTAATTAATTCTCAATCAGGAGCAACTTTTATCATTTCAGGGCATTTGGTAATGCTTAGAGACATTTTTGGTTGTCAAAATTGAGAGGTGCTCTAACCATAAATACTTAAAAATAATACTTATCCTACAATGAGCAGGTTAACTACTCAGAACAAAGAATTATCAAGACCAAAATGTCAATAGTGCTGAAGTTGAGAAACACTGATTTTTATTTTATGTAGGATGAATTCATATAATGTGAGTTATAGGATATTGTAATTCACTTAGAAGATGGAAATGTAAAAAGGAAAATGGAAGGGTTGTTTCTTCAAATTAGTGAAGGAAGGATGGATGTTTGAAGTCATATTGAAGACATTTCTCAAGAATAATATTTAAGTTGTAGAAAGAAGCACACTGCACTCAATTATTATAATCCATATTTTAGGTATAGATCAAGTGATATTCTCTCCCAAATTAGAAATAATGTTAGACATATTTTTCAGTACAATATACTAAAAACTTATAACTCATGGAGACAAATATTTGAGTGGCTAATAATTCTTGCATATTAAGTGGAACATGTAAGAAATATTCCTGAGGCTCAGATAATTTTTTGGAATATGTATAGTAGTTAACCACACTAGTTCAGTACTTGTCACTTGTTAATATGAGCTCTAACACAAGTAACTTTGCCTTTTGATAAAATGAGGATGTTAATATTTATTCTGAGGTTTGGTAAAAATTAAATAAAAAAGAGTGTATCAAGAATCTTGCCTAGCACAAAGGTATCTCTGAATAAATTATGGTGGCTATGGTAGTATTGGTTGTAAACTATCTTCCTTCTAAGTACAATAAATATTTTATTTACATTACATTCCTAAGAAGAAGGAAAGTATCAATTTAAAAAGTGAGATAGGTAGCATCACTAAACTTTAAAATTACATTTTTTCCATATAAAACAATGTTTCTCTATACTCCAGAAATATTATCATGATTCCTTAAGTTCTAGTTCTTTAGGCCTTGTTCATGTGGAACACAAGCCCTTATTATGCTAAAATGTCAATTGATGATAGTTTAGTATGATTTATTTACTCTTTAGAGTGATGGAAAAATGGAGACAAAATAAATATGTGTTCATAACATTTGTTTCTAATTTTTCAACATACATGTATAGACTACAAATATTTAGAGGGAAAAAGTGAGATTCTTCCTCTCCTGCATACAAGAGCTCATCTGTCTTAGAATCTAGACATGATTTCCAGTTTTGATAACAATACTTTTACATATTTCATTAAGCCACATGCCATCCTTTCAAATATTCAGAAAGAATATATCCCCAAATGTTGCTTACTGTTATTTTATCTATTGATGAAATGGAAGGAACTATCTCTCCTATGCCCTATAGTAATAAACAGTAATGAGATTTAACCACATATATCTTTGCTTTCTTCTGTTGACATAAAATAGTGAGGAGAAAGAAATATTCAACAGCACTTTTTGATATTACCTCATATATTTTTTAATGTGAGTCAATCACTTTTCATTTAGTAAGTTGGCTTATTTTTTATATATAAAAGTAAAAAAGACAACAAAAGTTACCCAGATTCATAAAACAAAGCTAGGAATAGAATATGTGCTTCTTGTATTCTTATCAACCAAAGGAGATCTGTGAATTACAGAAAAACTGTGTGTGACTGCTTCAAAGGAAATGTGTCATACACATTGTATGTGTGTGTGTTCTAAAGATTTAGTAGCTTCTTTAAAGCTCTAAGTAAAGCTGTTAGTCTGACTAATCATGTACCCCTGAAACCAATTAAAATTTTAGACTAGAGAAATGTTCTTCAAACACTTTTGAAAAAACAAGGGTTCCTTCCTAAAGCCAACACCTTTTAATTAACAAAATATTCAGAGAAAAGCCGTGGTTTGCAATAGTATATTTCACCTACAGTTATTCATGCTACTATTCTGATGTGACAAAGTTAATTCATTTTATCTCCTTTGAGCTTGACTTTCTGTTTAACTGTGGATGGAAAACCACAATTTTGGTAGACATCTTCATTTTATAACAAATTCATGAGTATGCTGAAATCATTAATAATCAGACTATTCAAACAAGCTCTCTTGCATTCTCTCTCTCTTTTGTTCTCTCTCTCTCTCTCTCTCTCTCTCTCTCTCTCTCTATATATATATATATATATATATATATATATATATACACACGCACACACACACACACACACACACACATATAATCTATCTAGCTGGCTTGATTGTATGTATCATTGTACACATGGTTCTGGCATTAGGTGATTGAGCAAGAAGGACATCAATGTCTGTTCCTAGAAGGAGTAACAGTTAATGGCATGACATCAGAAAGACTATTTTTTGTTAGGATCCCATGCAGGAAGAGACACTTCCTCCAGTGAACTTAAAAAGAATACAATTTATTTCCACAGGGGTTAGAGAAATTGATATCTGAAACAGCCAATCCCAGCACCAATTCCTTGTGACCCTAGACATGGGCCAAAGACGAGAGATACATGTCCAACCAAGCTGATCAGACTAGAAGGGAGGATTAAATGTGGCAAGGATGAAAATACCCCTGATGGTTGGTGAGGAGACCATTTCCCATGCTTCTTAGGGAGGAGAATTGGAGACTGATCCCAGAACATCCTGTTGAAAATTCTGTGTACTAGTTTATGTAATTTAACTTCTTACTTGAACAGCATTACAAGTTCAAGCACTCTCAAAAATCCTCTATATTTTAAGGTATAGAGTTAATAGAAAACCCCTTTGGAATAACCACAAATCCCTCCCTGACCCTTATAGTCAAGAATATATTACTCAGACTTTGTAAATTCACTCACTCTACCCCCTTAACAGATCTTCCAGTCCAGTTCATACCTGCTGAAATGATTTATATGTTTCTAGTAACATGACATAGAGGAAATGAAAGGACCTCATGTTCTTTATATTAAAATTATCTAGAAATGTAATGTGAGTCAATATGGTATGCATAATAAAGTAAGATCAATGTTCTAAGAACCTAAAAGTTTCTCCTTTGAAACGTTTTGCTTGGAATGAATACACACACACACACACACACACACACACACACACACACATATAGATCTCGTGGTTTGCAATAGTATATTTCACCTACAGTTATTCATGCTACTATTCTGATGTGACAAAGTTAATTCATTTTATCTCCTTTGAGCTTGACTTTCTGTTTAACTGTGGATGGAAAACCACAATTTTGGTAGACATCTTCATTTTATAACAAATTCATGAGTATGCTGAAATCATTAATAATCAGACTATTCAAACAAGAGTTTTTCAGAAAAAAATAAAACAGTAAATAGTGTTGTTATAAACAGAATTGGCCCTAATAAAATGTGTAAAGTAGGTGGAGATCAACCTCTTTCTATTTTATGTTATAAAATTACTCCTTGAGAACCAAGGTTTCTGAGTTTAGAATTCAGCTTTCAGTTACTATCAGCTAGTCTCTAGACCCATATAAAATAAACAAACATGGGGGAAATAATAGTCTCTTTTGTAAATAGTGCTAGTTAAATGGAAGTTTCACATTCAAACCATGAAATTAGAACCTTACCATATATAGTATACAAAAATCAACTCAAGTGGATAAACGGCCTAAATATAAGACCAGAAACTATAAAACTTCTAGAAGAGAGCATAGGGGGAAAGTTCCTAGATGTTGGTTTTGGCAATTAATTTTTGGATATTACATCAAAGTTCAGGCCAGGAAAGTAAAAATGAATGAGACTACATCAAACTAGAAAGTTTCTGCACAACAAAGGAAACAACATTAAACAGCAGCCAGTGAATTGGGATAAATATGTGCATACCATGTATATCTGATAAGGGGTTAATATCCAACATTTACAAAGAACTCATCTAACTCAATACTGAAAAAGAAACATCTGATTTAAAATAGGCAAAGAACCTGAATAGACATTTCTCAAAAGAAGGCATCAAACGAAAAGGTGCTAAGCCTCATTAACCATGTAAATCATTATGAAATACTCACCTCACTCCTGTTAAAATGGCTCTTATTTCTAAAAAAAAAAGTCAGAGATAATAAGTGTTGGCAAGGACGTGAGGGAAAGGAAACCATTATACATAGTTTGTGGGAAAATAAATTGGTATAAGCATTATGAAAAATAATAGAGGTTCCTCAAAACCACTACATGATCCGGCAATCACACTACTGAGTATATAACCAAGGAAAATGAAGTCAGTATCTCATAATAAAATTTACATTCACATGCTTAGTGTTGTATTATTCATAATAGTCCCAAAATGTAAATATCTTAGGTGCCCATCAATGACCAAATGAACAAAGAAACTAAGATACATATATGCAATGAGATATTTATTATTCACCCCTAAAGCAGATTATGGTCTTGTCATTCACCACAACTTTGATAAAACTGAAGGACATTATACTAAGTGAAATAAGCTAAACACAGAAAGAAAATTATTACATATGCACGTGTGGGATCTTTAAAAAATGTACTATCCAGAAATAGAGAATAAAACACAATAGTGAATACCAGAGTAGGGATAGGAGAAATGGGAGATATAAGTCAAAATATACAAAGTAGCCGATATGTAGGATATATGTATTAATCTAGAAATAGAATACACAACATGAGGACTATTAGGTAATTAAATTGTACTATATATGGGATTCATGCTAAATGAGTAGATTTTAACTGCTCTTGCAACAAAAAAATGGATAACTATATGAAATGCTGAATATGCTAATTTGCTTCACTATGATACTATCTATATACTCTATCCATTTATTTTTTCCACATATATTTTATGCAGTGTATATATATATATATATATATATATATATATATATTCCCTTAACATCATGTTTGTACCTTAAATGTATACAATAAAATTTATTTCAACCACAAACCAACCAACCAACCCTAAAATCCAATAGTGGTGTAAAACATTTTTTTTCCTAGTGATGAATATATTTATGTAAGAAAATGTTAAAAACTTTAAAGTGTTTACAACCCAAAAGAATGTTATAATTCTATTCCTGATGGTGTCTTTATAGTTACACACTTATGGTCCTCCAAAATGCACAGAAATTTAGAGTTGGGATTTGAATAGGAAATGATTCTCAGAAAAGGGAGAGAAAAGCTTTCAAAAAGCATAGAGAATATACAAAAAGACACAAAAGTGTGAATTGGCCTTTGCTAATTGGAGAATGCAGAATAGAAATTGAGGCATGAGGGAACCTGTGGAGAATGGAGGGATATGAAGCTGAAATGTGAGAATGGAGATAATGAGGAGTCAATAAACATTGAAAGAGCAGCAAAGGAAAAATGGAGAAGAAAAAATCCCTAAATGGTATACCTACTATCATAACAATACTAGAATATAAATTACATGTATGACATCATAAAATCCCTCAAACAATTCCATGAGATCAGTACTGTTCTCACTGCTAAAGTACTGTTACATAGGTTAAGACTAAGGATCTGAAGTATTCAATTTAGCAAGAATGCTGGAATCCCTTACCAAAAGACGTCTTCAATCTCAGGAAAGATTATTTATCCAAGGTTGTATATCTAAGAAATGGTAAAAACTGCTGTTCATGAAGAAAGTACTATTGTAATAATTATTATCCAGAGAAGTAAATGAAGGTTCAGAACAGTTAAATAAGCAGCCTAAAGTTACACAGCTAAGACATGGCAGAGCAAATATTTATCCACCTATCTGAACTTGAAAGTCTGTTTGGCATTGTGCTTCCTGATCCAGGGTTCTGTCCTGCTTTTACAGAAAAGTGGGGCATGATGAGAAGGATTAACTAGTTTTATTTGTTCTATTAAATACTTGAGCCTCCGTTATCTTTTTGAAACAGTGCCTCTTCCTATATTATTTTCTTCTTCTAAAAATAACTAAAATGGCCCAAATAGCAAGAGCCTAGACATACATGTTCTATGTTCTAACCTTCAAGAAATAATTCTTATATAATAACTTTCAGGATTCACTGTAGATAGAAGTCTTCTAAGTTTTAGTAATTTAGTATTTTGTATAGATTTTTTTAAAAAGGTTTCATTCATTTATTTGGAGGACATCAACAGGCACCTACTATATAGGACCTGAATCAAATGCAAGGAATAGAGCAGTGCATAAAAGAATGGTTCCCCCTCCATTTCCATGGGATTAAGATGTTCTCACATGGCAATAGAGACCAGAAATGAATGACTGGTGCAGAGATAGTTTCATTGCATGACCTCTCAATCTATCTGCTATATATTGTACATCCACAAGAAAATAATTTTTTAAAAAATAACAACTATAGGTAAATGGCAGGAAGATCAATTGAGGGAAGAGAGCAGGGAGTGGGGAAGGGAAGTAGAAGGAGAGGTACTAAGGACTGAATTAGAACAAGATACATTCCATGCTTGTATAATTACGTCAAAATGGATTCTACTGTCATGTATAACTAAAAAGAACCAATAAGTAAATAAATATATAGAGAAATTTAAATAGATGATAGATACTTGTTCCTTTTCCTCAGTGGAGAATTTTATGTTATCATTATTCCTTGACCCTTCTTAAAATGTTTTAATTGTCTTGAATCATTTTCCCTTTTCAAATCTTAATCCCTGGACTATCTTTTCAATAGACATTTTTTCCAAAAGTACTTTCCAGAAAACAGTAGTCTGCTCATTGAAGTCTGAACATTCTTTGCAATCTCATCCTTCACTATATTAAAATTTAAGATGACATGATAATTTCCACTTCATTAAGTACTTCTTTGTTGGTCTAGAGAAGAAAAAAGTCTCTCTTCCTCTTCTCATTTGAAAGTCCAATTTTCAATAAGTCAAGTTCCAAAGGAAAAAGAAGTACTGTAGGACACTTCACATAACCTTGAAATATTCCTAATCTGCTGAATATTGGCTGGGTATTCATTGTATATCTACTTAGGAATAATTTGTCCTGTTTTTCAGTGAGTCTAGTGTTCTGCAGTGAGTTTCTATGGTGATATTTCAATATTTCTCTTTTCAGACTTACCCAATGTGTTCTTTCCAGGGATTCAGCTCCTCTGCTGGAAAGCCTTTTAAGGTTTCTAGACCTTGTTTGTTCCTGTGTACAGTTCCCCTAGACTATGGATCACAAAATGCTACTTCTGCTTTAGATTATATTTCATTTTCTTTCTAGAAAGAGCCTCAGAGACATGAGATAGCATCAAGAAATAAAACTTCTTCTTTATCTCCTCAGTATTATTTTATTTCAATCATTAATTTTTGGCATTGGATTTTGATTTCGACATCTCAAACACTTTTCTTTATGCCTTGTTCAAGATTAGTTCTTCCATCTGTACAAGATTTGGTGTCTCTAAGAAGTTCAGGAGATAAGAAACATTCTTCCATACATCTCATCTTCTCTAGTGAAGAGACAATTTTGGATTGAACCCAAGGACGTTTAACCACTCACTTATTTTGAGACAGGGTTTCACTAGGTTGCTTACAACCTCACTAATTTTCTGAGGCTGCCTTTGAACCTACCATCCTCCTGTCTCAGCCACCTGAGCTGCTGGGATTATAGGCATGTGCCACCATGCCTGACAAATGAATAGACAATCTTAAAAGTCCAAACGGTCTAGACATGGTAGTGTGCACCTGTAGTCCCAAAAGTTTAGGAGGCTGAGGCAGGAGAATCACAAGTTTGAGACCAGTCTCAGCAAGTTAGTGAGGACCTAAGCAACTTAGCATGACCCTGTCTCAAAAGCTAAAAAGACCTGGGGGTATCACTCAGAGGTTAATGTCCTTGGGTTCAATCCCTGTTACCAAAAAAATCTAAACTACAATTCAAACATAAAATTTAATATATGACCACCTCAGAATGAAAATCCAGTACAAAATGGCACATTTGTTTCGTGTTGCTGGTATAATTCCCTTGTCCATGCCTCCAAGTTCTACTACTGAGATGTCTTTTGCAGTTTTCCCTGAAAACTCCCCTTTTGAACTACATAATCTAATATTTGTTCATTGCTGGACTCCAAGTTATATTAAGCTCTTGAGGTCATTGGTTATCAAGTGGATACCATTCCTCCTTTCCACCACTCTCCTCCTATAACACAGCTGTGTGCTAGTTATTTAGTGTGTTGTTATTTAGTATCATTTCACATGAACCAAGTTCAGCCCACTTCAGTCAAAACAGGGCTCCACAAAGTCCTCTGACTCTTTCCCCAGTAATCCAGGTTACCATCCTTTATCACCATGTTCCTTTGTGGAGTGTTTTTGCTTGTTTGTTATTAATCAGGTGTTTATAAAAATACTAACAGCATTATTGATTACCTACTAATATCAGGCACTGTACTAATACTGTTGTTGTAATGATGATGTTCTCTTTCTGGTATCATTGTATGTTCATTGCTTGTATTAGTAATTGAATCCATACAACTGCTTCTGTGACATTACCGTTATTATTCCTCCTCTACCCAGAAGAAAACCTAAAGCTTAGATTAGATAACTTAGCCAACATCCTAGAGTTCCTAGGCAGAGAGCAAGATTCATTCCCAGGTCTTTTTACCCCAAGAAGTCAGATCTTAACCATTACCATGTGTACTATCTTACACTGCAGTGTTCAACACTATTAATACTAAGATTTCTTGCTGACCTTAAAGCAGTGTTTCCTGTGTGAATAGAAAAAGCTTCACTAGCTCTCATTTTCCAAAAAATAATGTACTTTGGTTTTTCTTCACTGCTAGTCACTTTATTATCAATCTAGAAGTAAAGAAAAACATAAGATTAACTGTTCCCAGAATAAAATACAGAGCTAAGACAAGAACATTTCATTGAATTTGATTTCCCTAGGGTCTTTCTCCAAAGTAATTGACTAGTTATAAAAGAAACGATAAGTCTGAAATAAGATTTTATTCAGTCCTTTGTTTTTCCTTTTTTTCTCTGAATGAAAAAAAAATAGGTAAATCTTATTCACCTGGAAATGTCTGAATACTTTTGTTTACCAATTTCCTAGTCTATATAATTGTTATTGAGAAGTATTATTTAAATCGAACTATTTGTCCAAGCATGAGAATAGTTTTATCATTTTGAAAGATTATTAAGTATGTATTGATATTTTCTTTGAATTGATATTTTCTTTGAATTTCCTATGATGTATTATTTTATGAAGTATTCACATTGTTATAAACAGATATGTCATAAATAATAATATCAAATTGTTGCCTTTTAATTAAAATTAATTGTTAATTAAATTCACTCTTTAGCTTGTGTTTCTAATTTTCTTTTTCTTCTTTTCTCAAAAAAAAATTTAGCTCCTAGTCAGACTGTTACTCTAGTGACACAACCTGTGGTTACCAAGGAAACTGCTGTCTCCAAACTAGAAATGCCATCTTCATTGCTGTTGGAAGTTCCTGCTCTGGCAGATTTCAACCGGGCTTGGACAGAACTTACTGAATGGCTTTCTCTGCTTGATCGAGTGATAAAATCACAAAGGGTGATGGTCGGTGATCTTGAAGACATCAACGAGATGATCATCAAGCAGAAGGTATGAGTTACAAATATAAAAGCTGGCAGAAGGTTTACCTTAAATTACAGATTTTTCCACTAGTCACACCACTCTCCTAGACCATTTCCAACCAAGTCTTTAGACAGTTCTTTCTCTATCAGCAAGCACACTACTCTCTCCACTCTGTTCAGCCCAAGTATGAGCAAGGGTATGAATTAAGGCAATTAACTGTAGTAATCATGAATTAAAAGGAGGAAAATATAAGGGAAAAAAGCATACGCCTTCAAGTATAGTTGGCTTAGTTAAATTTAACAAACAAGTGGTATTTTAAAAATCTATTTGATACCAAATAATCAGCTTCATCGAACTGTTTACATTTAAACTGTTTTGGAACTTTGTACCCATTATGTATCACAGAATCAAACATAATAATCTGGGACTTGTTTGTTATCTACTATTCTAAGTTGTCTGTGCCAATTTTCCTCTTTAAATAATAAGGAAAATTGGAAGTTAATTATAAATAAAAAAGAAAACTAACAAGCAATAAAATATTTTAAAATAACCTAGATCTCAATATTGGTATTTCTGCCCTGCCATATTCAAATCAACATGTTTTTAATACAATATTTCATTTATCAGTTTCATTGGAATCCATTTGGTAAAATTATGACATCTGCTAGAAACCTATAAATATGTTGATACAAATGTGGTTTATCTAGGTAAAAAATTATAATTGGTATCTTCTATATTTATGAATGGGTGAAAAAGTAATTTTGAAAGTTTCAGACACCATAGTCACTTTACTTTTAAAAGCTTTCAAACATTTCAAAAGAAATAATCAATTGTGGAGGTATTCAAGTGTTAAATAATTGCCTTTTGAAAACAAGGAACAGGGCAGACAGTGCGGGTAATATCTTTGTGGTGCTAAAGATGGAACCCAGTGCCTCACACAAGCTAGGCAAGTGCTGGACTACTGAGCCACAACCCCAGCCCCTCTACTACTGCTTTTTAACAAGTGTTCATAGCCATATTTTTTAAGAAAAAAAACAGATTCATAGATGTCACCCTCCTATTAGGTAGCAGAGCAAGTACTCAAATCCAAGTCTGTTTGATTCCTAAATGTGGGTTCTTACTTACTACATACAGTGCCTATAATAACTATAACTGTAGTGACTATTTAGTGTGTGTGTGTGTGTGTGTGTGTGTGTGTGTGTGTATTTATA
Organism: Urocitellus parryii; assembly: GCF_045843805.1. Classification (NCBI taxonomy): domain Eukaryota; kingdom Metazoa; phylum Chordata; class Mammalia; order Rodentia; family Sciuridae; genus Urocitellus; species Urocitellus parryii. Next base: position 106,382,909 of record NC_135547.1, read on the forward strand.
TATTTGTGTCTATGGTCTATATCAGACATTATGCTGATAATTTTATATTGAAATGTGCTGATAGATGCAGAAACAAGAGCTACATTATTTCATGATATCATTTTACTAATACTTCCATGAGTATTATTTATCAGAGGAGGCAATATATTATAGTGTTTAAAAGATAGGCTTTGGAGTTAGACTGTCTGGGTTCAAAGCTTGGCTCTATTACTATAGCTGTGTGACTTTGGATGAGTTGTTCAACCTCCCTAAACATGAATTTATCATTCTGATAAATATGGATAATTATACTATCTGCCTCATAGGTTACCATGAGAATTAAATTAAGTAGTGCATGAAAAAAATATTTTGCATTGCTTACTGTGAGTGTTCAGAAAATGTTAGGATCAATATTAAGTTTCATAGCAAACTCTGGAAACCTTCTCACTCAGGGCATTTGTATTATACAAACTGTATGTGACATAATAATATGGAACTGACAGCTGATTTCCATATCAGCACCCTATTCCACCATTAATATTATGACCTCCTGTACAACCTCCTTGATATTAAAGCGAGAAAGTACACACTCCCTTGTGATGGGTTCATGAGCCTAGCCTTTATAGAAGCCATTGTCATGTTCAGTAGTCTTCAAAGTTCTCTAATAAATTTGTCTTTTTCGGAAAGTACTATTAATTTGGTGTCCTTCACAGAGATTATCTTTAAATATAGGCATGAAATTAGCTAAGAAGTGTTGAAGAGCCATACCTGGGGCAGGGAAAATTAACATTTATAAATTATATATGTATAATATGAAAATTAAGTTTATATTTGTAAATATACATTCATATATATGAATATGTTTATATTAAATTTTATTAACATATATTTCCAATTTCCCTTACCTTGCTAAATAGTAAGGATACTATACTTCTGCTGCTTCCTTCTTTTACATTGAAAAGTAATTTATGAAGACACTGTCAGTTCTTGCCTTTTATAGCTTTAATCACTAAATAGTCAATGAAATGATCATAATTGATTATTAAAGAAATATAGTATATGGAATGAAACAAGAAGGAGAGGTAAGTTTAGGGAGCATTTTATTATATCATAAATAAATAAATAGTTCCTTTGAGTAAAAGTTTAAATAAAACAATCCTGCCTCTAATGTTTGATATGTGAGAAATGAGTTAATATCCCAAAAGTTATTTGTATAGTGTAGAAATTCTATTAACACCTGTTTATTCATATATTCCTTTAGCAAACTTTTATTGATCTGCTACTATGTACTCAGGAAATACAAAGTTGTACAAGATAAGAATGCACAGGTATAATGTTGAAAGGGAGAAAAACAATAATAATGCTATAAAGATAAATTTTAGAGTGATAGCTCCAAAATATTTAGCACACATTACATGTCAATCACCAACTGAGGTAGGGAAAAACATTACATAACAAGAATTGTGATTCCATATGGCTGAAGTTAAGATTGTATGATAATAAAGAAATTGATGAGGTTGGATAGAGAGAAGTGGAGCTAACTAATGGGGATACTTGCCAGACTGAGGAGATTTGTTAATGGCCTGTAGGCAGTGGCCACCCTTAAAGGATTTTAAACAGTAAAGTAAAATCATCCAGTGTAAAAATTTCAGTTGTCTATCAATTTGTCTGGATGCAAATAACAAATCATTCTCTGATTATATCATCAGAAAGTGAATTTACTAGAATTAGCATGAAGGCAATGGAATAAGGCTTAGATGAAGATCTGAGCATGCCTAGGTACCTAATTAGCAGAAATTAGTTGAGTCTCTTTATGATACTCCTTTTTCTTCATCCTGTGTAACTATGTTCAAAATTTAAAGCCTAAAAGAGAGAATCCAGTTGACCTTGCTTTGGTCCCACCCATCTCTTAGCTAGAGAAAATCAGAGAACCTTTATTCAAAGCCTTCTTTCAAAGTCCCTTACAATGAAGGAGAGATGATCTCCCCTCCCTCAGCTAAAAGAATTTGGGATCTGTTGACAGTAAAAGAGAGAAAGGATGCTGAACAGCCAATGAACACTGAATTCAGGCAATGAACAAGGATAAAGGACAGAAAAAAAATGATTTTCAGGCAGTAATTATTGTTGAGAGCCACAACCGTAGGGGCCCCAGCAAACTTCCAGCTGCCAGGAAACTTCCAGCTGCCAGCTGATGATTGGCTCACAGCGGCCCCAGCAACATCTAGCTGATTGGCTCCTCTGCAGTGATGTTCATTGGGCTGTTTCTCTGCCCTTTCAGACCACGGAGCTGCTCATTGGGGGACTTTTTTGGCTCCACCCACGTGACTCAGCCAATTGGCCTCAAAAGCAGGAGGATTGTGGGAGGTGGAGAGAGGCTTGTGTGTGTTGGGGAGAGGCTTGTGGAAAGCCGGTGGTGGCAGTTGGGCTCTGAGGGTTTTTCCTGAGGAGCTGTTTTGTTTGGCATGTGTGGTTCTAAAAATAAAGTTAGTTTCTTTTGACAAGTGGCTCCTGAATTGTGCCCAGCCAGACTGCGAAAAATTATCATAGTCTAAACAACAGCTTTAACTACTTCAACTTTGTAACCTGGAGTCACAAAATAAAGACCATTTATACATTAGTACCTACCCCAAATATAATTTCTTGACCTTTACACATTCAGTGATTGGCTCTCAATAAATGTAGATTGTTGATGGATAATATGAATGAAATATGATAAGGAGATTAAATTTTTAACAGATTAGAATTTGGGGATTCTAATTGTAACTGCAAAGCATCAGAAGTTAGGTGACATGATGTAACAAGATATTTTATGACTCAAGAAGTTAGATTTGAATGCATGAAGTTCAGATCACACCTTAGACATGCAGTAATTGAAATATTGACCCCAGAAAAGATATAAGGACATACACTTGTATATGCTAGCCTTGCAGTAGCTTTAGATGTTAAATTTTAAAATCACACACCTGGCAAAAAGCTTCTGTTGTCTTTAGCATACGTTATTAAAATTAAATTTCTTTTTTTAAAAAATGGGAGCTGCCACAATTTCTAGATAATAACTTATACTAAGCAAATTAAGCAAAACATGGAAATTAAAATTACACCTTTAATTTTTGAGATTTTACTAGGGATTGAATCAGAACAAATTATATTATGTGTCTTTATAATTATGCCAAAATGAATCCTAATGTTATATATAACTAAAAAGAACCAATAAAAATGAAAATATGAAAAATCAATATTAATCTTTAAAAAATAAAATGTAGTCATCTTTGGGATTTTTAAAATGTAGCCACTATAGAATTAAGTAACTCTACTGCTAAATTTTGGAGAGTAAAAAATAGACCATTATCTTTTAGAGAAATATACATGTGATACATGCAAATTAAAACTTTAAATGTTAAAAAGTACATGCAGCTAAAAGTTTATTTTCTAAAATTCTGAATTGATAATAAGTATTATTTATAATCTATAATTGAGAAATTAAATTTGTTTCCTATTTCATAATTTTAAGTGAAATTGCTCTGAGATAAAATTGTTCTGATGATAATTAGCAGTTTTATTTTTTGTGTATAATCTATCAGTCAAAGGAAAACATCTATCTAGAGTCAGATTGTTACTTCTGACCCTTAGGAAAGAAAGGAGGGAGGATAAAAGGAAAAAAAGGAAGGAAAAATGAAAATTAAAAAGGATAAAAGAGAAGGAGGGAGAAAAAGAAGGATAGAGGGAGAGAGTTGGATAGGAAATCTAGGGAGAGGTTTGGAACACTGGAGATAAGTGTTGCTATCAACAAATTGGATTTAGGTGGCCATATGATACTGTTATTTTTTTATACTACTAGTGTCTGATTGCCTGTGCTAATTATAGTCTTTTTTCTAGTCATTTTGGCCAGGTGTTCACCACTAAATCTGAACCACAGCACTTGTATTGAATAAAGAATTAAATTGGCAAAGACATTTTATCCTCTAATAAGACCTCTCCAGGTTGGAGTTGAGACAAATTGGCCAATCTGGACAAGATGATAATAGCCTTGTTCAAGATTCATTTTTAACTGTGCATTACACTGTTACCTAGAAAATTTCATTATTGCAAGATTGAGCAGTTTTAGTGGGTACAGTATATATTTAAATGGGAAATAATCACTTGGATGTGTTCAATTTGTGTTGTTGTTGCTGAGGTCAAAGGCCTTAATAAAACTTCCATTATTTTAAAACTCTGGTTACAGTGTCACAAAGAGCATTTGAATGGCTCTAAACTCATTCTGATTATAATTTTCATTGAATAAATTTAGCCACAATCTGATGACAAATGAACTTTTCTATCATGAACCTACAGTATTAGTAAAACAAAGTATATGAGACCAGTGGTGTGGGGTGAGATTTTAAAATGTTATTGATTGTTTAAACTAAAAACAAAATGAAACAAAAGAAAAGAGTGTTTCTTGGAATTATTCTATTGCCATGATCCTAGCAGAAAGTGCATATTACAAATAAGTTCCCCTTACCAAACAAATGAGAAGAGTTACAGATAATTTAGTTAATTTGGCTAAGGTCATTTAGTAAATGTAATTGTCCTAAAATAAATACAGACCTCTTGAGAATAGATAATGTTTCTTTCTTTTTCTATGATCCTTTGTCCCCTGCTTACATGTTTTCTCATTTCTACATCAAAATTGCAAAAAAACAAACTAAACTCAGTTTATTTCTGAGTACTTCCAATGGATTTCAAAAGTTGGGTGACAGTCATCTTAGGGCAAGGATATTAAAGATTTTTTTTCCTCTTTTATGTAACAACTGTCATCTTACCAGTACGTTTCTGCACAACCTTGTTTAAGAAATACCATACCAGAGTATCCTGTCTTTCCATATATAGAAGCTGTGTATTGCATTCTACAAAGAATAATCCATGATTTGCTTGGCTAAAGACATTTACAAATTTTGTGCTTCAGTTATCTTCCAATAAATACATATGTTTCCAATAGATGGCTTGTTACCCTGTAGATCACTGCTCCACATCTACACAATTTTCTATTCTTACCTAGTAGGAGCCAAGTTCACTGTTATCTTCACTGAAGGATGTAAAGATATGTCAATGTCAGTAACATTACTTACTTTATACCCTGTGGTCATGACAGAATTAAGCTCCCCTTAAATAAAAAAAAATCACAGAGTTGCAAATGCACACACACAAAAATCCCATTTTCTAAGTCTCATAACAAAATTTTTATGGAAAATGATACCGTACCTTCATTTTTGCTTAAAGATAAACATGCTATACTCAACCACATATTTCAAAGTCATGCATAAAAATGCATATCTTATTACAGTTCAATTCAATTCACTGTAAAGTCTTCTGTCAAAATCGCATCACACAAAACTGAATCATAGTATTCACATGAATTCTGATAAAAAACAAGTATAGTGTGTTTTCAATGAGATACCACTGGGATTTTTTTTTAAAGTTTATCATTTTTTTAAATAGTGAATTCTACTTACAAATTTTCTTGTTTGAATACAGTTATAACTCCTTTCTATAAACGGATTTTTATTATTTTCAAAAAGGTACCTAAAATCTGAGATCTCTTTTTTTACAAATAAGTAATATGGGTAATTAAATTACTTTTATTTTTTTGAAATTATGTTTTTATGCCTTAAGTCATAAGTCTTGCCTCTTGAGCTTCATGTTTCACCATAACTTTGGATCCTTCTAGTCTGCAATTAAATTTATAATGTGCTGTGATATAGTTTTAATTAACCTTAATGTTAGGGGAATGATAGTTAATAGGGACATGGGTGGTTTTTCTTTTATTTCTTCATTCAACAAATTGTCTTTGGAACCTGTTATAGTTAAAGCATTGTCCCAGGGTTTCATAAACTGACTTCCAGACCACTCACGTATAATCGAATCAAGCCTTTATTGAAGCACACCGGTGGCAGCTGACCAGTCATAAAGCTGTTCCCCTGATCAGCCCCGAACAATTGCAAGGGTGTTCCTTATAAGCCTGAAAACCCCAAAAGGGATGTTCAGGGGTCTAGCCAATGCAAGCAAGCCAGGTTACAGAAGCAGGACAGTGCAGTCAAGAGGAGGGAAGCCTAACCAATCACAGTTAGCCCAGTCACCCCAGTTACAGAAACAGAGCCCCGTTACCCTAGTTACAGAAACAATCCCCCATTAGGTAGTTCTGTGTTCTTAAAGGTTTCTATAGCAAAAGGAAAAGAACATCTTGCCCCAGCCATGACTCTTCTACTTGGCATGGTTGTTTTACAGGATGAAGTCATAAAACAAAATGGAGTCACATTTGCTCCTACTATCACAAACCCATGTTAACAAAGCACATTAGAGACAGGTAGGGGTCCATAAGGAAATGAACTGGGAAAGAGACAATGGAGTAAGAGTTTGGATTTAAATTTGATTTCCTTGTCTATGGTAATAAATAATTAGTTGAGAAAGAGATGAGGCAGTGATTACTCATCATTAGTAAAAGTGTTTTTGCACATCTACACATTTCTGTATATGATTCCTTATATTAAAGTGATATATGTACTATATGGGAGTAGATATTTTAATATTCTGCAATTAAATGCTACTAGTGTTTTCTATCCTCCCTCAAATATATATTTTGAAGACATCTGATTTACAGTGTCAGGCAGATTATTTAGAAATGTATGAACTGCCTTTTAAAGGCCTTTGGTATAAGACCAAGTTTTCATACATCTGGTGAATTCTTTCTGGTGAGAGTACTGTTCTTAGAGATTAAAATTAAGGATAGTAAAGTCTCCAAATTTAGAGTGCATCCTCTTTAAGGGAAACATCAGGAAGAAGAGGATAGTCTTGGCCATAAGAGAAAGAAGTGCTACTATAGTTTCAATATGTACATATATGAATGGATCAATCATATATTTATTTTCTACCTCTAAATATGTGCCTGCCTTTCTCATATAGAAGAAAATTAAGTTATTTTTCTCCTTCTATGTATCTTGTTGATTTTTATTCAATAATCTGGGAATTAATATTGATTTTTGCATATGTTCTAATGTTTTTTAAATTTTGAAAACTAACAAAATTGATCAGTAATTTCCAAGGTAGTTATAGATACATTAATTTCAAAGAGAAGAAATTGGACATGACTATTTTTGTCATCCTTCATGAATTCACTAAATATAATGGGATATTTAGAGTTGTTTTGAATCAATTTTTTACTCAATTTATAAATGTAACTTTGAATATTATTTTAGTAATTCACACATGCTTCCAGACTCCTTTATCTTTATATTTTAAATTCTGTGTACCTTCATATTCAAGAATTTTATATCTCACATGATTTTGTCAAGAAAAGTATATATTCTGTTTTTTATATATTATTTGTCTCAAGAATAGAAATGTCCTGATTTTTCCTGACATAGTTCCCTCTAACTAGAAATTAAGAAAATTCAGTTGGAGCAAAAGCATACACAGTACTTCTCCTTTATTTGCAGTTTGTTACCTGCAATCAACCATGGTCTGAAAGTGTTACATATAAAATTTCATAAATGAACAATGTTAAACTTTCACATTACACACCATTCTGAGTAACATGATAAAATTATTTGCCATCTTCTTGCTCCATACCATCTGGGATGGGAATTATCCCTTTGTCCACTGTACCCATTCTGTATATGTTACCTGTCTTTTGGTCACTAAGCTCAATTTCAGATGAACTGAACTGTCCAGGGAGGTATTTCAGTGCTTTGTTCAGGTAACCCTTCATTTACTTATTAATGGCCTCAAAGATCAAGAGAAGTGATGCTTACAATTTGAGTATGGCAAAGATAAGCCAAGTGCTTATTTTAAATGAAAAGGTGGAAGTTCTCAACTTAATAATGAAAGAAAAACTTGTACATTGAGGTTGCTATGGTAAGAGTGAAATACCATCTGTGAAATTATGAGGAAACAAAAAGATATTTTAAAAAAAAATAGAAGAGAGAGCTAGGGTTGTGGCTTAGATGTAGATCACTTGCCTAGCATGTGTGAGGCACTAGGTTCAATTTTCAGCACCACATATAAATAAATAAATAAATATCCCTCAACAAATAATAAAATAATTTTAAAAACTAGAAGGAAAGCCAGTAGAGTAAAGGTAGGAGATTATGGAGGAGGGAGGAGGGGAGGGAAAAGAGAAGTGCTGAGGAATGAAATTGATCAAATTAGGTTTGTGCATATACAAATACCTCACAATGAATCCCATTACTATGTAAAATTATAATATACTAATAAAAAAATAAAATGGAAAAGAAAGAAAAATTCATGCTAGTTTTGCTGTCACATCTCAAACAGTAAAAGCTATGGCCACCAAGAATGTACTTTGTTAAGCTGGAAAGATAAATTATAGGGTTTAGTACTACTTGTGGTTTTAGGCTTCCACTGGAGATCATAGAACATATCCCCCATGAATAAGGGAGGACTCATATAGATAGAAATTGAGTTTATTTTATACCTTAAAAAGTGGAGAGAGAAAATAATTTACACTTAACTCCTTCATTTCTTTTTTTCTAAACATAAAGTACCCTAGATTGTAGTGAAAGGAAAAATAATTTTAGCCACTTTGTTACAGTGAAGATTTCTGTCATTTCATTGTATGTGAAAATCATAAAAACCTTCCACAGATTGAACCAAGAGTAACCTTTGAAAATTTGACATAAAAATTAGACTGTCACTTTACCACTCATACCCAAGTTTGATTCTTTTTAAGTTTTATAATAGGAGTTAAGTAGCCTTTGAAGAGAAGGGTTATTAGGGGCAGGTCACAGTAGTTGCAAAGAATGCAAGCAGGCAAGAAACTATATATAATGATATTTTTCAGGAAAATTGTTCTCTAAATCAAAATGAGAATATACTTTATTTTTAGCATTAGGAAATCTTTTAGATGATAACCATGCAACCATTTCAAGGTGTGAGTTTCAACCAAATCCAATTATAAAGTGCCCACACCAATGACTTTAGAATTCACACTCCTTGTAGTTGATTATAATGATCAGAAATAGAGTTGTCTAGTCAGTGAGAGTATTGAAGCCTTTGAGATTTATTCCAGGCTTCTTGATGAAATTTGTCTTGATAACTCTAATATTTATTGTTCATTTTAATCAATAATTAGCTACAAAATTATGCTGTTAATTATATTTTCTTATAAAACTTTGGTATCTTGAAATTTGTCTTTTCAAACATTTATTATCATGTAAATTTTTAATTTTTATGTTTTACCCCTTGAAATTCATTTAAATTTACTTAAAGGCAATCATGATATTGTATTTGTCATAGCATCTAAGAACATACTAAATGCATTATAAATATTGTTCATCACTTCATGAATGACTAGTTTTACTTAGCACTTAGAATATGCTATGGGGCATATTCATATGTGTTTACTTTAACTGTTACATGTAGTCCAATTTATGCCTGGTTTTGATCAGTGATAAATGAAAGGATCCTATTAGTTAATGTATTACATCAAGCAAAAACAATTATACTTTTAGACACTCTTAAGAATTTTAGTAATTAAAGGACTTTTTCCAGTTATACTCTTAAGATGGTCCTTGGCTGGATGTGACAAAATCCTTACTACTGTGGCTTATCCAAAAGGGAGTTTATTATTCTTACAGACGAAAATTCCAGGATTATGTATGCTGGGTTGGTATAAACTATAAAACCATGTGTTCAAACTCCTTTCTCCATCCCTAGACATCCTCAAATTGTGACTTTCTTTCCTATGGTCTTGAGATGGTTAATCTGCCTCCAGACACTATGTCTGTTTTTAAAATGAAAGAAGGGGAAATGGTGAGAGTAAAGCATATTCTAGCTGTGTCTGCTCCTATTTACTAGGATAACAAAAACTTTTCTGTCAGTCTCACATAGAAGAGGTCTGTAATACTGCATTGGTGGAAATCATATCACATGACCACTCCTAACTTCAAGGGATCATGGGAGGATTGAGTATTTTAATGGAGTTGATGTGCTTCTATATTTGTGGCTTTCTGATGAACAAAATTTGGATTATTTTCCTTATTTAATAAGGAAAGAATAGATATCGTCTACTGCCTATGCTTGCCATGATACTCTTAACTAATGAATATTTTTCTCCTTTTAACTTATGTCATTTTAACTGAAAGTGATTTGTTTTTCTATCTTCTTAGTTTTCTCACTGCAAAGATGGCATGGAAGTTAAATGTAAAAGAATAACCCTATTATTAATATTTAGTGGTAGATATCAATTATTTTACTTTATAATCATATCATACAAAGGTCACTGGAAACAGTGTAAGTGAAGAAGGAAATTAAAATACAATGCTTATATTTCCTTTTCTCTTATCAAGAAATAACTTCCTTATTAACCACATGTGTTATACATAATTCTCTGAATCTGTGTTGTCCAGTGTAGTAGCCATTAGTCATCCATGATTACTTAAATTTATATTAATTAAAATTAAAAAATCAGTTCTTCACTCATACTGGCTGCAATTCTAATGCTTAGTAGCCACAGGAAGCTAGTGGCCACCATAATGGGCAGCATGAATATAGAATATTGCCGTCACTGTAACTAGTACCACTGGATAATGATATGTTACCCATTTAAATTTATTTCAGATATCAAGGAAATAAAATTAAGAAAAATATATTATTGATTTTTATCGCTTTGCCCCTGAATACTTTTACATTGAAGAAAGCAAAAGTAGTCACTTTCATAATAGCTGAAATAGCCTGACAAAATCTGTAGAGGTCAATTTGTATCAATACTCATAGTATCAGGTCATCAGTTTTTATATTCTAAATCATCAAGACCCAAGCACATCTACCAAATTCAAGGGAAAATATAGACTAAGCAATAAAAATGTGAAAAATTCTAGCATGATAATCAAATAGGAAAATAAGTAATATAGCACATTTGGTATAAAGTATTTCAAAGACAAAGTTTCTCTTGATCAAATAGGAAAATAAGTAATATGGTACTTTAGTAGAAAACATTTTTTAAGTCTTTTTTTAAATTGTTGGTTGTTCAAAACATTACATAGTTCTTGATATATCATATTTCACACTTTGATTCAAGTGGGTTATGAACTCCCATTTTTACCCAGTATACAGATTGCAGAATCACATCAGTTACACTTCCATTGATTTACATATTGGCATACTAGTGTCTGTTGTATTCTGCTGCCTTTCCTATCCTCTACTATCCCCTCTCCCCTCAGTAGAAAACATTTTAAAGACTAAATTTCTCTTTCTTGCCTACATTGCCTTTTTAATAATGTCCTTTCTGTCCTTGAGATGAACTTCCTGAGCTCCCAACCACAACCCTCAGTGTTTACTTAGTCACTACCATTTCCTCATTGCAGCACTACCCCAAGGCCAAAGCTCCCAGATATTTCTTCTTCCTCACCACTTCTTCCAACAACAATTATCCATCTTTCCTCTCTTAATCTCAGATGGCTACTTTATGCTGTAAAAAATAGAAAATAATGAGAGTAAAGATTTTGGCTAGGTTTCAGTTATATGGGATGAAAAAGTCCTACAAACCTAATGTATGATATAAGCCCTATATATAACAATATTTTACTGCATACTTAACAATTTGCTAAAAGGTAGGTAATATATTAATTGTTGTTATCACACAGAATGCTAATAATAAAAAGGATGGGAGAAAAATTTGGAGGTGATGCACTGGTTTATGACCTACATTATACATAGTTTCACAGGGGTATACTTATCTCCAAACTCACCAACTTGTGTACATTAAAAATGTACATCTACATATGGATTTCCAGTTTTTCCAGCACAATTTGTTAAACCTCTATCTTTCACCCTGAGTCACTTGAATTCTCTACATATGTTTTTACCAAATTAATCTTTCATAAATCTTTTCTCTTAGCACCATGTCTATAATTTGTGAAGTTGTTACCAGGCTGACATTTGTACCTCTCACCACAATGTACCTATCAGGGACCAAGTAACTAGGCTTTCTCTAGAATGAATTATCTGAGGGAAAGAATTTTATACAGAATTCTACAAAATCGGCCTTCTTTATAAAAATGTATTACTATATTTATATTTAAAATATTGGTTAATTATTAAACTTTCTATGACAGTTTTAAAGAGGAGTACACAATATATGGCAATATTTAAAGACATTAAAATGCCTGAATACATTTTAGCACTTAGACTTTATAAAGTCTAAAGGTCAAAAATCACACAACTTTTTACCTTCTGCTTAAAATGGAAAGTTTTGTCTATTCTTTCAGTGTTTAATTATAGAGAAGTTCAATGGGGATATGTAAGGAACCATAAATTCTGTTTATACTTATTTTATCTTATTCTTTTAAGTTTATATTTTATTTTCTAAAATGCATAATTTATTAGTGAAATAGTACCTGTATAAAGATTTGAATAAATATGGATCAACATTTATTGTGGAGGCAGTTCAAAAAAATAGTAGATATGTATAGTCAAGAGGGTCAGGAGAATGCCACTTGTCAGTGTGTCAGATGTTCTCTGGGCCTATAATTAAGTGTCCTTATGTTTCTGATTATAGTACTATTTTTCCCCTAAAAATAACTTATCATATGAAATGAAAGATCTTAGGTAGATTTTTCTGATTTAATTGTTTCTTTCATTTATTTACTTTAATACCTCTTTACTGAATAGCAAACATCTTTTCCCATATGGAGCATAACAATTATAATCACAAGTGTTCAGTAGTCTTAGTCTTTCCATTTTTTTAATAACCAGGATTCATGTTTTACTCTATCTTCTCTGACCCTTAAAGCTTAGGTAAATTGTAAAGTAAATAGTAATTTGTCCTAAATTAATTAGAAATATCCCTTTCTCAACCAACTTCCAAATTTCCTCATATATGCTTTTAAATCTTTGTATTAAACTTCTTCAATATTTAAGGCATACAAATTTATCCTCATATATACCTATTTAGCTCTATCTACCTAAATCTTGTTTCTTTAAAAGAAAATATATAATATTTTCCTAACATTTAGAAGATTCTTCAATTTATTAGTTGTGATTTTAAAATTTTTGAAAGGTCAGGGTGAACTATTTTGAATCATTTTGTCTTTTTAATCTCCTGGTATAGGCTCCCTATTTATCTCTCTTATTGTTTCTTTTGCTGAGAAAAAACTTTTTAGTTTGAGTAAGTCCCATTTGTTGATTCTATTTGTTAACTCTAGCGCTATGGGTGTCCTATTGAGGAATTTGGAGCCCGATCCCACAGCGTGTAGATCATAACCAACTTTTTCTTCTATCAGATGCCGTGTCTCTGATTTAATATCAAGCTCCTTGATCCATTTTGAGTTAACTTTTGTGCACGGCGAGAGATAGGGATTCAGATTCATTTTGGTGCAAATGGATTTCCAGTTTTCCCAGCACCATTTGTTGAAGATGCTATCCTTCCTCCATTGCATGCTTTTAGCCCCTTTATCAAAAATAAGATAGTTGTAGTTTTGTGGATTGGTTACTGTGTCCTCTGGGAACAAATCTTTACTCCACACACTTCAGATAGAGCCCTAATAACCAGAATATACAAAGAACTCAAAAAATTAGACAATAAGATAACAAATAACCCAATCAATAAATGGGCCAAGGACCTGAATAGACACTTCTCAGAGGAGGACATACAATCAATCAACAAGTACATGAAAAAATGCTCACCATCGCTAGCAGTCAGAGAAATGCAACTCAAAACTACCCTAAGATACCATCTCACTCCAGTAAGACTGGCAGCCATTAGGAAGTCAAACAACAATAAGTGCTGGAGAGGATGCGGGGAAAAGGGCACTCTTGTTCATTGCTGGTGGGACTGCAAATTGGTGCAGCCAATTTGGAAAGCAGTATGGAGATTTCTCGGAAAGCTGGGAATGGAACCACCATTTGACCCAGCTATTCCCCTTCTCGGTCTATTCCCTAAAGCCCTAACAAGAGCATGCTACAGGGACACTGCTACATCGATGTTCATAGCAGCTCAATTCACGATAGCAAGACTGTGGAACCAGCCTAGATGCCCTTCAATAGATGAATGGATAAAAAAAATGTGGCATTTATACACTATGGAGTATTACTCTGCATTAAAAAATGACAAAATTATAGAATTTGGAGGGAAATGGATGGCATTAGAGCAGATTATGCTAAGTGAAGCTAGTCAATCTTTAAAAAACAAATACCAAATGACTCCTTTGATATAAGGGGTGTAAACAAGGACAGGGTAGGGACAAAGAGCTTGAGAAGAATATTTACAGTAAACAGGGATGAGAGGTGGGAGGGAAAGGGAGTGAGAAGGGAAATCGCATGGAAATGGAAGGCGATCCTCAGGGTTATACAAAATGTCATATAAGAGGTAAGGAGGGGTAAGTCAAGAGAATACAAATGGAAGACATGATTTACAGTAGAAGGGGTAGAGAGAGAGAAGGGGAGGGGAGGGGAGGGGAGGGGAGGGGGGATAGTAGACAATAGGACGGACAGCAGAATACATCAGACACTAGAAAGGCAATATGTCAATCAATGGAAGGGTAACTGATGTGATACAGCAATTTGTATACGGGGTAAAAGCGGGAGTTCATAATCCACTTGAATCAAACCATGTAATATGATGTATTAAGAACTATGTAATGTTATGAACGACCAATAAAAAAAAATAAAATAAAAATAAAATCCAAAAAAAAAAAATAAATAATCTCCTGGTATACTCCTAATTATTTTACATAACCTTTGTATAACAATACATTCCATAAGACTGAGGTATTTGTATTTTTCAAGTGCCTTTTGTTTATTGGTTTTGCCTTTTAACATATAATCTGAATGCTAAAACTTGTTTTGGTTTCCTTATTTTCCCCCTCGATTCTATCTGTTTTAACATCAGGTGGCCTATAATTCTTTGGAGGAATGGAATATGTAAACTGATCTTCAGATTCTCTAAAGCTGAGATGTAACTATTTTCACTATCATCATAAATTGTACATGTCAATTATATTTTTCCTATTAGAAAAGCTACTGCTTACTGTAAAATATTATTACTATCCAGTCATGTTATTGAATTTTCAAATTCTATCTTTAAGAATTAATTTTAGTTTTAAGCATTGAATCTAAAGATTGTTAGGAAGAAAATATTCTAGAAGAATACTCTTTTATTGCCTTATGGATAAAACCAATTGAATTATTTCTTGACTCCAAAAGCACAAGAAATAAATTTTGTCTCTTTTTTCTAAGTCAATAAAATATTGCTCAGAGCCTGTCTTCTGTGGAATTGGATAATCCAGTTTTCCACATTTTTCAGGGTTCCCCTATTCTTCCTGATGGTTCAGGAGTCTTTTGAGGCTTGTGAGTATACAGAAAATAAATCCCTCAGTGTATATTATAATTCTGTCTTTCTTTTTCCTGCCTGGGAATCTTGATTATTCTAGGTCATTTTCTAATATCAAAAGTTTTTTCAGTACACACTACTTTTAATGCTTTTCTGGGGTGAGGAAATCTATACATTAGGAATATAGTCATACTTACCATCTAGAAAAGTAAAATGTATCTGTTTAATTTTAAAAGACAAGCACAATTACTTTTTCAATCATCTTATCCTGCAACCTTATTCATCAATTCTCGGCAGTTTGCTTGATAAGAGATTCTAAAGAATGTAATAAAGGGAAACTAGGTAGATCGAAGATGGAAGTGAGAGCTATAATTCTATAATGTTAGTTCCTACTATCTACAAAGTTATTGTAGCTAGGGAGCATTTTTAAGGAACTTGCCTGTTATACTGACCTTTTTTTTAAAATCAGCTTATAGCCTATTATATAACTTATTGCCTAAATCACAACACCTTTTTTTTTTGGTGGGGGGGGGGGTACTGGGGATTGAACTCAGGGTCCCATGACCACTGACTCACATCCCCAGTCCTATTTTTGTATTTTCTTTAGAGACAGGGTCTCACTGAGTTGCTCAGGGCCTTGCTTTTGTTGAGGCTGGCTTTGAACTTGCGATCCTCCTGCCTCAGTCTCCCAAGCCACTGGAATTATAGGTGTGTGCCACCATGCCTGGCTTGAGATCTTTAATAATGAAAATTGGATGCCATTTTTAATAATTCCAAACAACAAGTTGTAAACTGATTTTCCAGAATAAATTTGATGTATGGTCACTTTATAGAAAGGAAGAAATTAAGTGTCAGTTCTTCACAAGCTGAATTACTAGGCTTATGGGTTCTTTCTTGGAAAACCTTAGGTTAACATGTTTATAATCTATTTAACAAGAGGAACAAGTAAACTGGCTATTGGAATATGATATAATAGATCCTGTGATTGGGTACAAACATGGGATTCCTTTAGATTATGACAATATCTTCAATTGCAAATAGTAGAAAATTCAATTCAAAGTTACTTAATTTCGAATGGAAATTTATTAGCATATGTAATAGAAATATTGTGTGGGCCTCAAGCATAGGATGCTGATGTTTCTTGCTTCGTTGTTCAACTTTTTCCATTTGACATTCTCATAGCAGTTGCAGAACACACTTTTTTGCATAACACATTATATTTAAAGGGATTAAGAATTTCCTCTCTTGACCTTCAAATGAAAGTTTTGAGCTTCTCTCTGATTAGAATAGCTTATGTCATTAACCCACACCTGAACCAGTTATTGTGGCAAGGAGGATGGGAATTTCCACCCTATTCCCATGGTTGCTGCAGAAGGGAATGCTGGGATGTTACCAATAGACCTATAGTCAGTACTTCAAGCTGGAGGGAGCAGATAGTAGAAAGGTTTTCAAGAGAAGTCAGTGTGTAAACCAAATATTATTTCTTTATATGCTAAATAGCTTATAAAAATGGCTTACTCTTTGTTTTAATTCTATTTCCTTATTGGTAGTGTTATGTAAGTAATTGTGAATTTTAAGAACTAGAATGAGAATGAAGGCACAGAATACCATCTCTTTTGTCATTTAGAAAGTAATAAAAATGAGCATAAATATTCATTTTCTTTTATTGCACATCAAGAGAAATATAATGAATTTTATAAACATGTAAAAATAAGGATTTTTCAGCACTGATAAACAGGACACATTTGGTCATTACCTTATTTCATTCCTTTTTTATTATCCTGTGTTTTTCTCTGTCAACTCTTTAATGAAATATCTAAATATGAGCTTTTATTCATAACAAGAACTGGTATTGCACTGAAGAAAACTGTGATTGCAATCTTGTTACTGTACCCTCTTCTCAAATATAAAGACATTTTTATAATGTGTTAACATTTTTTCCTGCATTTCCTCATATTTGTAGAAACAGCATGAGCTTTGTCTGAAGTCGGGCACCGAAAGCCTTGCCTTATATATTATTTGTAAACTACATAAGTTCTGTGATCCTCAGTTTGATCATTTGTAAAACCAGCATAGCAAACTCTAAATCATATTTTAGTCATCAGAATTTAAAAAGCATGTTTTCATATCTTAGTAAATAATAAATCTCAACTGTGTAGTTCCACTTATTCTATATTCTTTAAGAATCCTCTATGATAGTTACGCTAACCTCTGTATTACTTTTTTTCCACATTTTCATTTTGCTGTAATATACTAGTGGCACTTTATATTATATGTCAAAGTAAACAAATAAAGTCATTCTTCAAGACAAATATTAATTTTAGATGATTAAATAGGTTTGTATAGAGGTTCCTCTTGTTAATCATAGCAATTATCCTTGGTAAAAAAATGATAGGATACTTGAAAAAACAGTTAATCATTATGGCTATTTTTTGCAGTGTAAATAAATCAAATTTTCATATCTGAGAAGAAATCAATAAGGATATAGTATTATAGTGCTTCAAAGCCCCTTGCCATTTGGTGTTACAAATTAAAGAGATACAAATATGTTTTGCTCTAATTGTTTTTTAAGTGCTTCAGAAAATGTGCATTTTCTTAATGGATTTGGTATTTAGTTGACCTGGAAGGAAACTTGGGGTGTGGTAAGGAGGGCACCTTCTGTTGAAAGAGGTTTTCAGACAACAGAGTTTCAGGTATGACTAAGGCAAAAGATGAGATGATTTTGAGAAACTCAGTGGCCAAATACAGGTATGTTTGAACCCTGGGAGATAGTCAGGGAGTCTACCCAACTTTAATTCTTCCAAATGTTTCTTACTTTAAGTCCCCAAGTATTTAATAAAGGAGGAATAGGAAGAAAACAGACCTACTATTATAGGAAGTTTTGCCCCTACACTACGGAAACATTTAGAACAACAGCATTGTAGAAATTAGTGCCAAATGTTTAGGTTTTATTTAAAGATAATGTCAAAGGTTGGTTTCTCAGCAGTAGTTGTTGAGATAAAACCAAGCATGCAGAATATTTATTTGGGAGTATTCTTGGGGCCAGTTGTATAGAACAAAGGGAAAAGTTGAGCCTGTAATGCAATCTCAGTCAATGCCTCAGCTGATCATTTAGTGATTTCTAAAGTGGCAATGACCCTTCCAGTGTTATGAAGTGGGAAAAGGAGACCAGGCATTTGCAACCCTGTTTTAGGTCACACACTGGATATGTGTTTCTTGGGAAAGGAAGTGTAAACTTGAGAAAGATGAATCATTTTAGCCATGGCAATTGTTATAGTGGTGACTGCTGTGAACTGTATGGCTGTGCCAGTCCAAAATTCTTACATTGAAACATAATCATCACAGCAGTGTTATTAGAAAGTAAGGTCTTTGGGAGGTGATTAGGTTATGAAGGCACTGCCCTCGTGAATGGGTTTAGTGCCTTTATAAAGGGTGTTTTAGAGAACTATCATCCCTCCCTTTCTACTGTGTGAGCATAAATAGAAGATGTAATCTTAGAGAAAGGGGCTCTCACTACACACTTAGTCTACTGCATCTTGATCTATCATGGACTTCTAAGCTCTTGAACTGTGTGCAGTAAATTCTGTTATTTATAAATCATCTGTTCTAAAGTATTTGGTGACAGTTGAAGGCAGTCAATCAGCAGCACTTGTTGAAATTGGGAAAATAAGTCCTTCATTTCTTTAGGGAAATATGGGCAGCATATCACAACTTCTTACTACAGATAAGGTCATTATTTCAAATAGGGTCTAGCTAAAAAAAATTTAATGTCCAAAATTCAGTATAATTATAAAATAAATTGAGGTATATTACAAACCAATACATACTACATATTAGTTTTGTTGTAATATTTGTTACATTCCCAAACACACACATATTTTTTAGAAACACATACCACACATATTACTGTAAATATTATACATATTCATAGGGTTGGATTATGAGTGTTGTTTCTGCTATTTTACAGATTGATATTTTCATATAATTTTGTAATAAACAAGTATTGTTTCTTGAAATAAGGTAATAGCATCCGAAGAAATTTTAATGTTCACTACGGGAAAAAAATCCCATTGCTGGCTGTATGTGTATTCAATTTTTTCAATTAAATAGTAGAAATAATTATGAGTAAAAATGAAATAATTATAAGTTAAAATTAAATGTTTAAAAGCATAAAATTGAAGCCCCAACAACTCTTATTTAAACGCACAGTGTTTAGCTTCAAATTGCTTTCAGCAATTTCATTTAGGCAAAAAAAAAAAAAATAGACCAGATATTATGCTCCCATAAAGTTCTTGATGCTTATAGTTACCATTTATTAAGTTCTAGTATGTTCCAGGCAATGTATTATGCACACTATATTTAATATTTATCCTCTCAAGAGTTATGCAAGCTGACTGGCATTATTCTTGTTTTGAAAAGGGAGACAGAGATGTTAAGTGACTTGCCCAAGGCAATGCCATTTGTAAGTGCTAAATTCCAATTTCCAACCCAGAATTATTGGAAACAAACACAATTTATTTATTCACATATACACATACATAATATATAGGAATGTATATGTATATATATGCATACATATTATATATTATACAATGTATGTATAGTATAAATATGTATTTATATTGAATGTTAAGCTACATTCTTTATGCTCCATTTAGAATTAGTTTTAGAACATGTTTGGGAAATGAAAATAATTTATATTATAATGTGTTTGGTTAGAAAAGATGATACAAGTTGAAAAACCTTTATCCAAAGCACTTAAGAACAGAAGTGTTTTAGATTTTACAGTTTTTCAGGTTTTGAAAATTTGCATAGACTTTACTGGTTGAGCATTCCCAATCCAGAAATCCAAAATCTGAAACTTTTTTAATATAATGTCAGCACTCAAAAATTTCACATTTCATATTGCTTTTCTAGGTATCTATTTTCACAGATACCCAGATAAGCAATAATATGGAATGTGAATTTTGAGCAGAAAGGCAATGAAGAACTTGTCAAATGGTTAGACTAAAAATGTCAGAGAAAGAGGGCTGGGGGCATAGCTCAGCATTAGATCATAAGCCTAGCATACTGAAGGCTCTAGGTTCAATCTCAGCACCAAAAAAGAAAAGTCCAGGGAATATTTCAAAACCCCAGATAAGGCCCTGAGAGTTGGAGGAAATTATCTCACCACAGTCCTGTTTCTTCATAAATTCATTTATTTCCATCTGTAATGATCAGACTTTTTACCCCCTTCTTGTTCCTCCCCTATCCTCTTCCTCCACTCCCCACACAAACTGCAGAACATAAAGTTAGACATACCTACACATGCACACTTCATAGAAAAATTGTATTTACTAGCCTTTTGATGTCTTAACTAAATTACTAGGCCTGGTTATTATTTGGACTGTGGGGAGAAACAAAAAAGTAATTATATGAGTAGGTACCTCAAGATGAAAGGCAAGTAAAGACTGTGAAATTATTCATATGATAGAAATAGTATACAAACACATAAAAATGTTTGAAACATCTGGTTATTAAACTGTGTTGGATAAATAGAGCCATGAAGAAATCAAAAGAAAAATTTAATGTTATACTGCAGGGAACAAAATCAAATGTATTGTAGAAAAGAAGGAAATGAAGGTTACTATGGACGATTGTTTTTATAGTTATACTCTTTTGTACTATAGCTTATTTTAAAGTTCATGGCTTGCCCAATATTATGAACTGTTCTAGATCAATATTATTATGCAAGTGCACTATTAGGTTATTTTTGGTTGATGAACATAACAAAATCTTAGTATGATAGGGTTAATTACTCTCCTATATTCTCACTATCAGGTGTTACCATCACACTCTGTATCAAAGGTTCATTCAAGGCCACCATGAGAATATTCTATAGTCCAGAGACAGGATTTATTTAACAGTAGAGAAGGTTATCAGGCAACCAGAATCTTTGGATTCAATATGGTGAAACAGAATGGTCTAGACATAAAGTCTTGGGCACCATTACAAAAAGTACAAGCTTTATAGGTTGCTAGATTTTATACTTGGTCCCTATAAAGGTAAAGAATAGCTCTTAAATATTTTAACCAAGTCATATTTCTTAAATAACACTAATAAGTGAAAATTCCTTTGTAACATTCAGTTTGCTCATTAGTAAGGCCTCCAGTGTTGACTGTGATAAAAGCAGTTAAAATTCTTGTAGGACCTGTCTCACGAGTCTGACGTTTCCGATTAAGTTCTGACCCCCATCCCCCATATGAATTCCTGATTTTAGCAACCGATTGCTAACATGTTGTTGTATTGCATATTGTCTATGCAAAAGTATGTTAAAGTACATTACAGACATCATAACATATTATAATTAACATATATTTCAAATGAGATACTTCTTTCATTTTTATGTCCTAACTACATTAGAAATTTGATTAGTATTAGTGATCCAACAACAAAAAAGCCCCTAACTCAAAAAATTTTCTGCATATATTGTGAAGAGGGAAACATTTGGTGTCAATTCGATCATGAATGAAATGCTATTATATACGAACATCTCCCTGGCTTGTATGGGGGTAATGGGGCATGGGATTTACATATTCTGCAGTAACCAAGAGATTGAAAATATATGTAGCTTTTCCCACAACTTTGCTTAATGAAACTTTCAGTTTGTGCTGTGAAAAGAGCTTATTGTTTCCTTTTTATGTAAATCATCTTAGTTTCTATCTGTTTGTTTAATAGTCTGCAATTTGGGCATAATATAATCTTTTTTTTTTCCTTTGGGGCAAGCAAAACAGACTAACAGGAATAAATAAGTATATATGGTGTCCTATAAATCTCTCTGAGTCCCTCTTCCATCTCTATCTCTCCCTGCCTGTTTATCTATCTGTATTTTTCAGTTTTGCTTTGCCAAAAAAAGAACTATGTATTATACACAGATCAGCCTCTCATGGATTTTCTCTGAATCCAAATGAGATTGTAAGTAGACTTTTGACTTTGTGTTGCCTGGTGTTCCACACATGAGTCAAAAGTCCAGAATAGGATCTCTATTTGCTAGTCTCATTCTCCTGACTTCATGGAAACTCCAAGTTTAGTTATAATCTAACTCAATTTGTCAAAAGTATTTCTAATAATGTTTCTCTTTTTACAAAACACTTAGTATAAAACTTTAAAGAGTTCATTCAAATGAGCCAACAAGATAACCTTTATACTTCTCTGTGAGTTGGTATGGTACAGCCATGCCATAGACTTAAATTATAATCTCTTATTCTGTATATGTCTTTTTATATCTAAAGTGTTCATCATTGTGTTATAGAAAACAAACTAATTATTTTTAAAACCCAGATGTAAAGGGAAAGGAAAGAGGGTCATAGGAAACTTGATTACAGTGTTGCTTCTGCTTCAATCTTTTGTTCTTGATGTCATCACTACCAGAATTTTAAATGTAGGCTTATATCATTTTAATAGCTTTTTTCCTTTGATCACTCTTGTGATCCAAGCCTTTATGCACAATTTCTGTATTCATAGTTTATATAGGCTTATTCTTCTGAAGATTTGATGATTTATCTATTATAAATTTTAAAACATCATCATTTAAAAATTTTAGAATTACTTTGCTCAAGAACGATGCAGCTCAGGTGAATTAGGACAGGAAGATTAATATCATTCAATTCTTTTTTATAATTTTTGAGATATATTTGTATATCCTTATGATATACATTATGGTAATTCAATGCATATACATAATTGTTATAATTAAATAAAAATCAGGGTAACAAGCATTTCCATCTCTTCAGCCATTAGTCATTTTTATGTGCTAGGAATTTCATATTCTTGTAGTCATGTTTAAATGCATCATAGATTGTTTTAACCAATAGTAACCCTACTGTGATTAAGAAGAACTGAAAGGAATTCTCTACTTTAACTGTGTTTAGGTGCCCCCTTTTGAACTTCTTTATATCCTCTGTCCCCCACCATTCTCAGTCTCTAATGACCAGTTTTTCAGGTCTTTTTTAATATTGGCACATTTATGGATATGCAGGGTTTTTTTCCGAGTTTGAGACATCAAATTATAGACTTAAGTAAATATCTCTGATGTTTCACCACCAGATGATACCATATTTGAATTGTCTTCCATTTTGTTTTTAACTTGTATAGGGAAGAGTGGAGAAAAGAAAAAGGGAGAATTGGTAAGCTCTCCATCTCTTTCCTTATAGCATTCTGTTGTTTTAATTTTTCCTTAAGAAATATTTCATAGATCTCTTTCCTGTACCTGCTTTGTTTGTTCATGTTTATATTTCATCATTTGAGAGAAAACCACCTAACACCACTCTGAAGATATTTACCAGAAAATGATAGAGAGCAGCATCTATTCAAACATCTGGTAGTGATTATCTATCAGTTATCATTGTTCATTAGTACCCTACTTCAAGATTGAAGGTCTGTCTCCCTACCTCCCTCACACCTCCCGCACACTATCACAGAGCCTACTGATTCATTCACATCTTTGAGCTAAATTTTCCACCTACCATGTTACTGTTGTTTTGTGTATGGAAGTGAAAAGATTTAATTGGATATTGTTGAAAAGACACAGAGACTAACTCTCAATTTTGTATACATGATTCTTCCCTTTCCCTCTGCACCACCTCCTTTCCTTGATGAGAAAATTGTCCTCTCCATGGTAACAATATAAAAAGCATTCGGTTTTCCATAGTAGTTGTTACAGAGCAAAGGAGTCAAAAAGTAGATAAGGTTTAAAAATGAAAAAGGGGGAGGGAGCCAGCTGGGAAGAAAGCCTAATGTTTATGAGTGGGTGTGGAGAGAGAAGAATGAAGAATGAAGTTGAATGAGGAAAGCCAAGCTAAGAGGAAAGTGTTATTTCTGTATTCCAGAAAGCTGTGAGCCTTCCTTTACTGGAGGTGATCACTCCCTAAAATATAAGGGCTTTATTGTGAAATTCTTATAGGCTTCACTCCTAGAGGCCTGCTTGTCACAAAATAGCAACACTCAAATTTCCTCAGGACTTATAGTCCATTTTTTTTTCTTTTTAATGTAACTTTTAAAAATTTTTATTCACTTTTTTTAGCCACAGTACTGGGGGCCATACCCAGGATCTCATGCTTGCAAGGCAAGCACTGTGCTCTTGAGCTACATTCCTAGTCTCCAATATAAACACTCTTTTGAGCTCAATGTTACACCTCAGTTAGTTCAAATGGACTTTTGGGAAGGGAGTGAAGAAGACATGAGAATACACCAGTCCCAACTGTGGAGGCCATTGGTTAAACCAGATCAGCCACAAAGAGCAAGGTTCTCACCGATTTTTACACCCTGTGCTCTATACACTATAGAATTTCATAACTTTTTTTCCTGACTTTCACAGATTATAGAATAGCCTAAAGAAGTATTGTCAAATTGTGAAAGCAGTTTATGTTAAGTAACTATAGAGACATTGTAGTAAGCTGCATTGCCGCAGTCTGGCTGGGAACAATTCAGGAGCCACTTGTCAAAAGAATCTAACTTTATTTTTAGAACCACACAGGCCAAACAAAACAGCTCCTCAGGAAAAGAAACCCTCAGAGCCCAACTGCCACCACCGGCTTCCACAAGCCTCTCCCCCACACAAACCTCCCCACCTCCCACAATCCTCCTGCTCTTGAGGCCGATTGGCTGGGTCGCATGGGCGGAGCCAAAGAAGTCCCCCAATGAGCAGCTCCGTGGTCTGAATGGGCAGGGAAACAGCCCAATGAGCAGCTCCGTGGAGGAGCCAATCAGCTAGATGTTACTGGGGCCGCTGTGAGCCAATCATCAGCTGGCAGTCTGAAGGGCAGGGAAACAGCCCAATGAACATCACCGCAGAGGAGCCAATCAGCTAGACGTTGCTGGGGCCGCTGTGAGCCAATCATCAGCTGGCAGTCTGAAGGGCAGGGAAACAGCCCAATGAACATCACCGCAGAGGAGCCAATCAGCTAGATGTTGCTGGGGCCACTGTGAGCCAATCATCAGCCGGCAGCTGAAAGTTTGCTGTCAGCTGGAAGTTTGCTGGGGCCCCTTTGGCTATGGCTCTCAACATCTCCCCCTCTCTGTTTAAACAACAAGCATGTGGCTTAGGGACCGTGCCTGCCTTAGGTTGTCCAATACTACATATGGTCCTTACCCGTCTTCGGATGAGCTGACCTCAGGGCGTCAGCCTCCTGTCTTAGGTTGGTACCATTGTAATTGGATCTTACCCGTCATTGACTACCGTTCCAATATACAGCCACACCTGTGGAGAGGTACCAGCGGGGGGGGGGGGGTGAGGTTCTTTGCCTCACCTCTGTTGGCCCCCAAATTTTAGCTGAACGATCATGACAAGCAGAAGGGAGGAAGATATACCAAGCTCCTTTTGGGAAAATTGTACCACCGATGACATCATCAGCAAAAATATCCCAACACTACCACAAGTCGCTGCACCAACAGATAGCTCACAATGCTTACAAGTGAGTTCACAATGCATACAAGTGACACATAGTTTAGGCAAGTTCTGTAAGTGGTTCAGTGATGGCTATCGCAGAAACTGTAGATTAGTTTTATCTTTGTCTTCACTGGCACAGGGATGAAGATAGGAATTCTGGCAATAATGGCTAAAGAAAAAATTGTGTAACATTCCAGAAGGCACTAAAAGAAAACAATTTTCTTAACAATTTACATTATCTTCACCGGCACTGGGATGAAGATAGGAATACTGGCAATAATGGTTAATATTAATAATTGTGTAACATTCCAGAAGGCACTAAAAGAAAACAATTTTCTTAACAATTTACATTATCTTCAAGAGAATTATTAAATATAAAGGATAGGTGAAAGTAAACAAACAGATCTGTTAACCTCCTTTTTTGTTTACATATTAAAACAATTCTTAAGAGTTATTTACCCAATTTAAATTAAACCATTTAAATCACGTGAATAAAAAAAAAATTTGGATCCATTTTTTCATGAGCGCTCATCATATATGATATATGGACATATGTACATTCAAACATATACCACAAAACACAAGTGTGCACACATAATATAATACATACAACACATAACATAATAGTAAAGGCCTTATAACTTTTTACAGGTGAAATCTCCATTGCAATGTTTAAAAACTCTATCAAAAAAAAAAAAAAAAAGAACTGATCAGCAAAACATTAACCTAGGTCTGTATGAGCTCAAAAAACAAAATAGAACTTCATGATATGGGAAAAGGCAATAATAAAACAGATATTGAAAAAAGCATCCTGGTTCTGTCGCAGATGTAAGGATAGCCAAATTGGAGTTTTGGATATCAGCTGTTATTGATTTGAGCCAAATCATCTTCTTTTTGGTCTGTAGAATTCGCTTTAGTTAATCTCTCTGGAATCCAAATTGGCTGCTGTTCTCCCTGTGGAAACACACAAACAGACCCCCGACTCCAGACAATCACTGGGTCAGGACCTTGGTTAATCTCTCTGGAATCCAAATCGGCTGCTGTTCTTCCTGTGGAAACACACAAACAGACCCCCGACTCCAGACAATTACTGGGTCAGGACCTTTCCATTGTCCTGTTAGAATATCTTTCCAAAGTACCTTGGGCTTATGTACATTTTTTGGACACATATGCCTTTCTGCAGCACTAAGTCCTGATGAATCCAAATTTAAAAAGTTTAGAGTAAAAAGGGTTATTTTAAGTTTATCTTTGGGGAATATATACCCCTTCCCAATTCCGTTTTTTGCTTTAATAAGTACATTTTAATAGTTTGATGAGCTCTTTCAACTATGCCTTGTCCCTGTGGATTGTATGGGATTCCTGTTATATGAGTAATGCCAAATGATGAGCAAAATTGTTTAAAAGAAGTAGACGTATAACCAGGGGCATTATCTGTTTTTAACTGTTTTGGAATGCCCACAGTGGCAAAATTTTGTAAGCAATGAGCTATAACATCTTTAGTTTTTTCTCCGGCATGAAGGGAGCCCATCAAAAATCCAGAAGAAGTATCAACTGTAACATGCAAATATTTTAATTTTCCAAATTCTGGCAAGTGTGTGACGTCCGTATGCCAAATATGGTTAGGTATCAGTCCTCTAGGATTGACTCCAAGATTAACTTGTGGTAAAAAGGTCACACAATTTTGACATTGTTTTATTATTTGTCTAGCTTGTTCCTTAGTTATTTTAAAACACTTTTGTAAAGTATTAGCATTGACATGGAACCTTTTATGAAAATTTATAGCTTCTTCTAATATAGAGAAAATATGTATGTCATGTGTAGTTTTATCTGCTAAATCATTGCCCAAACTAAGGGCTCCAGGCAATCCTGTATGTGCCCTGATATGTCCTATAAAGAATGTATCTTTTCTGTTCCAGATTAAACTTTGTATAGTGGAAAACAAAGAGAAAACAGTAGAAGAAGGGCAAATCCTACCAGCATCTTCAAGGGATACTATAGCATTAACTATATACTGACTATCAGAAAATAAATTAAATACAGAATCTTTAAACATCACAAAAGTTTATAATACTGCATTAAGCTCTACCTTTTGAGCTGATTGTTTGGGTACTAAAAATGTAAAGGTTCGATCAGGTGTAACTATTGCTGCTGTACCATTATTTGACACATCAGTAAACATATTTGGAGCATTCATGATAGGTGTTTTTCTTGTCATTTTTGGAAAAATTACAGGATGCAATGACCAAAAAGACAATAAAGGATTAGATGGTAAGTGGTTATCAAATGAAACATTAGATTTGCACATGATTATTGCCTAAGTATTTAACTCATTAGCTAATTCATCAATTTGATTCATAGTATATGGAGTAATAATTTTATTAGGAGAAATTCCAAACACTGCCTTTGCTGTTTTTATTCCTTTGAGTATTAATTGTCCTACAGCCTCAGGATACCTAGTAAGAATAGTGTTAGGAGAATAACATAAATGTATCCATAATAATGGACCTTCTTGCCAAAATACTCCTGTAGGAATATTTTTTGTTGGTAGTACAATAAATAATAAAGGCAAACTTATATCAATTCTATCCAAATGCATATTTTCCATATATGTTTCAATGATTTTTAATGCCTTTCTTGCTTCAGGCGTTAACATTCGGGGTGAATTTGGATCTGATGGACCTTTTAGGATATCAAATAAAGGTCCCAATTCTCCTGTTGGAATACCTAGATAAGGCCTTATCCAATTTATGTCTCCTAATAACTTTTGAAAGTCGTTAAGTGATTTGAGTTGATCTACTCGTATTTGAATTTTTGGTGGACGGACCATGGTTGAGGATAATAGAACTCCCAAATAATTAATTGGAAAATTTAATTGTACTTTATCTATTGCTATTTCTAGATTATAATTTTTAATAAGTTTGTAAGTGTGGCATAACATTCTAGCAATGTGTTTTTAGCTTTGTGTGCTAATGATATATCATCCATATAGTGAAATATTGGTAGCTCAGAATTTTGATTTCTAAGTGACTGGATTACTTTGTTAACATAAATTTGATACATAGTTGGGCTCTTAGCCATCCCTTGAGGGAGTACTTTCCATTCATATCTCTGATCAGGACCTTCATGATTTAGTGCAGGGATAGTAAATGCAAAATGTGGACTATCCTCAGGATGAATTGGAATTGAAAAAATACAATCTTTAATATCTATAACTAAAACATACCAAGTTTTTGGCAAAGCAGACAATTGAGGAATCCCCGATTGAGCAGGTCCCATAATGACCATTTCATTATTAATGGCTCTTAAATCTTGCAATAATCTCCATTTACCAGATTTCTTT
Organism: Urocitellus parryii; assembly: GCF_045843805.1. Taxonomy (NCBI): domain Eukaryota; kingdom Metazoa; phylum Chordata; class Mammalia; order Rodentia; family Sciuridae; genus Urocitellus; species Urocitellus parryii. The sequence goes on from NC_135547.1 coordinate 106,411,979, forward strand.
TTGATGACAAAAATGGGAGTATTATGGGGAGATACAGAAGGTTGTATATGTCCTTCCGCTAATTGTTGTTTGACCAGATCATGGGCTACTTGTATCTTTTGTTTAGTCAAGGGCCACAGAGGAACCCATACTGGTCTTTCTGATTTCCATGTAATTTTTATTGTCTCAGTGGCCCTTTGTGAAAATCCAACCCATGTCTGTCTGTTCCTTGATTTATTTGTATTGGTGCTGCTATACCTTGTTCTTGTTTTTCTAATCGTTTTCCTTTCCTAAAACCTTGTCTAGCCATAATAGTGGGTGCATTTTGATTGATATTATTTGTTAATGTCAAACCTAATTGATCTAAGACATCTCATCCCCACAAATTTACAGGAAGATGATCCAATACATATGGCTGTATAGTTCCTTCACATCCTTCAAGATCCTTCCAATCTAATACCATTGCACTTCTATCGGGATTAGTCGCCACTTCTAGGCCTCGAAGCGTTTGAGTGGCTTGTTGTAATGGCCAATGTTTTGGCCATTCTTGACGAGAGATGATGCTAAGGTCTGCACCTGTATCCAGTAGCCCATTAAATTCATGTCCTTGAATATTTAGTTTTAGCATGGGGTGAGAATCTAAATTTAAAGAAAGCATAGCCCAATCTGCACCTGTGGAGCCTAATCCCTTGGAACCTCTTTCTACAGCATGACTGGAAAATTTATCATGTAGGCTTGGTATTATTAGTAACTGTGATATTCTATCTCCTGGTGAAATTACTGATATACCCTTTGGAGAACTGGCTATAATTTTTATTTCACCTTCATAATCAAGATCAATTACCCCAGGACTTATCAAAAGTCCTTTTAGAGTAGCAGAGCTGCGTCCCAATAATAAGCCTACTGTTCCTTTGGGAAGAGGTCCTTTCACCCCTGTGGGAATGATTTGAACTCCCATCTCTGGAGTTAGTACTGATCTGGCGGAGGCGCAGATGTCCAACCCTGAGCTCCCTCTGGTTTGTCTGATGAGGGATCTGATGTCCTGGGCACTACCCTGATGGGGTTGCTGGGGTTTCTGGTTTCCTCCAGTGCTCCATATATTTGTGGTTTGGGGCCCCGGAGCATTGGGGCCCCCTGTCCATTTTTTGGCAACGGAGCCCGATGCCTTTGTCCATGATATTGTGGATAAACACCTTGTCCTTGTTCGTTTTTTGATAATGGAGTACCCTCTATTGTGGTTTGAGAACGGCATTCATTAGCCCAATATAATGGAGTACCCTCTATGGTGGTTTGAGAATGGCATTCATTAGCCCAATGTCTCCCTCTACGGCATCGTGGGCAAATACCTTGTATTCTACTCCTTTGATACCTAGTTTTGTTAAACCCTCCTCCTATGGGGCAATTCCTTTTAAAATGTCCTGTTTGTTCACAGTTGTAGCATGTTCTTGGCCTGGAATCTAAAGCCTGTTTTACTGCAGCTGCCACAATTTGCCCTTGTTCATTAATGTCTCTGGCATCTAAAGCCTGTTTTACTGCAGCTGCCATGACTTGCTCTTGTTCATTAATGTCTCTACATAATTTAATATATATGCTTAAATCTTCCTGTTTCCATGGTCTAATGATATCTCTGCACCAACGATTTGCTTGGTCATAAGCCAGTTGTTTTATCAATGGCATTGCTTGTTCTGTATTCCCAAAAACTCTGGTAGCTGTTTGAATAAGCCTATCTACAAATTCAGCATAAGGTTCATTAGCTCCTTGTATTATCTTAGATAATTGACCTTGTAAACCTCCATGTCCTTGTCTTCCATGCCTTAACTGCATCTACAGCAATTTGTAAATATACACCAGGATCATATGCAAGTTGTTGCTGCCGATCCTCATAAGGTCCCTTTCCTAACAACATATCTAGATTTCTCTGAGGATAACCAGCTGCTGCATTTCGCCTAGCCGTCTCCTTGCAAAATTCCTCATTGGCAACCTTCCATAACAGGTATTGTCCTCCAGTTAACACAGCTTTACAAATATTAGCCCAATCTGCTGGCGTCATGTTTAAGTTGGTAATGGATTCGACCAAGCTTACAGTGAAGGGTGCTTGAGGACCATAGGTTGTTACAGCCTCTTTTAGCTCCTTCACTGATTTGAAATTTAAACCCTGGTAAATTCGCTGCCCTCCTACCTCAAATACAGGGCATACTTGAGCTCCTTTCTCAGGATCCCAACTATCAACTGCGGGGGTTGGGAGTCTCCTAGCATATGGAGGTGGTGCTGTTGATTGGACACTTATGCCCTCTGGTGATAGAATGCTGTTAGTAGCAGTCTCCTGTAGAGGTGGTGCTGTTGGTTGGAGACTTTCGCTCTCTGATAGAAAGGTGTTATTAGCAGTTTCCTGTTGTAACTTTTCCCCTGATGGCTTTTTCTGCTCTAAACTTCCTTCCTCTGTCTCACTAGCTCGAAAGACCTTCTCTTGTACTTGAATCTTTTCCTCTTTCTGACTAACTTGAGAGACCTTCTCTTTTACTTGAATCAATATGTCTTCTCCTTCCTCTACCTTTGTCTGAACTGAAGGCTTTGGACTAAGCAAACCAGATACGTTCGCCCACAATGTCAATGTGCCAAGTGGCAGAGTCCCTGAGTTGTTCTTTTCTATTCTTTTTAAATCTTCACCATGATGGTTCCATTGTGATATATCTAACAACTCCTCCTTAAAAAGCCATGGGCTACATTTTTGTATTGTATCAACGTATGCCCTGACTGCTCTTGATTTTACTGGGATGCCTCCTTTGTCTAACAATTTACTTAACACTCTTTCGGTTTGTTTTTTACTAATTGCTGATCCCGTAATGCCCCTTTTCCCAGAGATGTCCATATCCTAATCCCTGGCATCTCTGGTTATGTTACATTACATAGTGAAAGGGACTTTGCAGGTGGGATTAAGTTAAAGTTGTTGAGATGGGGTTATTATCCTGGATTATTCCACTGTTTCCAATGTAGTCAAAAGGGTTCTTATAAGAGAGAAGACAATGTGATGATATAAGCAGAGTCAGAGAGAAAGATTAGAAGATGCTTTGATACTGTGTTTGAAGATGAAGGGCAGAGCCAAAAGATAAGCAATATAGGTAGACTCAAGAAACTGGAAAGACAAGGAAAAGAATTTTCCCTTATAATCTTCAGAAAGAACACAGGCTCTGCTACCACCTTAATTTTAGACCATAAGTTCCATATTTTCAAACTTCTGGCTTCTAGAACTGCAAACTAATCAATGTTGGCTTTTTTTTAAGCCATAAGTCTATAATAATTTGTTACAACTGCGATAGGAAACTAATATAGCCATGAATATTTAGTAATAACCAATTTTGCATAATTTCAGCAGAGGATTTCTTAATAAGGTTTATTTTTCCTTAATGATAAGGAATGAAACTAGGGAATAGAAATAATGTCATGATCCACTACATTTTAACCATAGAAATACATATTTCCAGTATTAAAAAAGATGACTAATTTGAATATATGTATGGAATAACAATGAAACAGAGTTTTTACAAAAGCAAATCCAGCTAGGCATGGTGGTACATGCCTATAATCCCAGTGACTCAGGCTGAGACAGGAGGATTCCAAGTTTGAAGCCAGCTTCAGCAATTTAGCAAGGCCCTAAGCAATTTGTCAAGACCCTATCGCAAAAAATAAAAAGGTCTAGAGGATGTTGTTCAGTAGATAAAAGCCTCTGGGATCAATCCCCAGTACTAAAAAAAAAAAAAATGCAGCACATCACTGGCAATCAATTTCATTAGCCAAAGTATATCTATTGACCAAGGCTGACATCAATAGTGTAGAGATATATAATCCTAAACAGGGAGTAGCAGCAAATATTTTGTGTAATAATGCAATCTGCCATAGAAGATATGCCACAATATTTTACTAATAGAAGTACATTTTCAAAAATTTTATAGGCCACTCCTTTAAACCGGGCACAGTGGCACTCACCCATAACAATAGAGGCTAAGATGGGAGGATGGCAAGTTCTAGGGCAGCCTCAGCAACTCAGAGAGAGCTCATCTAAAAATAAAAATGGCTAAGGATTTAGCTCAGTAGTAAACTTCCCCTGGGTTCAATTCCTGTAACAATAAATAAGTAAATAAACAAATAAATAAATAAATAAATGGCAAGTATTGAATTGGAAATTTCTCCAAAATGAAGAGAAGTGAGCCAATTGCATAGAATTTTTTTTCCCCTCAATGTTTTAACACATTGAATTCTTTTTGGAAATGGGGTTGCAATGAAGCATTGCTAGATTTGATGGTATGAGAACCAAAGCCCTAGAGGAGGGAAGTGAAGAATAAATTTAAGATTAGGAAGCAGAGTAGCCTGTAGAGAAGGCTTGTGACACATGGACAGGGCTAGGCTTAGGTGTCAGAAAGATCTGAATGCAAATGCTGTTCTACACATAATAAGCTAGCTGTCTTTGGGGAAATTTTTAATCTTATCTGAGCCTATTTTGTGTGTGTGTGTGTGTGTGTGTGTGTGTGTGTGTGTGTGTGTAAGAATGGATGCAGTACCCAGATAGGAAGAGTCATAGTCAGGATTAAATAATTATGATACAACATCTAATTCAGGTTCTGTTACATTATACCTGCTTAAACAATTGTAGCTAAAACATAATGGAGGAAAACACTCAAAAAAGGAGGATGTGGGCCATTTCATTCACCTTCATGACTTTTCAGTTTTGTGACCTTTGGTAAATTGCATAACCTTTCTGTGCCTTACAGTTCAGCACAAGAGTACCTATCTCACACAGTTGCTCTAAGTTATATATATAAAATACCTACAACAGTATCTGGCACATAGGAAAAGCATAATAACTAGTTATTTTGTAGTTATTATAATTATTATATTTAGGAGTTTGAATTGTTAGGCAAGGAAGAATCACTGAACTTTTTAACATAGTAAGCATGAAAAAATTTAATTGGTATTTCCAGTGAATATTACCTTTAAGTGGATGGGGATTAGAGGTAGATATTACTACTAAAAGATTACAAAATGTGAACTGAGGAAGTACTCAATGTTGGAGCACTTGTCTATCATGCATAAGTCCCTGGGTTCAATCCCCAAGATAGGAAGAAAAATAATTACAAGATGGATACTTATTAAGCCAAAAGTTTTTAATCAGTTACATCTCTCATCTTCCTAATCTTTTGTAATTTTTAACCTCAAATCTTGTTGCTTGCCATGTAAATATTTAATATTCCCAACCCTTCTTCACTAATACATGTACTTTAAGTTACTTTTGTTACTTTTGAAATACTTGTGTACAGTGACATCCTTTTTTGAGCAAAAGCATGGAATTCACTTTTTGCCTCTGGCATACCTACTTTTGTAGTTTGAATTGAAATGTTAGCCTCCTTAAGACTATCTTAAAGAAAATTTCACCTGAAAGTAAGGCAGATCATTACTATATCAAAGACAGATAAAAAGAGGGGGAAAATTGAGGTACTGAAAATTGGAACCAACCCACAGTAGTGATTTATTACTATTATCATTTTTGTCTCCTATGAATCTCATGCTACTGAAGCGTAAAAAGGTAGCAAAGAGTAAGCAATTTTGCTCACCGGAAAACAAAACAGAAAAGTGTCTAGTTAGAGAATTGTTGTTAAAACCTTTCTGCAGGAATTACTGCTTATTTTTAAATTATTTGAATTTTATTGAAATTAGTGTTAATAATGAGCAACCTTCCCAATAAAACAGAGAATTAAACTTAACACATCCCTATAATGTAAATGGCTTGATTAAATATGCCATATTACAAAAACCATTTAAGAACTGATTATATTTGCTCTTGGAGCAGATCTAGAAGCTCGCAGTTTAGAAACTGCACATATTTTCCTATCAAACAGTACATAAAGTTTCCATATTCCTCAGAATCAGCTTCATTTGAGACTTGTGTTTTCTTGGAACTATGCCACATAAAGCAATTCTCCCCCCAAGCTCAGCTCCTTTCCCACTGCAGTGCAAGTGTGTGATTTACTGGCACAGTGTATTAATGTAGACCCGTCTTTATAGGATAAGAACTAGTATGGTCTAGGGAATTGGAAAGTATGTCTGAGATCCTCCCCATAGAATATGTCCCCTCCTTTAAAAGCTGTCATACTGCAAATTCCAATTGAGTTAAAGGCTTTTGTGCTCCTATAGGGAAATATATTCTATTGTAATTTTTATATCCCCCAATAACAGTCTGTTCTTTGTTTACTAAAGAGAGCTTTTTATGTCATAAAAGGGTATTTTTTGATAGAGAAGCAGAATAATTCTTTATTATGGAGACTTTTCTCTTACAGCAGCAAAAATAAATAGCTCATATCTTAAGCTCCTGATCAAGTCTAACACCTCCTACCCCCAGCAACACTTCACTGCAAGTGTATTAACACTCTGTAATAGCAACTCCACTCACCTACCAAAAAATGATCTTCACAAATGATTTACAGCTAAACCAAGGCTTAAACACATATCACCCAATCAAAGGCATTTTTTTATCCTTTTCCCAGTCATATAATTTCTGTGAAGAAATAGATTAATGTCAATCTCAGAAACAATACTGCTGAAGAAGTGTACAAAGAATGTTGTTTATTTTGAAGAATGATACCCAATTGTTTAGCATTTTTCAATTTATATATATGTGCATCTATATGTATATGTATTCAAATTGTATACATTATATAATTTTGATGCAAAAATATGGTATAGAGTTGTTCATACCTCTCTTCTTCATTTGCATATTGCCTCTTTTGAGTGCACACAGGTGCATGCATACACACACACGTACACACACCACACAAACACACACACTCTATTTTATATTAATAAAACTCAGAGATTCCCAAGCCACTGAGATTCCCTAACCATATGTTATCTTTGTTTTGTAGCATCCAGAACTTGGTGAAACCAGAAGGTTGAGATCTCATGGGTTAAATATAATATACATAACATATTTCTTAAATGCTGTACCCATAAAGAAACCCAGACTAGCCATATTTAACTAATTTCTACCTTAGGTACTTGAATTCTTATGGGTAAATTTATTGCTTTAATTGCCCCAAGATTGGTTGATATAAATATAATTATCCTCATTTTACAGATGAATAAACTGAGCCCAATTCTATCTCTATATGTACAACATGAATTGAACAGCTGTACCAATTATTTTGATAATTCAAATCTTAATATCCACCATTTGAAGTAGGAAAAAGAGATTTATAGGGCTTGAATTATTCTGATTAACTGTGTACATGAGTGTAATCACCTCTAGATAATCACTCATTTTTTTACTTAATTTACCTTCTGCAGGTAGTGTCACAGAATGGGAACATCTATTCCTGTGCCTCAGTTTATTGATAGCTGCAATTGGCTAGCAATGTCAAGGCTCTTGTCTCAGTACCCAAATAAGTAGCATCTCTAAAATGTTTTTAAAACATGAAAGGCCACACACATTTTAACATAACTTTTCATTTGCTTGAATTTTGATTTTTGAAGGGTTTAGTATAATCTTCTTGTACTTCTTTCTTAGAAATTAGGGTACTATCTGAAGCACCCCCATTTCCCATAGAAAAATAATATAGGTCTAATGCAGTAATAGATACAAAAGGTCATTGAAAAGTTAGGCTCACAAAATGAGACATCTTAATATTATATTGATAATTCTTATCACCACTGATAATAATATTTGAAGTTATTTTTCTGGAGAGATCCCACTTTCCTCTCATACTCTGAACATCTCTGTTTATCTTGTAGAGCAGGAATTTAAGAACTTATGAAAGCACTCTGAATGTTTACTTTTTCCTAAACTGAAACTACACTCCCTTTCTATGCCCATTCATTTTAATATATTATTACAAATGAGGTTGGCAAATTTGTTTAATAATTCTCTGGGACAGTTTTTATAAGCAAATGGGGTTGAATTTATTTTACTTGTATGCAGTGAAATTGTTATTTTATCCTTAAATAAAAGGGTGCATGAAGTTACATTAGAAATGTTCTGCATGTTTTCATGACAGAAAATTTAATCAAAGGGGATAGATGAGGATTTTTCTGGCTGCTGCAATTTGGCTTTCCAGTTCTGTCTTTGAAAGAACGCTGGATGCAGTGGTGCAAGGTTAATATTTCTAAAATGCCACTTTTATTGTGGTGTTCCTCTGTTCCAAAACCTCCAATGATTCCCCACTGCCTTCAACATAATGTCTTTACTTGGTCGTCTGTTGTTCAGAGCACACACATTCTGGCCCCAGCCTTACTGCCCAACTTGATCACAGTCATCATAATTCTGCTCACTACAGAGCTTCCCTCTTTCCCAATAACTCTGTTTTAAGTCCACCGTTTCTCCTGAAATTCCTTCTCCCTCATCATTAGTTTCTCATCAGTCCTATTATTCTCCAGGTTGCAGTTCAGATTCTTGCTTGTCTGTGCCACATTTCCTGAAGGTGGGCACATTAAAATTCCATTCTTGAGAATCCCATTAGTATAAAGTCTGTGGTCTATAGATTATTGCATTTGTCACTTACATATTGTCTTCTATTATTGGGTAAATGCATGTGTGAGCACACATAGATGGACCTGAAGGTCATCTCCCTAACTACATCAAAAGTTAATTAACTTCACTATGGAGACCCTTTTATGTCCATCCATTGCCAACCATAGGCATACCTTACTGTACATAATACCTTACTGTACACATTGTGGATAAGTTTCTTTTCATATCTATTTCCTGCTTACTTGATCAATCAAGAATTAATTACCTATCAGCTGCTGCTTCTATTATCTGGAGTTTCTACAGACTTTGACAGTATCTTTAGAATACAAAATAAAGAGTGTTCTGTACCAAAACAAAATATTATAAATAGTGCTGCTTCTATTATCTGGAGTTTCTACAGACTTTGACAGTATCTTTAGAATACAAAATAAAGAGTGTTCTGTACCAAAACAAAATATTATAAATAGTGCCCTTAGATTGTTACATTTCACTATTGTGAACTTATAATTTAATCCTCTATTATATTAATTTGATTAACTTGTGAATCAATTTGCAATATGGAGTGCTCTGAAGAGCTAAGAGAATTTATCTTGATCTGTTGAAATTAGGAGGACTCCAAAATGATGTTATTCAAGATAGAACAAGAAATAAATACTGGGAAAATTGCAGGAATAATCCCCAAATATGTATATGGTTAAATAGTTTTATTTTCCCTTTCCTATAAAATATATATGTGGAGAAATTATTATATGGCTTATGTTATTTGGTCATAATCTCAAAAGGCTGCAAATGTGATGAACATGACAAAAACTGGTCTTAAAACTGCCCTAATTATCTTTTGTCAATATGCTAAATTTATAGAACAATAAGGTTTCAAGAAATGTGAACAATGTAGAATAACAGATCTAATGTTGTATAGCTAAAAATATCATCAGGCTTTGTATCTGTTTAGAAATATATTTGCAAATCATTATCAACAAATTGTTGCTTAAAATTCTTCTTTTTTCTTGACTTTGAAATTATGCTTCATGATCCCCAATTTAGACCACATTATTTACTGGCTTTGTGACAGAAAGTTTTTATTTTTGCATGTTAAGGGTTTTATGAAATGACAAGTAAATCAATCCCATTAAGTTTCTTGCAACACAATAGCTTGAAAAGGACCATCTTAATCTCTTTTTTGAAAGGGAAGGGATTTATTTTAAAGATGACACACTAATAGTAGATTAGTTTGTCATTATACAGTTACAAGGTAGGAATCAAATTTGGTAGTCTTATGATATGTTTTTAAGCCCCTAGGAATATCAACAAATAACAAAACCATCATTACAGAAAAATAGAGAAATAAATTTTAGAGTTCTTTCTATTTTCTTTTGTGAGTTTGAATACTTTTAATAATTTCTTAAATGGCTGTCATACGTTTTATTTTTAAAGACACCCCAAAATATCAGTCATTTTTTATATTACCAAGGAATACTACATGAAGCAGAGACATGTGTTCTAGTAACTTCCACATCTTTCCGATTATAATTATCCATTTCTTGCTTCCCTTTAGTGTATCTAGTCATTTAGTCAGTCAACACTTCTTATTATGGATATCTGTTTACTCTATTTCCAGGAATGGTTCAAAAGCTGAGGAAGGTACCCCAACCAGAAAGAACATGATGTACAAAGTATGGGATTACTAAAAGCTTGCTCCTGTAACTTCAGTTTTTCCAGAATTCATTGCTTTCTATTTGTCCTTGTGACAAAATCCAAACATTCAAACTAATTTTTAAAAAGCTAATCATAGTACAATTATTATGTACCAATTGAATAAATAGAAAGTGAGCTATAAACTCTTCCACTCTGCCTATCTAAGTTTATTTCCCATTATTTCTGAAGAATCATAGACTCCAGGCAGCCCATTGAAACTTTATTTCATTTTTATGCCTTAGGTTATACTTTTTCTCCTCCTCATGTCCTATCCAAATTTCTCAAGGCTCAACTATAGGACCATCTCTTATATAAAGTCTTTCCTGAGAATTCTCACATGTGGTCATTCCTATAGCTGTTTCCTTTTAGTAGTTTTTAACACCATCATTATTCACTTTGGTATCTTTGCTGGATTCTATTTTATATCCACTTTAGCTTCTTGTTCTACCCTAGGAGGCCGAACAATATAGGTAGCAACAGTGGGATTGCTTGTCTGTTGCCAAGGTCCTTAAGTGGGTGGTACCAGTAGATCAGCAGGTGAAAGGACAGTGAGTTAAGGGGTGCTCCTGTCTTTCTGCTGACAGCTACAGTTGCTAGCAGGATGTCTTTTCCCTGTAGCTCCCATCCTAAGCTTTTTAAGACTTGGGGAGGAAAGACTTCCTGTCCCCATTTGAATAGGGCATTTGTTGAATGCAAGAACCCTGACTAACTTAGTATATAATCATTTCCTGAAGCCAGAATATTTTCTACCCCAAAAACATTTAGTTCATGATTGCTCTTTTCTTTCTTGTTTTTTTTTTTTTTGTGTGTGTGTGGGGGGGGGATGTGGTGACAGGGGATTAAACTCAGGGGCACTCAACCACTGAGCCACATCCCCAGCATTATTTTGTATTTTGTTTAGAGACAAGGTCTCACCTCAATTTTGATGAGTCTCACCATCCTCTTGCCTCAGCCTCTTGAGCTTCTGGGATTACAGGTGTGTACCTCTATACCTGGCATGATTCCTCTTTTCAGAATACATCCCCAGGAGCTAAACAAGAGACATTTAATTTGCATAATTTAATTCATGTGCAAATGTGTTCTTTTCCATCAACAATTAACCAGTGTTTGAGCCGAGATACTCAATTTTTAATTCTTTACAAACCTTAGAGTTTAGTTTAGGATCAGTATATAATTTGGAGATTACAGTGAAAAATAAAAATATAGGGCACTTATTAAGAAAATTATTTAAAATTTTCTTATGGCAACAGCAAAGCATTAAACCAATCATGAAACTCGTCTAATGCAGACACTTGTATAATTGCATAAGTTGCACACTCAAAAAACTTGATTGAGGTCTCTGCCTATCCAGGGAAATTCTCACACAGCGAAGTCACTATATTTTTGTCTTAACTTGCCCAAAAGATCCTTTTGCCATGTCTTCCAGCAAGCCTAGTGGTTGTTACATACAAAGGATTCTTGGTGATTTGTTTAAATATCCTAGATTTCTTGAGCTACATATGCATAATAGAACCCCACCATTATCATTTTACTACATCTAAATAATCTTCACTTACTCCAGTTAAATTCTGGGCTCATTGAAAATAATGGTTTGGCCCTTAAGAAAATTGGGGAAAGTTTCTAAATGGATGTAATTAAAAATACTAATGTACTTGAATTGAGTATTAAAATTTAACACATTGTTGAAACTTCAAATTAGTACAATCACTGTGGAAAGCACTATGGAGACCCTCAAAAAAACTAGGCATGGAACCATCATATGACCCAGCTATCCCCACTCCTTAGTATTTATCAGAACAACTCAAAATCAGCATAATGTGATACAGTCACATCAAAGTTTATAGTAGCACAATTGACAATAGCCAAGCTATAGAACCAGCCCAGATGTTCATAAGTAGATGAATGGATAAATAAAACATGATATATATATATATATATATATATATATATATATATATATATACTTTTGAGTTTTACTCAGCCATGAAGAAGAATGAAATCGTGGCATTTTTTGGTAAATGGAAGAAACTGGGAACATTATGCTATGTGAAATAAGCCAGACTCAGAAAGTCAAGGGTCAAAAGTTTTCTCTCATATGTGGAAGCTAAAGCAAAATAAGGGGAAAAATGACAGGTGATAAGATATCATAAAGATATAGGGAACATCAGTGGAAGAGAAGGGTATTGAGAGGGAGGGAGAAGGGACAGGAAAGGGGAGGAAATGTGTAATAAATTGAACAAAATGATATTATGTGCATGTATAAATATACCATAGTGAATTTTTGTCAAAATGAACCCAACAATAATGCATTAATCAAATAAATGAATAATTAAATAAATAAGTAAAAGGTCAACCCTCATAATTACCCTAGGTGCATGTATGATTGCACAAATGGTATTACCCTACTAACCAGAGAAGTCAAAAATTGTGCTCCATTTATGTACAATGAACCAAAGAACATTCTTCTGTCATGTATAACTGATTAGACTAAACAAACAAACAAACAAACAAATTAGCTTTCTAACCCTAAAAAATAAAGGTCAACACCTGGGATGTATGAGGAGACCTGTATCACTAATGTTCAATTGAAAATAACACTTTTAGGTGATAGTGTCATGAAATCATCTTGTGATATGGAACTAAAGAGTTGATGTGAGAGGCTTAGGGTGTAGAGAAGTAAAAGTAGGTGTGTTAGAGCCTGAGATTATATGTGCCGTGATAGGATAAAAGGGGGAAATATTTTATTAGTGGAAATATCTTTGTGAAAGGAAACAAAGAGAAAGCCAGGCAAGGTAAGAGAGCCAGTAGAAATAGATTTGAGTCTGATCTCAAATGAAGGGAAAAGGAAGAAGAGGTTGAGTGGAAATATGCTAGTGTTCTTTCCATTCTAAGGAAGATTCAACAAAGTTGTTTGGAAGTTATTGAACCAAAGTCAGGGAGGAGTCCCATGTCTCTCAAGAAAGGCTTTGCCTTGGTATCTCCACCACATTCAGACATTGGTGAGGAACAGTCTGTGTGGTAAGCTTGGTTTCAGTCCAGTGCAGTGATGGATTTCAACATATACCACCTGGGGTCCTCAGTCATTAGGTACCAGTAGAAAAAGGTTTTCATGTTATCTAGCAGATATTTAAAACCATTTTATATGATTTAGATAAACAGCTGAAGATAGTTTAATCTGGATTCCTCCAGAATACCCTCTTTGATCCCTAAAATTTGTTGGCTATTACTACCATATGCTTAGATAGCCCCTGTGGTTCCACTATTATAATACCCATCTGAGTTTATTATAAGTACTTGTTTACTGTTTTTCCTCACTATTAATTCATTTTCTCTTTGAGAAAAGAAGTTTTTGGTTTTTTTCTCCTGCATTGCCCTATCCCCTGTGCCTAGTTCAATGGTTAACATAACAGAAGCACTGAAAAATGCTTGCTGAAACTCAAATTGGGGGACATTCTACAAAATATCTGGTTTCTGTTATTCAAAAGTATCCATGTTATGAAGGTCAAAGAAAGGCAAATAAATATTTTAGATTAAAGAAGACTGAGGAGATGTGACAACTAAGTGTAGTGCATGAGCTTAGACCAGGAAATGAAAATGGAGCTATAAAGGCCATTAATGAGGTAATTGTCATACTCGGAGAAAAGTGTGTGGATAAGATTATAGTACAAAAGTAATGTTAAATTTCCTGATTTTGAACTTGAGCTGAGGTTATGTAAGAGAATGCCTTTGTTCTTGTGAAATAACTATGGAAGTACTTAAGGATAAAGGGTAATGAAATCTGCAAATCATTCTCAAATGCTTCAGAAAAAATATATATATACATAATAAATATACAGGTACTATACACAGAGACACTAAGAGAACTATGAGTGATAAGTAAAATGTGGTAAAGTTTAGCAATTGATGAATCTGGCTGAAGGGTACTTGGGAGTTCTTTTACCATGGTTGCAAGTCTTCTGTGAGTTTAAAATTCTATAAAACTAAAATTTTCTTTAAGAAAGTATTTCTTTAATGAATAAAATTCAAAAGGATAATCATTGTTAGAAGGGAAATATCTTCTAACCAATGGAAGTGCTTGTAGAACACTAGGAGAAAAATAGGGAAGTTATGCCAAATAGGAAAATAGCCAAGTCCACTTAAAATGTAAATGAGAAGTGAGGAAGCAGAGGGCAATAAAGACAACTTTGGATTTGGCCAATCTATTTGGAGTAGCAGCTAATGCAAGACTAGAAGCCAGAATGAAGGTGCTCAGTGAGGCAGTTAAAAGTTAGACAGATGATTAGCATCCTCAAAGGTAAAGCCCTTTCAGTTACTAGAAAGGCTACAATTTAGTACCCACCCGACTTCACTGCTTATTCTCTTTCCATATATAAAAGGGCTCTATAAACTATTTTACCCTGTAAATCTTGAATGTCAGTTTTTTTAAGTTGTAAATAAGAGATTTAACGTTATTACCTTGAAGCTTAATTCATGTTTATTTCCTGAAAAATAGCAACAGTTGACCATAGACTTGAGCTTTGAACTGTAACTGCATGAAGATTTGTCGATTTTTTGTGAAAAAATGGAAAAATATAACATGTTCGGTTCAAGTCTTAGACATATAAATAAATATTCAAGTCAGCATATAGAGTTTTCTATTTTAGTACTATTTATGAAAAATTTCATTTTAACAAATGCAATAATGAATCATAATTTTTTCTAAGAGCCTAAAATGACCTACTTATAGTATGTATGGTTTCACTGTTTAACTCCGTCTTTCATAAGATTGTTATTTATAACCACTTCTCTCAACCCTGGGGGGATTTAGTAGGATTAAAGACTTCTGATTCTCTTTGTATTTGAAGATTTTTTTTCTCTCCATCTTTGCCCAGCTAGTGGAATCCATGATGAATTCTCATCTCCAAGGGGTAAGCTTTTTTTAGTAAAGCCCAGTAGCTGGCTTATGATTCCTTAGAAATAGCATTGATTCCTTCCTTTTCCTGTATTTTGTTTCCTTCAAGAATGATAGAATCTATGTAGATGCAATAATCATGCTTAAGTACTGCTAAGCATGTAATGTCTTTAGTTTTGTTCATATAAGTTATTTGTGTACTAAATATCTGGGCTCATATCAAATAAATAAATAAGCACCTTTAGTCTTCTATTTGTTGAATATGACTAAAACTGGAATGAGGAAATTGAACAATAGAGGACCAGAGCTCATGTAAGGATGAATATTGGAATAGAAGCAATGTACTTAGTAGAAGCAATGTCACTTTGAGAGAGTGACATCTGGTAGAGATAGCTAACTGTGGACATAGAACAGATTTGTGTGGGGGATTGGTGCTAGTGATCAAACTTGGGCATTGCACATGTGAAGCAAGTGCTCTACCACTGACCTATCACCCTAGACCAAAATTTTGAAGATGAATATTTTGGGGATAAGTAAGTTTGAATAATGATTAGATCCAAAGTTTCTCTCACCTTTGCATAGCTCCATAGAATAAAGATGAAGGTCATTATGTTTTAGAAGTTGTGGAATTACAAAACTAAGATGTCAACTCAAATAAATTTTAATGGAAAATAAGTAGAATACAGTTAAAAGAAAACCAAATGAAAAGAAAGCTTTAACCATATGCTTGTGTTCTGTTCATTTGCAAGGTCTTTCAGTTACTGTTTTATAATACTGTTTTATAATATCTTAGGTGTATGCCATCTTCAAATCTTTCCCTTTATTTCTGGAAAGGAAATCAAAGGAGAAAATTTCCATTGTACTATACAGAGAAAACACTAAATAAAGAGTAAAAAAGTATATGATAAATTTCATAGCAAATAGATTAATATTTTACAGTTTGTTTTTGAAATGAATGTTCATGTATGTTGATCAATGAGTGGGGTGAAGATTGGCAATTTTGTTTAGAAATACTTTATAAATTCATAGTTGTATTTCAGTTGCAAATCTCCTTTTAAGGAGGCTGCTTCAAAGGATGTCATTAATAATCTTCTCAGGTGCTTATAAAGCATGTGTCTGTCAGCAGAATTAGAGAATCACCCAACTAGAGAACAGGTTTCACAATACCCTGAGACCTATTTTGTTCATTAGAGAGGAAAATGGCTTGTTTTAAGTCTAAATTGACATGCTTGCTAATTTCAGCAGTAAAAGCTGTTCATTGTGGTCAGGTTTAATTTAGAGTCTGGGAAGGTTCAGATTAAAGTTGATTGAGTTACTTTTACAACATACTTCTCAAATGAACTTTGAAATCCTAAAAGAAGAAAAATGTGTAGCAGACCTTGAGGAAAGTTTCTAAAAGTGGAAAGAAAGTAATAGTCTGGTTTTTTTTAGGGAGGAACTAATACTAAATCAAATAAAAATAACAATAAATATAATATTTATATAAAAGTTATCAAGTATTAAACACAGCTTTTCATTTAAACTGTATACCATACCCAATACATTTGTTCAGTGCAGCATACATAGCCCCTTTAATAGCACCTAACTCCTTAAAAATATATATCAGCATAACAGAATGAGTAAATGAATGATTTTATATATTCCAGTTGCTATGTATATTTAAGTCATTTATTACATTTAAGGTAGAGATTTGACTATCTGAGGTTTCTGGTTAAGTCTGTATTTTAAAAAAGCTCTATTAAATGTATTTAAACATTTATGATAGACACTTACAAAGCATTTTTTCAGCTTACTGTGTCACAGATGACCAGAAGTTAACATTCCAGACCCCAAAACATCTTCTTTCCTAAGATCTATATGCTACTATAAGCTCCCTACTTTAAAATTTGTTCAATACTCTCTAACTTACTTATGCTACTTACTTCAATAGCTATCTTTGGCAATTTGTTCCATATTTCAAACACACTTTTATGTAAAGAAACCATAAAACTTAGGAACCTGAAAATTGAATTTTTCTTTTGAGCAATCACAGATTACAAATGCAGAAAATTTGTTAAAAGTTAGCCCCTCCAATTTTTCAATACACAGAGAGAGAAATGCTCAAAATAGATGTATGATATTTGGATAGGATTTCCTCATTATTTTAATAATACCAAAAGCAATTGATCTTAAATCACAAAGCCTATCCCCCTACCTCTTCACAAAGGAAACACTATAGAATGATCAAATTTGGCCTTTTCAAAAACAAAATCCTTAGAAAAATCAGCAAAAGTCAAAGGGCATAATAGATGACTATTTCACAATTATTACTATTCACCACATTTTGTCTCTTCACTCCCATCACTCTAACATGGTAGTAGAAAGAACATCATATTTAAAATCTGACAGAATTTCTGGCATGGTTATTAGTATAGTTATTATGAGACTAAAAATTAGAAAGTATGGGTAAAACATCTATCACAGAATGAGTATAAACTACAAGTAAATATTAATTTTACTTTCCATAATTGAAATAAAACTTAGTTTTTAAATCAGAAGAAAGAGATATATAATTTTTAATATATTGGGAGAAATTTTGACCCTTTAGTACAGAGATACTCTTAGTCTGACAGAGTAGATGAACGTTTGAAAAAGAAGATGAATTTCTTAATAATTAGCATTGCTATCTGTAAATTCAAAAGTTGTTGACTTCATTCTATTATTTTTATTTAAAGCAGTATTAAATCAAAGTAATTTATGCTAGAGAAAAGTATACTAATATCTAGAGTCTGATGCTCTCCAAACTTGACTGATCATAAAAATACAGAATTTATTTAAAATGCCGATTTATCTGGGCATGCTGGTGCACACCTGTAATCTCGGGGGCTCAGGAGGCTGAGGCAGGAGGATTGCGAGTTCAAAGCCAGCCTCAGCAAAGGTGAGGCACTAAACAATTCAGTGAGACCCTATCTCTAAATAAAATACAAAATAGGGTTGGAGATATGGCTCAGTTGTCAAGTGCCTCTGAGTTCAATCCCCTATAACAACAACAATAACAACAAAAATCAGATTTTCAGTGATTTCCCCTACCAATTCATTAGTCCTGGGATGGAGCAAAGGCATTTGGGTGATTTTTTTTATAGACAGGCAACTTTGAGGAAAGACTGATTTAACTAATCTACTTCATCTCTTCATTTTACACGTGAGGAACATCAAGTACAAAGAAGTTGAATAAGTAATATCTCTTAAATCGTTTTTGTGCCTTTCTGTTTCTAAAATAAATATACACTTTATCTGTGATAGCACACAGAATGACGTTACAGGTATAAATAACTATCTTTTAAACACATTGTTATATTTCAGAATTATATTTCTTACATTGGCTTAAGTAAACTCATGTACTCTGAAATGTCTCCAGCTAAGCTCTTCAATAGTAAAGCAAATCTATAATCAAAGATTTTCACTTGAAATATTATTTGGGGTCTAAGAGTGAAATATATTTCTTGTTCAATTATTTTCTATGAAGCCTTAAACAGTAAAGATTTATATCCAATAACATCTTTTTGATTTCTAAAAGTGTTTTGGCTGGTTTGAAAATTGTACTTTTCTTTGTATTACATAAAAGGAAAGCATAATGCTGAAGAGCCCCAATATTAAATGATATTTGTTCTTTCAGGCAACACTGCAGGATTTGGAACAGAGGCGCCCACAGTTGGAAGAACTCATAACTGCTGCTCAGAATTTGAAAAACAAAACCAGCAATCAAGAAGCTAGAACAATTATTACTGATCGAAGTAAGTCTAAGCATGGGAAACTCAAGGCAAGATGGGTAAAAAGTTTGGATAACAATTTAGTTAAAATACTCCCATTACATTTATCAAAAATAGTGTGAAATATTTATAAATTGTAACTATGACACTGAAAAAGATTTTCAGTCCTTAATGTTAGCTTTCAATAACTGAATATAATTTCACTATACAGAAGAAATATAATTTTCATCAATTCAGGGCTTATATAGTTACAAGGCACAGTGTGCTGGACATGGTGAGCATAGTATGGCAGAACATTTGCTCCTTACTTGTCATATTTCTGGGCTGGCATCCATAGAGATAGTACTCTCTCCTTCATATTCTTGGTGGTTAGTCCAACCAACAAGTTGCTTCCTAGTTTTTCTGCTCCTTTGATGCCCCATTGTGTAATATCAAAAATCTTTGCATCATACTAGGGTGGGCAGGAAGTTTGGGAGACTATAAGGCCCATCTGCCTAGACATTGTGTGTGATGTCAGTAGTTGTTCATGGGACTGAGGAGAAAGAGGGAGGAATACAGGCAATTACTCTCCATCCAAGTGCCCATAGAGGCTCTTTACAGGGATGAGGACCTAGTCACCTCTGATATCTGTTCTGTAGAATCTTTCTGTGTTTTCTGCCTTTTCTTCACCTACCTTTCCTCCATGGGTACACACTGATAAGAATTATCTTTCTTTGCCTAAATATGTTGGGGAAGGGAAAATAGCAATTAGAATAAAAGGTTAGTATCTGAAAAATATTACTATTCATACTTGTACACAGTTTTGAAATTTTATTTCTACATTATTGCTGAAACAATGAATTTGGATATATACTAATATATCAGTTGAGTAACATTGGCCACCATAGCACATAAACTCCTGAATCTTGGTGACTTACTACACTGAAAATTTCCTTTTCATTCTGGTCCAATTCAAAGTAAGTAGCCCTCTGTAAAGTCATTCAGGGATCCAAACTCCTCCTGTCTTTTGTATCCGAACATCAGAAGCATTTGATGAGTAGGTGAGAAATAAGTATTACTCATGAGAATTTGTCACAAGCTAGGCCTAACAGTGTGTACATTAATTTTGTTTATATTATATTGGCTTAAACTTGTCAAAGGGCTGCACCTAACTTCAAAGGAAGTGGGGAAATAATATCCAATGTTAAGGTCAAGAATAAGAAAAAGATTTGGTAAGAAACTAGTCGATATCTTCTGCAATTAATTTGTACTAGGAAATATACACGTATGTCTTATGAATCTATATCAGTCATAGTTTGTTGTTTTTATATTCATCATGGCAAGAACAAAATTATCTTGTAATGACAAACATAAATTGCTGTTTAATTGATGTGTCAGTGTTCCTCCCCCAAACTCAAACCATGAGGGTTCTCCATGAGATTGCAACACACTGGCCCAAAAAAGTGAATTTACTCAGTAAAAGACTGAATTGCCATTGCATAGTTAAGTGATCTGGTTCTCACCTGAAAAATATGAAAATTTGATAAAGATGTTTATGTAAATATTAACATACTATATAGAAAGTTGTTTCTTAGCTTACTGATGAAAAACAACTTCTTTTTCCTAAGAGGAAAATAACACTAATACATTTTACAGTATCTGTCCAACATTGGCTAAACATTTTCCATTATCCCTTGGAATCTTGGTTTTTTAAAAAATATTACATTGACTTTTTCATGATGGAGATTAGAGTTGAGTTACCAGAGGGCAACATTGTATTACTCTATTAATATCTAGTGAATTGGATAATTCTCCTTTTTTAGGAATGATACCTTTATGAATATTTATAGTATAATATAAAGATCCTAATGCAAATGGTCCAAAAAAGCATTTTCTTAAAAAGCAAATGTCTGTTAAATATGGCACATTGCTTATTAAAGGCCTAAACCAGAATCTTAGTTCCAAATATTCCTGGAGTTGTTAATGCTGGTACTAAGATAATTCTGACAAGTTATGTTTATCTAAACAATGTTATTTCCAGCTCAGCTATGCTTCAGTTTATCTCTCAATTTGAAATCTATGAAATGGGATGGAAATTCAATACTCATAAAGTTTCAATGGTGTTCCAAATAGAATTTTTCTTAGTACAGATTTGATTTTCAGGGAAAGGGCAGAAATAAAATACTTGCTCATAAAATTGCATTTTCCCATTTGACAATTTTGATCTTACTTTTTTATTGCCCTGCAACTTCTAGAAATATCTGAAAAGGAATCAACTAAATAAAGAAAAAATATTTAATATGTGTATAATACTGTATTGATGTATTTTTCCCTCCTTGGTAAATCCCAGTTCATAACTTTGAGCAGTTTGGGAAATCTATACATAGTTATTACATTTTATCAAAAGAAAAGTTCAATAGAAAAGCAGTTCCTGTCTTCTAGCAATATCCATGCTAAACCTCAAATAATCAGGTCTACAAAATCCCAACCTGTTTTACTATGCAATACTATTTTCATGATATCTATTATTTTAGGTAATCATATTCATTTAAATCATATTATAATTTAAGTAAGATAATAAATTTCATTCTAAATGAGTTTACATTAAAAAATTCTCCATCCTGTTTTCTGATGTTCAAATCGCTCATTTTTCTTCAATTCTTGAATTGTCAACCATTCCTGGTTATTTTCTTCAGTAGAAGTTCTGGGTCAGGAGACTAAAAGAAGATAAAGGAAGAAGGACTTAAATTTGCTTTTTTTGGAGGTGTCTGAATAATGAAAAACTTTTATTTATGTCTATTAACACTGCAGAATATAATACCATTATACCTTGCAGAGCAGTGAAGAAGATATGGAAAAAATAACTACTCTGTTTCACAAATATTAGCAAATGTGGGTGGGTCCTCTGACATTTGCATTTGAGAGCTTTACTTTTATAGCTTATACCTCCCAAACCCTCACCACTACTACTTTAATGGTATATAGTAACAATACACACAGGTTTTGAGGGCAGATTGCCCAATCTAGATATTTGGCTTTGTAACCTTGAACAAATAACTAATCTCAGTAAACTGTTGTTGGTTTCTTTTTCTATAAAATAGTTATCACTTGTGTCTAACTCAAGGATTGAGAGAACTAGATGAGATAACATATGTAAAGCATTTAGATGAGAGCCATAATTAAAGTTCAATGAATGTTGGCTCTTGTTATTTGAATTATAATCTATGAGTGATTTGAATGCTTAGTGGGAATGTATTTAATGAGGTTATTTTTAGTAACTGGTTGATTATTTTACCACAAAAAAAGATTCAAAAGACCACAAGGAGAAGATTGCTTAGGAAAAGATGAAATAAGATATACAAATAGAATTAAACAAATATTTGGAAAAGCCTTTATTTGGGTAAGGAAATTCATGGAAATTATTGTATTTTCAATATTCTCTATAAATTTAGGAGGTAGATATTACTATTCCCATGTTGGAGTCTGAGAACTAAGGCCCAAAGAGCTTAAATAATTTGTTTAGGGTCTTAGCAAAATGACAAGTGAGGGCCTAGAATTCAAGCTCATATCAATATGATTTTAAGTCCTGAGGCATTTCAAATGGAAAAAAAAATGATTCATCAAAAAATGGGAAGGTATATTGATTTGATAACTTAAACATTAAGACTAAACTCAAGTTATTATAAGCTAAATACAAATTTTGTAGCTCCTATTTATATTTCTATTTTCTACATATTTCATTTATAAGATTATCTCTTACATGTGTAGTAGATATATATACTAGTGGACTCCAGTGACCTATTAGCTTTGTGACCTTGGCCTTAGTGTATTCACTTCTATATACCATGGTTCCCTCAACTGTCACATTAGGCTAATAATTGTACTTAATCTGCTAGGATGATTATAAAGGATAAATTATGTGATTTACAAATGTAAACATGTATCACATTCTAGATGCTCATTAAATGTACATATGTCATGGTGGGATTAATTTTATACACAGGAACTTGAGAGAGTAGATTATAAAAGGTGTACTATGCAGCCTTTTTATCAACTAAACTAGGGGAAGGTCTTCTAAAATGGAATGCCAACTCTAACTCAAGAGTTGTTTCTTTTGGAGTTATTTTTTCAGCTAAGGCATTTTCAAATGAGTCCAGAATTCTTTGAGAATTTTTGTGTTATTTTATTAATTTTAAGAAAAGGAAATAACATTGTATTGCTTAAAGAGTTGGTATATAAGGCTTCAGAAGGGGAAATGCTCTTCTGTATGAGTATAAAAATATTCTCACAGGATTTTTTAATTAACTGACAGTTTTATAGCAGCTTTGCTGCAACCAAATACATGAAATCCTTCATAGCAAAATAGAAAGACCATGTTGTTTTCCACATTTTTATGCAATCTATTGCTAATGAAATGCCAGCCAATATCTTCCTCTCAGGTATTGTCTATTAGATGTTTGCTTATTTTAGAAGAAGTGGAGTCAACCATGTAAATTTTCTTCTTTTGACATCTAGCACCTGCTGTCAACCTGTTATAGCTACAACAGCTCTTGAAATTTATATCCACCAGGATGCCTTTGGCAACCAAAGAGTTCAATTCTGTTCAACAAACATTAGAATGCTTCTTCTGTGCCAGTTAATATCAGAGGTGATGGAGGAGATACAGAGAGTAATAAGATTCAGCCTTTGTCTTTAAAGATTTCACAATCTAAGGTGGTTCAAGAAAGACAGTCTAAGCTAGGTACTTTGAATAGAGCAATATTAAATGTTGCTGAGAGAGAGAGAAGAAAAAGAGAGATTGTATCTGAATGAAGGGTTCCTGGTATGCTTCCAAGAGGAGGTTAAATTTGATCTGGTCACGAATAGGACTTTCAAAGCAGAAGGAAGCTGAAGAAAGGATATTTCAGGAAGAGATGATAGAATACATAATTAGACCCATGATAGCAGTGCTGTGGCAGATGAATTTATAGAGGTGGGAGAGAGAGAGAGAGATTGTGTGTGTGTGTGTGTGTGTGTGTGTGTGTGTGTGTAACAGAGAGACAAGAGAGGTGGAGAGAGGAGATATGGAAATAAATGGAATCAGTGAGACAAGTAAGGAGGCAAGAAAGACCAAGATGGAGTAGTGACATAAGAGTGAAAAGAAAGAACTGAAATTGAGATACATAGTAAAGCTAGAAAATATAGGATTTTCACATTGATTTGACCTGTGAAACTGAAGGTCAAAGAGAAGGCCTGCATCTAAGAGTTTGAGAATGAGTGCTGTGGAAGATAGTAATATCATAACCAGACATAGATTTAGGACAAGTAGTTAATATGGGAGTCAAGATAATGTAATGGAGGTAAATGACCATAATGAATTGTTAAAGAAATATTTGAAAACATAATTAAGATTACAGGAGCAAAGTCACTTCTAGACATTGATTTGGAAGTTACCTGGAATAGATAGCTTATGCAAAGATAGGGTGCCAGGTGAAAAGTAGAACTAGGGAAAAGTCTAGAAGTTAGTTTACATTTAAAGACTGTAAGAAGAAGTAACTCTACCCTACCCAGCACTGACTTGTGTGCATTTTGACACACACTCTGAATACTGAATTCATAGGTGTTGCATTATATTTTATCTCTTTGTATCTACTGATATATAGTCATTTAAATAATGTATGATCTTCCTGGTTTTTAGTGATACTTTCAATAAAATAAAGAAGTGTGGAAACTCTTCAGAAGAGGCTTAAAAATTGTTGTGTTTATATAGATAGATACAGTTTCTGATGCAACCCTCATTAAAAAATAGCCATTACCATTTTACTATCCAGTCTAACAAACCCTTTTGCTTCTTATTTTTTGTAACCATAGTTATTTTACAAATTCTTCTCAGAAGACAGAATAAAGAGGTAGTGAATTTTATTAGCTATTTTAATAAGAATTAGAGCAGACTTCTTTATATCAAATTTAGGTATCCAAGAAGGTTAAAGTTTTTGTAGCCAAATATTTTATGCTAAAGCCCTTCCTATTGATAACTAACTAGACTAAAATATCATAAATCCTTTCTGCCCTTAGAAATATTGTTCACTAATCAATCCTTATGTTTAATAAAATTCATCTAGATTATCTTATCATTGTCAAATGATCCCATTTAAGATTAACTACATGATCAATTTCACCATCATCATTAGAGTCTAGAATGCTGTCTTCTTTTTTGCATTTATTTTTTTGTTGTGTTTAATAATTTTGAAATGTCTCCCTTTAGCATTTTCTTGTCACTAATATTATGGGAGGGGAATGAAAAAAAATCTAAATTTTTAGCTGTATAAAATGAAAACTAAAAGCAGGCTCTAAGCATATTAGTTTTCTGTTACTACAACAAATATCTGAAATAATCAACTTATAAAGAGAAAATATTTATTTTAGTTCACAGTTTTTGGGTTTCAATCTGTGAGCAGCTGACCCTGCTGATTTGGGCCTTTTGTTTGGCAGCAAATCATGGTGGAGAGTATGTGCAGAGCAAAACAGGTTATCTCATGATCAGGCCATGGAAAAAGAAAGAGGGGGAGGGATTGGTTTTAAGGTGTTGGTTCTCAGGATTGTGAGGGCTCACTGGTTCAAATTATTCAGGACAGGCTGGCTGAACAAACACCTAGGGAAGATTTGATGTTGCACTCTTGAGTCTAAAAGCAATCTAAAAATAGAATTTCTTGTATGGACTTCAGTAGTCCCTCTTAAGGCCTTTAGTTGATTTAATGAAGCCCACCCACATCATAGAGAATAATCTGCTTGACTCAAAGTCTCCCAATTGAAATGTTAATCAAATCTACAAAATACCTTCACAGCAACAACTATACTGTTGTTTTACCTCACAACTGGGAACTATAGTCTAGCCAAGTTAACACATAAAAATTAACAATCACAGTGAGGTTCATAATGTCATGAGTTTTTTTTTTAATGTATAAATTGCATGACTTTTATTACTACCCAAACGATAGGGTACCTAGTAATTGAGTATTTTGGAAGATGGTAATATCATAACCAGAAGCAAATTCAGAACAAAAAGTTCATTGTGAGAGATAAGATAATGTCATTGTGGGAGATAAGATAATACAATGGAACTAGATGTCCATAATGAAATGTTAAAGAAATGGTTGAAAACACAACTAAGATATATACATTAAAAAATACAATTTGTTACTAACATTTTAGTGAATTTCAGAGTCATCAGAGTAATTATAACTTGTATATAAAATTTTTTCTCATAAAGAGCAGGGGTATATTTTTCTCTCTAAAATTGTGTTAATACCAAATATCTATCATAAAATAATTATGCTTAAATATAATTCATTTTAAAATTTTTCTGTAATATTATTAATATGAAATTATAATTAAAATCCAAATTAGTTGTCACTATATTCAATTATTCATCTTTCAAGTCATATGTAACAGGAAAAATTTTGTTTTATTTAAATTGGTATAACTACAATTGTAAGCATACTTTTTTTTACTACTTGCTTATTTTCTCATTATGTTTCTTTTTTAAGAGTAAAAATTCAAGTTAATAAAAGTTCTCATCTACTTTAAAAATTAAGCATAATGAATATAATTTTTATAAATAAACCAAATAATGAGAATCAGATAAACTGAGTTTATAAGACAAAAAGAGATTTTCCCACAAGAGAAGATTCCAGATTTTCATGAGCTAGCATTTTTACCTTACAGACTAATGGGGTATTGAACTAAAGACTTGACCTTCTGTTATATTTTGGTACCTCTGGATATGAAAAACAGCATTGCTTCCTGGTGACATCATGCAATTTACATGAAAGTAAATGAAAGGTTTACATTGCATGCCATGGACTACTACTAAAAAAAAAAAAAAAGGTGTTTTCAACTCTCCTCATGTCTTAGAAAAATGTAGGGATTAGTATTTTGGATCTATCATTGACTTCTTTACCAAAATTTACTTATTTGTAATTTGAAGCAATATAACAAATCGTTTTCTACTAGTCTTTATTTTGTTTCTATCTTGAATGGAGCATTTATGAAATAAGAACGAAAGATTAATAGATGGTGATCATTCTGCATATAAAAGGAAGATTGGGTCCATTTTGTTTTAGTCAGAAAAGAATTTGTATAGCTACCTGTTGCTGCAAACCAATCTTAGTGCCTTAAAAAACTTAGTGCCTTAAAACAACAACAATCATTTATTACTCTCATAGTTTCTGCATGTCAGGATTCACATGTGATAAGTCATTGTTGTCTTGGTTAGATAGTTCTGTCTTAGGTGCTCTCATGAGGTTGCAGTCATATGTTGATTGAGGCTGCAATCATATGAAAGCTTGACTGGGACTAAAGAATCCACTCCCAGTGCGGCTTGCTCATATAATTTGCAAATTTGTGCTGGCTAATTGATTCTTCTCTACCTGAGCTTCTCCATGGAACTTGCTTGAGTGTCCCCATGACATGTTGGCTGGCTTCTCTCAGGAGAAATAAACCATGAGTCCACTGTAAAAGCTGAAACAACTTTCATGAGCATGGCTTGGCACCCACACTGTTGTCTGAAGCAATATCCCATGTTGCTTTGACTATCTCTATCAGATTCCCCAACAAATTTCAATAATGTTCTTCATTCTCAAAGTGGCAGACTACTCATTCATGTCCTTTATCTTGCATGTGCACATTGAAAGGAAAAAGAACCCACCAAAACTATTTCCTGTAGTTCCTGTAACATATTAATAATTATTTCAACTCCACTTAGCCTGGCTCTTCATAGAGCATATGGATTTTGGAAAGAAAGCTTTTGGTTTTTGAAGATCAAATCTCCAAAAAAAAAAAAAAAAAAAAAACAAATGCCTGCGTAGCTAATAGTTATAGGAAGATGATAACAATGATGAAGATGATAAAGAATACTTTTTATGTTAGTGTATAAACACATATGAATACCATTCGGTAATTTCATCCTAGGAATAAGGTAGTACTAACATAATTGAATCTCAAATGAGGATTGGTTTACTTCAGTGATGGTGGGACCCTTGGCAAATCACTTAATCTCTCTGACCCTTTGTTTTTTTATCTATAATCTTAGACTCCTGATACTGTCCATACCAGATGGATATTTGAATTAAATGTAATGACACATGGCAAAGCCCTTTTCAAATGGTTAACACTACACAAATACTAGTATCTTAGTTCAGGCTGCTGTAACTATATACCATCAACTGAGTAGTATAAACAATAGACATTTATTTATCAAAGTTATAGAGGTTGAAAAGTTCAAGATCATGATCTGACAGATATAGTTCTAAACCTTCTTGGCTTGTAGACATTGCCTTTTTGCTATATGTTCAAATGAGAAAGAAAGAAAAAATATCTTCTTCTTCTTCTCCCATCATGGTGGCTCCAAACCCATCACCCCCTAAACTTCATGATCTCCCAAAGGCCCAACTTCAAATACCATCAAAATAGGCTAATCACTTCAACATATAAGTTTTGTGGGCATACCAATATTGATTTTACAACAAGCAACTATCCTTATTACTGAATGATTCACTAGGTCTTTTAGGGGTCCACAGTGATAGTGCCTTGCTATTTCTTGCTTCTCTTAAATTCTACTTTAGGGCCATGAAAAAAATAGGCCCTCCATCAAGATTTTCTGAATGAATGACATGCTTTATGATATTGTTTCAATATTAAGATAAAGCAAAAAAATTAAGCAGAATATTCTATTTTCAGGATATCCAACTACTGCATAGTGTAGTTTACTATCACCTCAAAGTCTAAACCTAAGTTGCAGTAGTAAAGCCATTGAAAATCCTCTACAAAGTCTTCAGAGTAGTTTTAGAAATAATAAACCTGAGCATTGAAGTCAGAATTTTCCCTTTTATATGGAAACCAAGGAATTATTGTCCTGGGTCACAGATCCCTTTCATAAAACATAAAACCAGGAGTCATATACTAGTTTTATTCACTTGTTATCAGAAAATTTTGTATTAAATAACAGAATGTCTGAAAAGATAAAACTGAATCCCAAATACTCAGAAAAGGAATTAGGTGAAAACACCTTTTTCTATAATTGTAGAAAACACGATGTCAAGAATTTATAAAAACTGGTCAACCTGAAAATGTGAACATCAAGTATAATTGTGCAGAACAAAAAGGTAATATGAGCAACATAGGAATATATAGACCTGTGTTGTCCTTTTAAAACAATGACACTTTATCTGATCCTTGTGGAGGATTTGGTTTAGTTTTATCTGTTGTAGGAACCACTAAAAAGGAAAGAAAAATCCTGATGGACTCTAAAATGGTGAATTATTTCAATTATTGCAAGAATGTGTACATTGTTCAGCATTTTAGGATGACGGGCTATGCGTCTCCATGTTGGGTACCTTGCAAACATATTTAGGAGCACATAGAAATAAATAAAATGGGATTTACATTTTTCTTAGTATCTGATTGAGCAACCAAAATGCCAATGTTTTGCCTCAGTAGCTAACTGAAAACATATTCCAGGGAACTCCAGAATATGAAGCATTTTAGACAATTTGGAGTTGGCAAAATTTTCACTTATATATGGGGAAAATAAAATATCATTGTATTCAAATTCTAAATATCTCATCCTATAATAATGCTTTAGATTTGTATTATATTTTATACGAATTGAACTAAGAACTCTTATCTATACTAAGTTGATTTGATTTTCACAATGACCCCTAAGGTGGGTACTACTCTAACCAAATGAATGAGGGAACCAAGGATTAAATATATTTATACCTTGCTCAATATCACACAGAGGGTAAATACTAGAGCCAGGATTTAACACAAATTTCTAATTCTAAACAGGTGTTAAATGTATGGTCTTTCACCAAACCTATGCTGAAAAGAAATCACATTTTGATTATCAGTTATTGAAAGTTTAAATAGGTAGATAGGTAGACAGACAGATGCTTTTCAACTTACAGTGAAATTACATCTTGATAAACTCAAGTTGAAAATATAATAAAGTATTATATTTTCATCTAACTTGAAAAAATCCTCACTTATTATCACAATACACAGTAGATTATTGGATATTTATCCTCATAAATAAAAAAATTTAAGCCAAGGACCATCTATCTGTGTGTGCACACACATATGCATATATATTCTTATATCCTCATATATAGTTATAAATTAAATATTTATATGCAAATCTTGCATATACTAATAATGTATATAATTGTCAACATGTGATCATTTATGTCAGTTAAGTTTAAATATAATGGGAATTTATTGACTCATGGTATTTAAAGATCCTCAAGGAAATTATATAAGTTTAAGCAAAGCCACATTTAAATGGTTTTAGAAAGATAAGCTAACATGGAAAAAACAAAAAATGAAAACCTTCTTGTTGAAGAACTGATAAGTTGAGCTGCAGATGGGAAGGTGGGAATAGCCAGACTTTTTTTCTTTTGTTGCTACATTTGTAAACTAACAGGAATTCCAAGTATGGTCTTTCTCAGGTCACTCTCCATTTAGTATATGATTCATCTCCCTGACCGAACCATAAACTTCAAATTGTTATTCCTTTGAATTCCTATAATTCTAGCATCTTGTTCTGAAAATAGCAGGAATGACATAAATACTTACTGACTGAATGGACTGTCTCAAAGGGGAGCTGGCGGCTAGTATAGGCTGCAAACTGCCACCATCATCTCCATGACTGTGAGTCACCATTACAAAGAATTAGCCATTAGTTGGAGAAGAGTAATGAAATTCCTTGCTTAAAAACAAAACCACAAAACAAATGAAACTCAAAACAAACAACCCAGAGTTTGAAATAGCATATGAATTTTCCATCTTTAATATCTGAGAGTCTCTTTAATACAATCTTTTTTTTATAAGCATAACAGATTTTAAAATCACATTGGTCTGATTCCAATTTACACACCTCATCCTTGCAGAATTTAACCTACTAGGCCACTTGAAATGTTCTTTGGTTCAATTTTGAAAGGTCTGCTGATTTGAGCAAAATGGAAATGAATGTAAATAGGGAGTTCTGAATCTTGAGTAGCTCAATTTCCAACCTCCACAGTCTTAAATGTAGAAATTCAGACTGGGACTTCCTTTACCTTTTTCTTTTCTTTTTTTTTTTTTTTTTTTTGTTTTTTAGCTGAAGATGGACACAATACCTTTATTTTATTTATTTGTTTTTATATGGTGCTGAGGATAGAACAACTGCCTTACACATGCAAGGCAAGAGCTCTACCACTGAGCCACAACCCCAGTTCTGCTTTATCTTTTTCTTAATGAAAAATTATTTTTCTTAACTTTGTATCATAATGTCTATTGAAGGCCCAGAAAACTCAAATCTGAACTTATAACTTAAGACAAATGATAAAGTTAATGTGCATTATATAAAGAAAGCAGTATTAACTGTTGTCCCTAAGGAGAAGTATAACAAATATCAATGAATGGCAGCCAGCAAGCTATGCTGTGGCCATTAATATATTACATTCACTGGCTTTATACTTCATTAGGTAGGTAATGAATTTTTAAGACTTAAAACCACCAGAATAACCATGATAGTTTGCATCAGTAAATATTAATATCTGGGAAAGACATTTGGGAGTTATTTATTTTAACAATGTTAATATTTTACTTATGTTTTGATTAAATAGTATCACATTATTATTATTGTGTCTTGATTCTAAATATATATACTAACAAGTTGCATGGTCATTCAGAACAGATTTAACTTTAAATATATTTTTTTACATACGATATTATATAATGGGTCTTTATCATGAATATAGGAGCCAGATTCCTAATTCAAAATTCCATCCTCTAAATTAACAGGCTTATACAACTGTCTAGTTCAGGTAAAAACTTGAATATCAAGTTATTTTTAAGTCAAAATTAGGAAACTTGACTACAAATAAAGAAGATCTTGAGCAAATATCTTAATGGTAATTTTTTTAAAATGCTAATAAGATTTGTATCCTATTTTAGTATGCTAAGTTGGGGCAGTTATCTCATTTAAATTTAGATTCTTTAGTGCCACAATACACTATGCTAATAATAAAATAGCATGAAATTATGTTCAAATATGATTTAATGTAACTTAATCAGAAATATCATAAATCCTTCAAAATGTACAATAGTGAATATTACAAGTTTCTATCCACATAAACAGTAAGCATCCTAAATCCACATTAAGAATAATGCATAGAAAACAATAATTAAATGCCTAATAAAACAAATTTCACGTTCAAGCTTGTAGAACCAAATTAAACATAGACTGATGCTCTATTGAAACAACTTATAAGACTAGTGGCTTTCTTTTATAAAAGTATAAGTCTATAAATGTTTAATAAGTGTGTAATTTATACAAAAAAATCAATCTGGAATAAAAGATTATTTATCTTCCAAAAGCTATGGGAAAATTATATTTAAGACATGACCTAATCTTTATAATTATTAATTATACTTTAGATTAATATCTAAATTATATAAAGGGAAATATAAATTTAATTTAATATCCTGAAATTTTCATTCACATATTTACTCATCAAATGTTTATTATTTGCTTAAAATGTACAAAGTAGTTTTCTAGGAGCTATATATTCTAAGAAAGATATGATATAGTTTCATCCATTAAGGTATTTATTATTTGGTAGAAAAAGTAAAATTAATAAAATGTTAGATGGACTATATGTAATAGAAATATAAGAAGTATATTAGAAATAATGAATTTATGATTTTTATTTATCCATCCAACTCTATAAATCCACCCATTTATTCATTGTTCATTACTTCATTTAATAATAATTATTTGTGACCATTAAAGGAGAGAGATGTATAACAGTAAATAAAATGTGAAACATTTTGCAAAGGAGTTTATAATGTTGGAGGAGACAGGTATGTAGAGACCATAACTGATACAAAACATATACAGCCCATTAAAAAATGGAAGTGCAAAGGAGAAAGAGATTTGGCTGCATGTGGGCAGGGATTGTGTTTTTGTTATTGTTTTGTTGTGTTGTGTTTTAGGGGTGATTTTTTTATCTTATTATAGATTTCCCAGAAGCTCAATCAATGCTTGACACAAAGTACATTTGGATAAGTTTGTGTTGACTGACTACTGGAGTAACCATGAGTATACTCTAGAAGAAATGAATCTGAAAGTGGTTCTTAAATTTGGGAGAAATAACATTCTAACTTCAACAAACCCCTTAATATAATTAACATCAACTAGATCTGAAAAGCACAAAGTTACATTCCCACAGTGAAAGTAATTCTTTATCCACTCCTATTCAATCCTGTTAGGGTAAGAAATAGCAGCTGGCGAATGGGGGAGAGACCAGTGAGACCAGGGAAGCTCCCTGCTATACCTACTACTCAAGGCAGTAAGGGTCCTGCTCATTTGCATCCTTTTCTACTTGGTGAAGTATTATGTGTAAGATTAGTTCAAAGTGTTGAAGTATTGGACTGGACACTCTAATTTTAATGTCTTAAAATAAGACATTTTGTATTACATATGATGGTCAGAAGGACCATAAAACTTACCCAAGTTTTCACCCAAGGAAAGAGAAGAACTATGCCCTTGAAAAGATTTAAATGGAAATAAAAACAGAGTTGTCTTTCTGCTGACATGGCAAAAGTCCTGACTGTTCATCATATAAGATACACAATTTATTGATTGCCAGAAAAGAAAGGAAAATTATAAAGATATTTACTTCAGGATACACATGAAGATAACAATGAATATTTTTATAGAAGCAAAATATTATAATCAGTCATCACTGAAATAAATTATTTAATTGGATAAATAAGAAAATATATATAACAAATTAGCAATTAAAGATATGAGTTTTTGAGAATGAGTGATAACCTAGGAGCAGTGAGTAGTATAGCT
Source organism: Urocitellus parryii (assembly GCF_045843805.1). NCBI lineage: Eukaryota > Metazoa > Chordata > Mammalia > Rodentia > Sciuridae > Urocitellus > Urocitellus parryii. The sequence continues at coordinate 106,445,668 of NC_135547.1, forward strand.
GGAACATTGCCTCTTAAGGATTATGAAAAAAGAAGATAGGATAGGGGTGGTAGTAAAGCAAGCTTGCTGCCGCATTACACAACTCCAAAGGGTGACGTTCCTATTATTTTTAGCTATAGGGTGCTATTCACATAGGATAATTATAATATGGTAGGTAGACAGAGCCTCCAAAGGAACTGCACCAATGCTCATTTATGGTGAGTTACTTCTCTAACACATGAAAATGTCATGACTGTACCCACAACTGTGCATGCATTTTTTTGGCATTTTCATGCCTGGAGCATATTTACACTTCTTCAAGACACAGCCATAGCCTTAGTTTATTTAAAAAGAATTTTTTAGACAATTCCAGTCTTCTTTAAGTCTCTCTTCTATGAAATTTTAACAATGCTTGTAGCACATACACTTGACATTCTAGAAGAATATTCCTCAATACCATGTGGATTAACAAGTTTTCAAATGCCATTTCAGTGTACATGAAGTCTGTATCTTCCTCCAAATGCACATTGTAATCCTTGTAATATTTTATGGATGAGGAAAACAATACATAGAAAGATTAAGTAAAATAACTGGTAACCATCCCAATTAATATTTGAACTCATGTTAGATTTATTCCAAAATAAATAAAAAATTTCCTATATTTGTTTTCTATTCTTAACTATATGTTTGGATAAAAATTTTCCTACTAAGGCTTTTTACAGGGTTTTACTAACACTTAACTCACTTTTACAATGAATAATTTCTTTAAATGTGAAATCAAATAGGCAGGAAAACAACCTGGCAATATGTTTTAGGCATTAAGCCCATACTAAGTAATTATCAGAAGCCCTAATTCTTTGATACTTCACAAGTGTGATCTTCAGATAATGGAGTGAGGTTTGCATTGTGAACCTTCATGATGCTTTATGTTGTGATATGCTTTATTGATTGGTTTCCTAAAAAAAAAAAAAGGGTTTGTAAAGCATTCTGGGAAGGTCTGCCAATTAAAAACCGGAGATTGGCTGAAGCCTTGAAGCAATTGAATTTTGAATACAGATGGTGCCAAATTGAGTGTTTCCATAGCAACAGACTCTTCCTTAATAACTTAGATGGGAGGGGGAACATAAAAGAGGAAACCATCTTTCAGCAGATGTATATTCCTACAGCATGTTTTCAGATTGATTTTGGAAGCTAATTTGTACTTAACTAGTGATAGTTTTAAGTGGATCTGAATGTTACTAAATTCTACTGAGGAAACATTTCAAGAATAACAGAAATAAATTCTAGGAACCTTAGAAAAAAGGGTATGATTTTAAAAAGCATGTCTTGGTCTGTAGCAAATCAACCAGGATTTTGTATTGAGTATGACTTAAAGTTGGTCAAAGTCTTCTTGATTTTTAATGACTTATTCTAAATTATTCTTATTCTTGATGAATTATTATGTTAATTCCAGGAAGGTTGAAAAGTTTAAATGTAGGTATAAAGAAAGAAAAAATTATATGCATTGCCTGGATTCAGAATTGATTTTATATTCTTCCTTCAGGTATATATTAATTTGTCATTATCTGTTAATTGATTTTTTAAATTTGATATAAATCATTTCAGGAAGAACTTCATAAAGAAGGTCATTGATAGTGTTCATATCATGTTACAGTCTTATAAGAGATTTAGTGTCCAGTCTTCAGTTTTGCGTAGCCAACAACTAGATTTTAGTAGTTCACCTAAAGATGATCAGGCTCTGGTTGTGTGTAGTACATCTCATGCTACATCAACCCACAACACCCTGGTTTACAAACCATTTTCAAGAAGAAATAATACATTCAGACTTTTTAATAAAACAATATAATGCCAAAAAATCAACAATGATAATTTATTCAGAGTGCCCTCCCCCAGGAGGACTAGCAGAAGAAAAAATTATAGATTGCAAAGTTTGATGCTGACCATAGAATTAGAAAAATGATATTATTAAAGGATCATTCATTAAGTAAAGGAAGCTAAATAAAATACCCATATTTATTATCCTAGATGATTTCTAAAATAGAAATAGAGAAATAGGGTAATTTATTTCAGATATTACTAAAGATATAATAGCAAATTCTTATTCCCAGATTTTCCTTTTATATTCCATACAGCAGAAACCCACCACCACCACACACACACATGCACAGTCTTACCTTCCCCCTTCTTCCTATTATCTGTTACAGAACAATATAAAATCAGCTATGTTAACTTAATATAAGTTAATGCTTGGAAGGTTTATATTGGTCACATTAGTGCCCATTCTTCCTTTGATGGATCTGTGTTGCTTCATCTCCAACATCTTACAAAACAATTCTTCCCACAAGATTTCAAGCCCAATTGGTAATTTCTGGACAGTTCCACAACAGGAAATTCTGACATGATAGGTATATGAGAAGGCCCTGGGAATCTACAATTTTAAGAAGCTCCTCAGGTTATATGAGGCTCAGCTCAGCTTTACTGCTTTTGCAAATAGCTAATACTATCCACCAGTTTTTTCTCATTTTAATTTCAGAAGAAATATTTTTCTGGACATTTTCCTATTTTCAGAATTTTAGGACTTAGTTTCTAGGAACTTGTACATAGAAGGAAACCCCAAAGAGATAGAGATGGGTAAAAACAGAGATGAAGAGGTACATTAGACATTAAAATAGACATATATAATATGTCTGCATATAAATAGAAATGTGTTTGAAACTATAAAACAATAGTTTGGAATCTCTAAAATATATCTCTTTAAAATAGTTTGAAATGTAAAAAAATTTTTATTAATTAAAAATTGCATGATAAATTTGAATGAAATTATTCTGTCTCATACACACTCACAAAATTCTACCTTAATAACCAACTCTTGATCCAGGTAAATAAAGGAAAAGATTTAGATTTTTCTCATTCTTTTATTCTTTTTTCTGCATTACTTTACTAATGGTTATCACATGTAAAAACAAGTATCATGTCTCTAAAACAATGCAACTCGAAGAATCAGGTAAAAATTGTGTGAAACTAAAAGGTATACCTTCATTAAAGACCCATTACTTGCGTCTTACATCCAGTCTCTTTGTACTGTGCACTCATTGCTTGATTTGATACTCTTTTCAACTGCAAAGGTAGGAATATGACTCATAAACATGCATTCCAGAAAGCTTGATTAAAAAAAAAACTCATAATAAAGAGAACAAAAGAGCAACAGCATGAAAAAAAAGAGAAGGGAGAAGATAAAATTACCCTTTTTAAACAGTGATGCAAATCAAATAAGGAATTTGGTAACTAAACTTGTTAGTATCTATCTTTTATTTTTATTTGATTACTTACCATAGGAAAATGATTAACAATCTTAAATGATTAGAATATGGATACTATGAAGATATTAATTTTGGAGGAAATTTATTATTAAAGATTGGTTTATGGACTGAGGGTGTAGCTCAGTGGCAGAGAAATTGCCCAGCATGTGCATTGCCCTGGATTCAATCCCCAGCACCAAAAGAGAGAGAGAGAGAGAGAGAGAGAGAGAGAGAGAGAGAGAGAGAGAGAGAGATAAAAGAATGGTTTATATACCTACCACTCAATATTACAATGTTTGTTAGAAGTAATGTAAACTAGTATTCAATATCATAGGGAATGAATACAACATTAATGCTAAGGGAAACTGTAGGATACAGAATTATTTATGCCTTATTACCCTAATTTTATGAAAGCAGAAAGCAAGACAATTTGAGGAATACAGGGGATTGAACCCCACGGTGCTCTACCACTAAACTTACACAACCATTTTTGAGATAGATTCTCATTATGTTCATGAGGATGGCCTCAAATTTGCAATCTTCCTTCCTCAGCCTCCTGAGTCACTGGGATTATAGGCATGTACCACCATACATGGTCCAGGAAGACAAATTATAACGAGAGGAAAGTACATTAAAAATGTTTTACAACCATTACTGCTATCACTGGTGGAATTTATATGAAATTAATTTTTTCCCATTTGTGTTTTCCCATTTCCACACAAAGTTACCAGTTTTCTATTCAGAAAATGTTTTAAAATTTATTACACTAGTACAGTGTTTCTCAACCTTTTTTCATCAGTATTCCTAAAGTCTCTTAGACATTTTTTCCTAATCAATTCCCCATGAAATTTTAAAACCACAGATAGGCTCTGTACCTGTTTCTGTACTGTAGCCCTTTGGAGAATCACAAATTATTATACCCTTAGAAATATCTAAGAATTTTTGTCCTTCAAGAACACTTTTCACTCCTATGAGACTCCATTGAGAATTTGTGCAGATTTTTCCAGAAGATTCTGATTCAGTACGTTTGGGATAGCAACAAAGTAAGTACATTTTTAAATGGAGCTCAGGTGTTTCAAAAGCAATGTGTAAACAAACCTATTTAATGTTATTCCAATATTTTTCAGACACCTGAAATATAAACATCTATCTATTTTTAGGAATAATACTAATGATGAAATGCTTTTGCATATTTATAAATCAAGAATTTACCTTTCTGTTTTTGCCATCAGGAATATATGAATATGAATACAATTCAGCACAGCTTTCATGAAAATTATTTCTTCTTTATCTTTCTTCTTGACCTTTATTTTCTTACTTTTCATGCAGTTTACTTCTATGTATGTCTTTTAATCATTGCTTATTTCTATAGTTTTTCTTTCATGTAGAATTAAGGGGGAGGTGTGGGCTTAGCATCTTGAATTCATAGTTCCATTGTGGCTATTAAAACCCGGCAAACACATGAAGGAAAATTCTGAAAACACATGGTACCTTGTAGATAATTTTTTTCCATTCATACAATTAGACAAAGGCCTCTGAGGATTCTAGGGTCATTGTTAAAGCTTTTTTCTAAATTCTATAGCCTTTTCTTATTGTTGGTTAGTTTTCACAACACAAAAGTTCTCATTTTAAGGTAAAAAAATAGGATGAGTGGAAGAACTATTCAGCACAGCAGGTTATAAACCAATTAGGATGATGATGTCCTGAATAGAAATTTTCATGAACCCACTAACATTAGCTATTTCAGCTTTGTTTTCTTTTCTTTTTTTTAATGTTCAAAGTGAATAGAATAATGAACAGGCTGTTTAGGAAGGTTTGGACTAAGGGAAAAGCCTTTCATTAGGTTCCAAATAACAGCTAGCCTATTAAGCAGCAAGAGACAGAGATTTAGTAGAGGAAAAAAAATAAAAGGATGAAAAAAAATAAAGCAATGAGATTAGAAGGTCAGTAATACCATTGCAAATGGAAGTATAGAAGGTTCATATCAGATCTTTTGTGGGAAGCAACTATACTAATTTTGTTCTGAATCCCTTTCTAATGCCTGTTTTGAGAAAACTTAACATACTTTGTGTGTACAAAAATATTTAAGGACAAAGCTGTATCTTAACTGAATATGAATTGAAAGTGTTCATGAAAGAGTATATGTACTTCATATACTGTTGCTTCATAGTACATCTAGTTCCAATTTTAAGGAAAAGTATAAGTAACTCTCAACCAGTCAAAAGAAAGGCAAGTTACCATGCTTGTCACTGGTGGCAACATAATTTCTGCCAATGAAAACCAGCAAAAAGGCTTATTATAAGCTTAAACTTTCCACAGGTGCTAGTTTCATATAATGAATAAATGATTTCAAGTGTACCATGGAATATAGGAATACCAGAGGGTCTGATGTAATCAAGGAGAATGTTGATGAGCCTAAAGATAGTGAAAGAAGAAGTGAGTGGTTTTGGTTGAAGTGATAGGAAAACAAAAAAGATGGTAGAATATGGGGGAAAGAAAATATTAGAGTATTCATAAGTAAAGTTATTGCTTTGAATAATCAGATAAAGAGTACACATTTAGACTGGCTGGCTAATGAATAGAGTCTTTAAATTGAGTCATTTTTCAAATTTTTAATTTAGAGCATATGTTTTTATATTTTAAATTAAATTTCAAGTGGAAATCTTCCACTCTTATTCTCCCAACTTTCCTCCTTGTATTTTGTTTAACCTTCTACTTTCTTGTTCCTTACTTTTTTAAGTCTTGGTTGCCATAGTAAGGCAGCTCATATTCCATCAGCTTTCTATCTGATTTTGTTTTTTTTAACTGCCAAAGTGAACTATGAAAGCATTTCTGTCAATTTTTATATCCAATCTCTTGTGTTCCATGCCCTAACCACTTCACAGAAGTATTAAAGACCACCCAAGAAGATCATTTTGCTTAATCAGGAACCAACTCTCATGCTTTTCCTCCAAAGCTTCTGGTTTGAATACAGAGAAAATCTAACCATTTCTGAATTTCTCATTTTGATTTCCTACATTTAATCTTCCTCACTCCAGTTCATAGCCAAGGCTTTGCCCTTGTCTATTATACTCATGGTTTCAGTAATTCATCACAATATGAATGACAGCTTTCAAATTGACAGCTCAAACCTCTCAACTGCTTTATTTATTCCATATTGTAAACTGTCTACATTATTTTTCCTCTTTTAGATAATTATAACCTTATACTCAACATGAAATTGTGGGTCCATATTTATTTTCAACAGCAACATTTTTCAACATTTTGTGATAGAAAATGGTTCAAATTTCTTTTATTTATTGATCTACAAATACACCAACAATCAAGCTTTTAAAAAAAAGAGTCAAGCAAGTAAGATTTTCTAAAAGGCTACACACAGAGAATTTACAGATATTACATTTAGATTGCATTCTGGGATAGGGACAGTGACTTAGGTATACCTTGCTTAAAAATGATGGTAGCAGTCAATTAGTTCCATATTTTTCTTGTGAGAGGGGAAACATGGTAGAATCAGGGTTCCTAAGATCCCTTTAAGGAACTGCATGATGTATTAATCAGTTTTCCATCACTGTAACAAAATACCTGAGAGGAACAATTTAAAAGGAGGAAAGATATATTTCAGCTCATGGTTTTGGAGGTTTCAGTCCAAGGTCATTTGGTTCCATTGTTTCTGGGCTTGTAGTGAGGCAGAGAGTTAGGTTCCATTGTTTCTGGGCTTGTAGTGAGGCAGAACGTTTCTCCATCACAGAGCATGTGATGGAGAAAAGCTGCTTACCTCGTGGTGATCATAAGTGGGGGAGACAAAATATACCCTTCAAGGGCACACCCCAATGACCTACTTCCTTCAATTAGGTCACACCTCCTAAAATTTCCACTACCTTCTAATAGCACAACCAGCTGGGAAAGCCTTCAACATATGAGTTTTTGGGAGACATTCCAAATGCAATCTGTAACATGACTTTTATAATTCCATTCATTTCCCATTAAAGACATTCATGAAGCATCTAGCATATACCAGGCAATGCATTCTATGCAGAGGTCAGAGCTCAGGCAAAGTCCTTTATATTTCATCTTCTAATTATCTTACTAATCTGGTCTTATCTTTCCATTTACCACCCACCATCAGGCTGTGCCTGGACTCCAATCTTAATATCTTATTCTATTTTTCTGCATCTTTTCTTGTCTCCCCCTCCAGCTCACAGCATGACTAATCTTTTCAAACCCAGATTAGATGGCATCATTTCCCTGCTTAAAACCTTTCCATAGATTCCCATTGCACTGAAAAATGAAGATGAAAATCCTTACCATAAACCATAAGACCACTGGGAACTGTGAAAATCCCTTTAGCTTCTTTCTAATTAATGATACATTCAAACAAGTAGGTTTTTATCTTAAAGACAGAAAAATAAAATGACTCCAAGGCATGTGAATGTTGAATTGAGTAGTTTATCTGTAAGATATTTACTTATAAAATAAGTATAGATTATTACTTATAGAATATTTATTATTAATTTGCATCTTTTAGTTTTTATATATTCTAAGTCAATATCAGGTATACATTAAGTTACTAAGAAAAAAGTTGTGATTAATGGGAAAGGAACAAATAAATGAATAAATATATGAAGAAAAATCAATATTGGATGATCTAATAGATTGTTATCCACAAGAACTTAGAAAAATATATAGACTTGCTTGAGTCTAAGTTCTTGCAGTGTTTTTCTTTTTGTTTAGGTTAAAAAGCATCAGTTTTATGTTTTTTAAAAGAATCATTCTCTTGCTGAAAATTGTATAGGCACATGCTATTCCATACTTAATTTTAAAGAAAATAATAATAACTTATGCTTGCTGACAGCTTTGTAGTTCACAAAGCACTTCTCGCATATATTACCTCATTTTAATTTTTTTACTATGGGAATTCTGCTTCAGAAGAATTTCCTTTTAAAATTAAGGCAATTATGCCATTCTGTCCCCATATTTCTTAACCATATGTTTCACCATTATTGACTCTCTCCTGGATCTTTCTTCTCTGGATATACAGTGATGATTTTACACAAGGTAAATGGAGATACTGGGAGCCAGAATGTTTTATTTGTTTTCTGTAAACTTAAAGATTTCATTTAGAAGCTACTATTTTAGGAGTTACTATATTAATTTTCAAAGTTTATTTACATAATTTGTATTATGTTCTTTTATCACTTGAATTGGGATTATCGAAAGAGGGAAAGAATTGCTTTCATACTCCCCATATTTAGCATCATGAGTTGCTAAGGTTTAAATAAGCCAAAAATAGCTCAGAATGGGGTCTAAGAATGGCAACTCAGGTCTCATATGTTTTCCTTTTTCTTTTTCTGTCAATACTTTAAGCTAAAATATATTTTAACTAATAATTGCAAAACCTATTTGTCTAAATAACAGCATATTTGTTAAACAAAGTAAAATTTATTACTATTTATATTTAGTCCCATATTTTGATTTTTCTGGAGAAGCATTTGAAGGAATCAATTGAGGCTATGCTTCATCAATATATTCCCATCATTTTCCCCTTAATACAGTTGACCCATTTTCACAAACTCTTGGAAATATTTAAACATGGACTTTCTTTTCATAAAATTGACTAAATGTATGGTCTTGTTTTATTTACATACTGCATGTTAATGAGGATTTGCACTTTTATACTAGTGCATTAGTTATTGTTGGTGATGTGAAAGTTTTTTTGATGCTCTCCTATGTGTCAAACTTGTGTGGGGACCTATGTATACAAACATATTGCCTCTCCTCGAGTAATCACCTATCAGTGGGTAAAACAGACAATAAATAAATAATTGCTAAATAGAGTAATCAGTGTATTCAGCATTCAGCAGGAAGGTAATGACACAGAAAACAGAGTGCTTGAGAAACTCATGAGGCATGGCAAGGGCCACATTGGGAAGGGTAGAAGAGAATAGTCAGGAATAAATGACTAATGGCAGTAACTTTAGAGCAGAGTGCTGCAAAATTTAAAAAGGCAAAGAACATTCTGAACAAAAAGAAAGGAGAGACATGTGTGAGATGTGTGGCAACATAGTGCATGCAGAGGACTTATATGTGGAAATAATGCTGGATTATAGGCTGCACAACAGTCAGTAGAAGCCAAGAAGCTAGAAAAGTAGACAAGTGCCACTTTTAAAAAGGTCTCAAGAGACAGGTAGGACATTTTGATTATATCCAGATATCAATGAAGGGGAATGAAATTAAGGAAATTTAATAAGTGGTGGTAAACTCAGATTTCATCTTCAAAATACTTCTTTGACAAGAGTATTAAAGATGAATAGAGTGAAAAAGGCTTGTATTCAATCAGTGGTTCTCAGTTCTGGCTACACATTACAATCTCTAGGGGCAGCTTTTTAAAAATGCTGGTGCCTGGACTCTACTCCAAAGCAATTAAATCAGAACCTTTTGAAATAGGTCTCAGACATTAGTATTTTTAAAGCACCCCAAGTTTATTCAAATATGCAGATAATATTATCCACTAAATTATAGAAAGCATCAGGAGACTTTTAATTAAAGCAGTCTAGGGAAGAGAGAGTTGGATATTAGAGAGGTTATAGGAGCAATTAAAGAGACCAAATGAATGAGTTGGCATCTTCTTGGTTAAAGGATAGAAGGAAAGAAAAAAGAATGATTTGTAGGTTTCTCCTTGAATGACTAGGAAGAGAGCAGATGTGTCAATAATTAGGGGAAAGGAAAGGTAAAGGTAGTGTGATGGATTTTGAACATGTTGACTGTTTCAAAATGGTTTATTAGCATTTTGGCTTGGTGGATGTGGACCACAAAGGTAGTTTTTAAATTAAAACAGAAATTCAAATATGATCATTGTAGAGGTAGTAAATGAACTTACCAAGGAAAATATGTAAGTAAAAAGAAGATCAAAGGGAGACCCATAGCAAAGAGCATATTTAAGGGATGAGCATAAGAGGCTTAGCAGTGACCAAAATGCAATAAAAAATACTGCCATATTAATCAAAAGAGAAGGTTTCAAGAAGGGTCCATCAATGATGGCAATTACTAAAGGGCACTCTTTAATGACAAGGACCTTGGAATCTCCATTGCTATAGTAACTATAAGGTCATTGCTATCATCCACAAAAATAATTTCAGTAATAAAAGTCCACTTGCACTGGGTTAAGAATGGTATGTGAGGTATGGAAGGTGAAATTGTAGATATAGAATAGTGCTTCTCAAACTTTTATATATATATATATATATATATATATATATATATACATATATATATGTATATATATATGTGTGTATATATACATATGTGTATATATGTGTATATATATATGCATACACACACAGAGGAATTACATTTAAAATGCAGATTCTGATTCAGTAAGTCTTGGGGGGGCTGAGATTCAGCATTTATAACAAGTTCCCAAGTGATGCTAATGCTGCTGCTGCACAAACCATCTTTTAAGTAGCACTGCTTTAAACCATTCTTCCATGAATGAGAAAAATAGGATTGGATAGGGGGAATAGGACCAAAGGAAATGATATTTTGGGGTATGGGTTTCTTTTTATTTTCTGTTTATATAAGAAAACAAACATGTTTCTAAACGGAGACTAAATCTATGAAAAATGTAATTTTGTATCATATGCAATGGAAGAATCTAGGGCATTGAGTACAGGAAGGGAATTAGGCATGGGTAGGAGGGACAGCTAAATCTGAAGAAAAGGAGTTAATAGAGGTACAGAAAAATCTGTCAGCAGAAAATACATAGGATTTGGTTTTTTAGCCATAGTGTCTGCTTTCTCTTGCAATTATTTTTATACCTTAACTTGAATGGCTAAATTGTGGAGTATGCTTATAAAGACAGGAGAGAGCACACATTGCTTTTCAGGTATCATTTGCATTTTCTGCATTCATCAAATTAAAGTGTGAGTGGCAAGTTATTCAGATGAGATTGAATGTATGTTAAGAGAGAAAAATGCTTTTTATTCTACATACATTTTAAATGTTTGTATACCAATGAATGCATCAACTTTGATATGCAAATTTATAGTGATGAATGGGTTTTATTGTGTGCATTATAGGCTGGTGACATGATAATAAATCTGTGGTGCTGGAATTGTAATGGTTCCCTTTAGCTCTTCTTTAATGAACTTCAGCTGAACTCTTTGGAGTGGTTAGCACTTTATTTGCTATATTTGACACTTAATTAGGCAATGTGACTGGGCTGCTGGACAGACAGATTGTGCAAGGGTGTATTATGTCTGTATTCACATCCAGATATTTTCTTTTTCTATGAATTGTGAGTGACTTATGACAATAAACTGAAATAATTTTGTAGATAGTTTTTTTCTTGGCTTTACATCATTTTAGTAAAGACCTGAGATAATCAACTTACAAAAAGAAAGGAATTATTTTGGCTCACAGTTTTGGAGTTTCCAGATTGGTGGTGTGCTTTTAGGCTTCTCTTGGGTATGGTGCCATAATCATGGTAGGGAGTACATAGTGAAGCAGAACTACTCATATCATGTCTGAGAAGAGAAGCAGGAAGAAATAAAGAAGAGAAGCAGAAGAGGAAGAAACCAGGCCCCCACAGTCTTCTTCTAGGGCATGTCCCCAGTTACCCAAATACCCTCTACTTGCCCCCACATAATAAAGGTTTCTACCACCTCCCAATAGTGCCAAGCTGGGAACCAAGCCTTTAACACGTGGGCCTTTGGGGAAGACTTAAGGTCCAAACTACACCAGCTGTATATTGACTAGTACTCTCTCTCTTGAAAAGCAAAAGTAATTTTGAAAAATAAGATTCACTTTAATGATCAAATAATATCACATTTCAACATTCACCTTAATAGAACAAACTATATATTTTATTATGACCGAATGCTGATATTTTCTCATAATCTATGACTCTTCAGCCATTGGTGTAAATGCAATGCTCCCTTTTACATTCATGGATCTTTTAGGATGGGGTCCAGTATATATTTTCATGTGTTTTATAACCAAAATAGGAGAATGAGCTTCCTTCTGAGGACTAACTCATTTTTTCTATAAGAATATTCAACATAATTTTATGTCTTTATTAGCATAGTAGTAGTAGTAGTAGTACATATTATTCATAATTATACATTTTATTGGGGTTCATTTTGACATAATCACATAGGCATCCAATATTACTTGCTTCAAATCACTCCCCAGTACTTCACTTTTCTCTCCCCTCCTCTCTCCCCCTGTTCCCCTTTCTCTACTAGTCTTCCTTCCATTTTCATTGAGTCCCTACACTTTTTTTCCTCTTATTTTGGTTTAGCTTCCACATATGAGATAAAATACTTGATCCTTGACTTTTTGAGTCTTGCTTATTTACTTAACAAAATGGTCTCCAGTTCCATTCATTTACCATAAAAAGCCATAATTTCATTTTTCTTTATGGATAAGTAGAGCTCCATTGTGTATGTATACCACATTTTCTTTATCCTCTATTGAGGGACACCTAAGCTGATTCCATAACTTGGCTATTGTGAATTGTGATGCTTTAAACATTGATGTGCCTATATCACAATAGTGTGTTGGTTTTATTTTATTTTATTTTATTTTTTTGGATAAATATTGAGGAGTAGGATAGCTGGGTCATATTGTAGTTCTATTCCTAGTTTTTTTTTTTTTTGAGAAATCTGGATAATTTTTTTCAGAGGGTTTGTACCAATTTTCAGTCCCACCAACAATGTATAAATGTATTATTTTCCCTAAATCCTCACCAGTATTTGTTATTATTTGCATTCTTCTTAATTGCCATTCTGACTGGAGTGAGATGAAATCTCAATATAGCATTGATATGAATTTCCCTGATTGTCAAGAGATGTTGAATATCTTTTCATATATTTGTTGGCCATTTGTATTTCTTCTTTTGAGAAAAATCTGTTTAGTTCTTTTGCCCATTTATTAAGTTATTTGATTTTTCAGTGTTAAGGGTTTTTAGTTCTCTATATATTCTAGATATTAGTTCCCTGATAGAGGAACAGCTAGCAAAAATTTCTTCCCATTTTGTAGAATTCTTCCTCACAATCTTAATTGTTTACTGTACAGAAAATTTTTAATTTTATATCATCCCACTTATTGATTTTTTGGTTTATTTCTTGAGCTTTAGGGGTCTTGTTAAGGAAGTCAGTGCCTATGCCAATGTGATAGAGTTTTTAGTCTATGTTTCCTTCTAGGAGTTGCAAAATTTCTGATCTAATTCTTAGGTCTTTGATCTATTTTGAGTTGACTTTTATGCAGTGTGAAAGATAGAGATCTAATTTATTCTAGTACATGTGGATATCCAGTTTTCTCAATACAATTTGTTTAAAAGGCTATCTTTTCTCCAACATGTTTTTAGCACCTTTGTCAAGTATCAGATGACTATATCTATGTAAATTTGTCTCTGTGTCTTCTATTGTATTCCATTGATCTTCATGTCTGTTTTGATGACAATACTATCAACAGACTTTTAAGAAAGTAATCTGATCTTTGACAGCTTATTGATTAGGAAATTTAAGAGATCTGCCTGAATTCCATTTTCATCTCCTCTCCATATACATTGTGACTTTGAGAAAAAATATTTTGAAATTTCCACTCCCATACATTCTGATTAATGTCTTTTAAACTTCTATATTCCACAGATGGTATTTTTTTCTTCACTAAAAAGTGGTGTTGGTGATGTAGAAAACTGTTTAAATGATCTACTTTGTTTCTTGTGGGAGGAATTTTTATCTAACATTCCAAAACCAGATAAAGACACGTCAAAGAAAGAAAACTTCAGACCAGTATTTCTAATGAATATAGATGCAATAATTCTCAATAAAATTCTGACAAATTTAATTTAAAAATATATCAAAAAATAGTGCACCATGATCAAGTAGGGTTCATCTCAGGGATGCAAGGTTGAATATATGGAAATCAATAAATGTAATTCATCACATCAATAGACTCAAAGATAAAATCATATGATCATCTCAATAGATGCAGAGAAAGCATTTGACAAAATACAGCACCCCTTCATGTTGAAAACACTAGAAAAACTAGGGATATCAGGAGCATATCTCAACATTGTAAAAGCTATCCATCCTAAGCCCCAGACCAACATCATTCTAAATGGAGAAAAATTGAAAGCATTCCCTGGAAAACATGGAACAAGACAGGGATGCCCTCTTTCACCACTTCTATTTATCATAGTTCTTGAAACTCTAGCCAGAGCATTTAGACAGAGGAAAGAAATTAAATTTTCACTATTTGCCAAAAATATGATTCTATAACTAGAAGACCCAAAAAAAATCCACCAGAAATCTCCTAGAACTAATAAATGAATTCATTCAGGTAGCAAGATATAAAATCAACACCCATAAATCAAAGGCATTTCTGTACATCAGTGGCAAGTCCTCAGAAAGAGAAACTAAGAAAACTACCTCATTCACAATAGCCTGAGAAAAATACTTGGGAATCAACCTAACAAAAGAGGTGGAATACCTCTACAATGAAAACTACAGAATGCTAAAGAAAGACATTAAAGAAGATCTTAGAAGATGGAAAGATCTCCCTTGTTCTTGGGTAGGCAGAATTAATATTGTCAAAATGGCCATACTACCAAAATCACTAAACAGATTCAATGCAATCCCAATCAAAATCCCAATGACATTCCTCATAGATTTCATGATTGCTTTTTCTATTACTATCTGGAAAAACAAGAGACCCAGAATAGCCAAAGCAATCTTTAGCAAGAAGAGTGAATCTGGTAGAATTACTATTCCAGACCTTAAACAATAATACAGAGCAATAGTAACAGAAACAGCATGGTGTTGGCACCAAAATAGGCCTGTAGACCAGTGGTTCAGAATAGAGCACACAGAGTCTAACCACTTAATTACAATTGCCTTATATTAGACAAAGGTTCCAAAAGCATATATTGGAGAAAAGATAGCCTCTTCAACAAAAGGTGCTGGGAAAACTGGAAATCCACATGTAACAAAATTAAATTAAATTAAACTTCTATCTCTCACCATGCACAAAACTCAACTCAAAGTGGATCAAGGATCTAGGAATTAAACCAGAGACCTTGTGCCTAATAGAAGAAAAAAGTAGGCTCAAATGTGCATCATGTCAAATTAGGCCCCAACTTCCTTAATAAGATTCCTACTTTGGAAATTTTCAACTGCACAGAAAGCTGAAAGAATTGTAGAGTGAGTGCCCATGAATCCACCATCCATATTCTGTTGTATCATATTATCCCTTTATCTGTTCTCCAACCCCTATTATATTCTGATGCATTTCAAAGTAAGTTTGTGATATCAGTTTCATTTACCCCTAAACACTTCAACATGCATACTATTAACTGGAGCTCAAAATATTCATCCATATTATTTTTATTTGTTGTTGAGCAGATTTGGATACCACAAATCTCAGGTATACCAGTGTGTTTTGATAAATGAGTATACCTGAATAATGCATGCCTCTATCGAGATACAAATACATATCATCAACCAAGAAAACATTTTTTAAAGCTAGTTGGAATTTATCTGACTTTTAGCATGACTGACTATATGAACATGAGCAAGATTAAATATTAAAAGGTATATCCATGGAAGCAATAAGATTATTGACATGCTATTTTTCATCTAGGTACTGTGATAGCAAAATTCTTCACAATAACCTGGTAAGGTGAACCTCCATCTCTCACAGAAGCATCAGGGAACATGTATTTCACAGATTATTAAAGCTGGAAGGAACCCCAGGGAATATCCAATCTACCCCCCTTTGCTTCTTGACTCAGAATTTAAGAAGCCCAGAGAGGTCCAATTGTGTTACAAAAATATATGATTGCCATCTTTAACCCTATAATTGAGAGTTAGTTATGGGCCAGACATTCTGCAAGTGCCTTATGTGTATTATTTCTTTCATCTTTATAGACTATTAACCTTCTTTTTATTATTATCCCCATATTACAGAGGAGAAAACTGAGCGTGAAAATACTACTAAATTATTGATCTTTTCCATGTTAGAAATTAACCTTAAGTGTTAGGCTAATATTCTAGTGTATTTTTAATTTAATCATTTATTATGGTTCTGTCTCTCAGAAAAATGCATGACTTTTTCTGCATTTAGCTTTTTTGAGGTTTAGAGAAAAAAGCAGAAAATTCTACTTGGTCATAATGACTAGGATTTTATTATATGACAATAATTGACCTCTCTTCTTAGCTTTCTGGTCTTTTATGCCATCGACATTTTATCTTATATCAGTCCAGCAACCACATTCCTCCTTTCCTCTTCCTAAATGGAGCACATGCACATTATACTAACTACATAGTTAGCATGTTTGCTGTTTCTTCTTTTTAGTGGATTAGTATTGAGACTTCTTTCAATAATCTTAACTATAGACTTCTACAGAACCATATTTACATGACTTGCAGAAGTCTCTGTAATTTTAATTACTAATGTTGATATTCTCTGAATTTTCATTATTTATATTTTGATATCAGTTTCTTATATGCTTTTAAAAGTCACACTTTTGAAAGTCTGTGGTGATTCCCCCGTATGTTCTCCCCAAGTCCCATGAACAATAGTTCAGAGCTCATTATCTTTTTGGGTTTTGTCATTGTTGTTTGTTTGTTTGTTTTTGTTATACTGAGGTTTGAAACTAGGTCTTCAGCCCTTTTTATTTTTTTATTTCAAGACAGGGTTTCACTAAATTGCTGATGTTGGCCTTGAACTTGACATCCTCCTACCCCAGTCTTCCAAGTCATTGGGATTACAAGTGTGTACCTCTGCACCTGGCTAGAGTTCATTGTTTTAACTGCAGTTGGCATCATTTTTCCTCACTCTTGCCCACAGTTAAACATATCTGTCACTCTTCAACCATTCAAGTGACCTCAAATATTTACCTGAAATTTAACTCTTCCAAATTGGTATTTTTTATCTGGAATTCTTATGTACTCTGTAGAGTCACTGAGATCCATAGTGTGTACTTTGTTATGGTTTGGATGTGAATTGTCCCCCAAAAAAACTCATGTGTGAGACAATACAAGAAGGTTCAGAGGAGAAATGATTGGGTTATAAGAGTCTTAACCCAATCAGTGAATTAATCCTCTGGTAGGGATTAACTGAGTGGTAACTGAAGTGGTAGGGTGTGGCTGGAGGAGGTGGGCATTGGAGTATGGATTTGGGGTATGTATTCATATCTGGCAAGTGGAGACCATTCTCTCTGCTTTCTGATCATCATGTGAGCTGCTTCCCTCTGCCACACTCTTCCACCATGATGTTCTCCTTTACCTGGAGCCCTGAGGAATGAAGCCAGCCTTCTATAGACTAAGACCTCTGAAACCATGAGCCCTCAAATAGTCTGGCTGGGCACAATTCAGGAGCCACTTGTCAAAAGAAACAAACTTTATTTTTAAAACTACAAACGCCAAACAAAACAGCTCCTCAGGAAAAACCCTCAGAGCCCAACTGCCACCACGGGCTTCCACAAGCCTCTCCTCACACACCACACCACCTCCCACCATCCTCCTGCTCTTGAGGCCGATTGGCTGGGTCGCGTGGGCGGAGCCAAAGAAGTCCCCCAATGAGCAGTTCCGTAGTCTGAAGGGCAGGGAAACAGCCCAATGAACATCACCGCAGAGGAGCCAATCAGCTAGATGTTGCTGGGGCCGCTGTGAGCCAATCATCAGCTGGCAGTCTGAAGGGCAGGGAAACAGCCCAATGAACATCACCGCAGAGGAGCCAATCAGCTAGATGTTGCTGGGGCCACTGTGAGCCAATCATCAGCCGGCAGCTGGAAGTTTGCTGGGGCCCCTTTGGCTGTGGCTCTCAACACTTTCCTACTCTGTAATTGCTCTGGTCAGGTTCTTTTATCACAGTAGCAAAAAAAGCTGACAAAAACAACCTCCTAGCAGATCATGAACAGTTGCTGATAACTATAATCCATTGTTTAACCATCTTTATACAGAAAAACAATAACACCTTTCCTTAGTATGGTCCTTTATGCTTTTATTTATCACTGAATTTTACCTTCATGACCTTTCTATGGTTCACAGTAACAATTTTCATTTTGTAGTTAAGGAAGCTGAAACAATGGCTAACCAACTTATCCAAATTAAATGAGCTATTTTATCACAAATCCAGGGCTATAACCCAGGACAAACTGGTAGTCAAGGTTACTTTATAAAACTCAGTCATGCTAACTTCTTATTGTTGGTCTGTACTTTCAGTGAAGAAATTTCCTTGCTTTGTTCAGTAGCACTATACACTCAAAAAGGCAGTTGTCTCTTGTTTTTTAAGTAACATTCTTCCCTAGGAGAGATGTGGGAATTTATATCAGTCAAGAATGTGTATCGATAATCAAGCATAGCTGGTTTAAAAACTTGAAGTGAAAGATTGGTTAGTACTTAATCAACTGAACTGTTTCTTTGTCTGCAATATTATGGTTCTTGACATGATTGCTGAGTTTCCAATTTGACACTTCTGGAGATCCATAAATCAGGACACATGCTGTGTCCCAGTCTGTCATCCTGAATCTTAGTATTGGTTATTTATTTTCCTTCATTATCCAGCATCTATTTACTGCACAAATCAGTTGCAAAGCTTTCCACAATGGGCCTCAGTGAGAAGAAATGTGTATATTTGTGTAGCTCTTCAATTACAAACATGCACAGATTGTCTGGGTTTATGTGCATATATTTTATTATTATTTCACTTTTGTATGTCAGATGAATCTGGTGTAAATGTAAATCTAACAGTGTGGGCTCTAGTGATCAAGTACATTGCCATAATACATCTTTGGTCTATCAATCTCCTTAGTGAAGTGTCACAAGTGTGGTGAAATTCTGTAGTTTGAATTGTTACCCCATTATGGACAATTATTTAGGCCTATATGGTGCCTAATTACCACACTGAACCAGTTTCAGGACAGCAGTTTCATTTGTATGATCTTCAGAATTTACATTTGCTTTCATTCAAAATGAAATACATGTAAAACTTAATATTTTTGTATATGTTTTTACAGGTTCTATTCTTAGGACAGTTATGTAAATCAATTATACTGCTTTGTTTCCTTTATTAACTAGGTGAATGGCTGCTTAAGTAGTCTATATATGATGATTTGCTGCTGGGAGTCTAGTCCAGTTCACTGACCCATAAGTATTTCTGAAATGTTCTTTATCCCATAAATCTAAGGCCCAAATTACATTTTGCTCACAGTAAAATCATTGAATCTCTTATTTACAACAATCAAAGTGATGCATATTATATATGTTACATCCCCTTTGAAAAATATAATTGTCCAAAATTATATAGAGAGTATATTTTACAAGTTAAATAACATTTTAAATTTTATTTTTTAACATGTATAATGAAAAGTATATATATATATTTCACCAATGTCTAACTCAGTGAATTTTCACAAAGTGAATATAACTCTGTAAACAGCACCAAAAAACAAAAAAGAGAATATTATCAGAACCTCAGCCATCTCCTTCATGTTCCTTCTATTGCCTGCCTTTCCCACAAGGATAACCACTATCCTGACTTCTAAAGTCTTCTATTGCATTTTCCTGCTTTGTACATTATATAAATGGAATTTATATCCTTGTTTGTGGCTGGCTTTTTTTCCCTCAACATTGTATTTGTGATTTGTCCAAGTTATTGCATGTAATTGTGAATCTTCCATTCTTGTTGCTGGAGAGTATTCTGTTGATAGCACTATATATTTGTTCATTTTAGTGTAGATGGGATTTGGGGTAGATTCCAATTTGGGGCAGTTGAAGATAGCTCTACTATCAACAGCCTAGTATATGTCTTTTGGTGAATGTAAGTTTGCATTTCTGTTGAATATATACCTGGAGTGTAACTGTGAGTCAAGTAATATTTTAAATATGCTTAATATGTAAACTATTGAGAAAAAATTATAATGAATCCTTTTGTAAAGGAAATTATCTCTCTATAAATTCTTCTATACAAAATGGATTCTCACAAATGGTTAGCTATTTCACAAGGGGCCATGGTTCTACAGACTCTTTCTGGTATTCACCTAATTGTACTTATGTTAATAACAATATAATATTTATGATATTTATGGCTGTTATTCTCTAGAGCTCAGTATATTCAAAAATTTTAAAATGCCTATAAAATATCCTTAATTGATATATATAATGAAAAGGACTTTTGTACATTAGTCTGTGATTTGATTAAAAAGATTGAGGCAAAATGACTTACCAACAGATTCCGTCTAACCTATAATTATTTTAAGAATGTTAGAGAAAGACTATGAATTGGTTTTGGATCATAGGATACTCTAGCCCATCATATCATTTAACCTCTAAATATTTTTATGAAATAAGGGTATTCTACTAGTAAACATGATACTGAAGATGTTTTATGAAAAACATGCACACACAAACACAGAGTTAATGCAGTGACACTAAATTAATAACAAAATAAGTAAACCTAGAGAACATTTGTGGGAGAAAATCACTGCACATAAGAGGAACAGGGAAAGTCTTTTTACCTAATGATGACATTGAATGTGTGCTTAGTTATCAAAAATCTATTTAAAAGGAAAAAGAATAGAATATATTTTAAACCATAGGCATAACAAGGCATGGCCGGTCTATATGTGAATGCCCCAGGATAATTTGGTCCTTAGATGTCTTATTTTTGGAATGTCCATTTTACTTGTGAGTTCATTATATAAAATATTAAAAGCAAGGATAAAGTGGGAAACATGTCTCTCATACTGATAAGGATCACAGAATTATATCATCTAAATGCCATGGCATTTTGGGTAAGCTTTGATTATACAGCCATTGGAAGTTTTTATGTAGGAACTCCTCCAAGGTAAAATAAGCATCAGGTTTATTTATCCAGATACTCTTGTTTAAATTATTTTAAACAGAATAAAACTCTTCTTTAATTGTTTTTATTTGAGGGCTGGAGTTGTAGCTCAGTGGTAGAGTGCTCACCTAGCACATGCAAGGCCCTGGGTTCGATCCTCAGTGCCACATAAAAATACATAAAATAAAGGTATTGTGTTCAACAACTAAAAAATAAATATTAATTTTTTATTTGAAAGATACCCATTTCTAAGTCAATTCCTCTGATTCTTGCATCATTCCTTTTAAACCTATGTTTTCATCAAAAGAATTTGTTACTCTCTACCAGTTAGATATTATATATATAGTTTTAGATGGACATCATGCATTTATTTTATTTTATTTGTTTCATTTTTATGTGGTACTAAGGATTGTACCCAGTTCCTCGCACATGCTAGGTAAGCACTCTGCCACTAAGCCCCCAGCCCCAGCACATTTAGACCTTTTTTAAGATATAGAAATGGAAAATTCAATTCAAAGTAGCTTAAATTAACTCAAGAGAAATATATTTGCTACTGTCACAATACAGTTGAGAGATAGGTAAAATTTAATTCAGGAATTAAATAGCATGGCCAGATTATAGTTTTCCTTCTCTATTTCATGGCTCTGTACAACAATATTTGTTTCATTTAATTCCCTTTAATTGTCCCAAGAAGGATGTCAGAATATTACAGGGCTCTATGCTTTTTCATTTATCTTAAGTAGGAAGCAATGTGTTTCCTCTTTAATAATGGCAACAAAAACTCTTGGAGATGTTTCTTGTTTGTTTGTTTATTTGCTTGTTTGGGGGTTCTGATTAACCTTACTTGAGACATAAGTCCATCCCTGAATCAACATCTAAGACCAGGGAGATGACATACAACCAACAAGGTGACACCGCTAGAGCTAGGGGAAGTCTACCATATTGAAACCACATAAATGGGAACACAAAGGGGAAGGTAGGAGAAGAAGCAGTTAATGAATATTCAGTAAATTCACCTTCTCAGGAACTCTCCTCTACCAGTTATCATCTTTACCTTTTTGATCATTTCCATGTTTTCATCCTCAGTATCTATATTCTTGGGGCTGGGGTTGTAGCTCAGTGGTAGAGTGCTTGCCTAGCATATGTGAAGCCTTGGGATCAATCCTCAGCACCTCATAAATATAACTAAATAAAACAAAAGTATTGTGTCCACCTACAACTACAAAAATATTTTTAAAAAAGATCTATATTGTTAAATTCTATTTTGGAAAAAAAAGTCTTCCCTTGACCTCAACTTGTTCTTTCATTATCTTCTCATAAAGAGGTCTAGATGAATAACCTACAATTGACTGTCTTCTTCATAGAAATTTATTGCTAATATCCTACAAGAAGTTTTCTGTCACTGTCAATTGGGCATGATTGTGCATACCTGTACTCATAGCTACTCAGGAGTCTGGGGTGGGAGGACTGTTTGAGACCATCCTGGGCATAATAGAGAGACCCTGTCTCCAAAAAAATCTACAAGTCCATTAAAATAATTTTCATTTTCATGGAATTAAATATGGCCAAAGCCAATGGTACTTTGGGCATGGGTCCAAGAGTTTACTCTTTGGGTCCTAGTGTTGGCTCTGATAGTCACTGATTGTATGACCTTTAGCCAGTTCGTTAACACAGTCTTTATTTCCTAATGTGTTAAATGAAGATAACATCAGCAGCAAAAACAGCATAACATTGATAATGATAGGATTTTCATAATGGTTAAATGAATTAATACATGTAGAGAACTTAAAATAGTGCTCTGAACCAAATAGGTATTCAAATTAATATTATTTTTGTTTTTGTTATCTCTTGTTACATCTTTGACATTTAAAATTTTTAACCACTATCATTTAAAAAATGTTTCTTTTTCATGTTCTATGAGAGTATGCTTTCCTGATATTCCTCTTATACTTCTCACCTTTATTTTATTGTCTCCTTGTGTTTTATTCATTCTTTGTTCGTTGTATTTTCCAAGACTCCATCCTCAAACCTCTGCTCTGCTCAATTTATATGTCATACTGATCAGAATGCATTCACATTAATGGTTTCAGTTTTTATTTCTCTGCAGGAATTTTCAATCCCAGACTTTTCCCTCTCTCCCCCAAAGTATGTAACTATGCTATAGACCATCCAGTCTATGTACAATTATACTCCTATTTGAATGGCCCTCAAAACCTCTGTCATTGTAGGTCCAAGATTCACTCATTATTTTAACCTAGATCATCATGTATTCTTCAGGTAGATAGTGAATAGCAACACTGTCTAACAAATGTCCAAGCCATATGCCAGGGAATCTGTCTTAGGCTTCTTTGTTTTCCCAGTACTTGACATAACACTTATTAGCTAGTAGATGGAGAATGAAATGGCAACTGTATGGCTAGATGGATAAATGTTTGGGTAGGGTCTATTCAGGTGTAGATGGATTATCAAATGATCCTGTAACCTATAAATTTATTTAGTTAAGTAGTATCTAGTTATAATGTGTAGTTGAAGGTCAAGAGTGAAAAGGCACATTCTCAGTAGAATGTACATCCCAATGTACCATTTTATCTTACCCTACTATGCATATATAACCACTGTAGGCTAAAAATCTTCCATTAATATGATTGAACAAGCACTCAAATGATATTTTTTTCTCAAATTCAGTCCAGGCTATAAAAGTTTCCTCTTTTTTCCACAATTAAAGATATATACCAGCATAATGGGAGGAACTGCTTTACTTCATCCTGATGTCAAATGATGACCTTTTAAAAATACAGACTGTCTATGATATCAAAATTAATTATAGATATATAATATACTCACTGGGATGAATCCAAACAGCTCATCATGTTTATGTAAAAACCATTTGGCATTCTAAAACAATATCTAACATAGTAAAATGTCAGTACTTAAAGCTAACTAAGGTTAAGACAAATTGAAATCAGAGACTATTTTTAAGGAAAATAAATTTTATTACTTTTATATATCTATAGTTTACTACAATAGATTAAGTAAAAAATGTGCAAAGTATACAAACTAATGTATCTTTCTATTGCAAGTTAAAAATAGTGTATAATTGAGCCAGGATGAGTGGTGCACTTCTCTAATGCCAGCAGCCCAGGAGGCTGAAGCAAGAGGATAGCAAGTTCAAAGCCAGCCTCAGCAACTTAGTGAATCCCTAAGCAACCCTGTCTTAAAATTAAAAAAATATAAAGGTGATGAGCATATGGTTCAGTGGTTATGTGTCCCCAAGTTTAATCCCTGGCACCTCCCAAAAAAGTGTTCAATTATAATATCAGTTGTTTCTGTGACTAGTGGAAAATATTTCAGAACAGTGAGCTACATTTTATCTTATATTAAACAGCTTTCTTATAATAGTATTTATGCTATTAATTTTACAAACCAAAAATTAAGTAGAAGACTAATCAGTAACTATAAATCCTCAATTATAATGGGCTTCCCACTACCAAGTGGAGCAGTAATGATAATAAACAAAACAATGGTGTTCAAAGGTTATAGAGACTGCTATTTAAACACAAGTTGATATGTTAACCAAAGTCAGAATGGAATACACTGACTGCTTTCTTAATGCACAGAAAACTCTCAAATAGAAATAAACCCAATGAAAATAGTAGTCTACAATGAGTGCCAACCACTCAGTTATACCTGTCTTGATTACCAGATTCTTGATTTCATGACCCAATCACTGGTTTTGTAGAGTCTGTGTAGCCCTGATCCTTATTTACAAAATATCTTAAGTAATTCTTTAGCTCATTTACAACTTCTCATAACTGTATGGAGGTGGCATGATTTATTAAAAAGGAGTTTATTTACATCCTGAAGTAAGAAACATAATTTCATGGTACTGTGCTATGTACATTCTGTTTGTTCATCCATAGCCAATTTTTGCCATTCTCTATCCTGCTCTCTATTCTGGGGGGCTGACATGTGTCACCATTGAGCTCCCAGGCTCTCTGGCTTCCAGTTGGTTTAGGCACTGGGGAGCCCTAATAGGAAACTTAAGAGAGTAGGCAAAATGAGATCAGGATATTTATGCTCCTAATTCCCTACTTCTGAGGTTGCCACAGGCTGGCTGTGTCTCTTGATAAAATGTTACTGCTTTTTCTCAAGGTGGTTTCTCATTATGATTCTTTGTTTCTGACCACTTCTTCTTTCCCTCCTGCTTTTTGGTCTAGACATTCTAACAACTCTATGGCTACAAGGTTCTTGGATTTTCTGGAGTGGTTTTCTTATACCCTGCTTATGTTGTGACTTATTCCTTTGTAGATAAACCTCTTAGATCACACAGCCCAAACAATAGGAATATGTCTATAAAGCTAAGATACACCAGAATCAGTGGGGAGATATTGAAAAGGTTTTTTTAGTATATTTTCTGTTGCTATAGCGGAATCACCAAAACCAGATAATTTGTCAAAATAAAAGAGGCTTAGTTTGACTTCTGATTCTGGAGTCTAAGAAGTTCAAGAGTATGGTACTGACATCTTTTCAGCTTCTAGTAAGAATATCATGATATTTCAACTCATGGTGGAAAGTGGAAGGGCAAATGGGTGTATGTGAAAGAGTCTTTTCTATTCAACATTCAGTCACTGTGAAAATAAAATACCTGATAGAATAAACTTAGGGGAAAGAAAGGTTAATTTTGACTCATGGTTTCAGAGGTTTCAGTCCATGGTCCCTTGGTTCTTTTGCCTTTGGACCTGTGATGAGGCAGTACATCCTGGTGGGGAGAGTGCCATGAGGAAGATGCTTACCTCATGGTGGGTATAAAGTTACAGGGGCAGAGTTACAATGTCCCTTTCAAGGGCACATCCCCAAGAACCTAACTTCCTTCCACTAGACCCCACCTGCTAAAGATTAAATACCTCCTAATAATGTTATGGGCTGCGGAATAAGCCTTTTTTCTAATATTATTTTTTAGTTATAGTCAGACACAATGCCTTTATTTTATTTATTTATTTTTATGCAGTGCTGAGAATCAAACCCAGGGTCTTGCACGTGCTAGATGAATGCTCTACCACTGAGCCACAAACCTAGCCCCAGGAATAAGCCTTTAACTCATAGATCATTGGGGGGACATTTAAGAACCAAACCACAGCAGAGGCAAAACTTGAGAGGCAGTATTGCTCTATAACAACCTACTCTCACAGTAACTAATTCAGTCTGGTGAGAGCAAGAGTTCACTCAGCTAAAAAAAGGCATTACTGAATTCACGAGTATACCAATGACCATCTCCCACTGTGTCTCCCTTCCCAATAATGCTCTCTTGTAGAGCAAGCCTCAACAGGAGTTGTGGAGACAAACCATACTCAAGCTATAGCAGGTTTTAAATAGGGAGTAAGGTGAACAAATTTATATTAGTTACTAATCTTTCTCCAGGGTAGAATTTATAATGTAAAACCAAAACTTGGGGTAGAAGATTTGTATACAGTGTACTAAAGACATGAAGGGGGGGGGGAATGCAGTGCTTTCCATTAGAAACAGGGAAGAAGGTATGTATGAAGGAAATTTGTAACTGATTGTGTGCGCATGCATACACACACACTATATATATATATATATATATATATATATATATATATATATATATATATATATATTAGATGAGGGTTAGGTAAGAATCTAGAATCTCTGTTAGGTTTTATTGTTAAAGGATAAAGAGGTTGGTAATTTTGTTTATTTTCTACAGCATTATTTCTATTTTTGATACCAATTTAAAGAAGTTGTTTAGAAAAAATGTAATCCTATTTGTTGTTAATATTCTAAATAAAGGATTTCTTAACCAAATCTAAAGGACTTCTCTTAGACTCATAATGATGCCAAAAATAGCCTCAATATAAGCTGATTGTACAAAATGTACTCCACATGAATTCTTTAATGTTGTTAAAAGAAGTTTCCAATACACCTAACTACTCTTGAGTTTCCTCAGAAGATTCTAAGAAAAGTGGTTTATTTAGGAGGTAAGGGAAATATCAGAGGAGTGAGGAAGTGAGAACACTAAAGCAAGGAAGCAAGGTAGCCAATAAAAGATGGTCCATTATCAACCAGCTACCACTGTAAGCCACTGCAAATTTCTCCCTCCAGGGAAACTCTAGATCCCTTGGAAGACACATGCCTCAGAGTTATCTCCCATAAGGGCATAAGAGTGTCCAAACCCAAATTCCTATGATCAGTCATTAGTGATAGACTATTCCTAGGACATGGTGAGGAGATATCAACTTCAATATGTTTACCCTGCCACTTGGATTTCTGTTACCACAAGAATTTGCTTTGCCATCCAAAATCCTTCAGGCAATAAAATGCAAACTCTGGTACTAAAAATTGGGCTAATGAATAGTAATGGTAGGAGATCTGGGCATTCTGCTGTAGAACCTTTCTAAATGATGACTCATATTTGACTCTGGGGATTGACAAAATAGTTGAAATTTATACATATAGGTGCTGGGGTTGTGGCTCAGTGGTAGAGAGATTGCCTAGCATGTGTGAGGCACTGGATTTAAACCTGAGCACTATATAAGAATAAATAAAATAAAGGTTTTGTATTCATCTACAACTAAAAAATGTTTTAAAAATTTATATGAATACATATAAACATATATATGTGTATACACACATATATGTGTTCTAGGTCATCTTCAGGAAGATAATTTAACAGAAATCATGGTTAGCATGTGAAAAAAGTAAGGAATCTTATCTATTGTCCTAGTCTTAATGCAATGAACAATGTTTTTCAATGAGCAATATAAACATGAGATAATGTTTGGATGTTAAATTGAAAATGTCTTCTCCAGACTATTATTTATCAGTGTTCATTTTTTCCTTTCATTACAGTTGAAAGAATTCAGAATCAGTGGGATGAAGTACAGGAACACCTTCAGAATCGGAGGCAACAATTGAATGAAATGTTAAAGGATTCAACACAATGGCTGGAAGCTAAGGAAGAAGCTGAGCAGGTCTTACGACAGGCCAGAGCCAAACTTGAATCATGGAAGGAGGGTCCTTATATAATGGATACAATCCAAAAGAAAATCACTGAGACCAAGGTTAGTATCAAAGATGTATTCTCAAAACAAAATACTGGTAAACTGAGTAAAATTATGCCATGGATTAAATATTAATGATTTTTAAATATAAATTTATTAAAGGAAAAATACATTTAAATTGAAGTAACTTTTGAGTCATAATAGAGATAAGTGGAAAATTGATGGCTAATATCAATCTTAAATTGATTTTATTTTATCTGGGTAGAGTGGGATAGTTTTTATATTGAACTATATTTAAAGATCACTTCAAAATTGATGTACATACCACACTTAGTTAGTAGCATGAAGTCAGCTATTTGGGTTTAACTCCTTCCTAGAAAAACAAATAACAAATCTACTCCTTACCTTATTTGAGGGCCTAAATAGAGAAGTGGCTATAGCACAAGGCAGGAATAAGGCGTACTCTGATTTTTTCTTCCCATTCTCTGACCTCAAGCCCAAATCATTCTTCCCTTCTTTCTTTTCCTTCACTTTTTCCTTGTTTCCTCCCAAACTTTACCAGATATATATCTACTTAATAGTTTAGAACTGCTTAGGATATGAAAAAGGGAAAGGAAGTAAAATTTATCTAACAATATATTTTATAAAACACCATGGATGATGCTTTGCATTCATTTGAATCTTTCAAATGTGGCACTTGTAGATCAGTAGAAAATACCTTAAATGCTAGAGAATGAATACTTGTAAAGGAATTTTAAGCAGAAATTCCCTACCATTTTAAGCATGATAGAAGGTTGATCAGACTGAGTACTTGATCAAAATCCTTTACAGATTTTTGTATCTGTTAAAAAAGGCCTTTTGCTAAACAGATATCTGAATCTTATATTAATTATACCATCTTAGAAGAAAACCATATAGTTTTCTTGGATTAAGAGGTTTTTGTTTCTAAATTAAGTTAAATTATGCTAAGCTACAATAAGAAATAAACACTGAAATGACAACAGCTAAATACAATGAAGAATAATAAGATTCATTCCTTGATTATATCATAGCCCAATGGAAGCTAAAAAGCCCTTTTTAGGAGCTCTGTCCAAATGGTCACTTGGGGATAAGCTTTTCCAAATTTTGGAAACTATCATATTAAATATATGGCTGCCCAAGGCCACTGGAGGAGAGGAAGAGAGAATATAGTTAGTCAATCAATCCATGGGGTTTTTAGCCGAGCTTGAAAATTTTACCATATCTCATTGACAAGAGCATGTTTCCAATTTATTTTCATAAAGAGTAATTGATGAGCTTTTAACCAATCTGTATCATAGCCACTTTGTCAAAGGATCTAAGCTGCTATGAGAACAAGATTTTCATTTATATGATACGAATATTAAAAGGCCACATAGGATTTTAAGTCTTAACATTAGCTCTGTTGGAAGCAAAATCTATGTAGACTAAAATTCTTTCTCTCATGAGATGCTTATTTTCACTAATATGAATAAGCATAGATTGCATTAGTCATTTCTAATGATCATTTTCCTATTTCCTTGTCTGACTATGTGAAACAAAATCCAAGTGGTTATTCTCTAAGGATCTGGTCTTACCGAGAAGGTACGCTCCATAAATTCAGGATACTATGAATTTAGAAAATTATAGACTAAAGTGGTAATGGATGAGAAAGAATTAGCAGGAAAACAAATTTTCCCTGGAAGAGATAGATGAGGGAAAGGAAAGATGAGAGGCATATAGTAATAGATTTGATTAGGGATAGAGGAGCCTCGATATTGGCAAATGAGAAATAATCTTAACCTAAGGGAATCTTAAAGTTATGGCAAAGATGATTAGGATTTAATAGCTCTCAGAAGAGTAAGTGGCTTCCAATAAGACCAAAAATGGCAAAAAGAATTGTGAAAGAAAACAAAACGATCTTACTCTCAACCATGTAAATGTTTTAAATAAATACATAAAACAAAAACAGTATTGTATTACAATTACTATCCTTGTCAAACTTTTGAAATTTAAAACAAAATGCTCTAGAATGTTCTATCTGAAACTTCATTATAAAAAGGGCTCAACCATTCTCTATAGAAATGGATATTTTGTGTTTTGTGTTCTGTATTTAGGAATTTAATTATATATATATATATATATATATATATATATATATATAGTTGTACATTCAATATAAGTTCATAAGACAGATAAAGATAACAAAAGCTGTGATCTTCCCATTCATTTCCTGAATAACATATGCTAATAACAAAAGTATTCCTAATGTTAATACTTACTTTTAGTGAGTGAGTGGTATGTGTGAAAAACTATGCTAGTCACTTCACATATATTGGTTTATTTCACCTTTTCAAAATCTCCTTATGAAAGTATTCTTCTTCCTGTTTGAAAATAAGAAAACAAGGCTAGAAAGGTTCAGTAACGCAGCTATGATGTGAATACATAGCAGTTACTCTTGTAGATAATCTCACAGATTTCCTCTTCCACCTATTGTCTGTGTGGCTAAAACAAATTAAGAAAACACCATGAGGGCCTGAAGGAAAGACAATTGTAATTATTAATTGACAGATAAGATCATATTGTATTACTTACATAAGCCAGTAGGTAGAGAAAACAGGCAGGGGAAAGTTTTTGTATTATTTTCTACTATGAAAGACCCAATTGCTCTATTTTATTTTATTTTATTTTATTTTTAAAGAGAGAGTGAGAGAGGAGAGAGAGAGAGAGAGAGAATTTTTAATATTTATTTATTTTTTTTTAGTTCTCGGTGGACACAACATCTTTGTTGGTATGTGGTGCTGAGGATCGAACCCGGGCCGCACGCATGCCAGGCGAGCGCGCTACCGCTTGAGCCACATCCCCAGCCCCAATTGCTCTATTTTAAATGAAATTGGTATTTTAAAATTCTTCTTAGAATTTAATTTTGGGGGCAAACAAAATAAGCTCTGGTCTTTATGTTTGATATATTTTCACTACTGAGTGATATTAGCAGGATTATCACTTATACGATTTTATTTAAGGAAGAAAGTAAAAACAGACATGATGTGAAATTGGGGAATTTGACCAGGATTTCCTTCCTCATAAATTCTCTCTGAGCCTGTGTGCCTGAGACT
The DNA here is from genome assembly GCF_045843805.1 of Urocitellus parryii. NCBI lineage: Eukaryota > Metazoa > Chordata > Mammalia > Rodentia > Sciuridae > Urocitellus > Urocitellus parryii. The sequence goes on from NC_135547.1 coordinate 106,476,928, forward strand.
GGCAAGAGAGACTGTGGGCTTCATTAGAGTTGGAGAGCTGTGATTGTAGCAGATATCCTCCCTTAAGAATTATCACTGATGACTACCCTGTCACTAATGAGCAAAAATGAAATAGTTTCAAAGACAACCACCAGCATTGTTACACCCTTTTATAATCTAGACTAATCACCATACCTGAACCTTAAAAAATCACCAAGAATCCTGATGTATTAATGATCCATAATTGCTAATCTTTATCTATAATCTCTTCTAGTTCTTATCTACATATATTTTAATTTTCCTAATAATGTAGGTAAAATGTTTAATTTTGATTTGTAAGTTCAGCATTATGGCATAAATTTTATCAAAATTGCTACATAACTTTTAATAATATTTTTAATTTTATAGCATTAAGTCCCATTTTTATTTCCTTACTAGTTTGACATTTTGAAAAACTCTTCATATGGTAAGAAAAAATAGTAGAGAAGAAATTGGAACGATAATAATCCATTTGCATAATAGAAATCAAATCTGAGATGGCATCTGGGAAAAACCTATCTTAAAACCATGGACAGGATAGAAAGAAACTGCAACAGGAGAGTCCTAATTTACCTAACAGAATGTAGATGGCCCATTGTGTCAATTAGTAATGTGTAGGTTCTTAAAAAAAGTCCATATTTATCATTTATTTCTTTGCCATATAATCCTTAAGTTTTTTTAAAAAAATATGAATTAGAAAATACTTAATTTTGTCAACCACAAGTCTTCATCTGATCTCCTCCACAGACCTGATATAATAATGTTCTTTTGAGATAGAAGACAGATGTTAGGGCAAAACATACAAGATTTCCCTCCTAATCAAAATGCCTGCCAACAGGCCATGACAAAATCCCATGAGAGATAGTGCCATTTAGAACTTTGATAAGAGGCAAAAATAGTATTCCATTGGTTCCTAAAACTGCCATCAGTGGTCATCATGGGATTTATTTAATTTGGCAGAATCTTGGTTGAGTTCACAACCCGTTCCCTAGGATATTAAGATTGGTCCAAACTTGGCAATGAATTCTTTGGAAAAATTATTTCTTCATCATAATTTTAAACTTTCATTTCCAGTGTCAAGAGAGATTTGCCCAGGCTCAGAGTTTTCATTTATTTTTCTCCTTTCAGCTTTTGAAAGAGAAATTCCTTTTTTGTCTGCTTTGTGATTGCTTTTGTGTCAAATTCAGCATAAAAGCTTTTCAAACATGACGGCATTAACTGTTTTCTGCTTGGCTGAACTAAGAGTACATGAATTCAATATAGAAGTGAAGTCTTGTTTGAGCCTAGCCGATTTGGCTATATAATACTTAAAACTATTTGAAGCAAGAAATCCAATAATTTTCAAATTATTAAATAAACATTTCCAAGGCTGCAAAATCTCTGTTTTGAAGACATTCTTTAGGGAATCAGAACTCAGATATATTGTAATCAAATAATTAATTTTCAAACTAGAACTGTTATATATAGTATGTTGGCTATTTGAGGATCTCAAATTATTTTACTAGAAAAGAAAGTAATCAGGGGGAAATTTTTTTCAAAAATGGAAGTAAAGCCTTGAATTTTTAATTATTTTTGGAGGGATGGATGGTATTATATGATATCCTATCTGCCTTAAAGACAGGTATAATTGTGGAAACTTAATTATTGTTTTGTAGATTTTGCTTATGTTTTTACAGTTACACAAAATTAAATCAGCAAGTTGACCTACATTAGTAATTTGAGGTTTGGATTTCTTGTACAATAATAGCAAACATCAGAAATCTTGCTAGGACCTATCATTTCTCCATGCATTTTTAAATTCCCTTTTGCTTTCCCCTAAAGCTTCAACATGATTAAAGAGAAAGAATCAATAAGCTAAAACATACTTTAAGAGTATAAGTACTATGGCCGGGGGAGCTGTAGCTCAGTGGCAGAGTGCTTGCCTGGTATGTGTGAGGTACTGGGTTTGATCCTTAGCACCACATAAAAATAAAATAAAGGAATTCTGTCCATTTATAAGTACAAAAAAAAATACTAAGGCCAGACATGGTGGCACATGCCTGTAATCCCAGCAGTTTGTGAGGTTGAAGTAGGAGGATGGTGAATTCAAAGCCAGACTCAACAAAAGTGAGGTGCTAAGCAACTCATTGAGACTCTGTCTCTAAATAAAATACAAAATAGGGCTGGGGTTGTGGCTCAGTGGTTAAAAGACCCTGAATTCAATCCCCAAAAAATGGCCCCCACCACCAAAAAACAAAAACAGTAAAAGTACTATGAAATTTCTCAAGGTATACAAGGAGAGCACATTCTACATCACTGGTAGAGCATAAGTAGTAATGGGCTAGTATCCCGCTGGTCCTGCTCTATTGTATAAATATTTAATGGCAAGTCATCATGTCTTGTATTACTTTAGGCCTTGATTGTACCATATTTTTCATAGTTTGTTTTTCACAGTTTAACTTATTCCATGCATGAAAATATGTCATTCTGGAAATCCACTTGTCCACAACAACAATGAAAATGCTGGTAAATATTGTTTAAATCATCTTTTCTGAACTCTTGAAATTAACCAAAGGACTGCCAACAATTTCTGACCTATTAAACTTCAGTAAGAACAGCAACGTTTGAGATTCTTTACCTTGGCCTTTCCCCATCATTTTCTCCCAGCTCTATAGTAGTCTTGAAAGTCAGGAGACTTATATCCATGGAAATTATGAAAATTAGCATCTTTGTATCCACCAGAGAATGTAGACAGGCTTGGAGTTCCTCAAAAAGGCCTATTGTATCCCTAGAACATCACATTATTAGATCTGTCTTGCAGCTTCCTAGAAAAATTCTATGCACAGAACCTTGTCATTATTTGCCCTAATATATAGCTAACTCCCCAGGCAAAGTTGTACAGCCAGATTGTCCAAATGAATCAGTAGCAATTATTTTACATAGCACCTTCCTTAGTCTATACTACTAGTTGAAATAAGCATGTGTCTTGAGAAGAAAAAAATTTTAAATGAAGATCGGAACAATTAAATGTCCACAGAGGACATGAACAAGCTCTGACATATTCCTAGGAGATACAAAAGACTGTATGCTTGTGTTAACAAATAGAGAGTATAAATAAAGAGACAGAATATATAAACAACAACCAAATTGAAATTCTGAAGTTGAAAATCACAACTAGAATGAAATTTTCATTAGGGAGTCTCAGAAACAGGGATAAACTGGCTGAATACAGAAGAAATAATCAGCAAACTTGATGAGAGGTCAATAGGGATAATTCAATCTTAGAAACAAAAAGAGAATTAAGAAAATACATGAAACAAGAACTGACAGAATTAAAGGGAGAACAGACAATTCAACAAAAGTAGTTGGACATTTCTCATTTTTAATAATGAATAGAACATTTAGGCAAATCAACATGGAAATGGAAATATGAAAAACCTATTAACTTACAAGACCTAATAGACATCTATACAACAATCCACCCAATAATAGCAGAATACATATACCTCTCAATTATACAAGAAATGCTTTCCAAGGTAGACAATATACTATGCCATACCTCTCAATACATTCACAAGCATTAAAATCATATAATGTAGACTTTTCTAACTACAGTAGAATGAAATTAAAAATCAGTAGAATAAGTTAATTTAAGAGTTTACAGCCAGGCACAGTGGCACACACCTGTAATCCCAGTGGCTCAGGAGGCTGAGGCAAGAAGATAAAAAGTTCAAATTCAGCCTCAGCAATTTAGTGAGGCCTTAAGCAACTGTGGTTAAGCACTCCTGGGTTCAATCTCCAATATCAAAAAAAGAAAAAGAATTTACAAATGTGATAAAATCATATAACATATACTTAAGTAGCCAAAGGTCAAAGAAGAAAACCAAACGTAAAAGTACTTCAAGAAAGAATAAATAAAAATAAAACATTCAAAACTTTATGAGAGGTAGCCGAAGCAATGCTTAAGATAAAACGTGTAACTATATGTACCTATATTTAAAAAGAAGAAAGATCTCAAATCAATAGCCTAACCTTTTACCTTAAGAAACTAGAAAAAAAGAGAAAGATTAAATCTATAGCAATCAGAAGGATACAATAAATACTAGAGTTAAATGAAGTAGAGAAAATAAATACAGTAGAGAAAATCAGCAAAACCAAAATGTGGTTATTTGAAAAGATCAACAAAATTGACAGACAACTCTTTAGATACACTAATTTTTGAAAAGAGAAGAATGCCATACAATGTGGACAGCAACATATGATAATAGACGCAGAGATTGGCATGACAGAGCTGCGAGCCAGAAAAATACCAAGGATATATGGTCACTGCCAGAAGATAGGGAGAAACAAGGAAGGATACTAAACTACAGTTTTCAGTGGGAACATGGCTTGTTGGAATAGGAGAACAGAGGCTTGATTTTGGATCTTGCTTTCAAAACTCTGAGACTGTAAAATTGTGTTGTTTTGAGGTGCTCAGTTTGTAGCACTTTATTATAGCAGACTTAGGGAACTAATACAGAAGGGGAGTTCCTCAGACTAAAAAAAAGGGCAACTACAAGAAATCCATAGCTAACATGGGAATGAAAGTCTGAATGCTTTGCCTTAAGGACAGCAACAAAAAGAAAATACAAAAAAAAAAAAAAACACAATGAAATACCACTTTATACCATTAAGATGGCTAAAGTCAAGAAGCCAGATAATAACAAGTGTTGATGGTATAGAATAATTGGAACCTTCATACATTATTGGTGGGAATTTAAAATTGGGAAAACTAGCAATTTCCAGAAACTACACATGGAATTATTGTATGACATAACCATTCTACTCTCAGGTATATACTCAAGAAAAATGAAAATATATAGATATAAATCCTTCACTCAAATATCCATGACAGCATTATTTATAATAGCCAAAATGTAAAACCAACCCAAATGTTTTTTGGCTGATAAAAATGTGGTACTTCCAACAGTGGAAGATTTGACAATGAGAAGAAATTAAATGCTATAACATGGCTGAACCTCAAAAACATAAAGCTAATTGACATAAATCAGTCCCAGAGGACTGGGAGCAGGGGACAATGGATGGTGAACAATAACTGTTAATGGCATAGGATTTCTTTCTAGAGTGAAGAAAGTATCCCAGAATTAGGTTGTGTTGATGGTTGTACAACTGTGTGAATATACTAAAAACCACAAAATTTTGTACTTTAAATTGATCAACTTAATAGTTTATGAACTGTATTCAAAAAAGTTGCTTTTAAAAGGATATCTTCATGTCATTAAGATTACAAATCTTTTCTTGTTTCTTAAAGTGCAGATGTATAATCCCCTGTAATTAAAAGGCACTGGTATTTGTAAACAATAATACAGTTTACTACCACTTTCTGGAGATCTGTCCTCTGGCATTCTCTCTAGAGTCATTTCTACCCAACCATTTCCACACCCTCTCAACTAGACTACTCTTAGATGCCTTGGGTAGCTTGATGATTTGTTAATTACAACACTGCTTAAGCCTTTTAATAAAGTCAGCAAATTAAAGAGAGCCCAGATAAAGGGAATGCTTTCCAAAATGTCATAATGAAATTAAGGTAATGAAGCACTTGGAGGACTCTCCTCCCTTCTTTTTGTATAAAACTTATTCCAAAGAAGCTGGAAGAGAAATGGGGCCTGAAAGTAAAGAGGGGGAAAAATAAATTGTATGCCATTAGTTTAATTATAAAAATTCATTACATGAAGCCATGTAAGACAGAAAATAATGGAACTCTAATGGGTTGGCCGATAACACATTTACTTGCCTGCTCTCAGCTTGTAGTCATTGTTGAAAGGACAAAAAAGTAACAACGTTGGTATGTAGCCCTCAAAGCAATTGAAAAGATTAATCATTTCCAGTAAGCTGGAAAATGAGGGCCATTTTCTTAAATACTATCCCCTCTATAGAGTGTTACCTTCTGAAACAGAGTTGTTTGGTAATGTCGAGGGTTTAATAGATGAGTCTTGAAGTTAATGGTGGGAGGTTTTACTTTTGAAATAGCTTCCTTACGGATATTTTAACATTTCTATTATAAATACATAAAGACTTTTTATAGGTCATTTTAAGTCACACAAGGAAATTTGTGTTTCTTTTCCCAGTAAAGATTTATAGAAAGAACATTAATTCAATCTTAGGGCTAAATCATTTAGTGATTTTTTTTTTATAAACCAAATGTATTTTTTCTGCTACCTTTTTTAGGAAATGTCTTATTTGTATACAATAATTTTCCAATCATAATCATACAATGATCATCAAGAAGAGAATTTATATTCTTCAAAATTAAGTTATAGAAGACCAAATTATTTTTCTTAAATTCCTTTATATGAAAATACATCTCCAACTAGATTGAACCCCAAATTGAGAATCCATAGAACTGCATTTTTATGTCACCTCTCTTACTATGCATCTTTTGTTTCTATTTTCACATTTTTTATTGGTACATTACACTTGTTCATATTGATGGAATTTGTTGTTACATATTTGTACATGCACGCAATATAATTTGGCCAATATCACTCCCCAGTACTTCCTCCTCCCTCCCTATGACTATGCCATCTTGAACAAGTCCCTTAACTTCCAGAGATTTTGAATTGTCACATGGACAATTATGAGATTGCATGAGAAAAGGAGAGCAAAAGGTTAAAGTGGATGCACAGATGAAAATTATATATAATGAAGTCCTTCTGATCTGAAGAGAGATTTGAACTTTCATGTCTTCTATGTACTATACACACAATGAAAGAGTTTACATAGAGGAGCAACAGAAGTTCTATTTGTGTTACAAAAAGACTACTTAAACAATTGTATGGAGATGAGAAAGCAAGTTTGGGCACATGCCTCTAATCCCAGCGACTCAAGGGTCTGAGGCAATAGAATCGTGAGTTCAAAGCCAGCCTCAGCAACTTAGCGAGACCATGTCTCACAAGGAAAAGTAAAAAGGGCTGAGGAGGGGCTGGGCTTATGGTTCAGCGGTAGAATTCTTGCTTAGCACGTGCAAGGAGCTGGGTTCAATCCTCAGCACCACATAAAAAGAAATAAAATAAAGTTATTGTTTCCAACAATTAAAAATTATTTTTAAAAAGGGATGAGGATGTGGTTCTGTGATTAAGTCCCCCTGGGTTCAATCCCTGGTACCCAAAAGAAAAAAGGAAACAAAAGTAAAAAGGATGAACAAGAGACAAAGGGGACCTAAAATAAGGTAGTAACAATGGAGGTAGAAGATTTGGATATAAGGGAAAATTATGATGTACCTCCTTTAGGGGTGTGCTCCCTGCTTCCTTCTTCAGTCCTCCTTCGTCAGCTGAGGATCAATTTACAATCAGAGGGAATATAAAACTGAGCCAGGGACAGAACCATGGAGAACAGTAATATTTAAGGGACAGGTAAAAAAGAAAAACTTGAATCATACAAGAGAACAGAGGAAATCCAAAAGGAGGAAGCCAAGAAAGGAAAAAAAAAACTTTAAGGAAATGACAGTAGTCAATAGTACCAGCTGCTGCAAATGAATCAAGTAAGTGAGAGCCTAAATCGTTACACAGACATTGGCCATTGCAAATTTGAATCCATTACATATTTTTCCTCACCAAAAGTGCTACAAGCAGGGCTGGGGTTATGGCTTAGCAGTAGAGCACTCGCCTCACATGTGCAAGGCCCTGGGTTCAATCCTCAGCACCACATATAAATAAATAAAATAAAGTTATTGTTTCCAACTACAACTACAAAAAATAAATATTAAAAAAAAATCCTGCAAGCACAATTCGTAATAGCCAAATTATGGAGCCAGCCTAGGTGTCTATCAACAGATGAATGGATAAAGACAAGAAAGTGTGTGTGTGTGTGTGTGTGTGTGTGTGTGTGTATATATATATATATATATATATATATATACACAAAAAAATAAAGTTTTATTCAACCGTAAAGAAGAATAAAATTATGACATTTGCTGGTAAATGGATGGAACTGGACAACATCGTGCTAAGTGAAATAAGCTAGACCTAAAAATCAAGGGTTGAATGTCTTCTCTCATATGTGGAAGCTAGAGGAAAAAAAAAACAGAATAAAAAAGGGACCTCACAAAATATAATGAATATCAATGTAGGAGGGGAAAAGGATTGAGAAGGAGGGTCAAAGGGAGGGCATCGGGAGGTACTGGGGAATAAAACTTATCAAATTATGCTATGTTCATGTATGAATATTCCACAACAAATCCTGCTTTTAGAATTATAGTGCACTAATTAAAATAATAATAATAGAAAGAAGACCACTAGAGTAGAGGAGGAGGATTAGGGGAAAGGAGCAAGGAAAGCAAAGGGAGGCACTGGGGAACAAGATTGATCAAAATATGTTATGTGCATATACAAATATGTCACAATGAAACCCACTATTATGTATAATTATGCACAAATAAAAAATCACAAAAACTGCTGGAATGAAATGAAAATATTAGTGGCATACAACAGTAAGGATGCGTTGCCTTTCCATGAGTTTACAATTTGGGTGGAGTGGCACTTCATGCTTCAGAATTGATTGAGGTGACTGTGCTTCCACATGTCATCCATACTCCTCTTGGGATGAGCAGGCTAACATATGGTATGTTTGTCTTATAGGGATGGGAAGTTCAAAAGGGATAGTCTCATTGCATAAACACATTTCAAGCCTGTGCTTGTGTCGCTTCTATTAACTTTTCATTAGGATTAGGCAAAGCAAGTCACATGGTCAAACTCAGGGTTAAAGGCAGGAAAGTAAATTCAGCCTTTTGTTAAAGGAACTTCCTAGTTACATAGGAATGATCATGGCTACAGGGGGAGGTAAAGAATTAAGGGCTTCAGTGACTTCTATCAGAATAGTTTTAGTGGAACAGCAAAGGAAGAAACCTGATTTTGATGAAATTTTAGAGTGGCAGAAATGTAACCAAGTTAAGGCAATGAGTGAATATTTACTTTCTGAAGAGTGTGACTATGGAAGGAAAGAAAATGATAAGAGTCCAGATTTCTTTTTCTTTTTTTTTAAGAGGAGACACTCATATTTGAAGGCTGTAAAGAAGGACCCTGCAGAGAGGCAAGAAATTGGAACACACATCGAGAAAGGGAGTACATGGAGGAGGATCCCAGAATAGATGGGTGCCCAGATGGTGAAATCAACTTCCAATAGCAGAAGAATCACCTCTTCCTCTGAAACTAGAGAAGGATGCAAAATATAAATTCTGATATTTCATGAAATCAATGCTAGATATATGAAATTACCCGTGTGGAATTCCTAATGAGATTTCTTTTAGTTCATATCAACAGGGTTCAATCTGCAAACCACACCAGGTATTTCAAACAAAAGGAATTTAATATGGAAGACTGGTTCTATGGATAATGGAGGAGCTAGAAAATATAACAGGAGATAGTGAGGCAATTCTAAATTTAGCAGCTTCAGGAAGCTGTTACCACATCAAGGGCTGGAGGGCCAAGTAATATCAAAGCCCAGAAACCACAACTATCTGGTGCTAACTCAACCACTGTGAAGACTGCTCAGCAAATATCATGGAGGGAGGGATTGACCAGTGGAAAATGGAGACACAAAGGAAACACTGCCCAAATGGAGAGAGCAGGGGAGAAATTCTCTAGTTTCACCATTTATCCTGCTCTTCTATTATTACCAAAAGCTTGGTCCTTGGCCCTGATGCCAATCCAATAACTAGGACATGGTTTTTGAGAAAAAGGAAAAAGAAGTTTTATTGCTTTGCTAGCAAAGGAGAAACACAGGGGACTCCTGTCCCAGAGGCTGTGATTCTGCCCATGGGGGAACAGGAATTTTGTTGGTTTTTTTTTAACTTTTTTAAAAACTATTTATTTAGTTTATGTGGTGCTGAGGATCCAACCCAGGGCTTCAAATGTGCTAGGTGAATGCTCTACCACTGAGCCACAACCCCAGCCCAGAACAGGAAGTTTTTAAAGAGGTGATTATAAAGCTATATTCCACTCATTTTCTATCCAGAGTTGTAATTCACTCGTTAATTTAGGAACTAGTCTCTTCTGAGATCTTCTGGTGCCATTCCCAAAGTCTGGATTACTTCTTTCCTATGGTGGGTGTGTACTCAAGGAAAAATAACTATCTAGGATGGGGAAGAAAGGTAGTCTTCTTTCCCCTGAGATTAAGAAGGGGGAGAGATTATGGAAGAACAGGGAGAGAGGGTGGGGGAAAGAAAAATGGCCTTTTAAAAATAAGCTGTAGTGGCACAGCAGCAAGGGCTATATTCAAAGCATAAAGAAGACAACTGTTACAGTATCTCTTGCCAGCATCTCTCATTGGTCTGATCCAATATGCTAGCTAGCAAGAGATCCTGGGAAATTCTGATCCCCTATAGGGTTTAGTTTCTCCACAGTACTGAGTAGAGAGTGGACAGAAAATGGATCTGAGTTAATAAATTCTTAGTTGTTAGTTCACAAAGCTAAATTTCCTTAGTTCATATATGCAAACACTTTATCCAAGGCAAAATGACAGAAATCCAATCTAATACATAGAAGTTAGTATCCATAAATATGTTACAATCCTGTTTTATAATTTTCCAAGCAATTTGATTTTGATTTTGACTCCTGAGGCATAGGCAGAGTAACCTCCCACTGTTTTACATCTGACAAAACTGGAACTCACAAGGTTAATGACTTCCTTAAGATCAAACTGCAAGGAGATGGATAAAGGTGGCTTCTGGGAAGTTGCCTTTTTTCTTACTCTTAACTGTTTTTCATGAAGCTTCTGAGACAGTCATTAAAATTTTTAAAAAGCTAGTTCACCCAGAACAAACATTTATTTCACTTGTAGATGAATATCCCAAAACACTTTTTATAAGAAAACCTTGCAATAATACTCAACCTTAAAATTGTAATTATATGGCCATGCACTCACTTGTTTTATTTTTATTGGGCATTATAATTATACATAATAATAGGATTCATTATGCCATACCCATATATGCACATAAGGTAATTTGCTTAAACTCCTTCCCTAGTACCTTCCCTTTTCTCCCCTCCATCCCCCATTCACTTGCTCTACTAATTTCTTTCCCTTTTATAATAATTAGTATGTGCTCATACTTCTAAGTTAAAGGGAATCTTTTATAGCTGCTGTATTTATAGACAATGTCTATTAAACAATGAGCCACTTGCTTTGCATTTAGTATGGACTCACATCATAGTTGTAGTGGCAGAGCAGCAAGGGCTATATTCAAAAGCATAAAGTGGACAACTGTTACAGTATAGGTTGGATCATTAAAAGTAGTAGTGATAGTATTACTAGAGTCCTAGGTTAGAGGCCTGACTCTGGGGATCCAATAAATCAGGTCTGGCCACTCACCCCAAAAACCAAGCAGAAAAGGTAATGGTGAAAAGCATGAAAGGTGAAGCTGGCCAGAAAGACAAGAGGACCCACATTCTTAGCCCAGTCTTTGAGGGGTTGACAATGAGGTTTTATAGAAGGGGAAATGAGGGGAAGGGTTAGGGGATTTGAACAGCTAGAAGTTTTTCACAGTCACCAAAGCAGGTGATCTTGATTAAGTGAGGTCTGTCCATCATTATCTCAAGATTGGTCAGGTGGAGTCTTACCCCACATAAGAAAGTTTCTGTTACCTGGCAGGTAGCTTTCTGTCATCACAAGAAATATATGGAATCCAAACTTATTCCTGGCTTCCAAGGTGACTGGGAACAAAGAGGATGGATGTAAAATGGAAGCAGAGATGACAAGTCTTTAATCCATCTTTTAGCTACCCATCAGACATTTGCAGGCACAATTGAATAGTGTAAGTCCTTGTTACAATGATAACAGTAGTAATGATAGCCAATATTTATTTAATTCTTTCAGTATGCCAGACATCTCTGTGTTTTCCCTGAATTTTCTTAGTTAATCTTGATAATCTTCTTTTAAGGTGTCTATTAATATTCTCAATTAACAAATGAGGAAACTAAGGCATAGATAATTAATGTCCCCATGTCATGTGATTACTAATTTATTAAGCCAGAATTCAGACTCAATAGGTTCATTTGATTGCCCAGACTTTTAACTACTTTTTTCTTTTTCCTTTCTTTTCTCCCATGTAGTCAATATACATAAAAAGAATTGTTGCAAATTTTAAAGTGAGATAAGTCAAACATTAAAATAGCAAAAAATCCCTCAAAATTCTTGAAATTGCTTAAGGTTGTCTCATTGTCCACAAGTATTTTTCTGCCTAAAATAGTGTGGATAAATACCAAGTGTATTGCAGCTGCATCAAGTTAGGTATGAATATGAAATATTTCTCTCTAGGTCAGAAATACAATCTTTGGGGAATTTAGCATTTTATGTTCTTCATAGGAAACACACAAATACACCCACAAAGTCATCTTTTTTATAGGCTAGTGCTCACAGTATTTTAAATTTCTTCACACACCATGATCACAACACAAACAATTCCCCATAGAGTACACCATTGTAAATGGAATTCAGAAAGAAAAAAAGGTTGTGTGTGAAGTCTATTGTATTTTTGAATTTACACTCCTTCTGAGGTCTGGAGTTATCCCAGTAGTAAATTTCACAGTGGTAGGCAAAACTGGTCAAGGTCATGGTTCCTTGAATGTTGCTTGGGTAAAACCCACAGTAGTCAGGATATAACCTTAGAAGGAAGGGAAACCAGTCTGTTCTGGTGAATGTCTTTAAGAAGAGAAAAAAAGAAAGCTTTGGTTGACAACCTTTGTGTTTACATAAGGGTCTTAGTGCTCTCAATGTTAGTCAAGGTCAGTGAGAGATTTTCTTTTTAATCCCACATCCTCACAAAACTGGGCAGTATTCAGTGACCAATAGTGCTCAGCCAAGATTTTCTTGGTATAAAAATTTTAACTTTTATTGTGAGTACAATTTTAGAGAAAAATACATGGAACATTCATTTTTGCCTTTCAAGCATGTATCAAAAAGTTTTGGTTTGAAATCAAGCTTCATGTTTTTACTATGACATCATTGCTATTTCATCCAGAGGTTTTGGAAAATCCTAGTGTACCTTGCAACTTATACATCTAGGTATTTTTATGATCTACAAACTTATTTAAGACTCATTGTCACATTCTCCTATTTAAAAAATTTCAACAGCTTTATTGAGGTATAAGTGATACAGAGAAATACAGACCATGTTTAATAAAAGTAGCTTGATGTGTTTGAAAATATGTATATGTCCATGAAACCATTCAAAGAGTGTATCCTCTTCTATCTAGTCTGCTTAAATAGCAACTCATGAGTGAAGGGTAACATCCAAGATTATTTAACTTGCTTAAGTAAATGATTTTAATTAAATACTTATTACCATTTTTATATGCTTTACCAGGTAAAGTACTAGGGGTTGAAAAGAGATTCTTAACCACTGAACCATATCCCCAGCCCTTTTTATTTTTTTATTTTGAGACAGGGTCTTATTAAATTGCTTAGGTTATCATTAAATTGCAGGAGCTGGCCTTGAACTTGTAATGCTCCTGCTTCAGCCTCCCAAATTACTGGGATTACAGTTGTGCACTGTCACAGCTGTCTATAAATCTTTGTTAAAAAGAAGTTTCCTGGGCTGGGATTGTGCCTTTGTGGCAGAGTGCTTGCCTTGCACATATGAGGCACTGGGTTTGATCCTCAGCACCACATAAAAATAAATAAATAAGAGTGTTGTGTCCATCTCTAACTAAATTTTTTTTTAAAGAGGTTTCCTTGGGAAACAGTAAACAGGATATTGGTCACAGTTCTGTGGAGATTTATGCTATAGATGATAAAAGCTGATCTTTTAAAATGCAAATACCACCCTCTAGATAATAAGCGTTGATCAGTCTTCCTTGTCTTACTATACATTATTTACACTTTAGGTTTCTAAGGAAGGGAAGGAAAAGAGACATAATTTTGTTCAGAAGGAAATTTTCAGGAAACGCAAGACTTTGAACACAAGACTATGTAACCTCAGAAGGACTTTTGAATCACTCAGGAATCTGAAAAGTAGAAAATAGGAGCTGTGTAACACACAATAAAGGGAGGAGGAAAGAATAGAGTTCATTAGACTAGACAAGAGGGAATGAAGAGAAGGGGGAGATGGGAAAAGGGAAGACAGTAAAATGAATTGAACATAACTTTCCTATGCTCATATACACCACCAGTGAAACTCCACATCATGTACAACCACAGAAATTACACATGCTTGTACTACATGTATATATAATAGCTCAAAATGCACTCTACTGTCATGTGTATATAAAAAGAACAAATAAAGCTTAAAAAAATAAAACAGCAGTTATGGTGCTTCATGTAAGTGTGGAAGGAAAAGAAGGCTTTCCACAGATAAATTTTAGTTGCATTGTAATAGTAGCAACTGTGCTCTGTGCCATAGAAACTCTTTCTTGCTTTCAACTTTAGTTTCTTGGTTTGATAATCTGGGTCTAAAATGCAGTAAACATTGTCATTTAGTTTAATTCTAAAATGGAATGTTCTAGTTAACTAAGAAATGTCAGATTAAATACATATTATGTATTTTTAAGGGATAGAAGTCCAATCAAATCCATTGAAACTATACTGAAAGTACCAATGTTAGATTCTTATTATATTAACATCATACTAACACAAAACAATAGCTATGAAAACAAAAAAATGATTTCTCTTTTCAGAAACAGTAGTTTTTTTTCAGCTTCTTTTTTCCTTCCAATTCATGACTACGTTTTTTAGGTTATAACACACAATGTAAATGATTTTTTTTTGCTTTTTGCACAAGAAAACTGTGTTCCCTTTATAATGATTACTGTGCACATTTACTATTATTGGGACTTGCATTAAATGTATTATATGCATTTAACATCTCCTATTTAAATATTAAAGTTACCTGGTTTTTTTATGATTTTGATTTACAAAGATCTTTATTTTTATAGTATATTTATCATTTTTAAAATTTTTTATTAAAATAAGTTTTAAAAAGTGAGATTATTGGGTCAGTGGGATTAAGCATTTGTATATCACTTGGAATCTATTGCCTAATTGTCCTAATAGAAACTGTTCCTAGCAGTAGTACATAAATGTGCTAATTTTCCCAGTCTTTCTGACTTTGGGGGTTTTTTGTTGTTGTTGTTGTTGTTGTTAATTTAATTGGTGTTAAATTGTATCTCACATATTTAATACTCTATTTTTTATTACTTGAAAGTTAATATTTTCTTTTCTATAAAATCATTTTATTCTGTCTGTTCTTTAAATTGCTCATTCTTATTTCTCTGCCCATGAATCAATAGCTTAATCCACCATATTGAATTTGATATAACTACCTTAACAATATAATATTATCTCAATGTTTAAAAGCCTCCTACTTGCAAAAGTGTTTAATAGAAGTTTCAAGCTGATATGCTTCCAGGTACACCTATAATTAATTGGTTGACTTCTTTCTTTGAAATGTTCTTCCAGTAATAAAATGGCTAATTGGACAACACTCGATTGTCAAAGACAAACAAAGAGAAAAATAGATGATTTTGTTTAGCATGATTCCTATATTTTGATTTATGTTCTAATTTTAAAGTAAAATATTTTTTAAATATTATACTCCTTTAAAAATTTTTGTTTCTAGAATAATGGCACTGTCCTTTTGTCAATATTTCCTGTATGCAGGTTTAGTCGAATACCAGTAGATGGCACTAATTACATAAACAATTCAACAAGTTAATGAAGAGAAGAGAAATGCATGAAAAAAAAATTTTCTGTTCAAATTTTGTTATGTGTCACATGCACAACGATTATATAGAAACTTGTTTTTACACTTTGCTCTCTCCTGTGATAAAAACAATTAAGCTCACTTTATTTCCAATTAATTGGTACTAAATTGAAATACTTAAAACTGGTTATTGTTCTAGCTGCTGCATTTGAAAAGTTTTGTCATGAAAAGGAGGTTAGCTTATACTGTCATGGTTTACTAAATCATATAGTAGGTTAAAAACAATCTTGAAGACATATCTAACCTAAGGTTTCAGAAGCTATTTGAGGAAAGTCCACCTATAGATTTCAGAAAAAGAACCTGACTTTCATTCTATTTCCCATATACATCTATAGCAGTTGGCCAAAGACCTCCGTCAATGGCAGATAAACATAGATGTGGCAAATGACTTGGCCCTGAAACTTCTCCGGGATTATTCTTCAGATGACACCAGAAAAGTACACATGATAACAGAGAACATCAATGCATCTTGGGCAAATATTCATAAAAGGTAAGAACTACATTATTTCTAAAACTATTATTGTCTATAGTGAAAGGGTGGTAGCACTGAATGGACAAACAGGTTTGTTTTTCCAATCCTGCTAAACTGGTGCTTAGGAGGCTCCAAGATGGCAGATGCTGACTCAACTCACAGGTTTGACTCAGCCTTCTATTGTAATGATGAGAATGAAATGATTTGCCCACAGTCAAAAAGGTAGTGACAGAATCAAGAGAAAACAAGAACAAAATACTGATCTGTAGCTGTAAAAGTCATTTATCAGTCTTCTCTGAGAACTCTATTCAAACAAATACCTTTCTAACCCATCATGGCACATGCTGTGTGTCCCATGCTTAATCTGACAAGTCACTTTGAAATTCATAATGGTGTTATTGATGTCAAAAATGTCGCTATTGTATCTCACTCCATATCCCCATTGGGAAAATCCATGTAGGGTATATGACTCATAATTTTCATTTCTCATTATATATTTATGGAAATTTATAGCTTTTAGAGCACTATCTCCTCAAACTAGGTCCTGTCTCCTTATTAATCCCTAGTGCTTTTCTTGCATTAATACTTGTTCCAATCATAAATAAAAACATGAATTATATAATTCATGTTTGTCTTACAAATTAGTCTAAATTCCATGAGGGCTGAGATTGTCTTTCTTTTTTGACACATGCCCAGGTCCTAAACCAGGTGACATGATAGGGAGCTAGTAAATATTTGCTAAATGATGGCTTCATTTGCATAATAAAGTTACCTTGTGTATACTATGATAAGTGAAGGATAGTTGGGCTCTTGAGTTGTGTCAGACAGTAGGCAAAAATAGCACCTTAGCAATGATAAGGACAACAATGGTGAAAGGAAAGTTCTAGAAGATGACATGAATTACTGAAAAGTCAGTTAGGTAGTCTTTATTAAAAAGGAAAATCCTACCAAAAGGAAAACTCAGATTTTAAACAAAGGAGCAGGAAGTCTTAGGAGTAATGAACTGTTGATACATGAAAATAAAAAGCCAAGTAAACCTTGAAACTGAGTGAAAATAAAGTACTCCGGTGATGCTTGATTTAAGCTGGTGACCCTAGAGAATAGAGTAGCGCTAGTCCTGAATTCCAGACAGTGGATGTCCAGATGACCATTAAAAAGAAAATGCAACCTAAAGTTGAGGAGCTGGGGTCTTATCAAAAAGACCCTGGTGGGGAAAGGGCAAACTTCAATAGAGAACTGATATTTGGGGAGAAAAATCTATCAGTGTAGATGGCAAGGTTTGGACATTCTTCTCCAAATAAAAATCTGCTATCTATTCAGCAAAACAAAGGCAGATTAGACTTGGGAAGAATTATCCATATGAAATCAATTGGTTATCATAGAGTCAATCATTAGATCTCAAAGGAAAATACCTGCTTCTCAAACCGAAGCCTCTTTGGGAAAGTACATTAAGATGATAAATTAATTTGGAGAGTTTAGATATGTAAATTAAGAAGGAGTAAACAAAAGTGCTTATTTATAGTACAAAACTAGAGTTTCAAGGGACTGAACAATTCCATCTGCTCTACTCTTTCTGGAGTATCCCTCTCTCCATATTCTCATGCTGCATAATGTCCTAAGCAAAACTCTAAGATCTTTGATCACTTTATTAAGGTCTTTGAATTATCTGGGGGAAGGAATTCCAGTTTGTTTTTTGGCTTTGTCCCTAAAAAGCTATCAGCTAAGGAAGATATAGAGTTACTTCTCCATAGGTAGAATAAATGAGACTTAAGAAGCCAACTTACCTTTTTACATGGCCCATACCAGAATCTGCAATTCACCAAGCTACTTTTGACTCATTCCTGTAAAATTCTTCCCCATTCTTTACTCACTTCATATATACTCTTTTTGAAATTCATGCACTTGTGTATTTTCAGTCCACTGATGACTACCCATCTGTATTTCCAGCTAAGAATGCTCTTTTGAGTATTAAACTGTATATTCTATCACTGCCTTTCCATTTTAATTTCCCACAGGAGCTTCAAATTGATTAGATCCAAAGCTAAACTCATCTATGCCCTCACTCAACCTTTTTCTCTAAATGTAACCAACTTCTTTTCCTATGTTCCCTATCCAGTGAACATTAACACAACCCATCTGGTTGTTCAATTTGGAAAACTAACAGAGTTGTGCTTACCACTTCCTTCTATAACTCCCATAGCTAAACTACAGTACAGCCATTTACTGCCTAAATAGCCTTCAAATCCAGTCACTTCTTTCCATCCCTACTCCTCTACTGTGATGTTAGGCCTGAAAAACCACATCATTTATTTTACTAGTTTTTCTTCCTCTAATCTTTCAACTTTCTACCCATTCTCTACATAGGTTCCAGGATGATTTTTTCTAAATACAGTATATTCATGTAGCCCACCCTCCTCCCACTTTTAAAGCAATTCATAGCTTAACCATTACCTTTAAACATAGTCCACACTCCTTTAAATGGTTTTAAAGTCTTGTGTGATTTGGCCTTTCCTGACAACTGAGCCTAATTTCCTGTCCTCCTTTGATCTTCCCCCTCCTTCTGTCATGTACATTAAGTAACAAGAGAGCTGTTTTCATTTCCTCTTCACTATGTTCTGTCTTCTATATGGCCTGCTGAGTTAGTACATACATCATTTCTCTTCCTTGTCTGCTTAAATTCTATTCATTTTCCAGGTCTCAGTTTTAATGCTAATTCCTCCAGAAAACCTTCTTTATCAACCCTAAAAACTCGTGCTCTTCTGGTGCACTATTATGTTTATCTCACTACATTACACTGAAGTGTTTACTGTTCTTTGTCTCTTATGAGAATGTTGGTTCTATATGCATAAGTACATTGGCTGCTTATCCACCATCATATAACCTGGCACTTAGCATGCACATAGTAACTACTCCCTAAATGTTTTTTGATTGGATAGGTAAATGAACAAACAACAAATAACTATTAGTGTTCTACTGTATCAAAAACTCAACACAGAGAAAATCATATCTAGTAGGATTGCTTTTCAGTTTTGAGTCACCAAAAAACTTCAGTAGCTTATTAAACAGAGGTCTTTTCTTCTCCCATAATGAGAAGTTCAGAGGTAGGAAGATATTGACATGTATTCAGTAACTCAGCAATGTCAGTCCTGATGTCTCTAAGTTCTTCCTAGCAGAACACGTACATCCCAGCAGGAAGAAATAGTAGTAGAAGGGACAGCTCTTGTATCATGAAAGCAAAGTCTTTTCAGAAACTTTAGTTCCAGAACTGTGCTGCAAAATCATTGCTTATGTCTGGGATTGGGGTGGCCTCTATCAATAGAGAATGACTTCTACAAAGAGCATGGAAACAAACTGGCACACTGTAGCTGGGCTGTATTAAGTTCCCTGGGAAAAATAATAACCACCCAAATCATTGACTGGTGGAGTAGGATTATAGTAAAAATGGGCCATGTGGACTTGAATGTTGCTCTGGTCAGTGAGATCATGAGGGAAGTTGCATTCTTTATAGGCTACTGATACTTTACATTAGAAATTCACATTCTGTGTTTGCTATGTGTGTCCATTTTATAAATTAAAACATATTATGCTTTGTCTACAGCTTCTCTTATTTTACATTCTTATAGGCTCTATTTCTTATAAAAAAGTGTTTATATGATCTTTTGCATTTTGATCTATTTAATATCTTGCCCAGTTGAACCTAGAAGTGAATTAAAATCATCATCCTTTATATTTGTGCTGTCCAATAGGACAGCCATATGTCACATGTGGCAATCTTATTATGTTTAAATAAAATTTAAAATTCAATTTCTCAGCCAGGCATGGTGGCACATCCTATAATCCCAGAGGCTTGGGAGGCTGAGGCAGGAGGATAGCAAGTTCAAAGCCAGCCTCAGCAAAAGTGACGCTCTAAGCAACTCAGTGAGACCCTGTCTTTAAAGAAAATACAAAATAGGGCTGGGGATGTGGCTCAGTGGTCAAATGCCCCTGAGTTCAATCCCCAATACCAAAAAAAAATAATTTCTCTCTCTTGTTAGCTATCTTTTGAGTGCTTAAGAGCCATATGAAACTTCCCTATCTGACCATTGAACACTAATGTGTTTCCTATACTGAAACTGGAAATCATGTGGATAAACCTATGCAAAACTTTTGTATATTTGGAACACTATTTAAAGCAATAAAATCTTCAATTCAGTTTCAAATTGTTCAGTTTTAAATAAGATAAATGTTACCTGGAAGAACTTTATTTTGCTATCATTTGCCGGCAGGTTGTTGTTTCAACACATAAACAAAAACTAAAATAATGTTTACTTCAGAACCTTTGTTCTGAATATAAATGATCGATGTAGGAAAATATTTTGCTTTTCTGATCACATTCCATATAAAGTTCTTGTTAACATATAAAGTAAAATATGTGAGCCTCTGCAAATTCATTCCTTTCTTTTCTGTCTCTGTGAATAGATATGGATTTGTGAATAAGATAATATTAGATGTGATATTACAAATTATTGTGAGAGACCTCTAAGGATTAGATTTCAAGGACTGCCATCTGTCTGATGACTTTATGATGACACTGTCATGAGATTTCATTTCCTTATTTCTATTCCAAGATCACTCTTTAAACAAGAAATGAGCATTAACTCTGAATTATCTGCCTATATCTGTATGAGGACTTCCACAATGTCTAACTGGGCTGGTCGAAGTTCATCAAGTAGAGGCCTGGTCCTAGCATGAGAAGTTTCAACATGGAAGGAAGCTCCTTACCTAAAGCCCTAGATACCAGAAAAATTCCTGTAGATTCTAAGAAAAATTTGGCATTTATGTGTTTATACATGTATATTTACATGCAAATATGGGCATGTGTGTATGCATATCAAATACAATCACATGGTATACTATTCCTTAAAATAATATCATAGTATCCTTCTGTCCTTCCTAATAACACATTTTTAGGTTTTAATAATCACAATTAATAAATGATAATCTGAAAAAAATATGGCCTGGGATCTCTATCTTTGGCAACCTTGAAGGAACTTATAAGTCACTTTTTGTTTCTCTATACCTAGCTTTTTCCTCCTCATTTTTGCCTTAGGGAAAGAAGAAAGGGGAAGAAATGAGCCCTATTATATAGGCAGCAAAAAGCCACGTTAGCTCAACAATGGGTCTTTTTTCACATTCTCCAACATGTTCCTTTTAGTAACTATACTCCTTTCTTTTTCTGGAATCTTGGATTTCTTCTTTATTCTAGCTCCTTTCCTCCAGTCAATATCCTCAAGTCTTCCTCATTCTACAAGAACTTTCCTAGAACACCCTTTTCCATCCTTTTTTTTTTTTTTTTTTTTTTTTTTTTGGTGTTGAGGATCAAACCCAGGGCCTTGCACTTGCAAGGCAAGCACTCTACAAACTGAGCTACATCCCTAGCCCTCCATCCAGTTTTTTGAAGCACTAAATGATTTTACTATATCCTATTCTTCAGCTCCTTATTATTCTTTGACCCACTTTAATTTTGCTTCCTAGGTACAACCACTTTACTGAAAACAAGGACTTGGTTAAGATCATGCATGACTTTGTAATATCTAATTGCCCTATTTTTATTTACCCATATACTTGACTGTATTTTAACATTGATACTGTTAATTAACTTTACTAGCTGAAACTCTCCCTTCTTTGGTTCCCAGAATAATATTATCTTGTAGCTCTCCTATTTCTCTAATCTTTTAAGTGTGAAGTACTTAGCACAATGCCTAGCACACAGTAAAGTTCAAGAAATGTTATCTATTATCAATATCATAAAAATTAATTCATTCACTGAAAATATTTTTGTGCTAATTGCATGCTAAGAAGGCTTAGTTTTTGGTACTGGGATAATAGCAGTGAAAAATCCCTATCTCATGAAATTTAAAGGAGAAGATGGGGGACAGAGGTTAACAAATGTTGTGGTCAATAGTAGGGTGACTATTATTAATAAAAAATAATCCCTGTATATCTAAAATAGCTTTAAAAACAGGATTTTGAATGTACACACATTACAGAAATGATGAAAGTTTAATGTGATAGATATGCTAAGTATCCTGACTTAATCATTAGCCAATGTCAATATAAATCAAAGCATCATACTGTACCTCATACATATGTACAATTATTATGTCACTCAAAAAATAAGAATAACTTTTTAAAAATTAAAAAAAATAATTGTAATAACCAGAAAAGGCTCACTAAAAGGGCAACAATTAAGCAAAATCTAAAGGACCTGGGAATGAGAGCTATGTGGATAATTGGAAGAAAGGCAATCTAGGGGAGTCCTAGTAAGTAGAAATCCCCTGAGGGAGGAGTGTGCTTGACACATTAAAGGAAGCTGAAGGAGACCACTTGGCAGGAAAGGAATTAGGAAGCAGGAATGTAATAACTAATGAATTTGGAGAGGTAATAGTAATCTGATAATACTGGGCCTTTGGGCCCATCTAAGGACTTTACCTTTTACTTTGAATGAAAAGAACATCATTGGAGGGTTTTGAGCAGAGGAGTGGCATGTTTTGACTTATCTGGCTCCTCTATTATAATTGACTGAAGGGAAGTTGTGAGACCATTAGGAAGCTGTTGTGACAATTCAATCAAGAGATGACTGTGGCTTAGATCAGAATGGAAAAGATGAATGTGGTGAGAAGGAGTTGGATTCTATTATGGTTTGAGTACAAAGCCATTAACATTTTATAATGGATTGGATTTGGGGGTGAGATAAAGAGAGGATTCAAAAAAGATTCCATAGTTTTAGCCTCAGCAACTGGAAGAAGGGGGAGACCCATACTGTGATGGGAAGTCCACAAGAGCGAAATGCATTATAAGGAAGATATAGACTCTTAGAAGTGTAATGGATATCTAGATATATACATCTTAAGTTCTGGGCTATGACTCAGGATACAAATTTGGGAATTGTGACCATAATCAGTGTAGCTTCTTTCTCTTCCTTTCAACCTTAAATGTTGGTGATCTTTTCTTAATTCTGCCTTCTCTTTCTTTCCACATTTTTCAAGTAACTATGTCTATCGGTTTCAACTATGACTCAGACTCCTCAATCTTTATGTTTATCTTAATCCCTTCTCCTGATCTCCCACACTCTATCTTCAGCCACCAGCCATACATCTCCACCTATATTTTCTACTACAGGTTCCAAGAAGTCTGAAGTAGAATACATTATCTGCCCCTAAAATAATGCTAGATTTCCCTGGGTTTCAGTAGGTTTAACTCTCTAACTTGATTGTTTCTAAAATTGGAAATCTAAGAATTGCCTTCTAACCTTCCATTCCTCTTTCCTAATCAACTGACACATGTATTAAACAGGGTTCCAAAATTCTGTGAATTCTATTTCAAAAGCTAAGCCTTTTTTTCATCCCAGTTGTCACCTCATCCCAAAGCCTCTTTATCTTTTGCCTGGGAAATTGTGTCCAACTTTTTTCAGTGCTCCCAGCCATCAAGTCACTATATTTATCTGATCTTCATACTGGCCCCAGAGTTCTTTTCCTTAAAACACTTTCTAGTGTTCCTGGCTTTCCTTTGTTCCCCCTCCTGATACCTGATGGATATTTCAATATGTGATGTATTACCAAAAGCAAAAGCATACTGAAATTATTTTGAAAATAAAATTAAATAAATAAGTAAAACTTGCCTTTTTCAGAAAGAAAAGAAAATATTATTATACATTTTTGCTTGCTTGTTTAGTTAGAAGAGGGACAGACATGAACTTCATAAAAGAATCTTATATACTCTGTTCATAAGTACTGTCCTTTCTCTAAATATTTTTTGGAATTCATTTTCTAGAACTACCTGGGGACTATTTTATGATTAACAGCATATTGTTGTATTATTTTATAGCCACACCTTGTGTTTGCTCAGAAACTCTACTCAACAACTGTGAGTTGAATGAAACAATCAGATATTGACACCAAATGGCTTTGGATCATTTCCAAAAATTTAAAGCATGAAGGTTGCGCTTGAAGCTATGTAAAAGAATGTGACAAGATGTTAACAGGACATGTGTTTAAAATATAACCCTTGATTAAGTTGGGGACTGTTCATAATATATTTATAACATTTTGTTCATAAATATTATAAGTGAATTTCTCCATTTAGGGTAGCCTATTTTTCTTTTCTTTTTCTTTTCTTTTTTTCTTTTTTTTTTTTTTTTTTTTTGCAAAATATACATTTTAGTCTACCTTAAGCACTTAAAAGGTTTTGGTATGTTTAAGAATCCAAATTAGCTACTCCTTTAGATACACTTCTTTTGGCAGTTTGAGGAAGATTCTTTGGACTCTTCGAGGGGATTATACATGTATTTACAAAACACATCCATTTTTATAATGCTGAGAACCAATCTTCCCAACTGATTATGAAGCATCAGAATTCCCACTAACCTACAATAGGGTAATATAATACCTGTTATGTGAAACCTTGGGGCTCTGGGCTAGAAAGTGTCATGATCCATATGGATCTAAAAAGTTCATAGTAGTAAGTGCCTGCTTTATTTTATGTCACCTCCTTTAAAGTAATTAGAGTGTTTCTAGCTTGCAGGGATTGCATGCAAAGGGAGACATTTGGAACCATGTCATTGGTGATTTACTGGTGTGGAAAATTACCTGGTGATGTAGCCAAGTAGCCATTTTCATTCTAACCCAGTCCTACAGTCTGAATTGGGCTCCACTAGCACACCAAAATATATGCTTAGAAATGTCCCTACATGTAATTTACCCATGAGAAAACTCTGCAATTAAACTCACAAATGTTTCCTAATGGAAAATTATAGGACACAAACAGACTTTTTTCCATTGACAAATTTAATGTTACAGTGTCTAAAATTAAAATAAACTACAGTATGTTTCCCTTCCTTGGTTTAATGGAACCATTAAGGTTAGCAACAACATCCATTTCATTAGTTTTCAATTATGTTGATATTTTTTCATTTTCTTTGCATCTGCATCATTCTCCAAAAGGCTTTTTTAAAAATACACAATAAAGTATTGAAATTAGCAAGACTTTATTTTTTAGAACATTACATTATTTGGATAAATGAATATAATCACAAGTTAACTTAAGTTTTATCTGTATAATCCTAACAGTCTTACAGTTTAGCTTTTGGCTTTATTAAATATATAATACGGGCCAGGCACAGTGGCACACAACTGTAATCCCAGCAGCTCAGGAGGCTGAGACAGGAAGATCACAAGTTCGAGACCAGCCTCAGCAATTTAGCAAGGCATTCAGAAACTTAGTGAGACCCTTTTTGAAAATAAACTAAAAAAAGTGGGGGCTGGAGATGTAGCTTGGTGGTAGAATACCCCTGGTTAAATCCCCCATACAAAAAAAATTGTGTCATAAAATTTTTTTCCTTTTGACAAACTATTAATTAAAATTCTTTCTTTATATTAAAAATATGCAGGACATATAGGTATTAGTAAGTTTTGTAAAATTTAATCTTTCCAGTTCCACCCCCATCCCAAAAAGTGAGATAACTGAAGCAGTTCTACTTGGTGCTCAATAACAGGTTTTTTTTTTTCCCCCACAACTCCCATTCCCCAATAGAGAAAATTCATGTCAATCTTCATTATGTCATTTTGTTTCCAGTTCGTGTTTTCATGTTATAGAGCATTTAAAGCAAGCAAGATGAATTTCATTAAAGCACCTTTGGAGATTATAACCTACATTGTTTAGGTTTACGGCTACTCAGATGAATTTTAAGGGATTGTATTTTTTTTCTGTAATCAAATATTTGACATCTACCTAGTGAAATTGTGTTAGCTATTGATTTTCAACTTTATCACAATTTCTTTTAAAAAATATTTAAATGAAACAAGTCCTCCTTCAACTGACCGAATGAAACTTTGATCCTCAGACATATTAGGTAAATAATAATCATGAATTCATAGTGATTATTTATGATTTTTACATTTTTGTAGTGAGATGTGCTTTATTAATATGGAACATGTAAGTACCATCTAAATTTTTTATTTAAGTAGAAATATAAAAATGCACGGTTCTCTCTAGCTGTGAGTCTAGCTATTGACCTTTATTTACACAGAGTTGGTGTTCCAAGTCAAATCTCTGACACTGAGTTCTCCTCTCCCTTCATTGCTATTTAATGGATACATATCAACTTGTAAGGTGGTTTCTGGCAGCTTTGCACAGCAATCTAATCTCAGCTCTGTCCTCTCCAATATTTTTATCAGTGACTTGGATGAAGACACAAATTTGCCAATGACACAAAGCAGGGACAAATAGCAAATACAGTAGACAAGAATATCAGGAGCCAAAAAGTTTTCATCAAATTGGACTCAAGCTGAATGTTAAAAGATAAAATGTAAGGTGCTGCACTTGGGTTCAAAAGAAAAATAAAACAAAACTCGACTAACTTAGATTAAGCTCCCTGGAAACAGTCTAGCATAGAGAGTTTTGGGCATATGTTTGTTGATTATTCCCATAAGATACATGTGTAAGGATGTGAGAGAGACAATATTGAGCAGAGAGAGAAACCGGCCTACAGGGAATTAGGATCTAAGCAAATCCTGAGGGGAGCTTGAGAATTTGCTGGGCCCTTCAGAGACATTCTAATTTGAAGCAAGGGAGCTGGGCCTTTGTGTGTCAGTAACAGCTAGTTACTGGTACTGGGTCACCCTGTGGGAGACAGCAAACTTGATAAAATAGTTACCTCTAGGTGAAAGCAATTTCCATGAGTGAGGCAGCTGTGAGCTCTTAGCTGTCAGTATTCCCACCAGCTAAGGCATGGAGTCTTGGAAGAGCATCAATGTATCCATTACTTCATATTATTCAATGTGTGATCTTGTACTAGTAGCATTGGCATCATCTCTGAGCTTTTTAGAAATGTAATTTCATGAGTCCTATCCCATCCTACTAAATTAGAATCTCTGGAGATAGGGCCTGAAAAACTTTTAACAAGTTTCCTGATCTCCAAGTCATTTCTGTACCTATTTCAGTTTAGAGACTACTATACTACATAAGAAACATTGACAATATTGAGATGACAAGGATTTTGGTGACAATGTGTCTCCAGTCTGTCTGTCTATCTCTTCCCCTCCCTTTCCCCTCTTTTTCTATCTCTCCCTTTCTCCCTCTCTGCGTACACTTTCACACGTGTGTGTGCTTACATGCGTGCGTATGTGCACGTATACACACACAAACACACAACACAATGTAGTGTGATAAAGCAGTGGAAAAGTGAAATTAAGGTAATCTTATTCAAAGATCGTTGGGCATAGCTTTATTTTTTCCAAATGAGGCTTTGTCAGAACTAGTTGCATTGTATTTTAATTAGTGTGAACTCAAATAAGGGTTCTATGTCTTTCAGAAGTTCACTTATTATCAGGTTAAATCCAAGTAAAGAAATGTCTTTCATGTAGGATTAATCAGACCTTGTATTGTGCTGTATGCATAGTGAATCAATAAAGTACCTGTGACTGTGAATATGTAGAGGAAAGTGACAGGAGTATACTATGCATCCCTTCTAAAACTTTGATCAAAGGGACCAATTTCTCAAAAACAATCTTATTTGATGATATAGCATTCAACCCAATAGTATGCATGGAGCATGCATTCAATGAGCATTTGTAAGATAGGTAGCATAGCATCTAGGCCAGACTATTGCATGATGGCTCTCTAACTGAAGCAAGGGTGCTGGGCCTTTGTGTGTCAGTAGATGGATGTTTCCTGAATAGTAATGCACTTGGGTTCAAAAGAAAAATAAAACACATGTTTCCTGAATAGTAATCTCAAGTGCCATGAGCTTGACTCTTCACTTGTACATAAGCCTATAAACTTGCCATTTTAGACAAGGGAATTAGAGTTATTTGACCTTTGACTCTATTCAGACATTTTTCTATTATTCCTTCATTATTATTATTCTCAATTCTTATCTCATTCTGTTATAAAGGTAGGTAGATAAATAGATAGGAGGCTGAAAACAGAGAGAGGAAGACAAATATGGATTCTTTGGTATGGACTGGTTTTTTTGGGAGGGTGGGGAGTACTGGAGATTGAACTCAGGGGCACTCAACCACTGAGCCACGTCCCAAGCCCTTCATTATATTTTATTTAGAGACAGGGCCTCACACAGTTGCTTGGGGCTTTACTTAGTTGCTGACGTTCCCTTAGAACTTGTGATCCTCCTGCCTCAGACTCCTGAGCCACTGGGATTACAGGCATGTGCCACTGTGCCCAGCTGGTACAGTATATTTGAATAATATTGGATCTTTCTTTTCCTGCAACTTCCCACAAGGAGGATAGAAGGAAAATATTTAAAATTCATGGAAATAATCTGGGATTCTTTTAATAATTAAAAAAAAGTGCCACACTTAGGCAAGGTCTCTATTTTAACAAACAGCAACAAACAATAGAATAGTAAACAAAAGAGTCTATTATAATTGCTGGAATCTTCTAGTAAGTTTTTTTCCCATGAAACAAACTCCATTAACCCTCATTGATTGTCTATCTTCATCAACAATAACACAGAACTAATTTATAGTTGTGTTTCTCCCCACATAAAACATACAATTCACAGCCAGCTAATGATTACTTTTAGCCTAATTGTTAGGTTCTTGCTGATGACAAATAACTTATTTTAGCAGGTAGGCAATCCCAGAAGCCCAGCCAAGTATTTGGTGTGTGTGAATAAGCCTCAATATACTTCTTGTGTAGAGTGTTGATAGCCAGCCAATCTCACTTGGCAACCACTGCTGATAGGCAGACCTGGTCTGCTATGAGAAGAGGCCAGGGTTCTTCAGCAAAGCAGTTGTGGGAACCAAAGTTTTTCAGACCATTTGGTCAGTTCATGACATGAGACTCATTATTGACTACAAGTCCCTAACTGATGGGGTAGATCGGTTTACTTCAGTCTCTCTGGGGCATGCCGTACTTGTCCAATAACTAGCAGGTAGGCATCTTTACAATTTACTAGCATATACTCCAAATGAACATAACTAAATCTAGGTTAACTTTCTCTGAATCAGTTTCATTAATTTCAATATCAAAATATTTATAACTTAGAAAAATATACCAAATCATAGAGAGTCTGTGACTTTCCCAAGCTCTGAACACTAGCTTCTGTACATTCTGACACAGAAATTCATTAGCAATCTTTTAATTTTTGTTCTCTGTTTACATTTCAGCATCAATTATATCATGGTAGGCTCTTAAATTTGGGAATTTTCTGCTGTAGGATGATTTTTAATATTTCAAGTATTTCTGTTAATTCCTTCCAACCTTTGTCACCATATTAACATGACTGGCTCCAAAAGGGCATCTCAGCAAGTATTGACCATAGTTCATAGAAAAGCAAGTTTTTCTCCATCTTCTTTATCTGCATTCCAAAGTTTTGCCAAAGTTAGCTTTCACATGTTTGTTACCTGGTAGAGCCTTACATTTATAAATTTGAAAATACAAAAGAAACACAAATAGTGGCAGGTAGAATAGTGAAGTATCTAAAGGGAAAAGACTGATGTTAATATATATTTGCATTTTCTACTTAATTGCTTTGGTTAAAAGTAAGCACTCACTCTTTGCCAAGTACCGAAGTAGGTATTGTGGATAGTAAACAAAATTCTCAATGTATGTGTTTATTAATCCATATTCTAGGAAAGTATTATAATCTCCTTTTTTTCTGAGAAGAGGACTAATTCTCTTACTGTAAGCTTTTATTATTTCTAACATGTATTGAAAGAATTAAATACCATTGTAATTTAGTGGGAAAATTTATAGTATTTTATATATACTCACTATAGTATTTTATATATACTCACTATGTTACTTCAATGTTTCCCTAATAAAATCATTAGTGCATATTTACCTAAAGCTATGATTGAGTATGTATTCCATTAACAAAATGCATATTCAATTTTAGTTGTAGCACCAATGTCACACCAATATTTTTTGTTTTTATTACATTATTTTTTCCATGAGGATTAAAATAATTATAACTATATCACATATTACAAGTTTTAAGAACTACCTTAAAATTATATGCTTAAGGAAAACTATAATTAGATATAGAAAATTGTGTTCAAATTTCAAGAGAGAATTTTTAACAAAATGTGTGTGCCTACCCAAAATATTCAATTTGTGTAGTATATATTATAAACTGTCTATATGAACTCATACTACTTAACAATAAACTAATGATTAAATTTAGTCTTGGAGTCTGTTCACATAGTGGGAGAAGTATAAATAAGAAAGGAAAAAAGAAAAAAAATAGCAATTTATCAACAAATCATATTTTTCCTACTGACAACATTTATTGAGGAAGAAAAATGCATGAGATTCTAAGAGAGATGAGAAGTAGTAATAAACCTTAACCATGTTTTCTGTCATTACAGCAGGAAAGGGAAAAAGCTGGTCTCAACTCTAGAAAGTTATGTGGGGAGCCAGTGATTGCCTAAGTAATCACCTGTAACATTTGTGAAATTAAATTCAACAATTTGATTTACACCAAGAAGTGAACAGATAGATCAAACTCAGTAACATAGTCATTCTGAATGGTATTTATCTTTCCTAGATATGCTGTCTCATCCTGTGTCAATTGAGCTTTCTGGTGATCTTAAAGGATATTTCCAAGGAAAATGTATTACAGTTATCCTGTAAACTGGCCTCTCTTCTTGCACTACTTTTGCTGTGTGAAACATTATTCCTTTGAGTTCATAGAACTCATAGAGCAAAATAAGGAAAATGGAGGGCTGGTCTTATAAAACAATGCAATTCAATTCTGTGGCTAGCAAATATAATTCATAACTGCACTTCTATGACCATTAATAGAAAAATGATCAAATTGCTCAGTGTTCAACTTGTGTGGGTTTTTAAAGTATCATGTTGTTGCCTGAAATCAACTAAAGTAAATTGTTAGATTAATTATTGGAGTCTTAAATGAGAGCATCTATACAGCATTTTTTTCCATTGTAAAAATTATACCAGCACAAGAGTGAACCAAATACTTTAAAACTTGGTCTACATAATGTAAAGTAAGTAGTAAGTTTATAATATAAAATTATTATAGATAACTTATATACTACACAAATTGAATATTTTGGATAGGCACACACATTTTGTTAAAAATTCTCTCTTGAAAGGTGAACACAATTTTCTCCATTTAATTGTATTTTTCCTTAAACATATAATTTTAAGGTAGTTCTTATAAACAACTCTCAAAATTTAGGTATTCTGACAAGAGAAACTGTGATGTTTGTTTTTTAAAGGAGAACAGAGCCTATAGAAATATTGCTTATGGTGTTCAGATTGTTGGCTAATCCTAAAGAAGACATAATTTAATTCATTGAAAAACACTATCTTTTTCTTTTTCTTTAATAATACATAACACATAGATTCAGGTCAAAATTCACTTATGTGGTATTACATATGATAAAGGAACATTTATGTGTTTCAATACTTTTGCCTGCTTACTACAAAATTATTAAAACTTAGATCTGGAACCAGACCTCAAAATCCATCCTATGTGATACATAAAGATAACTGCACCATAAAAAATAAATATTAGTCTTTAGGGATAGCCATGAATTAAGCATATTCATCACATGGTATCTTAGAAGAAATATTAAACTTGGGGTGAATAGGAATATTTGGGGAATAAATCTCAAATGTTTGTCCTTGCTATACCTCCTCTCTCGTCATTTCTCCTCCTTCCTTAGCCCTCCTGTCCCCAACTTTGCCTCCTCCTTATGCAGTTATTTTTTTATATCCACCTTAGCCCTTTAATTACTGTTGGTATTTGCTTCCTGTGGACTCTTTAACTTTATCAGGTCTCATACACCTCTTCCTGCCCACATATTTTCCCCATCCCCAATGGCTACAACATGCCTAGTATTTCAGCTCCCTCCAGAATTGTCTTGCTTTTCTGGGTCTCTCACTCTTCAGTATTGTTGCTATTTTTCCTAAACTGTTGTTCATCCTATCTGCATATTACTCTCTTCTGAGTTCAGCATTGTTATTCACATAGAAGATGGTATATAAGGGGCATTGTGATGTGCGCAAATCTTCAGCACAGCCAGGATGAAGTGTGGCTACATTGCCATTTTCCATTTTCCCCACATAGAAAGGTACCATAAATGACATAAAATAAACAAAAATATCCTTCATTATTTCCCCCTCAAAATACACAGGAGAAATAATTTTGAATCAGATGCACAGAGTAACACTTCATGTCACATGAACGCAGTATTATGTTAGCATATTATTGGAAATCAATTCTTAATGACCTCCATACTATTTATTCATTAATTGTAAGTTATTTTGAATCTCTTACCCAAAAGCTGACTATTCCTTTTGAAAGCTTTCATTTGGAAAATAACTTGTGTAAACATTCATACTATGTGTTTATTCTCCCCCTTTCAGTCCCAACTAGACTTCTCTCGTGTGTGTTATTTTAAATAAACAAAAGCAATTTAGTCTTTTTTGATACCTGTAAAAACAGGTTTGTCAGACTTTGTGGAAACTTCAAATAGTTTATTGTATAAGTTAGAAAGTTGGTTTACTTCTTCCATCACCTTTGTTGCTTTTTCACCACAGCAAATTGTAAATGTAAACTTATTCCCCAGAAGATGAGCTGGGTTGCAATTTTCAGCTAATTGAGAGAAACAGCCCTGAGTCGAGCACTGTCAGGCTGATTTGAGTCTTAAGATATGATGATGATTATTGTGTCAAATGTAATCAAGAATGTGGGCTCTGAACTGACTAAAGGGCTGGCTGTTTTTAATTCAGGTTCGTATATGAAGTAGACCTTCGGTTCACCGATAGTCACAGCTGGCTGTAAAAGAGAGCAATTTTTAAAATGCTATTTCATTCTCTATGGTGCTGTAAGGATCAGAGATTGGATGCACAGAAGGGAAATGTCCTTATGCTCTCCTAAAAAATTCTATTTATTTTCAGTATGATATCCTTCATCTTAGAATTTCCCTGTGGCTAACTGGTTGGCAAACTTCTCAGTCCCAATGGAATCCCTTTACTTTTTGTTTAATAAGCAATACTTTATAACCCCTGCTTTACTATCATAAACCAAAATTTGTACATAATATACCCTACCTGGGCACACATTTTTTTAAATGCTATTTCCTTAGTTTTAAAGAGAAATAGTCATTTATGATAAAGTAATATGCATTTTAGTATGCAGTTATTTAGACAGTATCACACAAGAACACAAGTGAAATTTCTAGATGATGATACTATGAATGCATTTCAACAAGTGCAGAGTGACACTGCTGCTGATACAGTTCCACGAATACCATTGGCCATCCACAGTGTGATTTATTTTTATATGCTAAACAAATCTTAGCAAAATACCTAACAATGCAAAGTAACATTTCCTTGGATTTTCACAACAGTTTGTTTTATTCCTAAGAAGGTCAATGTTTATTAAAACCTTGTAAAATATTTTACATTTATATATAAAATTAAGTTCCAGGTTCAGGTGTTTATAAACAAAGTTTCTACATACAAGAATGTCCAGTACAACACTCAAAAGTACTGTGTGATCTGGAAGTTTTCCATCTCTTGTCCTTTTCCATATTAAACATTCTTCTTCAATTTTCAGAATGTCTTTTTGTATGTAGGTGGCCCATAAAATTGGTTTTCTGGACAAAAACTGATCTGATAATTGATGAAATAATATTCTATTAGAACATAACCTGCTTCTTGTTAATATAGTCGTCACTTTTATAAAATTGACTGAAATGAGCAAACATTTAAGATTTTCAAGGTTGCCAGGCAAAATCTTTGAGAATTCTGTGATTAACACACAAGTTATAATCTATTGACACCACATTTATTGGCATGGTCTCTATAAAAGGATAATTGACACCCTTCTATGCTATTTCTCCTCCTATAGTTACATTAATTGTTCTCTAATCATGTTAGCAAATGGAATTTGATTCTATATTTAAAAATATAGAAAATTATGACAGTAGCCACTCAACACGTTTAAAATACTAAATGCTACTTAGATAGAGGCTACAAGAAAAATACAAACTCATTTCTTGAAAAGATTAATCATGTAATTTAACAGAGAAAACAGATATACATGTATGCAGAAATAAATAAGCTTTTATTATCTATATGTCTGAGGTAAAAATATTTTACATTTAAAAATTTTAGACTGGTAGGTAAGCAAAGTACAGCAGTCTATTTGCATTTCATGAGAGCATTTGACAAGGTCTTTTATTATATTCTTGTGAATAAGTTGGAGAAATACCAGCTAGATGCACAGCAAATTGGATGGTTTAGAAACCATTTCATGCTTTTACACAAAGGATGTCAATTAATAGATCAGTGTCAAGTGGTGAAGGAAGATCTCTGGTGCTGTGCCACAAGGTTTTGTTCTCATCTCTGACACACTGGATGATTTTGACAGAACATGAGTAGAGCTACAGAGAAGGTGCCCATCAAATTTATGGGTGATAAAATATCAGGAAGGACAAGAGTATGTTGGGTGACAGAAGCCAAATGGGTGCCTGAACCATCTGACTTTTAAGGCCCTTTCTCTATTTGATATCTTTGGACCAGGATCAAACTTATAGGCAATCAGAAAATTTACCAAAATAATGGGCTAATTTTGTCAGAAGTTACTCTTTATTATGCCCTCTGTTTTTCTAATGGACCTAAAAACATTGAATTAGCATTCTTTGCAGAAGCACATTAATAATTCAAAATAAAATATGTTAGGTTTTCATGTAAGAGTATCAGAAATTCAATCATTGATGACTAAATACAATGTGTTATGCAGTGAAATTGTCTACTATCTCACTTTCACTGCTAGTATAAAACTTGATGAAAGAAAGAAATTCCAAAAATCTAACATCTATATTTCTGTAAAGCAGAACACAATTTTGGTCACAGATTTGCTTATTTTTATTTTAAAATATCTTGATTGAACTAAATAACATTCTATCAATAGAATCCATTTTCTGTTACAAAGATGGTATCTACAAATTATTGTGATTCTTTTAAAAAGTATTTAGTTTTAGATGAACACAATGACTTTATTTTCTTTATTTATTTTTATGTGGTCCTGAGGATCAAATCCAGCACCTCACATGTGCTAGGAAAGCACTCTACAATTGAGCCACAACCCCAGCCCTCATTGTGATTCTTTACTGAAGTAATTTATGCAAATGAAATGTATAAAATTTAAAATTATATGCAAATATTAATATTGTTCAATAAATTATCCTCAAGGAATAATTTCAAGATGTTGAAGAATGAGGGACTGAAGCCTCACTTTTAGAACCCTTGTCTGGTTCACAGTAGGTTTATTGATTTTTAATTGAATTTATTGAGTATCTGTTAAATGTCCAGAACTGTGGTGTAAATGCTTGCCTCAAGGAATTTAAAGTAAGTTGATAATGATGAAAAATATAAAGACAATAGTAAGTAGTTTATTCACAAGTAAGAAAATCCTTGAAACCAGGTGCGTCCATCAGATTCATTCCTTTAATGCTGCAGTTATAATTGAAAAAATAAATCCTGAATTTATGACCATTCCTCATAAATTTTAATTGATTTTTTAAAGGCTATCAATGCACTTCGAAGTATCTAGGTTTTTAAATGCTATTTCCCCCCTAGTAATTAAAAGTAAGAAAGCAAATACTTTAAATCTTTATTTTGATAAGTTTTAATTAGCCCAAGCTATTTGTAATCCCACATCTTGTCTTATAAATCATATCTGAGCCATTAAAATCGATTTTAAATTAGAAGGGAAATTCTTTGAGAATCTACCAAGGAAGGCTTAGTCACTTTGAGAGATTAGTTCATTTCTTAATCAGTCTTATAAAAATGTATTTATTTTACTCTAAATTTCTAGGAAATAAATTTATGAAATATTTTATTTTCATGTTAGATAATTTTCATGTAAAACATTTAGAAAATACATAGATCTTCAGATAATCTCTGTATTATTAACAAACATTTACTAAATTATCATTATGAGA
The DNA here is from genome assembly GCF_045843805.1 of Urocitellus parryii. Classification (NCBI taxonomy): domain Eukaryota; kingdom Metazoa; phylum Chordata; class Mammalia; order Rodentia; family Sciuridae; genus Urocitellus; species Urocitellus parryii. The sequence continues at coordinate 106,513,133 of NC_135547.1, forward strand.
AGGTCACAACTATATGAACAAGAATTTTCCATTACTTCATAAGAACTAAAATGTTTTACTACTGCCTACATAATGTCCTCTTTTCAAATAAAATTTTCAGGCCCACCTTGAGTAGAAAGTATAGTATTCATTCCAATAGATCCATTGAATGGAAGCCAAAGATGATAAACAAAGGAATAATAATTTCTTTTTGTCTTCACACACCAACACGGTAATCCTAATTTATATTGATAATCACAGAAAACCAAGGACTTTTGAAAATAATAATATATATTAATATCCATTCTATTTATCTCACAGGGAGATTGGCAAGTGTGCCTTAAGAGGTAATATCTTACAGTACAGTAGATTGAATTGGGTGTTTCAGGTTTGCCACTTAATTTGGAAACTCAATCAGCCTCCCTGAAGGTCAGATTTCTCATCTATAAACTGTTCAGAATAACAAAAACCTGCTCTACTAGCCACACCAGGTTATTTAAATTATCAAAGGAGATAATATCTGTGGAAGAGTCTGAAAACTGAAAAATAATATTTTGGTGCAATGTACTATAGCAATAATCACTGAACACAAAGGACTCTTTCTGAAGTGTATTGGTTAACCACAAAAGAGTACCAAGTAAGAATTTAGGTAAGAAAAGTGGCAAATATTTAGGTATCATAACCCAAAGTTCATATCAAAAATTATAAAATCATTTATATTTCCAAATTCCACTGATAAAACTTACTATAAGTTCATTTCATCTATCAATGATATGTTTTAGCTACTTCTTTTCTTTAAAATGAAATCTGCTATGTTTGCTTTCACTGTTTTTTTCCCTGATGCAAGAGATCGAACCCTGGGCCTCAGATATAGTGTTTGCTTTTGGATCTTAGAAAATTAAACCTGCCTGTCTTGCTGTCTTCTGATTGTTATATGTTGACATCTAACAATTCACAGTTGTGTTTTTCTGTAAGCTATTGTGGATGAGGATATCTATCATCTATCTATATTATGTAGATATCTATCTATCTATCTATCTATCTATCTATATATCTATATATATATATATATATATAGATATAGATATAGATATTTGCTTAACTTCACAGTCTTACGAGATTTTTAAGAGATGATCTAGGCATGCCTTTTTAATTGGTTTCTATACTATTTTCCACACATCCTGTTAGAAGAAAAGAGAAGCTGCTTAACTCTAGTCTACAACATTAGGAAATATGCCTTTTTAACACTAAAAATGACCAAAACCAACTTAAACACTCACATTATTAAAATCATTGAGAATTTTTTTAGAGCAGAAATTGTGTCCATTGAGAAGCCCAGCACTAACATAAGTTTGTATATATCTGGAAGGTAGTGTTACTTTTTTTTCCTAAAGACCCTTTCCAGTTCCATAAATGTCCAAGATAATATTTTGTACCTCTATATGAATCAAATCAAATGTAATTAGTTGTTCCCAAAATTACAATTCATTTTTCACAAATAATATTTTTTGGTATTGTAGCAGTAGAAAAATGTAGAATACAGATCAAAGATTACAGAGTATTAATCTCTTTAACAGTATGAAAGAGAAAAATTAATGTGTGTTTATCTATTCATATTTTTGTGTACATTTCCTTCATCAACTAATTTTTCTCAGTGATGTATGACAGAGAGACACAAATCAAATGAAATGATTAATGCAAAGAATAGTAGCGAGCACATTTTTCACTCTTTTCTCCTAATTTTTTTTTTCTTTTCAGAAATGTCCCAATGGTTTTAAGGAAAGCACATAATTACGGTTGTTCCCCTAATGATATATTTTTCAAGTCGCAATTTTTAAAACATTTATAAGGTAAAAAGAAATGAAAGAGATGCAGTATATATTTAAAATTATTGATATGATTGGCAATGTCTATATTCTCTTACTATCTAAAGGTAAAGTCTAGGAGATTTTTTAAACCAAAATCTCTTCATGATTGAAGGAAGTTTACATATATAGCTTCAAAGATCTGTTTTATCTTTGGAGAACTAATCTGTTTTTGTGCAAGTGTGTTGCTACTGCACATGTTAAAAAGTCATCCTGTGTTGTCTGGGGTGACGAAAGATGGGAATGAGTTTTCTGAGAACTAATCAGCAATACTTTGGGAACATTTAGGTCGTGGTTTCCAATTAACTCTGGAGAGTTTGAGTAATTTAGTACCAGACCTCAGGAGAGAGGGGATGAAAACCTCGCTAATTCATATGTCGGTGTATAGCAAACCAGCAAATTTGCGTTGAAAATGGATTTTTTTGTTTTGAAGCAAAGACCAGCTAGAACTTTTTTGCAATAGTTGGAGTAATATCTTTGTACATGTTTTTCCTTACATGTAAGTATTTGTGTATTTCAACCCCACTTATGGTAAAGTGACAAAAGGATCAAACTGTGCTCCAAAATGAGGGCCAAGACTCAGTAACATAACCTTCCTTGCCCTTTTCTTTCTTTCACTTGAGTGAATATATCTGAAAGGGGTGGACACCAATATCTATCATCAGAGTTAGAAAAACTTCTTTTCTAAAATGCAAGACTTGGGCTAAAATCCCAGCTCTGTCACTTACTTGTGCACAATCTTGGCAAAGTCATTATGGTTTTCTCAGAATCAGTCAGTCCAAAAGCAAAATAAAAGCATCTATAACCTGCACAGTTTATCTAGAAGGTTTCTTATTTTTTATGAAAATTCAAATCAATTAGACAAACTTTTATTGAGCATCCATCACTGTATTTTGAGATAAAGCCCAGCTAGATGATTTCCACTTCCTTTGATTAAAAAAAAAAAGGCAAAAATGTATAAGATACATTCATCGCTGATTGGGCAAATTGAAATAAATTCATGAGTACAATGTGATGCATGTTACTTCTGAGCTACTGGTAAAGAATGCAGATGTCTTGTAGCCCTAAGTGCATTCTAACTATTGTTAAATGTTTACCTATCTCCTCTGCCAGACTTGAATATGTTAAATGCCAAAGTCCATGTTTCACTGAATTCCATATCACCACTATCAAGCATAGATCTGGCATATAATAGGCATAGAATAGGTTTATGTATGAATATATTAATGAGAAGATGATAAGCATGCACAAATAAGAATTAGGTTCAAATGGAAAGATAATCTATTTAGAGGTAAAAGCCTCTGGGAGGGAATGAAATATCCATAGATTGTTTTTTTAAAAAAAATAATTATGTTTTTAGTTGTAGTTGGACACAATATCTTTATTTTATTTATTTTTATGTGGTGCTGAGGATCAAACCCAGCGCCTCTCACATGCTAGGCGTGTGCTCTACCGCTAAGCCACAACCCCAGTCTGACATGTGTATTTTCAAAGTTCTTATGACAGACGCTTCAGCAGGTCAGGTTCTCCAGAAAGCAGATTCTGAGAAAGCGATTAATGTCCAGAAATTTTATTGGAGAGGGTTTTCAGCTTAACACCTATGAGGAGAAAAGGAAAGGGAGCAGAATAGGGTGGAAGTAGAAGCTGAGCTACCCATGCAGCTGTCACTATGACAACAATCGACCCTCCCTTCCCCAAAAAGAGTTAGGGTAGCCCTTCAGAATTATCCTGACTTAGAGTAAGGAAGCCAGGGTTTTATAACCCACACATTAGATATCGACCTGTCAGCAGGTCCAGTGTGCCACAGGAACAAAGGGAGCAGCTCTCTTTAACAGAGTCCAGTCCTGAGGCCTGTTAGCCAGCAGCACTCTCAGCAGTGAAGTATTTTCATCCTGAAGAGGGGACTGGGCAGCCCACCACAGTGTCTGCTACATTATGATTCTCAAAGTTTATTCCCCAGCAGCAGTGATCTGAAACTTTGGCATGCATTAAAAATGTTGGGAGGGCTTGTTGAAGCAGCTTACTGGACTCCACCTATAGATTTCTGGTTTAGTAAGCTTAAGATGAGGCCTGACAATTTATTTTCATTTCTAAAAAGTTCTTTGATGATGTTGGTTCTACTAGTCCATAGACCATATTTGGGGAACCATTGTTCCATATCACTCTTGTTTATATATTGAGAATACTACAGGATGTCCTTAGAAATAGAGTAAGAACCTTTTGAAATCATCATACCATTCCTTACTCCATCAAATTCTCAGCTATTTTGTGTACATTATAAAGCTGGAAAAACTGATTTTGCTATATAAAAGTTCTTAATCTCTACAGTAGATTCTCTTTGTAAAGCATTATTACTTTTTCTAATATCTGGCCATTTCTACTTTTAAAATTCAACAAAATTTTCTCCAGGGTTTGCTACCCTGTACAAAGGAATTGAAAAATAATACATGTTCAGGATCTTTAGTTTTGGTCTAAATCAATCATTTATTCATTTATGATTCTCATTATTTTTATATTTCTGTTTATCATATAAGCCAAAGCCATATTTCTGAGAAAAATTAAAAACTAAGGGGTATATTTAGAGTTATTTTGAATGTAAAAATATGGAAATTAAGTACTCTTGACTCATTTATAGTCTAAACTTGGCACAATTAAAATTTAGGAATTCAGTGTACATGCATTGGACCCAGGAGAATGACTGTAGTCTTAAAAAACCCTATACAAGCAGGAAACAACAATCTCACCTATGATTAACAAGGATTGTGAAAGAGCTCATTTGAAGAGATATTTCTGCTGTTGCTGCCATTGGATTTTTCTAAAGTGTTTCCCAAATTAGAAAATATCCAGCCTGATGTTGTCAATATTTCAGACCACGAGGGTATCATTTAGGAAAATGGTGCCTTACTGTCCTGAAAGAGTTATGCTTCTTCCCTAAGGGCCTAATTTACAAAGCAGCAAACTCACTGGTAGGATTTGGCTGAAAATCTCATTGTCTGGGTAGAACCCTTTTATCTGATTTATGTGCATTGCATTTTGCAAATAACTCTTAGAAAGTTATTTACTAGTTACTTCTCTGGCAACAGAGGGTAAGTGGTGTTTCTAGATTAAGGAGAGAGGAGTTCGGGTGTGTCAAGTGCATCTCATCATGAAGATGAAGCTAATAATAAAATGCACAATGTCTAATTCCCCAAGTTTCACTAGGTCAGTGGGAGAATTTCCTATTATCCTTTAATTTTGTTTGTAATTGGAGTATATTAGAAAATATGTCAATGTCTAACTGTGCATTCATCTTCTGGAATGTGACAGCTTATTTCTGGCCTGTATTTTGGACTGGAGATCGAGTAAGTCTTAGTGCAAACTGGATAAAATTGCTTCTTTTGCAGTTCAGGAACAGTCACTTGTCAGCAGTTACATGGGGTTCAGCTTGCTATACATTGCATGCCCGATTGTAGCATTGAGATTCTGGAAGCTGTGACAATGGTTCTGCATTTTTAAATCCTGATAGATGACAATTTTGATATTTGTCCTTGTATTGATAGTTTGGCTTCAAACTAGATAAGCCAGCAGGCCAGGTTAGCCCTTGTGTTCTGTGGGGTTTAACTTTGCCCAACCAGAACACTGCACTGCCTTTCAGCTGTGCTGTATTAACATTTATTTAGGAGTTGATAAATAACTTAGTGCAATGCTTACTTTTTTCCAATAGCTGCATCCTCATAAACCTATTCTACTCTCCACGAGTTAATGCAGACAGAAGATTTTTATCCAGTATGAGTGCCGAAACTACCCTGTGAAAGACTGTGTGCTCAGCAAAAACCTCACCCATGATGAATAAACAGCTCTTCCGGGGGCTTTGCTGCCGCTGGCTCTGCAGGAGTTGTTTGCCTGGTTTGCACATCCCATGATAAAGTTGCTGCTGAAATAAATTGCAGTTTTGCATAATTATTGACAATCACATCTTAACAAGCAGTGTGTATCATATTCAAGTGTTCAATTTTTTAAATCCATTTTTAGCTTATGTTTAATCCCAGAAAGTGTTTGTGTAGTAAGAGAAGGCAAATAAGGCATTTAAATAGAGTACTAATTTCCTCATTTGGGGCAAAATTTACCTGAATCTTTTTAGATGGAACTGTTACTGCCTATGGTAATTTTCCCTCCTGAGCTATTATTATGTAGATGTTTGCTGAGGGTGTGTGTGTGTGTGTGTGTGTGTGTGTGTGTATCCACAATGAATGAATATATATATATATATATATATATATATATATATATATATATAAAAATATATAATCTCCAGAAAATGTAAATTTTTAAAGTTTTTGTGTGTGTGTCATTAGATAATTTATTGCATCCTTTTAAAAGACTAGAAGAATGGGAAAAATGGAATGTGAGTAGAAAGAACATTTTTGAATATCTCTAATGAGTAACTGTGTAATATGTGAAGTGCTAGACTTTACATGCTTTATTGTATTTGATTCTCATCCCAGCCATAGCTACTGGAGATGAGGAAATGAGAAATCACAGAAGTTAGTAACTTGCCATGTCACACCACTGGTAAGGAACACTAGGAATTGAACCCAGATCTGTCTGGTTTTTAAGGCTCTTACTTTTTCCATTACACATAACATTTTTCTTTTGGGGAATATTCACAGCTGTATGACCATCATCTAATGAAATATGAACCTAGTAAAGTAGTTATAACACTCTAGGGTCATGCAACATGATATTTTGTACAATGGTTTCTATGAAATGTTGGTTTTTTTTCTTGTTAATCTTTCTTTTCCCTTTGCCCTCCAATCCTAGTTTTCACCTCTAGTGAAAAAAATACCTTCTGACTGTGTATCTTCTTGACTTTTCTCCTTCCCTGTCTAATCCTTGTTTCTTGCTTCAGGGTGACATCAAGATAGGCGGGGGTGGGGGAGGTGACTTAGTGGCAGAACGCTTGCCTAGCACGCATGAGGCACTGAGTTCAATCCTCAGCACTACATACAAATAAATAAGTAAAATAAAGGTATTGTGTTCATCTACAATTTAAAAAAAAAAGATAGGCAGGAGGAGAGATTCTAAGGTTTTACTTATAAACATTAGCTTTAACTTTTGCAGCATATCAAAATAAGCATTCAATATTGCCCAGCACAAACTATTACATTTAAAAGATGATAGTTTTGATGTCTATATATGAATTTGCAAATATCCAAAGGTTGTGTGTGTGTGTGTGTGTGTGCATGTGCAAGAACCATTTCTGTAGAGAAGATTTATAGAAATCTGGGGTGGTCATTCATTTTTAATAGATATTCTTGCATGCCTTCCTCCATGCAGAAGCCTTTAAGGTACATAGAAATGAAGATAAATAGCACAGTATTCAAGTTGTTGTTGCTTAAAGAAGAGCTTGAGCAACAACCCACCTTTGCTCTTTTCATGGAGTTCTCTGGGTACCCCATTCTGATATTTGAGAATTGCATCTGGCTATTTGTTCCTTTGCAGAGTGAGTGAACGAGAGGCTGCTTTGGAAGAAACTCACAGATTACTACAACAGTTCCCCCTGGACCTGGAGAAGTTTCTTGCCTGGCTCACAGAAGCTGAAACAACTGCCAATGTCCTACAGGATGCTACCTATAAGGAGAGACTCCTAGAAGACTCCAAGGGAGTAAGAGAGCTGATGAAACAATGGCAAGTAAGTGAAGCGTTTCCACTTTAGCACTCTTGCAAATCCAATTGAACAACTCTCAGCATTTGTACTTGTAATTGATAATCTGGGGACAAAATAAAATGGCTGTTTTATACAGCCCAATATATTTCAGCATTTGTGCAAGGAAGAGAGAGGCAAAGGGAAGAGGAAAAGTCATTTGTGATTCCATTTAATACCCATATCTTCTAAAAAGTACATATTTTTTGATCAGAAAAAAAGCTTGCATATAAAACCAGAGCTTTGGTCAAGCAGAAACTTTGCTCCGACAGAGAAATAAGTTAGGGATTGGTTTATTAAATTGAAAAGGTTGCCATTTTTGAGTGTTTATTTAATATTTTACAGGGAAAGCATCTGTATGAATTGTCTGTTTTATTTAGCGTTGCTAACTGAATCAGTTTCCCTTCATTACTTTCAGATACATTTTGAAATGTTAATCTGGCATTTTGTAGTGTTCTTCCTAACATGATCTGTGAAAATAAAAATGAAATGGCTAAATTTGTCATAGTTAATGATCATACAATATTCAGACAATTGTTTTTCCTAGAAACAAAAATTATTGCTATAACATTTCATAGGCATAAACAGTGAAAACAGAAATGTGAGGTAGTTTTGTTTAAACAGAGTCTCATTGAAAATCAAATTTTGCAGTTCAAGGAGGCTCTTCAAATTTATTCTCAGTAACTAATATAGTAAGTATACTGGAACTATTGTGGAGTATTATATATAGTTGGTTTTTCTAACTTTGGTAGCATTTCAAATAGAATTTGATACGTTAAAATAATAGAAAGTTTTAGACCAACCTAATTCTTTGCATATTTTAAAATTATGATGAAAAAAGTGATAGCATATCCTAGGTTGAAAATACTTCCAAAATGAATCACTACAAGCAAAATTTCTTCCTCTCCCCTCCTCCTAGTTGTTGTTCTGCATCTTGTGGTTTGTCTGAATATGATATTTGATCTACTGTGCTACTCTGGTGCATAGAGTAGGTGATGGTGGCAATTTATAGTGGTTTGAATCTGTCATTCTTTATTGTCATCCTCCTCTGACCCCACTTGCTCATCCACAATGCATGTTATATTCTTTGATACTTTGGAAGTAATTTCTTCAGAACAATACCTGACCTGACTTAACTTTTACAAATATCTCCCAGGGCTTTTGATAGACTATAAAAGAAATGTAAATTTAGGTTTTTTGCACATTCTTAGATGAATGATTAGATAATATACTTCTGTAATGCATTTTGCTCACACTGTTTCATAAATAAATTTTTATTTCACCTTATTAATGTTCATAAAACCACCATAGAATTTTAATAAATACACAAGTTCATATTTTCCCCACAGTTACAGTTGATAAATAATATAATCTTGATTATGAGGATTTTTAAGTAAATTACTTTGAAATAAATAATAATCTTATTATAAAAAATAATTTGATATCATGGATTTAGTAAAATTTCTCTTAAAATAGTGAACAAGTCTGCTTGAGAGGAAAGATATATCTATTATCTCCTATACATTTTATATTTGTAATATTAAAAATGAAAATTCATATGTAAACTATGAATCTTGAGAAATCACAAAATCCTGAATCATTAAAGGAAAAACTCACCATGTTTCTTAACTATATTTACTATGGATAAATGTAGAGGAAGCTACATGTTAGGTTCAGATTTCTCAAATCTCAAAGCAATTGAAAATTATGCAAAGAAAATGTCTTAGTTTGTGTTATATTATTGAATAAGATATATGTATTATTTTTCCTTGCTTAGCCAAACCAAAGTTATTGCTTACATTAAATCTAGTGTTGAACAGGCCACCCTTCTCCATCTTTAAGCTGTAGCACAGGTAATGTATAACCTTCAGAGTACCAAAGACAAAAAAATAAAGTTTGAAAATAAAACAGGGGCTTTTTACTGCCTCTGCCTTAAAGTGATGAACTGTATTTATTGTTAAAAGCCACATAAAATTCCCTAGAGTTCCCAAAAACCTTGGCATATCATTTTCTCCTTTAACTATAGTAGGATTAACTAAGTTTCCAAAATTATTTTTAGGCAGTTTTTCTCTCCCCTCTCAGTTAATATTTTATTTTCTATGAATTCCAGTTGCCTGAGGTTTGAACTACATATTATAGATAGGAATGACCAATTCCAGTTTTTGGTTAGATGGTTGAATAATGGTCTTTTGATGAAAGATTTTCAGATGTTAGGGTAAAAACTGTGAACTTCTGAAACTATTGATTATTTTTAATGGCACATTTCAACTGATTGAACTGAGTCAAGAAACTAGAGTTTAATGTGGATGTGTAACTGATGTGATTCTGCAATCTGTATATGGGGTAAAAATGGGAGTTCATAACCCACTTGAATCTAATGTATGAAATATGATATGTCAAGAGCTTTGTAATGTTTTGAACAACCAATAAAAAAAGAAACAAAAAAAAATAAAATTGCAGAAATGCCAGTTGAAAACCAAAAAAAAAAAAAAGAAAGAAACTAGAGTTTAAAAACAACAAATGGAAATGCCAAGCTTGAAAGTAAATAAAATGACATACGTTAAGAGATCATATACAATTTCAGCATTTTAACTAAATAGAAGTGTTTGGGACTCCCCCCCCACCCCGTTTGAATATGAAGTTTTACCTTGAACAAAAGGAATTTTCTTTAATATGTATGAAGAGAAAAAAGTGTCTTGATATGACTCTTTACTTCTTTTGAAGAACCTGGTGGCATTGCATTCATTGATTCATGCTGTATAGCATGCTGTATAGCATGTTATCAAGCCACATTTAAAAAGTGAGCTAGGTTGCATAGGTGTAGTCAGTGGCATGCTACTTAATAGACAGGCAGGAGGAGGATTAATTGAGCCCAAGAGTTTGAGGGTAGCCTGCGCAACCCTATCACACACAAAAGAAAAGAAAAGAAAAGAAAAGAAAGAAAGAAAGAAAGAAAGAAAGAAAGAAAGAAAGAAAGAAAGAAAGGAAGAGGGAAAAAGAAAGAGAAACTCCAAATTCCTAGCCAAAGCAACAGCTCTCCCAATAGACATCTATATATCTGTCTACCTCAGCAGTGTTTTTGTTGTTGTTGTTGTTGTTTTGTTTTTTTGCTTTGTAAAAATGCTGCTGAATGGAAAGAGAGAGGGGGAAAAAGCCTTCATAAAATGTATTTTTCTCTGACTGCCAATCAGTTGTTCTATATATGGAGACTTGGCTCTTGATAGACTACCCATCACTTTTGTTTATCAGCCACTTCACTGGATATTTAATTTTTCCAGCAATACTCATAATACATGAGTTCAATAAGCATAGATGTATTATGAAGTATATGTTTCCTGATGGAATTAACCTGATAAATTCCATTCTGAAACACATTAGAACTTATTTGGTTATTAAGAAAAAGTATTATTTACTTTTCTTACTAAATCAAGGAAGAATGTTACAGTTGTCCTTGTACTTCAGATGTGTACATTTTTCTTATGAGTATGGTCACGTCTGATGGTCTAACTGGAATTTCTAAGCTGATATACTTTTATGGATACCATATAGAGCCTGATTGGTAAAAGTTTGGGAATTTTTAAATTGTGTATTTATCCTTAGAATGAAGACCTATATTCATAATTGAACTAGATTCTTTTTCAATCCAAAACATTTCCTCTTGGGGCCTAACAGAGTTGATAAAGATGTTCATAGTTCGAAGTTCTAACATAAAACACTAGATAACTAAGTAAATATAGCATGAGTCTGCATTTATGCAAATATTTCTTAAGAGTTTCATAAATCTTAACTGGTTCTCCAAACACTCCCTAGAGATCATCAACACCAGTTGTAGATGGGTGGGTGTGTGATAGAGAAAGATGGTCATAAATGGTATAATTAAGATCTGTTCTCAGCAAGAACTAAGGAGCAATTGATATATGAAATTCTTTCATCTGTAAGCTGGGTTATGTCTCAGGTCTTCACTAGTCTCATGTGTTTTACTTATATCTTCTGTCAACCTCTCCCCCCATTATAAAAATTCTCTTTTATTAAATAACACATTTCCAGAGAGACAAGTTTGAGAAACTTTGAATTATATATCACAGTACACCTATAAATTAAGATATATTTGATTTCTAATACATTATTAAATTGGGGGAAGGTTTTTCTTAAGTTTCTCGAAAACAAAACAAACAAAAAAAACACCCTGGCCAACTAGTTATTTCTAAAAGAAGAAAAACTTCAATCTTAATATCATAATTAGTACCTTGAATAAATTTGAATATCATATTTCTTGGGATAGCTGATATTAGAAAGATAATATACAGATCCCTACTGCCAACAAAAGGAAAATTTCAGTGTATTCTTTTCTGTTGCTTTAATTTTGAATTGAGTTTTTATGTGTTTTTTAGTCTTTCTATTTTGATTGTTGTCCAAAGAGTGTGAAAGTGAATCTTGATATCTTTATTTCGCCTGCTGTTGACTGCCTACCATTCTGGATATGGAAAAATGTTACATACATTATTTCCTTGAAAACTCTTATTAATTCAGCAATCTTTATTAAACATCTGTCATGTATCTGTGTGTTAGGTATGATGTAGTGATAAAAACATGTTCAGAGAGGCAATTAAGTGGTTTTCTTTCTCTCTTTTTTTTTGGAGGGGGGGGAGCTTTAAAAGATGCAATGTATTTCATAAAGCTCTGGAAGATTAGAGACTTCTCTCAGGCTTGTAGACAGCAGTCTTCTTTCTCTGTCCTCTTCTGGGGGAGAGAGGGGGGGGAGGGAGGAGAGAGAGTGACTCTTCCTCTTCTTATAATGGAACTAATCACAACATGATTAGAAACTCTGACCCAAGATAGGTGCTTTTCAAACATAGTTTAGACAAAGTGTGGGGTAGTGTAATCAATTTAATAAGTATCGATCCACATTTTTAAGTAGAAAAGAAATATTTAATAGAATAGAAAAAAAAGAGCTGATCACTCTCAAGTCAGGGTTATTATTTTTTGGTGAAACTTTAGTTTCCACTATTTGTATGTTTGTGTGTATGTGTGTACATGCAGGATCACTATGTACCTTATTCAAAACACTATATTAGAACATGATTTCTGCCTTATTCAAGAAGTGAAGACACAGGCTAAACTGAAATTATGCTAGCAAGATGAAAACTATAGTGGAGGGCTAAAATGATCTAGCAAAGACAGATTATTTAAATTCTTATAATTCCTTTGGAATTAATAATTGGGACAAGATCATATTTTTAGGAACATTGAAGAATTTACTTCCCCAGTTGTAACAATGTATTAGAAATCAAAGATGATTTATAGGAACACTAAGTTATACCTGTAATCCCAGCACTTTGGGAGACACAGGCAGGAGGATCATGAATTTGAGGCCAGTTGCTTAGTAAGACTCTGTCTCAAAAAATAAAATAAATATATAAATAGAAGATAGAGCTAAGCCTTTCAGAGAAGCCAGGAAACTCACATAAAATAGTGGGTTTTTTTAAACATTGTTTAGATATCAGAGGAGCTTTCAAAAATGTTGAACTTTGGGTTCCAGCTTTAAGAGATTCCAGTTGGAAATACTGCATGGTTCTCATGACCAGACAAGGTTGAGAAACACCATTTAGAGAAATTCAAAAGAATTTGACAGGAATTAGCCAAGTACACAGTCTTGGAAAGGGCATTCCTGGCTGAGGAAACAGCAGGTTCAAAGGTCTGGTTAGTGTGGTGCCGTAGTCTGGCTGGGCACAAAATCACGAGCCACTCACAGCCTTGTAGTTTCAAGCAGCAATTCTTTATTCCCAAACTCTCACCCGCACGTTCTGGGGAAATTCCACACCTCCGGTGGGCCCTGAGGCAGCAGGATACTCCCTAGTCCCAGCAGGATACACCCTAAACCTGGACCCACCCTAATCCAACAGGATCCTCCCTAAACCCGGATCCACCCTGGTCCTTGAGCAGGGTCACCTTTCTCAAACATTCATGCAATGTCACTGCAAATGACCTGGGTCCAAGGCAAGCCCATTTCCACAATGGAGAGTCCTCCCTCTAAGCAACATTGGGTAGGCTGACAAGGAAATTGCCATGCGTCATTCCTACTTGACTATGGCTCTCAGCAGTGTGGTAGTTTGGGAATCTGAAGGAATGTCTCTATGACTGGAAAATGATTATTAAAAAAATGAGATTGGAAAGATCAACTGGGGCTAAATTGTGTAGAAAGACAGCATGATATAATAGAGAATGTGCCTTGGAGGTAGAAAGATCCCTATTTAACATTTATTACCTTATTGCCTAACTTCTAAGTCCCATTTATATTTTTCCTACAGTGAGTATAATACTTCACAGGATTTGGTCAAGAGTTAATGATAGGGGCTGGGGTTGTGGCTCAGTGGTAGATTGCTTGCCTAGCACGTGTGAAGCTCTGGGTTTGATTCTCAGCACCACATATAAATAAATAAAATAAAGGTCCATTGATAACTGAAATTTTTTTTTAAATAGTAAATGATAGGATACAGGGAAAATATCCATAGAGGAGCAGAGTGTTAGACTCAAAGGGCTTGGAAAGTGTAAGCTGTCTTTTCTCTCCCCCTATTTTTTCCATATTTTATTGATGCATTATAGTTACACAAATTGATGGGATTTGTTGTTACATATTCATACATGCCACACCATATAATGATATAATTTGGCCAATATCACTCCCCAGGATTCCCCCCAACCCCAGACTGTATCTGTAGTCTTTGGAAACTCACAGCTTTTTTTTATATAAGGAAATGGAATAACCAGACTTGTGTGTTTAAAAGACTATTCTGGTAATTCTGAGAATGAATTGGAAAGATCTAAGCCCTGTGCAAATACAAAAATTAGAAAGTTATTTTTGTAATATTCCAACCAAGAAATTATAACTAAGGTAGCAATGTTGAGAAATGAAGTGAATATTTGAGATGTTTGGAGAGAAAATCAACATGGTAATATACTCTCTGGGTATTAGAGGTGACCAAAGAATGTAAGGTAGAAGGAGTCACTATCTACTAACCACTTGACTGAGGAAATAATAGTGCCTTCATGGAGTTGCAAAATCAAGAGGACAAACAGGTGTGGGAAGGGAAGTAAAGAACTTGATTTGGTCAGTTCCAAGATGTCTGTGAAGAATACAAGTAAAAATATCACCTCCCTAGAAGTGGACCTGAATTTAGAGGTAAAATTTGGAGAAAGGTCTGAATTGACAAACAGCAACATGAAAGGCATAGAAATAAATGATAATATACACAACTTGATATAATTATTTGAATTCATTCATGCCACTCAGAAATTCACCTAAATGCCACCAAAGTATATTACTGTAACCCCAAATTGATATTACATGATGTTTTCTTCTATGTTATTCAAAAGGAAATAGCTATGGAAATCCTCCTAATGGCTTAACCATGAGAAAAGACAAAGAATTAGCAAAACTTCTATGTAAAATTCATATCATGCAAAAGTAAAAACATTTGAATAATGTATCCATTTTGAAAATTCTTTTCAATAATGGCTATTAGCTTGTCTCATATAAACAGAAATTTTTATTTTTCTTATTATTCTCATTTAGCTCCTATAAAATCTGTATCTCCACATTGACAATATTACTGATTATAGTACTTAGGAATAGATAATAGAGCTACATACTTGTCTTCTTATTATATACTTTAGTATGTTGTTTTGGACACTGAAATTCTTCTGGATTTCAGAGAGAATCCAAAAGGAAATAGTGAAAGTAATTAAAAGTTTAGCAAAAGGAATCACTGAGAACAAATGTTCATAATTGCTTTTTTGATCTCTTGTAGAAAAGAAGACTAAACATAGAAAATAAAAGTCTACTTTTGCCCAATGATGAAAAAATCTTCCTCAATTTAAAGCAATATGAGTTTCATCACTAGATTATTAGGATTGTAACATTCTGAACCATGCTATCATGGTCATGTTCATTTGGAAACATGTTAGCCAAATATATTGAAACCTTTAGAACTTACTTTTCTGGATATTGGCATTCCATTAGATAATTATCTGAAATGATACAAGGGATGCACTAAATTGAATAACTTTGTAATTCAGCTACTGTATTCTATAATTTTCTATCTACAAAAGGTAGAAAAACCCACATAGGTAAGATACTGTGCATACTAAAAAGCCAATTTTGATAGCTCCTAATAACCATTGTCTTTTATTCTTCACAGAGGTTTTGTGAGGATCTTAGAAGGTAATAAATATAAAGGCACTTTGAAAAAGCTTTCTTCAAGTGAAAGGTCCTTATTAATGTTATGAATTACCATTAGACAAAAGTCAAGCCAGAGCTATAAGTCAAATACTGTAACTCTTAAAAATAAATGGATTAAAGGTATATTAATTAATAATAACTAAAAAATGTACTTTTTGTATTTGGCCAAGTAATTGTACTTTCCTTATCTAGTTTGATTCTCACTAAAGTCCTATGGTGTTATTATTATTTCCATTTTCAATTGAAGAGGTAAAATTATAGAGTTTAAGTATCTATTGTTCCTCCCTTAAAAATATCAACTAATACATGTTTTATTGCTACAGATTAGAAGGGCTATTATTGCAAAGTCAAAGCCTATCACAATAGATGTTCAGTTTTCTGGAATCAAAACACCATGTATTTATCCAATTATTAGGATAAATGATAATAGCTAATCTTTTTGAATACTTATTATGAACCAGGCAGTATGCTAGCTAAATACTTTGCTTGTGTGGTGTAATATCATCATACTGTTATTACAGATGAAAATACTGAGACTTTCACAGGTTGTGTAATGTCTGCTAAGGTCAAACAACTGTATATAGAACAATCTATTTGATCTTAGTTTGACCTTCTGACCTTCTATTAATCCTACCATCCTACCCACTACCCACTGACCTAGCATTCTAAACAATGACCCAAGATAACCAAAAGCAAGGTTTAAGTCATTTACCTAATAGGAATGTGTTGGTTAATGGAATTATTTCTGCTTCCTAAACATTCTTCTTATCTTTACATTTTCCAGCCCAGTTTCTACATTTTTCTCTCAACTGAAACACTTCTCTACACAATCATCATATCTATCAAATACAAGTGTTCTTAAACAAATCCTCATTAACCTAGAAAACTGTGCTTATTTTGGTATTGTTACCCACCCAAGTCTACTGAAAAATTGCTCACCTTTTCACTTACTGGTATGATGTATTATGCTAAAAGTCTCCCTACCTCTCTACTAATTCCTTCCTCTTTCCTTATCTAGTTTGATTCTCACTAAAGTCCTATGATGTTGTTATTATTTTCATTTTCAACTGAGGAACTATTCAAGGTACCTTTTTTTATTCTCATCAATCTCATTATCTTTATTCAATAGTCAATCTGTAGTTACTAAGTGTCAGACATGTGCTAGATATTTTACCAGAAATAGTCTCCTGTCTATCTCCTTTAATCCAATGCTTGAGTATTTTTTTTATAAATTTCTAGTATTTATCCTACATTTCTTACTGGACGTGGGGCATTACTTACTAAATGTCTCACAGACAGCATAAATTCAATATGACTGAAATATATCACATTTTTTACACAAAATCTTTATCTCCTATCTTGCTATTTATCATAATACCATCTCTTTAGTCAGAGATATTTCAAACCATGCAGTCATTTCTACATCTACTTCTCATTTGCCTCACTTTCAAGTTCCTTTTCAAGATCTGTGGATTTTGCCTCTATAATTCTTTATATCTATTTATTTTTCTCCAGGAAACTTTTATCTTCCTCCACTCATTCTTTCCCACAAATTGCTTCAAGCCAACCTTTACATTGCCATTTCAAACTATGCTTCCTAAATAATAATTTAAAATGTACCTAGAATATAAATTCCATGAGGGGAGATATTTGATTTATCTTGCTTAGTAATATATTCCCATTTCCAAAGACAGTGCCTGACACATGATAGGTGCTCTATAAATGTTTTTCAACAAATCAAATAAATATATAACTCCCCTTTTCAAACACTGTTTATGACTTTGAAAAGCCATTGGAATGTCCTATAAACTCCTTCACCTGACTCAAGGATTGGCCCCAAATCTCAATTTCAAATCTCATTTCTTATTTTATTTCTCCCAGTTTCCTCAACTCCTACAAATACATTGTGGTTGTCATCACTATGACCAAAAAATCTGACATGAACAACATGGAGAGGGAAATATTTATTTGGTGATCACAGCTTCCAGAGGTTCAGTCCATGGTCAGCCGACTTCATTGCTCTGGGCTGGAGGTAAAGCAGAGCATTATGGTAAAAGGGTGTTGTGGGAAAAAGCTGTCAGTTCATGGTAGTCAGAAAACAGATAGGAGTGGAGGATCATCTAGGAGCAAAATATAACCCCCTGGGATATACCTCCAGTGACCTACATCCTTTGGCTACACCCCACCTGCCTATAGTTACCACCTAGTAATCCATTCAAATTATTAATCCATCAAATGGATCAATGCACTGATTAGGTCACAGCTCTCATAAAATCACCTCTGAACATTCCTGCATTGCCACATGAGCATTTAGAGGGATATCTCATATTCAAACTATAACAAACAGGTAGCCAAACTAGTTTGGTGTCTTTAAATCACCTGATATATTCTCTTAAGATTCATTTTCTTCATCTCAGCTTATCCAGATGCTATATACTTTTCAAGGAAAATCAAGTTCAAATCTCCCCCTCATTCCCTGAGGTCCTGAGCTAGAAGTCGTCTTGTCTCTCTCTTTATTCTATTGGTATTTCTCTTCAGTATAAGTGATGTTTAGTGCTTTCTGCATTCTACTAGAAAGACTAGACAGGGCAGCTTTTAATGGTGTGAGCTTTGAAGCTTGACTACCTGGGTTTAAATTGGGATTCTGGTATTTACTGACCATGGACACATTTCTTAATTGATCTCAGAATATATAGCTATAAATAAAGGGTAATGACAACAGCTACCCTTCAGGTTCTAATGAGGGTGATATGAATTAATATATGTGAAGTGTATAAAACAGTATCTGACACATAGTAAACACCCAATAAATACAGTTAGTATTATGTCATTGCTATTTTTAGGTGTGTGCATGCCTGTGTGTATAGTATATAATTTAGTGTATATATTTATAAATAAAATTCAGCATTGATCATTTTACTATAGGATCCTTGAAGACACAATTCTCATTTGATCTGTGTGAAAAGCTACTTAATAAGAAATGGATGAATAAAAGAAACTATGCCTACTGTTGGCTACCATGAGTGCTAGAACTTCATTTTTAAAGGCAGCCTTAATTGTTCTATATTGTTAATATTTAAAAGATTTTAGCTCTTGAATGTAAATACTGAATCATTTTTCAAAAAGCTCTTTAAAGTCTTCAATTACAAACTTTAATACCCCGTTCTTGAGGATAAACATAGTACACTGAAAATTAAAAAGACATTTTGTCTTTCATAATGACCTCCTTAGAGAAATCAATTGACTTGCCATCCTGTTTCAACTAAACACAAGACATTGAGCTTCCCTGAAACACTTTGGTAAAAGTAGTTCATTTTCCTTCATACACTCTGAGCAACATAGCAAATTACACAATGATTTATAGATATGTTCATAAAATTAATAAAATTGTTTAAAATGCATCATATATAGCAGTGGCACTGATAACAATGAGAAACCTTCATTTTCTTTGATCTCTATCAGAACTTAGACGAGATCTGAATAATTTCAGGCCTTTATCTCCAAATGAGAATTGAAGAAGTCAGAAAGTGGGAACCCAGAAAAAGTCAAAAGAATTTTATGGCGCTTTCTCTTCCTCTCTTCATCTAGCTTCTAAGAATTCTTAAGAGTCAGTGGTCTTTGAGAGAAGAATGTCCAGGCTGAAAATGTCATTCCTTTCTGTGAATATAGAAATCTCTCCTTATCCTATTAGAAAATTCTGGAAGTATGAATTTGGGAGACAAAGAGTCTTCAGCATTGTATTTACAAATTATTAAAAAAAGAACTTAATCTTAGTGTCTCTCTTGTGCATTTTATAACTGTGATGATAAAACATTGGAGATATTAGTCAAAGATTAATAATATTCAAAATAATTTAGGTTATCAGCATGCGATTTTCATTCCACATGAGGTCCATTTGCAGTTTACATGGTTTTCTAAATTACATTAAAATGAAATGTCAAAAAGTTCACATTTTTTCATGTTTAACAGCATCAATCTTTAAAGAAAAGTTATTGAACAAAGGTCTATGCATAAATCAGCCATTCCCTGTAGAGGTAAAGGAAGTCATTATACCTGGTCATGAAAGAGACTTTCATGAATACAAGGGGCATAAATCATTCTCCTTTGGAGATCATATTAGTCTAGATGGAAGAATGTCTATTTCCTGATAGTGAGAAAGGAACAAATTACTTTTGTTTGCTCCTGCATCTGTGGTTATCCTTGAGAAGTCTGTTAGCATGTTGACTATTCAATATTATTAATATTATGACTTAGAACTGTCTGAATCCTTATAAATGTAGTCTTTAAGTTTTCTAAAGCTTTCAGTTTTTCCTTTCTAATGTTTTTTCACCTCCAACCCCTTTTAAAATAGATCATTCTTTGAAAGTTACAGAAAGTTATTCTTTGCAGCAAGCAGCATTTTGCCTGCTCTCCTGAGCCAACTATGCTTCACCTCCATCCTTTGCTCCCAATTCAACAATTCAATATTGGATTCAATTTAGGGCTATGACCCCAGATAGAATGAGACCTAGATATTTATGAGCCACTCAATCAGCCATTCTGCTCAATGATTTACTCCATAAATCCTATTTTTAGTTTTAAAGCAGTTTCACAAATGGTTGCAAACTGGTTGTACATTTCATTTTTAAAATCTGAAATGAGTGGAGATAGCATTTTCTCCTATTATGGAAAAATGTTGATGTATTTTCCTTCCATCACTAAAATACATTTTTGATATTATGGCAATTTATACATAGTAGAAGAATGTACCTTTTAAGTGGATTCCCAAATGTGCCTTTTAAGGAAAACTATTGAGAAGTGAGATCTCCTGTAGAATAGTGAAGAAGCATGAGAAGGTTGATACGATAGGGAATTATCTTTAAAGAGGAATGGATATTTGTGGGATTTGTAGAAAGAGGACAACAAGACCTAGCCAAGGAGGGAAAGAAATAAAACGAATGTGAGTACAGAGTCCTTCGGGCACCTGGAGGAACGATAGAAAGCCATTCTGGTTAACTTTTGATACATAACAAAACAGTCCAAAACTTGATGGTTTAAAACAGTAACAGTTACTTGTTCCTCCACATGCTTTAACTCTTGGTCATTGCTCTGCCTCCTCTCATGAATACTAGCTGGTCTTGCCTCTTGGAGCAATTGAAGATATATCAGTATGCTGATATTTTTATTTAAACTTCTTTTCTACAATAGAACATAATTTTCCTTCTTACTTACAGCTGTAAAATGCTCTGTCATTTAACAATTAAGATTAAATATCAATCACAACTAAGTATCTTCTCAAATAACAATATAGATGCCGAACATTTTACTTCCCTTTTTGATTTTCTTTCTCTACAGCTTGCCCCAAGGTATACTACTAATAACAGAGCCCATCTTTGCCAATAGATATTTAGACTATACCTGTGAATAATCTTATTTGCACAGCTTTACTATCTAATATGGGCATAGGTAACCTTAAGAAGGTCTTAGTGGTTCTCAGATTAGTCTATCTCCTTCAACTCTCTTTCCTTTCCCCACCCACTCTCTCATGCTTTGTATTTCATTTTCTTTTTAAGTGACTTTCAACTAGAAAATGCCTTTCTCATCTCTGTACCTGCCTCCAGGCTCTATCCATTTCATTCATCAAAAAATGCCCTTTCTGAATTCTTTCTCTCATTTAAAAGCCATTTATTAAAGTTAGACAAATGATAGAAATTAATTTCTTAAAGATCCAGAAACATTTCTTGAGCAACAGGTGACAAGGATCCAGCAAAATGACATGTAAGCTAATATGGGTGAATCTTGGAGGTATTATGCTGAGTTCAATGATCCAGACACCAAAAAGTGATTCCACTTATATAAGGTGCCTAGAATAGTGAAATTCAGAGAAACAGAAAGTTGAAGAGAGACTTCCAGGGGCTGGGATTAAAAAAGTATGGGGGCTTCTTGTTTAATGTGTATCTGAGTTTTGGTCTGAGATGATGGGAAAGTTCTAAAGATGGATAATGATGGTTGCACAACAGCATGAATGTAATTCATACCCATCTAACTATACTCTTAAAAATGGTTAAAATGGCAGATTCTGTGTTATGTATATTGATTATAATAAAAAGTGAAAAAGAAAACATGAGCTAACAGACAACTCCTTAAAAGATTTTCCTTATGGCAATAGTATGGTATCAGAGAGTAAAAATATCTTATTTACAGATCAGGAGATCTGAGTTCTGATTCTCACCATAAGCCTGGGTGACCTTTGGGTAGTCAGTGTTATTGGAGAACACAGGTTTGTATTCTTGAAAATGATGGAGCTATACAAAGGAAGTATTTATCCAAGTTGTCCTACTCCCAGCACCATATTTACTTGGAAAGTTTATTAAAAATGCAGTATGTCAGAAGCTGACTCTCTAGGGATGGGCCAGGAATTTGCAGCACCCCCAGGTAGTTCCTATACACACTTAAATTTGAGAACCACTGGACTCGATGCTTGCTTAAGGCTCTTTCAGCTCTGAAATTTAATAGATTTTAATTCTACAAGGCAGATTGTGCTCAGGCAGAAGAAAGAAATGAAGAAAATAATAGACTTTCTGCTTGTGCTGACGCATTTTTCATTTGGTATCTCCATCTCCAAAGCCAAGCTGATCAGGAATAGTATTGTTTATTCCTCCCACTGTTTGGGGAGAGACATGAGGAAAAGCTAAGCCAGATGGTACCTAGGAAGATTTACATTACCACTTTCTTTCTTTTGCATTTGCATATTATATAAAACTGCCCATGCCTCCATCTGAGCCATGATCATTAATTTAATGTTATTATCTAATGGCTCATGACATTAAATTATAACTTTAGCCTAACATGACCAAATTACAGTATTAGAAAGTTTCTTTTAGGTCAGTTCCTCTAACGTTTCATTATGTTTCAGCCTTGATTTAGAGACTCTTCTCACTTTCATAAAAATGCATTTTGTTACATACGGCCTAGGTTATACACAATTTCTCAAAACCAGTTAGTCAAGAAAGGATGGAATGTTTTGTTTTGATTTGGAGAGTGTGTACATGCATTCATTTATAGTACTGAAATGGCTTCTGTCTGGGGCTATATATAAGATAAAAAGTGAAGGCTGGTAAGTTAGTTACCACCCACACTTGATTGAAAGTGAATGGTTTATCTAAGTATCCTTTAAAAGTATAACCCCCTTAGCTGCATTTTATTAATCAATGAAGTCCTATCCAAACTTGTGACTTGAATAAATAATTTTGCATCTATAATTTTGTGTAGATTATCATCTTACATATTTATATTTTATATAGACTCAGGTAATAAAATACATCATTCTTTGTTAATTGAAGCAAAGATTTATTCTGCAGCAGGTTTTCATTGATATGATTTTACATTTTGAGACTTTTTTCCTCAAATATACATGTTTGCACATAAAATATTTTGTTTTTCATGAGGTTAAAATATAAAATAGTTTACAAACAGAGAGAGAGGTATATTTGGAAGGAAGAGAGAGTAGAGGGGAGAGAAAGCAAGAAAGAAAAATATAAATTGCTTCTCTTCCTATTCTGAAAAATCTAATAAACCAAGGAAGAGAGGAGTAAATATTCTGGCTGGGCATGGTGGCACATGCCTGTAATCCCAGCTACTCAGGAGGCTGAGGCAGAAGTATTGTAAGTTCAAAGCCAGCCTTAGCAACTTAGTTAGGTCCTATCTCAAAATACAAAATAAAAGGGGCAGGCTGGGTGGTAACTCAGTGGCAGAGCACTTGCCTAGCATGTGTGAGACACTGAGTTAAATCTTCAGCACCACATAAAAATAAATAAATAAAGTTATAAAAATAAAAATAAATAAAAAGGGCTGGGGATTCAGTTCAGTGGTAAATCACTCCTGGGTTCAATAACCAGTAACAATGGGTCGGGGGAGAAACTACACTGACCCAGTAAAATAGCAGATAAAGAAATGTGGTAGAGGGTGATGGGTGTAGACAGTGGTTAAGTATTTCCCTAGCATGCACAAGACCCTGGATTTGATCCCTAGCACCAAAGGAAGGGAAAAAATGTAGTAGAAAATCCTCCCACTGCTTCATCAATGTGACACCAAAGGTCTGACACAAGTCATGACAGCATTTCAGCTCACTAAAATTCAGACAATTGACCTACCATGTGAGAATCTCAAAATGAGTTTAGGTGAGAGTATAGAAGGTGAAATCCAATAATATATGCAACAGTGATCCTGCCAAGATTGCACATTGAAAGAAAATTAGTCCTCTAATAGAGAAAGCAATTTGAAATTCATTCTCTGAACAGGTTTTCAAGAACATTCTTATTTTTTTTTTTACTTTTCTTTTTATAAAAAGGGAATGCCACCAAATAAACAAAATTCAGAAGATGAGGGGGGAAAATAAAAAAACTAAGGTGGAATTCCGAGAAAACAAGTGTGACTGTGGCACATTCTCTCTGTCTCTCACTCTCTCTCTCTCTCTCTCTCTCACATACACACACATACGCACTCAATGAGATAGTAGTTTGCCTACATGATGTATCTGTTTGAGAAGTCCCATTGCTGTAGGTTGCTGGAGTGACTAAATCTCATGATGTGACTTATTTTCTTTTATATGGTATTGGAAAAGAAAATCAATTTATCCCCAATTTTTAAGGACAGTGTTATATTCTGATTCTCATAAAACATATACTCTTCAAATAAGCAAATTAAGAGTTGGGTAAGACAAGATTGTTGACTCAAATGGCATGTTCCACTCTCTCTACTAGAAATTGCTCCGTGTTTCTGTACTCACACACATTGCTGAAGGATTGCCTCCAGTAAAATATCTTTTAATTCTTTAAAGACTCTGAGGACAGAAGAGGAAATAGAATTATTTATTTCTTAAATTGAGTAGCAGGCTAACCACTGACAATAATAATAATATAGAGCAATCATCTAGCACAGGTAAATATTGTGGTAAAAAATTATGTTCTGGAGGACTCAGGAATATAAGCAAGTACACAAACATTATTGTCATGTTCTGTAGTATATTTAGAGAAACTTATGTCCTTGTAGTAAATTTAATGATTAGTCCATTTATTCCCTTCTCTGCAGTTACAGCCTTAACTTTGCTTCCTTACTGCTGACATGTTTTTTCCAACCTCTGGCTTTAGGGCTTGAGCATGTGTTTTTCTTTAGCAAATGGCAAGTGAGTAGGCAATAGTGACCATTGACTACTTTTAAGCCTAGGCCTTAACAGAAAAGCATGGTTTTTTTTCTTTAAAAGGACATTTATTTACATTTTAAAAGAACATTTACATACAAAACATGACAGAATACCTCATAGGCCACTTTACACAATAAAATAGGCATTAAAAATATGTTTTGCAATCATAAACACCCAGGTGCACTAATGTCAGTCACACGGGTTTAAAGTTATGAGTGAACAAACCATATTCATTTAGAAATAAGTCAAAAAAGCAAATGCATAAATGCATATCACTGTCACAAGTAATTGTGTGCACCCAGGTTTTTAGCTTTGTAACTGTGGTCATCTGAAATACCACAGAGAAACAATTGAACTCTTTTTTTTTTTTTGCAAACACACACTTCCTTTATTTTAAATTATTTTATTAGGGCTGTATAATTATACATATTAGGTGGGTCATCCCAATAAACTCATGCATGCATGGAAATTGATTTCAGTTCATGATCCCCCTTTCCTTCCCCATTTCCCTTCCATTCTTTTCCCCTTCTCTTTCTTCTACTCTACTAGACTTCCTTTCACTTGTCTATTAGTTTGTATTTGATTGGTTCTTTATGTAATCTTATCCCTCCACTTTTCTTTATTTTACTCTAGCTTCTACATACGAGAGAAAACATTCAATCTTTGAGTTTCTGAATTTGACTAATTTCACTTAGCATGATATTCTCCATTCCCATCCATTTACCGGCAAATGCTATAATTTCATTCTTCTTATTGGCTGAGTAGAACTCCATTGTGTGTGTGTGTGTGTGTGTGTGTGTGTGTGTGTCACAATTTCTTAATCTATTCATCTATTAATGGGCATATGAGTTGATTCCATAATTTAGCTATTTTAAATTGTGCTACTGTACACATTGATGTGACTGTGTACCTGTAGTATGCCAATTTTAGATCCTTTGGGAAAATACCTAAGAATGTGATAGCTGGATCATATGGTGGCTCCTTCCATACTTTCTTGAGGAATCTCCATACTTCTTTTCAGAGTGATTGTACTAGTCTGAAGTCCTACCAATAATGTACAAGTATATCTTTTCCCCTACAACCTCACCAGCATTTATTGTTCTTCCTATTCTTGATCATTGCCATTTTAACTAGAGTGAGATAGAATCTTAGTGTAGTTTTGACTTGCATTTTCCTGATTGCCAAAGATGTTGAACCTTTTCTCATATATTTGTTGGATTTTTGAACTTCTTCTATTGAAAAGTTTCTGTTTAGTTCTTTGCCCACTTATTGATTGGATTATTTTTGGAATGCTAAGTTTTTTGAGTTACTTGTATATTCTACATATTAATTCCCTATCAGGGAAGTAGCAAGCCAAGATTTTCTCCCATTCTGTAGGTTCTCTATTCATGCTCTTACTTGTTTCATTAGCTATGCAGAAGCATTTTAGTTTAAAGGCATCCCATTTATTGATTGTTGGTTTTATTTCTTATGCTTTGGGTGTCTAGTTTAGGATGTCTGTGCCAGCACCTGTATGATGCAGTGTTGACTCTATGTTTTCTTCTGGCAGTTTTCTTCTAATCTAATTTTTAAGTCTTTGATCCATTTCGATTTGAGTTTGTGCAGATGAAAGATGGGTGTCTAATTTAATTTCTACATATAGCTATCCAGTTTTCTGAGCACCATATTTTTTTTAAAAAAGGCTGTCTTTTCTCCAATATATATTTTTGGCACTTTTGTCAAATATCA
The DNA here is from genome assembly GCF_045843805.1 of Urocitellus parryii. Lineage (NCBI taxonomy): Eukaryota > Metazoa > Chordata > Mammalia > Rodentia > Sciuridae > Urocitellus > Urocitellus parryii. The sequence goes on from NC_135547.1 coordinate 106,539,808, forward strand.
GATGGCAATAGGTTTGTGAGTTTTTCTCTGGATCTTCTATTTTATTCCATTGATCTTCATGTCTATTTTGGTACCAGTAACATAACAGTATGTTCCTATTTGGACTTTTTACATATATATGAGAAGAACATGCCTGTCTAGGCTGCTAGACTCAGGAAGAAAATGAGAGCCATATATATCAAGGCTAGAGCAGTCATGTACAACCAGAAGAAACAGTTGTTCTTTGAAGCTATTGAACTTTATGCTATATTATTGTAATAATAGCTGAGAAAATATAAACTTTTGTTTTCCCTAAACACATATAGAAAATTAATATCAGTCATCTTTATGGTAAAAATATAAAGCCTGTATTTTGTCTTAATAGTTCACTGTCAAATATAAATTTTCAAATAATCAGATGTTCCTTTGGTGATGCCACTATATTATACTTTTACATCATGAATACAATGTTTATTTATGTTAATTATTTGTAAGTAACACTTGTTACCATCAATCTTGAGTTGCTAGCACATTTCTGTACCAAGTTTTGGAAAAAATGTATCAGCTACCCCTTATTCATTAAAGTAATAATATTTTTTTATCTTTATTTATTTTTATGTAGTGCTGAGGATCGAACTCAGTGCCTCATACGTACAAAGGCAGGTGATCGACCACTGAGATACATCCCCAGCCCCAATAACATATTTTATTTTAATACATCATGCACTGCAAGGAGAAACTGGCTTTTGATTTTGGGAGAGAGATAAAAGTATTGAATACTGACACCTAATTTAACCTTCATGATGTTATAGGATTGTGATAATTGCTCTTGTGGTTTGTCTATATGTGAAAATCCTTTCCATTTTGTTACATAATATTAGAAATATGTGATAGATTTGTTATAAACATTTTGTTGGTAAAATCATTAAAACTAAAACCATAGATCTAGTTAATTAAATGTGTACAAAACAATAGTACTCAAAACAATATTATTAAGATAGTTTTAAAATGATACTTTTTGCATGGCTTTTGAATGACTCAGAATTTCTTTGTGTTTAGTTCTTGAATCTAAACCATATTATCTATATAAAAATAAATATAAGCTCAAGATAATCAAGCAGTATATTTGCCTTGACAACAATCTTTATGTATTCAGATTTCATTTAATATTAAGCTTCTCCATTTTGAACTGATATTTCTTTACCTATCTAAATTTAGGGAAATGACACAAGAAAATACTTTTAACTGACTCTGCTACTTTAGCCAAATTAAATTTGAGCTTTTCAAAAGACATTGCCTAGTTATTTCAAAGAGACATTTGAAATGATTACTGTAAATATCTTTTCCCCATATTTTTAGTGGTGCATTATAATTGAATGTAATGGTGGGAATTGTCCCCATATTTGTACAAGTGCACAGTATAACAACTATAATTTGATCAGTATTCCCCAATATTTCCCCTTTCCCTCCCATTGTCCTTTCCCCTGGTCTTTTTCCTCTACTGATTTCCCTTTTATTTTCATGAGATCCTCCCCACCTTTCTTTTCCTTTTTCGTCTTTCACTTCCACACATGAGAGAAAACATAGAACCATTGAACTTCTAAGTTTGGCTTATTTTACTTAACATGATGGTCTCCAGGTCCATCCATTTTCCTGCAAATGACATAATTTCATTGTTCTTTATGACTGAATAAAACTTCATTGTGTATATATAGTAATACATGCAAACCCATGTTTACAGCAGTGCAATTCACAATAGGCAAACAGTATATATTTTAAATGAATTAATGTCATAAACTGTTGCCAGATGAGTTAGGTAGAGTTGTGATTTTTATTGATCCCAGGATAAGATACACTGTAATCTAAAATGTCCACAAGTGTGATTGCTTAAAACTACAGGAGGTTGGTCCTCTGCAAGGACCAATTTCTTTATTTCTTGAGAAGTTTCTTTCCAGTGTCTAAAGCAGCTGCAGCCTGATTTCTATATTGTTCTAGTTATGGTTATTACTATATGATTCAGCATCTGTACTGTAGTCTAAAGAGTAAATGGAGTATATGTTCTAGATAAAGCACTTGAGGAACAAAAGGAAGTTTGATGTGAACCTGCATATCCAACATTATTGTTTGAATTCTCTGGAAGAGAAGGAAGGTCACATGATATGTCTTGCTGCTTCTTGTTCCATGTCATAAGTGTTATTCCTGTAGAAAAGGAGTAGACAGTGGGAAGAAAATGAAATCTGCCAATACTGTGAATATATAAATAATAAAAGTGGCAGCAGGACTGATTAATTCTGAATCATTTTTATAAAATGACTGGAGCCGTGAAAATGCTCAGTCTGCACGGCTGATTGGGAAACGTATGCAATCTGTTAATTCAGAATTCATTTATGAATGCTCTCTTCCAGAGATTTATGTACCAGAGTTCTTAAAAATATTTTCACCCACATGAAAAAACAAAATTACAGACCTGGGAGATTCCCATTTAAAATGGAAGAAAGGGTTTTCCTACCTTAAGAACAACTTTCAAACAGATGACTGATACAAATGAATCAAAGGCAGTTTTGTTTTATAAAATAGTTCCAATCAATATATACTTATTGTTTGGGAAAATAAAAAGCTAGATTATTTGATTCTTAATAGAAAATTTAGTGAATATAAGTGAAAGCTATAGATTTTAGTTTGGGGATCCTATGAAGAGGAATAGATTCACCATTGGTCTTCTAATCTCAAGTAGGGTGTGTTACCTGTGTTGTGAGCAATATATAGAATATTATAACAAGAGAAGTCCTTTTTGCTAACTCTAATCAGTAACCATTGTGCATTGTATGTTATTTATGTTTCTTTCTGATTTGTAGACAAAAATATGACAGAACCCCAATAGGTTAGTTTATGAAACCTATATCATTTACAAAATCAGTTTTATTTGTATGTTTATTTCAATATTTCTTTAAGTTACTGAAACCAAGCAACATCCTTTGCTTTTAGTTTTGTTAAAGCAAATTTTGTTTTCTGAAGTTGCTTCTTCAAAAAACTAAATCAATAACATTCAATTAGTAGAGTGTCTAATCTCTTTTCAGTATTTGTTTCTCAACTATGCTGATTTTAGTTCAGAACAACTTAAAGTACAAATTTATTGAACAGATTTAGGTCTGTATTTTAAATTTGTTTTCTAAACAATATTAGAATACCCAAATTAATTGTGCCAGATATTACCACATTCATTGTTTACTTTAAGATCCCAATTGATACATTCAATTCACAGTATTTAAAATTGATTCATTTTTATTTATATATGACAGTGGAATGCATTACAATTCTTATTATACATATAGAGCACAATTTTTCATATCTCTGATTGTATAAAAAGTATATTCACACTAATTCATCTTTATACTTGTACTTTGGATAATAATGATCTTCACATTCCACCATCATTTATTACCCCATTCCCCCTCCCTTACCCTCCAACCCCTCTGCCCTATCTAGAGTTCATCTATGAACTCTATTCCCTCTCTCTATCCCACTATGAATCGGCCTCCTTATATCAAAGAAAACATTTGGCATTTGATTTTCAGGGACTGGCTAACTTCACTTAGCATTATCTTCTCTAACTCCATCCGCTTACCTGCAAATTCCGTGATTTTATTCTCTTTTATTGCTGAGTAATATTCCATTGTGTATATATGCCACATTTTTTTATCCATTCATCAATTGAAGGGCATCTAGTTTGGTTCCACAGTTTAGCTATTGTGATTGTGCTGCTATAATCATTGATGTGGCTGTGTCCCTGTAGTATGCTATTTTTAAGTCCTTTGTGTTTAGACCAAGGAGAGGGACAGCTGGTTCAAATGGTGGTTCCATTCCCAATTTTCCAGGAATTCTCCATACTTCTTTCCATATTAGCTACACAAATTTACAGTCCCACCAACAATGTAGGAGTGGACCTGTTTATCCACAGTTAATAAATTAATATTTTAAAAATTGAAAGTATTGCATGTTCTCTTTTATCCAGAAAAAAAATTTCTTAACAATCAAATAAGATGTAACTTTTCAAACAAAAAAAAATATGAGCTAGGTATCTTTCTCCTAATATTTATAATGGAATCTAGCAATCATTTTCTTAAGTTTACTGGCACATTTCTTGGTGTTCTTTGAATTCAGTCAGTGTACTCACATTCAGAGGATACTTTAATCTTGTTAAAATCTCAAAGTAATGGGAATGATGAAATACATAACAACCTCACAGTTTCTTATGAAAACCCTTGTTTACTAAAGGACATAGGTTAGTAGAACATGGTCAGAAAATCAAAATTTAATCAACCAACTCTCCTCCACATCTACAAGCTACTAGATAGGTTTGAAGTCATACAGAGTTATACAAATGTACCTAGTGCCCTTGACTAAGAGGGACATCCTAACAACTTCCTTATTTTCATCTGCCCAGATTTGTGCTTTTCCTCATTTCTCAATAAAATTTCTTGAATATAGTCCAAGCAAAGTATTCATTAGTCATTATCGTTTAACTAATCTTAGCATTAATATATGCCCAATTAATTTAAGCAGTTAAAAACAACAGTTTTAGTCTCCTGACATAAATGATTTCCTTAGAATCAACCTGCTGAAAATCTCCTAAAATGCAACTTTTATTAAGAACCATGCATTAGTATTACCTATAGCTGCCAGAGTTTGACAGGAACCAGATTTGATGATACCCAGGGGACCTCAATCTCTCAACTCATTTTTCCCCTGTATGGTCTTTTTAATTGCATTATTTATAACTATTTAAAGCTACGACTGATGAACTAGTCAAGTATTTAAACTTTGAAGAGAAAAATCAACCCATTACAACCATCTTTTTAACCTTTAATACCTAAAATGTATATACCTGTTTGGTATATAGGGAAATGAGCTCCACTTTGGTCCTAAGTCTGCATGGAATGTGCATCTTCCATCCTATTGAGATGACTCCTTAGACAAGGGGAAAAATTCATGTACTTCAGATTTACTTATAATATGACAATAGCTGCTAGTCAATTGTCTTGAACTTTAATTAGATATGTTCTTCCCCTGAAGCTTGGAACCACAGTATCCATGGACCATAGACTCACTCAGCTGAAAATGAAATCTTGGGGAAATAATTGAAACCCCTTATCAGATGAGGAAAAAAATTAGGTTCATGGAAGTAGCCATTTTAAAACACATCAATCTAATCTCCCCTGGTGTAAAACAGAGTTACTATTTTTCAATAATTTTGATGTTAAGAAATTATGTCATAGCTTCCTCTCTTTGTCTCTTACACTCTTCCCAGATTACTAGTGAGGAGAGCTATCATTCAAATTCAGTGATTACCTAAGAAGCAGAGGAAGCATTTGAAGAGGCCCATGCAGTTGAAACTTTGCCAGCAAAACCTTATCTCCTAACTTCTCAAATTAGCTCTTGGTTGCTGAAAGTGAAGCATAGCTTCAACCCTTTAGCAGTAAGCATGGGTAAGGAGGAATCTATAGACATGACTAAAAACAAGAGAAGGCCAGTTTTACCATTGTCTGTAACATAAGTAATAGAAATGCCAAAAGGTACCTTATCACTCACTTGTTCTTTTCAATATAAGAACCTCATTCTGTTTCTGTACAAAAAGATTTGTTTGAGAATCCAATTTTGTTTTAAACTTGAGCTTAGCATTTTGGAACTATTCCAAAGACCACAGAATTCACAGTCATTAGCATATCACAGCAGGCTCCTTTCAAATATTGCAGGTTTCAAGTTTGTTTGAAAACCTGGAAATATGACCTAGTAAATTAAACTTGACCAGTACTTCACTTTCTTTTCAAATTCTAACCCTTGCCCCTAGCCAATTATCATTACCTGATACTGGTAGCTGGCATGAATATAAACTTTGTAATGAGAATTAGATAGATTTCAAATTTAATCATTTCTTCTTCTACTTGATAGTTATCAACTCGGCAGAACTTTTCTAGATTGTATTGTTTAAAGCTCACATTTGAGCTCATCTTGGGTATCAGTCCATTTTTCTTCATAATAAACAATGAGAAATTTTAATTTCAGTGACCAGTAACAATAAGTATTTATTTATTCATGGGTCTGTGCTCTGGTATAGTGTGGCCAATCTTGGCTTACCTATCTCCAGCTTGCAGGTCCAGTTTGTGTCTAAAGAACATATTTTATTCTGAGATTCAGGATAAAGGGGCATTATCTACTCAGGGTATGATCTTCTCCTGGTAATGACAGAGTGCATTTCAAGTCTCTCCTTGGCTAGGAGACATACTTGTCACATTTGTTTATATCCCACTGGACAAAGTATGTCTCATAGCCAAGCCCAAAGCCCAGGGGTAGTGAAATACTCTCCAACTAGATGAGGCCAAGGCAGAAGTGTGATTGCATAATGTTATTAAGAAGATGAAATATTGAGAACAATAATTCAGTCTAGTATGCTGTCTATTAGAAGTAGGTCAAACAAGTTATTTAAAATAGAAGACTTACAGACATTATGGTTGCAGAAAGGAAAACAGGATCCCTCTAACTATGCTTTCATTACCTACCCTAATCTTTCAAGTTATACTGAAATGTAGAAACATCCATCAGCCAGGAATAATGGCTTCTCCTTTGCGATTCAGAATGTGAAATATGCAGCATCTTATTTTAGTAGTAGCCAAAATAACCCTTTTCTTCAATTTGGGAATGCAAATGTTCATGTGTTAAATTTCAATTAAGAATTCTATACTTATTATCTGCTTGACAGCCCTTCCATAGCTCATTCCATGAGACTATTAATATTGGATTTTGACCTAAATTTGAAAGGAACACCCCAATTTTAAGTGTCATTATAGCAGTGCTTTTTACAATCATGTCTGATTAAGAAAATAAAAAAATAAACAACTCTTCTTTTTGACTGACACAGCATGTTAATAAAAATGACTTCCTTTGGAGAGCAGAAATATTAGAAGTTTTAAAGTTGCCTTAAAAGGAAACTGGGAGAAAGGAGCCAATGAATTGACTTCAAATAAAACAAAAGCAAGTAAACAAAGCATTTGCCAGACTTTCTGAGGAAAAGTGATATCTAGGCATGATAAAGATTGTGGAAGTTCATTGCCTTATGGGTTATGAATATGAAGGCCAAGGAGCAAAGTGTTCTTTTGTGAAGTACTATAACTGCTTGGCATGGCATTATTGTAAAAAGAAGGCACCAGAAGTGAAACAAGCAGCACTAAAGTTAAAAAGCTTACTTGTAAACGTCATCTAAGGCAACATAAGCCGGTCCTATAAAAATAGCATAGTGCCTTTCTTTATATATGGGCCTGGAGTATATTAAAATAAGTCCATTTGTGTGTCCACCAACAGCTAATTTGATGATTTTTTATAGGAAAAACATCCTCTAAAGTATCATACCATGCTGCTTTAATGCTTTTTTCTTTTTATAAGGCATTGCCAGTCCCAGTAGTAAGAAAGATATAATATTTTTGTACATATGAGGTGGTTAATTGCTTCTTCGAATATGTTTGTGATATAGGTGTCACTTCTAAAATATTATCTTAATATTTTGCATTGTTTGGGTAAACTTAATATTACCTTGTTTTTCTTTTTTTGCCCTTAAAGTATAGTTTTGTAGTGCACACTCTGTGTCTCAGTATTGGTATTGTTCATAAAACCATAAATTCTTACAGGGAATTGCTCTCAAGCTCCCCTAAACTTTAAGAGAGAGATTTGTAGCCGCAGCTCAGTCCCAGGCAGAGGGAATGGAAGTAAGGCTAATTTTATACTTGTAACTCAAAAGTTTGTACTTCATGTTTCTTTACAGAGTAGATTTTTAATTGATTCCAAACTAGGAATATTTACAGGTGACCAGAGATTTTTGAACAGGCAGTTTTATAATGGATTATTGAGACTGTCTATGATCAGGTATATAAACAATGGCTAAATCTGATACTCCAATATGATGACTTATACACCAATGTAATATATTATTATTAATACATTGAAAATGTATTTACAACATATATAATGCACAGATAATATAGTACAGTCTTATCAATTTTGTTTGGAGTTCAATCACATCAAGTGGTTTTGTGTTAGGACACGTACCTATGCTTAGTCTGAAATTTTGATAGTTTATGCTGAATACCACCAACTTCTGTGTAACACCTATAGTTTACTGACCTCCTTTACATCCATTAACTCAATATTATAATAACTCTGTGAAGTGTAGAATCCTTGTCCTGTTCCAAGGTTTTACTTGCAGTCCCTCTGTGTTGGTATCTCAGTCAGGGTCCCAATAGGAAGTAGATGGTATATTTAAATTAGCCTAATTTGAGGGGTATTTATTTACAAGGTACCAGATATTCAAGACTGTGCATGGTTTAGGGAAATCACAGAGGATAGCATAAGACCCTAGGGTTATTAGCAGCAGAGCTGTCACTTCTCCCACACATGAGATGATAAGAGAAAGAAAGATTCCTCAGAACCCAGAAAAAAAGAAATCATGCGGGTCTTTCTGCCTTGGGAGGAGCAGTGATCTTCTGTCAAGGGACAAAATTTGCCTTGAAAGGATACTTAGGGAAGGGGAACAAGGGAATTCAATACCTTAACCTCAGTCTCTGGATTCCTTGCAGTTGTTTATGTTCCCTCTGTAGTCAAACCCAAACAGAAAATCATTGTTCAAAGAGTCCACTGATATAATCCTACAAGTCATACAAAAAAGTGGAGAAAGGGGAGGAAGTGCATCTATAGAGACAAAAAATATATAATTGGCAATGCTGGTTTTGTTGTATATTTCTGCATAATACAAGAACTCTAAGAAACATAAAAAGAGGTCTGTTTTTATAAATAATTTCAGTGACCCCATAATAATGCTCTTTCTTAAATTGTTTAATTTCCTTGAATTGGTTCAGAAATATAACTCTGCATTTACAACTTCTAAGATTGATATCCATTCACCCATCAATGGAGTACCTACACTTTGCTGGTTAATTACTATGCAAAGTAGTTCATCAGGTATAGAAATAAACCTGGTCTCAAAGACCTACAGTCTACTGCAAAAAATAACCATATTTGATTGTGAGATTTTAAAATGATCTCATGTAGTTATATGTGATATACTAATGAGTTGGTTAGATGATTCAGCAATTATTTTTTATGAACCCATAGTATTTTCAGTATAGCCACTTGAGTGAGCCTGTAATTTATAAAGTAACTTCACAATTTTTATGTCAAAATTGTGTATACTTAATAAAAGTTTGTTAAACAAAACATAAATAAGTAGATTTTATTAAAACACTATAGCTTTTACAAATGGTCTATCTAATCATAGTTTCCCTATCAGTAGGGAAGAAATAAGTTTCTCCTTGAAATTTAAATGTATTCTACCTAAATAATTCCCTTTATTTCCTTCTTTAGCAGTATTCAGTCCTTCAAAAATATTTATTGGGCTGGGGATGTGGCTCAAGCGGTAGCGCGCTCGCCTGGCATGCGTGCGGCCCGGGTTCGATCCTCAGCACCACATACCAACAAAGATGTTGTGTCCGCCGAGAGCTAAAAAAATAAATAAATATTGAAAAATTCTCTCTCTCTCTCTCTCTCTCCCCTCTCTCACTCTCTCTTTAAAAAAAATATTTATTGAGTATCTAATACATACTTAACACTATGCCAGGTGCTATGAAGGGTTCCTAGGAAATCGAATGAACTTCTAATTCTTTGAAGTTCTGATTAAATAGCCCAAAGTTAAACCAATTTGGAGGGAACATTATGCCTTTGAGACTCTAGTTTTCTCTTGATTAGAAAGTATTAAACATTTTCAGTAACTAAACAGATTAAGGGAAATTCAAGGATGCCTCTCACCAGTAAATTTGGATTAGTCTGGCAAATTTAAGACCTTAAATGGAGCTTTTTAATAATTAAAAGAAGAGAGAGAGAATGATAATTACCACATTTCTAGAATCTATGTTTACCACTCAAAACTTCTTAATCATTTCCTAAGTATATCTGGTGATCAGGGTTTTATAACTTAAGAAAATCTTTCTGTACATCCTGTAAACCTCTTCCTTTAAAAAGCTCTTCAATTTTGTTTTTGTTAAAAGTTAAAAGCCTCTATGAAAATGAGACAAAAGTCAGTGAAAACTGTAGCAATAAAAATCAGATGTGATTTTCTCTTGAATAACATCTGCTTTTTACAATCCTTTCATGTTAAACTTTATAAGAACTTATTATGAAAAGCTTTATTGACAGTTAAATCCTATTTTTAAAAGGATTTATTTTTCTCCTAGTGGTAAGAGTTTTTTTTTTTCTTTTCTCAGATTTAATTAGTTGCAGATATTTCTTAGCTACATTCACACCATGTAAAGAATAATTTCTGATCACCTGCATATAATTTTTAGCTCCTAAAAAGCAATTTGCTTATTATCAATACTATGTGATGGCATTGGTATAAAAGCATTTCCTTATTCTTCTTTATTATTTTTCATTTTAGTCTGTAGTTGTTAAATATGACCATTGTTTTTTTAATTTTTTTTTTAGTTGTTGATAGACTATTATTTTATTCACTTATTCATATGTGGTGCTGAGAATTGAGCCCAGTGCCTCACACATGTCAGGTAAACACTCTATCACTGAGCCACAATCCCAGCCCTCATTAAATGTTTTTTGCTAATTTCCTGTTTAACTAGGTGGGATCTCAATTCAGTAAAGTATTCTGCTCTTTAAAGCAAGCAATTGAAATCCAAATCTTGAGTAGTTTATCATGGGAGTGTAACATAAAGGAAACACATACATATTTGAGTAGCTTGCCATTTCAAATTTCACTTTAATAATTTATTTCATGTAACAACTTATGTATTATAATGGTCAGTATGTACATATTGACTCATGTCTTCTTGGACAATTCTACCTCCACTCCACACTTTAATTTCAGTCACCCTTAGTTAAAGAAAGGAATAATAACTAAAACAGCTCTTCAAAGTAATGAGAAAAAAAAAACCCAAAACACAATCATCATGTCTTAGACCACACCAAAACCTTTCTGATATATTATGTGATATTAACAGATCCTCCTTTATGATAGGACCAGTTACCAGAAATAAAATGATTCTATGGAATTATATAGTGGTATCTACCTTTACACATTCTACTACTCCTTCAATGCCCACCTTAAATTCCTCTTCCATAGAATGTTCCACATTAATTTCAGCCAGCATTGATTTCTCTCTCTCTCTTTTAATTCATTTTGCACAGTTGAATTAGGAAACCAGGAATTGGAAAACCAGAAGAGTTTATTAACTAAGAAGCAGCAAGGGAAGAGTTTCATCAAAAGTCCAATCTAAAATGGACTACCATGGACTCCATATTGATTATAGTTGAAGATTAAATTTTATATTTCCAACCTATTAGAAACTCCTCTGGGGAAGACTCTTATATTCCCCAAGTTGCCTAGCTGAGTGCACAACATACATGTCAGTTGGAAATTGATTATTTATAAGCAAACTAAATGTTAACATATAATTATGAAAATTTCAAATTCTAAAGTTCAAAGTATCCACATAGTGGGATCTCAATATTTGTAGAATGAATGCATGAATGATCTACAGACAGTACTTTATAGTGAAATATCTTTCCCACTAAGTTGTTCTACAACTTCAAAAAACATAGTCCTTGAGGCAAAGAACTGCATATTATACATCATCTATATTCTTTTCACACTATATCAATTCCTCTTTTAGCATGCAAATGAATTCCCTGGGAGCTTGTTATAACACAAATTACTTGACCCCCCACCCACACCTATAGATTCTGATTCCATAGGTCCCAGATGATGTTAGTCCTACCACTGACACACTTATTGCAATAAGCTTCTAGGGTGTTAAATGTATGAACGTGCACTAAATGGAGTATGTGCTTGTTTGCAGGCTAAGTAATAAATGTTCTCAGTTATAGAACTTTGAAACTGGCAAGAACCTGTTCTATCATCTAATCCATGGAGGGAAGATATTGATATTCTATATACTATTAGTGCTCAATTGCATTTAACTTACCAGTGCCCTCAGAATTCTCAGGAGAGCTGTAGCACCATCACTCCAGGTAAAACTACTCTATCCTTAACCTAATCTCATCCCATTAACTAAAGATGAAAACACTGAGGTTCAGAGACTTTAAGTCTCTTGACAAAGATTCCCTTTTTTAGGTCTTCTCAATTCTTGTTCAGCTTTTGGCATCTACATAAAAATTTCTTAAGATATACTGAAGTAGCTTCTATCAAATTTCAGTGTCCATAATATGCTAAACAGAGAATTTCATTCCAATATCATGAACTTTCCTCATGCCTTATTCATCATTCATTGAAATTTTCCCCAAGTTTATGCCAGAAAAAGTAAATAACTTCATAACCTTCTTTATATAAATCTTAGACTAGCTTACTAAAATGCATTGCAAACTTTTTGTTGTTTCTTAGATGATTTTAATTATGTATGTTTCTTTAGTAGTATATCTACTCTACTTCATCAATATTATGTTATGTTAGCTGTAAGTACAAAATAATTGAGAACAAACTATGACAAATTTAACTAAGCCCCCCCCAAAAAAAGAAGAAAGCAAATACTTGTGATTTGAGCTTTTTTTCAGTCCTTGAAACTTTGAGAATATCTGTCTTTATTAACTTTTGCTTTTTGCTGATGGTTTCTCTCATTTTATTATGGCTCATAGCACTGTAAATTAATTTAACATGAAAGGATAAAAATGTTGCTTCTGAAATGTTTCTCATTAAATTATGGAAAAATATTACAATAAATAAAAGAAAGGAATGCCTCTGGTACCAGCTTCTGTTTGCTCAATTATTGCAGTACCAAAAGTGAATTATTACACAGTTAACTTAGAGGCACTATTATTGCCATTATATTATAAAATAGATGAGTTTCAATCTTTAAAAAATGGTACAGCATAGGTCCTTTGAAAGTGAAATACCTTTGTTTTTCTCTTATGCTTAATTTAAATGCAAACTGACCCCAAGGTTGGGGTTTTGTTTGTTTGTTTATCATTCTTGCTAATGATGGGCCCAATGTTATATTAAGAACTACAAAGTAAATTTCAGCCAATTACTTTATTCAGGGGAATCATTAAATGGAAGTACCTCTGAAATTTTGGAAGGAATGTACTACTAATTAGCTGAAAGCACTACTCAATACCCTCTCTATGGTTATAATCTCTCTAGTGTACTTTTAATTGAAGACAGCCTCTGCAAAAGAAGTGAGATGTTACCATTTATTGGTACTTGTTAGGATGGAATCAAAGGTGGGAAAGACATTGATCTAATTCCCTCCCTCTGTCCTCCTTCACAAAGAATAGTACTTAATTGATTGAAAGCATATGGGGAAGAAAGGGTTATAATGTATTTACTGTGAACCAAAACAGTTGTTCTCAAGTGAAAAATGGAAACAACTTGAGTCCTCACAATTAGATAGATATCCTTTTATATGAAATTAAATGCAGTGTTTACAAAATCTTCTAGAATTAACTTATGTGAGTTTATGTCTACATATTCTAAATACACTTTTAATAGTGAAAAAATATTTGAATAATTTCTTTCTCATAGTATTTAAACCACTAAAGAACACAATACCTACTAAGTGCAAAGCTCTATGGTATGCCTTGGAGGGTATGGCAATCCCACTCAGGTTCTACCTTTATATGATAAGGCACAAGAAAATAATTAAAGTGCAATGGAGAAATGGTACATCTCACCAAAGGTTAACTAATGAGAATACTATGAAAACTCTTGTTTTGGAGAATGTATTGGAAATATAATGGAAGATTTTCAGATTGGATTAAGATGCTCCGTAAATAAAGTGTCAGTACTACCACATAGCTTCAATTGTCAGCTTTCAAGGTCTTTCGAATCCTGTATTACGTAATACATTAAGTGTCCAAACTGTATTTTTCATGACTCAGAAAGAATTACAGACTGTTATGTCACATCTAAATAATTTATATAAGATTAATTAAGCCTATATTTTCATCCAGAAGTCAGAATGGCTGCCTCTAGACTGATTATGCTGAGCTTGTTAGAGAGGGTGTAACTCTGAGCTAGTTTGTGAGTTGCCGTGGTTCTCAACATGAGGGGATAATTTTCCCCACCCCTAAGGGACATTAAACAACATCTGGAGGCACTTTAATTGTCATAGCTAAATTGAGAATACAACTACAGTCTAATAGGTAGAGGTCAGGTATGCTGCAAAATATTCTACAACACACAAGCTAGCACTCCACAACAGGTCAGAATGCCTGTAGTACTGAAGTTGAAAAGCCCTAGTCTCATGTAGTCTTTACTTACCTCTCCTGAACTTTTACCTTTCATAGGAATCTCAAAAAGTCCTAGGGGCTGGTAGCATAGCTTAGTGGCAGAGCACTTGTTTTGCACGCATGAAACTCTGGGTTCAATGAGCACCACCAAAAAAATGGGGGGGGAGAAAGCTCTAGAATTTTTAAAAAAGCATTCAGTCATTTTTGCTTGGTGTAAATGGCTCAAATTATTTAGTATGTTTAATTTATCATAATTTATAAAACATTTATAATATATTGTTTAAATAGTCAAATTTTATATTAGTTTGAATTACTATATTATTTAAGATGTTATAACATTCATTTAATATGCTTTATGATAATGTCCATTATATAGAGACAATGTTTCACTTTTTTTCATTTTAGCTACGGTTTTAACTCTAGTTATATAAGGAAAAGTCTGAATTAACAATATATTTTTTAATTATATGCTTGGTTTAGGAACTAAATACACATGAAAATGTGGACTTAAATTTAATTATTACTAAAAATTGGCTTTTTTTCTTTTCAGTCTGTTAATAAGAGAGGTTCAAGTTGACATTTTCAAGCACAACTTCACAAATTACATTTTGAACAAGAGTTGAACATATTTTCATCCTGAGATTTTGATTTTATTGATGTTCTGTGGTGCTTTGGTATCAGAATTCCTAAAAGGTGCTCAACTGAGTCTAATGCACAGCAAATTTTGAGAGTCTTTGTTTTTGGGTACTGTCCCAGTTAGAAGATTCTATAACTAGACAGCCTGAATTCATACCCAACCAACTCTTCAAATCCTCCAACTCTTTACCAGTTACCATTATAAAGCTGGGCAAAATTATTTAAACTATGTGCCAAAAATCCTTATAAAATGAGAGTAATAAACTTTTCTATTTTTATCTTAAATATGCATTTAAAAAATCCTCTTAAGGAAAATATGCAGAATTATGATCATTTATAATTTCCTCATTGACTTTATATGTTTCAGCATCAGTATTACTCATATGTCCTGTCTTTAATCAGTGATCCAAATATAAATTAGAAGAATGACAATTTAAAACTGTTATGAGGGTCAAAACTTTTTATTAAATTTTTATTTTTTCTTTTTAATTATACATGGCAGAATCTATTTTGATATATTTATACAAACATGGAATATATCTTATTCTAATTAGGATCGCAGTCTTGTGGATGTACATGGTGTTGAGATTCACTGTATGTTTTCATATATGTACTAAAAGAGTGCTGTCAGATTCATTTCACTGTCTTTTCTATTCCTAACCAGTGTTAAGTAATTAATCCAACTGAGTAACTGAATCATATGTACACATCTTTTATCCTCCCATATCAGTATATTTGGAATTGTAATTTAAAGATATATATGCATTTTCCTGGAATAGATATAACTACCATTAATAATTGAACACCCAGAACATTTTTGCAAACCCCAAGGAAATTTCATGAAAATCAATTGAGAAAGACCCTACTCATAAAGTCTTATAAGTCAGATCACAGTGGACAGAATCAACAAATAGTGATGAGGAAGCTTAATAAAATATAAAATGGGCATACATAAATTAATTTAAACCATATGTACAATTATATAATAACAGCCAAAAAAAGCTTTAAGTAATCCTTTCTATACACTCAATCAAAATAGTTGCACTTAGAAGACAAACATTTAGTTTGGTGGCTAGATGATTTTGTATTATTCCATAACTTATTTTTATATGCATACTATTTTTCAAGGTTAATCTTTCTTTAGAAATTGTCTCTAATTAAAAGTTAACTTCATTATTAAATCATTGAGAAAGGCAGTCATCAGTTTCCAAGACTCACTGAGATACTTCTAAGTTCCAGATAAACATGTTTAAACTGGACATACATACTGTCAAATTCACTGTCCCTAATACTTTGCAATACTAATACTACCTCAGTGAGTGAACTGGAATATGCTTATGTCAGGCACTGGAGTAATCATTGATAATACAAAGAATAATAAGATTTGAGTTGGCTTCAGCCATGTTGCCAGGAGCTCACATTCTAGTTTGGGAGAGGGAGGGGAAATTCAGTAAGATAAGTATATACAAGGCACAATGCTGTTGTAGAATATGGTGTGAATAACTGCCCAATGGGATCAGGCAAGGCTTTTTTGGAGGAGGTGACATTTCAGCAAGGTTTGAAAGACTGTAGAAATGTTTTGGTGAGTTAAACTCCTTATAAAGAATTACTTCAATAGAAATTGGCAGAAAACCAGAAATCATTATCTGTCTGTTTATTCAGTCGGCTGTGCTCTTCAGAAAAAAAAAAATTCAGAAATATAATTTAAAAAATTGAATCTATTCTACTGTCTCTTAAGATGAGTTAATTTAAGGAGGAAATTAAATATAATGAGAGAGATTCTCCCCAGGGGTAAAATGCTTTTGATTGTTTGCTTGTGTTTCATTATTTTCTGCCAAAAATATATTATGCATAAACTTTATGATTAAGAATTCAGATTATTACATTTCTAAATTGGTAATGCCACTTATTGTATCATATATTAATCATAAAAATGCTTATCTTGCTGACTTTAACAAGCTTAAATGACCAAAATGCAAAAATAACATATCATATTACACTGTAGTAGATTTGTTAAACTAAACCAAAATCATGGTGCATGGAAAATAGGTCTCTAATTCCAAACACCCACACCATAGAATCTCTCTGTGATTTTGTCATTTCAAGCCAGAGAAAATTGTCTGAAAAATTGTTAGCTTATAAAATAATAGCTAAAATATCTATAAAGCTACTCTTGTTCTCTTTATTTTTCTAGAAATATAATGTGAGCCACATATATAGTCTAAAATTTTCTAGTAAACACATTTTAAAAAGTAAAAATAAAGTAGTGAAATTAATTTCTATAATATGACATATTTTATTCTTCTTTCCATATTAAGTTTTTTAAATGCAGTATTTTTTTTCTCTCTCCCCTTACCCCTTTCTCTTGGTACTGACTGGGATTAAACCCAGGGGTACTTAACCACATCCACAATCTTTTTTTTTTTTTTTTTTTTAAAGACAGGACCTCACTAAGTTGCTGAGGCTGGCCTCAAACTTGCAATCCTTTTGCTCAGCCCCTCACGTCTGGGATTACAGACATGTAGCACCATGCCTAACTAGTATGTTTCTTCTTACAGTGCAACTCAATTCAGACCAACCACATTTCAACTGCTCTGTAGACATAATTAGAAAGTATAAATTCTGGAGATCCAAGTTAATCTAACAAGGAAAAGGACTTCTTGTCTTTCAGTAAGTCACTTTTCACTGCTAACCTTGGGAGCTTTTCCATACATAGTCTACAGAGTTTAAATGTTCTATCTTAACATCTCTGAGGGCTTCAGTTTTAATGCCATAGTACTCCTAAGGAATAATAGATGTTCTTTTTTCAGAATACCCTGAAAGATCAATTAGAAGTTTATGATGCATATAATGCAAGATACAGTTCATCTTCCAAGCCCGTTGTAGAAGCACAAAAACTGTACTCATTTATCACTTCTGAGATCATATTACCTGAGTATGCCTTTGTTTGAGTACTGGTGATATTGTGAGAACTTTGTGAAAATAAAACATGCTTTAAGAACAAGATAGCAGACTAAAATTAATACTACAAAGTGAGGTTTGTTTTTAATGGGAACCTGATTTAGATAATGCCTAGGGTACATTGGGGAAACACTCATCAGGAAATATATCCTACATTTCGCTAAGCAACTGAAAGTTACCTGACTCTTCACCACTTAACAAGAAAAATTCCCTTGTGGATGAAGTTGTTCTTGATTTTTCAGGTAAACCTGCCTGCTTGTGCAAAGCAACTTTGACCTTTTGCATCTGAAGAATCACTTAGAGCTATTCAAAATAAAATTAAAAATTTAACACTTGGGGAAAGAGCTACTATTAAACAGTCAGAAAATTGACCTCAAGATTTCTTGTAGGGGCTAGCAATGTAGCTCAGTAGTATAATTCTTGTCTAGTATGTGCAAGTCCCTGGGTTCCATCTTCATCATGGCAAAAAAAAAAAAAAAAAAAACTTACAAATTGTGAATCTGCCAAATGTACTCACTTGTTTATCTGCTAAGTGTTTGTCAGTTATCAGGTACCTCTAATTTATAGGTAGTCTTTTCTTCACCACAAGTTGGTTTATAATTCAGATGTTTTAAATTTAAAATAAATTTACCAAAGTGAAAAATATTATAATTAATTTTATACACTTTATTATTGTGTAATATAGTCTATATATTACCTGACATTTATAATAGTTCACCCCTAAATGTTCACTTCCTACTGAAAGAATGAAAATAGAATTTTTATATGATACATGACTTTATACTTTAACAAATTTTGATAATAATGCACTGATTTAATGTGTTTAAGAAAATATAGCCCATACTATAAAGAGTTTATTTTAAGATATTATTGCTTAGAAAGAGACTAACAAAATTGGTCAGTACAAGTTGAGCTAAAGAAAAATCTCAAGTAAATAAGAGGACAAACGAGGTAGTATTTCTGAAGGTGACCACAGGTTTTTTACTCATGGAAAACAACTTCAGAGTTTCAACTAAGAATGCCAAGAACTTATTTTTATCCTGTGACACCTATTATCTCTGTCCTTCTAACCACCAAATCCTTCTTACCACCAAATTCTTCTTCTTCAAACCCCTGTCCCCTTTCCTTTGCTGATTTTGACAGGAACAGCAACTCCAAAAAGATAAAAGATGGCAGAAATGGGGAGGGGTAAAAAGATTATAAAAGGTATCAGATTTTTATTTTTAAAAAATGGATTTGATTTTTTAATCAGTCACTAAAGTCTTATGTTGAATAAAATAAGTGAACAATAAACTTATATGTAAGCAATTTTTAAATTAGCATATGGATATCTACTAAATATACTTTTATAAGCAGATTTTTTTTTTCTTTTTGATGCTGGGAATGGAACCCAGAGCCTCATGCATGCTAAGCAAGTGCAATACTACTGAACAACACCCCAAACTGGCAGTTTCAAAAATAAAAGTTTAGCTCCTAAATTTTAGTATTACTTAATACATTAAAAGGTAGCTTTCATTTGAGTGCGTGTTCATGATCAAATCGTTTTCAATGTTTTCTGATAATCATGTTATATAGATGCATATATAAATATATAGATATCTCAGTATGGCTCTGAGGAGTCTTTTGATTTAAAAATTATTGATTCTAAGATCCAGGGTACATGGGTATTATATGATAAAGAACTCGTCTTGGGGTCAGGCCCAGCAACCAGCCAAGGGACTGCAGCTACACACGCCGGCGGGGAACGCGGACCGGACCCACTAGGACAGGTCCGGCGGCGGACGGCTGAGGGCTAGGCCCGTCCCCTCCCCCAGTGTCTGCAGGTAGGCGGGACTGTGAACACCAGCAGAGCGGGCCCAAAGCCTGCTGAGGGGCGGAACCGGCCCCACACCCAGTGCCTGCAAGCGAGGCGAACCTGCAACCCATCGGGAGGTTAGGCCCAGCAACCTATGGAGTGACACAGGTGCCCCTGGCGCCTGCTGGGTAGGTGGACTTTTGACCGACCAGCAAAGCAGACTTAGGGCCTGCCAGCATGGTAGACGGATCACACTAATTGGAGGAGGATCACAGCCACTACCTGCCCTGCAAGGGTGATTTTTCAACTATACAAGAGCAATATAAATAAATAGAGGGGGAAAATATCAAAGACACAACAATTTCACCAAGCAGAAAGAAACGCCAGCAGTATGAAACGACAAGGAAAGAAAGGACCACAGGCAATGCAGGTCAACTCAACTTTAGAAGAGGTAATAGCTGCAACAGATGGAATGTCAGATAGAGAGCTCAGGACATACATGCTTCAGATGATCTGGAGTCTCAAGGAAGACATGAGACAGCAAAATCAGACAATGAAAGATCACATTGACAAACAAATCCAGGAAGTTAAAGATCAATTTCACAGGGAGATAGAGGTAATAAAAAACAAACAAATAGAAATACTAGGAATGCAGGAAACAATAAACCAACTTAAAAACTCAATTGAGAATACTACCAGCAGAGTGGATCACTTAGAAGATAGAACATCAGACAATGAAGACAGAGTATTTCAACTTGAAAAGAACATAGATAGCTCAGCAAGTCTACTAAGAAACCATGAGCAGAACATTCAAGAGCTATGGGATAATATCAAAAGACCTAACTTAAGAGTCATTGGGATACAGGAAGGCACAGAGCTCCAAACCAAAGGATTAAGCAAACTATTCAGTGAAATAATACAAGAAAACTTCCCAGACTTGAAGAATGAGACAGAATCCCAAATCCTAGAAGCCTACAGGACGCCGAATGTGCAAAATCATAAGAGATCCACACCTAGACACATTATAATGAAGATGTCCAACATACAGAACAAGGAGAGAATTTTAAAAGCTACGAGGGAAAGGAAGCAGATTACATTTAGGGGTAAACCAATCAGAATAACAGCTGATCTCTCAACACAGACTCTAAAAGCTAGAAGATCCTGGAATAACATATTTCAAACGCTTAAAGAAAATGGATTCCAACCAAGAATCTTGTATCCGGCGAAATTAAGCTTCAGGTTAGAAGATGAAATTAAAACCTTCCACGATAAACAAAAGTTAAAAGAATTCGCAGCTAGAAAACCATCTCTTCAAAAAATCCTTGGCAAAACATTACAGGAAGAGGAAATGGAAAATAACATTGATAACCAACAATGGGAGGTAGGACAGTAAAGGGGGGAAAGTAGTCAAAGAGGATAACAAATCAGGTTTAGTAACATCAATAAACAAATATGGATAGAAGAACAAACCATATCTCAATAATAACCCTAAATGTTAATGGCTTAAACTCACCAATTAAGAGACACAGGCTAGTAGAATGGATCACAAAACAAGACCCAACAATATGCTGTCTACAGGAGACGCATTTGATAGGAAAAGATGTACATAGACCGAAGGTGAAAGGTTGGGAAAAATCATATCACTCATATGGACCACGGAAACAAGCAGGAGTGTCCATACTCATATCTAATAAAATAGATTTCAAGCCAAAGCTAATCAAAAGGGATAAAGAAGGACACTTCATACTGCTCAAGGGAACCATACACCAACAAGACATAACAATCATAAATATATATGCCCCAAATAATGGAGCAGCCATGTTCATCAAGCAAACTCTTCTCAAGTTCAAGAGTCTAATAGACCACCATACAGTAATCATGGGAGACTTCAACACACCTCTCTCACCACTGGACAGATCTTCCAAACAAAAGTTAAATAAGGAAACTATAGAACTCAATAACACAATTAACAACCTAGACTTAATTGACATATATAGACTATACCACCCAACATCAAGTAGCTACACTTTTTTCTCAGCAGCACATGGAACCTTCTCAAAAATAGACCATATACTATGTCACAAGGCAACTCTTAGACAATACAAAGAGGTAGAGATAATACCATGCATCTTGTCTGATCATAATGGAATGAAACTGAAAATCAATGATAAAAGAAGAAAGGAAAAATCAAACATCACCTGGAGAATGAACAATAGGTTGCTGAGTGATCAATGGGTTTTAGAAGACATCAAGGAGGAAATTAAAAAATTCCTAGAGTTAAATGAAAACACAGACACAACATATCGGAATCTATGGGACACATTCAAAGCAGTTCTAAGAGGAAAATTCATTGCTTGGAGTTCATTCCTCAAAAAAAGAAAAAACCAACAAATAAATGATCTCATACTTCATCTCAAAATCCTAGAAAAAGAAGAGCAAAACAACAGCAAAAGAAGTAGAAGGCAAGAAATAATTAAAATCAGAGCTGAAATTAATGAAATTGAAACAAAAGAAACAATTGAAAAAATTGACAAAACTAAAAGCTGGTTCTTTGAAAAAATAAATAAAATTGACAGACCCTTAGCCATGCTAACGAAGAGAAGAAGAGAGAGAACCCAAATTACTAGCATACGGGATGAAAAAGGCAATATCACAACAGACACTTCAGAAATACAGAAGATAATCAGAAATTACTTTGAATCCTTATACTCCAATAAAATAGAAGATAGTGAAGGCATAGATAAATTCCTCGAGTCTTATGATCTGCCCAGATTGAGCCAGGAGGATATAGACAACCTAAACAGACCAATAACAATAGAGGAAATAGAAGAAACCATCAAAAGACTACCAACTAAGAAAAGCCCAGGACCGGATGGATATACAGCAGAGTTTTACAAAACCTTTAAAGAGGAACTAACACCAATACTTTTCAAGCTATTTCAGGAAATAGAAAAAGAGGGAGTACTTCCAAATTCGTTCTACGAAGCCAACATCACCCTGATTCCGAAACCAGACAAAGACACTTCAAAGAAAGAAAACTACAGACCAATATCTCTAATGAACCTTGATGCAAAAATCCTCAATAAAATTCTGGCGAATCGGATTCAAATACATATCAAAAAAATTATACACCATGATCAAGTAGGATTCATCCCTGGTATGCAAGGTTGGTTCAATATACGGAAATCAATAAATGTTATCCACCACATCAATAGACTTAAAAATAAGAACCATATGATCATCTCGATAGATGCAGAAAAAGCTTTCGACAAAGTACAGCATCCCTTTATGTTCAAAACTCTAGAAAAATTAGGGATAACCGGATCATACCTCAACATTGTAAAAGCAATCTATGATAAGCCACAGGCCAGCATCATTCTGAATGGAGAAAAATTGAAGGCATTCCCTCTAAGATCTGGTACAAGACAGGGATGCCCTCTCTCACCACTTCTGTTCAACATAGTCCTCGAAATACTGGCTAGAGCAATTAGGCAGACGAAAGAAATTAAAGGCATAAAAATAGGAAAAGAAGAACTTAAATTATCACTATTTGCAGATGATATGATTCTATACCTAGCAGACCCAAAAGGGTCTACAAAGAAGCTATTAGAGCTAATAAATGAATTCAGCAAAGTGGCAGGATATAAGATCAACACGCATAAATCAAAGGCATTCCTGTATATCAGCGACAGAGCCTCTGAAACGGAAATGAGGACAACTACTCCATTCACAATATCCCCCCAAAAAATAAAATACTTGGGAATCAACCTAACAAAAGAGGTGAAAGATTTATACAATGAAAATTACAGAACCCTAAAGAAAGACATAGAAGAAGACCTTAGAAGATGGAAAAATATACCCTGCTCATGGATAGGCAGAACTAACATCATCAAAATGGCGATATTACCAAAAGTCCTATATAAGTTCAATGCAATGCCAATCAAAATCCCAACAGCATATCTTGTAGAAATCGATAAAAGAATCATGAAATTCATATGGAACAATAAAAGACCCAGAATAGCAAAAACAATACTAAGCAGGAAGTGTGAATCAGGCGGTATAGCGATACCAGACTTCAAACTATACTACAGAGCAATAGTAACAAAAACAGCATGGTACTGGTACCTAAACAGGCGGGTGGACCAATGGTACAGAATAGAGGACACAGTAACCAATCCACAAAACTACAACTATCTTATTTTTGATAAAGGGGCTAAAAGCATGCAATGGAGGAAGGATAGCATCTTCAACAAATGGTGCTGGGAAAACTGGAAATCCATTTGCACCAAAATGAATCTGAATCCCTATCTCTCGCCGTGCACAAAAGTTAACTCAAAATGGATCAAGGAGCTTGATATTAAATCAGAGACATGGCATCTGATAGAAGAAAAAGTTGGTTATGATCTACATGCTGTGGGATCGGGCTCCAAATTCCTCAATAGGACACCCATAGCGCTAGAGTTAACAAATAGAATCAATAAATTGGACTTACTCAAACTAAAAAGTTTTTTCTCAGCAAAAGAAACAATAAGAGAGATAAACAGGGAGCCTACATCCTGGGAACAAATCTTTACTCCACACACTTCAGATAGAGCCCTAATAACCAGAATATACAAAGAACTCAAAAAATTAGACAATAAGATAACAAATAACCCAATCAATAAATGGGCCAAGGACCTGAACAGACACTTCTCAGAGGAGGACATACAATCAATCAACAAGTACATGAAAAAATGCTCACCATCGCTAGCAGTCAGAGAAATGCAAATCAAAACTACCCTAAGATACCATCTCACTCCAGTAAGACTGGCAGCCATTAGGAAGTCAAACAACAATAAGTGCTGGAGAGGATGCGGGGAAAAGGGCACTCTTGTTCATTGCTGGTGGGACTGCAAATTGGTGCAGCCAATTTGGAAAGCAGTATGGAGATTTCTTGGAAAGCTGGGAATGGAACCACCATTCGACCCAGCTATTCCCCTTCTCGGTCTATTCCCTAAAGCCCTAACAAGAGCATGCTACAGGGACACTGCTACATCGATGTTCATAGCAGCTCAATTCACGATAGCAAGACTGTGGAACCAGCCTAGATGCCCTTCAATAGATGAATGGATAAAAAAAATGTGGCATTTATATACTATGGAGTATTACTCTGCATTAAAAAATGACAAAATCATAGAATTTGGAGGGAAATGGATGGCATTAGAGCAGATTATGCTAAGTGAAGCTAGTCAATCTTTAAAAAACAAATTCCAAATGACTCCTTTGATATAAGGAGAGTAAACAAGGACAGGGTAGGGACGAAGAGCTTGAGAAGAAGATTTACATTAAACAGGGATGAGAGGTGGGAGGGAAAGGGAGTGAGAAGGGAAATTGCATGGAAATGGAAGGCGATCCTCAGGGTTATACAAAATGTCATATAAGAGGAAAGGAGGGGTAAGACAAGATAATACAAATGGAAGAAATGATTTACAGTAGAAGGGGTAGAGAGAGAAAAGGGGAGGGGAGGGGAGGGGAGGGGAGGGGAGGGGAGGGGAGGGGAGGGGAGGGGGGATAGTAGAGAATAGGACAGACAGCAGAATACATCAGACACTAGAAAGGCAATATGTCAATCAATGGAAGGGAAACTGATGTGATACAGCAATTTGTATACGGGGTAAAAGCGGGAGTTCATAATCCACGTGAATCAACCATGTAATATGATGTATTAAGAACTATGTAATGTTATGAACGACCAATAAAAAAATAAATAAAAAAAAAACAATTAGGTAGAATAGCTAATATCTTCATGATTTTCTAAACTGTACAAATCTACAATTCTCTGACTATTGAAAAATATAATTAATAACTAAAATGAAGGTAGAGATTTTGTTTGATTGTCTTAAATTAATTCAATACCTAGAACAACACATTGCACAAAATAAATATTTGTTGAATTTGAAAAAAAAAAAAAAAAAAGAACTCGTCTTTAGAGAAGCTCTGGATTCCATTCAGAAGATTTTCCAAAACTATTCACTATCAAGAACATAGATAGGGTGGCTCAGTGATTGAGTGCCCCTGAGTTCAATCCCTGATACCCAAAACAAATACAAAACAAAACCAAAAAACTGTAACTAGGAATAGTCGGGAAGATTTTTAAATGGCAGCATTTTCATGTAAGGCATTTTTCTTGTATTGAAAATTAGTTTTCTAAATGCAGTGTGTTATCTTCATGTTACAAGAAGACTTTCATGTTGGTTAAATGCATATGGCAGTTGTGTCAGATATGAATTGCCTCTCAAACTAGTGCATGGAAAGAAATCTGAGATTTAGTACATATATAGCTTTTAAATAACATACTTTGTTTTAAACATGATGTTATTCCAGATTCTTTGCAGTAATTTTCAATTACTTTTTCACTTTATATTCCCTTGTGTATTTACCTTATCTAGTTCATATCCTGAGATTCCTTTAGCTCTTGCATTCTAACTATGTTCATTAATAGAAAGGTTGGTTTTATTTTCATCCCTGACTTAGTTGCATTCCAGATATAAGTTAAAATTCCAATATCTTAGGACATGCATCAGAACTACTTGAGAACTTGTTCAAACAGATTGAAGGGTCACACCCCAGAGTTTCATGTTCATTTAGGGCAAGGGTGAGGCCTGGCAGTTTACATTGTTGGCAAGTTTCCAAACAATGCTGATACTATTAGCCTGGGGACCAACTCTAAGAACTATAGACTAAAAGAAAAAAAACTTGGGGCAGAGATTCTCTTCATTGGCTTTTGCCACTGAAGACATTTAGATGGAGAGACATCACAAGATGTGATCATTTAGGTATGAATGGGGTCTGAGATTTTGTGTTACTATTAAATTCCCAAGGAATATTGTTGCTGACTGAAGACCACGCTGGCTGAACCACTCATTAAAATGTCATTATTGCCAGGTACAGTGGTGCATACGTATAATCCCTGCAACTGGGGAGGCTAAGACAGGAGGATTGCAAGTTTGAAACCAGCCTCAGCAACTTAGCAAGGCCCTAAGCAACTCAAAGAGACCCTGTCTCAAAATAAAAAAAAATAAAATAAAATAAAAGGGCTGTGGATGTAGCTCAGTGGTAAAGCACCCCTGGGTTCAGTTCCCAGTACAAAAAAAAGGAGTCATTTAGAGGCAAAATCCAATTTAAGTCAACAAAGTTTTCTAAATAATAAAATCTAAAGAGTTATTTTAACTTAGTTTTTTCACTATCTTCCTGTAAGAAAATTGTCAGCAATGGAGCCAAAGTTAAACTTGTATTCATATAGGTATAGGAAATACTTTCAAGAAGTTGAGATTGGTTTTAGGGAAGGTATGAGTAGGGAGGAAGAATAAAAAAAAAAGTCAAACATTAAGTTGTTTGTTGAGTGAAGAAAGAGAATAACTAGCCTGGTTCAGTCACATAGGTTCCCTCACAGAGACAAAGACACAGAAATGCCTTACAACGGGGCCATTTCCTCAAAAGGCACACAGGAGACTTTCAGGGTTCAGGGGTTCCTCATCAGACAGAATTTAGGTCATTCTTCATCCATGATACTTCTTTGTGAATATAAACATTCTCCCAGCCCTGTGCTTGGCTGACAAGGGTCCTGCCTTTAGGAGTTTACATTACAATTGGGAAAACAGCCAGTAAGTTTGTGAATTGTGTTTATCTTTTTAAATTCCCCAGGCTGCTTTGTGGATAGAACATGGAAGACATAAGAGTATAAGGTTGATCCCCTGTTCTGAATTCCATCTCCTCAGAGATTAGATTTGTGTGTGTGTGCATGTGTGGGGGTGTATTGAGGATTGAACCTGGGGCCTCCCACATGCTGTAAGTACTCTAATGCTGAGCTACATCCCCAGCCCTTCTTCCATCATTCTTATGTTAATCCTTTCCTGACAGCTTATCACTCTGCCATCCTTCATTTTAACCAACACATTGTAAACACACACAAAAGTAAATTGGTACAGTCCATGTTATTTGGCTGTTATTCCCATCGTGCCAGATAAATTTCTTTTCACTAATCCCCTGCCCCTCCCATTGCCTATCTTAGCTTCTCTGTGTCTTTTGAGAGAATGAGAATTCACTTCCTTAACACCCTCTTACCCTGTTTGTCATCTAACCTATCTCCATATCCCATTTGAGTCTGTTTCCCAGATGACTTGCCTCCTGCCTCTTCACTCCAGATCCTACCCTTAGCCCCTCTTCACTTTCCAACCCACAGCTCCTATGGGATTTCATCTTCACCCAAAGCTCCAATTACTACCTATAAACAGATGACTCTCATATCATTATCTGCCATTTTTTGTCTCCCTCTTAGCTATTTCATATTTACATCTTCAACTCCCCTATGAATGTCTATATTTAGGCTGCAAGACTAGTAAGCACAACTAAGATATTCTGGCTAGGGGTTTTTCTACTTGTTTCGGCATTTGCCATAGCAATTGTTAAATATTTTGAGTCTTACCTCTGCCACAGGCATTTCAAAATCAACACATCCTGAACTGAAATCCCCAGTGATCCCAGACATTTGCCTCTGTTCCCTATTCAAAAAATGACAACACCATTTACCCAATTATTCATTAACTGAAACCTCTAATTCTGCTGTCTTTCATACACACATCAAAAATTAACACCAAATACTGCTAATTTTCTATCTCCTAAATCTCTTTCAAAGCAAACTTTTTGTCTATAACTATGCATCATTTCAGATGATGGAATTAAGCACACCTGAATCAAGTCTTGTAACATTAGTAAATTTCTTAATCTGTACCAGTCTCAGATTCATCATAAAATTTCCTACTTCTTAGGGTGACTGAAAAACAGTGAGATTACTAAACACAGTTACATAGCATGCAATCTTTTGAGTAGTTACTATGGTCCTTGTTAATGATGCTATTACTATTGGTTTCACCTTGAAAAAAGGAATAATCTTATAACTGGACTTTCTGCATGTGGTGTTAGTTCCCCAGCCAGAATTATCTTCTAATATGATGGCCCACCCTGTTCCATCCACACCCATGTTTGAAATTCTTCAGTACATTTAAAATAAACTCTCACTAGTCAAGCTCATTTATGATATAATCTATTCATGGCCCCATGTCTTCCATTCCCCCTGAAGGAGATATGTAGCATAAAATTCAAGGCTATCTGACCACTATCCACCTTATGTCTCCAGGCTACTACTAACTAGGAATACTTTCCACCTAAATTCACATAATCTCAAACTCCAGAAAAGACCTCTGGTTCACAGAGAGTCACAAGTTTTTCAGTAAACTGTGCAAGATAAGCATAATTCCTAAAATAGCTTCTCAGATATTTTAAAGGTGAAAAGTCAATAACACATTTACCAAAAAAGAATTAGTTACAAAATGGTGGTACCGGTACAAAGTAAGGAAAGATATAACATTTTACAATTCAGGATTATTTTTTTCCACTTCAAAATAAAGGTGTTTTAGAATTTCACAGCAAAAACCTATATGGCTAAATTGCCACTAGAATTTTACTGTACTTGCCTTGTAACATATTTATCTATCTATCCCTCTATATATGACTAATTTTTAGTATTCTAATAACCTTATCCTCAAATAAGTTTTCTTTTGAAAATGTGACATAGGTGTTTTTACATAAGTGAAGAAAAAAACTTGTTCTTATTAAAACAATGTAAATTGTGACACTTTCTAATTCAGACTTTTGAGGTAGCCATTAAAATTATATCAGAAAATATGAAACTAGTTTTTTAAATGATCATTAAACATGATTAGATGTAGAAAATATGGAAAAATATTATAAATAAAGATCTAGATCTGCCTATTGGGGGAAAAAACAAAACCCCTGTATTTTCTGTTCCACTGGAATTATTTGTAAGTAATATCCTCCCCCCCCCATAAAATTTAACTTTGACCTATACTTTGTTAATTTACTGTGGGTTAAGCTACACTATAACATGTGCTAAACAGATCTGACATGTTTAAAATTGCGTTTTGGGGTTCCTATTACACCATAATACTTTATTGATTAATTTGTATCTATTGTCATTTTAAGGAAAATTTTCAAAATGACAGGTGAGAATAAAAATAAAAATAAATCAAGGTTATAAGTACCACCTCCTCCCAGGCCAATCAACATATAGTCAGTGTGTCCTTTTAAATTATGAAGGCACAGCTTTCCACAAAGTCACAGCATGACTTTCTATGTTGCAATAATATTGCTAAAATAATGGAGAAAACAACATTCTCTATATAAAATATTTCTTTTCTAGAAGTTTTCATGAAGCTTAGTACACTGCAATGACCACATTATTTAGTTCCAGAATTAGTAACACACCATTGTGAATGACTCAATTCATATTGAGATTACTCATTCAACAACATTCTTAAGGGTTTAGGATGTGCAAAGCATTACATTAAATAGTGTAAGGTAGAGGTTCTCAATTGCAGATGACTGTGAAGAAGATTTCCTCAATCAGTAGAGAAATGAGAACTAAAAGGATAAAAGGAGAGAGAGAGAGAGACAGACAGACAGACAGACAGACAGAAAGAAAGAAATCATGGAAACTTGTCACCTGCCTTTCTTTGGAAAGTCTGTCCTTTATTCTGAGATTGTGTCCTTCTGATACATTTTTTGTTGTTAAAATACCCTTTGCTTGCTGGCACAGTGGTACAAACTTGTAATCCCTATTTGGATGAATATGCAAGATATTAGCAAAAGATGTCAGGACCCCCAGACATATGAGCTCTCAACCATGCTTTATATTTGCAAGCAAGCCTAGCCAGGCAGGTAGACTAACCACATAAATCATCAACCCACAAAATAAAGAATTAAATGATACTCTGTCAAGCTACTGAGTTTGGGGATGGTTTGTTTCACAGAAGGAGTGAAATTGGAAACATGTAAGCAAAATTTAAGCCCTAGCTTTCATCAATCCTGCTTATATCCCATTGAATAAAGTAAGTTTTATTTCCATCTGTGTTAGAAAGAATAGAGGGCTCACCAAAGATGTTAATTCCCCAAACCTATAAATATGTTATTCCCCATAGTATTCAGAAATTAAGATGAAAGATGCTCAGTTGGTAGAGTACTTGCCTCACATGCACAAGGTCCTGGGTTCAATCCCCAGCAACACAAAACAATCATAGATGGAATTAAATTTGCTAATCAGGTGACCTCGATGAAGAGATTATTTTGGATTTTCAAAATGGGCCCAATATAATCATAAGGTCCACATAAGTAAGAGATGGAGGCAGAAGAGTAGGAATGAGATACAAAGAGACCTGTGAAGATGCTCCAAGGCTTTGAAGATGGAGAAAGGAACCAAGAAGCAAACAACATGGTTGGACTTTAGTAGCTGGAAAATCAAGTCAGGAGATTCTTCTGTAGCTAATGCAGAAAGAACACAGCCCTACAAACACTCTCATTTTATTTAGTGAAAACCATTTTGGACTTCTGGCTTCCAAAACATTGAATAATCACTTGTGTTGCAATTTGTTTTGTTTCTGTGGTGCCAGGGATCAAGCCTAGGGCCTTGTGCATGATAGGTAAGGGCTCTATCCCAGAGCTACACCCCAAGCCAATTTTGAGTTGTTTTAAACCATGGTATACATGCAGTAGGAATCTTATATTCCCTCCACTGTTCAGTCTTTTTGGTTATGTATCATTTGGGCACTGGGTAGAATGTTGAGGATATAAAGGTAGAGGAGAAAGTCAAATGATTCAATAGGACTCTAGCAGTCTTTGTACTTGTGTGGAACAATTTGAAGCTTGCTAATGTTGATGTGTCTTAATGTTGTTGAGTTGTTCTTTTCCCTAGCTGAAATATGTAGGAGGACTCCTGTGAGCCCCTAATTTAAGCTTAGACTTATCACACTCCTTCATGAGAACATCTTCTGATCCTCAAATCTCCCCCAGCCAGGATACATGTTCATTCCTTCCTATAAAACAGGCCAAACTTCTTTGCAGTACTCCTGTCTTTTTGATATAATGATAAACGAATAAGGTGACTCATGACTGGGAAGTCTAAGCTGCCCTCACTCCCTTCTTATCTATTCCAGAACTGAGAGGATCACTATTTGGGATACCTCTAACTCAATCACAGCATGAACTTTGGCTTACCCATTGAAAAGCCCTGTTTTAGAGCATTTATGAACTGTGAACTTGAAGACAATGATTTTTGTCCTGTTCCTTGTTGTGTTCATAAGTTGTGACATGATTCATGGTAGATTTCAATAATTGTTGGTTGAAATTAAATTAAATAAATAGCAAATGACTTGTCCAAGGTCACACATGACTCTGCTTTTTCCCTTCCTTTTGCTTCCCTCCAGTGACAGCAGTATATAGCCCCATCTATATACCAGGCTCATTTTAGTTTCTGAATTAGTCTTAGTGGCTCTAGTATCACATCGGAAATCTAAGCTTACTATCTGGTGGGATTTGTAATTAAAATTCTGTGGTTTACAGAATTGGTATTTAGTATATTGGGAATAAACATGAGGTGCCCAGATATTTTAGAAAACCCAGCATTCTTGACTTCCTTTCTTCCTTTTCTCACCTGGTCTCCCTATTTGGTAGTTGTAGTTATTTGGATACTCTTAAACTCTTAGCAGTTTTGCTTACATCTGTTCTCTAGAAGCTGTCACAAGCGAGTGGAGGCAGGATGGCACTGGGCTGGAGTGGAAAGAACATAAAACTAAGAGTTAGAAGCCCTGGGTTCCAGTAAAAGCTCTGTAGTGGGATTTAGGGCAAGTCTCTTAACTTCTCTCAGCATCAATCTCCTCATCTGTGAAATAAGATTAATGATACCTGTCTTGCTTATACTTCAAGGTTGTTTTGAGGTTCACATGCGTTTTCCACCCCATATAGCCTATAAATCTCTAGTGCCTACAGACAACTTATAATGTTCTACAGTAAGCTTAATATTTTCAGGATTTAAAAACTCATTGATGATCACTGATCTGATCTAATGTAATATATTGTCAATATATGTGAGAGTCTCTCTGGTTATTGATGTTAATGGAAATTTGTGTAGGACAAAATAGGACAAAGCTGTGATATGAATGTATATCATCAATATGTTTTATTAGATTTGTTTTTTCAATATAAACATAAGTTTTACTCAAAATTCAGCAGAAACTTTTAATTTAAATTAACTTGTAAATAAAATCAAGGAACCAAAAGGGACCTTTTCTTTTAAATATAATTAGAACTTTCATTGAGGACAGGGAAACCTTGTCTTTGGAAAATTCCTTGGCATCATGGAACTAAAGAAGTGGTTCTTTAAATCTATCAGTTTCATTTTTCTTTGTTAAACAAATAGAGTGTGATATTTCTGGGTATATGAGAAGCACACTTGATTGACAAAAAAGGTAATGAATTTTGTAAACCCCTTTCTTAACCATTATTCACTTTTCTGAGCGACATAAGAACCCTTTCTCTTTGTCCCTGGGTTGATTTCCTTTCTTTAACCTTTTTAATTCTTAGCCCAGACAAATTGCTGTGGTTCTTTAAGAGGCCACACAAAATAAGTATTGTCCAATGGTAACACTTTGAAATGTGATATTGTAATTACTTACCAAGTGAACATTAATCACTACTAGATTAGAATGGAATTACCTGTTATATTCACATTAATAGCAAATGAGCTTTCCCTGATTGATGTTGTTATAATGAATACAAAAGAAATTAATAATGATCCAGCACTCACAGAAAGAGGCCTAATCATTAAGGGCATGCCATCAAAAGGCAAGTAATACTTTAAAATAAGCTAGTATTAATTAAAGTAAAATCAAAATGAACTTCTATTGAATTACTTATATCCACATTACACAGATATTATACTGTTGGGATTAATGTGATTGCAATGCATTTTATAAAAATTAATGACCAACCACTTAAAATGTTTGAGAAGTAAATACTTGTTTATATTTGCTAAATAGATATGCTAGCTATTTGGTATCTTTGAGTAACTTATTGTCAAAGAAAGTGAGAGAGAATACCAGGAATTATATCTGATATATTAACTCATATATTTTTTATAGTTGGATATTTGTGATAAATTTAGACATGATGTTACATAACTCATATCTTTTTATCTAAAAAACGTACATTTTTGTTCAACAATTTACTTGTTTCCAATAGAATATTCTAAAGGACTTCTAAATTGTAGATGTAACGCTGACTAACTTCTGTTTTAAAGAAAGTATTTGAAAGCTGATATCCTGCGAATATGGAACCAGATGTTAAGGAAAACCCTAGTCAGAAATGAGCTTTGAGAGCAGAGAAGCAGAACTAAACTTTTCACATACCGTTTCTAAGGTGTAATTGAGCATACACACATCAAGGTGAATAAAAAGTCAGGTTCTCTCATTCAAGATGCTTTCTGTCTTTAACAAATGTAATTTTTGAAAATTTCTATGACAATTCCATAGCAGAAATCCAAGAGTTTCACATTATTTTAGTGATCAGAATATCTTTCTTACAATTTTACTGTATTAAACATTGCTTAGAACAATTTAGAATGATATTAAAATTGCTATAAAACACATTTGTTTAACATTGGAGTTAGCATTCAAACAAGATTAAAACAAATATAACTTTACAAGATTGCATATAAAAAGTGGTGAAATAGAAATGAGGTCTGTTTTAGAGTTAATAGTATTGTACCAATGTCAATCTCCTACCTTTGATAATGTACTATGGTTATTTAAGATGTTATCAGGGGGAACTATGTGAAGGGTACATGGGAACTGCATTATATTTTTACTTTTCTGTGAGTCTTAAACCATTTAAATGTAAAAAGTTATTCTAAAAAAGAACATAAATACATGTTTTAAGAAAGTGCTGTCTTTTCCTCTGTACCAATGACTAGTGTAGTCTGAATGAATATGAAGAGGTGCTTAACACTTACTAAATAAAATATTTATGATCTATAATTAATTGAAGATTCCTGAGGTAGAAAGTGAATATGTGTGCCACCATATGCTATGGCACATATACATATATAAGATTAAATGATAAGAGCTAATTATTTCTTGACATATTGGAGTGGGTCCATTTAACACTATGTAGGAAGCTACTATAATTATAAGAATAATACAGCCAAACACCCAAGTAAATGAACTGAAATAACAAAGGTGTTGTGCTTAATGTTTGAAATGGCTAAAAATAAGCTTTGCATTTGTTTTCACATAAGGAAGATACAACTTATTTTGATTTTAGTGTTCCACATCATATGATACAATGTGAAAGAAAAACTAGTCACCCCAAATTCTCATGCATCCTTCTTTCCATAAAGGGGGCACCACTATGAATAAAGCCTTCATAGATAGTATCTAAGAATAAAACCATTGGTTATAGCAGCACAATATAGCTCTTGCTCTGATGATTATTCCTTTTATTAATTTTTCAGTTAAATTGTACAGTTAAGCTCAATGTATTTCAAGCTATGGCTTTTTTCCAACACTCCCAATAGTTTATAGATAAATTCATTTGTTCAATAACAGAAGAAAAATGCAGTCACATATTACTCTATAGCACCAATTTTAGGTGAAAGATATTTAACTAAATCTCTGAGAATTTACATGACTATTTTTTTAAAGAGAGAGAGAGAGAGAGAGAGAGAGAGAGAGAGAGAGAGAGAGAATTTTCAATATTTATTTTCTAGTTCTCGGCAGACACAACATTCTTGTTGGTATGTGGTGCTGAGGATCGAACCCGGGCCGCACGCATGCCAGGCGAGCGCGCTACCGCTGAGCCACATCCCCAGCCCTACATGACTATTTTTGTTAGACATTTAAAAAATGGTTTAAAGAGAAGATCAGGTTTTTAAAATATCTGTGTCGTGAGCCAAATTCACCTCATTTTCAAGAAGTCACTAAAGTACCATATGTATCCAACACCACCAAGCATTTAAAAAGAGGGGACAAAACAGAAAATTTCTTTAGCCATCGGGAGTCTTATATTCTGATAAAATGTCACAATTTTAAATGAAATTAATAGTGTACATCTTTTTTATTAATTTTTTGGTGATGCTGCTGGGAATCAAAACAAAAGTCTCATGAATACTAAACAGGTGCTCTGCCACTGAGTTACATTCTCTAGCCCATATCTTATTTATTTTGTTGTTGAGCATATACTTTGCTATTGTGTTGGAGTCCTGAAATATTCCATACCTCATTTAAATAGGTCATTTGCATAAAGAAGGTAACATTTACAAAAGATTAGGAGAAATGCACCTTAGTTAATAAAAACATAATTTTCTTTTGTCTCTTGGAAATTAGTCAGTTTTATATCTGATATGGCCAAATATAATATCATATTTGCTGAAGACTGAAAAGAGGAAAGAAATTAAATAGAGGGTTCCTAATTAACAGACTACTTTAAAGGAATGAAAAAGTAGTCTTCAAGTTCTCAGAGAAGTCACTCCTCTTTGGCTTGTTGCACTTTAGTTCAGTTATTAAGTAAACTGGCAATCTGGGCACCTTTCTATTTCTGTACCTTGGTAGCTGAGTATTTGCAAACAAATAACATGGTTTTGCAGAATATTAGAACCCTGATGATACACTTAGGATATCAGATTCTGTCTTAGATCTACATTCCTATGTTTCAAAGACAATTCTCTGCACCGTATTCATCTACTGTGGAGTATAGTAATGAAAATAGAGACTCAGTTTCTGTCAAGTTTTGGTACATTGTTAGAAGCTTCTATTCTATTATTGTCATCATTATCATTAATAATAATGTATCCTGGCTGTTCGGGGAATTGGTTCTGTCCTCTTACCTCATAGTCAAAATAGATTAAAGGACCCATCCCTTATTTCCAGTGGTTCATTATAAATGCTAATAGTAATGTGCCTTGCTTGTATATAGATGCTTAATATACAAAACACTCTTTTATATTAATCTTAATAAAATTTCAAAAGTAATTTTAAAAAGCCAAAATTCACAAGAGTACAACTCAAAAAGAAGAAGTAAATATTAACCCATGATCTTGTGCATGCTAGTCATGCAGTCTTCTACTTAGCTTCATTCCCAACACACTAGATCTTTTAATTTAACTGACTCATGTCTTCTCATGTCTCATATACATAATATCATATTTCTTGATAAACAGAATACTAACCATAGTACAAAATTGTTTGTACATATTCATTAATCTGGGAAAGATGCATAAATATAAAAATGTAGATCTCACTGTGGAAGTTAGCATACAAAGTACATTTGCAAATATGTTAGAATATTAACTTGAACCATGTGGTATTATCAATGTTAAAATGTTTTAGGGCTACAAAATTAGTATGACTTTTCTCATATGTGTTTCACCCTAATACCCAACAAGAATCATTTTAACTCAAAGTTACAAATGGCTTCCAAATATTTTGCTGTCAATAATCATAGGAAAAATAAATATGGTAGTAAATTACATCTGGGAAATTCAATGCCATAAAGACATACATAGAGAAGATCTTATTTGCAACTCTCCACTGCCAAATTTAAAAGACCACAAATCCCACCCTCCTATATTACTTCACCTCTGACCCATGCAAGTTAAATGTGTTTGCAAATTTTTCTTTCCACAGATCACTTATAGGGATTTTTAGTTAAAAATGATGGAACTTGAAATTTCACTGAAATGAGAGTGAGAGAAATTAAAATGATGATTACCCACAAGAAGAAAGAAAATATGAGAGAGGATACAATAAAGTATAAGAGCTGACAAATTTTTTAACTATATCAAGAGAATAGAGTATTTAGCACATATGGGAAAACTAAACACTAAGTATCTGGGCCTGGAAAGTCTTTGGAATTAGAGGAACTGGCTATTATAGAAAATAAGCATGAGTGTGAGGCTGAAATTAGAAGGATTAGTCAAAAGTACGCTTTAGAAGCAATTAGATCGCCAGACCACTCAGTTCTTTCCATGCAACCAAAATCATCAACTCTTCCCTACTCAATCAGGAGACCAAGAATTTATTCTTTAGAGAAATTATACTAGAAAAGTTCAAGACCTAGGGACATCAGTAAAAGATGAGATAGTTTTTACCTTGAAAATGGGAATTAAGTGAAAGTACACCACTACCTGCAAATCTCAAGTCCTGCTTGGCTCCAGAAATACTAGTAGCAAACATGTAATCCCAACAAAAGATTATTTTCCTCCAGAGAAACTCAGTGGCCTTAGAAAAAAGACCTACCAATTATTTTTTTTGAGTGTCTTGACCCATGCGCACAGAATTAAATTCACCTTTTCAGAAACCCTACAAAGCTCATCATAATTTCTTAGTGTCTGAGAAATCCTAAATAGTAATGAGTCATTTGGGAAAATGGAACCAAAATAAAAAGCAGGGAAAGAAGAATTTAGGTAACTAGACACATATAATTAACATCCCTAGAAATAAAAGTGAATATATTGGTGCCATGAAATAAAAATACTTTATTAAAAAGAAAAAAATCAAAGAACAAGGATTTCTTTCTGGAAGATAAAATTATCATTGCCAAGATATAAAATTAAATTGAAATTGAAAGCTAAATCTACAAGAAAGCTGATAAAATAAAGTCCAAGAAATGAACAATAAAAAGAAAAGATAATAAGGGATCAATCCAAAAAGTCCAACATCTTACTAAAGGACTTGAAGAGAAAATTATAGGGAAATGTTATCAAAAAATAATATAAGAATATTTCCCAAGAATGACAATGATTTTAAAGATTGAAAGTGCCAATCAAGTTCCCAACACAATATTGAAGACTCATATCATGTGACATTTCAGCACAGCAGTAAGATTCTAAAACCTTCCAAATAGAGAGAGACATTGAAATTTAGAAATTTAGATAGTAATATAAAGAAATAAAAATAGGTAGGCAAGCAGATAAGTAAACAGAGAACAGAAAGTAACCAAGTCACTAATGACAGAATGGCATCAGACCTATTTATAATAACATTGCAAAGTAGAAGCTAAAAAGAATCCATATCTTATTCTTGTTGTGGTTTGAAATAAACTTTATTTTTAATTGACATGTAATAATTTTAAAAGTTTGAGGTATAAAGTAGGGCAAACATCTGAAAAAAAATTTTTAATGTACAATGATCAAATAAGAGTGTTATGGTTTAGATGTAAGGTTTCCAAAAGCTCATGTGTGAGGCAATGCAAGAGGAGGAGAAATGATTGGGTTATAGCCTTACACTAATCAGTGAATTAATCCTGATGAGATTAACTGAGTGATAACTGGACACAGGTGGGGTGTAGCTAAAGGAAGTGGTTCATTGAGGCCATGGCCATATTTTGTATCTGGAGAGTGGAATCTCTCTCTCTCTCTCTCTCTGCTTCCTGATCATCATGTGAGCTGCTTCCCTCTACAACACTCTTCCTCCATGATGTTCTGCCTCACCTTGAGCCAGCCTTCTATGGACTAAGACTTTTGAAACTGTGATCCCTCAAATAAACTTCCTCCTCTACAATTGTTCTGGTCAGGTCATTTAGTTACAGCAGTGAAAAAGCTGACTAAAACAAAGGGTAATTAGCAATTATATCTCCTAAACATTTTTCATTCTTTGTGTTAGGAATTTTTGAACTCCTGTCTTCTAGTTCCTATAAAATAGATAATAGTTGTTGTAAACTATATTCAATATTTTTGAAAAATACTATTTTGTTCCCAAATTTATGATTTTATGTTTTATATATTTAAGCATTTTAAGAGTGAATATTTCATTTTTGATTTTTATAAATCTATTGTTTGAAGATACTGGGGAGTATTGTTTTCCTCAGCTGACTCTCGTTTATGGTAATTCCATGCATGTGTTATAATTTCAGATTGTGGGTTCATGTTTGATATGGTATTAACTGTGGAAACTGAATGGATTTAGCTTAAGGTACATCCTTCAGAAATGATGCTACCCATCCAATTTGCTCCAACCACCAACCCAATATTTCTCTGCAATCCCTAATCTACTTCCAATTTCTGTAATTTTATCCTTTTGTGAATGTTCTAAAAATGAAACATGTAGTATGTGTCCTTTTGGGATTACTTTTTTTTTTTTACTAAGCATTATGCCCTTGGGATCCAAGTTATTGTATATATCAATAGTTCATTCTTTTTTATTGCTGAGTACCGTTCCATGATATGAATTATTTTAACCACTCAATTTTTGAGGGACTTTGTCATTGTTGCCACTTTTTAGCTATTCAAATTATGCTACAATGAATACATGTGTACCAGTTTTTGTGTAGATATAAATTTTCATTTTTCTGGAATTTTTCCTATTAATGCCCAGAAGTAAAATTACTGAGTCATATGGTAATGTGTGGTCAGTTTTTTTTTAATAAACTGTCAAATTATTTTCTAGGTGGCTGTATTATTTTACCCCTCACATTCACACCATCAACATATGAGTAATTTTTAATTTGGGTTGGTTATTGTTGTTGAGTAATAACAGTTATTTATATATTCAGGATACTAGATATTTATCAGGTATATGGGTTGTAAATATTTTCATTTATTCTGTAGGTTATCTTTTCACTTTCTTAACTTTTTAATTACTGTGCAAATATTTTTTATTTTTATGAAATCAAATTAACTGTTTTGTTGCTCATATCTGAGAATCCATTGTAAGTCCCAAATCATGAAGATTTACCCCTTCTTAAATTTTTAATGAAAGGAATTTTTAGTCTTACTGTGCCTTGTCAAATATTTGGAGTTTTTCTTTGTCAACAACACAGACTAAGGGTAGTCCATGTTCCTGCAAAAGAATGCTCTACAACTTCATTTTAACCTACCAAGCATTCCTTTGTGTAGCCAAGGTTCAGTTAATAGTACTTATAAAAGAACTGTATAAAGGAAAAGTTATACATTTATATTATATTATATTATATTATATTTGAATAATTTTGCCTTTGCTCATGTATAAATCTTTTGGTTCTTTATAAAATCTTCAGAAGATATTTCTTACTTTTAACTCAAAGTTTTAAAATTTAGTCCCATCATATATCCTGGGTACTATGGAACATTCTTTAAATGAGGGCAGGTGGAAAAAAAAAACTATTTCTTATTTTGTTATAAACATGGAGATTTCTATTTTATTAATGGTAATGATTTTCATGTATATTCAAAAAAACATGTTAAGGCAAGGTTATATAAGTAAAATCCAAATCAGTTTACTTTTTAATCAGTGAATAATATAAAATGATATGCATAATTTCTTTTAACAAAATGATAAAAAAAATATTCTTACTATATTGGTGATAAATTATGGGAGATAAATAGAAAAATGAAAGAAAATGAAAAAAAA
Organism: Urocitellus parryii; assembly: GCF_045843805.1. Taxonomy (NCBI): domain Eukaryota; kingdom Metazoa; phylum Chordata; class Mammalia; order Rodentia; family Sciuridae; genus Urocitellus; species Urocitellus parryii. The sequence goes on from NC_135547.1 coordinate 106,580,746, forward strand.
ATTTCAGGAGGTAGAAAAACAATCATACACATAGAAAATATTGTGTATCGAAAGAAATATCAAGAAAAAAGATGGAAAATACATTAAAAAAAGAAAAGCAATTCACACATATCTATATATATCTAAAAAATGTATCTGTGTAAAACTGGAAAAATGCAATTAATACATACATCTACAGAGTGAAAGAAAGGATAGTGAAGAATCATATTGACATACAGAGAATACAGGATAGCAAAATAAATAAGATTGAGAAATATATAATATTTGCAGATAAAAACAGAAGTTGCTGAGCTACATCTGTCTTCTATAACCCTTTAGGCTTCAGCTGCTAAGGTCTGCTGTGGCTCCATGGGATTCCACAGTGGCAAGCATGAAGGTCATCACTAGCCCTCAGTCTAGGGGGCTGCAAGTTACACTACCTCCATTGCTCTCACTCCTTTTCAAGCCTTACCCTACAAAGACCAGATGCACATGAGTAATTAATCTTCAGCAGGTGGGAACATTATTCCGATTTAGAAGTTGGTGGTAAAATGAGGGAGGCTTGAGTAGCTATTTTTAGCAATGTTAGTTCCATACCTATTCTGGTTTATATAAATAAATAATTTCAATCTATAGAATGGATGAATATTTGCAAGCTGTATGTTTGATAAATATATATTACCAGGAATATATAAATAACTTGCATAATTCAACAACAAAATACCATACTCAATTTAAAAAATAGACAAAGCATTTGAATAGATTTTCTCCAAAGAAAATATATCAATGGACAATAAGCACATGAAAACATATTTAAAATTGTTCATAGATAGGGAAATGCAAATCAAAACCACAATGATATACAATTTGATACCTATAAAGATGGCTTTTGTTTTTAAAAATGCAAAATAAAAAGTGTTGGTGAGCATTGGAGAAATTGGAATCATTGTATATTGCTGTGGGGAATATTAAATGTTTCACCTACTGTGGCAGTTCCACAAAACATTAAATATAGATTTAATATAAGACCCAGCAATTCCACTCATAAATATATATTTATAAGAATTAAAAACAGATATTCAAACTTTTCTCATGAGTGTTCATAGTAGGATTAATCATTATACCTAAAAGGTGAAAACAGCCCAAATGTCCATCAACAGATGAAAGGATAAACAAATTGTGGTATATATGTACAATGGAACATTAGTCAGCCATAAGGGAATGAAGTACTGATATATGCTACAATGTGGGTGAACCTCAAAATATTATGTTAACAAAAAGAAGACAGAAAAGGACACATATTACAGGCTTATGAAATATCTAGATAGATATATCCATAGAAACAAAATGGGGTCAGGGTAAAGGTGAAATGGGAAGTAACTGCTTAGCGGGTATATGATTTTATTTTGGAGTAATGGAAATGTTTTGGAACTAGAAAGAGGTAGTTATTACACAACATTGTGAATGTGCTAAATACCACTGAATTGTTAAAGTTATTAATTTTATGCTAAGTAAGTTGTACTTAAGTAAAAAAGAAAATTAGGAAGATGTTATAAAATGAATACAAAGGCACCTATCCTGGATTTAGCATATTTATTTGTTCTAATTACAAGGAAGTACCTTTCCACCTAAACTAACATACAGTAAAGGCTCAATCATTCTGAATAGGGGTTGGAGGTGTGGCTCCATGGTAGAGTACTTGCTTAGCATGCATGAGACATTGGGCTCAATCTCCAGCAGCAAAAATAACAATAGCACTACTACTAATAATAAGACAATGAAGAAAAGGTGTTCCTTAAAAGAGGCATTACCAAGCCAAATATCACAGGTCTAGCAGAATATAACACCAATGGGAAAATACTGAATATAGTGAAAAGAAGCACCTAGGAGTTATACTTCTGAAGGGGCAAGGGATCTGGGGTATCCATGCACCAAATCCTGATTGTCAGTGTTTGACATCTGCTACCAAGAGGAAGTACCATTTCTGGCATACCGTCTTGGCAAGGAAAACACTTCTGTGTCCAAAGAGAAAAAGAACATGGATTTTCACAGTTGAAAGCCAGATTGGTATATACTGAAGAGGTCAGAAAAAAAAATGTGTGTGTGTGTTGTGTCAAAGGAATAAATTTTATGATGATTGCCTAATAGACAAGAATTTTCATTTGATGGGTCCAAGGTATGTTTGTTAAGAGAAATTTAAGGAGGTTTGTTTCTCATAACTGTAGCACAAGTCTACTCTAATAAGCTTTTCTTTTACTGAACAGCAAAGTCTTATGAAATGATATAAAACATTTAAGTTATATGTGAATCTCTTTTAAAATAAAACGATTTTCACCAATCCAAAGGGATAAGTGTTGGCAATCTAAGTGTCTCCAGGATTTTAGTTCAAAGAGTACTTCTGTAAGATAGTAATTCTAAACCCAGGTTGGTTTCATCCACAAAGTACATTCAATAATGTCCTGAGACATTTTCAGTTATCATATTTTAGGGCTAGGGGATCTGCTTTCATCAAGTGGATAAAGTCTAGAGATGCTGTTCAACATTCTACAATGCATAGAACAATCCTCTCCCACTTCCTCCCTCCCTCCCCTTTGTTGACAATTTTTTGTCAACAAGGAATTATTTAGTCTAGAATGTCAGTAGTGCCAAGGACGAGAAATCCTGCTCTAACCCAATGCTGTGATGTGATTCTCTGTGATGGTGAAGATATTTTAATTCTGAGCTGTCCAGTGAGGTATGTGGCTGTTGAGCCCTTGAAATATAGCTAATATGACTGTGAGCCAGGTGTGATGCTACATGCTGAGGAAATAAGTATGAATAAGATATAATCTTTGAAGTCAGAGCTTATGGTCTAGTAAGGAAGACAGAGTCTTAAAAATAACTGACTGTAATAGAATGTGGTATTATTGTAATAAAGGACGAATAACATGCTAAATTTGAGGTATTAGGACTCAGACAATTAATGGTTCTCTATGGCAGATTTCCACCCTTAGCTCAGAGCATTGTAAAAACTAAATTCTTTGCAAAAAGAAAAATATCTTTAAATCTTTTTTTTTCATGTAACTCATTGCTTCATCTTATTTTATCCTTTTGTCAGAGAATACATAATAAAAGACTGGAGTCTGATGTGGAGTTCTGCTTTATTTAACAATCCTATTGAATTTCTCAAAATAGTTTACTAAAGAAGTCTATTAAAGTATTGATTTTTTCATAAAGGATAATACAAATGGCATGACAGCCTCTTTAACATTTTAATCGAGCTTAAAATTAGTCTTGTATTTGAAACAAACTAGCCCAGAGAAATTGTTGGAGAACTTAAGAAAAAACAGCATAAAAAATTGATGGGCCACCTAGGCTTTTAGAACATTAAAATCTGAATCTAAAATATGGTTAGCCATTGTCACATCTTTCTTTGAAGCTTAAGTAACTCAATATTCCCAGTAGGATACCCAGTGATTCAAAGTGACACATATTCTGTCAGCTCATTTCCCTTCCCAGTGTACTGGTATAATTTGTATCCACAGAAATATGTGGAAAAACCTATTAGTTTTGAGTGCCAGAACCCACCAAAAGAAATCATTGTTGACTAAACCAATAAATTAATAACATAAGATAAACAGTCATGTTAAATTATACTGGTGTGTAAAAAAACAGTTTATGAAAGGGAGAAAAATAAGATTTGCCATACCATAAAACAACCAAATAATACTGTGTTTCTTCACTGAAAACTGTATTCAAGGGACAAATGTTTGTTTTAGAAGAATTTAAGTTAATAGACATTGATACTCCCTGTCTGGGATGTGTAGTTGTATATTCCATCCACCCTTGGGTACAAGCTGAATTCAGTGCCTGCTTTCAAAAAATGGAATATGGAAAAGTAAAAACAATGACTTTAGTAAAATCAAAAAATCAGCAGTTTTGTTAATGGTGTTGTATCAATTTTTATTTATATGTTTAGATAAATGTAGCATGCATATAAAAGATAGGGGAAGTTGTGTGCCAGGTACCAAGAAATGTGCCCAAATTTAGATATAGCTTTTTCTATTTTCTTTTAAAACTCTGTTGGTTTCTATTTCATTTTGATATGTTATAAAGACACATTATGACTATTGTGTCTTTCTGGTGAATTGACACTTTTATGTTTTTGTAATGTCCTTGTTTGTCATTAGTCATTTTCTTTACTCTAAAGCCTATCTTATCTGATAATATATCACTGCTGCTACTTTCTTTTGATTAATTTTTTGAATGGTATGTTTTTTTATCCCTTTAATTTTAACCTACCATATTGAGTTTGAAATGAATTTCTTTCACATGACATATTTTGAGATCAGTTTTCCCCCCACTTTCAGATCTCTGTCTTACAATTGCTATATTTACACCATTTATATCTATGGTAATCATGGATGCATAAGGGCATAAATCTCCTTTTTGTTATTTGGTTTCTACTTGTTTTCTGCCATTCTTCTGTTTCTCTTTCTTAGATTTTCTTCAATTTAATTGATAAGCTTAAAGTAATTCCAGTCAAAGTCTTCTCAAGGTTTTTGGTACATATGGATTAGTGTATTCTAAAATGTATATGAAAAGTCACAGGCTACAGAATAGCTTAAACATTTTTGAAAAGTCAGAATAAAGTGAGAAGAATCATTCTACCCAGTGTTAAGGCTACAGAATAGCTATGGAAATCAAGACAATATGGGTTGAGGGAGGGATAAACACACAGAATACTGTATCAGAATGGAGAACCCAGAAAATAGACCCATGTAAATATGCCAAGCTGATACTTTTTTGTTGTAATGGGATAGAGGTAGGAGACGTTGAACTGCCTGTCTCACACATTTTAAACATGTGCTGTCCTGCTAAGCTACAGTCCCAGTCCCCCATACTGGTGTTTGACCAAGTTTGGCACATCATTTTTGAGGGAACACTTGTAAATAGTGGTGTATTTTTAATTTCACATGTATTTTTAATATATTAAAATGTTACTGGCTTTGGTATGTTGATCTTGTATCCTGGGACCTAGATAAACTTTCTTCTTAGTAATAGAAGTGAATTTTTCCAATTTTTTGGGGGGATGGGGGTAGAATCTATGGTATTTTCTATGTAGATAATCAGTTCAGCTGCAAATACAGATAATTTTATGTGTTTTTTTTTTTTACTTTACAATCTTGTTTTTTTCCTTGCCTTATTACATTATCTAGAACTTCCAGAACTATGCTGAGAGTGGGCAGTGGAACATATACATGTAAATGTGCCAAACTTTGTTTCAGGGGCTGGGGTGTAGCTTAGTAGTAGAGCAAGTGCTTAGCATGTGCAAGGCACTGGGTTCAGTACACCACCTCACCAACATAAGAAGAAGAAGAAAAAGGGGAAGAAGGAGGGGGGAAAAGGAAAAGGAGGAGAAGGAGAGGAATTTTAATGGAAGAAATATAGCCTTTTCATCAAATGGTTCTTGAGCATTTGTACACCCCTAGCCCAAATTAACTCAAAATACATCATAGACTTAAATGCAAAACATGAAATTATAAAATTTTTAGGAAAAAAATGGAGAAGAATCTTCAGGTTCTAGGGTTAGAATTTACATCAAACCCCTGACCCATCAAGGGGAAAATTTTTGTATCTCACCAAAATGACAAACTTTTGTACTGAAAAAGATCCTGTAAATAGAACAAAAAGAAAATTTACAGTGGTATTTAGAATATATAAAAATATCAATGGTAAAACAACAATCTAATTAGAAAATGAGCAAAAGACAAAAAAAATTTACCTAAGAGGTTATACTGGCACAAATAAGTACAATATGTTGAACAAAAGTTTTAGCCACTGGGGATATGCAAATTTAAATCAAAATATATCCCTACACACCTATCAGAATGACCAACTTAAACAATAAATAAAACAGTGACAGCACTAAATGCTGGCAAGGATGCAAAGAAAATGGATCATTCATACAGTCACATTCTTTGCTGGTGGAAATGTAAAATGATATAGCCAATGTAGCAAACATGCAGCTACTATACAACCAAAAAATCGAACTCTTAAACATTTATACTAAAACCTGTACAAAAATGTTCATACCCACTTTATTAATTTTGGGGGCAAAGGAAACCAGGGATTGAACTCAGGGGCATTTAATCACTAAGCCACATCCTCAGCCCTATTTTGTATTTTATTTAGAGAAAGGGTCTTGCTGAGTTGCTTAGCACCTTGCTTTTGCTGAGGCTGGCTTTGAACTCCTGTCTCAGCCTCCTGAGCCAAGCCACTGGGATTACAGGTGTAGACCACTTTATTAATTAAAACCCCAATTGGTCTTCAACAATGAATAGTTATATAAACAAAGGTACATCCATACTGTGCAATACTACTCACCAGCCAAAAAGAATGAAATAATGATATATGCAACAACTTGAATACATAACCAAGGAATTATGCTGAGTAAAAAAAAAAAAAAAGCTAATATTACAAGGTTATGTATTACATGATTCCATTTATATAACATTCTTGAAATGACAGAATTAATGAATGGAGAACAAATTAGTGATTCCCAGGTGTGTGGGACAACTGGGGTGTGTGGGGGGAGGTGTAGCTATAAAAGGGCAACACTGGAGGATCCTTGTAGTACTGTTCTCTAGCTTGATAAAATTGATGTCAGTATCCTGGTGATGGTAATATACTACAATTTTGTAACATTTTATCTTTAGGGCACCTGAGGCAGAGGTATAGTGGCTCTCTCTGGATTATTTCTCACAAGTACATGGGAATTTATAATGATCTCAAAATTTAAAATGTGATTTCAAAAAACAAATAAAATAATTCAGGAATTTTAAGACTTCAGTGGTCATTTTATCTCACTTGATGTTTTACTGTTGAGAAAACTGAGGCACTGAAAACTAAAGTGACTTGCCTTCATGCCTCACTAAAGCTTTTTGCAAATCTCCTTAACTCAGTTATTAGATTTTATAATACAGAAATTATGTCTTATATTCCTTTAACTCCCACATTACATCTAGTGATGTTGATCATACATTAGCACTGTAAATTCTCTTGTCTGAGTAAATAGGAAAAAGAGATTTATTTTTATATGCAAATATTAAGTTAACATATTTCACTGATATATATTTGTACAAAGTACAAAACAAAATACAATCAAATGACCTTATTTGATTAAGATAGTTTCTTAAAAGGTGGTCATTTGAGGATCTATATTTAATTGTTTTTTATTTTATTTAATTTTGAATAGGTGATAATTTTCATGCTTCAGAAATAAAAAGTTACAAAAAGGTATAGAGTAGCAATTCTTTCCCTTACCTCTGTGCACTGATAATCAATTCCCTTTCCCACTAGCAGTCAATATGTCAATTATTTGTGTACCCTCTATAAGATACTTAGGAATTTTCAAGCAGATATATATGTGTGTGTGCATGTGTGTGTGTGTGTGTGTGTGTGTGTATGTGTGTTTCTATGCATGTACATTTTTACATAAATGGTAGCTTGCTATATATACTTGTACTGAATATTACTTTTCTTTCAATCACATATCTCGAACAATTTATTCTATCAGTACATAAACAATATATTAATTTTCTAGGGCTGCCATAGTGATACATACCCCAACCTAGGTGTCTTCACTAATAGAAATCCACTTTTTCACAGTCCTGAGACTAAAAGTTTGAGATCAAGCAGCTTTGTTCTGAGCATGGTGAGGGAGAATCTGTTTCATGCCTTGCCCCTAACTTCTGGTTATTTGTTAGCAATCTTTGGTATCTTTTTGCCTTCTGGATCTCGGCCTTCATCTTTACATGGTGTTCTTACTCTGTATGTGTGTGTGTGTGTCTCCAGTTTTCTCTTTTTAAGGACAGGAATTGTATTGGATTGGAGCCCAATCTCATTTTAACTTGGTTACCTCTCCAATGACCCTATTCCAAATAAGGTCACATCTTTGCGATGGGCATTTAAGGACATTAACATGTAAATTTGAAGGGGTGGGATACAATTCAACCTATAAAGAAGAGCTTAACCATTCTTTCAGTGACTACAAATGTGCCATTGGGTGAATGTGTGATTTATTTAAGTAGCGTGCTGGACAATTTTTTTTACTTCAGTTTTTTTTGCCCTAATATTAGCATAAGTATCATAAAATATAATTATGGTATCTGAGGCTTACTGAGCTGAAATCTTATAACAGTGATTATCTGTTAACTTCAGGTGCTATCAAGGCAAGATATATTAAGGCAGAATGGGAGATACACAGTTCATAAGAAATAATAAATATATAAAAAGAGTTCAAGAATGTGTGAAAAAGAATAAATGTTTCTGTTAGTAATAAGAAAAGGAGTTTGGCTTATCCAATATTAAACTTGTTATTAAAAGTGGTATGGTATGACAGGTGGGGAGGGGAGTCTGGGGTTGTGGCTCAGTGGTAGAGCACTCACCTAGTACATGCAGTACTACGGATTTGATCCTCAGCACACATAAAAATAAATAAAATAAAAGTATTGTGTCCAACTACAACTAAAAAATAAATATTAAAAAAGCTGTATAGTATCAGCACAAAACAGAAATAGATCATTCAAACACAGTGTGGAATCCAAAAGAAGACCAGTTTTTTTTGGAAATATTACATGGCAAAAGTATTATTTTAATTCAATGGGGAAAGGGTGTTTCATTAAAGTGTGCCAGCACTCCACCATTCATCTTGGAGAATGCAGATTCTCTACTAGTTCATACAATACAAAAAGAAATTTCTAGTTCACTTGAGGTAGGCTAGAAGAAATAAAATGTAAACAAAGGAAACTAAAGTAAGGACAAGGAGACTAACTTTAATCTGAAAGCTTTGTGCTAAAATTATTCATACTTTTCTTCCCCAAGCCAGTTCTCTCTATCAGGTCTGTCACTCCCAAATTTCTAGAAATCTACAAATCCTCACTTATAATCTTAAAGTTACTGGAAATTCACCCACTGGAAAAAAATATGTCCTGTGTACTATTAATTATCCTACTAATATATATATATAATTTGTAGAATTAATTGAACAAATGAAAGTAAGAAGCCTATAATATGTTGTACTTTGCCAAAACTAAAGATCAGAGAATATAAAAGATGTCAACCTAAGCACCCTGATAATTTCCAGATGATCATAAACTATCTTGTGATCACTAAACTGGTGCCATCCTCATATACCTTCCTTCCCCACCTCTCTCCAGGTTTCCCCCTCTTTTAAGAAGAGACTGAGAATCCCAAAACTTCATTCTTGAGATAGCCCACATTCTCCCTTAAAACATCAATTGCTGTGATGTTTGAAGGAAAATATGGTGTTAGCTGTTCAAATTTAAAATAAGCACACTGTTTAATCAGTCACTACATTTTTGAGAGTCAATTCAACAGAAATAAAAGTCTCAATATGAAAGGGTATCTGTAGAGGAGGTTTATTGCAACATTATCTGTGGTAGTCAAAAAGTAGAAATAAAGCAAATACCCATCCATAGAGAAATTATTGAATGAATTATAGAATTATGTGGGCTTTGCACAATGAATTATTCAGTTTAGTTAGTTCTATAGTGCTCTCCTGAAAAGATAGCCATGATATCTTTTCAACAAACAAAACAAATTTCAATTAACATTATTACAGAGCAAGGGCATGCCACAGAACTGAGGCAGCCATGGCAGTCCTCGGTCATCAGTTTTTGCAGATAGTTTTTACAATCACTCTGGAAAGATATTGGCAACATCACACATAGTAGCAGACATGAGATTTTTAGAAGAGATGGGAAAATAGAAAAGGGAGAGATTTTTGAAGAGAGAGATGGCGTGTTTCTCCTGCCCTCCAGTTTTATTGGTGATCCCCAGGAAGTTTCTAGAGCATACTTCTCAGGTTCACCTCATGACTTTTGACTGACAGCAGAATGACATTGGATTCTCAAGTTTTTACTGTGCATGGTCTTTTACTATTATAATGACATGCTAAAGATCTAAGTACACTGTACATCACTTTGGCCAATGCTGACTGGTTCTAATTGGAACCTGTTCTTACATAATTTATGGTTAGGTGACTTTGCCTATCTCCCTGAGTTATGGACTCTGGTCTATGTAAAGGTCGTAATATTCCCCCCTTCAAAGTAACTTATATTCTTCTTATTGGCAGGGAGGAGCCTTTTGGGCCTGCATTTTTCCTGCATTTAATAGGTTGTTTGCTGAGGAATGTAACATATCCTATTGACTTGAGCCAGGCAGGGCTACAAGTAAATTGATTTTGAAAAGAAAACATGTGGGATCAGCACAGAAAGCCCAGTTCATCACCCACATCTCTTTGTTACCTAACAATGTGATTTCATTTTAGAAATTAAAAAGATAAAATTAATCCTATGAGATTATCTGACCAAGGGAGAGAAATAAACAGATGTGGACCAGGTTATTTGTATTTGTAAACTTGGATCCTGAAAAGAAAGAGAGTGAAAGAAAACTAAGAGGAAAAATGAATGGATCAAATTATACAAAAAGTGAAAAAGTGGAATGTATTACTGCAAATGAATAACTATTGAAAATTTGCATGGCAAAGGACTATAAATTAATGTGGAAAACTTATTGTGTTGATTTTATTATGAGATGTTTGGATCAAGGTCATTTTTACTTTCAAATGTTGTTACTTTAATATTATGGTTTATTCCATAAAGAAACAGAGAATAGGGAAACACTAATAAACACAGTAAAATAGACAGAAAATCCCCCCTGCAAACTATCTTAAAAAAAAAAAACTTCTGATGAGAGAAGGAAGGTGGTCTAGCTGTAACCCCATATCCTGACAGACACCAAAGAAGATGTGAGAAGAGATTTTCCATTCATGCCTAACACAGGCTAACTAAATCTGTATATGTACATTTCCCACCTTTTAAGTTTATTCCATCTTCTGCAAGCTGGCTTGAAATAAAACTCTTTTTCCTGCCAATTCAACTATAAATATTTCTGAAGCAGTGAATGTTATGGCCTATCCTCCTCTTACTTCCCAGTAGGAATATTGTGCCACCCAGTAACAATTAGTACCTGCACATGAACACTCAATGAATGGTAGCTATTTATGATTCTTAGGGTCATAGTACAGTGATACCCATCATGGTGTATTTAGATTGATACCCAACAGCATTGAGTTCATCTATCTTTTAAGGACCAATGCCATACCTGTTATGTGCTATTAGTAAATTCAAGTCTGTAACTGGCACTGCTGGAGGGGGAAGAAGTAGTAATATGATATGTATCAACATGGACACAGAGGGTGGTATTTATGGCACAGTCAGAATCTCACTCCAGCTGATATGCCTTAGGACCTCTCCAAGGAATAGTGTTCCTTCCTCTCTTTCTAGTTCTCTACCCTCTGACCCCTTTGTTGCTTATTCAGTTTTAGCCCAAAGGGGGAAGAATAGATGAGGACTCGCTCTCCTCTCTTTATGTATCACTGAGGTGGAGTGGAATATTGTTACAGTGTGGCAGCTGCGATTTTGGCTTCTTAGAGATGGGATTCATGCCCTCAATCCTGAAGACAGTTCCTGGTGGAGTTTGTGAATCAGAAATTTTGACCACACCCTTAAGAGTTTTCTATAGTTATCATCCAAGTTTTAAGCAGTATGTGAGTCACAACAAGATTACTGTGAATACACACGGGTTGTGTGTAACAACCCGACAAAGGAATGCCTTAAAATGCTATAATTTTCATGCTCAGTGTTTCAACTGTATATGGTATTTATTTATGAACCTCATTTTTTCTTTGAGCTTACTGTTGGCCTGGGTACATAGTGGGCCAGTTAGGCACAGAGGAAAACTATAAAAGCTATAATACTTTCTTTTTCGTGCACATAGATGCTGTTCTGTAATAGAGACTAATGCATTCCATTTATTATTAATAACTCCATTTTGTTAAAACACCATCACCTTACAATATATGCAGTGTAACTGAAGCCTCAGCATCACTTGGGAGCTTGTTAGAAACGTGGAATCCCAGACCCCACTTGGAAACTGCCAAATCAGAATCTGAATGGTATAAAGATTCCCAAGGAAATTTCATATACATTACAGCTTGAGGAACATCAAAATATCAAACATATTTATGCTTGGAATCATACTCAATGCCAAAGAAAAATAATGATGTGAGAGTTCATAAGCTCTCGGGTGAAGATTAGTTGCAACTGTGTGATCTTTACCTTGATGACCTTTAAATTCCTCACAAATATAATGTGGCCCCTAAACAATATTTTATAATATTTTTATTCTGGAGTGACTATTGTAACTTTGAAAGAGAAACCATCCAAGATTTTCTCACCTATAATTTGGAGTGCTTTCCACTTATGCAAGAATAAGGGGTATGATAGTAGAATGAATCAGACGTAACTTCCCTATGTTCATATATGAATACATGATCAGTGAAACTCCACATCATGTACAACCACAAAAATGGGATCCTAATTAGAATAAGTTATCCTCCATGTATGTATAATATGTCAGAATACATCCTGTTGTCATGTGCTACTAAAAAGAACAAATTAAAAAAATTTAAAAAGAATATGGGCATGATATCCTAGACAGAATATCTAACAGAAAATAACACCTGTGAAAAAGAAAATTTAAAGGACTCCTCCTTTAGGAACTATAACACAAGTGGCAAAAAAAAAAAAAAAAAATATATATATATATATATATATATATATATATATATATATATATATCCATCCAAGAAGGAAAAGAATGAGTAAAAAGTTGAACAAGGAGAAAGTTTCAAAAATAGGGAAGTGGCTAGCAGTGTCAGTGATGACCAGGCTACTGAGTAAACTAGGTGTAAATACTACCCCTTGGAGTTTTTCAAATAAAAGGTTCATGATGATGTGATCAAATAATTTAGAGTGGAACTAGAGTCAGAAAATCTTATTGTGGTGTGTTGAGAATAAGGGAAGTAGAGATAAGGAATTTGCCAAATGGGGCAATAGCTAGAGAAGAATATAAGGATATGCATAGCTACCACCCCAACAACAGAAAGGCTGGATTCTGATTCCACAAGCAAAGTATCTGCGAGTTAAAATTCACAATATTTTAGGAAGTCATGGACTCATTTACTGAAGAAGAGCCAAAAGTATCTGGTTTTTAGTAAGATCAGTATAGATGAAAGTCATTTTTTGGTAGTAAGATGTTCTTCAGTGTCATCTTTTTGTTTTTATCTCTAATTTCCCTTAATTTGAATGCTTTCTTCTTATGAAGATGGTGTGGTAATTTTACCTATCCTGTAAATCATTTTAAAGATTTAAACAAACTCCTTTGGCAGGCTTTCATGCAAAGTATATTCTGAAAACTTTTCTTAAATTTGCATTGAATGTCATTGAAATCAATCCAGTTACCAATCATAGATAGATAGCCCATAGGCAATCTACTTTATTTTATTCTTCCAAGGAGATCTGGAGATGCAAGTGTAAGGGAAGAAAGAAGAAAGGAATTCAAGAAGCAGCAACTTGAAAGAAAATTTGGCTTATGGAAGAGAAATCTTTCTGTTACATCAATAATAATGCCAAGAGTATATTCATCCCAGAGAGGGAGAGAGAGTAGAGCAAATACTACCTTCTAGCACTGTAAAATTCTTCTCAATTACATATTCACCTAAAGAGAAAAGACACGTTCTATATCAAATGTATTATTCATAGATTGCCACTCTTCAGAGTTCCTTATTGTACCCTAATATTATCTTTCTTAGATGATTCACAAGACACTTTGTTATCTTCCAATATTTCCTGTCATTGTTATAAGTAAAATTATTCAGGCTCTATCCAAGGGAGTGAATCAGACAGTAAGCCTCTCTCCTCCCATGTGCAGTGTTTTTATTCTGGAGTCTCTAAGACATCCTTGAAAGAGAAAAGAAGTCACCTAAGGACAGCTAGCAGGTATATGTATCACAAAGTAGTGTAAATTCCACTCCTCTCAGTATAATTGATATTTTCTAATCTGTACTTGTATCATGTCTAGGCTGATTTTATGTGTTGTATGAAACTCAGATCTGTTCTTTGTTGCTTGGGAAAATCTTTTCTCCCTTCTTCACTCTACCCTTTCTTCTTTTTCTCCTTTGACAATGGGAGTATGAGAAGATCAGGGCAATCATCTTAGATCAGGGCAACCAACCATGGTAGATTCATTCATTCAATAAGCATGAATTGAGTACTTGATAAATTTTAAGCACTGTGGTCATGACTATATTTAAGGATAGAAGTGATTTAAAAATCCTTGGCTTTGAGGAGTTTATAGTATAGTTAGGGACACAAGTAAATAAGTCTGTCACAGTACAACATATTCAATGTTAAAATAGGTTTGTGCCAAAGTCTATATACCCAGAGCTAGTGACAACTGTCTCAGGTGCTGCCCTAAGAAGTCTATTGGTCAATTAAATCATGATGTTTGGGGTGAGAGATTGTTAGGACAGTGTGCTTCTACCTTAGTAATTACCCATAAGTTTTTGAGTATTTTCCTACAAAATAGTTTATGGTTCACATGAGCTAGTGTCTTCTCTTTTTCTAACGCCACATATGCATCATATAATTTCCTGGGCCTTCTTAGCTTTCTCTTTGCCCTTTACCTATCAATATCCTAATCATCATGCTTAAGGGTCTATCTCCCTCAGCTCCTCAATCATAGCTGTCCGGATTATCCAACCATTTATGATTCTGCATTCTTCAAGCCTCTACAGCTTTTTATTTATACTTTATTTGTATTAAATAGTAGTTAGTAATAGAACATTTTCCATTTTTATAATTAGACTGAAACTCCTTAGGAATACATTTTTCATCTTTGTAGCCCCCTGATGTATCCAGCAGAATGCCTTGAAACAAATAGGCAGTGAATAAATCCCAACAAATGTTAAGTTAAATTGCTCCAAATTGTGTTTTTAATTTTACAGTAGCATTCACTGATAACACAACATTAAATTAAATGCCAAAGTCTAATCCTGTTTCTGAACATTACTTATTTAAATATTAACTTTCTAATCCAATTAGTTGTATCTTTCAATGATATGTTAGACCTAAATTTATTTTGCATTGTTTTAAATGTCATCAAATGATTCATCTCTTGTGTTTTTAAAAATATTCTTGAATAAGTGAATGTAAGTAAACATGTACCATCAAACTATAATGCCTATTTTTTAATTCAACATTTCTTTGACAATATATTCTTGGAATTTTTCTTAATTCCTTTCTGGATGTGGCCTCACAAATCACTTCAGAAGTCAGTCCATTTCAAGATGGCTTTTCTTTTTTCACTTCAAGTTTGTTCCTTTAAAATGTAGTAAATAATTAAATAAATTAAATGAATGATCTTCATCTATTCCAAGATTATATTTTTGTCCCAGGGAAATTCAAATTATTATTTTTAAAAAATGTCATCTCTTTCCTCTGCCACATAGGAAATGACTTTGATGCAATGGTTTCTTCCAATTATACTCCCAGGCAACCTATCCTAGATATCATGGGACAGAAAGGCTCACAGACCAAATTAAAATACTTGAATCGCACGGTTTATTAAAATAACACAGTAAAAAGCAAAAGGGAAAGATATGAGCTAAGTTAATACACTTAGGATAACTGGTAAGTGGGCTGGAATGACCACCCTACTTGAATTCTGATATACATAATGTTCTTTGTTCTATCTCTTTCTATTGCATCAGCCTTCTCCATTTATGGTGTACTTATAAGAACCAGAGTTGATTTACAAACAAGGGAGCTCACAATAGGTGGTACCTGGACCAACAGCACACAATTTGTCATGGATACAGAGACAAGCATGTTTGGCCACAGTTGAAGTTATCCCAAATAGTCAATGAATAACTATATTGTTCTTAGGAAGAAGACTTTGGAGCTAAAATGAATGTCACCTGTGGGTGGCTGAATAAAGACCTCATGAACATTAAGTGCACATGTATATTTATTGGATCCTCAATATTTAGTGCCTCTTGCATATTTAGTGTCTTTTATATATTGTGTCTTATGTATATTTAGTATATTATATATATTTAGTACCTGGATGCCTCATGAATCTTAGGTATCATTTGGTCCTTCTATCCTTACATTTAGCACACACTGCTCATTAGGTATCATTTGGTCCTTCTATCCTTTCATTTAGCACACACTGTTCACACTGCTAACTACTTCTCTTATGTTTAACACAGTCCAAGATGTATATCTCTTTTTGTGGAATTCCTCATTCATTGATATCCATTTGGTAGCTTGAAATTAGCCATGGTCAGATTACTAATACCACAGAATGCTACAAGTAGAGTCCTCAACCCCCAGAGCCAATTATTTAACATTTACTTGCATTCCACTGCTGTATTGGAGGGCCCTTCTTCCTCTCACTCCATCTGACCTCTCAAGCCTTATCTTTCTGGCTTTCATATTCTCCTCTTCTTACATAGGCAAGAATTAAGGGAATGGTCTTAATAGCCAATTTTTTCATATCTTTCTTAGACATATATTTTCTCATTGGTAATTTGTGAATAGTGCATATGTTAGCAAAACTTGACTGAAAAAAAATTTCTGCTCCCACACATTCTGATCCCATCTTGACACCGCATAACTTTTGGCGAAGGCAGTTTCAACAATGAAGAAGTGGGAGAAACGACTACATTTTATGTAAATATGTATTCACTTAAAATCAAAAAACATATGTAATATCATTTAAGATTTTAAACGAAGGACAATACTTAAAATAAGATTCCTCTGTAATCAACTTTCTCAGCAGTAGAAAGCATTGCCTTTTCTTTACAGCTGTTAAACATATGGCCCAGAAAATGTTATTTGACAAGCCTTAAGATTTGAAATTTGACTTTATATTAAAAATACATTTTATCACACAAGCATGTATAATCTCTAATCATGTGTTTGAAGAGTTTTGCTATTGGTCACTTTTTAAATTTAAAAGTAATGATGGGAATTTCCACAACCTGATACTCTGATGGGCTTTATTAGATGAAAATTGTTAACACATTACAGACATATTTAAAACAAAGAAGGACTCAAAATGCCCTGTGGAATTCTTTCTACTCAGTCTTTCCAGCACTAGACAGAGAACAAACAATCCCTTACAGCTAGTTATCTACCTCTCTTTAAAAGGCTCTAACCATGGATTGTACCATATACAAGTGAAATATCAAACCCCAAATCAGAATCTCCTAGAGGACATGTTGAGACACGGGTGGCTGGGACCCTAGAGTTTTTGAGTCAACCAGTCTGGAATGGGGCCTGAGAATTTTCACATCAAACAAGTTCCCAGAGGATGTTGCTGGTCTGGTACCACAGTTTGAAAGCCAGTGCTCTGGAGAATGGGAAAGCTCTCTCTCTCTCTCTCTCTCTCTCTCTCTCTCTCTCTCTCTCTCTCTCTCTCTCTCTCTCTCTCTCATTGCTAGATTTCCCCAGGCTTTTTCCAGTTTTCCAGGAGAAGTCTTATGCTATAGCCTGCTTTCTTGCTTCTATAATAATAGTAATAATGACAACAACCACTGCAGTTTCTTGAGTACTAAATACCAAACACTGTACATCATTACAAATCTTCAAGGAAGGTACTGTTATCATCTCCATTATGCAGATAATGAAATAGAAAGGAAATTTGCCAAAGGTCACCGGCTGAGACTCAAACCCATGTCTGTTTGGCTCTAAAGTCTAGAATCTCAATTTGTTCCAGACAAGCTAGTTTTGTGCTCTGATTTTTCAACTTTCTGAATATAAGGCTGAAAGCATTAGTGAAATTGGAGGGAGCAGCCCAGTTGAGCAGGCACTGTGGGTGGGGCCTGAGCACCCTAATAAATGAAGGAGACAACGATTTTCTCCTCCTTCTCCAATGCATGCTGACTGCTCTCCCTCTGCCTGACTGGCAAAAAGCAGCTTCCCCAAGGGGATCCAGAAGTTTCTTTATGCAGGAGAGCATTTGGGCAATTGTTCCTGGGGATGAATCTGAGATGCTCACAGAGCACATTCAGATTCTGTTTACAATCTTAGAGGAATAACACAAATGTTTTGCCAAGGGAGTCTTTATGATGTGAAGCACAAAAGAACTTCAGGCTCTAAATTATGTGTCAAAAGTGAGAAGCCAGTATTTGTGTTCGCTCATTGGTTTGTTTTGGTCATTTCTTGTTATGTGATAGATCTTTACGTGAACATTTTATTAATGCTTTTCTTGAGGAAAACTTTACCCCTTTTTTGAATTCACACATTTTAATTCCTATTTATAATTTTGCCTACAAGTGCAAGTAAATGCAGATCATCCAGTAATGAAAATGCTCTGAGATTTGAGACTTGCTGTTTTGATTGCAAAAGCTCTGACCTAGCCCTTGAAATTGAAATGGCTTTATATGTACATAGTTGGAATGAAACTCAATGCACATTTTTTGAAACTCTTAGGAACTCCTATGCCACAGTTTTCCAGCAGTTGGTGAGATTTTTTTTTTAACTTTCAAATTTGAGGGTTGAATCTAGTTCTTATGAAAAGAAATGTAAGAAGTTTTGCAATCACAAATAAATCCTGTGTGCAGTGTATGCATCTGTTTTCTTTGCTGTAATTATGAAGCCATGATCCTGTATTTTGTTCTTTGGGTGGAGATTGGGATAGGATTTAATACACTGTAGAAGAGATGCTTTAGTTATCACAGTCATGGCCCTTTAAATTTGGGGGTGTTAGGTGGACACAGAGGTCAAGTCAGATGTGCCAGGGTATGAATTTAATCTAACCTCAATCAATAAGAAAGATTAGATGGGTAAAACCTCCAGCTATTCTTCCCTTCACTGCAATAATTCTGAGGAATGCTCTAGATTCTCAGAGGGCCTCCAGAAGCTTTGAGCCCCAGGTGCCCACATCAGTAATCTGCTCAATGAAGCACTCTTGATTGTTACTCTCTCTCCTCACACCTTCCTATTCCCTACAGTGTTTCCTAGGATCACCTCCTAAATCCACTACTTGTACCCAAATGTTCTTCTGCTTTAACAAGAACCCAGATTCAGATGCCATGATGGCATAGGCATTGATACTTTGCTACTTTAATGGGTATAGTTATATGTGGGAGATAAGATACTATGTATGCATATATAACCTGGGTAGTATTAAACCATGATATATTTTAATGATTTACTGGCCAAGATTTTCAATCTGTATTGAAAATAGTTAAAATTGGAAGTAGTTAGAATAAAAATAGTCAAAATTGGGCAAAATTCCTGCCTAAATGCTTTAATATCCGATTGAATAATTAAACAAGTAAAAGGGAAAGGAAATTATTAGCAATTCTATCTTTAAATGCAACTGATGTCCAAGGAAGTCATGAAGAAAACTCTTTGTGTTGATAAACTGAAGCCTGTTCTATCAGACTTCTGTGTTTATTGTTCTGTTTCTGACCATTTTATTCCAAACAAATGGACTCACTTGTCATTATACTCCACCCTTCCCTAGCACAGGGCTCCCATTATTTGAAACAGTAACTAATTCAGTTCCAAAGAGAATATGAAAAGGGAGGGTATATATAAAAAGGCTGAAATGAAAAGTGGCCTAAGTGTGACACATTTCCATTGTGGATTCCATAGCAGTGGAGAGTTGATGCAGGGCATGATGGGTGATATGAAGTATCAAATGGCTTTATCTCCAGGGGATTCCTGAGATTCAAGTGCCACCCCCCATCCAGAGTGGCAAATGCTCTTTCTCACCTTCTTTCAGTTATAGCTTGGATGATTCAAAACACAGGGCTGATGAACTCTAAGTGAGCTGTATTGCTTGTTTTTTACCTGCTGAGTAGTGCAGAGGTTTCAAAATAATCTCAAACTTAGCCTGTGGTGTAGTATTGTGTTAAGCCAAATACTGTAACTTTTAGTTGAAAACACTATATCACCCCACCAGAGGTAATGTTGTAATCAAAGATTCATGAAGTGAAACCTCATATATTATTTTTTAAAATATACAGAGGAACTCGGGCTGTTGCAAATCATAATTTCATAACATGAATTTATAAATGTTTTGTGGTTTTGATTTTTTTTGGATTATTATTAAAAATCATGTGCTTAGACTTAAATTAGAAGAAATATATAATTTGTGAATCTAAAGAATACCCAAAGATGTATAAAAACATAGATGATGTGTTTATAAAAGAGGGCATAGTCAGAGTATATCAGGCGTAAGAACTTTAAATGTGATTTGTGTGTGTGTGTGTGTGTGTGTGTGTGTGTGTATGTATGTGTGTGTGTGTGTGTGTGTCTTTATAAAAGATTGTTCTGGGAATAGAGAATTTCATTTGGGAAACCTAACACATACATAAGTCTCTCAGTACCAGAGTTAAAATACTGACTTCGAAGGTTCATTTGAAAAAGCCTACAGAATTTTTGCATGTTGGGAATAGCTTTATATTCTTACACATTGCACTCATGTTTCTATTCAAAGCAAAAAATAACTTTGCATAGACCTTGGACATTCTTTCACATCCTAAAATAATCCATTCCTTCAGGGTAGTTGCCCTCAATCCTGATTTTTTAATACTTCAAATCATCTTTCATTTACTCCAAAGATTTTTAGAAAAGACAGAAAATCATTTACTTTAACTTGAAACATAAATGAGTGAGATATTGATTTTTAAGGGGAGCAGATAAGGAGGAGTCTAAGAGGTTACATTTAATTGCATGCACTCTTTCTCCCCCTCTCCCTTTCCTCATCCCCCTTTCCTGGAAATGTTGTTTTCACATAGTTTTTTTTTTTGTTTCTCACAATTTCAGTAATCTATACCCACCCCTTTTTCATGGGCCTTCATAATATAAGAGAAGTTACCAGGGATTACGTTGAAATAGTGCTTTTCTTTAGCACATTTATATACAATTTTGATTGACATATTTTTGTAAAGTAATGAACAAACTTTTTAAAAATTCAGAAGTTATGTGTCTATGTATGTTTTCTTTTGTACACCAAATAGCTGCATGACCTAGTTCTTCTATTTAAACATTAAATTTATGTAATAAATGTTATTTGGTAAACATGAAGACACTTAGTTTAAAACAATGCATACATAAAAAAAAAAAAGCTGGGGTTGGGGATATAGCTCAGTCAGTAGAGTGCTTGCCTCACTTGCACAAGGCCCTGGGCTCAGTCTCCAGCACAAGACCCTGGGTTCAATCTCCAACACCACCTACACCAAAAAAAATAAAAAATAAAAAAGCTGATGTAACAAGAAAGAGGAGTGGTAGAGTGTATTAGTCATTTTCATAGTGCTGTCATTAAACAAAGATAGTTAAATTCCAAAATGACTTTAATGAGGCCTGAGGTAAGGGATTAATGGCTCTGAAATTATTTCTACCTCATTTCTTCCCCATTTTTTCACTTTATGACAATATTTTTACTCCTAATAATGTAAATATCTACTACTTGGGGGGTTAGAAGTTGGGGAGTGATGGCCAGAAGGCAAGGCAAGGCAGGAGAGATACTGAAGGTCAGGGTGTTTAGCAATCACCTGGAGAGCTGGTTAAAATGCAGATTTCTGGGTCTGCCCCCCAAGATTCTGATTTAACTGGTTTGTAACAAACCCTGAGCTGTGTTTCTAAAAATATCCATGGTGATACTCATTCTGCCAACCTATAGACCATTGAGTAGCACCATTCCAGGGGACAGGGCAATTAGAAAGTGAACTCAAAGCCACCAAAACACTTTCAGTTCCTTCCCACTCTGCCAATTCACTTGTCTGCATGATTTTACAAGTCACTTAACTTCTTAAATCTCAGTTACTTCAACTGAGAATAGGGTTTTTCCAGATCTGGTGGCTTTCAAACCACACATCAAGGCATTCTAGAAGTACTCCAGGTTGCCTCAGAGGCCAGAGGAAAGGACAGGAAGAGGGCTCAAATGGGCTCTTTCTAAGGCTCCCAGCCTCCTCCAAACTTAGTACTTTTATCATTCATCTCATTCATCTATTCCACTTCAGAGTATGTGATTTTATTTTTTAAAAATATGATTTTATAAAAAGAGATTTAAAGGAAAAGTCCTAAATCTGAAAATGACTCATTAATTTCAACATGTGCAGAACTGAAAGCTTCCAACGTAGTGTACCATTCCAAAGCTTCTCTGCTCCTTCCCAGCATGGTGCAAGAGTGGCAGCAAGTGCATATTTTCTGTTAACTAATGTGAAACTCGACCCCAGGCTCCAGGGGGCCCCTAGTGTGATATGTTTTTAGCTAATCAGACTGCTAAGAGTAGATGGCAACATTGAGCCTTTCTCTGCAGAATCATGTCTGATTCATTAAAAGTCCAGCCTTCCCCAAAAGGATATTAATTACCTTCTGTTGCAGATTTTCTTAGAACATAATTCTTAATTATATCTCCAACCATTATGTGATTTGACCATCTTGGAACTAAAAAATGATCCTATGGAATTCTATTTAAAAGGATTGACTTCAAATACTGCCACATCATTGGTTTGTCTATTTTCTACACTATGCTAAGCTTTGCATGGTGATAACATTTCATTATAATCAGCTTTCATTGTTAATAAGACCTTGTATATATCAAATTGTAGATTGCCTTTGTATGAATTGAAGGCTATTTATCTTCCCTGGATTAGGTTATGTTAACCAGATTGTAATGTTCTTCTTTTTATTATGTTCTTTAAATCCCCTTCATCTCATACTGCACCAAATGTATTTCTACTATCTTGGAATAAATTAATTCCAGTTATGTGATGGAAAATTTTACCATAAAAGTATAACCTGCAGTGTAATTTTTTCTTTCAGATTACCAACTAGAAAAGGTATATTTTCTTCTAACAAGGAAATTGAGTTATATCCTTGATTTTTTAAGAGTGAGATAGGAAAATGAGGTTTGATATTTTTTAATATCCTCTCATTCATTCATTTATTCAGCAACTTGTATTAAAATCTTCTACATTCTAAGCAACAGAGGATGAATGAGACTAGTCCCTTTCTGCTGATATTTCCTGCTCTATGTCACAGGCACAAGACTATTCTGTTGAGACTATTCTGTTGACTATTCTATAGTTGCTTTTGACAAAAAAAAAAAAAACTGATGGTGGAGCTGGTGGAGCTGGGATTGTGGCTAGGTGGAAAAGTGCTCACTTAGCATGTGTGAGGCACTGGGTTTGATCTTCAGCATCACATAAAAAGAAATAAATAAAAATAATAGCAGATAGAGTTAAAAAGTATATTTAAACTGATGGCTACAGCAGCTTATTGGTAAAGAGAAGTAGCTAGAGGACTGTCCTGAATACTGGAGTGGCAGTTCTCAAGAGAAGGCACCAGGTATCCCTAAAGGCAATGACCAATGAGAATTTGTACACTCAAGTATAATAATTAAAATGTAAATAACTAAAGAATGGGAACCAGAAGGGCAGGAGAGTGTCAGGAACCCAGTTTGGGAAGGGATCCATGATAAGTTTTATCCAGAAAGAGGTAATCTCTACCTAACAACTGGTGTTCAAACAAAATGGCAAGGTACAGGCAGGTACCCAGTATTTAAAGCCATGCTCCAACTTCAGCTCAAATAAAGCTTTGGGGTATAAGCTACCTCCAAAGCATCTCAGCCAAAATTACTGAAGATTAAAGATGGCCATTAATGGGAGAGTCTGCAGCCCAAGGCAGCTCAGCTCATGCTCACTCAATACTGGAATTACATTGATATAACAGATGGAAAATACTTAATATGGTGTGTGGCACAACACAAGTAAGTGCTCATAAACGTTTACTGATAGCACTGCTGCTGCTGCTGTTTCTGTTATTAGAAGACCCAGGAAAATGGTATAATACAGGAGTCCATCTGCTGGTGAAGCTTGGGCTTCTAATATTTGGCTGGTTGATTTTTATTGACCCAAGATTAGACACAGCCATTACTTCAGGAATGGCAGCTGTAAAGAAACAAGAGCAGGCAAAGAATGATAATAACTTGCTGTAACTGGACCAGCACTTTCTAGCTAGGTTACTTCTATATACCTCAGTCTTTATGCATACAGTGGAAATAAGGACACCAACTTCATAGAGGTGTTTTGAGAATTAAGTGGTTTATGACACTGGACTCATTTAGGAGACTATCCGGCACCTAGTAAGTGCTCAAACTCCTTAAACACAATCCAGAGTTTATTGATTTAGAGCTGGAAGTGTTGCTATTATAGTCTACAGAACCATGGCTGGTAACATCTGGCACAACCAAAGACTGGCAAAGCTTTGTTAGAAACCATAAATGCCTATTTTTACAACTCCTATGGTACTTTCCATTTTTCCCTGGAAGAATTTCTTTTTAAGGCAAGGCAACAAGTACTGCAGATAGTGTGTATTATTTCTTTTTCACAACATATTTGCAAAAATTATGGTGAAGAAAATATTACTCCTCTGAGCAAATGGCATAAGTAAAATTATGTGAAAAATCTAGTTGAAAGAAATATGGTTCTTAAACTGAGAGAAGTGTCAGTACAAAGTCCTAGAAGGTAGAAGGAATCAGAGTAATCATGGTAAAGTCTAAAATACACGCGGGTTACCAGAATGGCAGCAGCAAAATTCATCTCACTCCTCTTGCATGATATCACTGAGTGAACTCTGATGATTTGCTTGACTAGGCAGGATTGGTTGCAGCATCAGGTAAGGGGTAACAGGTGAAAGGCTCCAGTCCTCAGGCTGGATGGAACTAGGGAAGGCAGGGGCTACCCATCACTGTTGACCTTGGTCTTGGAGTTGATTTCATGGAACCAGCAAATTTTAAAAACCCTCTTTATTCTGTTCCTCACAGAAATAATCCTTAGAGCCCCAGAAAATACTAAGATTTTCTAAGAGTAAGGCATAGTTAAATTTCTGGAGATGAGGAAATAGTGGACTTTTATCTTCCCTTTGGAAGTCCCTTGCCTATTTGCTCCATAAAAGTATAAAATGCTGTTGCTTTGAAATTGGAATTCAGTTTTTATAGTTTGGGGTATGTCAGAGCTAATCTTGCTAACCCACTGTTCTCTGGGAACACAGGCCCACTTTTCTAGAAATTTAGAGTCTTCTTGATTCCTAATATGGTAGGGGTGAAAATTATTTTTCTCACCCCTCACTAGCCTCATATCTGAGGAACCCATAATAGATTAACAAGAGAAAAGCATACAAATTTATTTAAAAGTTTTATATGACACAAGAATATTCACAAATGAAAACCCAAAGAAAGAAAAAGGAACGTGTATGTTTTTATGCTCAGGTTTGTGAAGAGTGGACAGTCTTGCAGAAGTATGATTGAATGAAGTGATATGTGATCAATAATAATAAACTGCAAGAAATTTAGCAAGGCCTGTTTATTAAGAATCTTCTCTGTCCCTGTGTTTTCTTTTTCTTTTTTAATAAATGGACACACGACCTTTATTTTGTTTATTTTTTATGTTGTGCCAAGGATCAAACCCAGTGCCTCACACATGCTAGGCAAATGCTCTACCA
This sequence comes from Urocitellus parryii, assembly GCF_045843805.1. Classification (NCBI taxonomy): domain Eukaryota; kingdom Metazoa; phylum Chordata; class Mammalia; order Rodentia; family Sciuridae; genus Urocitellus; species Urocitellus parryii. The sequence goes on from NC_135547.1 coordinate 106,606,158, forward strand.
CTGAGCTATAGACCTAGCCCCTGTCCCTGTGCTTTCAAAGACAAGAACATTTCTTTTCTTTTTTAAGGAGGGGACCTCTGGAATGACGGTCATATGACCTAAGTTAGAGGAAGGTTTCCTAGGTTTCATAACCTGTATTATCACAGAACAGATGAGCGAAAAGTGAGAGGGACTTTCCTATTTCTGGTATTTTCTAAAATGCCAAGGTGCTATATTTTCAGATGCATGCCCCAAAGCTCACACTATCTTAACCAACTGACTCATCTCAATTCTTGTCTACTTGTCTTAAATTTAAGGGTCATCCAAATTTCCCAATTTCTTTTCAAACTTGACCTCTCTTTTTAATTTCTTTTTTATTTGTTCTAATTAGTTATACATGACAGTAGAATGCATTTTGACACATTGTACACAAATGGAACATAACTTCTCATTCCTCTGGCTGTACATGGTGTAGAGTCACACTGGTGTATATAGGGTAATAATATCTGTCTCATTCTATCATCTTTCCCATTTCCACTGCCCCACCCCTGCTTTCACTCCTTTCTGCACAATCCAAAGTTCCTTCATTCTTCTCTACCCTCCCCCACTATGGATCAGCATCAGCTTATCAGAAAAAACATTTGGCCTTTGTTTTTGGGGGGATTGGCTTATTTCACTTAGCATGATATTCTCTAGTTTTATCTATTTACCTGAAAAATGCCTAACTTCATTCTTCTTAAAAGCTGAGCAATATTTCATTGTGTATATGTAGCACATTTTCTTTATCCATTGATCTGTTGAAGGGCATCTAGGTTGGTGCCATAGCTTATCTGTTGTGAATTGAGCTGCTATAAACATTAATGTGGCTGGGTTACTGTAGTATGCCATTTTTAAGTCCTTTGGGTATAAATTGAGAAGTAGGATAGCTGGATCAAACGGTGGTTCCATTCCAAGTTTTCTGAGGAATCTTCATACTGCTTTCCATAGTGGTTGCACCAATTTTCAGTCCTACCAGCAATGGATGAGTGTAATTTTTTCCTCACATTCTCACCAACATTGAATATTGCTTGTATTCTTGATAATTGCCATTCTGACTGGAGTGAGATGAAATCTTAGAGTAGTTTTGAATTGCATTTCTCTAATTGCTAGAGATATTGACCATTTTTTCATATAGTTGTTGACCACTCATATTTCTTCCTCTGTGAAGTATCTGTTCAATTCCTTTGCTCATTTATTGATTGGTTTATTTTTTAGGGGTTAATTTTTTGAGTTCCTCATATATCTTGGAGATTAACGCTCTGAGGTACAGGTGACAAAGATTTTCTCCCTTTCTGTAGGCTCTCTCTTCATGTTCTTGATTGTTTCATTTGCTGTGAAGAAGCTTTTTAGTTGATGAAATCCCATTTATTGATCCTGAATTTTACTTCTTATACTTCAGTCTTGTTGAGGAATTTGTTTCCTAAGCTGACATGATAGAGATTTGTGACTACTTTTTCTTCTAGTAGGTGCAGGGTCTTTGGTCTAATTCCTAGTTCATTGATCCACTTTGAGTTTTGTGCAGGGTTATAGATAGAGGTTTAATTTCATTTTATTGCATATGGATTTGCAGTTTTCCTAGTACCATTTGTTGAAGGGGCTATCTTTTTTTCCTCCAATATATGTTTATAGTGCCTTTGCATAGTATAAGATTACTGTATTTATGTGGATTTGTCTCTGTGTCTTCTATTCTGTACTGTTGATCTTCATGTCTGTTTTAATGCTAATACCATGCATTTTTGTTACTATAGCTCTGAAGTATAATTTAAGGTCTGGTATTGTGATGACTCCTGCTTTGCTTTTCTTATTGAGGATTGCTTTGGCTATTCTGGGCCTCTTATTTTGTTTTTCAATCAAGAGATTTTGTTGGGGGGCTGCCTGAAAGGGAAGAAAAGGAGAGGCAGAAAGCAGAGAGGGGAGAGGAGGGGGTTAGAGAAAAAAAGAGCAGAGAGGAAGAGGGAAGAGAACAGAGAGAGGAGAGAAAAGAAGAAGAGAGGAAGAGGGCAGAGAGCGTGTGCCTGGGTCTCTTATTTTTCTAAATTAATTTCATGACTGCTTTTTCTATTTCTATGAAGAACATCATCAGAACCTTAATAGGAATCACATTGAATCTGCGTAGTGCTTTTTGTATTATGGCCATTTTGTCAATATTAATTCTGCCTAACCAAGAGCATGGGAGATTTTTCCACCTTCTAAGTTCTTCTTCAATTTCTTTCTTTAATGTTCTGTAGTTTTCATTGTAGAGATCTTTCACCTCTTTTGTTAGATTGATTCCCAAATGTTTTAATTATTTGAGGATATTGTGAATGGGATAGTATTCCTAATTTCTCTTTCAGTTGATTCATCATTGATATATAGGAATGTAATTGATTTATGGATGTTAATTTTATATCCTGCTACTTTGCTGAATTCATTTATGAGTTCAAGAAGTTTTCTGGTGGAGTATTTTGGGTCTTTAAACATAGAATCATGTCATCAGCAAATAGGGATAGTTTGAGTTATTCTTTTCCTATTAAAATCACTTTAATTTCTTTCTTTTGTCTAATTGCTCTGGCTAGAATTTCCAGGATTATGTTGAATAGAAGTGGTAAAAGAGGGCACCTCTGTCTAGTTGCAGTTGTTAGAGGAAATGATTTCAATTTTTCTCTATTTAGTATGATGTTGGCCTTGGGTTTATCATATATAGCTTTTATAATGCTGAGATATATTCCTACTATCCCTAGATTTTTAGTGTTTTAAACATGAATGGATGCTGTATTTTGTCAAATGCTCTTTCTGCATCTATTGAGATAATCATGTGATTCTTGTCTTTAGATCTATTGATGTGATGAATTAATTACATTTATTGATTTCTGTTTGTTGAACCAACCTTGCATCCTTGGGATGAACCCCACTCTATCATGGTGCACTATATTTTTAACATGTTTTTTATTCAATTTGACAGTATTTTATTAAGAATTTTTGCATCAATGTTCATCAGGGATGCTGGTCTGAAATTTTCTTTCCTTGATGTCTCTTTGATTTATGGATCAGGATGATAATAGCTTCATAGAACGAATTTGGAAATGTTTCCTCCTTTTCTATTTCATGGAATAATTTGAGGGGGATTGGTCTTAGTTCTTATTTGAAGGTCTGGTAGAATTCAGCTAAGAATCCATCTGGCCCTGAGCTTTTCTTTCTTGGTAGGCTTTTGTTGGTGTCTTCAATTTCTTTGCTTGAAATTGATCTGTTTGAAGTTGATCTGTTTAAATTTTCTGTCCTCTTGATTCAATTTGAGTAGGCTGTATGTCTTTAGAAATTTGTTGATGTCTTCAAGATTTTCTATTAGAGTAAAAATTTTCAAAATATTTTCTGATTATCGTCTTTATTTCAGTAGTATCCATTGTGATATTTCTTTTTTCATTGCAAATTTTAGTAATTTGAGCTTTCTCTTTTTCTTTATTACTTTACTAAGGGTTTATCATTTTTATTGATTTTTTTCAAAGAACCAGCTTATTGTTTTGTTGATTTTTTGGATTTTTTTTGTTTCAATTGCATTGATTTCAGCTCTGATTTTAATTATTTCCTCACTTTTGCTCTTGGTATGATTTGTTCTTCTTTTTCTAAGGCTTTGAGATGTAATGTTAGCTTATTTATTCTGTAACTTTCTATTATTCTATTCTTTTAATGAATGAGCTCAATGCAATGAACTTTCCTCTTAGCACCAAGTTCATAGTGTCCCAGAGATTTTGACATGTTGTATCATAATTCTCATTTACCTCTAAGTATTTTTTTAATTTCATCCCTGATTTCTTCTGCTATCCATTCATCATTCAATAGCATATTATTTATTCTCCAGGTGTTAGAATAGATTCTATTTTTATTTTATCATTGATTTCTAATTTCAATCCATTATGATCTGATAGGATGGAGATATTATCTCTATTTTTTGTATTTGCTAGGGGTTGCTTTGTGGCCTAAGATATGATCTATTTTAGAGAAGGATTCATGTGCTGCTGAGAAGAAAGTGTATTTAGTCATTGATGGATGAAACATTCTATATATGTCTGTTAAGTTTAAATCATTAATAGTATTTTTTAGTTCTATAGCTTCTTTATTTAGTTTTTGTTTGGAGGATCTGTCCAGGGGTAAGAGAGGTATGTTAAAGACACCTAATATTGCTGTGTTGTGGTCTATTTGCTTCTTGAAATTGAGAAGGGTTTGTTTGATGTACATAGGTGCTCCATTGTTTGGAGTGTAAATATTTATGATTGTTATGTCTTGTTGATATATGATTCCCTTGAGCAGTATGCAATGTCCTTCTTTGCCCTTCTGATTAGCTTTGGCTTGAAGTCCAATTTATCTGATATGAGGATAGAAACCCCTGCTTGTTTATGAGATCCATGTGAATGATATGTTTTTTCCCATCCTTTTACCTTCAGTCTACAGATGTCTTTGCCTCTGAGGTGAGTCTCTTGGAGACAGCATATTGTTGGTTCTTGTTTGGTTAATCCTATCTGCCAGTCTATGTCTTTTGGTTGACAAGCTTAGGTCATTTATATTCAATGTTAATATTGAGATATGATTTTTATTACCTGTATATTTTGATTTATTTCTGGTTTTTAATTTGAATTAGTTCTTACTTAGATTCACTGTTCTTTTTGTGTAGTTCCTCCCTTTGCTGGTTTTCACTTTTATTTTTCATTTCTTTTTCATTCAATATCTTATTGAATATGTTTTATAGTGCAAGCTTGATAGTTGTTAATTCTTTTAACTTTTGTTATTCATGGAAAGTTTTTATTTCCTTATCAATTCGAAATCTTAATTTTGCTGAGTATAGTTTTCTTGGCTGACATCCACTTTCTTTCAGAGCTTGATGACCTCCCAGCGTTGAGAGTCTGGGTTCAGAGATCAGCCGAGATTCATATTGGTTTCCCTCTAAATGTTACTTGTTGCTTTTCTCCTACCTCTGGCAGTCTTTGAAATTCTATCCTTTTTCTGTATGTTAGGCATTTTCATAATAATGTGACTTGATGTGGGTCTGTTATAATTCTGTATATTTGGAGTCTTGTAAGCCTCCTGTATTTGATTTTCCATTTCATTCTTTAGGTTTAGGAAATTTTCGGATATTATTTCATTGAAAGGATTGTGCATTTCTTTCATTTATATCTCCAAGCCTTCATCTATCCCAATAAATATTAAATTTGGTCTTTTCAGGTTATCCCATATTTCTTGCAAGTTCAGTTTGTGATCTTTTAACATCTTTTTCTCCATGGTCAATTTGTTTTCAAGATTATGTATTTTGTTTTATTGACTGAAACTTGTCTTCCAAATGATGTAGTCTGATTGTGATGCTTTCAATTGAATTTTTGTTTTATTAATTTCTTCACTTTGAAGATTTCTGCTTTTTTTTTCAGAAACACTCCCTCTTTATTATAGTGATCTTTCACTTCCTGTATTTTGTCTCTGATTTCATTCCTTATAACATCCTTTCTTAGCAAATCAGTTTAACTATGTGCATTTGAAACTCCTTCTCTTACATTTCTTCCACTGTGGGGTCAATGGAGTCTGTTATTGGAATATCTTGGTTTATTTGGGGGTGACTTGTTCCCTTGCTTTTTCATGTTGTTTGTATTTCTATCCATTGAACAGTATGGATCTGAGGCAGTAGAGTTTCTACCCTGTGGACTTATAGTGTCCCTGAAGGTTTTCAGTACCTCACTGTTTAGGGGGAGACAAGATAATAACAACCAATGCAAGCAATATACCACATTAAACCAAATAGTTCTTGCTATGATGTCTACAGTGTTAATTATCACAATAAACAGAAATAATATGATCAGATATTGCCTGCAATAAAAATAGCAAGTTTGCAAAAAGGTTTACAATTTCAAATGGTGGACAGGGGGAGAACAGAAATGATAGAGGATGTGATGACTATGAAGGAGGATGAGGGAAGATAAGAAGTAAAAAAATTAAAGGAAGCATGAAAGAGAATAATAGAGATTGGCTGTTAGTGGAAGAAAAGAGAGACAATCAAGCGAAATAGGTAAATAAAAATGTAAAGTAAAAGTTTTTAAAAATTAAAAATAAAAATAAAAGAATGCAAAACAAAACTAAAATATACTAATAAAACATCCTAGTCCTCAAAGACACAGATCCATGAAAAAACAACTGGTTTCAAAAATGCTAGAAATGAGAAAAAACAAATATGAGTATATAAAAATGTTCATGCATGATTAAGGTTATAATTAAACAGAGAAATTTTTAAAAAAGAAAGAATAAATAAAGAAGAAAGAAAAAAACTCAGTAAAAAGTTATAGAATTCTTTCTGTTGGAGTTCAAATGATTCTTAGCCTCTCAGCATTTTTAGATGGGGTCATCTGGAGCTTGATGCTCTACTTCTGGATTTCTCAGTGAGAGAGGTAATCCTGTAGGCAGAATTCCTGGGGGCAGAGACTAGGCTTAGGTGGGCTCCAGGCTCTTCACTGAATACCAATTGGTCTAGAGATCTTAAATAAATCCGTGTACCTTAAGGGCCTCATAATTGTCGGTCTACATTGGAAGACTACCCCAGGGATATCCCCTGAGTTCCACTCACATGGTGGAGAAGCCAAATTTTAGTTCTCTACTTCACCTGGGGCCCCCATGTTTCCTGGACTTGGGGTCAGTGTTCAAACTCAATATCTCCTCCCTCCACACTTCCAAATTTCTGGCCAGATGCATCTCTCCCAGCTAGTCTTGCAAACAGCTGGATTAGAGGGGGAATGGTAGACCCAGGTGGGTTTCCATGACCAGTTATCCCTGTGAAAACTTCTCTCCTCGTTTGATTTTCTCTTAGTCACTTAAGCACACTCTGTGCCGTGCAGTGTGTGTTTATTGGGCCTGTATTTGGGGCCAAATTTGGGTTTGCCAGGAATTGGCTCCCTCAGCTGCCAGCCCCCATGCAGCAGCTGCAAAATGATTCCTTCCTTTGTCCTCCACATGCTGCCTGGAGAGAGGGCAGCTTCTTTCCCACTCAAGGATATTGTGCAGTGCATCTTTCAGGTTTGTTGGGCAATGTCCTTGATCTCTAAACGCTCCATACCCAGACATGCCTTGGGCCTCCCAAAAATGCGGGTTTCTTTAATTCCACTTTGCTCACAGAGGGAGTACTCTGGCTGGTGCTTCTGGCCTGGCCGTAACAGTGGTTGTACTGCTTAGAATTGCTTCCTTATTTTCTTATATCCAATCTCCTGCATCCCCAATCTGCTCTGAATGTCCAGTTTTAAATTCTGGTAAAGTCATCCCACCCATTTGTTTTTGTTCACCCAACTTACAGGGAAGCTGCCTGTCTGCTTTCTTGGTCTCACACCATAGAGCAGTCAGGAAAGTGACCTCCTCTATTCTGCCATCTTGAAAAACCGAAACTTGACCTCTGTCTTGCTAAATTTAGGTAGATGTCTACTTTTTTAGCCTAACCAAATCCCTAGTCTTTGTCCCTGTGTTAATGATCTTCACTACTATTATAAAATACTTTGATACAGTCACAAAGAAAATGTTTATTGGTTAACTTTTTAATGGTTGAACTCAAGGTAACATTTGAGACTGTTCTCGTCAATGATTTTGGTGACAACTTTCTCCATCACTCCCATATCCTATCAGTCATAAAGTCTTTTTCCCTCATAAAAAATGCTTTTAGCTCTTTAAATACTTTTATATCTATATTAGTTAGGAAAGGCTAACTGCTATATCATATATCCCTCCAAATGTAAGACTATAAAATACTTAAAATAGAAGCATATTTTCTTTCTTATTTAAACAGTCTAAGGTGATTCCATGTTAGTCAATGTTGGCGAGGTGGGGTGGTAACCCAGACAGTTATTCAGGTACCAAGGCCCACCAGACTCTTGTATCTTCAAGAGCCAATTTCCAAGATTTCCCTTGAAAAGATACTCATCCAGCTCCAAGGAGAAAGAGCTAGAGAACTGCACATTGGAGGTTGACCGTATCCCTTGTGTTTTAATCAGCTTTTTCATTGCTATGGCAAAAAAAAAAAAACTGAAAAGAACAATTTTAGAGGAGGAAAAGTTTATTTGGTGCTCACAGTTTCAAAGATCTCAGTTCATAGATGGGAACACCATTGCTCTGAGCCCAATATCAGGCAGAATAGCATGGCAGAAGGGTGTGGACAGTTTAGGACATGTCCAACAGAAAGAGGAGAGAGAGAGAGAGAGAGAGAGAGAGAGAGAGAGAGAGAGAGAGAGAGATATCTCCACTTACCAGGGACAAAGTATAAATATATACACCCCAAACCTAGTAACCTATCTCCTTCAGCCACCTACCTGCCTTCAGTTATGACACAGTTAATCCCTACTGGGGGATCAATCCACTGATTGGGTTACAACTCTCATCATCTAATCATTTCACATCTGAGTCTTCTTGCATTGTCTCATACACGTGCTTTTGAGGGACACCTCATATCTAAACCATAACACCTTGCCTCACCTTACCCTGGCTAGAATTCAGTCCTGTAGCCACATGTAATAGCAGACCATCTGGGAAATGAAGTGTAGGTAGCAGCTACAAAGAAAAGAAAGATTTTTTAATAAATATATTTTTAGTTATTGATAGACCTTTATTTTACTTATTTATATATATGTGGAGCTGAGAATCAAACCCAGTGCCTCACATATGCCAGGCAAGTGCTCTACCACTGAGCTACAACTCCAGCCCAAAGAGAAAGTTTAAAAGCAATTAGCAGCCTCTTCCAAGTTATTTGTGACATGCCCTCTATCACACTATCCTTGAAGTACTTCTCAACTAGATTTCTTCATTGGCCTCTTATCTCTTACCTAGAGCCTTACTACCCTGTCAATCACTCTGCTACACTTATGCTTGGAATACTCTCTAAGATATGACTAATCCTTTACAGCTTTGAGGATAAAAGGTCAAGCTGTTTAGGGGAATGTGTGATTCCTGGTCACCTCTGTAACCCCATCTCCTAACACAAAACCTTTACTCCAACCATAGGGGACCTAGTCTTTCTGTGTCTCTTCTCTGATTTTAAGTGCTTGGCAGTTACCTATAGTTAGTTGTTGCTGTATTGGACAGAGCAGAAAAGTGCTAGAACATAGTAGGTTCTAAATCAATGCTTATTGAATAAATTAGTCAATGATGATGTAGAAAAATGTCATTGATTATGTCATAATTCATAGTTCTCCACTCATTTTTCCCCTTACAATCATTAGGGGCAAATTTTGTATCACCAAATGAGTCTTTTCTTCCTTCTTTCTGGGTAGAAACAATTTTGGAAGTTAAAATCTTTTTTCACATATCCAGACTCAACATTTTAGTAGTGTTCTAATTTATATCAATAACCCCTTATTTCTCTTGATTCTTAATATGTAAACTTTGTACAGATGTCATTTTGTACATCAGTGGAATGCTGTCCAAGAAGGGTTTCTACATTTTATGGTATAAGAACAACTACTCGGTTTTCTTCTACTTTTCAGAATGAAAAATTCTCAGAGCAGTTTTCATCTGGAAGAGTTGTATTGGGGTTATTTCTCAATTCCCAGCCCCTGAGTCAAATATAGGTTTTGGCATATGAGCAGCAGTGTCTCTTGGCTAATCAAGAGTGTCTCCTTTTGCTATGCTTACTGTTAGAGAAATGGGGAAAGTCAGCTGGGTTTAGAGATTAGGTGAGAGACTCAGAGGCATACATTTGATAAGTCATAAATCATTTCCTGTTTATAAAAGCACATGCTAAGACACCCATAAAGTCTCCAAATGAATGGTGTTTCACTTTTCCTTCAAAATCTCAATGGGAGTAGGTGCTTCTGACTTCCCATGTGAATAAAAATAATGAATCCTGATTACCAGGTATGTTTAAATTGATTTGCAAAGCAAGTGAAAAAACATCAAGTATTGATAAGCATCTTTTAAACATCAGAGGATTACTAAAGGTTCTTATTTAAAAAAAAAACTAGCATATATTGGGATGCAAGTAGTTATTATTCAGTGTAAATTTATCTCTTCTCCTTACATTCACTTATTTCAAAATGCCAATGTATGAATATTACAGTCCTGTTTTCCTTAGCAATCCAGTGGTTGTTTGAGGTGTCCAGTTTGATACAGAATGGCTACCAAAAGTTACCACAAACTGATCTCCATGTTATGCTTCTGAGTGGCAGTTGCCAAAAATTGTGTCATCAGATTACCCTCTCCCGAAAAATTGTTTATATTTCCTCTTTGAAATATGTATCCTTGTTGTATACCTGACCTCACCACTGAAATGTAACAACCACAAAGACAGGCACCATATTTGCCCTGTTCATTGTATTCTCAGTGCCTAATGCCATGAGTGGAATATTAATAGATATTTAATCAATTCCAGTCTTTAGCTATTTATACTGGGACATGTATTTGTTTGTGTTCTGCTGTCGTTTGTATAGATTCAAGTCAAATACGGTTCATAATAAAATTACAGATGATATTTTTGTTGTCCTACTCACAATTCTTACTCACCCTGCATTGTTTAGCCTGACTGACAATGGCCACTAGTACTTATAATATTGGCCTTCTAGGGAGTGAACTTGTCACTACATTTTATGTGATAGTTTTATGATGTTGAAAGCTATTTCCTGTGATCATGCTATGTTTTCACATGGTATACCTAGATTTATTTATGCTTGTGAACCAAGGCAAGTTGTTAACCTTGAAAGTACTTTAAAATTTGAAAGATGGTAAATCATAAGACTGGTATTTATGATTTATCTCAGTAAGGAATCTAGAGGCCAGGTGTAGAAAGGGGTAGGGCACATACGCAAGAAGTGAAGAAATCTGGGTTTTGTTCCAGCACTGATATTAACTTTGAGCAAGTTGCTTTACTTTTCTTGTCCTTAATTTTCTCTTCTGGCCAACAAAGGAATTAATTAGATCAGGGAAGAAAAAATAGTATATAACTTCCATTTCTCCCTCATTTGCCTGTGGATGAGAATCATGGCTAATCAATCAGTACATTATCAGAATACTTCTCAAGACAATGCTCCATGAAGCTACCACCTACTATTAAGAGTTAACACATAGGTTAAAAACTCTTTGTCATCTCTAGGCAGCATTGTCTTTTTTATTCTCCAATTTTAAAATTCTAATAAGACTTCTAAATAGATTGAAGCTGCTACTACCAACAAATTCATTTCTAAATAGCTATACTTCACTCTTTGACTTCTGATTTGTTTAATTTAATATATCTAGATGGTTTATGATAATTTTATATAAAATCTCTAGAGGAAAAAATTTGGCATCTCCTACTTTCATTATAATAGGATTTATAAAAGTATTTCTCTTTAAACAGAGCATATATACTGATAGCTCATAGGATATTAGCCTTCATGCATAAAATAGTATCAATAAAAATTGTCAATCATTAGAAAAGACTGGCAGAATAGTTTTCTGATGCAAGTACACATTTATTTATCCATTTGTTTTATGGTGTGTGTGTGTGTGTGTGTGTGTGTGTGTGAGTGTGTTACATTGCTGGGTGTCAAACCCAGGGCCTCATGCAGTGAGGCAAACAATCTACCACTGATCCACATCCTTATCCCTATTTTATGAATGTCTATTGATAGTCGGGGTATTGTGTTAGACAGTAGACACATATCAATAGAAAATGCAGGTTTGATCTCTATCATCTTTGATATGTGGTCTAGTAGGGGAGGAAAGAAATTATGCAAGCAACTACCACATGGTAGGAGTGGTACTATGGTAGTACTATGGAAGTGCATAAGATAACCTGACCCTGGCTTGGTGGGATGGGGAAGGCTTCTCCCAGGAAGTCTCATATCTACTGAGAGTTGGGTAGAAGCAGGAGTTAGCCAGGTGAAATTTGGATTTGGAGGATGGAGTAGTATATGTAAAGTCCAGAAGTGAGAAATTATATGACACTTCTAGGAACCAAAGGAATCTCAGCATAGTAGAGACAAGGGGATAACTTCAGGACACTACACTCAACCTTCCATATCCACAGATTCTTTATCTGGAGATTCAACCAACTACAGATCTACAGATCAAAAAGATTTTAAAATTTTTTTAAAATAATTTAAAAATGTACTGAACATGTAGACTTTCTTTCTTTTTCACCATTCCTTAAGCAATACAGTATAACAACTATTTGTATAGCATTTACTGTATTGTGTATTATAAGTAATCTAGAGAGGATTTTAACTATACAGGAGAAAGTGTATAGATTGAATTCAAATCTTGTGGCATTCTGCATTTTGTGTAAGGATCTTATGCATCCATGAATGTTGGTATCCACTGGAGTTCTAAACCAATCCCTTGTAGACACAGAGGGATGACTATATTGAAGTTATCCAGGTGAGTGATGATAATAGTATAGACTAAGTTGTAGTGATGTAGAGAAGGAAGGGGACAGACTTGGTAGTAATTTAAAACACAGCATCAGTACTATTATTATTGATTGGTTTATGGTAGGTGACTTGGAAGAGTTAAGTCAGTTATCTAATTTGGATTATTATGTATATGGTGGTGTCATTTATTCAAATACTTTCCACAAGAGATGGGATGTGTTTAAAGGAGATAGAGAATGGGGGCATAGGGGTAATATTTAGTCAAGTCTTGCATGTGTTGGGTTTTAGTTGACCATGGAACACACAAATATATATGTCTAGGTAGTTGGTTTTGTGAGTGGTACTTATGAGAAAAAAACTGGCTAATTTTATCAGTATATAGGTATTAAAACTTTGCGAGAAGTTGAAATGGCTCAGTGTAAAGTTTGTAGATAGAAAAGAGAAGGAGGACTAAGAGCAAACCCACTTAAACAGCAACATTTCAGGGAAAATCAAAAGAAAAAGAATCCTGTGATGAAAATAGGAAAATCATCAATTCATTAAGAAGAAGACAAAGCAGGTGCATATGAAATCACTTTCAAGGGAAAAAAACACTTAAGAGTTGTCAAATGCTGCAGAAGAGTCATGGAAGATAAAACCAAAAATAAGTCAATTAATTTAGCCATAAGTAAAGTATTAATAACCTTGATATGAGTGATTTCAGTGTTGATTTTTGGAGGACCCAGTAAACATTTAGTGTTAAATAGGGAACAGGACTGCAGTGGATTGAGACATTTAGGAATTGAGAACATAGAGAAACAGCTATAAAGCAATTCTTTCAAGACTTATGGTTGTGTTGGGAAGAGATAAAGATCATAGTAGTGGAAGATGGATGTAGGGGAAAGAAGAACACAGTTATAAGAAGAGAGAGACTTAAGTGTGTTAAATAACAATGGGAAGCAGACAGTAGAGAGGGAGATAAATGAGAATAAAGGTACTTAAGAAGGAAGGTAGGTAAAATTTAGGAATTAGACTGAATAGGGATGAAAGTACATCTTTTTAAATTAATTTTTATTGGTTCATAATAGTTATGTGTAACATTATGATTTATTTTGACATAATTATAAATTCATGGAGTATAATTTGTGCCAATTAAGTTGCCAGTAGTTACCCTTATCCTCCTCCTCCTTCCTCCCCATTTTCCTTCCTTTTACTGATCTGAAAGTATATATCTTCTATTGCAACTTCAGAGGAGGAGAGAAGAATGGGCATACTTGCTGGTAGTTTTTTCTTTTTTTTTTAATTTGGTGAAAGGTTAAGGTAGGTTCCTTCTATTAGATTTATTTTTCTCATTGAAGTGGAAGCTGCAGTTGAATGCAGAGTGATGGGGAATGCTTTGGAGTCTGAGATTTAAAGAGAGTGGCAATTTGAAATAGCTGCTCTGGGATATTAGATAAAATGTCAACTACAGAATTGGTGAGTATTTTCAGTCCATTCCATTTTATTTGCAGTTTTACGTCCATTTCATTGCTTCTCAGTTTGTGACAACTGTCTCAGAAACTTCCTTGTACTTCCTATTTCCACCTTTCTTTTCTTACCTCCCCAATTTAATGTATCCTAATTTTTTTAAAGTATGTATACTTTTAAAAGTATATGTATACCAACTACCATGAAATTTGCTGATAAAAGATACTACAAAATAAGTTTTAGTTTTGGTTTGTTGGCTTGCTTGTTATTATTAATCCTAGGCCACAAAGCTTCCTTGCATAAAATGAGAGGATTAGAGTGGAAAACAATAGTTTTCAATTATCTTGTCAATTTAAGATCACGTGGCTAGTCCAAACAGATATTATAGCAAAAAAAAAAATCTACTTTGAGATTTTAACTCCCAGGATAGATTTTCTACCTAATCAAAAGAACCTAATAATTACTCAATCTCCTCTTAAATTGTTTAGTTTTCTGTGCAAACAGTTTTACCTGTTAGCTGATTTCCTAAGTGTTAAATTAAGAAAGATTTTTCCTGAAGGCTCATTCATCATGCACCACAACTTCTGATGTGTTAGAGTTGCTCAATATTCAAATTGCTTTATATTTGAAATGCCTAATCTAGGCCATGATACCATTCTTAAAAAAAAAAAGAACAACTTTTGCCCAGGCTGGAGCTATATCTATCCTGTTCATCACTGTGGCACATAGGCCTGGCATAGTACTAGGCATATAGTGAGTATCCAGAATTTACAGAATGAATGAATGAAGGGACAATGAAAATGATAGTCCTACCATCCAACCAGGGGTAGTGAAGAAAACTGCTATAACTTGGAAAATTGGAGGGGGGAAATGGTCAAAGCAATCTCATGGTAAACTGGCCTGCTGTAATGAGCCTCCAATGTTCTTTTATCTAGTTTCATACTAAGGTTACCAAGATCACTAACCCTCTTTGATGTTCTTCAGTGAGTTGACTTCTTTCATAACTAATATCTACATTAATGTATCCAATAATTTGTTTGATAACCCTTAATGGGAAACAAAGCAACTGCATGCCAAGTAGTAAGGTGAAAGTTGGAGATAAAATGGTAAAGAAGCCAGGTACAGTTCCTGCCCTCAGAAGCTTCTAGGCTAGTGGAAGTTTCCATTCTACTGTCTTCTCTCTGCTTTTCCTGAAAATGAAAAGTCTGGCATACATAAACTGCCATATATATTTTATTTATTTTTTTTATTGTTGGTCGTTCAAAACATTACATAGTTCTTAATACATCATATTTCACAATTTGATTCAAGTGGGTTATGAATTCCCAATTATACCCCATATACAGATTGCTGAATCACATCAGTTACCCTTCCATTGATTGACAAATTGCCTTTCTAGTGTCTGATGTATTCTGCTGTCTGTCCTATTCTCTACTATCCCCCCTCCCTTCCCCTCCCCTCCCCTCCCCTTTTCTATCTCTACCCCTTCTACTGTAAATCATTTCTTCGATTTTTCTCTGATTATGGATTTTTTACCTAAATTGGTGCTTAATCCATGGCTTGTAAATCTAAAATCCAGAATTTTGTTGTTCTTGTTCTCATTTTGTTTTTATATACCCATTCTCCTTAGATACAAATGTAAATGTCTTGAAGAAATTTTTTTCATTGATATGGAAACCCTACAAAGTCATTTTTTTGAAGTAAACTTTGTATTACATGGGGTTAGGGATATTTCTCAGTGGTGAAAAAGGCCCTGGGTTCAATCTTCAGCAGCCCAAAATCATGATAATAATACCAACTCTATATTAAATTTGTCAAGTATAAATACATGTAGAGTGAATTACCTCTCCATAAAGGAAAATTTAAAGTATTTCAAGAAAACGAGTTTTGTATTGCTACCAAATACAGAAATTTTTATCTTCATTTGCTGAGAGAAATATGACAGATGATACACAATAGATGTTATATTATCATTCACTTACCTTCCTTACCTTTTAAAAAAAATGTTTGTCTTTCAAGAAGCTATTCTAGGATCTTTCTCTTGACAGTGTCCTAGTTCTTATCTCTGCTACACACAGGCTCACAAAATGTATTCTTTGAAGGGCATTTTGTTTTTTTTTTTTTTCCTTCCCATAGCAAATAGAACTGAAGGTGTTTACTCCCCATAGTGAGAGGGCACCTGGATACACAAACAGTGGTTTGAACCTCTGCCTTTCTCTGCTTGTCATTCCCTGAATGTAAGAAACAGGTGCAGTGATCAATTCAATGTGTGCAGTGAACCCCAGGCAGGCAGGGAAAATTGTGTCATGGACCTTTTGTTACTTAGAATAAGTGGGAAGAAAGACTGCCCCAGCTGCTTCTAAGAAAACATAATAACTCAGTCAGGACTTTCCCCACATTATTGGCAGTGGCAGGTTCATCCATCCTCATTTGCCTAGGACAGTCCTGGTTTATGCCTGTTGTTCTCATGTGATTATTAATAGCATTGTGGATGCTCTCAAACATGTTCAGGTTTGGACAATAAACTATAGAGTCACTCTATTTACAACTTGGTCTATTGGGGATGGTCAGTGCTCACCATAATCTCTCTCTTGATGTGAGAACTTGGTACTTTTGGGAAATGAAATTGTACATGAGATATATGCAGAGTGAGTGAACGTAGAAAAATGACTGAAAATGTAGCTCAAGTTATCCAGTGTCTAGTTTCTGCTCAGGACCATGCCAGGTACTGACAACAGAGAGGTAAGTTCTGTTCTCCAGCGTTCACCACACACGCACCTGCAAGCCATCTTGAAAACAAACTATCTCCCCTTAGTATTCCTCTAGCCCTCCCTATGACTTCACAAATGATATAAGTTTGTGATATTCCACTTCTGGGCCTTATTTTTTTGGTAGCTTCAATGGCAATGTACCATGTTTTAATTAATAGAACATCATGTTATGAAACTGTTGAAACAAATATTTTCCCCAGGCATCAAATGTGTTGTCAGTGAAAATTTGACATCTAGATATGAGGGACAAAAGAGATGAGGAACATTGTAGTAAGATGTTTCTAAAGGATGCTGATAAAATGTTTGGGTATTCTAATGTGTTGCCACAATATAAAGTATCTTATAAAGCACATTCTTTACAAGCTATCCATCAATGTGTACAAATCCATTTACATTCCTTACTTCCTACCCTTCTCTTTTGTTTTGTTTTGTTTTGGTACCAGGGATTGAACCCAGGGTACTCAACCACTGAGCCCCATCCCCAGCCCTATTTTGTATTTGATTTAGAGTCAGGGTCTCACTGAGTTGCTTAGTGCCTTGACAAATTGCTAAAGCTGGCATTGAGCTCAAGATCCTCCTGCCTCAGCCTCTTTCCAAACTGCTGGGATTACAGGCATGTGCCCCTTCACCCAGCTACTTACTACCCTTCTTTGGTGGGGAATCTTGTTGCTTTGACAAAGAGACAAGTTGAGGAAACTGTAGAGTTTTATTGTTGTAGCTTTTTTAAACAATTAAAGGAACATACCACAAATAATAGAAACAATAGGAGAGCTGACCCTGACAGTAGATACAGCAGTCAGAGGTAAGTACAGAAAAGAGAAACTACTCTAGATATGTTAATCAGAGAGGGGTTTAATACAGGGAATTAGATACATACACCAATATTTTGGAAAGGCTAAAGGAGTAAGTTTTTGGACTTTTCTTCTAGAATAGATTTTTAAATCCAGATAGAATGGATCCACTAGGAAATGACCATCTCTGATGTACCACTGAAGCAATAAACTAAAGAATATAATCTGTAATTACAAATTAGGAACCAAAAATTTGAAGTATAAAGGCTTCCATTTTTATAGCTGATGTTAGCAACTGCCTTTTCCCACAGAAAGCTGGAGAATGGACTTTGAAACTATGGTATGGGAAATCTCATACATTAAGATCACCGAAAGAAACAGCCAAATGGGGTAGGGAGATGTGCTATATATACCTTACATCCATCTTCCAAATCTCTCACAAGTATATTAGGTGTAGGGTTGCTGGATTTATCAAATAAAAATACATGCAGGCATTCTTCTACTAAAACATTTATTGTTTACCTAAAATTCAGAATTAACTGGTCATACTATATTTTATATGAAAACCCTAATTTATTGTAACCTAATTCATATCCAGAGCTTTAGCTGTCTGGCAAATACTTTAGTTGTCTGGCAAAATTTTAATTGCCAACCTATGCAACTAGAAGGAGCTTAAGTACGTCTGAGTATACCAGTCCATAGTATTTTACCCAAAGTAGTTGTCCTACCAAGAATGATTGAAGCCTATCTGCCCCCAGACACTTGCTATCATTTGAATACAGTCTCTGAAATCCTACCAATATGTGATTCACTTGGTTTCACTCAACTTCCTCTTTTTAAAATGCAAAAATTTCCCAGCATGTGAAAGTGGTCATCTATATTCTGGGGATAAGATTTTTAGCAGGTAGGACAGAAGGATTACTAGAAAATGAGAAACTCTGGGGGGAAATTACTAGCACCAAAAAATGGAAGGAGATGAGATGATGCTCAGTCAGATCTCCTTTGCTTCCTTTTTTGCATTGGGTAAATGCAGGAATCAAAATAGGAAGTATTTCCTTTTTATATTTCTTCTCCCTTTTGTACCCCAAAAGATGCCTTCTTCCCAAATCACATAACCCAAGGCATTGCCATTGGTATGACATAGATTGCCCATGTTATAGGTCACATAAAGTATATATGTATGCTGGCCTAAGACATGTATACTCTCATCGTGTCAATGGAAATTTGAGTACAAGTTTCTGAACCATTGACTTGCAAATGATTATTGGTTAGAGAACTCTTTGTGAGTTGGGAACTGCTTGTATTTATTTCATGAGTAAAGATGTCAAAAGGTTGAATGCTGAATCTGCACCATGCTAATTAACAATTTGGTAAAAAGACATATTAGCCTAAGTAGGAAAAGAAATAATGCCTCTCCAAGAAACTAAGGCAGAGGAAAAACAATCACACAAGCACAAGGCCACTCTTCAAAAATACAGAAATATATTTTTGTTCCCCATTTTCTCTTGGAGTTTCTCTTCTGCATTTAAAATAATTGGATAGTTTCCAGGCTACTGATTATAACAAGAAATCAGTAGCAATGGGAAGCAGTGTGACTTGGGGAAAAATAATAGAGGTAGTTGTTCCCCAAGTTATCCTGGAGGACTTTCCATGCCAGTGAAATCAGGAAGTAGAAGCTTGGCTATCTGAGTGTGAGCAAACAGCCCTACTGAGAATGGTGTTATCTTTCAATCCCTTTCTTTCTGATGGTAAGCAAGAGTGAGAAATAGAGGAATTCTTTGGCAGAAAATTTTATCCAAGAGTTGGCTAAAAGAGGATATTGCTACAGTGAAATCAACTTTCCATGAATTTTTTCTGTAAGAGCAAATAGAAGATAGCATTTCTTCTTTGACAAATGCAGTGAACTTTACAGATAACTTGTATGCTTCTTTTGGAATACAGCAGACTTCTGTTTCTTTTATTTCAGAGGTACAGTAGCTTCATTTTCTCTTTGAAAGTTTACATTATTTTCCCTTAAATTTGCCTCTTTACAAAAACATTATTGTACTCTAAAAGCAGATTGCCATTTGATGAGAATTTGTCAGCATTTGTAAATTGAAGATCCTCAAATGGTTTTTACTGATTATAATTTAATTTCAACATCTAATGATATTTTAAAACACATGAGTTATTTTGTAACTTTCAGCATCTCAAGGATAAATTTGATTCCATAGACTCTGTTGTGCCAAATGAAATATTTCTTTTCAGCAAAGAGAGAAGCACAGGAGGGAACCAAATTCTCAATGCTTTATATAATTCAGACTTTATGTGGTACATTGTTTCTCTGTGAATATTGTCATGTTTAAAAGAAAAGATAATGGACATAAGCATTTAAAAGTCCCAAGTCCTCCTCTTAACATTTCAGAATCTATTATTAAACAATGATTGTAGATCTAAAAGTCTGACCTTTTAAAGGATTTGATGTTCCCTGTTTACTAAAATATATGACTTCCCTATCATATTATATGATTGTCAATATTGAAACCAGGAGCCTAGTGAAAATTAGTTATGTATCATTTGGTGAATATTATGATTGGCAATCTGGGTATGCAAGATATTTGGGGGTTTGGGACATTCCAAAGCTTAAAATCTTATGTTGATTTTATAGTGAAAAATAGTCTTAGTTACTTTTGAGGTTTCAAAAATTGACTGCCCAAGGACTATTTCCATCTTTTCTCATCACCAGGCAGTTTTCCAGGAGCAAGCATTCATTCATTCAGAGAGCTGTTGCCTGTAGTTTCCATTTTTCCAGCAGTCACACTAAAAACCCTGAGAATAGGCCCTAGGATTTACAGAGCTCAGCTTCTCAGAGCAAGCAGATCCATTCAGCGTTTACCTGTCAGTTTGTGAACATTCACTTGCATCTTCAAGGAGTTTCTTGTAACCACTGAAATCTGAGAGAAAATAAAGAGAAAGGGAGAAGGGTGCAAAAGTCTAACTCATATTCATAGACTTATCTCTCTAATAGAGAGGCTGTTTTATCTTCTTTTATTTTTTTTCTTAATCAAGCTATTAGCATGAAACAAGGACATGTAATCTTACCAGAGTGAAATTGGGGTCATGCCATAGGGTAACTGAGTGAGGGCTCTATGGCATGATGATGTATGGCCACTGTACAGCAATGCCTTTGCCACATCAAATCTGCCCTTTAATTACATTTTAAATCTCATTTGAAGCTATTTTATCATTATGGAAATTGCTCTGTAAATGTGCCCAGAATGAGACCCAGTACAAGTTTGCTGAGAAGAATTGAAGACAGAGATGAAGTGGCAGCTAAAACATTATTATCGGACAGAGTTTTCTTGGCTTTAGGCAGAACAGACCATGCAATAACAGAAAATCTTCATTGATTCAGAGGTGTACTCTCCCTAGATTATTACAGGACACTTTTGCCTGAAGCACTATCACTTCTTCGATAAGCTTAAGGAAGTGTTCTGCTCCCCAGCTCAGCAGGCTTTTTTCTCCCCAACCTCGGAACCATTTTTTAAATTTATAGTTGCCAAAATGAATGATACAATATTGGCCTCATGTTCCTGACTCCATGCATGCATGCAGAGCAGGCCTAAGGTTCTTTAAATGAAAGATTGCTTTCTTGTCATGAAATAAAGAACACCTGTGCTTTCTTTTCAGGGTCATTTAAAAATATCTATACTGCTGGGCTACAGAAGGCATATAAGGGGGGGGTGTCTTAGGGTAAAGTCAAAATGTTCTTTTCTCTCTACACCCGGGATTGTCTCACATCTTTGTGTAGCACAACTGATTTGAAGGTTTCTTTTCAGCACATTCTTAATTATCTCTTTCTTTGATCTTGAACTGTTTCACTGGGCTACCAGACAAAGAGCAGAGAGCCTAGCTATGCTTTTCTTGAGGTGCAAACCACTGTGCCTTTCCACAGGCAGGCCCCTGGCTAAATGTACCCTTTTTCTCTATGGTTACCCACCCACTTCTCTATTATTTATTCCCAAGAAAATAGCAGGTCCAAATGAGAAAGGCCCAGGTTAGTTGAATGTGGTTAAAGTCTGAGAAATTTCCTTTCCAATAACTAACTGTCTTTTGAGATACCTTCTCCCCTGCATATGATCATGTTGTGCCTAGGATCACTATGAGTAATTTCAAGATACACAAATAAGCAACAACACATTTTGGTAGTATTTCAATGTGTTCTTCTTCCTGAGAATTTTCCATTGAAATGCTACTTGAAGGATATGTTGTTGCCTTTAATAATTTACTGAATTTCTTAGAGATAGTGGTGGCAGTAGCTACCCATAGACAACTACTCTCTTGTCTCCTAGTGTGTCATGGAAGTCCATAAAATAATAGATCATATATTGTGTTTATCAATATTCATGCAGGTATCCCAGAATGAGATCCATCATTTTCACAAAAATGTTCATGGCTTCCAGATGGTTAAAGACAATTATGTTAGATTAGTGCTTCATTCTCAAATGGCATCCCTGGAGTAATAGTATCAGTAATCACCTTTAAGAAAGGCAAATTCTTGCATTCTACCCCAGACCTATAGAATCATAGACTCCAGGGCTTGGGCCCAGTAGCCAGTGTTTTAATAAGCCCTCCAAGTGGTTCTCAAGCCCACTAAGTTTGAGAACCACTGTGCTAGACAAACTCAAGTTCTTAGGTACATATTGATGACTCAGAGAATGTAGACCCCCTAGAAGAGCAAGGAAGAGGGCATACACTGCCTGACTCCATGATAGACATTTCTTTAATACCATAATTCCAGGCTTCCATTGACTGTGGGTGGAAGATATGCCCACTCCAGAAGGTCAGCACTATTCTCCCTTCACTACATCTTCAAAATTCTTTTTAAAATCACCTACACCTCCTTAGAGGGACAACACTTTAACCATGGCTCAGTGGTATAACCTTAGATCTTCTCTAAGCCAGAAATTATCTTGTTCCTGTATACATTGTCCTTGGATTCACTCAGTCTCCAAGTTGTATTTTTGATCTCTTGAAAATATCTCCTTTTTTCCATCCATGTTTATTACTTTGGTATAGATCACCATCTTCTCTTGTTCTAACTATTATAACAACATTTTATCTGTTATCCCTGGCTTTATTATTCTTGCCTCTAAAATATCTTTTCACTGCCAACAAGATGGTGTTACCAAACGATGAAACTTGAACAGAGTATTAAATATCTTCACAAGAGAAAGCCCACAAACTTAGCATGCCTCTCCTTTTTATCAAGACACACACACACACACACACACACACACACACACACACACACAATGGAGGTGTAAATGCTCTCATTTCCCATAAGGAATCTGTTTTGCTTTAACAAGTGTTTGGTTTATTGATCTGCTTAATACTTTAAAACTGCAGGCCCATTCAAATAACTTCCATCATGTGTTTTTAAGAGTATTTTTAGTCAAAGTTTAGGGAACCCCCATCTTTCTGAAGGTCCACAAAAGGAAATAAAATCAAAGCCAATGAGTTAATGGAGCAGAACTCTGACAGAACCAGGTAGAAATTTTTTTTCAGTGAGTCCCTTTACTTTCTATTCAAAATAACATTAATAACTAGATATTATCTACATTGGTTTCTCGGTCTCCTGTTGGTGAATTTTCTTCTGTTAAATTTAAAATCATATCACAAATTCAAGCAGAGATTCATGATGTCCCAACAGTTCTTCTACCCCTATATAAAAAGAGTGGATCAAAAAGATTTGTTCATGGTAAAAACACTGTGGACATGGCCTTGTTATCTTTTCTCTTTCTTAATCATTACCAGGCTTCCTCATTTGTACTCAAGGTCAGTGATAATGATGACATGCAGCTACAGATTCTTCTTTCTTACTCAGGGTACCATAAGACAGATTTCTATTATTTTAAAACAGATATTACAAAGTATCTGTCATGTAAAAATTCTTACAATGTAATCTGTTAAGAAATCACCTTGTTTATTCAAGTTCATTATTAAAATTTACATAATTTGTCTTATGGGTATAGAAATACTATGCCTTCCCAAATCTTGCACTCACAGAGCTAGTTTCCCAAATCTGTTTATTCTCAGAAGAGAGCATTATCTTGTGACCAAGGGCCAAAAATGTCCTGGCCCAGCTTCAACAAAATGGCCCAAGCATCTCTTGGATGTTCTGAACTGAACCAATTTTGGGGAAAGGATTAGTGGATATACAATAGAAATTTCATGAATGTATTTCTTTTCTTTATACAATAGGTTCTAGGAATGAAGAAATACCCTTTAGCTTTTTGCCTGTTACTCATTTACATGTTCCCTCAGCAAATATACCAATGCCATACCTTTACATTAATGTCAGTGTGCATATCCCCTCTTCCTCCTTTGTCTCACATTAAAAACAGAGTAATTTTGTTTTCTCCCCATCCCCATCTACCCTGTTCCATGAAAGAAGAAAAGAAAAATAGGTGAAGTAATTTTCTAGACATCAAAAAAATATTATACTCCCCAAAAGAAGTAATTTGCTCTACTTGGTAGTAAACAGAAATCAACTCTCCAAAGGACACCAGAGACTTAGACCAATAATGGCAGCAGGACTTTAGTTAACATCATGGTACTGGAACCCTCTTTAATATTAAAAACTTATGAATGAGAATTATTTTGAAGTTAATATATTTAAACTTTAGGCTTAAGGGTGCTCAAAAATGTATAGAGTTGTGTGTATACCTGTTTGTGATTATTTTGGAAACTGTTCTGCTATTTAAAGTGAAAAAATAGAAATTTTTTAGATCTTTCCCATCATTAACCTGTTCTAAACAGTTATCTCAGTGTAGGGCTGTTTTGTGGTTATACGTGGTATTATGAGGATTGGGGGATGGTGAGGAGGAATAAAGTTGTTCTTTTGCATTTACAGCCTTCATAATTAAAACAAGCCAGAGAAAATTAACTACATGGCTGTTATGATTTCTAGTGTATTATCCAAAATAATTATGGCACTTTGCCATATGTTCTTGCCTTCTTTTTACATATTGCTTTTGGGATAAGATGAGACTTGACATCAAGTAATTGTATTCTAATATACAATCTTGAACTACAGTGATTCTCTAGGGAAAAAATAGTTCGATGACAAAGAGATTCCAGAAATAAGAGCTTTTCTAACTTTTAACTCTATACATGATATAGACAAATTACACAGATAAATATAACCAGATGTGTATTAGCTCATGAGAACATAGTTGACTATTTTAAAAATAGAAATGTATTCTGTTCATTTAAAGCCACAGAAAATCATCAAAAATATTAGTTCTGAGTTAACCAAGGAGGAATAAAATATTTCATACCTAACTGGAAAAAAATAATTCAGTTGCTGAACATTCCTCTCAGAGCATCACAGTAAATTTCTCAAACCAAATGTCTCACAGGTGCCTTAATATGTTCAATATGTTGCTATTACATGTAGTCAAATCAGAAGTCACACACTTTATATTTGACAAGTAGGGAAGAATTGGG
This sequence comes from Urocitellus parryii, assembly GCF_045843805.1. NCBI lineage: Eukaryota > Metazoa > Chordata > Mammalia > Rodentia > Sciuridae > Urocitellus > Urocitellus parryii. The sequence goes on from NC_135547.1 coordinate 106,631,004, forward strand.
GGGCTGGTAAAAAGAACATGAATTCAGATAGATCTTGCTTCTGCCATACAACAATTTAAAGATTTGAAAAAGTTACTTCATCTCTCTGAATCACGATTTTCTCAATTGAAAGATAAGAAAGTCTACTTCATAGGGATTTGTAAGAGCTGTATTAGTTTCCTGACCCTTTCATCCCCTTACCCTACCCCCACCTCTCAATGTGGCTCTGCAATTATAAATATGTTTCAGTGTTGGAAAGATCTATCTGGTCTTTCTCAGATAAGGATATTATCTTCAAATAGGCTGATTCCTGAACATAAAACATAATACACGACCAAAAGTACCTTCAACAGCGTACATAGACTTTGCATATGTCACTGCATCTGTGATTTAACTATGATTTAAATGTACAGTCTAGAGTTTGCATGTAAAACTTTTCAAGATTACCATTGACAAAAGATCTTATCCATTTGTAAGCACTGAGACAGTGTAACAGTATCTGAAATAATATTGTAGCATGTTATAGGTCTTTTATATAGATTTTAGATATAGTATTGAAAAAGAAAACTCAGCTTGTCTTAGGGGTGATTTTATCTTTCAATGCCAGCATTGTGAAAGCATTCCATTCTTTTTTTTAAACTTTATATGCTGAGCCAAATGGATATCAACATTAATTCCTCCCTGGGTCCATGGCATCCAGCTTTTAAAAACATCTAAAGCAGTGTTGCTCTATCCACACTTTTCTGAATATTGTGTCCTTTAGAACTCATACCCATATATTTTAGAAATGCCTATTTTAGGTGGGAGTCACCTGTGCCTATATGAAGGTTTGGTGTCCATGTCCTTGTCATTAGTATCAGTAGTCTTGTCATTCTAATTTATTTGGCACTAAGGAGTGTGTGTGTGTGGGGGGGGGGTGTTTGAAATACAGTATATGTAATGATTGCCTTATTCCTGGGAAATAAAAGGTAAAATAATATTTCTATGTTTAAAATGCTTTTGTGAATAGTTATCACTTGCCTGAATTACACCTTCCAAAGGTAGGCCAAGAGAAGGATGAAACTGAGTCACCCCTGTGGCTATTTCTATGATTTAAAAGTACACAATGCTAGTAGCATCCTTCCTCCTTATTTTCTCCCTATTTCTGGAGCTATTGCTTTGTTGGTTCCTGAATGACTGGGACTACCTGTCAAATAGACTTCCTGCCTTCATTGTTTCTCTGCTGTCATTTACCCTGAAAACTGCCCTCCTAAAATCATTCCCCAATACTTTTTTTTGTGGTCAAGTCTTTATGTGGGAAGTTACAGTAGAATCTTATCTTTATGGGATCAAATATAATCTCCAAGCTTCTTTCAAAGCCCTCAATGTCTATTCTGAACTATTTGAACCTCATCTATTGACCTTCCTCAGCACTACCTCTTAGCTACTGCCTATAGCTCTGTCCCCTATCGCTATGTATTTGGTATTTGTTTTCCTTAACACAACCTCATGTCTTCTCTGCTGGCCAGCTTGGAGTTGTGGAGGAAGGATGGGAGACCAGAGGGGTGCAACTCTACTAGCAGCTCACAATAGGTCAGGCATTGTGTTATGTACTTGGATGCTCTACCCACATCACCTCATTTAATCATTACCAAATCCTTATAAGATAGATGTTATTGACCACATTTATAGGTAATAAAAATAGACTTTGAAATATTTTACAATTCTATCAAATTCACAAAGCTAGTAAGAGGGGAAGTTAAGACCCATATTTATATCACATGGGTTCATTTCTCTTTCTGCAATAGCAGTAGTTCACTCCACCATTATCTTTTGTCTGAATTAGAGGCCTGGCTTTTTAAATGGCCTTCCTCTTTCCTCTTTTGCCTTGTTTAATCTTCATATAGCAATATAATGATTTTTTAAAGTCTAAATCAAATTATGTCACTACCTTACTTTAAAAGCTTTATTTGCTTAAAATAAAATTCAAACTCCTTACCTCAGATCTTACAAAGTTCTACATTATCTGGAGCCTCTCTTACCCCGTCTCCAGCCTTATTTCATTCTTACTTGGTAGATTCTAGTTAAGATCTTTCCTACCACAAAGCTGATACAAAGCCCATTCCTCTTTTAGTTGGGAAGAATTCTATGCCTTTGTATGATTTTCTAACTGGTGCTTTCCTATCCTCAAGTTTTAGCCAACATGGGACCTCCTCACAGAGTCCTTTCTCATGTTTTATCCTTTTTAATTTTTTTTTATTTCTTATGTTTAGTTATACAGGACAATAGAGTGTATTTTGACATACTATACATACATGGAGTATAACTTATTCTATTTAGGATCCCATTTTTGCAATTGCATATAATATGGTGTTTCACTGGTTGTGTATTCATACAAGAACATAGGACAGAAATGTCTGATTCATTCTACTGTCTTTCCTATTCCCATTCCCCTCCCTTCCCTTCATTCCCTTTTGTCTAATCCAATAAACTTCTACCCACCACCTCCCCAAATGCTTATTGTGTGTGTGAGCATCCACATATCAGAGAGAACATTTGGCCTTTGGCTTTTTTAAACTGACTTATTTCACTTAACATGATAGTTTCCAGTTCCATTGATTTACCAGCAAATGTCATAATTTCATTCTTCTTCAAGGATGAGTAATATTCCATTGTGTATATATGCTATATTTTATTTATCCATTCATCTGTTAAAGGACACCGAGGTTGATTCCATAGCTCAGCTATTGTGAATTGGGCTGCTATAAACATTGATATGGCTGCATCACTGTAGTATGCTAATTTTAAGTCCTTTGGGTATAGACTGAGAAGTGGGATAGCTGGGTCAATTGGTGGTTCCATTCCCATTTTCCAAGGAATCTCCATACAGCTTTCCATATTGGCTGCACCATTTTGCAGTCCCACCACCAATGTATGAGTGTGCCTTTTTCCCCACATCCTCGCCAATACTTATTGTTGTTTGTATTCTTTTTTATTATTTGTTCATTCTAATTTGTTATACATTATGGCAGAATGCAATTCATTTTATATTACACATATAGAGCACAATTTTTCAAGTCACTGATTATACCCAAAGTACTTTCACACCATTCATGTCTTCATACATGTACTTAGGGTAATGATGTCTAACTCATTCTATCATCTTTCCTATCCCCCTTCCCCTCCCTCCCCTTTGCCCTATCTAAAGTTCCTCCATTCCTCCCAAGCTCCCCCCCATCACCATTATGAGTCAACATCCTCATATCAAAGAAAACATTTGGCCTTTGGTTTTTGGGGATTGCCTTACTTCACTTAGCATTATATTCTCCAACTCCATCCATTTACCTACAAATGCTATGATTTTATTCTCTTTTAATTCTGAGTAATATTCCATTGTGTATATATACCAAAATTTCCCTATCCATTCATCTACTGAAGGACATATGGGTTGGTTCCACAATTTAGCTATTGTGAATTGTGCTGTTATAACATTGATATGGCTGTGTTCCTGTAGTATGCTGGGTTTTTTTTTAAAGATTTTTTTTTTTTGTTAGACACAAGACCTTTATTTTTTCTATTTATTTATTTATTTATTTATTTATTTATTTATTTATTATGTGATGCTGAGGATTGAACCCAGGACCTCGCACATGCTAGGCGAGCACTCTACCACTGAGCAACAACCCCAGCCCTAGTATGCTGTTTTTAAGTCCTTTAGGTATAAGCTGAGGAGTGGGATAGCTAGGTCAAATTGTGGTTTCATTCCAAGTTTTTCAAGAAATCTCCATTCTGCTTTCCAGATTGGCTGCACCAATTTACAGTCCCATCAGTAATGTATGAGTGTGCCTTTTCCCCCACATCCTCACCAATAATTATTGTTGTTTGTATTCTTAATAGTTGCCATTCTGACTGGAGTGAGATGAAATCTTAGAGTAGTTTTGATTTGCATTTCTCTAATTGCTAGAGATGTTGAACATTTTTTCATATATTTGTGGATAAATTGTATATCACCTTCTGAGAAGTGTCCGTTCAGTTCCATGGCCCATTTATTGATTGGGGTTTTTTATGTTTATCCTTTTGAGTTCTTTATATACCCTTTATAGAGTTTATACACTTTATATACTCTTTATAGGGATTAGTGCTCTATCTGATGTGCAAGTGGCAAAAATTTTCTCCCAAGCTATAGGCTCTCTATTTACCTTACAGATTGTTTCTTTTGCTGAGAAGAAGCTTTTTAGTTTGAATCCATCCCATTTATTAATACTTGATTTCAATTCTTGTGCTATAGGAGTCTTATTAAGGAAGTTGGGGTCTAATCCAATATGATAGAGATTTGGGCCTACTTTTTCTTCTAATAGGCACAGTGTCTCTTGTTTAATTTCTAGGTCCTTGATCCACTTTGAGCTGAGTTTTGTGCATAGTAAGAGACAGGGGTTTAATTTCATTGTGTTGCATATGGATTTCCATTTTTCCTAGCACCGTTTCTCCAATGTATGTTTTTGGCCCCTTTGTCTAATATAAGATAAATGTAATTATGTGGGTTAGTCTCTGTGTCCTCTATTCTATACCATTGGTCTACCAGTCTACTTTGGTGCTAATACCATGCTGTTTTTTTTTTACTATAGTATAGTTAAACGCCTGGTATAGTGATGCCACCTGCTTCATTCTTACTGCTAAGGATTGTTTTGGCTATTCTAGGTCTCTCATTTTTCTAGATGAATTTCATGAATGCTTTTTCTATTTCTGTGAGGAATGTCATTGGGATTTTGATTGGAATTGCATTAAATCTGTATAACACTTTTAGTAGTATGGTCATTTTAACAATATTAATTCTGCCTATCCAAAACCAAGGGAGATCTTTTCATCTTCTATGGTCTTCTTTAATTTCTTTCTTTAGCGTTCTGTAGTTTTGATTGTAGTCTTTCACCTCTTTTGTTAGGTTAATTTCCAAGTATTTTAATTATTTTGAGGCTATTGTAAATGGGGTAGTTTTCCTTGTTTCCCTTTCAGAGGATTTGTCACTGATATACAGAGATGCCTTGATTTATGGGAGTTGGTTTTTTATCCTGCTACTTTGCTGAATTCATTTACTAGTTCTAGAGGTTTTCTGGTGGAATTTTTTTGGTTGTCTAGGTACAGAATTGTATCACCAGCAAATAGTGCTAATTTGAGTTCTTCTTTTGCTATCTGTTCCCTTTAATTTGTCTAATTGTTCTGGCCAGTGTTTCAAGAACTATGTTAAATAGAAGTGGTGAAAGAGGGCATCCTGTATTGTTCCTGTTTTTAAAGGGAATGCTTTCAATTTTTCTCCATTTAGAATGATGTCGGCCTGGGGCTTAACATAGATAGCTTTTACAATGTTGAGATATGTTCCTGTTATCCCTAGTTTTCTAGTGTTTTGAACATGAAGGAGTGCTATATTTTGTTGAATGCTTTTTCTGGGTCTAATGAGATAATCATATGATTCTCATTTTTAAGTCTATTAATGTGATGAATTACATTTATTGATTTCCATATGTTGAACCAAACTTGCATCTCTGGAATGAACCCCACTTGATCATGGTGCACTATCTTTTTGATTTGCCAGAATTTTATTGAGAATTATTGCTTCTATGTTCATTAGAGATATTGGTCTGAAGTTTTCTTTCTTCAATGTGTCTTTGCCTGGTTTTGGAATCAGGGTAATATTGGCCTCATAGAATGAGTTTAGAAGTACTCCCTCTTTTTCTATTTCCTGAAATAAATTGAAGAGTATTGGTGTTAGTTCTTCTTCAAAGGTCTTGTAGAACTTGGCTGTGTATCCATCTGATCCTAGGCTTTTCTTGTTTGATAGGCTTCTATTTCTTCACCTGAAATTGATCTGTTTAAATTGTGTATATCATCCTGATTCAATTTGGACAAATCATATGACTCTAGAAATTTGTCAATGCCTTCAATGTTTTCTATTTTATTAGAGTGCAAGTTTTCAAAATAATTTCTAGTTATCTTCTGTATTTCTGTAGTGTCTGTTGTGAAATTGCCTTTCTCATCACATATGTTAGTAATTTGAGTTTTCTCTCTCCTCTTTGTTAGCATGGCTAAGGGTCTGTCAATTTTATTTACTTTTTCAAAGAACCAACTTTTTGTTCTGTCAATTTTTTTAATTGTTTCTTTTGTTTCAATTTCATTGATTTCAGCTCTGATTTTAATTATTCCCTGTCTTCTACTGCTTCTGGTGTAGACTTGTTTTTCTTTTTCTAGGGCTTTAAGATGTAATGTTAAGTCAATTTTTGTTGACTTTTTTTTTCTTTTATGGAATGAACTTCATGTAATAAACTTTTCTCTTAGTACTGCCTTCATAGTGTCCCAGAGATTTCGGTACCTTGTATCTGTGCTCTCATTCACCTCTAAGAATCTTCTAATCTTCTCCTTGATGACTTTTGCAACGCATTATTCATTCATAGCATATTATTTAGTCTCCAGGTGTTGGAGTAGCTTTTATTTTTTATTTTATCATTAATTTCTAATTTCATTCCATTATGATCTGAGAGAATGCAGGGTAGTATCTCTACTTTTTATATTTGTTAAGAGTTGCTTTGTGGCATAGTATATGGTCTATTTTAGAGAAGGATTCATATACTGCTGAGAAGATGTGTATTCACTCTTTGAAGGGTGAAATATTCTATATATGTCAGTTAAGTCTAAGTTATTGATTGTATTATTGAGTTCTATAGTTTCTTTGTTCAGCTTTTGTTTGAAAGATCTATCTAGTGATGATAAAGGTGTGTTAAAGTCACCCAGAATTATTGTGTTGTGGTCTATGTGACTCTCAAATTTGAGAAGAGTTTGTTTGATGAACGTAGAAGCTCTATTGTTTGGGGTGTATAAATTTATTATTGTTGTGTCTTGTTGATGAATGGTTCCCTTAAGCAGTATGGTTCCCTATTTTATCTCTTTTGTTTAACTTTGGCTTGAAGTCTACTTTATTTGATATGAGGATGGAAACCCCTGTTTGCTTTTGCAGTCTATGTGAATTGTATGATTTTCCCCAACCTTTCACTTTCAGTCTGTGGATGACTTTTCCTATGAGATGAGTCTCTTGGAGGCAGCATATTGTTGGGTCTTTTTAAAATCTAATCTGCCAGTCTATGACTTTTGATTGGTGAATTTAGGCTATTGACGTTCAGGGTTATTATTGAGACATGATTTGTATTCCCAGGTATTTTGTTTATTTTTGGCATTTAACTTGACTTGGTTTCTCCTTTGATTAGTTTTTCTTTTTCTGTAATCCCTCCCCCTGCTGATTTTCATTGTTGTTTTTCAATTCCTCTTCATGGACTATTTTGCCGAGGATATTCTGTAGTGTAGGCTTTTGAGTTGTAAATTCTTTTAACTTTTGTTTATCATGGAAGGTTTATCAAATCTAAAGCTTAATTTTGCTTGATATAAGATTCTTGGTTGACATCAATTTTATTTCAGAGCTTGATATATGTTGTTCCAGGTTCTTCTAGCTTTCAGGGTCTGGGTTAAAAAAATCTGCACATAATCTAATTGGCTTCCCCCTATATGTAATCTGATTCCTTTCTCTCGTGGCCTTTAATATTCTCTCCTTATTCTGTATGTTAGACATTTTCATTATATTGTGACTTGGTGTGGATCTGTTGTGATTTTGAACATTTGGCATCCTATAAGCCTCTTGAATTTGGTTTTCCAATTCATTCTTCATGTTTAGAAAATTTTCTGATATTATTTCATTGAATAGATTGTTCATTCCTTTGGTTTGGAACTCTATGTCTTCCTCTATCCCAATAACTCTTAAATTTGGTCTTTTTATGCTATCCCATATTACTTGAATGTTCTGCTCATGGTTTCTTACCATTTCACTGTGTGGTCTACATTCTTTTCAGGATTATATATTTTGTCTTCATTGTCTGAGGTCCTGTCTTCCCAGTGGTGTAATCTGTTGGTGATGCTTTCAATTGAACTTTTAATTTAATTTATTGTTTCTTTCATTTCAAGGATTTCTGTTTGTTTGTTTGTTTGTTTGTTTTTAGAACCTCTATCTCCCTATTGAAGTAATCTTTTGCTTCCTGTATTTGTTTATGTAGCTGTTTGTTAAAATGATCTTTTGCTGCCTGTATTTTCTCTCTTATATCATCCTTTAATTCACAGAAAATTTTAATCATGTACATCCTGAACTCCTTTTCTGTAATTTCTTCCACTGGGCTGGCCATGGATTATAATAATGTGGTATTTTGATATGTTTGGGGCACTTTCTTCCCTTGTCCTTTCATATTGCTTGTGTGTCTTCCCTTCTAGCACTGTGGATCCTAGGTGTTCCTGTTTTTACCTTCTAGGCTTATAGTGCCCCTGTAGGGATCCAATACCTCTCCTTTGAGGGAAGGACAATGTTATCAGATCCCAATATAAACAATATACACCCTAAAAAATGTTTGCTATTAAGACGTTTACAGTTTGGTCACAATGTACAGAAATTATTAATTCAATTATTATCTACAATATTCTGAGTAAGTCTTTAAAATGGTTTACAGTTTCTGATGGTAGACAAAGAATTGGGGGTGGGGAGTAGGATGATATGCTGAGGAGGCAGGAGGTGAGGATATAAAGTTACTATATCTTAGGAAGTGTGAAAGAGAAGTGTAAAGAAGAAGGTTAGTAAGAGGAGTAGGGAGAGGAAGTAATTTGGGGTAGACAAGTAAGTGGGAAGATAGTAAAGTACATAAAACAAACACACATATATATTAAGAAAAATTTTAAAAAATATTAAAATAGTAGAAATTGGTGGGATAAAAAAAAAGAATATACAACACAGCTGTAATATACTATTCAGATGTCCCAGTCCTCAAAATCCTAATTCATGTAAAGTACTTGGTTTCACATGTTGGGGATGTGAGGGTGGGAAAATAGAGAGGGAGAGGGGAAGAATATATTGAAGGAGGAAACAGGATTGTTTTGGTTGAAAATTCGTATGTTTCCTCCTTCCCTGGTAGGGTCGTCTGTTGGTAGCTGGTATTTCTGCCCCCAGATGGTGAAGGTAACTAGTGTGTCACTGTGCCAGGGTAGTGGCTGCTGGGGAGATGGGGGGAGTTAGAAACTGGGTACCTGGTCAGCCAGAGTTCCAAACTGGGTATTGCCCCCCTGTGAAGATGGTGATGAAAATGACCAAGATGGAGGTGCCTGCTTTCAGCAGTGGAGTGTCGGTCATGTGGGGGGCGCTGAGCAACTGCATTGGACGATACGTTTAGAGATGAGCTCTGTAGTGTGCAGTGTGTGGCTGTGGACTAAATTCAGAGCCTGTGTTAAGTTCTCAGGTACAGGCAGGCTACTGTGCATAGGGGACTGTATGTGCTGCTGTAGAGTCCCAAGATGGTAGTGACTGGGGAAGCCACATGTTGGGGGTCCACACAGGAGTGGCAGCTGGAGTTCCTGTGTGTGGGAAGCTGCCCAGTGTTCTACATGGGAGTGGCATTGTTGGTGATTTCTGCTCTGGTGGGTGGCCAAGAGTTCTGTGCAGGTGCTGATGGTCCTGTTCTGGTACCTGGAAGTCCTGCATGGGTGAGTATTTGGGAGACCTACTCTGACGCTGAGGCCTGGAGCCCTGGACAAGCACAATGGCTGTGATTCTGGCACAGGGGCAGGAATATATCACTCGCAGAGAAGCAGTATTCTTACTACTTGAGTCCCAGGTCATGGAGCTACACAGAATGCTGCTTCCCTCTGGCCCACTATCTTTGTTCCCCCTTTGCCTATTTATTTATTGGGTTATTTGATTTTTGTGTTAAAACATAATCTTTTCTTGGGCTGGGATTGTGGCTCAGCAGTAGAGCGCTCACCTAGCACATGTGGGGCGCTGGGTTCTTTCTTCAGCACCACATAAAAATAAAGGTATTGTGTCCAACTACAACTAAAAAAAACCCTAAAGCATATTTAAAAAAAAAAAACATAATCCTTTCTTGACCACCATAAACAAGGAGCACCTCCTCACCACCAAGTGTATACCATTATTCTCCCTATAGTCTGACATTTGTTACCAACAGAGCCTTTCCTATTTTATTGAACATTAATTTATCTGTTATTGCTAATTTGTCTTCCACCTTTCTATTATTCTGTGAACTTCAAGAGAGGAGAAGGTCTGTTGTTTGTTTTTTTTTCCCACCATAGTAGACTTGGTTTCTACTACAGTAGATATTGGGAGAGAAGGAGGGAAGAAGTAAAGAAGGAAGTAATAAGTTCATGTAAGAACTAGGATCACATCTTTCCTATAATATCTGTGTTTCTATAGTTCCTAGCAAAATCTTGGGCATAAAATAGGTACTTAATGCATGTTTGTGTGGTGAATAAATGTGTAGAGAATTTTTTCACTGCAAGAGGAAAAAAAGGAGGAAAAACAAGATGTAAAAGAGAAGATACCTCTCTTCCTACTCCCAACCTGTTATAACTTAAATGAATCCTACAATTTTAAAAAGTAATTTGAAGAAGAGAGTAAGCCAAAGGGTCAAGCAGGGAGAGAAAGTATCAGATGTTACCAGAGTTTGGGATTGCTTAAGGCAGTCTGACAAATGGGATTTTGCTCAGTTTCCTCCAGGGGTAATCCACCCTAGGCCAGGCATTTTTAAAGATTAGATTTTGAAATAAAGCTTTGCACCTGGGAATGTACTGAGGCAGGAAAGCATATCCCTTCTCTCTGCTGTTCTAGTGCTTAAGTGTGAGAATTTTTGAATGAGATATGAAAGCAAAGACAACAAACCCTGCAGGATAATAGTCTCTGAGGACTTTAATAAGAGCCATTTTTAAAGCAAAGCTTGTGGACTCCTAAATCCATGGCTGCTCGTTTAAGATGCATTGCGATGCAGTGGACCTGAAAACACACTCCTTATCTACCTAGAGCAACCAGGCTCCAAGCCAAACAGCAGTTCTCAAATTAACTCTTGTTTCTCTTGGGATGACAACTCTGCTGCTTTTTAAAGTACTGCAATGGCCACATATACAATAGAAAGAAAAAAAAAGTCACACCCTCTTGTGAATCTGTAACCAAGTGTATTTCCTGATCTAGTTAGGAACTTTTGGTGCTTAGATTAGAGTCCTTATAAGGCCAAGACTGCTTCCAATTCCTTTATTTGGGTACTTCTCAAAAAATCTGTTAGGAAGGATACTTTTGTTTTGTTTTGCTAGTTGTAATTTCCAGTCCATGACAGACTGATACTTTTGTAACATGCAATAAAAATGAATCACTTTAAAAAAATTACAAATGTGAGACATACAAGATGCAAGCCCTGGCTCTTTATTTTTAGTTGTTGTATATATCTTTAAAGATTTACTGTCAAGTTTTTCCATTCTTCTGTTCTTGTAACGGAATGTGTGTGTTTGTGTGTTTGTGTAGAATTCAAAAACCTCAGCTATTTAAAGCCCGTGTTTAATGAATAACCAAACTAAGGGAGTTTTACTTTCATGTTTGTTTTTGTTTTGTTCAGCTTCTCTAAAACAGTAACAACTTTTCAAAGTACCTATGTTGTATAAAATACATTTGAAGAGGTTCACACACACTGATTTCTTCTTGAATACAGTTTACAAAACATAGATCTGCCTTTTCTGATAAATTGAAAATCATTATCATTAATTATTTTGCTTGTCTGTAAAGCTAGGCTATACCTTCAAAGGCAGTAATACATGGAGGGCTTTCAGTTTCCACACTGTGTGGCCCTGATGGATGTATCTCCTTTTATGCCTTTCTGGTTCTGTTAGATGTTAACTTATTGTTACTCTCAGCTTAGCCCATAAGCATAGTTTCTTTCCTGTTTTAAATCTTCTGGTTTTGACTTTATAAATTCTGAAAATCAGATCATTACCTTTATTCCCTATTTACTTACTTGAATTAGTTAAAAAATATCAGTAAGCAATAACTAATATTCTTATAATTATTTATACACTGCTTTCAGAAAGAATTAAATGTAGTGTGGCTATATTAAAAATGTAGGGATATTTGGCTGCTTATTTTTATTCTTTCTATGCTATTTATTTCCTCACTTCTCAGCTATATTCAAAATAGAGAAGTTTTGTTCATTGCGGAGTCATTTATTTATTTTTAATTGACAGTTATATGCATTTATGGAAAACAGTGTGATATTTTAATATGTGTACAGTGTGAAATGATTAAATTGGCTAATTAAAAAATGGATCACTTCACATACTTATCATTTTGTGGTGAAAACATTTTAAATCTACTCTTATAGAAAATTTGCAATATACATTATTATTTATTATGGTCATGATTTTGTGTAATAAATATGTCACTGAAGTTTATTCTTCATATTTAACAAACTTTGTTCTCTTTTATCAACATTTCCCCTCCATCCCTGTGCTGCCCTCCCCCAGCCCCTGGTAACCACCATTGTATTCTTTACTTCCATGAGTTCAACTTTTTGGATTCCACATATAAGTGAGTTCATGTAATACTTGTCTTTCTGTGCCTGACTTATTTCACTTAGCATAATGTATTCCATGTTCATTCATGTTATCTCAAATTATGCCAGTTTCACTTTTATGGCCAAATAATATTCCATCATGTACATATATAGAATATTTTCTTTATCTATTCATCTCATGTTGGGAAATTTAGATTGCTTCCATGCCTTAGCTATTGTGAATAATTCTGCAATAGATAATGGAGTGCCAATATGCCTTCAGCATACTGACTTTATTTCCTTTGGATATATTCCAGAAGATGAGTTACTGGCTCATATTGTAGTTCTATATCTAGTTTTTTGAGGAACCTCCATACTGTTTTCCATAATGGCTATATTAATTTACTAAGTTCCTCTTTTTTGAGACAAATAATTCCATATACATTTAAAAACAATATGTGGATATTGTTATTCATGATATTTTGAAATACTATCACATCCATTGGTTTGGGCCATAATAAGTGTACGTAACTAATTGTCACTATCTCCATTTATCTTTCTTTTAGTAAAACTTTTATACCTTTCCATATTCATCTCCAATTGTCTTATTGCTTATGAACACTCTGGGTCATTCTACTTGTTGAATGAGTTAGAATAAATGTAATAGTCAATAATCTTTGTCTTTGTACTTTTCTCAGTAGCTTTCTAAAAGACTTTTAATCCTACTTACTTTAAGGCACTTGACTGAATTCTACCTGTTTGTCCCTAACATTCATTTTCCATTCCAATCAGGTTGTGTAATTTATTATCACTGCTCATAAACCAAATCATTCCACCTTTATGTCATTTCAATGCTATTCTTCCCACCTGGAATATCTTCTGCTCTCCATGTTTTTCAATTCCATTCATTCCTCAAAGACCAAGCTGAGTCCCATGACTTCATGAAATCTATTTCCATTACTTGAATTCCACATGGATTCTCTCAAAGTGGTGAGCTCTGTGTTAGCTATTATTTATTAGAGACTCGTGTTCTGGATTCTGTTCAAAGTATTTTACAAAAATTATTCCATGTAATATCCAAACTAACTCAGCATGTAGGTATTATTATCTAATATTTAGTGAAGACAACAAGATTAAAAATTTTTAAATTTAAGCATCAAGTAAGGGAAAGAGAACAGGGAGACTCAAGTACATGGCTATTTAACTGTACTTTTACATGAATTTTCCCTGAATGTTTAGAAAGGGGAATTATAGCAGACATAAGCTAGACTCTCAGGGAAGAAGGAAGTGTGGGATTTGTAAAAGTCCTTCAGAAAACAAGATAATCTGCACTCTTTGAACTGCTACCCTGTGAGCATAATATTTGCTTCATATCTAAACTTTCCTGGCACTCATCACTAAAACTTGTTTCTAAATTGTACAGAAATTTAGGCTATATATTTTGGTTTTCAGGGGGGATATATTATTTTTTCATTTGTATTTATTTTCTCAATTATTTTATGTTCCTTCTTATTGTTTTGAATATGTCTCTGGCTGCTACTTCAAATCTGTTTAACAGTCTCCATATTAATAAGACTATAACATTACTCTTTGGGTATTGGAAACAATGATATTTAGTGCCTCATGGCAGAACTAAATTTACTAAAATGTAGATGACAATAGTATTAATCACAAAATTGCCATCAAAAACTCTGAAACTCAGAGGTAAGGAAGCTTAATTGTTAAGAGCACAAGTCCTGCTGTTCAACTGTCCCAATTCAACACTGACTGCATAGTTTATTAGCTATATAATGTTGGATATGTTTTCTTGATCTCTCTGTAATTTTCTTCTCTTATATGGAAAATTAAGATAATAATTATGCTTACCATAGAGGGTGATTGAGAGGATTAAATGAGCTCATGCATATATGGTTCTTTGGACAATGCCTGGTATATAGTAAGTCTTATATTTGTTACTGCTGCTGAAGTAGTTTTTGTTGTTTATATAACAAATATCTTTTCCCTATCAAATACTAATACAATCACAAAAAAAGAGTAAAAATATATAGCATACAATAAATACAGTAACTAAATCCTGAGTGATCTTTTGAAATAAAACTACCTACAATTTTCTGTGAAAATTGTCCTATGTCCAGGTTGGCTACTCTCTGAAGACCCCACTTGACTCTCCATACCAACTTCCTGCTTTTTTGTGGTCTCTAAGTGTAAGGTTTACTCTTAAAATGAATGTCATCATGGTGGTTTTCTGCAAATGTATGTTTCTTCCTACCTGGCCTGTCAATGTCCCCTCCCCACCTAGAACTCATGCTGCATATTGGTGCTGAAAATTCTCCACTACAGTAGGGTAACCTTTGAAGGAGACCCTCATAATCTTTACCAGTACTTGTCTGTCTTTTAGGGAAACCTACCTGAATCCTGTAGCTTGACAGATCTCTACCAGCCTGCATCCCAAAGGAATGTGATCGAACTCTCTTAATGCTGATGTGTCAGGTCATTACTTGGTGTAGCTCATGGTTCTCTTGGCAATTAGAGACAAAGAGAGGACTCATTGATGGGAGAATTTGTGTTGTGGCAGCAGAGATATTTTATAGTAAGACCTTTTCAATACAGACAGTTTTTGCTCACAGGTGGTCCCAGATGTCCAATTGCAAAATGAGAAATAAAAAGTGTAGTTAGGATTCCATTTTTCACTCAGAATAAATCAATCCATGTGGGTAAATGTTTTATCAAAATCAGTAATGCTATCTTTCAGTGTGCTTCTCCCTCAACAGTTTTTTTTTCCCTCTTGTTAATAGTATCCTTGTTCAGCTTCAGTAACTACTATGTATTACATCCAATGCTCACAGCAAACCGATTGGTAGAAATAGCCCAAGATATTCAGGAGTCAAGAAAACTGGATCCACTTCCCAGTTCTAACATTTACTACATAGAAAACTTTGAACAAATCAGTTAAACTTCTCTGAACCTCTCATCTGCAAAACAGGAAGAATATGATATACTTCACACAGCCAGGGGAGGAACAGCCAGGGTGTTACATTTATGAGTGCACTGTAACCTGTGAAGTTCTTCACTGTACATATGTCATTTGGTGCTCCAAGCCACCATGATGCCCTAGAAAACTAACACTGGCATTATACTTACCTTTCTGTCGATATTAAGACTTTTTACTTCAGCCAATTCTGCATTTCTTAAGGGAGAAAATTTTATCCCAGTATCTATGAGATTTGGCAGGAAATTCTCATTGATATTTAGTTAGTAATATAATATGCATGGATCAAATAAAAAGTACATGCATGACTTCAGGAAAAGAGAACTGTCACTTGCATTCTTATATTTCCATGATGCTAAGACTAGACAATTAGTCTTAGATAAATATTTGTATATGAATTTTATTTTCATTTATTTATTGATACAGCAAAAATGTTTATATGCAGTGTGATACACACAGTCATGGCAAAGATGAAAATTAACAAATTCATGAATCAACATCCTATTTGCACTTGAGAAGACCTCTTTTATTCAATAAAGTGTTGATAGCTTCATGTTATACATAATCTTAAGAAACTAATGATTAGGACTGGGTGTCTGCTATCAATACAGGATATAAAAATTCAAATGTATAATCATTTATAAACATATATTGTATAATGTTTATTTTATTAGTCAAACTACTTTACTCTCTGGGGCTGTGGGGGTGTAGCTTGGTGGATGAGTGCTTAGCATATGAAAACACTGGGTTTGATCCCCAGCACTGCACAAAAACCAAATAGGAGCTTTATTTTCTTGAACAACTGTAAATTTGACTTTAATTCACTAAATATATACTCTGAGGAGAAATTTTAGGTAGTGTACAAATCAGAACAAAAAAATAAAGTAAAAGAGACAAGAGAGGAAATTATCAGGACCTTGGATCTGGTTTTTATTTTTCCTGAACTACTTAGATGAATTAACTCAATTTTCTCTTTTGCTCAAAAGCCAGCATGTTATTCCATGTAGATTTTTTTAAAAAAGACGAAGAAAACTGCAATAAAATGGATATATGTTTGACCCAACTTTGTTCTGAAGAAGCCCAATGCTAGTTTCCTACTACATATGCTAGTTTCAAAATCTGTCTGTACCCTTCCAGAACCAGCCTGGTTTTAATGGGTTGGAGATACATGCTCCTAAGTCTACTTTAGTATTTTCCTTCTTTCAACTTCTGATGTGGTCCTATGCATATGCCCTTTCCAGTCCTTCCAGTCAAAGAGGATGGGATATAACTCTCATCAGAGTCCATCAAGGGTACTTTGGCTGCCAAAAATAGTAACAGGAGACATTCACTGCCCAACTACCTTACTTCTGCAGCACTCAAACTTCTGCATCTTAAGAGGCTGTGCCTGAAAACGTGAGCTAGTTCTTCAGAATTTCTAACATGTTATTGTTGCCACTTTCTCCCTTACTTTAGCAGAGTAATTTAATTCAATTTTAGAAAGAGTGAGAGACAGAGAAAAAAGAAAACTTTTCTAGTTACATAGATCAATCCAATTGTTTGGAGCTTCAGAATGAATTTTCAAACTTGTTGAACAGAAGCATACAAATCTCTAAGAGCAAGTCAGATAATGTACAAAGCCTCCATTCATTGTGTAGGCAGAAAGGAATGCTGGTACCCGGCAGCTCTCTAAGGAATGTTCCTTTGGCTTTGACTGTACTGCTGGGAACAAGGAGGGAAACACATATATAAAATGAATTTATAATGTCTCTGGCTTGTAATGGCGAAATGATAAGAAAAGTTGGCTGTTTAATATAAACTGTCAGTTGCATATTCCAGGCCTCCTCTCTTTGAGGTCCCTCCCACATCCACACGCCTGGCTACCGTTTAGCTAGGAGTACAAAGTGGCCGTTTATTATTATTGACTGGTGAGGCCTGTGCTCTGAAACTCATTCTGTCAACAGAATGTAAGCAAAGTTGGCATTTTAAAGCAGGGCACTTTCAGTTTCTGGGTTTTCTCAGGATTGCTATGCAACAGGATCAGTGCTGTAGTCCCCGGTTCAAGCTGAAAATGTTACACAGGAAGACATACCATGTAAAGGTCAGATACTTCTCCTATGATAATTTTCTTAATCTGTGTCTATACACATGAACTTAAATGTGTACCTCTTATCATAACTTTTACCAAGGTCCTATGAACTTTCCACCTCTCAAGCCTAGAAATATGATGGCATTTTTAAATGGGAGATTTTGCTAATAAATGTGTGATGCTATAACATATGTATGATGCGCTAACACCAAGGTGAACTTAACGTGTGTTGTCAAGAAGACTCGCTTCTCTGATAGAGTCCCATTAATGTGTTTGTGCTGTGGACCAAGGACAACCTTGTTTATTCATCTCTATATGCTTTTATAGTCAGAGTCTACCTTACAGATTACTATGTAAATGCAAAATATGTCTTGACTCATATTTTAGTGAAATGATTGGCACCGGGATGCACTTTTCCATATAATTTTATTTTATACCATTTCCATAAAACAATATATTTTATCCATGGACTAGAAGATTTAACTTATGAAATTTGTGAAGTCACAAATATATTACTTTCCAACTAAAAATGACAAGGAATAAATTTACTACACCTAATTAGATGTTCATTTTCAATCTACATAATAACACGAGACAATATACCAAGAAAAGTGATTTGGGGTATATCATCTCATATGGGACTGATTAAAATGTCTTTTGAACTCATAGTTTATTCTTTTTTTCATAGTTTATTTTTGTAGTCCTCCAAATTCATATTCACTGCTAGTTTCTTTCATTCAATAATTCTGCATGTATCCCTCTTCCTGCTGCCCCATAGGACCTCCAAGGAGAAATCGAAGCTCATACAGATATCTATCACAACCTAGACGAAAATGGCCAAAAAATCCTGAGATCCCTGGAAGGTTCTGATGAAGCGGCACTGTTACAAAGACGTCTGGATAACATGAACTTCAAGTGGAGTGAGCTGCGGAAAAAGTCTCTCAACATTAGGTAGGAAAAGATTGCAGCAAAAAAGCCAGAGATGAATTAAAATGACAAAATTTTCCTCGTTTTCTTAGCATAAGTAGCTAATATCTCATATGTTTATGTAAATCACCCAATTTTGGAATGATTCATTTTATTTTGAATAAATGAATCATTCATTTGCTTGGAATGGAGATGATACTTGAGGGTTCAGGTTAGATTAACATGGTGATGTTTTATAACCACAGGAGAGATGCATATTAAGACATTAGAGTGAATTTAAATGAGGAGTACAGCTCTTCTAATTTCATAGAGTTCTCTCTTGGCTTATCACAGGGTTATACAAAAAGTGATAAAATTAACGGATGTTTATTATGGAATTCTTTCTTTGGCATTACTCAAAATTCATACCGGAGGACAGTCTTTAAATATCAGAACTCATTATAATTAACAGTTTAGAGAAACCCTCTCCATAGCTCCTGCAGCTTAGAGAATATAGCCGCTTTTTGTCATTTGATTCCTCTTAGATTTTTTAAAAACACATCCTACGTGGGTATACTGAGCTTTTAATTCTATACTCACCTGTTACTTTCTACTTTGCCTCATTCTATGTACCAGCTTTCTTTTGAGATGGATGGATCCAAACATCATTGTAAGGAAAGCAGAGAGAAGCTCTTTGCCATACCATTTTGCTAAGATAGTTCAGTAAAGGGATAAGAGAGCAGAGCAGGTCTGTGAAATGCCTACTGTTACCTAAACAATCTACCAAGTGGCATGGAGTAGAAGTTAGGCTTCCTGCTTTCTGATCAATTGCTTTTCCTTATCTACTTTTTTCTGGAGATATTTCATGATTTTGTCTTTGTATATAAAAGGATTGGTGGTAGAAAGAGGTAAAAAGGACAATGAACTCAATAATAGTTACAAGAGAATGCACCAAAACAGTGAGAGGAGTCAATTCCTCTAGGAAATAAGATTACAGAAAGGAAGGATTTCTTTAAAGTTCTCCCAATTGTCCAAAGTTTCAGCATATAATGTATCTACTCGTATAAGGAGGAGAAAAACCCTGACATTTTATTAATTCAAAAGTACTATTATAAAATTTTGCACGTAATACAAAATAATTATAATGATAGCAGCTAACACATGCTATGCCAAAGGGGCTTCACATTATTTACCCATTTCATGCTCTCAGCAAACCTAGATAGATTTCATTATTATGCTCTCTTTATATTTGAAGAAAATGAGGCATAGAGAGTTTATAACTTTCCCAAGATTACTTAGTTAGCAAGTGACAGATCCAAGATCTAAACACAGAGTATCTGACTTTAGCATCTGAGTTCTTAATCATCATATTATCCCACAGAGTACACAAGAAACCTTTTTAAGATAAATACACAATGGAAAAGATGAAATAGAGAAGCAGATTTCTGGGAGTAGAAAAGTATTTATTATTATTTATAAGGCTTTTCCCCCAAGTTTATACCCCAGCTTTCAAGCCACTTGTTTTTATCTCTCTATTCTGTTCATGATTTTTTTTACCCATGTGTTGGTGATGAGGTGGGGGCAATAATGGCAATGGCATTTTCAAAGCTGGGGAGGCTCCATTCATTTTCTACAGCTTAAACTCTTAAGAGAGGTCACAGTGTGTAATGACAAAGGCCACTTTCATAACATCTGTCATTAAAAAGGAATGAAACATGTGAGATGGAAAAGATATTGGTAGGTAAAGAAAAGAAAGTTATTCTTTTTTTTGCAGGAAAGAAAAAGCAAGGTGTTATAACTGTTCTGAACATCACTCAGTGCCTTTTTTCTCCTTCATATGAACTTGATGAAATAAAAGGAGAATTGAAAGCAGCAAACAGCATGTCAGCCAAAATATGGGCTCTTCATTCTCAGCAATTTCCCATATGCCAGCTCCTGCAGTTTAATTCTTGCTGTCATTAATCAAGTAGAAAACAGTTACCTTGGCTTATCTAAGGTGCTGCAAATTTGAGAATTTAAATATTCAGATCAATGATTTTGGCTTTTAAATAGGCCTCTCTAATAATATAGAATGTGTTATAAGCATCAGCTTATAAAAAAAGAAAGAACTAATTCTTCACATAAAAGCAATTTAGTTTATTCCTGACACTTGATTGAAATAGGATATCACTCAGTCCTTAGTGAATGGCAAGGTTCAGTTCAAAGAAGCTCAGTAGAGATAGTAATTTAGGATGATTATGAAAAAGAATAAATGAACACTGGGAAGAGTTAGATACAAAAGCATTAATGGCACTAATAAGCCTGCATGGGAAATCTCATCTGTAACTCCACTGAGGTTATTTTATTATGAAAAGTCACCACAATTAAAAAGTAGTTCCAGAGATACCCTGGAAAAACAACCTTGTTTCTCCAAATTATAACATACTAAATAATTACAGTTGGTTTATTGTTTTTGAGGGATTCTTAAACCATTTATATATTTCACAAAATAAAAGCATTAATTTCACAGGTGTCCAATTTTAATGAAAAAGAAATCATTTGAATCCAAATGATTTTGAAATTTCCTTTTGTGCTCTATTGGCTCCGTAGAGGTATCCTTGTATTTCTAGATCTATACCATGTTCTCCTTCCATTTATTTTCATTAGGCCCTACAACTTTTCTCTTCCTGTGGTTCTTATTCAAGTCTTCATATCATACCATACTGATAGATTAACATACATAGTTAGACCATTCATTAAATATTTACAAGAATATGCTAACTAGACACTTTCCATCATATTACTCTTTCATTCAAGAGCTACAATCTTGTCATGCACACATTGTACTCATTCAATCATTTATTTGTTCATTTGACAAATACTTAATGAGTGCCGACTACATATCAGGCACTCTTCTAGGAACTGGGGATGCATTAGTGAACGAAGCAGAAGAAAAAAAATACGGCTCTCATGAAGTTAGTCACTAGAATCTAGTGTACACACCATTCTCTACCAATTATGTCACATAAACCTTTGCTAACCCCTTTCATTCTCTGTTCATCTCCTGTCCCCAGTGTGCTTTTTACCAAGCAGAATTCTAGTGCCCCAACTGGATTTTCTAAGCCAAGTAGATTCTGCTTTCTAATCCCCTTCTTGCTTTCCAACAATTTCCTTATTTTTTCATGTGAATATGTGTATATCCTGGTTTTAACACAACACCATCTCTCTATGTATGCTCTAAAATTTTTCCACATTTTTATTTGTGCATTATGGTTGTAAATATGCATGGGATTTGCTGTTACCTATTCGTACATACATACAATAAAATTGGATCAATATCATTCTTGAGCATTCCCCCCCCCCCACTCCCCACCCCACACCATTCCTTTCACCCCTTGGTCCCTTTCCTCTACCGATCTCCCTTTGATGTTTAGTAGAACCATTCCAATCCTTGTTTTTCTTTTTCCTCTCTAGCTTCCTTATATGAGAGAAAACATAAGACCTTCAACCTTCTGAGTTCAAGTTATTTGGCTTAACATGATAATCTCAAGTTCCATCCATTTTCCTGTATCATGCTCTAAATTTTGACTCAAATTCCATAATGAACATTTCTCTCTCTCTCTCTCTCTCTCTCTCTCTCTCTCTCTCTCTATATATATATATATATATATATATATATATATATATATATATATATTCTTTCACCAGGTCTTCCTAATACAATCCTAATTTACACATGAGGGTCTAAGGTATAGCTCAGTGGTAAAGTAATATGCCTGGCTTGCCAAGGCACTGGATTCCATCCCCAATATGACAAAAAGAAAGAAAAAGTATATATATACATATGTACTCACTTGATAACAAGTTCCTTTAAGTATTTATAAGTTGTTTCAAAAGGCTCTCTTGCTCCTCCACCTAAACTATACGAATGAAGAAATTCCAAATTCTAAATTGTTGCTTTTCAGCAATTATTCCTCATTAGTAAGGTACAATAGAAAGAATCTTGGACCAGCAGCTGAGTGACTTAGTCATTAAGCTCCTTTTCTTCTTAGCTCCATTTCTACTAGCATGTCACCTTAAACAAGTCACTTAACTGCTACCTAGCATGCCACCTTGAGAAAGTCACTTAACTACTTCAGACTTCAATCCTATCCCTCACTGAAATGAAAAGGTTTAACCAGAAACACAGGTGATCTTGTCAAGTTCTCTTACAGTTCTACAATGCTATTATTTTTAATTATGCACTTTCCCTTTATGAACCTGGCCAAATTATAGAATTTTTCTACCTTTGTTTTCCTATATTTAAATGAAATTGATTAATTTAAAATACAGGATGTAAGAAAAAGTCAATAAGACATCTTCCAGTAAAAAAGAATACTTTAATTATATAATCCTGTCTCACAATTTAATCCAAGAAAAGTATATACCAGGGCTGGGGTTGTGACTCAGTGGTAGAGTGCTTGCCTAGCACCTGTGAGGCATTGGGTTCAATTCTCAGCACCACATACAATAAAAATAAATAAATAAATAAAATGTATCTTGTCCATCTACAACTAAAAATATATTTAAAAAATAAAAGTATATGCCATCCATTTCATATGTATTATATCACATCTTATCCTTGAGGTATAAGGAGAAATAAGTAGTCAGTGATAATGATTTGAGAAGTGGTCAAGTTAATATTTTATATAAATACAATTCAAAAAGATTTCAATTCAGACTGTTACCAGACTTTTTCCAGATTATTGTAATACTGTTAAATATGAGAATCATATATTATCAACATAACTTGAGCAAAGTTTATGTTTTCTAAGATTTTTATATATGGAAGAAAAACTTGTAAATATTATATAAAACATTCACATTTATAAATTTTTGAACATTAATTTGAGAGGCAAGAACACCAACATTATATAATCCACAGCAGCAGTACATCTCTTGGGAAGTATTTGGTATTAGAAGTTAGATTAGTTAAAAATTTTTTCTATAGTGGAGAACAAAGAAAGAACAAAAAGAGGCAGAGTCTTTCTACTTTTGAGAAAAATGCAACTTGGACATTGAGTATCTCTGACCTTCTTTCTCTCACTCTTGGAATGTTAATTATGTTGGAAGTTGAAGTTCAAGACAATCTGGAAAAAAAAAAAGGTTTATTTATCTTTAGGCTTAATTCTCTCTCTTTATTTAAAGCCTCTTAGCTCCCATTTAATTTCAGTGATTCTTTATTATTTCTGAATTTGTACTTTTTCTTTCTGTATTTTCAAGTGTTGTTTTGTTACACAAGGCACCAAATATATATGGGGATATATCATTAGTTTTATAAAAGAAGTCAAAGTGAAAAATGAATTCAATATAACACATTTTGCTTTAAGAATATGTGCCTTTCAGAGTAAAGTTTTATTAAGGATTTCAAAATAGGCATCAACCAAATCACATTTGAAATATCTGTATCTAGAGAAATAACAATCACTTTATCAGCCCCTATAATTCTTGGAGTGCTGTCCCCAAAGAGTTATTTAAAGACTAAGCAATACATCCCAACATACCTTGAAGGTTTTATCTAAACCTTACAAGTTGTGGAAATTATCTGCTTTTTAAAGATCAGCACTTGCCTTGTTAAAAGCTAGTAGCCCCTAAGCTCTTGTCTCCACTAATAAAGATTAATAGAAAATGGATAGAAGCTAAGTATGCCCCTTCAATCACCTCTTTTATTTTCTGTTGAATAAGTAAGGATAAATAGAGTATATGTGACAATTAAAAGACAGTGTTTTTGCTCAGGTATCCAGAATATTTAGTTAAAGCCAGTAAGTTGATTTCCTCATCTTAGAATGGCTTGTAATTTTTTTAAAAAAATGTATTTATTTGTTCCAGCCAATTATACATGACAGCAAAATGTTCTTCAATACATTGTACACAAATGGAGCACAATTCTTTACTTTTTCTGGTTGTACATAAAATAGGGTCACACCATTCATGCAATCATACATATACCTAGGGTAATGATATCAGTCTCATTACACCATCTTTACTACCCCCATGCCCTTTCCCCCACTCCCCTTTGGGCTTGTAATTTCTATTTCCCATGTCTAAATATGATCACTCAAGTTATGTGCTTCAGCAATTGTCTTTTTACCCTTGCATCTTCCAAATTGCAAAATAAGATATTTAACCTATGATGTAACAGCCTTTGATACAAAAAAAAATCATTCCATATCCAAAGAAACCTTTTCAGGAAGAGACATTCCCAACACAAACATAGGTAAATCATTTTGAAATATTCAGTATACACTCACAAAAATAAGGATAGAGCAGCTGCTTCCAACAAATGTACTAGAAATATGTCTTAAAAACATTTTACAAGCTTAACATGGTCAAAGAAAATATTTAATGAGCTCTCAGTGTTTCATTACACTTAGATCTCCTTTAAAATCATGTAACTAACAAATATCACCTTTGCCCTGTTGAGAACAAATCACATTTTATCACGAATACTTTCAAAAGTTCTTAAACAGTGGTCCTGGAGCTCACCTGCAGAGTTGTGAAGGTTCCTGTTGAAAGTATAGAGTTTTGTTAAAAATACTGAAATTCTGGAGGTGGGATCTAGGAATCTGGAATCTAAACAAGCTTCTAAAGTTTTTTTATGCACACTAAAGTTTAAGAATCACAGTGTTAGACTGAGTACCTTGTTATATATTAAGGTGGGAACCATTGTCTAACTGGCTTTCTCTTCTCCAGCCCTTAACCACTGTCCCCTGTCCTTTGCATAGATTTTTGTCCTCATGTCAGAACTTTTCTTATACTCTTGTGCCTTAGGAGGGAAAGCAAAGAAACAGTCATTTGATATGTAGTTAGGATGATCAAACATTCTGCAATTTTACCTAACTTCACACCTTAGGAAAAGTCCCCTCACTCAGATAACTGAGAGCTTTTTATCTTTTGGTGTTCCAGGTCCTTCTGCTTCTATTCTGTGAAGTCTCTTGACTGTCCTCTGTCCCTGACTTCTTAGAGCCTTATTATATCATGCTATTAAGTTACCATTAGATCTTTAAAACTGGATTCCCTAAGTCTTTTAGTTATTTTTCCCTTTTAAGAAACACAAAGGGGTTCATTGATCCACTAATAATTAGTCAGCACCATTTAACCTAGAACTGAAGTTGTAGCACTTCCTTATTTTAAAAAAGCAGCAGCTTATGGTCTCACCATGGGCAGCCTGCCCTTCACCAAATCCTCTCTTAGAAGTCAGTATTTGTTTCTTCTACAGATAAAGGGAATCCAAGCATTAGGTTTCTTTTATTCTTCCTTTTCTTCCCCTCTTCCTACTAATTAATGCTTCACTGGAACTTAGAAACACTTAAATACTTATTTAATCAGTTTCTCTTCTACCATTGGCTACTTTTCCATGTCTGGACTGTGCCTCTCTCTTCCTACCTTTCAAACTGTCTTGCTAGAAAGCCTCTTTGGACCTCAAGGGGCCCAAGTTAAAATTCTAGACACCCCAGGGCTGGAGATGTGGCTCAGCGGTAGCGCGCTCGCCTGGCATGCGTGCGGCCCGGGTTCGATCCTCAGCACCACATACCAACAAAGATGTTGTGTCTGCCGAGAACTAAAAAATAAATATTAAAAATTCTCTCTCTCTCTCTCTCTCTCTCTCTCTCTCTCTCTCTCTCTCTCTCTCCTCTCTCTTTAAAAAAAAAAATTCTAGACACCCCAGGGAATACTTGCAACCAGTACTCATTAAATGTCATTAAACAGCTAAAATTTTGCATAGGGAATTCTCACTTAGGTTTATCACAGAAAAGTGATAATTAAAATGGAAAGGAGGAATAGAAACATAAGAGAATTATCTCCACACTGTAGTCTGCATGCACTATTCATGATACTTAGGTGTGTCATGATTCACTGATTAGATAATAATACCCTTGGAATCTTTAACAACTCGATTTCTCTTTTTTGATAGAAGTTATCATTTTTTTCTGAATATGATGTTTTTATTATGCATTATAGAAAGAAAATTCTGATGATTTGGATAAACATGAAGAAACAGATCACTTGTAAATCCATCTCTGAGGGATAACATGGTTTTCATTCCAGAATTTTTCATGCATTGTTAAGCATGTACACACAAATACGCACACACATAAACATTTTAGAAAAAATAGAAAAATAGATTATATTCATTTTAATGGTATTTCTTAGCTTTGATTTATTTATTTTTGGTAATTTTTTATTTGTTCATTTTAGTTATACTTGACAGTAGAATAAATTTTGACATATTATACATACATGGAGTATAACTTTCCATTCTTGTTGTTTTACATGATATGGAGTTACACTGGTTGTGTATTCATATATGAACATAGGAAAGTTATGTCTGATTCATTCTACTATCTTTCTCATTCCCATATGGCTCCCTTCCCCCCACCCCCACCCCTGTTCAATCAGGTAAACCTCCACTCCTCTCCCGCAACCCCATCTATTGTGAGTCAGCATTAACATATCAGAGAGAACATTTGGCCTTTGGTTTGGGGGTGATTGATTTATTTCACTTATTATGATAGCCTCTAGTTCTATCCATTTACCAGATTATATTCATTTTTATAACTGACATGATCTTTTCCATATCCATAAATATTTACCTATATTATTATATGGAACACTGCATAGCATTTCACTGTATGAATTCATCATGATGTGTGTAACCAATTCCCTAATATTGAATATTTCAGTTTATTTCTACTTTATAACAGCCACCAATGATGCTATAAATAAAAATTTTTCTATTATATCTTGGTAAGATTTTCCAGTTACTTTCTTAGTATGAATTCCTCAAACTTAAGCTTGCAGGTCATTGTATTTGCACATTTTTAAGACTTTCATATTAGCCTTCAGAATGTTTGAAACAATTTAATTTCAGTAATAGGTACTCTTTGGTGATTCTTTCAGACTGAGACCAGAAGGAGAATTGTATTTGATATGTTAAGCCACGTTATCAAATGGCCAAGGGAAATGTTGTTCTACCTGGCTGGTTTACTTTACATTTCAAACTTTGCAGCATTGGAGAGTTTATTATATTTATATTATAGGCAGCATTAATTTTATGAATTAATTAGTGCTTGCTGGTAATACGAGAGTGACGCAGCAAATTCCAGATTTTCCTGAGGATAAAGTTTTGCTAACATCCTGTCTTTCCTCTTTGTTTTTTTGATGATGATTTATTTTATTAATTTAGCTTCTCATCCTCAAGTGAAATGTGGATTTTATAGCACAGATCATTCATTGTATATTCTTAAATGGCTTCTAAGGATTTACATGTTCTAAATACAGTCGACGGTAAAGCACTCAGTCTACTGCCTTAATTATTCATGTTTGGGAGAAGCTTTCAGACAAACGTCTGATTTTCCTCTTCCACGTGAGTTGTTGTCTCAGTACATTTTACACAAGGGAAATGAAGCAGAAAATGTCGGAACTTGGTGAAAACAAATCCCAGGTGCACAGGAATAAAGAAGGGTAGAGGCAAAGGAGAAGCATATGGAAGAGGAGCAGAAAGGAACAGACGCCAGACGGAAGGAGTCAATGGAAAAGGCTGCCTAGGGTGTAGAAATGGAAAAGTCAAATTGTGGGGAGAGACCTTTCCATTTCTCAAAGTAGAAAGAATTCCAGTATGAGCACGAGTCACATGAATATGGAGGGGTTTTTTATTAGTCACTGGATCCATTTTTTTTTCTACCAGAAACATTAAGAATTATTGACTATAATAGGGATGGAAAAAGTGATCAATTCCAGTGTATATGCCATGCCCCAAGTCTTGAGATTATAAATGTGAAAACAGATAAATGGCTGACTACTGCCTTTCCTCAAAATTGCCACCAAAATACCCTCCCACCCTATATGATGGCTCTCAAAAACGGGAAGTCAGATTTTTAGTGAATTCTACTATGAAGTTCACAGTAGGTTTATACACTATGGAAATAACCAACCAATAAAAATGAATTGTTAGAATCATCAATTATATTTCTAGAATATTCTGACATAATTTTCCCCTATTATTTTTCAGGTCCCATTTGGAAGCCAGTTCTGACCAATGGAAGCGTCTGCACCTCTCCCTTCAGGAACTGCTGGTGTGGCTCCAGCTGAAAGATGATGAATTAAGCAGGCAGGCACCTATTGGAGGCGATTTTCCAGCAGTTCAGAAGCAGAATGATGTACACAGGGTAGGACATTTTTAACCCTAGTGCCTTATACATAGTAAGCATTAAGTGACTACTTTAAAATTAGTTTTGTTCAAAATTAAGTTGAGTCCAAGGGTCAATTATAAATAATGCACACCATTATATTTTAAATGTCAAAGGCACCCACATTAATAATACCCTTTAAGAAATTGCCCATATCTTTTGGCTATTTTTAAAACCTTTTTATCATGGAAAACATTGAACATTTACAAAAGTAGACAGAATGTTGTAATAAATACTCATGTATTCATCAGAGATCAACAGTCATCAATTCATAGCCAGGCTTATTACATCTATGCCTCCTCTTCTTCCCCCATTATTTTGAAGCAGATCTTAGGCATATAAACCCACTGCGAACTACAATAAAGTGACAATTAGGCATATGTCACTTTATTCATAAATATTTCAGGAAGTGTCTCAAAAAAGATTGTACCATTAATATGTGCTAATAATTATAATAAAAAGAAACAGATGGGAAAGCAGAGAGCTACAAAAGTTCTTAAGTACTGAAAAAAATGTATCTCAAGAAGATATGGGTTAACTCTTCATAAGTAACCAGGGTACTACTATTGTGAAAAAAAATCAGTAGTTGCAAAATATTGAATGTTCAGTAAGTATTAAAATTTTTTCTCTCATACAGTCAAAATTTGTTATTTTCTTGTTTTGTTTTAAATGAGAATTGAAATGAGAGCCACACATTGCATTTGGATAATTTATCTCTCAAATTCTTTCCCTTTTTTTTCAATAAGTTATAAAGTAACCAAGTTTCCCTGTATATTATACCCAGTTTCCTCGATGGTTACTTCGTACATAACTGTAATAAAATTGCTATTGTCATTTCAACATGCAATCAATATAAAAATGTGTTTCCACAGCACATCTTAAGTCATCTTAGCTATATTCCAAGGGCTCAGTATCCATAAGTAGCTAGTGACTACCTACTGAATGTGGCTAGTGACCTACCTATCCGATCATAATCAGGTTTGGCTTTTTTTTTCAAGACTGCTTCATATATGTTAGTGTATTCTTCTATCATCAGGAGACACATAATACCTTGTTTTCTCTTTTGTGTATAATTTTAGCAGCTGTTAATGATTACTTGCTAGAAGTTGCAATGTGCTAATTGCAAATTTCTATCATTCCATTTTCCTTTTTTTATCTGGAAAATATGAGAAAATAATCTTTGTATATTCTTATGGGATAGGGAGGATACCCAGTGTACTATTTGAGTACCCAGTGTACTATTCATATGGGATAAGGAAGATAAATGTTTGTATTGTACTTTGACAATTTTAAAAAATAATGATTTGGTTACTAGCATTCTCCAGCAGTAATCAGTTGTTTCTTTTTTTTTTTTTTTTTACGTTTCTATCTGCTCTTCTAGGCTCTGAGTGAGAAAGGCAGAGATGTGGCCTTGCTCACTTCTAAGGCCTATAGCCTAGCAAAACATCTGATGTAGAATGGACACTGACAGTAAGTCTTTTTGAAATGAGAATAAAAGACACACGAACAGAAATGAATAGCCAACCAAATAAATTATTACCAAATAACAAAAATTTGATAAAATTGCACCCCTTTTGTATGTTCAGTACTTAAAGGAATATCTCTATGGAGACTCAGCCAAAGGTGGCATCTCGAAGAAAGGTCAAGGGTTTCCATTATTCCAAAGAAGGGAATATAGAAGATTACAAAAGGGGAAGTGAACATGTAAGAAGACCCAGGGGTCTTTGCAAAAGAATGCCCAGAAAACTGCCAGTTTCTCCCTTAGCTATTTCCTTTTATATAAATCAGAATATCTTTTGTCATTTTATTTTTTATTAGTTCATTTTAGTTATACATAATATTATGGTTCATTTTGTCATAATTATACAAGGATGGAATATAATTTGCTCTAATTTAGTCCCCAGTACTTCCTCTTTTCCTTCCATCCTCCCTATTCACTTTCCTCTATTCTATTCATCTTTCTTCTCTTTTTAGTTTTTTTTTAACTACCGTCTCTTGGATATACATAAAGTTGTGATTCACTGTAGTGTATTCATATAGGTACAAAGGAAAATTAGGTCAGATTCATTCCACCACTCTTCCTTTGTCCCATTCCTTCTCTCTTCCCCTCATACCCTTCCTCTATCCCACATATCTCCCTTCTATTTTCAAGGATAATTAAGAATCTTAAGTTAGCTTTTATAGTGTGATAAAATTAAACACTGCTATATTTTTAAATGTTATTTGAATAAATAGTCAAAACAATGGTATGTATGCAGAAAATATTCATTGAGAACGGTGAACATTTTAAATAGAAGACATTATATGATATGGTGAAATGAGATTGAATTTCTGTAAAAATCTGTAATTTTAATCTAGTTCCAGAAACCAAAGAAAATGAATCATTTTACAAGTGCACCAGGAATCAGGAGATTGAGACTAGTAATATTCGTCATAAATTTTGATTGCCATCACTACTTTGTTCAGCAACTGAAAGATGAGGATATGTTACAAATAATTTTCATGTTCCCTTTTAGCCAGTATTTTATTATAGATACTATTTTGATATCCCTGGTTATTGGCTTTGGTAGCTTTTTAATAGTGGTAAAACGTTTATACTTAAAACTCTCATACTGAGAGAGTTTTTTTCATTTATTTGACTCAGGAATTTCACCTCATGATGTGATTCAGGGAAATGTACATGCTAGAGTAAGGGTAACATGTACCAGAGTTAAATAATCCTTTCTTGATTCATGTGCTCACTCAGGTGTGCTCACCTATTACTTTTCTTTGACCTAACAGGACTTCTAGCTCATTGATAACTCTGTGTTTTACACATTACTTCCAGTCCTACTTCATGTTTACCTACCTCCAACTACAACTTAGATTTAATCATCTCACATTTTCCTGTTTTCCAATGCTCTCAAACCTTTTTTTTTTTTAATCGTTTTGTTGCTACAATCTATAAAACCTTAAAACTTGGAGGATCTACATATTTTCTGCTAACCAGGCAACATGACAGCAAATTGGCAAGGTACCTTTTCAGAGTGACCAACCTCCAGCCTTCAGTTGTTACCACATCCATGGGTCAGTTTACCTCCAAACTATTTTGCAACTCTCTACTACTGTCTTCACCATAGTTACAAAATCTATTTCTCTTAACCTTTCTGCATCTGTTCTTACCACCCCTACACTGCAATCTCTACATTTCACTCAGACTAGTCTATGTAAAAATGTAAATTGAATTACATCAGTCTTCATCTTCACACTCTTTGGTGGCTTCTCAATCCCCTTGGAAAAAGGCCAAAATCTCAAGTTAGAGGCATAAGGTCTTCTGTGGCTGGTTTGAACTCAGCCTTTTCTTTTCTTACTGTTCTTTCCCTTGCTGGTAGAACACCAGTCATACTGTCTTGTTTTGTTTTGTTTTGTTTTGTTTAAGTTCTCAATATTTCTCTCAGGTAACATTTTGAACATACTGGTCCTCTGTCTGAAACCCTTTCTACCCACACCTATTCCCTCATAATGCCCACATTATCATCTACTAACCCTTCACATCTTGGCTCAGTCATTATGCAAACTTTCGTGTAATGCCCACATTTTACCAAATCTAGCTTTTATACACTATCATAACTCTGTCTACCTTTCCTTGTATGACTTAATTATTCTTTGTCATTGTGCATATGTGTGATTGTTTGATGAATGTCAGTCACCCTGCATATACCACATACTCCAAGAACCTTTTTTTGGTGAGGGTGAGGTGTCATTTTTATACCTACAACTTTACATATTGCCTAGTACATGGTAGACAATACATAATGGAAAAAGAAATCAAGGAAAAAAGAAAGGAGAGGGAATGGGAAGAAGGAAAAATAAATAAGTGAATTAACATTAACCTTTTTCCTTCTCTGGTCTACCAACAACAAAGGCAAGGAAAGAAGGAATAGTGATGTTCTTTCCTTACCTACAGGGTTTTCTGTTTATTCCCAACTAAGCATCTTTTTGTAAAGTGTGTAGAGTTACTTTGATGCATGTTGTTTTTATTTATAGTCTGGCCCAGTGATCTCATGTGTCTCTTTTGGTATCTTTAAGGAAAATTCTTGTCATAAAGTGTCTTACTCTCCTTTCCTCAGAGGGCATCATCACTCCTGAATGCCAATGAGAGAATAATTTAGCACTGATTGTATTCAGTTCTGTCACATTGATGCAGTAGCCTTTTCATAGCTATAATGAAAGGGTCATCTGGTTAGTGATACACTTGTTAGCTGTGGACAAAAAGAACAAAAGAAAATCCTTGAAACTGGATCATTCCATCCAATTTTCTGAAGTCCATTAGAAAGAGAAAAAGGAAACACAATCAGGATAAAGCTCCCTCAAGATCTAGTCATTTACAGATATTGTACTTTACTTTTATTAGACTTTTGTTTTACTTTGATTTTTATAGGATTATAAATTATCTGGCTCTCTGTGTTTCTTGATTCAGTTGTTGTTTATATAGAATGTATGGTATCAAGATGGGTCACTTGTAATCAGAAACTTATTCCTCATGTATTTGCAGTGTCACCTTTTTAAAATCATTTGCTTACAATCTGTTGTAAATTATTGGTGCCCTTGGTTTTTGCTTTTTACGGGAATACATATCCCATTAAGATGTCAAAAGTTGAAACTATAATCAAACGCTATTCAGATTTGCTTTTATTTGGTATAAATCGGAATTTTTTTAAAAAGATCATTTACATTTTCTTTGGATATCATTTCATATTAATGATGAAAGTTGATAGTAAGATGTCATATTTCTTATTCTGTTTTCTTCAAGTGAAAATATATAATCAGTCTCAGTTTCTGTGGTAGAAAGATATATGATTTTCCTGTAGGTAATTCTAAGATAGTCCATACAGGGACCGTAGTCTCACTCCTCAAAGCAATTTTCACACCCAGGAGAGTGGATCTGTGTTCCCCAAACCAGCTGGGCAGCATAACAACTACAACTGAATGGCTCTCAAGACTAATTAATAAAATAATGCTCCATATGTGGTGAAGTGTTATAAATAATTAAAGCTCAAATGTGCCTTAGCAAATATAAACTGACCAATTTTTATATCTTTCGAATATATTATCCTGGCTTTTACAGTTCCTCATTACTTGCCTCACTAGACTGACTCGTTTTCAATTAGTGAGTATTATTCTGGTCCAGATATATTTTTAAAACTGACTTCCTTTGTTTTACTTGAGCAGTCACTAAAGTGATATTTATTACTCGTCTTCTTCTGTGATTAAAATAGAGACAGGCTTAAAGGAGCAAATCATAGTAGGGAATTTCTAAGGAAAACTGTAATAAACCATGAGCTTATTTCATTCCTTTCTTCTTATCCCAAATCCAAAAGGGGATTAGGTCTTGATTATAAGAATGCTGTAGGTAATGACTTTTTATTTACATTTTTACTCGTGAAATTGTTTGTCATTAGGTTTTTATCTTTCAATTTAAAAATCT
Organism: Urocitellus parryii; assembly: GCF_045843805.1. Taxonomy (NCBI): domain Eukaryota; kingdom Metazoa; phylum Chordata; class Mammalia; order Rodentia; family Sciuridae; genus Urocitellus; species Urocitellus parryii. The sequence goes on from NC_135547.1 coordinate 106,665,001, forward strand.
CTATAATCCCTTCCCTAGAGACCATTAAGGACACCTTCAAAGCTTCCCAACATTTTCTGGTTAAGATTTAGATGGAAGTAATCAATACATACATTATTAAAACAGTGGACAGAAAGCCATTATTACTTGGATGCTGTTGACAAATGAAAAGGCTTGAATAAAGTAGTTTACTTGTTCATTTGTCAGGTCATATATTATGCATGTTCGATTTCTTCAGAAGTCACCATGAAGTGAGGCAGAGGTTCAGAAATTCAATAAAATTATCCTGAAATCATGTTGTAGATTATACATTTATTTAAGCTAATTCTATTATCAATGCTGGCCTGCTTGCTTTGGGTACATTTTAGTACATATGGTAACTACATGAGTTCTCTGTCTTTTCTTTACACAGAAATAGAAAATGTCTGTGGGTGCCATTTGTGAATGTTAAGATTTAATTCAGCTCTGTGTTAAGAAAAATGCAGTCTCCCCTATCACCTCTGAAAAACAACAAAAGGTTGTGATAGAGTAATTCATTCCAACATTCAATGACCTGGCCTCTTGGAGTTTCTAAACTCCAAAACAAGTTTGGCTCCCCTGTAAATTTCATTTTTAGTTACGAGTGTTCTAAGATGTCTTCTTAGCTATGTTGGAGGAAATAGACATCTTTTTGATCTATTCTTCATCACTAATAGCGGAAATTATACTTGCATAAGTGTGATATCCTATGCAGTCATATTTAGGGATGCTGAATAGAAGAGACGTAAGACTTATTTTTAGACCTGCATTTCTAGGCATTTGAGGAAAACTTCTAAAAAGTAGCTGTGTCATCAAAAATGTAAGAATGGAGTCTAATGCTGCTATTCTTTAATGAGTATAACAAGATGAAAAGTGAACAATTTACAAATTGATTTCTCTACCAAAGTTTTCTTTTTACTTTGTCAAAATATTTTGATATCTTGACAAATACTTTGAAAATAATATTTGTATAGTGTTTTGCCTTCACAAAGCACTTTATTCCTTTAATTACAAGTGAACCCCTGATCTGTTTTTCTTCCTTTGCTCAGAAAAATTATATAACTAAGATTCTGAGGACTTATTGATCCTTTCAGGAACTATTTATTGAGTGTCTTTAGCAGGGGTTGAAGATATAGTAGTAAACAAAACAAGTCCCTGCACCCATAGTTGTTCAATTTTAATATGGGATATACATTGTAAAACCAATACATTAATATGTAAAATAATGCCAGATAGTAGTAAGTGCTATGAAGAAAAATAAATAAATGAAGCCGGGACAGAGAAATACTGGGGTAATATTTACCTATCTGAGAAGGTCACATTTGGTCAGAGATCTGTGTGAGTGAATGAGCCAAGCAAAGACCTTTGGTGAAGAGCATTCAAGGCAGAATGTGCAGCAAATTCAAAACCCCGAGTACAAGAACAGATTGGGAGTATTCAAGGAAAAGTGAGATGGGCAGTGTTCCTCAAGGGAAATAAGAGCAGGCTACTACATAGACACAGACAGAGAGAAAAACAAGCCAGATAGTTAATGGTCTTGTAGGCCTTAGTTTGGAGGTGGATTTTAATCTGTGTGTGATGAGACATAACTGAAGGGCTCTCAGCAGGGATGATGTGACATGATTTATTGTGTTTAGGAGTTGACTCTGACTACTGTACACAGAATTGACCAGAAGGGGCAAAACTGAAAGCACAGAGAAAGTTGGGAGGGTGGCAAAGTCATCTAGGAAGGAAATGACAATGACTTGGACCAGAGTGGAAATGATGGATATGGTAAAATATTATTTGAATCAAGAAATATTTTGAAGGTTAAGGAGATAATTCTTAACATAGATGGGATGTGGGGTGCAAGAGAAAAAGAAAAGTGAAAGGTAACTCTGAGGTCTACAGTTTGCATAAATAGGTAACTGTTAGTGCCATTTATGGTTATGAGAAAGACTTGAAAAAGATCATGTTTGAAGATATGTGCTTAGAGCAAATCAAGGGTTCTGCTTTTGGATTATATTGATAGACAACACAAATGTGTATGGTATTTACACTTGACATTCTCATATTTTGTCTGAGCCTCTCAGGAACAGATATAAATTAATTTGTCCCCTGGATTTTCTGTTAATCCATTCATTTGTACTATCACTTCCAGATTTTAGGGTTTAGGCTAAATGATCTAAGACCTAATTCTCTAAATGGTCATGGGAACAGATAAAGATGTTTTTAGTGATTCTTCGAGGTAAGTTCAGAGCTTAACAACTTTATTGTCAGTAGGAAGTGACTTCCCCAGCGGTTGTTGGAAACAGCCCAGTCCTAGGACTGAGAGTCAAACAGCTGTTCAAGATGCTATGCGGGCACTAAATTATTCTTCCAAAATATCACAGACCTGCAAGCAGCCTGGGCTCTATTCTAGCCCATGTCCTTGGTCTCAGAGAATATAACTTTCATCTTAAAAGACTCCCAGAAAACTAAATCTTAACAAGGAGTTTGTTTGTTAAACAAATTCTTCCACCAAACACACAAAAATGTTTCCTCACTGAGTGTAATTAGACATTTTTTAAAAAATTAAATTCAGCCTTGAAATATGACCATTCTTCAGCTTTACTTCAAATTGATTAACCCCATTTAAAAATTAATTCTTTGGTTCATGTGGTTGACCATCTGAAGCAATGGCTACATGTTTCTGATATTACATTCCCTTATCTTCACTTTTACTAAATAGTGGAGTAAAAAAATAAGATGGAAACTTTGTATCACCTTATTTAAAGATGACTATGTAGTCAAAGACGGATGCTAGAAGTTGGGGATAATTGTTACTAAGTGTATGTAATGTTTCAGTCATGGAAGAAGAATAAGTTCTAGAGATCTGCTATACAGCATAGAGTATAGTTAGAAATACTGATGTTGGCACTTAAAATTTTACAAGAGGATAGATCTCATGTTAAGCATTATTATAATTTTTTTGTGTGGTGCTGGGGATTGAACCCAGGGGCTTATACATGTGAGGCAAGCACTCTGCCAACTGAGCTATATCCCTAGCCCCTATTACATTTTTTTAAAAGATGATTTTGACCTCTACTTTTCAGCCTACATGCCCATTTTCACAACTTCTCTAATGGTAGCTATCCCCAATGAATGTGGAAAGCTTGGTCTTTTGGATTTTGTTCTGTTGCCTCTTTCTTCACATTTCTTTATTTCATGAACCCTTATCAATTTATTTAGATTCTTTGAAGCAATATTCCTGTCACCATGTCACATACCACACTTCTAGATCCTTGTCCTTTTTAAGTGGTTTTGAATTAATTGATCATTGATTGTCCCCCCCAAGTTAGCATTTGGTAAAATATTTTTATGTGTTTTAGACTCCATAAATATGATGGCTCTTTAAAATGAGGAGGATCATTATGGTGACAGAATTGTGTTCAACAACCCTTTTACTAGACATAGACACAAAATAGGATGCATGTAGATGAGGTAGAAATAATATGGGAACCAGAATGATACTATAGGATGACAAAACTATTAAATACTGATCAAATTACAGATATGACTATGTTAATGTCCTTGCCTATGTCTGCTCAGTGACCATTTTTTGAATGAATGGAATAATTGTGTCATTCTAAATTTTAGGGTCCATCTAGTGCTCTTTCATCTAGCAAATGTTGCAGATCAAAGAAAAACCCCCAACCAATAGTTCAAATCATGAAACTTGTGAGTATTTGGACATAAACATCTCCTTTAAGAAACTACTGGGTTGAAAAAGGCAGAGCTAATAGAACCACCTCTTAAGGAAATTCCAGGAAATAACTCAAAGGTTACACTCAGCTTTGTATATAGAACTTAAGAGTAAGCCCAGAATAAGAACTCTCTATTTTTCCCAATGGGCAAACTTTTTTTTTTCCCTCTAATGATTCACAAAACAAGATTTTTAGATGAAATAACAAAAAAGAAGATATGCACACACATAAACCTAAGGCTTTCAGATGAAAGCCTTGTTTTGCTTCTAAATAAAACTGGCCTATCTATATAGCACATTCTGGTTTTCTAACTGGATATTCTGATTTTTTTATTCAAGAATATTTATTGAGAATCTACCATGTGCCAAGCTATGACTATGATTTTTATCATTAGTAATGATGTGCAGCAGAGACCATTTTAAGCTGCCACCTTATTAACGGGTCTCTGGCCAATTAATGATCTAAATACGTTGACGGTAGAGTTTTAGAACTGAATATTCAAACTTGAATAAGGTGGTTAAAAAGCTTGACATTCTACAAAGAAAAGTGCAAAGGCTCAAAGAGATTTGGTGACCTTTTCAAGATCACTGTGGCCAGGTTCTGGCCCAGACCAGACTTAGACCTCAGGGCTCCTGCCACTCAGGACTGTATTTTTTTCATCACTCCAACCAGGCTTGCAAGATGGTTCTGTCAAGTTCCGTTTCTGAATACGGGAATCATATACAGTCATTCTATCAGATTTCATTTTGATTAACACAAATAGAAGTTTGTGGGCTGGGGATGTGGCTCAAGCGGTAGTGCGCTCACCTGGCATGCGTGCGGCCCGGGTTCCATCCTCAGCACCACATACAAACAAAGATGTTGTGTCCGCCGAAAACTAGAAAATAAACATTAAAAATTCTCTCTCTCTCTCTCTCTCTCTCTCTCTCTCTCTCTCTCTCTCTCTCTCTTTAAAAAAAAAAACAATTAGAAGTTTGCCACTTCAGTGGGATTATAGGATTATAGGTAAAATTTAGCTCCAGGGAAAGTACATGATTGAAATACATCTGTGATTTATTCTCGTCCATCATAAAAGGATCCTGTATCCCCTGTCCCTAGAGGAAAGAAAATAGTTTTTCTACCTCTAATGTCAGTACCTAGGCCCACAGTGCTCGTCTTGTCCCTGTCTAATTGAGGTACCTTAAATACCTTAAATAAGTCTATACCTCACTCTTCATCCCTTCCACACGTGGTTCTGAGCTATTTCTATTTATGTCATTATTAGTTTTTGGTGATATATATATATCTTTTTATTTTCTGGAATCAATTCCTTGATTCTTCTCCATTATTTTCAGGTATTTTTAAAGTTTCTGATTTGCTTCATATCCATGAGATATTTCTACTTGCATAGTTTCAAAATTACTATGATTCAAAGAGTCTTTGTTTTGTTTTGCTATCAGACTGGCTTAGGAATTTCAACATTTGGATTGAAAGTATCCAATCAATCAATGGCCTTAAGTACACCCTAATTTATCTATACCTCAATTTTCTTTGGAGTAACATTCACAATATAAAAAAAAATACACCAAAAATGTATGTACTTAACCAAATGATTGACTCTTTAAAGATACATATCAAGTCCTTAAATTTTCCCTACCTTATACATAATAGGTTTAAAATGAATAATTTTGAATGAATTAATTAATAAGGAATCAGTCACCCATTTGGCCAGTATTTATAATCTGTGAGCAATAACCATCAAATAATTTAACATTCAAAATAAATTGATTTACTTTGGGATTTACCATTACCATAACATCATAAGGGCTTCATGTAATTTTTTAAACCTTAGGAAGCTAAAGAATACCAGGTATTGTGGCCCACACCTGTAGTCCCAGAAACTGAGGAGGCCAAGAAAGGAGGATCATAAGTTCAAGGCCAGCCTCAGCAACATAGCAAGACCTCCCTCAAAATAAATACTAAAAAGGGCTAGGGATATATTTGAGTGGTAAAAATACTAGGCTCAATCCCCAGTATAAAAAAAAATCTAAAGAAAAAACATCAATTCAGTAAGCCTATTTTTTCTCATTTATACAATAAAATATTATTTTATTTACACAGAGGTGCTCTAAATTTTTACTAATTGCTTCTAATTCCTCCACATACCTATTGTAAACCCTTGGGTCTATTTTGGAAAACTGAAGAGAAAGGTATGGAGAAGATGATATTTAAAGAAAATAATTGTAATTATTTAAGGAAGTAATTACCTTAACATTTGAATATTGATATCTAAATATTGTAAAACTATGTTCTGTTATGTGTATGGGAGAAGTTATCCTTATACAATAACTTTTTATATCATAATATGAACAAAATTAGTTGTCTGATAAAATATTAACCATAACCTAAAAGAGAAAAATCAATGTTGTATATGTACATGCATTTTCCCAAACCTCATTCAACATAGTCTTTCTTTGAGAAACAAGGTGCTTATTATCAAGGTGCATTGAATGTTCATATTTTTGTTTAAAAGTGTCTCCATCTTCCATTCTCTTAAAATGCGATATATTAGAGCATGAAGTTCATGGTAAGTTTTTAGATGCTGAAATTTTGATCTTTCATTATTTTAATACAGAATCTTTTCCTTAACTATATTTATTTATCTCTCATGAAACTCCATGCTGCAAGGACCACTGCTAGCCATTGCCTAAAATAGTGTTTGTACATAATAGGTGCTCAAAATTTGCTGACTAAATAAATGGAGAATCTTTCATATAACCATGTTTAATATGACACATTATTGCTTATTTTTCACATAATCACAAACATTATAATATTCTTTATCCTCTCATTTTCATGAAGCATTTCTTCCCTTTTTTCTGTGTTTTCACCCTTTTAAAAAATTTAGTCTAAATTGTACTAAATTCTGAAAATATAATCATGTAACCTTCTCTTCCATCTACTTTCTTTTCTTAATTTCAAGCAATGATATGAAAATAATGGTGCTTATGTCTTTGTAATGACAGAAATTCCTTTGTCTTTTTGTTAAACTCATTTTAATCCTCAATGAGTCATATTTAAGAAATGAACTGTGCAGCTGTGGTGGAACTAAGTCCTTGGCAACAACTCGAGGGACAAACAAGTGGTCTCTCACAATGGATGGCCCTTCGCCTCAAATTATTTAATTTTTAGTTTCAACAATGGAATTGTATCAAATAGTATCTTGGGCATTTTAAGTTTGATGAGACCTTTAAGATGCATTTCCTTATTTTACAGACCTTCCCCCCCCCCAAATTACCTCTACTTTCTCCTGTCCAGTTTTTCAATATATCTTTTTCTATTTGCAATTACCAACTATCTTGGTTTTCTGAGAACTGCTCAATTTTCCTGGAACTGTTCTGGTTTTAACGTTGGAGGTTCATATCCTGAAAACTTCAGTGCTAGGTTACCCTATTGCTAGCTTCTGTCATTCATTCTAAGTTCAAATAATTCTTATCCTAAAAAGAGCATTCTTCCTTTTCTTATCCTCTATCTTCTTGTCCTATTGTCCTCTTTTTCTTATCAGAAAAAAATAAGGTAGTTTTCACTGGAAATACCTACTTCTTCCTCTCCTTCCTTGGCTAATTCTACTTCTTAGACTATTGCCCTCTATTAAACCGCTCTTACCAAGTCCAATGAACACTTTTCAGTGCAGATCTGGCTTGACCTCTGTGTGTCATGATTGCTCACTCTTGGTTTCCTTCTTACTATTCCAAACTGTCACTCTCTTCAATAGTTCTGTATTCCTCATTTACCCCACACTCTCCACCTTTCCATTATTTTTCGTTCTTTTGAGATTCTATTTTTATCTCTACTCATTAAATGTTGATATATAGGCACTCAGTATATATTATCTGAATGAGAGAATGACTCCTGAATTTCCTTTTCTTCTCTCCAGTGACTTTATCATTTCCTTGTGGAATGAATCTTACCTCTCCAAGTTGAACATATCATGTCCTGTTACTCTGTTTCCTATACAGGATTCTCCCTTAGGGTCAAGCTTTTATATTAGTATTTATTAATTTTATCCTGAATACACATGAGATATTTGTATCAGAGCCAAATTTCTTTTAAATACTCTATAGTAAATATTGTTTTCCCCCTCTCCTCTGCCTAAAGAAACTTGACCCAGTGGTGACATGATGAATGTTGATAAAATATTTCCTGTTTGAGTGGCTGCAGAGACCATAAACAAGAGCCTAGTAAATTTCTACTTGCATGAAAATTTTATTTTTCTCTGTTTATAAAGGAGAAGGATGCAGGTGTCCTTCTCTTCCTGAAAGATTCTCATTGGAAGCATATGGGGCCTGAGTCTACTTCCAGCTTCTCAAGGAACCAGCTAGCTGCCCCATGTGTCTCACATTTCTCAGTCTAAAAATGTCTCAAAGGTCTAGGCTTCATATTTTTTGAAATGTGATTACCAAGAGAGATAGCCACTCTAGTCTTTCAGACACCTTGGAGTTTAGCCAGGGAATCTGCTCTGGGGTATATTCACTTGGCCCTCTTGGATCATAGAAATTAACTAGACAAATGGTTACAGATCTAATTCACATTGTATGGGAAAGTTCTCAGGAGGCTAGAGCCTTTTGTAGGAAAGTTTATTTTCTCATACTTTGTCTCACTGTACCCACTGTTTACACATCTGCTCAGAATAAAAACTAGGAGTCCTTCTTGTTTCTTCTTCTCACTTCTCTAAAGCATCTATCTGCTCACCAGATCCCCATATCTCTATTTTCTAAACATTTCCCCATTCTCTCCCTGTTTTCTTTCTCCCTTGGCACCCCTGCCCTTGGTCACATTTTCATATTCTGTCACTGAATTCTTGCAATTGTCTCTCATTGTTTCTCTGAATCCATTTCTGCCCTTCTCAGATATACAATCTGTGTAGTAGTACTCGATTATCTTGGGGAAATATTATGTTCCAAGACCCCCAATGAATACCTGAAAGATAACTCTATATATACTGTGTACATTCCTTTATATACATACCTATGATAAAGTTTAACTTACGAATTAGGCACAGTAAGAAATTAACAACATAACTGACGTTAGAACTTAACTACTTCAGCCTGATTTAAAAAAAAAAAAAAAAACCTTTCCTTAAGTTGAAATTTTTCACCTTTTCACTTAAAGGAAGCACTTTACAACTTCCTTTTGTCATATCCAAATTGCTAATTTCATTGTTATTGCTCTTTGAGGCCATTATTAAGTAAAATAAAGGCTATTTGAACTCAAGTGCTATGGAAATCATGTCTGTCATTGTGAAAACTGAGACAACTAAGTGACTAACAGGCAAGTAATGTATACAACAACATGGATACATTGGACAAAAGGATGATTCACATCCCAGGGAGGATTAAACAGGACTGTACAATATTTCATCATGCTGCTGAGAACAGTGCACATTTACAACTTATGAATTATTTATTTCTGTAATTTTTCATTTACCCTTTCAGACTGTGGTCGACGATGGGTAACTGAAACTGTGAGAAGTGAAACCATGGGTAAGGGGAGAGTACTGTATTTATTTTAGGAAGATCTATTTGAAACATTCATATGCCTGTTCCATGCAGCTCTTAAATCCTTTCAAGGGATGCTAATTACCTATACCATAACACCTAGGCTTTTAGCAAACTATATATGGGCTATATTTCATAGAGAGGCTGAGCTTCAAATTTTACCTAAAAGATCTAATATACTGCCCAATAATGAGAGTGACTTGCTTCATCTCAGGGCATGTTCTCTCCTTGTTCTATATGTTCTAGAAACATGAGAATGCTTAAAGATCTTGGTACATGCTATAAAGATATTATGTCTATTATCTCTCTGTACTAGCACTTTCCTCTTCTTGGAATGTCCTATAACCCATTCTTCCCTGACTAACTCATGGCCATATTTTTGAATTCTGAATGATTACTATCTTCTCTGGGATGCTTTTCTGAGGTTGTATATACCAGTAGCACTTTCCACATTATATTGAAGTGATTCATATGTTTGACTCTTCCGTTATATATTTTAAGTTCTTAAATGAGAAGAACTGTTTTGCATTCAGCTTTGGATTTCCATTCTCTAATACAATCACTGATATACAATAGTTCAACAAAGGTAGCCATTATTTTATAATTAGCAGTATCAGTTGCCTCCTGTCAAATCCAAATGAAGAAACCAGGCAAAATGATAATTTTCTTGAAGTTAGGAAAATTAAATGTGGGAAAAAATACAGGATTACAAGAAGTGCATACACATACAGAAGCATAAACACACACATGCAGATTGCAATTGAAATATTAGAGATAGAATCAACCTTCTATGCAAGCAGAGTAAATAATCCACCTACCTAGTAGGATTTCAAGGACACAAGAATATCCTACAATACAGAAATTACTTCCCTATACACAGGCTGAATCCTAATATTCCATTTTGTGCAACTCCATTATTTTAGTTCAAATACCTTGCCTCTCTCAATTGAATTGTAAATAACTATGGAAGACGAATCATTTTGCAAAGTATAAGACAGGATTCTTTTGAATGATGAGTAACATGAAGATTGTATTGATAAACATTTCATACAATCCAGTCTGGAGCACTTCTGTATCATAATAGTATTCTGAAGTTTAAAGGGGGATAGTAGTGAGTTTTTTTCCCTACTGACAGAACATGCTCAAATTCAGTAGCAAACATTGCTAAAAATAAAGCAGATTTGAAAAAAAAAAGACATGCATATTGAAGCCCTAGGTCAGGGCAATTATTATTGCTGTTTTTGTTATATAAATATATTACCATTTATGCAATACTTAATATTTTATTAGCACCTTCACTTTTGAGATCACAGAACTTGGTCAATAACTTTCTTTAATGGTTTCATAGTATTTGTTAATTTAGTCTAGTCTTGCAGTACGCCCCACCATCCTCTTAGTACTAGATTATATATGAACTTATAGTTTTTTACTCTGATTCTAGTGTGTTAGGTTTCTGTGTTTTGTTGTTGTTGCTGTTTGGGGTTTGCTTGTTTGTGTTGGGGAGGTCAGTGCTGGGCATGAAATGTAGGGCCTTATGCATACTAGGCCACTGAGCTACACCTTCAGCCATATTGTTTTCTTTTTTGTTTTAGTAATTACCTGAAGGCAGAAACTATGGGTTCAGGTTTTTCTCTTAATCCCCTGTATCAAGGGAAATTATAAATTTGATATTAAAATTGATAGCTAGATTACATGGCCTAAAGACACCTAAGTCTATTGATTTATAGAAACTTCTTCCCACAATTACTACATCAGCTCAGAACACTTCTGCTTTTCAGAGAGGTCACAATGAATAATGTAATGGGTATTTTTTGAAAGTACTGACAGTTTTACTTAGCTTACTTTCAATATACAGTTTTAGTCACTGTCAGACATTTTGACAGAATTAACTGGTGATTATCAATTTGGATTCACTGTATACTTCAGTAAAGCCTTGGTACCTCCAAATAGTTCCAGCTTCCTGTTACACTTTGAATGTCCATTATTTTGGGTGTATTTAAATCCTCATTAGACATGTTTGGGTTTTTGCAATAAATACCTTGCAACTTTAGCTCTAAATTTTAAGTTTGACAGTCAGGTTATGTAAACAAAGTGCTCTTATCATAATGAGAGGGCATCAAGTATCTTGAAAGCTCCTCCTTCTCCCTCGAATAGTTTTACAAACACATTGGTTTCCTCATTAACAGAAAGACCCAATAACCTTCTTTGTTGATTTATGACTATCAGTTTACAAACAAAGAAGATAGAAATTGACCTGGGAGTTTCATAAACAAGTTCTGAGCACCCAGGATTAATTTTGAGAAGAATGCCACAAGCCAAATAAACATTTCTTTTCATCTCATTTCACAGGCCTTCAAGAGGGAATTGAAAACTAAAGAACCTGTAATCATGAGCACTCTTGAGACTGTACGAATATTTCTGACAGAGCAGCCTTTGGAAGGACTAGAGAAACTCTACCAGGAGCCCAGAGGTAATTGAATGTGGAACTGTAATAACATATTGATAGAAGGATCAGTGGTGACAGAGCAGCCCATCCATTCTTGCTGCCAGGGTCTGGATAGCTCTCATATTTTCCAGGTTAAACAGAATCAATTCAAATTAAACATGGATGTTGAAAAAGAACAAGAAATCATAAACCACCATGCATAAATCTGTTTGCACATCCATAAATAAACATTAAAAGAGATTAGTGATCCATTATTGGAACATTTAGAAAATAATAAACAAAAGAGTTTATCTGTGAGAATGAATTCTATTGTTTCAAAAACTACAAGCTAATTTTCAATTTAAGAGCCTGACTGAAGAAAATTAGAGCTTGTGGTGTGCATCCTAACATTTTTTTCCTCAATAGCTTAAATGAATCTGGATTATCTGATTAATATAAGATAGAACAGATTCACTGAGGAAGACAGACTTTAGATGTTTCTGAACTATATCAAAACCTATGCCAAAGTGTAAAATAGTCATTAATCAGTAGGTTGGCCTCTTGTTAAACTGTAATCTTTTTTTTTTCTTCTAGTCTGACCTTTTCAACAATGTTTGGTTTAAAAAAAAATAAATGTGATCTAAAACCTTGTTGCATTGCCAATTTAGAGCTGCCTCCTGAAGAGAGAGCCCAGAATGTCACTCGGCTACTACGAAAGCAGGCTGAGGAGGTCAACACTGAGTGGGAAAAATTGAACCTGCACTCTGCTGACTGGCAGAGGAAAATAGATGAGGCCCTTGAAAGACTACAGGAACTTCAGGAAGCTACCGATGAGTTGGATCTCAAGCTGCGCCAGGCCGAGGTGATCAAGGGATCCTGGCAGCCAGTGGGCGATCTCCTCATTGACTCTCTCCAAGATCACCTCGAAAAAGTCAAGGTACCAGTTCCTACTTTGCTCCAGAGCCCTTTGAAAGATCCAGAAAATGTTCTAATCTAAACTTGAGTGCAGTGTTTTCATCCCACAAAGTTAAAAATAGGGCCCCTAAGCAATAGAAATGAGTCCCTCTTTTACCAATTCAGAGTCTTCTTTCACATGGTGTTTTCTCCAAGAAAAGATGTCAATGTAATCATCTATCTTCAGTGATATAAAATGAAATATTAAGAAGTTACAGGGCCAAACAGTAATTTTGATTTTGCCATTAGTAAATTAATGTAACCGTACTAAAATAGTATGATATACGCGGGTATATGGGGGTGGGGGTGGGGGGGTGGGAGTGTGTTCTTTGTGTTATTTAGTATCAGAATAGAGAAAATTTAACACCTGTCAAGATCCAGGAGTCCAGGTTTTGGCCTTTTTTGCTAACCAAGTTATATGAAGTGGGTACTTTATGATACTATGAAATTAAACCATCAATGCTACCCTGCCCTTAGAAGGCAGTGTATATAATTCAATTTCTAGTTGCCTCAGCCCACTGTGGATATGAGGAAAAAATTAGATATTTGGAATAGTATTGTCCAAAGGTAAATTCCCCCTGGCAAAAAAATGGTCAATGTATTTGTAAAGAAATAACATATATTTACAAGAATCATTTTGAAATCAGGAGCATGAAGCACATTTTGTTTACTAATCTAATGTCAAACCGCCAAAGTCCTTCTAGAATCAAATTCAAAAGAAGTCAAATTTCCAAAATTTCTTATGTATTTGGCATATGTGTCAGTAGGCTCTGCATGGAAGTTCTTTTTTTTTTTTTTTTTTTGTGCCAGGGGTTGAACCTAGGGGGTGCTTAAACATTGAGCCATATCTCCTGCCCTTTATATATTTCATTTAGAGACAGAGTTTTACTAAGTTGCTTTACTTTAGGGCCTCACTAAAATGCTGAGGCTGGCTTTGACCTTGCGATCCTCCTGTCTCAGCCTTCCAAACTGCTGGGAATACAGGAGTGTGCCACCGTGCCCTCCTTGGAAGTTCTTTTCTTTCTTGGCTTTCGTGGCACTACTCAATCCACAATCTTCTCCTTCCTTTATTTTCCTAGATTTGTAACTTCCATTCACCTTTAATTATTGATGTGCCCAAGTTTCTAACTTTAGACCAATGGGTTTTTGGGTTTTGTGGGTGTTTTTGTTTGTTTGTTGAAATGTTTGCAATTTGAATGGAATGGATGGTGACAAATCTATCAATCTAGTCAGGATCTTTCTTCTGATCTCCTAACCCATATTACATTAGCATCACAAATTTACCTATTCTAAAACCAAATTCATTTATTCTGCTGTTTTTCCACTCCCCAATTACTATTCCCTTTTACCTGGTCTTTTTTCTGTGTTTTCTATTTTGGCTAATGAATCATAATCCAGCAAATTTCCCAGTGTAAAACCTCTAGGTTCATCCTTAAACTTTTCTACATTTTCACTGCCTGCATGTGATTTCTTGTTGTACCTCAAAGTATCTCTTATACTTCCTCTTTTTTTTCATCAAATGTCCTGCTCTAATCCTCAGTATCTTTTTACTTACATGATAATAGTAGAATGCATATTTAAATCTCATTTCTCTGTGCAACTGTCATATCAGAAACATTGCATTTTTAATAACTGGCAAGTAAGTGAACAGTTTCTTTACTGGCATTTCTAAATTATCCAGTCTTTTTTAACTTCAATCCAAACTCCTTTTCGTGAGAAAGCCTGTCTAGAGAATGAAGTCCATGAAGAGCATAGGTGTCCCTTTTCTTCCTGGCTTTGGTTTCACTTCCCAATCGTACCTCCTGTCCTCCAAGCCATTCAATGTACTCTGACCACACCACCATCATATGTTGTCTTTTTTCATAACTGCTCCTTTGCAAATGTTTTTGCTCTGTCTGGGCGACCCCACCTCATCTGCCTAGTGAACTCTTACTCAGATCTCAGGGTGCATTATAGATGTCACCTGTATTTCTAGTCTTTCCTAGATGTCTACCCCCACCAATTTCCACCAACCAGAAGAAACTGCTCTTAATTTGGTGCTTTTGTGGATCACGAAACATGCTTAAATTGTCATACTTACATTTTGCATATATTATAGCATCTTTATATATTTTCTCCCAAAGAAAGAAAGATCTCTAGGGCTAAGGTTATAGCTGAGTGGTGGAGTACTTGCCTCACACATATGAAGGTCTGGGTTCAATCCTCAGCACTACATAAAAATAAATAAATTAAATAAAGGCATTGTGTCCAACTATAACTAAAAATATTTAAAAAAAAAATAAAGTAAGAATCCTAAAAGTAAGGATCATAGTGTGCATCTTTTAATTTCCCAGTGCCAGAAACATATAAGGAATCTCATTTAATATCTTTATTCACTCATTTAAGAACAGTTTTCATGTCACTATGCAATGTTCTTGACATGTAGTTGTAAATGAAACAGTCTTGGTCTTTGCCTTTATGAAGCCTATAGTTTAATGTTGAATTGATAGCTCTTCGCTAAAATATTAGGTGAAGATTTTAAAAGAAAAGCTTAAAATTTTGATTACTTCTAACATCCCTGTACCCCAATATTCTATAACACCATATCTAACATTTAAAGCAATAGTTAACCTAGCTATCTGCATGAAAATTAAGATAATGTTTTAAGATGTATTACTTTGTATTTGTTCAGCAATAAATACAGTGCTTTTATCCAAAAATATAGGAGCCAATTTTTAAAGTCTTCCCAAAATGGGAAATAAGATTAGGAAAATGTTCTAAAGAAACTAAATTAGTTAATGTATCAGTCCAGATGTTGACTATATAGGCTGTGTAACAGGTATAGGGGATTCTTTTTTAACCATTTCTGTTACACCAGGAACATGTGTAAGATAGTGAGTATAAATGGACAATATAGACAGCATGATTAATAATCAAATAACTAAAAGTACAAAAGTTCAAATATAAATTGACCTTCATCCAATCCGTTTTGTAGTATTTCTTTATTTCCCTATCTTATGTGTTCTTGATCTTAAGACAAGCTTCATTTCACATATCCTAATTGGTAAGATTCTCATTCTAGTCCTAATAATGGTGATACATTTAAAATATTTACTATATCTTTTAAAAAGAGCCAAATATACCAACACATCTATCTTTCTCAGACATAGATGTTAAATCATAGTACTTATGTAAATATTTATGTACTGGTGATAATAAATGTGACTGTTTCCATTTCTAAACAAGTATCATATAAACATTTTATGCATGTTTTAAATATATGGATTACATGAATTCATATGTATTTATTTCCCTTTAGTAGCTCTTTGATTTTGCAGTGGAAACAAATTATTTTTCTCTATTGCATCTTATTGATACCAGGAGTTAAACTCTAAAGTTTTGTAGGTGGTAGTTTACACCACTACCTTAAACTTATTAACTAAAATTTATTTCAATAAAAAAGTAAAAACATGCTTAAGACCACTAGTCCATTTTATTTTTATTTAGCAATTTAAGCCCTTGGAGACCCTTTGCTATAGGGAATTCCCAACTGATAGCTAGGCAACAATCCAGAAGAAAATATCAGTTCATTGTCCCAAGTGACTCTGTCATAATAACTCTCTCCATTATGAATGTCTGTGTTTAAAAATTTGTTATTCAAGAATACAGAATATACATTTCTGTGGGATTTAGCATTATATCATTTCATTAGCAAATGTGCCTTTTGGATTTGGAGAAGGTATAAAAGAACAACAAAATCCCTGGACTCTATGGAAATGCATTATTGCTGGCTGATCATCTTCAGAGTGGTAAATATGATAAATCAAGAGAAAGAAACATAATATTATTATTGACTATTTAGCTCACCAGGAGAATCTTAGCGTTCCAAATATAGTTTCCATAGGAATAACCACTAGAATAAAATTTAAAATTTAAATGCCTCTTTTAAAATTCATAATTTATATTGCTTATCAAACACTTTAAGGACAGAATTATGATTCCTCACTTTACTGGAAATAACATCAATGCTTATTTGACTACAGAAATATTCTACTTTTCTTGTAATAAGAATTAACTCTGGGGGCTGGGGCTGCTGCTCAACGGTAGAACACCTACCTGGTATGTGTGAGGCACTGGGTTCAATTCTCAGCACCACATATAAATGAATGAATAAATAAATAAATAAAGTAAAGATCTATCAACAATTAAAAAAAATTAACTCTGAACCACTAGGTGCTCTGCATAAATATATAAGTGCAGTATATAAAGGCCTTAAAATAAAATAAAATAACTTTTTCTTTCTTTTGTTTTTGTTTTTTGGTTTGTTTTGGTACAGGGAATTGAATGCAGGGCCTTGGGCAGGCTAATCACAATGTGCTCTACCACTAAGCTACACCCTCAGCCTTTATTTTATTTCATTTGATTTTTTACAAACAGAGCCTTGTTATGTTGCCCAGGCTGGCCTTAAACTCCTGGGTCAAGTGATTCTCCTGCCTCAAACTCCCAAGTAGCTGGCACTAACAAAGTAGAATAACTTTTGCAACCAATATTTTTGTCCTCATGAAAATCCCAATGTGAAAATGTTTATAGGTTATTGTTATTTTTTGTGAAATTGTCCATTGTTTTTCCACACAGAAAGTGATACATCATTCTTGAGCTAGGAATGTTTCACTGCCCTTGTTTTACTTGATGATTTTGTTTATTAATTCATACATTCACTTACCCACAGCTTCAAGCATGTTAAACATATGCTCTAACACTAAGCCAAACCCCCAGCTGTGACATTAAACACAGTTTTTCACACACCATAGTTAAACTCTACCAGGTTTTCATATTGGAATATGCAAATTTGTCACTCACATCTTTTTAGTTAGGCATTTTGCATTTTTTATCACTTTTAACTTACATTTCTTACTGCAAAAAGTCAAGGGGAGAAATTCTGTGAATTTCCCTCTGAAGTTCTTTTAGTGAAATATTTTGATTAGACCTTTTTGGCATTCTAATTAAGTTGAATTTTATAATGTGTGCAGTCAACCAAGGACTATGATGAAGCCACCATGCCATTGTTATTTATGGTCAGCATTCGAATCAAAAATTTTAAGAAGGAAATTAGCAAATACATCTTTTTGGGCCTACCATACTGAGTCCCTGTGGCTTGGTTTATTTGAGAAATTTGTCAAAGAAATGCTATCTCAGAATTTAACATTGAGAAAACCAAATCTGTTTCCTCTGGACAGATAATGTGAATTATGATGTAATGTATTAGAATTTCATCTTCATTTTGGCAACCATGTTGATTGCAACTCTATCTTCCCTTACTGATGTTCTCCTCTTAACCCCATTTCTAAATTTTTATTTTCTTATTTTATTAATTCTGTTACATTTGCCATTCATATGAGTCTACCTGACATCCTTTCTTACATATGAATGTTATAAAGAAAATTTATCTTTCATTTTTACAGAGTTAGAGGATACATGGGTAAGCAAAACCATCACAAACAGGGCAATCCTATGAAGATTCAAAATATATAAACTCTCTTGACTCTAAATAAAGGAATAGTATCTTTATGATGAAGTGTACTGCCTATAGTAGGAATAGGAAAAAAATATTACTGTTATGTTCATTGTTATAAACTGCAGATGTATTGCTGAATGGAGGCTTTTGTTGTTGTTCTTGTTCTAGTAGAAATGTTATGTGAATTAGGCCTTTGATAGGAAAAACACAAACAAATCAAAAAGATGTAATCTCTCATAAATTCGAGTTATATGTCATTACTGCCTACCATACAAAGTACCCAAGGTTTTATCTAGTTTTCAAAGTATGTAGTTGTGTTGTTCAAAAGCATTTGGTTTGGCCTTTATTATCTGGGAATACATCTGTAAAAAGGTGTATTCTAGTAAAGTCTCACTATATATTTTAAAAGCATAGTATTTGTTTGTTAATAGAATGGTCCTTGTTGGCTTTAATAGAGCTTAAAAAACTAAAGTAGGAATTACTCATCTTTAAAATTCTAACAAAGTATTTGTTCAATATGAAATTAATTGTAAGTTAGTGTTGCTGGGAGAGCTTATTAGTTAGTTTCCATTTATTTCCTCTCATTTCTTGCTTTGTTTACAAAGCTAAAAGCAAATTACTTAGGACAGCAATGTCAAACCACTTTCTTTACCCAAAGCATCTGATTTTAGATAGCTGTGTGTGTTTTAAAAGTCCCTACCTCAACTTAGGCAAATAGAACCTTCTATGCTATTCCCATCCTGCCTTTGAAACTTCTGAAAAGGCAGAGTGGAGTAATTGTTTCAGACATCTGCTTAGCATACTTTGAAGTGCATATAAGTTCTTTTTCAGTTTCATTTGAACCCCAGCTGTCTTCACCAAAGTCTATAATCAATCTGAATTAAGTTGTCCTACTTCTTCTAATAAGTCTCTTATTAAGTTCTGCATCAGCCTCTTAGGGAGACTTAAAAGCTAATTCATGTAGAATTGCCATTTTCTACTAATTCATTTGTCAGCTCTCCAAATTCCAACGAAAACAATCGCAAAGACTATTAATTTGGTTCTTCATAAACAACTTATGTAAGTGTAGTATACATTGGAACCAAGCAAACAATTTAAAACAGTGGGTGGGAGAAAATGAGTTGATGACATTCAACACGTTTTCTTTCTTGTTTTGTGATGCCTTCCACATCCAAAGCATAAAGCCATTTATTTAATAAAAGAAACATCCTTCTGCTTTTACTTTCATAAATAAGATAATTACTGAGTGAACTTTGCTTAAAGATAGGAAAAGGCTTCAGAACAGTTGGAAAAGAGCATGTTCTTTCTTATTGTGCTTATTTTAATTTGGACTTCTTTGTGTTTCTTTGATGCACTGTGATTTTATTTTTTAAAAAAAAGGAGCTAGAACTGCTTACTATTGTTTTTGCATTAAATCAGAGTTGCAAAGTTCCTCTTCTGGTCATGGGATATTTAGAAGAACATGGTTTATCAAAATGTTCAGCTAATGAGTTCATCTGACATTATTCTACTCAGGAAGTGTTTAATTAGATAATAAAAATTTCTCCAAAGAATACCATCCTTTCTACTATTTGAAAACAACCATATCAAAAACTGATCCTTTAATATGCCAATCCTGTTTACTGAGGACTTATTCTAGAAGCTTTGTTTGTGTCTGGTAATAATTACAAATACTATTCCTCATGAGTCTTAGATAATAAAAAAACTATTCAAAAAACTTAACTAATATACTCTCCCGTATTAAGGGATATAAAAACTCATTCATTCATCCACTTATGCTGTGGTTAAAACGTATACCCAGAGAAATCTGATCTCATTAAAGAGTGTGAATATTGAATTCATTTCATATATGAAATTATATTAGGAGTTGTATTAATGGTAGCTTAGTTTTCCTGGGAATATTATTATTTAGCACCAAGCTGAGGGAATAAGAATTTTTATTAGCTTGTATGTGTGTGTGCATGTACCACATTGACTGCAAACTTCTAAAATATGAGTCATTTATTTAACTGAAATTTCTTATTTCTATAGAAAATGGAATCACACAAGAAATATATATTTTTAATTCTCTTTTGACATCTACCAAAGTTGTGACAAATTGAAAGTGTACAATTATGTTACTCTCCTACCAGAAACAAAATAAGAAATGATTTAAAAACAAATAATCCAAGGAGTGGGCTCCTGTTGTCTTTCTGTCATGGTTGACAACTATGATTTTCAAAATTTCACAGTTAACACTGTCACCAATATTAGGCATTTCATAACCTTACATTACCTAAGTTAAACAATGACATTAAATAATTATTCTTGGTGAAACAGTTTTCTGGGTATTATTTGAACAATTCTATCCACAATACTAATATAACCTTCTCATTTTAATGGAGCCCAAGAGAAGAAAACATTTTTATAATATTTTTCATACTAGCATAATATTTTAGTTGTAATTTACATTTATTCTAGTAAATAGCACCTTTATTTCTAGTAAAAGCACCTTCCAAAAGCACTGCTTCTCAAACTTTTCTACTTCCATTCTTTTGACTTCCAAGACAAAGTCTGATTATCTCCTGTTTCCTGCCTACTTACCTTCTTTTCCCATGACCATGACATTTCTTTTATGGTTCTTATTTTATTTTTTAAAATTTATGTCAATTCTGTCATGTTCTCCATAAAGTATTCATTGTTTTTTTAATATAAAGTTGCATTTTTTTCTCCCAAAATCTTAAGTACATTTACCTATAGATATGAAAGTATAGTTTGAGAAGCATGATATGTTGGATTAGCCAGTTTATTGAGGCTTCATATTTTTCCATCAATTTTTTTCTCTTATATACACATACACAAAGAGTAGATCATTGCCATTTCAAATGTATCCTTGCAGTTTCATTTCATTGTCAGGACCCAAAATTCCCATGACATGCAGTCATTTGTAATTTTGAACATGTATTTGAGGCTTATGTTCACAGTCACTTACTTACCTAACGAATAATAGATATCTTAAATCAAGTTCCCTGGAAGAATACCCTGAGAACAGGTGTCTCCATGCACAGAATTTGTAGAGGATCTGCTCCCAGGAGAAGCCTGTGTGGGAGTTAGGAAAGCAAAAGAGAATGAAGAGTCATACAAGTATGCCATGTTAGATACTAGGTTTGTGTCCTGAGCCATAGGAGAGAACCCTGGAGCAGAGTTGGTTTCTCATTCCCCATCTAGCCACTGGCTATGCCAGTGATGTGCTGGTAAATATGTATCAACTAGCTCCAAGATGAAGCTAATTCTGGTTTGTAGCATTTTCCAGCTTTTATGGTACAAATTCTCCAACCATTGGTGATTTCCAGCTACCAACATGATGTCACTGAATATGGATTGGGGGGTAAAACACAATTGGTTCTTGGGTTCTACTCCAGTGCACCACTGACTTTATCCCACCTCTGAGGTTTTGGAATATATCCTAAGCCAGGAGAATAGGGTTACCTCCTGGGCTAAGGAGGTCCCATCTGCAGCAGTCACCTCTCTACAGAAGGTAGGCAGCCATGAGGCATTAGTAGTCAATTATCAAAGCAGTTGGGAGATGGATGCTCAGGCCAGATAAAGTATTACCTACAACTAGTAAGTGAGCCTAGTAATCCACTCAGCTTCCATATCTCAACATGACTTTTTCAATGCTGTTTTGCTCTTAAACATGCAAAAATTATTTAGAATGGATGAGAATTTTGACCTTTTATTGAAAATCTACCTTCCCCCTTCCCCAACCTTTAGCTACCAATTGGAATTGGTGATAGGAAAGAAGAGTTAATGCAAAGATCATTTTTAAAAATTTGTTTTATATCTTTATTTTATTTATTTTTTTATGTGGTGCTGAGGATCAAATCTAGGGTCTCGCACATGCTTGGTGAGTTCTCTACCTTGAGTCACAGCCCCAGCCCAGTGAAAAGATCTTCTTAAAAAATATTTTTACTTGTAGATGGACACAACACCTTTATTTATTTATTTATTTATTAATTAATTACTGAGAGTCAAACCAGTGCCTCACATGGGCAAGGCAAGTTCTCCACCACTGACCTACAACCCCAGCCCTAATGAGAAGTACTTAAGAAACTGATATTTATTAGTAAAAAAAAAAAAGGCTTCATAAGCAAATTTGTTTTTTTAGTTATAATATGGATAAGTATCTGGGGTTTCAGGTTATAAAGACAATAATTGAGAATGTTGAGAATTTTTACAGTAGTGTTTCTCACTTTAGTGTGCATGAGAATAACCTGGAGGGATTATAGAAACCTAGGCTGGTGAAGTCTGTCCCCTCAATTTCTAATTCAAGAGGTCTAAATGTCTGAAGCAGGCCTACAACCAGTTCCCAGATGATGGTGATACTGCTGACCCAGAAAAACTCTTGGAGAACTACCATTTAATAGAAAAGCTGTTATGTATATACAAAAATCTATTTTGTGTATTATTAGTAATTCTTCCATTAGAAATAATGTTATTTATTTTCTTCTATTATAATAGAAATGATCCAAATAGAAAATTTCTTATTCTGCTATTTAGAAATATTGTTATTTCGGGGCTGGGCATATGGCTCAGTGGTAGAGAGCTTGCTAGCACTCATCAGGACCTGAGTTTGATCCACAGCACCACAAAAAAAGGAATATATTTCTTTTGAAAGAACTTCTAAAATACTATTTATAATAACATTTATTTTATATTTATCAATATCTAGAACTGATTTAATTTAAAATTTTATTTTAAAAATGAATTCAGGCATGCTATAGTGATACATGCATACTATTGTTTATAGCAGCACAATTTACAATAGCCAAATTTATGTAACCAGCCTAGGTGCTCTCCAACAGATGAACAGATAAAGGAAATGTGGTGTGCATACACAATGGTGTTTTACTCCGCCATTAAAAAAAAATGAAATTGTGTCATTTTCTAGTAAATGCATGGAACTGGAGAGCATCATGCTTGGTGAAATAAACCGGACTCAGAAAGTGAAGGGTCATTTTTTTTTTTCTCTCATATGTGGAAGCTAGAGAAAAAGGGGGGGTGGATTTTTAAAAGGTGGGATCTCACAAAAATAGAAGGGAGACCACTAGAGTAAAGGAAGGGGAAAGGAGACTTGGAGAATTCCTGGGAAATGAATTCCACCAATTATTCTATGCCCATATATAATCATACTACAGTGAATCTTACCTTTATATATAATTATGATGCAGTAATTAAAATAGTAATAATAAAAGAGTTCAGTTGAGTGGAGCAAGCAGATCAGGGGGAAGGAGAAG
Organism: Urocitellus parryii; assembly: GCF_045843805.1. NCBI lineage: Eukaryota > Metazoa > Chordata > Mammalia > Rodentia > Sciuridae > Urocitellus > Urocitellus parryii. Next base: position 106,688,409 of record NC_135547.1, read on the forward strand.
GAAAGAAAAAGTGAATGTACTGGGGAATGTGATTAGTTTGTGTTATGTGCATATACAAATATAGCTTATTTGTATATGCACATTTATGTATAATTATAATGCAACAATAAAAAATAAAGATGTTCAAAAACAAATGCAGGTACATGATCTCCTGATAGAATGAATGAGCATCATTTTACTCAGAAACCTTGAAATTAATAATGACCTTTTCATTTCTAAATCTCTCTTGTGGAAAGTATTCATAGTTATTTATTCCAGTTCTCATACTGGTATTTTAATGACTCCAGTAGAATTTTAGAGTTGCTTCAGATGATCTATAAAATAACTATTCTTCCTGGAATTGATACTTTAAAATATTCACACAATTTTTCACTCTGTACAAATGTTAGTCGTATTTACCAATAACAACAATTAATTTCTCTACATCATTTTCTGCTGAATGTGCTGACTATAAGAAAATTCTTTACAGAGTTTCTGAAATATAAGACATTCAGAATAACTGAGACCATTCAATACTTTTTAAATAAGATCTCCTTGCCAGATGCAAAGAATAATAGTTTTTCCAGGAGTCCTTACATTTTATAACTTATCTTGTCAACCCTTTGTGGCTCAGTGTTAAGGGGGAAGGTAGATAGATGTTCATATGTAGAAACTGAGCTGGGTATGGGATGAAAGTGGAAGAGAAACTGAGAGAACATAAGAAAGTGTCTTAACTGTAGTAATTGGTGAAGGGAGAATTTATTATCCCAAAGGTAGTGCAAATTCACTGTATTAAATACCTATGAAAAAGTTCAGGGTTGTGGTATATGTAATGAGAATTATGGGATAATGTTTTAAAATTTGCCTCAACATCAAACAAGGAACATTAAAAACAAACATACCCCTTATTCTGGAATCCTGGAGGGAGGGTGGGAATGAAGGAAATTTTACATTTAGAGTAATTTGATTAATGTTCAATATAAAGTTGAAATAACTTTGGTCAAATCTCAAATCAAGTGTACATTAAATAATCGAGTTAGCTGAATTAGACAGGGTAAAACATTAAATTTGAAAATCAGTCCACATATAATTATGTTTTTAGTTTGTAAACTTTAATGTTTCTTTATTAAGTTTCCATAGTGGGTTCAGCCCTGAAATGTCAAACTCTTAACCAGAATAAGACTGGAGAATCTAATACTAAGATAGATTTCTATTTTCTTTTAATAATTTTATAGTGAATATTTTTTCTTCATATAGTTAGTATCCATCCAGTCCTGTTTCCAAACATATTTATTAGCCAGGCATGCTCGTGCACTCTTGTAATCCCAGTGCTTCAGGAGGCTGAGATAGGAAGATCACAAGTTCAAAGCCAGCCTCAGCAAAAGCGAGGTGCTAAGCAACTCAGTGAGATCCTGTCGCTAAATAAAATACAAAATAAGGCTGAGAATGTGGCTCAGTGGTTCAGTGAACCTGAGTTCAATATTCCCAGTACCAAAAAAAAAAATTATTTTTCAGAAGTTTTATTATTGGTGTTCCACATTACTATAGACTCAAAAGACTACATTTAGAACTTTTTCCCTATCAAATTTTATTTTCATGATCTTAACATGGCATAAGAAAGTTACTGAACAGAAAGAAGTTAATTCATAGGTAATATATGCCTAAGTAGAGGAATTAAATAGAAATGAAGGTGAACACTAGTTACTGGCAATACATTGATGTTTTTGAAAACCAAAGACAAACCCCTGCTGTTTCCTTTTATTATTTTCCTACTCTTAAAATATTATAACCCAATTTGGGATTTATACCTTGTTGTAAGCCTAAAGCCTATTAGGTTTTATTAAATAATACCCATTTAATTTTTCCTGTGGTGTAAATCTCTTGTCTGTACCCAGGCAAATAGGCTACTTATAACTGGCATTTCACCTGCCTCACCCATAACTTGCCTGTTGGCTGTGGCCTCCACATGTTTCTAGCAAGGACAGAGCTATGGCAAGAGAATGGTTCATTGTTTTTAGATGGACACAAACCCAATACTAGAATTGCCCTAAGCATTATCCAATATTATGCTGACTTCTATTCATCCAGTAAAACATATATAGGCTAAACAAATGAGTATAATTTCTATTGATCTTTTTCCTTACACAATGACTAAAATATTACCTTTGGAACCAACTTGACATTTTGTTGTAAAGGTTTCCAAGGTTGTCTCAGTATTAAAATTGCCAGAGGGTTGGGGGTTAGTGTAGTATGCAAGAGGGGTCTTAATGAAATCTGATCCACTTTGACCCCCCAAATGATGCATTCTTAGTGAAAGGATTTTTAATCATTTTTCCACAGAAATTGTACTCTCTTTTATATGATCAGTACAGCAATTCTCCCACAGATATTTGAGAACACTGACTACTCCTACTTTGAAAAAGAAATCTATTATTTCATAAGTATAATATAATTATTAGTTGAATACCAATCACTGTGTTAAGGGGTAGATTTGGCCAATGACTTTGATTTATTTTTTTACGTAATATCTGAGTACATTGATTAGACAGCTTGACACTTAGCCACATTTGTTTAACTAATAGTTTATTCATCATTTGCATGTACTTTACTGGACATTATCATGATAGCTGTCATAATAACAGACTATAACAAGATATGAATTTAGATATTGCCTTAATGGTATGCTCAGAAAAATCAGAGTATTATCTTGAAAGTAGAAGTTATCAATTATATGATGAATAAGTAGGAGTAACTCTTAAACTAGGTCTTTCACATACATATCTATTCATGGAAGTAAAAGTATAAAAATAACAAACACTGATATATCCAGAGGACTAACATTTCTTAGAAGTAAATGCATAAGATTCTCTTTTCAGCATTAGAGTGTAATGAAATGAACTATTATTAAACAAATTTACAACTTAATTTTTTGCATAGATTTCAATGAAGATAATCCATTTTATGTTCATTTCATTTGATGTAAGTAGTTGCATATCTTTTGTTTCATTTGCAAGAAGTAAAGCCATTTTGGATAGCCTCAAAACATTTAATTAATTCAGGAGCTACAATAATCTGAAAGTAAAAGTGGATAGAAAAGAGCATTTTGCAATCCTTTTCAGCCCTCTTCCATGTATTATTTTTATCTCAGTTCTTAGAAGAATTTCATCATCCTTGATTCATTTCTGCTTTAGTATTTCTAAGTTGATAGCATATTGAATGGAAAATCAAATTCACAAAAATCTATTTTGTTTCAATAGTGAATGCCTTCCCGATAGGATTAAAATTAAATAAAGGTGCCCAGTATAAAGTGCACTAGACATAGAATATTGAATAGGTAACTCACAACCATAGATTCTGGTATTAACCATTATTCAAACATGCAGACTAGTTTTTTGGGGGCCAGGGTACTGAAGATTGAATCCAGGTGTGCTTTTACCACTGAGCTGTATCCACAGTACTTTCTATTTTTGTTTATTTTTGAGACAGAGTCTCATTAAGTTGTCAAGGGTATTGCTAAGCTGCAGAGGCTGTCTTTAAACTTATGATCCTCCTGCCTCAGCCTCTAACCCTCTAACCCCAGGTACTGAGATTACAGGGGTACACCACCATGCCCAGATGCTTAATTTGTTTTGATGAGAAAAAAAAACATCTCTTTATAATATATAAAATCATACCCTTGAATTTTCTTGTCAAAAAACATGTTGTGTTTTATAGCTATGGATGCATTTTGGCTTGCTGGGTTTTTTTCTTTATAAGTATATAATAACAGTCATCATTTGCATGAAATACTTTAGAGTTAAGCTTCAAAATCACCGAGACTTGGTTTAGTTGGTATACTACTATATCCCCAGTGCCTCGAATATTCCTGACATATAATAGATGCTCATAAATACTTTTTAGAATAATTAATAAACAAACATGCACAAAAGCATAGGGAAAACTGTTATCTTTATGATACATAAAAACTTTAAGCATTGTTTTATAGATGATTAGTTTCTATTTGCCATCATCAATTTCTGGACGTTGTTACTTTTATTTGTATCTACAAACACTCATTGTCACTTCTTCCTCCTTTACATAATGAACGCAAGCTAACCTTAATCTACTTGAGATTTTCCAGATGAACAGGTTATATTCAGAGGATCACACCTTTTCTGTCATTTGTCTTTGTGAAAAACTTCAGTCACCTTATCTCCTCATGGAGTTTCCCCTGACTTGTACTCTCTGAAACCTATGACACATCTTCTCATAACATGCATTTACATTGCTTTTTAATAACCCACTATATTGTCTATCTCTGCTAATAACAGTGAGTTCCATTTTCTCAGTGTATAATATATGTGTTTTATATATATTTCACAGTAGGTTATATAAGTATTTTCAGGTGAATAAGTAATTAAATGAAATCTAACTAAAATATCTGTGAAGAATATGTCATTCCCCTTTGCAGTAAAGTTCATTCTCCACACTCAAAGGCCAGCTCATTCAAATGCACCACAGTTATATTTCAAGAAAACACCCATGATTCATCTTTCCTAACTGCCTTGTACTTCATTTGTGAACTTCAACTTCTTCAACTTCTTCAACAACTTCTACTACTTCTTCTTCTTTTCTTCTTCTTCTTCTTCTTCCTCTTCTTCTTCCTCTTCCTCTTCCAGTTCTTTCTCCTTCTCCTCCTCTTTTTTATTTTTATTTATTTATTTTTTTTGGTACCAGAGATTGAACCCAGGTGCACTTTACCTCTGAGTCACATTCCTAGCCTTTTTTTGGTATCTTATTTTAAGACAAGGTCTCACTAAGTTACTTAAGGCCTCGGTAAGTTTCTGAGACTGGCCTTGAACTCATGATCCTCCTGCCTCAGCCTCTTGAGTCTCTGGGATTACAGGCATGTGCCACTGTGCCCACCCATACATGAACTTCTTGAAGAATATTTACTATTCACCAAACACATTAATCTTTCCTACCTCTTCTTATTTAAGTTCTGAACAAATACCCATCTTTCTCCTCACATCCTTTCTCTTCCTCTATCAGTTTCATGTACCAATTTCTAGTTCATATCCTAATGTCTAGTTCAAAAAGACCTTACCTTCCATAGTAGAAGAATGAAAAAAAGATTAATGCCCCCTGGAGTACTGTGAGAAGTCTTTTCTGAAGAGGTATCTATCCAAGAAAGATTCTTGGTCTGTTACTCAGTCATGGATGAATTTATTACCCACTGCTTTATAGAGCCTCCCTGAACTAGTCCAAATAAGACTTTTTGTGACTTTGTATTTCTAATGTGGCCTAACATAGTTCTTAACTAGTTGTAGGTAAAAGAAGGACAAAAAGACCCCATCTTTTTATTTATCTTTATATGAGCCCTAAAGTGTACATGTCACTATTCCCTTTCTCTGAAAGAGAAAATGCTTGCAAAATATTTGAAAATGAACTTGGTTATATTCTATTTGATGATCTCTTGCCTCATGTTGTTCTTTACTCACTTTGTTTATTTTGGGTAAAACCCCATAAATGAAAACAAGGGAGGGAGAGAGAGAGAGGGAGAGGGAGAGAGAGATGATAAAATCAGCCCCAACTTCTACAATCCCCATCCCTGCAAGGACTTTTCAGCAAAGTAGAAAAAGGCACTGTTTTCTTCAGAAAGATTCCCACTCCTTTGGTAAGGCTCACTGATTCAGTAGTAGAGCCCAGGTCAGATTTCAGTTGGATTTCACTACATGGTGACCTTGGTTTATAATCTTCTAGTCTTTTAAGGCACCATCAGAATACATTTTCCTTAAATAGGTTACTCACTCTTTTTTCCACTTGCTCCATTTTTATGAAAAATTCATGGTTGATACCAAAAGCCGAAATATTATATGCTTGCTCAGAGTGTTAGAGATGATTTGGAAATTAGCACATAAACATAGTTCCAACATAAAATAAATCAAGTGATAGCTATAAATAATTCAGATATGGAACTTAAAGAAAATAAGTAGTTTTCTTTGGGAACTCAGTATCAGATTTCTGTAGAAAACTGGATTTATAAAGCAATATGAGAATAGCTATTGGTCTGAAGTGTTCATAGTTAATGCAAAAGTACCTTATTCTCTTGACTGTGTGTGTGTGTGTGTGTGTTGCTGAGGATAAAGCCGAAGACCTTGCACATGCTAAACAAGCACTCCACCACTGAGCTCCATTCCCAGAACCTTACTGCTTATTCTTTAATACAAATGTATTGAAGGAGTTTTATGTACCAATTTCAGGTATATCCTGGCAAATATTAATAATAATAATAATAATAATACAGAATTGCCTTCATGATTTTTCAGATCTTGAGATAGAAGTATGCACTTGCAAATTGTGATGAGGATTGAAAAAGAAAATAGGGTGCCAAGACTAAGAAAAGTAATGGACACTTATTTTAGATGGGGCAACCAGGGATGGGCTCTCTTTACTGCTCATATTTAGCTGATATATGAAGTATATGACCAGGAGCCAGACAGATAAAGAATAGAAATGTAAAACTCCAAGCAGAGGGAACAGCATAGCCAAGGGTTTTAAGTCAAGAATAAGCTTGGTGAGATTAAAGAGTCCAGCATCTTTTAAGTTCTTGTTAGAAATGCCAGATTCTCACACCCATCTTGGACCTACTAAACAAAAACTTTACATAAAATCCATAAATCTCTGTGTTAACAACCTCTCCACGTGATTTTAATGCACACCATTACTTGAGAATCACTGCCTTACATATATGTTTGAAACATATAGGAGAGTGGTAGAGCAAAACTGTATCTCTACTTAGGGGCTATGGTATTAGCAAATGTGGCACAGAACATAAAATGTTTGCAAGTTCAGAAAGTAGGTTAAATGTAAAACTTAAATCTGTCTAAAATAACTCCTAAATTTGAAGATCAACGATCTTGTGGTTGATGTTTCAAATGATTTATAGATTATTTCTTATTTTTAAGTAAGTTAATAGATTTAATTAACTGCCATTTTTGCTTTTATGTGTTATTGTATATAATTAAAGCTTCTCAGAAAGAAAATATTGGTATTTTTTATTTCCTTAGCAATCAAAAGCATGGCTTGCTTAAATGATTTGTTTATACTCATTAAAAACCCTTTTATTTTAATTGTGCATATTTTTCAATTAGCCTTCATAAAACACTCATGAACTACCTTTTTGTTTTAATTGTGTCATTAGAAAGCTATGGAAAAGTTTAGGGCTAATGTAGCTCAGTGCTAGAGCACTTGCCTAGCCCCTGGGTTCAGTCACCAGCACTACACACACACACACACACACTCACACACACACACACACACACACACAAAAGGTTTTGTAGAAGTGTTAAATGCTTCATTTGTTTGTTTGATTTGTTTACTTTTTTCCTATAAAGGATGTATAATTAATAGAGTAAGGATTATAGAAACAAATTCCCAAAGAAATTTAATATCCAAGATTGTTTTCCTTGTTCTTAAAAGTAAAAAAATCTTTCCTTTATGATCAATGCTGTCCTGTTCATCATTCACAAATTATGTATGTGAAAGGAAAATGAACAGATATAGCAAAGAAAAATGATAGACATATCATATGGTAAAGATATAACTCAGGTTTTATTTTTAAAATATTGGGGTTAAAGCTTCATAGTGAAGCTGTGTTCAGAAAGGTGAAGAATTATGATCAATGCAAAGGGCAGAATGTTTAAAAGAATTTATGCTTTTAAGTTTGGGTGTGCATGGTTTTTCAATAATATAAAGAGAAACTAGAGATCATTTCTCAATAAAAATGTGGATTCTTTTTGGGAAAAACACAGGCCATTAATTGCTCTTTTTTAATGACACATATTTGGAAGTATATTGAGTCTGAGAAGAAACCATGGTTAAAATATATTACGGATAACTGCTTGGGAAATAAGAATACCAGATTAAAAACAAACTTCATGCTTACAAACTTCACATTGTTTTCTTAAAATCTTTTATTTAACCTTCCCTAAGTTATCCTGATTATGCTACATCTAGGTCGTTAGTTCTGAGTCTGTTTCATTATTTATGTCCTTATTCAGTTTGCTCGTCAAAAGTGATCATGACCAAATATGAAAGTTTACAATTGCCCTGAAAACTGAATGCAAAGAAGACAATGAAAAAGAAACCACATAATATTTTGCCTTCGGGCTACCAGAATAAAAAAACTAATGCTGGAAAGGAATGCAATTGCATCTCTATTTTTAAAAAAGAATACATATTTAAGTAGCATAATTTATTGTCAAGAATGTCTCTACCAGAGGCAAAAGTGATGCTAAAGACAGAAAATTGTATTTATTCTGTCTGCAAACTACCCCCTGTGTCATGGCTCTATATAATCCTTTAGAATTCAGCAGAATCCAGGGACTTTATCTTTTTGTTGGAGAACCATGAGACAACCCTGTAAAGTTAGAAATGAGAATTCACATAAGAGGCCTCTTGAATAAATGGAATAAATGGCCATTGGAAAATTAGATGAAATTAGTTTGTGTGTTGGCTGCTATCCCTGTCCCAACCAAATTGCTCCACTGAGCTAGCACACTCATCCTTGAGCAATTTGGAGTGTTAGAGTGAGGCTCATGGTTGTGTCCATTTCCAGAAAACCTTCCTCAGGAAAAAAAAAATAGCCACCTTGACTGGAAAATTGTGCCATCTCTTCTTTCCAAAGATTGCTGCAGTAAAAGGGGGCAGTCCCTTTGTCTCAGTGTGGAACATGCCATGGCATAATCAGTGCTCCAGATCTCACTGGGACCAGGGTAATACTGGGTCTCCAGCAGAGAACAGATTCTTACTTAACTTCCAGGTTGTCTTGCTTCTCTCAGTCCCCTTCTTTTAAGAACATCCAGTTTCTGCTTCTCCAAAACCTGGCCTAAAGCAATAGGTATCTAAGACAAAAGTCAAGTCAAACCTATATCTTGGACACCACACCAGACAGAAACCACACAAATAAAAAGCCAAGAATTAAAGCAATGGTAGTCTCTAATCTTGATGTCTTTCATAAAAGATTTGCCTACAGCATATGGTATGTTTCTTTTAATTGATCCAATTGTATTTAAGGACCTCATTCCTCCCAGATGTTTTAGAAGTCCCAGCAGGCCTCTGATCCTCTAGGCAAAGGAGGGATGTTCTTTGACCCTCTTTGTCCCATTAGGATGATGTAGCCACCCAGTTAGTCCCTACTCAATTTCTTTTTTTTAATTTTTATTTATTTTTTAGTCATACATGACAGTAGAATGCATTTTGACATGTAATACATACATGGAATGTACATACATCAATCATATTGTCTATTCTGTTCTGCTGCCCTTCCTATCCCGCCTACTCCTCCCCTCCTCTCCCATTCTTTCTCTCTATCCAATCTAATGTGACACACTTTTTTTTTCTTTTTCTCATTACAACATCATATATGTATTCTGTATAACAATGAGGGTCTCCTTCCATCTTCCGTGCAACTCCCCTTCTCCCTCTTTTTCCCTCCCACCTCTCTTCCCTATTTAGTGGTAGTCTTCTTCTCATGCTCTTCATCCCAATTTCTTAAGTAGGATTTGAAATGTAAATTTCTCTACAGTGTATATAGCCCTAGAATGACACTTTATTGTTGGACTATACTAATTTTTTTTAAATATTTATTTTTTAGTTATTGGCAGACACAACATCTTTGTCTGTATGTGGTGCTGAGGATCGAACCCGGGCCGCACGCATGCCAGGCGAGCGCGCTACCGCTTGAGCCACATCCCTAGCCCCAGACTATACTAATTTTTAATTCTTGGTAAGACAGAACCTCCACAAAGGAGCAGGTTAATATTTTAGGAAGGAAAATTTTCAGACTCTAAGTAGCACTGTTTGCATTTAAAGATATAGATATACAGGGGTGTTTGTGTGTATGTGTATACGTGAATGCATGTGCATGTAAACTCATAAATGGCAGATATGACACAGTTTATTCAAGCATCCCAGAGTTTCCTCTCCTTCTGGCTGTCTAGTGTAACTACTACTGTTGTGGCTTTTCTTGGATTTTTCTGGACCTTTACAATTAACAGTTATATTTCTCTGCATCGATAAGCTTCATCTTGTTTACTTTCTTCCCAATTCAGATTAGATCCCACAGACTATATTTCCATTATATTCTGGCTAAAACTGAAACCATCCTGTGCCTAAGTATTTGTGCCACAATCATTTGACAAAATGCTAAAACTGGACCAACTCTCTTTTCCATGCTTGCATGGAATACTGTTAGAAAAAATGAGGAATTTGGGCAAATTGATTCTGCTAAAAAGTTGTGATCCTAGTCAGGCACCATGGCACATGCCTGTAACCTAGAACTTGAGAGGCTGAGGCAGGAAGATTATGAGTTCAAGGCCAGCCTCAGTAATTTAGTGAGATCCTGTCTCAAAGTCAAAAAGAAAAAAAAGACTGAGGAGGTAGTTCAGTGGTAAAGTACCCTAAGCTACAATCCCAAGTTTTATATATATCATATATATATCTCCTCGGTCTCAAATTAGCCCTCAGTACTATCTGGCAACATCACTACATTTCTTAGGTCAAATACCTCTCAGTCTGTATCACAACTAATTCAAATGTCCTCACTTATTCTTTTTTTTAAAGAGAGAGTGAGAGAGGGAGAGAGAGAGAGAGAATTTTAATATTTATTTTTTAGTTTTTGGCGGACACAACATCTTTGTTTGTATGTGGTGCTGAGGATCGAACCCGGGCCACACGCATGCCAGGCAAGCACGCTACCGCTTGAGCCACATCCCCAGCCCCCCACTTATTCTTAATTCATATTTACTTTCACTGAATATTCATTGCATTCCCTGCATTGCACACTATACTGAGTCTGCTGCTTCCTATTTCACAGAGGAAATAGCAGCTCTCAAAGTACAGTCCCCTTAACTTACTCTTTCTAATCTTCCCAACTAACCTCTGTACCTTGCAGTAAGAAGGGTATGTTAAATGTCAAGTCAAAATTGCTCCCTCAAAAAATAACCTTTCTGCTGAGTGTGGTGGCACACACTTGTAATCCCAGCAGCTCAGGAGGCTGAAGCAGGAGGGATCTCAAGTTCAAAGCCAGCTTTAGGAACTTAGCAAGGCCCTGTCTCAAAATAAACATAAGAGGGGCTGGGATATTGCTCAGTGGTTAAGGACTCCTGGGTTCAATCCCTGATACTACTACTACTACTACTAATAATAATAATAATAATAATAATAATCTTTCCTTGTTAGAAAATTTCTTTTTTTAGCTGCAAAAGTGGTCGAGGACTGTAATTCTGAATATGCATTGAACAAACCCTTAACTATATAAAGATAAGCAAAGATATATCAGGCAATTTAATTTTATACAAAGAAGAAAAACTTGACATATGAGACTTATAGATCATTCTAAATCAGTACTTTTATATCTATAATCAGACAACATTTAATGAAGTGAAAATTCTGCCTACATGAAACTAGTCATAATAAAATTAGATTTGGTATGTTCTTTCATGGAGCACATATTCCAGATGTTTAAGTGATTCAAAGAAAACCTACAGTATAATGGCTCCTTTCAATGTTTTCTCACTTACTGCCTCCAAACTAGAATAAAAACTAATGAAATTCTGGCATCATTTAAATAGTACATCAGCTCAGCTAACTACTTTTTGACATTTTATGTATAGTGTTTAATAATTTAAGCATAAATTTATGCATACTACATTAGAAGTGCTAATATTTTAAATCTAGTCAAACTGAGTATTACATTCATTTAAGTGACATGGTACCTGTACTCACCCTTTACATGTTTTGTGATTCAGCATTTAGGGAGCCATATTTCTTGTTGTGTTCACTTTTAGATGTTGACAGCATATGCTACGAGCCATCCATTGGTGGAGTACAACTGCCACCAGAACCAAGGTCTAATGCCAAAAAACATTGATTTGACTGTCTCCTTGGTAACACTCTCCTACCTCCTTATCTTTGCATATTTTCTACCATCAGTTATCTCCTTTTTCTATATCCATGTGTCTAATGCCCTCATGATGATTTCTAGCTGGTTATTCCATCAAGATACCTCCCCAAAGTGAACCTTTACCCCAAATTACACTTTATCAACATACCTCTCCACAATCAAAGCTTTCATTATCATATACCTTAACAGAAATTTAGGCATTTGGATTAAATGAAATATTTGGCTTTTTTCTTAATTAGTGATAGTACCAGTAGCAACAGCATATGTAGTAAAATAATAGTAGTAGTAAAAATCCATAATAGATGCTATCTCTTCCAACTCATTTAGGACTCATACTTCAACAGTTAATGGGAAAAATGAGTTAAAGGGGGGATCACAAAAATATGGCTTAAAACTTTAATCTAAAATTGTCACAAATATTTTAATGTTGTGTGATGGCCTTTTCTTTGAATGCAGATCCACTAATTGAATTCTCTGTAAGTCACACTGATAATATGAACTTTTTGATGTCCTCTTCTCATTTCTTTAATATAGAAAAAGTCCTTCAGAAATCATGTGAGCATTCTGAATACAGATTCCTCGTAAATTTTAGGGTTGTTTTCTTAATATTTCACAGTTTTTTCATGCACACCTACTTAATAATATTCATTTTCTTTAGAAGTTTCCAGAGTATTTGATAGAACTTGTTTTCCAAGAAATAACAATTTTTTCTCTTTAGATGACTTGTTCTTTGATTTGGGAAATCTCTAATTAAATTAGTAACTGGAGCACTAACAGTAAAATAAAGTTTTGAGAACACATATCCAACTGACAGTTATGTACATGACTAAAAATTAATGAGCAAGGTCATGCAAACTGTCAACCACATCAAATATTTTTATTTTGAGACTCTTATAGACTCCAGTCTCTAAATGGAAACTGGTGAGTTATAGTTTAGGTCACTTTAGAGAACCTCGATTATCACTACTAGAAGGCAACAAGAATAAAGAAAAGAAAAAGCCATAGGATCTCAATAACGATGTTGGGGGGGATATTTTAAAAAGAAAAGAAAAAAGAGATGGGCTGGGAATATAGCTCAGTGGTACAGTGTTTGTCTACCACAGACAAGGTCCTGGTTTCAATCTCTACTACTCCAAAAAAAAAAAAAAAAAAGGAAGTGGGGAGGAAGAGTTTTGTGAATAATTATGAATACAGTAACTTAAATTTCTTAATCCATTTTATCCTACAAAACATTGATGCAGCATTAAAAACTGCTCAGGAGGGCTGAGGTTGTGGCTTAGTGGTAGGGCATTTACCTAGCATGTGTGAGGCACTGGGTTGGATCTTTAGCACCACATAAAAATAAATAAATGAAATAAAGATATTGTGTCAATCTACACCTAAAAAAATAATAACTTCCCAGGATTTTGGAAGAGAAAGTGAAAATTGAAAATTCTAATAAGAGACATTAAAACATGTACATTATATAAGCTAAAGGGAGCTGAATTGTAATATGACTTATTTGGAATGGAAACACAACTTAATGGCTAAGCCCTTCTCTGGGGAACAGAGATGTTTAGCACAAAGAGTTCACCTACAGTATTAACAGATTCTGTCCACTATTCTGCCATCTCCACAGTGGTTCCTGTTTGTAGTTCTACCTCACATGATATTTATTTGTTGTTACTAGAAACGCATGTTATTTTCCAGAAGAGAATGGTTTCATTTGGTAATCACCATCCTTGTCCAGGTTTCCCCACTGACATTTAAGAAATCTGATTTCTAAAATTTCTTTTACACAAAACAAAATCATTATGGATCATTTCCTTTTAGAGATTTGAATTCACATATATGGATTTTGACCACTTTCTTCCATGGACACTTAATTCTGATTCTTTTAATCCATGTATTTACTCATAAGGAAATGGAATAATATTTACTATCAACCCCTATAAAATGTTTTTAATTTCAGACTGATTCCTGTGGCATTCCACTGACATGTTGATTAAAGATGAGTACATAACATGAATTTTTTGCACATATATCATCAGAAGGGACTCTTTATTTTTTATTACTATATACAACTCGCATACATGAAATCAATCATTTTGAAGTATTCTATTTAGTGCTGTTTAGCATATTCACAAGGTTGTATCACTAATATGAGAACACTTTCATCACCCCCAAAAGAAATCCCCAATTTTAATATAATGTTTTAAATAAGCACATTTAGCCAGGTGTGGTGGCACATGTCTGTAATCATAATGACCCAGGAGGCTGAGGCAGGAAGATAACAAGTTTAAGGTCAACCTCAGCAAATTAGTGAGGCCATAAGCAACATAGTGAGACCCTGTCTCAAAATTTAAAAAAAATAAAAAATAAAAAGGCTGAGGGTGTTGTTTGGTGGTAAAGGGTTCAATCCCTATTACCAAAAATAAAGAAGCACTTTAAAAACCACAAAATCAACAGAGTGGTTGTCACAATATCTTTTGTTTGAGAACCATACAAGAGTCATATAGTTCATACACACCACATTTCATTGATGAAATATTGAGGTTGATCTGAGAGTATAATGCCATTCTTAATTTGAATGTGTATCTGGCTTGCATTTAGCATGGGATGGCATGCAGGGTTATAGAAGACGTCAGTGTAAACAATAGTTTTACCAACACAGTAAACCAGACAGAAATAACACCTGCCTATATCAAGCAAGTGAAAATAGCACGTAGAGTCAAGTAAGTGATGTTGTCCTTGTGCACAGACATTACATTACACAAACTGTTCTAAGTGAGGGAATTTGTCCCTTAGAAATTGCTCATTGGAACATTTGGACATCATGCATCATGTTAAAGATCCATAAATGCCATCTCAATAGGGTAGATATGATGCATGATAATATCCTCCCCATATCTGCATACGGTTCTTCTGCTCAACAGATTGTCATGATGCATTGCATCGGAGACTCCTGCTCTAGTGCTTCAGAGACAGCTGAGAAGTCCCACGGGAGCCTTCAGAAGTCATTGCTACAGGAGTAAAATACCAGGAGAACAGAAAGTCATTCCTAGTTCTTGACAAAATACCTGCGTCCCTAAATGAAACTATTTATTATGTGGTTGATATGAAGTATGAATGCAATATTATATGATCGAGTGTATCTTTTTATTGTAAAAAATAAGAATCCATTTCTGGTTGTGAGATGAGTAGAATTTAGAATCTAGCCGCACCATATTTTTTACTGTTATTTTGCCAGTCCAAAATTTCTTTGAACAGGTATATGACATGATAGTTAAGAATATGCACTAGGATACCTGCATAGGTATCCTAGGTTACTCAGTTATTACATATGGGACCTTGGTGATATCTAACATCTGCAAGTCTGTTTTCTCATGTGTAAAATGAGAATTCTCCAATTATCAGTCTCATATAATTGTTTTGTAGGAATAAAATTAGTCTACATGTGGATAAAGCTTACCACAGAACTAGGAACTTAAAAAAGTGCTCAAAAATATTAGTTATCATTAACAAATGTCCATTATTATAATACTGCCACCAAAAATGTTTTAGTCTATCTGGGCTGCTATAACAAAAAATTCCATAAACTGGGTGGCTGTAAACAACAGATATTTATTTCTTACATTTTTGGAGGTTGTGAATCCTAGACCAAGGCACTGACAGATTTGGTGTCTGGTGAGGACCAATTCTTTAGGGACATCACCTTCTCCCTGCATCCTCACATGATTATAGGAGCTATCTAGCTCTCTGAGGTCTCTTTCATAAGGCCACTAACCCCCAAAACCACCTCCTCCAAAGCTCCACATCCTAACACAATTGCCTTAGGGGTTAGGATATCTTTTTTATTATTATTACTTTTTAGGACTTCAACATATAAATTTTGGAGCAATCACACATTCAGGTCATAGCACAGAATGAACATCACTGACACTAAACCCCAAAAAACAATAAGATATCTTGTATTTCTTTGCCTTCAATATTTCTTTGCCTTCAATATTCTCATCTTCCAATTTTTGTCTCTTTGCTTTAATATTCTCATCTTCCAATTTGCTCTTGACTATTTTACACAGGCACTTCGGGGAGAGATTGCACCTCTAAAAGAGAATGTAAGCCACGTCAATGATCTTGCTCGCCAGTTGACCACATTGGGCATTCAGCTCTCACCATATAACCTCAGCACTCTGGAAGACCTGAACACCAGATGGAAACTACTACAGGTAGATACATTATAAGCATTGTTGTTCCTTGTTACAAAAAGATATCAAACAGCTAAAACTTACTTATAAGGAACAATGTAATATAAGTAATATCTTTATTTGATGTTCACAATAATGTTTTGTGAGGATTAGATAGTGTATATTATTTGGTAAGTTCCTATGTAAATATTTTCAAACTGTTATTAATTTTGGAAATGGCTAAAAGTTGAACTTCTACATGTTGTGCAATAAATATGAAAGAGAATGCTGAATTGTGATGGAAGAATTGAATTGCTAGCAGATAGTTCCTTTGTATTATTATTTCTTGGATTCTTAAAATACCTTTTCCTTTTGAATCATAATTTAAATAAAGTCAGTAGTTAGATATGTTCTAAAATTGTTTGAATGAAGAACATCTCATCACAAACCCATACATGGAACTTTTTCATAGGTTTTCCTAATGAATACAGGGAATAGAAATATTCTCAAGGTCACGCTTATTAGCTGTGGGACCTTGGGCAATTTACTTAACCTTTCTGTGACTCAATCTTTCATCTGAAAAAAGGGAAAATAAAATTCTCTATAGTATCAGTTTATTATAAGAATGAATAACTCATAGTAAATATAAAATGCTTGAAACGGAACCTGCTACATAGTAAACACTGTAAATTCTAGCTCTTGGTGTTATTTGATTAAGATTCTTACACTACAAAGGGTTGAGAATATGATGTTTTAGTTGAGTGACCTTGAAGCCATTTAACATATCTTTTGTCAGATTCCTCATCTCCAACACAGTTGCTATAATTATGAATGAGCTAGTTGATGTAGAGTTCTTTGTATTTGGTTCATAGTAAGAACTCAGAAAATGGCTGTAGTGGAGGTGTCTCTGTATTCCCTATGTGTATGATAATTATTTCTCCAAACTACAAAACTCGTTTAATCACAGACTTAGGGAATCATTTTCTCTCCTTTTCCAACTTCATAGGATGCAGATAGTGTGCTCCTGAGAACAGAGGAAAAAACTGAGTTTAAAAATATTTGCTGTCAAAGTTTTAATAAGAAAAAAATAATAAACCAGATTACTTTCCTATTGACAGTCCATTTAGGGGTGTGATTGAAAGTTCTGTTAAAGAATTGCTAGATCTTTAATAAAAACAAGCTCCAAATTCAAGACCTCTTGGGATCTCGTATAATTTAATTCTTCTTTTGATGGATAGTCTTGAAATATTTGTATGATATATTGTTATAAGTGGCATTGACTAAAGCCTGGCAATATAGTTAAGTGATTATATGCCATTCTCTGTCTGCTCCACAGTAGTTCAGTACTATTAAAATCTTATCAGTTTCATGGGACTGGGGTTGTATGTAGCTCAGCAATAGAGCACTTGCCTAGCACATGTGAGGAACTGGGTTTGATCCTCAGAATGACATAAAAATAAATAAATAAAATAAAGGTATTGTGTCTATCTACAACTAAAAACAAACCTTATCAGTTTCATCCTTAGTATGTTTTTAATTTTAAGCACAAATAAGGAAAGTGTCAAAGAAAACCAATGGCCACATTTGTTCCATTCAAGTGTTCTCAAATTATATTTTAAAATTTCTTTTAGATAGCTGAATGCCACATTTGCTTTTGAAATATGGTAAAGATTTGTGACAGCTGCATGTAAATTTATAAATAAGGTCAAAAGATTATAACTGAAAGGAAATGTTCTTTTAAAACTTAATGCTAAGGGCTGGGGTTGTAGCTCAGTGACAGAGCACTTGCTTAGCATGTGTGAGGCACTGGATTCAATTCTCCGCACCACATAAAAATAAATAAAATAAAGGTTCGTCAACAACTAAAAAAATATTTTTTTAAAAATCAGTGCTAAATGATCCATTCCACTTGAACTACTTATTTAGATGTAAAGTGTAAGAAAATATTTATAGCTGAATTTTCCATTCTTTGAAATGACTAAAGACTTGGCCATAAGTATAGGGAAGAACATGTGAGGAAATTGTGTGGTGGAGTAAAAAAGAGCATTGAATGAGGCCTAACTTTAAACTAAAGTTCAGTTATTCTTTAACCATGTTATCCTGGCAAAGCCAGTTACTTCTCCCAGCTTCAATATCCTCACTTTGAAAATGAGATAATTCATTTGTCTGAAGTTACATTTGGTTCAATTCTAGAATTATGTATCTGGATATATAGAGGAGATTCACATATGACAAAATTTAGTTTAGAACCAATGAAGATGCTTCTTTTTATTCATAATACAGATGTAGCTTACTGGAATTACTTTTCAGTCTTTAAATGTTTAACCCTTTACCCCAAGCCTATACATATGTTAATTCAATCAGTTTGTGTTATATGCTTCTTTTGTAGCAAATTTCACATTTCTATCTTTGAACATGGTCTTAAGAATATGCTTTGAAAGTGTTTATAGCACAAAGCTGATAAGTCTGAGGTTTTGGTTTGCACATAACTGAGTCAAGTTGATTCCATTATTTTTTTTTATGTGTGTGTGTGTGTGGTGCTGGGGATTGAACCCAGGGCCTTGTGCATGCAAGACAGGAACTCTACCAACTGAGCTATATCCCCAGCCCCATGATTCCACTCTTTGACCATAATTCTAATCTAGATGTCAGTCCTTGTTCAGAAAGAGAACAAAGCAAAGAAATGATGTTTATGTCAAGTTTATTCCTATTACTGGAAGAGCCACTTATAGTCCTGTTGAGAACATTTTACATTTATAAGAATGTATATAACTAAAGCATTACCCTGCTTCTATGGTGGCAAGCGCAAGTCCATCATTGTCATGACATCGTATTTGTATAAAAATAATTTATTTCCTTACTATGCTATGTCAGTTAGCTAAAATCATGTTAAAGACTAAGAATGAGTTCATAATTCCCTCTGATAAGATAAAGAAAAATGGAAAAGCAGAGAGTTGGAGTAGTGGGAGGCAGATATAAACAAAAGAAAACAAAAATAGGCCAGACACACAGGCACATGCCTGTAATCCCTACTATTCAAGAGACTGAGGCAGGAGGATCACAAAGTCAAGGCCGGTCTGGGAAATTTAGCAAAACCCTGTCTTAAAAAATAAAAAAAAAGGTCTGGAGATATAGCTCAGTGACAGAGTGTCCCTGAGTTCGATCCCCAGTACCACAAGGAAAACAAAACAAACAAACAAACCAGAAAGGGTCTTAATTTGTGGTAAAATAGTGTAATACAAGGAATAGAGTCACATGCTATCAGGTTTGTCTCTCTTGATATCAGAATATCCCGGGTTTAATCACATGATATATTAATTTTGATTTTTAAAGAAAGTCATACTGGTATTTTAGTTATATGTAAAATGGGTGAAAGTGGTGGAACCAGATTAGCAAGTATAGGTGTGTTCATCAGAAAAGTAAAGCACAGTCCCAAATGACCAATATATATAGAAATAGAATTGAGTATACAGAGAATTGCATTTTGAATCCACATATGGAAGTACAAGAGACATTGCTTAGCTTGTTTCAAACTTTCTGTGGGAATAAAATACTATTTTCTCCCTCAGAGTGCTCATTGGTATGGATGTCACTACTTGACCATTCGACAGTGTTTATGCTATTGGAAACCATCATTTTTTTCAGTTTTTTATTTGTTCTTTTTAGTTATACATGACAGTGGAGTGTATTTTGACATATCATATATACCTGGAGTATAACTTCTTATTCTTGTGGTTACACATGATGTTGAGTTATACTAGTCGTGTATTCATATATGATAGCATGTGACTCTATTCCTTGTATTACACTATTAACATCTCCCCTCTCTTCCCTTTATTCTCCTTTATCTAATCCAGTGAACTTATATTCTTCCCCTCCCTACCCTCCCTTGTTGTGGATAGGCATCTGCATATTAGAGAGAACATTTGGCCTTTGGTTTTTTGAGAGTTGGCTTATTTCACTTAGCATGGTATTCTCCAGTTCCATCCATTTATCAGCAAATGCTGGTAATCTCATTCTTTTTATGGCTGAGTAATATTCCATTGTGACATGTACCACATTTCTTTATCCATTCATTTGCTGAAGGGCATCTAGGTTGGTTCCATAGCTTAGCTATTGTGAATTGAGCTGCTCTAAACATTGATACAGCTGTGTCACTATAGTATACCAATTTTAAGTCCTTTGGGTATATGCCAAGGAGTGGGATAACTGGGTAAAATGGTGGTTCCACTCAAAGTTTTCTGATGACTCTCCTTGTTTCTTTCCAGAGTAGTTGCACCAATTTGCAGTCCCACCAGCAATATATGAATGAACCTTTTCCCCCACATTCTCGCCAACATTGTTACTTGTATTCTTGATAATTGCCATTCTGACTGGAATAAGACAAAATCTCAGTGTAGTGTACTTTTAATTTGCATTTCACTATTTGCAAGAGATGTTGAACATTTTATATATTTGTTTACCAATCATATTTCTTCTGTGAAGTGTCTATTCAGTTCCTTTGCCTATTTATTGATTGGGTTATTTGTGTTTTTTTGGTGTTAAGGAAATCATCATTTTTTTCAGTTACAAAGAGTTCTCATCTACTCTCTCACTTAACCCTCACAACATTATGTATTGTGATTATAATTATATTTTATGATTAGTCAGTTTTATAATGTAAGGAAACTAAGACTTAGAAACATTAAGTGACACAACTACAGTCACATCACTTGTGTCAATCAGGATCTGAATCAGGTCTTCTAATCTACCCTTTTTTGTTTCCTCCTTTTAAAGTCCTATTAATTTTGGACTTAACAAAGTCATAATTTAAAGCTATTTTAGCAACACACATGTAAAGTACTTCATTTTTATACTTAAATGATTCTCAGGTATATTAACTTTGAAATCTTCCTTTTAACAAACCAACAGATTAATGAGCCCAGTTCATTGTCCCCCTAAAAAATCACACTTGTAGTTTCAAATATAAAATTTTAAAGTATTATATTCCTCATTGCCTTTAGAGCTCAGAAATTGTAGTAAAACCAACCAAAAGTGATTTTAATGAATTAAGTCTTAAAGCAGAAGCAAAGCTAATATTTGATCAAGTAGGAATGAATATCAAAACCAATTTGGAAGAAAGTTAAAATGAGAAACCTTTTTAATTGTGAGGCAGTGCACACATGTTGAGTGGATTGGTAATGTTCTTTATTCATTGGCACAAATATTAGTATTTCTCTGCACTCATGAGTAAACCCACAGACAGCAATAGAAGCTACAAATAACTTTATCATAAGGAGTGCTTTATTGACTGGAGAGAACTTATGCAGTGTGAACCCTTGGGGAAAAAAGAATAATATGAAGGCATTTCTAGGTATGAAGTTCTTTTTAAATATGTTAAAGAACAGTGTTATGAATTATGTATGTTTTTTTAAAAGTTTCCTAAGAATTTTCCAAAGTCATACAGACATCATTATACTCCATCTGCACAGCACTGTGGTAACTCTCTGTCATAGGGGTCCAGACCCACATATTCTGTACATTCTATTCCTTCTTTGTTTCCTTCTTCTTTCATTAAGTTGGCACAGAATGAGCATCTACTGTACACCAAGCCAACATGGTAATCATTCTATTTAGTCTAAAGACAAATTGATCAAACCTTCCTCTACTACTTATGCCATCTTAAGAAAAGCTTTATAATTGGGTTTTCTTCCATTGTTACCACCCTCTCTCCCTTTCTCCATGTTATAAACAAAAAAATGTACATACTATTATACTGTTATAATATTGATACTACAAAATGATATTATAACATTGATACTTTTTTCAGATCTGTGGTTTACAATATCTTTAATAATTTCTCACTGAGAATTGTGTCTATATAGTCAAATTGGCAAGATTTGTGAGAGAATGCGGTGTCATAGTTCTGGCCAATATAAATATTTGCATGGCTTCATTTTTTAGAAACTACACAAAAGTAATTTTTAAAAAATTAAAAATTTTAACTCAGAAAGTCTTTTGTTCTTCACTTTGGTGAGATAGGTTTTCAAACAGGTCTTCTCTCTGTGTGTAGGTGAGTATATCCTTATCATCTTTGAGCATAGAATCTGAACCTTTAAATATGTTGACAGGTTTTGAGCATTTTACTCACACCCTTCTTTTTTCTAATGATTCTATGCTAATTGCTTTATGTTATGGAGTCCCTTCTAGGTAGGAAGCCTAGGTGAGCTCTAGCATCTGCTCCTACAAATAATGTGAGCCTATTACTACCTGAAAGTAAGGAGAGGATATCCAAGCATCCTTTACTTCATTTAACAAAAGTTAACCCACTGGGTTGGTTCTACTGATGTCTTCCTAGCATATCCTATTTTGATTTTTTTCTTTAACAAGGAAGATCTAAAATTCTTCTGCTTTTGATTAGACCATAGAACTTAGTCTAAAGCCATTCTCCCACAAAATATATTTTCTTACATCAGTGGTTCCCACAGTATAGTGAGCATCATAATCACCTAGAAGCCTTATTAAAACACAGATTTCTGGGTCCTACCTCCAAAGTTTCTGATTAATTAGGTCTGAGTTAGAGCCTGAGATTCTTCATTTCTAGCAAATTCCCAAGTGAGACTGATACTGCCCATCCAGGGATCATATTTTCAGAACCATTGTCCTATATTAAGCACTTGTCAGGTAGTCTAAGTTTGAAAAATTGGAAAAGCACATGATTTCTGAAACGCTTAAACTCTAACTAGGAAAACTAAGTATACACAAAGCTCAATTTTAGAGGAGAATTATAGTGCTACAAAAGCACAGAAACCCAGACACTTAAATTTTCTTTGAGGTAGAAAGAGGAGAATAAAGGTAAACTTGGACAATGCGAGGAAACTTTTATTAGCTTCCTAGTAACATACTCTGTTACTTTGCTGCTATTTTTATTTGATATATCTGCTGACCAATATGGTAGCCACATATGATTACTGATCCTTTGAATGTCCAGTCCAAATTGAGATGAGTTGTAATATATACATATATGTGTATATATATGCTTTCAAAGAGTATAAAAATGTAAATAATTAATGTTTGTATTGGTTACATGTTACTTTGTTGTTCCTTTTGGTGTATTTGGTTAAGGAAAATATGTCATTATTATGAATTTCATTCATTTTTATGATTATTCAGACTTGGTGTTTTTCTTGAAAATAAAAAAAGTGAGCCTGTCACTTCAACAAAAACAACTGACAGATTTTTCTCTTTACTTTTTGAATGTGCCTACTAGAACATTTAAAATTTTGTATGTTGCTTTTACTATAATTATATTGGATAGCAGTAGTCTAGAACATAGTTCTAAAAACCTCTGATGGCTAAGAATCACCTGCAGAGATCGATAAAACACCCTCAGGAATTCATTTGGTATTGGGTGTAGCCTATGATTGGGCATTTCTATCAAGCTCCCAGGAGATGCTGTTATTCTATAACCATAAATAGAAATTCCTTCCCATACTGTGGATTATAGGGTTTTATAGAGAAGTGCAAAAATAGATTTTTTCATCAAGCATTGTCAGTAGCTTGAATACAAAATTGTCTTAGCCATATACCACTATTTTTATAAGCAAATCAGTAATACTATTAAACTTATACAAATGTTTATCAATTGGTCATTTTTCTCAGTTAACAGACACTAAGTAGTTCTTCTGTCATGTGGGGATCCTGCAGTTTGGGGAATACTAAGAAGGGATCCACCTGGTTTAAAAAATTAGAAACCTTTCCCACTCTCCAAAACATTGCAGTAACCTGTAGGGAAAACAATTCTTAACACATTTTAAACTGTAGGTTGCTCTTATAAAAAGATTTCAACTATAAAATCTAGGCAGATGTGCCCACAGGCAGGAGTCTTTATAATATAGAAAGTAAAGAAAATGAAAAGAGGAAAGAAGAATGTGTTTGTTTTTGAAAAGGTTAGGTCACTGAAGGATTTGTTGATATTAGGAATAGAATGACCGTGAAAGAAAGACAATTAAGTTCTAGGAAAACATCTTTTCTGTGAGGAGCAAACAATCATTTATGCTTAAACTTGACTCTGTTTTCTGAATAAAAAAGGAAGCTGTGAACCAGGCCCTCTAAAGAATTGACAAAGGGGGGGGGAGTGTCAATCTAAATGCCAAGGATAGTTACACCCCTGGGAACATACTGAGGTCAAAGTGCACTGTCAAGAATGTTGGGTTTTCAGTGTTTCTACCATTATGTTTACTTTATTCAAGAGGAACAATAACTGAAATTGCCCAGGTAACCTTGAAGGTAATATGGACCAGATGTTCCAAAGTCTGTCCTCCTCATCTTGGAAGAAAAAGAACAGCCTCATTTTCAAGGGCACTTCTTCTTTTTTTTTTTTTTTTTTTTTTTTTTTACAAAAAGGGTCTCAGGATATGTAGAACTATATAGGGAGATGAATGATGTAGGGAGTGTGACAAAAAAAAGAAATTATATGTGGTACAAGATGGGAATGAAGCCATCAGGAGTCAAAAGAAATATTTAGGAGTTGAAGAGAATGAAAGGCATATTATTTTTTTCAGACATTTTAGCAAGGGAACCCAAATCATTATGAAGTATTATTTGTTATTTGATTGTTTGATATTTATATGTTACCTAATTTCTAATTTATTTTAATCAGGAATTATTTTTCTAATTCTGAAGCTATTATGGTAATCCCTATAAGAATTTTATTATTTTTTATAATGGAATGTGCCCCTATTAGATGTGTTTAAACAGCAAATTTACGTATTGATGTGCATTTATTTGTTTTCCAATATCCTAATTCCTTTCTGAGTATTTAAAATTGTCATATTGCTCATGTTTTTTTGTCCTCCCTTATTTTGCAACTGATGTTTGCCCTTGCCTCCAATTTCTCACTGCTTTTTTCTTTCTTCTTTTAAGTGTTCTCTCTCCAGTCTGACCTCTCCTGCCCTGGAGTTTGACCCCGCCCACTCTTTCCTCTACATTTGTTTGCCCAGCTTGTTTTCTTCATTGCTTTTCCCACTGTCCGGCTGTGTGTGAAACACTCTGCCAGCAGCTGCTCACAGTTCCCATGCTACGTCATGCCCAGCATTCAAAGAGCTGCTGTTCTCACATTTCCACCAGCAAGACGCCCCCTCTCCTCCTCACTGCACATTTCTCCAGAAAGTAGAAAAGAACCCCTTTTCAGGCCATATGAAAAGCTACATGTCAGAGCCAACTCTGGTTAGGAGGATGGAGGCAAGCTTACAAAATTACAGAAATGCTATTTTTAAAGATAAATACCACAAATTGAATTTCAAAAGTATCCAGAATTTATCCTGATACTTCTTTACTTTTCTAAGTTCTTTGATATCCTTAAAATATGCTATAAGTTGTCCCATCACTTAATATATTAATTAATTTAATAAGGTACATATGTGAGTGGAAATTAGAAAGTGATTATTATATTAGAAATATAGCCCTTTACATGTAGAATTTTATTCAGCCAATGTATATGTGCAATATGGATTTGAGAAGAATTGATTTTAGCAAGTATCCCACGTGATTAAGATTAGTAATGAACACTTGTCTAGCACTTACTGCATACCACTCACTTTTCTGAGCAATTTGACATGCATTAATGCTTGTAAGCTTCACAATAGCCCTGCAAGGTGGATACTATCCTTATCCCTTTTACAGATGAGAAGAATGAGGACTCACAGGATTAGGTGGCTATTCTGAGCTAGTAAGTGAGAGAATCAGGATTTGAACTCAGGCAGTCTGGCTGGGGAATCCATCACTAACTATGTAATGTCACCCCTCTGATATTAAATTGAATCACCATAAAATCATTTCCTTTTAATTTGCAATCCAGCCCCTTTAAACAAAAAGAAAATATTTTCCCTAATATTTATTAATTTGTCAGGAATCACCTGGAACCAAGGGTTGAGGAAATAAGTATTTAAAGTAGGATGATTACATGAATCTCAGACCACAATCTCAGGAACAGCCTGCTTAACCCAGAGCCTGAATCATTCACAGATTAAAAACTAGAACCACTTTCTCTATCACCAGGTGGGATTAATCATCAAAGTGTTCCTGAAGTGAACAGAAATACTCCTTCATTCAGTCATCCATTCAATAAATTTTTTCTGGTATTTACTCTTTACTAAAGTCTGTATATAGGAATACAATGATAGAAAAAGCCTCTCTGGGGGCTGGGGTTGTGGTTCAGTGGTAGAGTGCTCACCTAGCATGTGCGGGGCACTGGGTTCAATCCTCAGCACCAAATAAAAATAAAGGTATTGTGTCCAACTACAACTAAAAAACAAAATATTTTTAAAAAAAAGAAAAAAGAAAAGCCTCTTTGGAGGGTTATAGCTTCTTGAGAAGACAAACATTAATTTTTAAAATCTCCCATTAATAATTACACAATGCAGTAAGTGTTGTGAAAGAAAATGCAGGATACTACAATGAGGATGTGGGGGGTGAGCATGTGTGTATTGGGTGAGACTGGGAGGCAGGAAAGGATGATCAGAGAGTGGTCTTCAGGCTTTGGTTAACTGAATGACTTTTCTATGCATCTGTAACTTGTATTTTAAATGGACTGAAGCTTGGGACTAACAAAATAAACAAAGTAGTTAAAATCCAGTATGTAAATTTAATAACTAGAGATCGTTTGAAGTAATGGACTGCAGAATTAACATATAATTAAGTCACATATAAAGAAGATTTCCTTTTGTTATTACAGACAGCATCCTGTGTGCTTTCTTCACACCGTTTTGAAAAATCTATGCTATGTGTTTGTTGACTTATTTATTGAAAGTCTATGGCCCTCATCTGAATTGTCAGCTCCATGAGGACAGAGGCCCTTAATACCACATCTACTAACACTTGGCAGTGTCTTTTATATAGTGGGCATTCAATAAATATTTCATGAATGGATAAATTCATGAAACTAAGTAAAAATATTATTGAACATTATTAAAAATAAGCAGAAAGTTATATCATAGAGGGAAAAGTTATAATTGCTGAAGAAATACTACTCATGTCTAAACCTGTGGATTTATAAGGATAAATAATACTTCAAGGGCTGGAGATGTGGCTCAGCGGTAGCCTGCTCGCCTGGCATGCGTGCGGCCCGGGTTCGATCCTCAGCACCACATACCAACAAAGATGTTGTGTCCGCCGAGAACTAAAAAATAAATATTAAAAAAAAATTAAAAAAAATAATACTTCAATAATTTTCAAAAAATCCCAAAAACTTTTTCAAAGAAAATTAAATATTTACCCTAACACTCAGGTGAACATAATTTACCTATGTCTTAGACCTTTTTCAAGAATTAATGATCCAGCCGGGTTCAGTGGCACGTGCCTGTAATCCCAGCAGCTTGGGAGGCTGAGGCAGGAGGATTGTGAGTTTAAAGCCAGCCTCAGCAAAAGTGAGGCACTAAGCAGCTCAGTGAGACCCTGTCTCTAAATAAGATATAAAATAGGGCTGGGGATGTAGCTCAATGGTCGAGTGTCCCTGAATTCAATACCCAGTACCAAAAAAAAAGAATTATTGATCCATGGACTCAGAAAAACATAGAACATACTTTGTTACCTTTGGGAAAAAAGAGATTGAATAGCCTCCCCTCCACTTTCTATAACAGCATTTTTAAATAATAAACATTATATACTTATGTAAAGTCAACATATGATGTACTCTAAAAACCATCATTATTATCACCTTCAAAATAGTCGATGTGTATTTATTACACTCAAGTTTCCTTGTGCCCTTAGCAATACCTCCTTCCTTTCCTGAGGCAAGCACTATTCTGTTTTTTGTTGCTATAAATGATTTTGCATTGTCTAGTTTTACATGAATGGGATGCATGGGTTTTTTTTTTCCAGTCATCATACGTATCTTGAGATTCATTCACATGTTGCATATATCAATAATTTATCCCTTTTTATTATTGAGTTGTATTCCATTGTATAGATATACCCTTGTTTCTTTATCTGTTTACTCTTTTTTTTTTTTTTTGGCAGTACTGAGGATTGAACCCAGAGCCTTATATACCAAACTGTATTCCAAGCTTTATTTACTTATTTATTTTAATTTTGAGACAGGTTCTCACCAGATTTCCCAGGCTGGCCTTGAACTTGCAATTTAGTTGAAGGACAGAAAAAAAAGCACACTAGGAAGGACCCCTACCAGTCTCGCTGGTATACTCCTCCCTCAGCCTCCCAAGTAGCTAGGATTGCAGGCATGTGCCACTGTACCTGGCTGTTTATTTACTCTTCAGTAGACATTTAGATTGCTTTCACTTTGGGGCTATTACAATAAAGACTACTAAGAGGAGTCAGCAATCCCCAAAGCACATCTCTCTCTCTCAAGATGGCCGACATCCTTCCTTGAATGTGTGTCTGCTTTCTTAAATAAATCTCTGTGCCTCTGACTGGCCTGTGTTGAAATTAAAAAAATTAATTTTTTTAAAAAAAGACTTCTATGAGCATTCCTGTACCAGTCTTTTTACTGACATACATCTTCACTCCCTTTGAGCAAATGGCTAGGAGAGGAACAGCTAGATAATATATGTGTTCAATGTATTAAGAAATTGCCAAAATCTTTTGTAAAGCAGTTGTAGCATATAACATTCTCACAAATACCATACAAGGGTTCCAGTTCCTCCACATCCTTCCCCAAATTTAATATGGTCAATCATTTTAATTTTAGCCATTTCAATAGGTTTATATTGAGACAGTGTGGTTTAAATTTGCATTTCCCTAATGACTAATGTTATAGCCACTCCAACTTTCTTATTATTTTGTTGATATGGTATAATGGTTTTCATACTTTTACTTTTAAACTGTTTATCTCTTTATAGTTAATATGCATTTCTTGTAGGTAACATTTAATTAGATCTTGCTTTTTAAAAATCTAATCTGACCATCTATTTTAATTAGAAGTATTTAGCTTATTTATATTTATTGTGTTTATTGATATGGTTAGATGTAAATCCATCTTTCATTAAGCCCTTTGTTTTCTCTTTGTCCCATCTGTTCTTTGTTTGCTTGTGCCTCTTTTTCTATTTTCTTTTAGATTGATCAAATATATTCAGTGAGTTCATTTTAGCTCTTGTGTGGTATATTAGCTATGGCTCTTTGTTTTTATATTTTGGTGGTTGCTTTAAGGTTTATGGTAGACATATTTAACTGGTCACTGTGTAACTTCAGGTAACATTAGACCTCTTTATATATGCGTATTTCCATTTCTCCCCTTCTAAATTACTTGCCATTGTTTGATCCTTAAACATCTTGCTTTTAAGATTAGGGAGTAGACCAGTGCTCATTCGGGGCCTGATTATTTCCCATTATTGAGGCAAGATCCCACTGTGTTTCCACTTTGATTGGTGGGAAATAGATATTCCTGCCCATATGGGTGCTGAATACTTTTAACTCTAATCTTTTTTTTGGGGGGGGTGGGGGGTACTGGGAATGGAACCCAGGGGTGCTTTCCCACTGAGCCACATCCTTGGCCCTTTTTTATATTTTATCTAGAGACAGGGTCTCAGTAATTTACTCGGGGGCCTTGCTAAATTGCTGAGGATGGATTTGACCTTGCTCACCTCCTGTCTCAGCTTCCTAAACCGCTGGGATTATAGGTGTGTGCTACTGTGCCTGGCAGCTCGGATCTTTTGCTGTGATTCTTTTCCAGCTTCTAGTAATTTTCTCCACTAAATACTTGAGGGGGAACCTCTACAGATATATATGTCTGTCTGTCTGTGTCTGTCTGTCTCTCTCCCCCCCCCCGCCCCCAGCTCTCTACTCTCCCATTCTATGAATTTTTCATTGCCTTACCTTTCCATATTCTCTGTTTAATCTCCTCTACTGGTAGAATCTGCCAGAATCCTCCTGGGTTTTCTTCCCTGAGCTCTGACGAGGAAACTATCTCATGGTAGTAAGATAATAGGATTCTAGGTAAACCCAAGGATTCTAGGGTTTACCTCATGTATTTCCCACCTCTCAGGGATCACTATCCTTCCTTATTTATTTCCACTGCCTTGTAATCCATATATATAGGACACACACACACACACACACACACACACACACACACACACACACCATGTTTTCGTTATTTTAGGACAAAGGGTAAATGATGTGGTCTTTATTACTGCATCTAGTTTGGTAACAGAGGTCCTAAAATAGCATTTGAAGCACTGTTATGTTTTTTTTTCTTCATCTGGAAATGATATCCAAGGAATGCTGGAGGAAAACAGGTAATTAGCTGATAATGTACAATACTTCAGACACAGAGAGTCTGATAGTCACTTACCAACATTGCACATACTTCATTTTTCTTTCACAATAGCAGTGATTGCCTTGCTCTGATTTCATCACACATTTTGCCTAGTTGCATTTAGGACCTTGCTTTTGCAATCAAGTTGGATAAGCCTCAAGCCTTAGTGTAGATCTGAAACTATGGTTAGGGCCCAAAGCCAAGGCTATGGAGCAAGTTGCTCCAAGTATAAATTAGCCAGTAGTTCAGCTGCTAAATCTACTTTTAAAACAACTGAATCCATTGGTGGATTTCATTGCTTTAAAAATATTCATTTGGAATTTTTGAATGTTTTTATATTGTTAGCTTTACACTAAGCAATCCTTCTTTAAAAGTTCTATTTAATTAATTGTAATACCATATATTACCATTCATGTTTTATTTTAGGAAACATGGTTTGTTACCACCCATCAATTCAGAGAATTTTAGCTCTAACAGTCCAGAAATCCAACTCTTGACTTTATGAAGACACCACATGATATGTCATAGTTCACACTAGTTAATAGTAGAACCAGAACTAAAAACATGTGCTCTATTCTCTTTACAGGACTTTTATTTTTATTCTTTAAAAGGGCATTCATCATTTCAAATGTTCTATATTGTAAGACATTTTTTAAATGGAATTACTTATCCACATCCCACCTATCTTGCAAGGTCCATGTGAAGCAATGAGAAAAGGTCTGTGAAAGTACATCAGAAACTATTAAATGCTATTAAAATGTTAGGCTTATTATTAGAACTGCAGTTCATCTCCATGAAACCTTTCTAAACTTTCTCTTTTTCTGAACTTGAATATACAGCATCTGTTGTAATATATTTGTTCTTTCTTTATAAGAATTTAATCCTTTCTGCCCTGTCATGCTATAAAAATAGGGGCTCTGGTTTTTTTTCTATAACCAATGGATATTTTCTAGTATACATCTAGAAGATTCCCACTAAATACATGTTGAATAAAACTGAACCAAATTTCTGTCTTAGATGTATGAAGAAAGAAATAAACTTTCTGATCTTAAAAAGGAAAAGGTATTTCCAAAGCTTATTGATTTAAAAAAGCTTGGCATTTTTAAAATGAAAATGCTTTAATTTGTCCTAGGTTCAACTTATGCATCATACCTGCCTCCTTTTGTTAAAATCAGACTTGCCAGGTGCAGTGGTGCACACCTGTGATCCAAGCAACTCTAGATGCTGAGGCAGGAGGATCACAAGTTCCAGGTCAGCCTGGGCAACAGTGATAGATACCCTGTCTCAAAATAAAATTTTATAAAGGGCTGGGATATAGCTTGGTGGTAAAGTGCCCCTGGGTTCAATACTCAGTAGGACTCCCCCCCCAAAAAAACTGAACAGGCTTTCAGATTGATATGATACTGTGTATCAACAGCTGCATGTACTGGCAGAAAAAAAAGAAAAATGAGAGCATGGTCATGAACTTCAAATCCCCATACAACACATGTACACTTTTGGAATTCCTATCCTCTGAATTATGACTTACATTTCTTTATTATCTTAATTTGTCTTGGTATTTCTAAATATTAACCTCTGTTTCCATTGATAAATATTTACTGAACTACCTCTCATTGGGCTTTCTTTTCATAACACAGAAAACTCAAGTGTGGGGTAGGTTACTATATGTGGCACTTAGGAAATATGAAAATATTTTTAATTTCTTCCAATAAATCAAGATCCCCAATTCACAGGCCCACCTTTCCCATCAGATATTTAAATTTAAGGGGAAATATAGTCATCCATGGACATATAACTATTGTGACTGTGCTGGTCTTGGGAATTCTAATGTTAGTCTCTTTAAGTCTTACATTGATCATGAATCTCAATATATTTTGGTGTCATCCATAGAATTCTCCTTTCAGTTACCTTTTTCCATTTATGAATGTTACCTACTCTCTGTCTGTTAAGTGTACTGTTAAACCCTCTCTTCTGTGGGTGGTGGACCCTTGGCTACTTGGTGAATTAGATGCTAATTTTGGTTACTGAGGCTTCCTTTCTAGAATTTTCTGCTTCTAAACCAAGTGTAAGATATCTCTGCTAATGGTCAAGAAAAAGGAAATGAGCTGTCCTCTGTTAGGCCTCTAAGAAGCTTATGAGAATTCACCCTCTTCCATGTGACCATGTGCATCTATGTAGGCCCCAGCCCAAGGGAATGAATCATGATAATCCTGAGCTATTTCATGGTGATCTGATGATCTCAGTGTCACTGTCAAAAATGGGCCACAGGCATTTTATGCAATCTCAGGCAATAAACAACAAGGAGTAGTTGGCTAAAATAGTTTCTGAGATAGATTTTCCTTATCTAGGAAACTAAAGAGACCTTCTTCCTCTAGTCAGAATGACTAGTTCTTCATTGCCTGTGAAACCGTGTTTTGAGATGAGATTCGATTCCCCACTTCCCCAATTTCCTGTGGGTTCTTGTCTTGAGAATTTTGAAGAATAAAATCCAGGAACAATCACAGACTGGAAGAGTAAATGGAGCAGGATTTATTTAAGCAAGAAGAGATAGAACTCTAGCCAGGTGAGAAGGGGCCTAATAGCAGAAAAACCCATTTTGTGAATTGGGGTCCTGATTTATTGGAAGCAATTCAAAATATTTTCATATTTCCTAAGTGCCACACATAGTAACCTACCCCACACTTGAGTTTTCTGTGTTATGAAAATGGGTATATATGGTTCTGGGCAGAACATGGAGCAAAACCTATGAAAATAGGTATCAAAAAGGCATCGTGGCTATCATCTGGGTTCACTTCCATTCTCCTTTCTGTAACTTCCACCTGAATTCATCCCCACATTGGGTTTTCCACCTCAAGGTCTTTTACATTCAAAATAGGCCTTGTTGATTAGCCTTCAGGTGTGGTTGAATGGGACCCATTATCGTGAATGCCTGGTCATTTTACTATCTATTCTGTTTCATCCTCATTCACCTGGAATGCTCTTCCTCCAGATATTTATGTGACTAATTGTTACTGCCTTTAAATCTTACTCAAATATCAATTTCTTAAAGAAAATCTCTTGAAAACTGACCACTCTATTGAAATGGCTCACATCCTTCTTCTTAGCTATCTCAATCCATTCTTGAGAGCAAAAATAACAAAAGGGAGATAGACCTTGACAGACCAGCAGTGCTTTATTAAGCAGCAGAGGGGCACATTTTCAAGTGAAAAAAATGGCAACTGATTACAAGTGGGGTCTGATTTTTTATAGGGTTCAAGTGAGACTTGAATCATAGCAGAATGCGTTGGTTGGGCTGTCAGGAGGAATGGTTGTGTAACTTCAGGAAATGGTGAAAGTCCAAAACATGTTTTTTTCTTTTCTCCCTGCAATCCATTGTCCTCCTTTCTCCCTGGGGGTTTTTGTTCCCATTTTCCCCTGGGAGTTGTTTTTTTCCATAGCCTTCAGTTCCTCCTTATTGTGCCCTGGCAGTTCTTCTACAAAGGTGTTCTCCCACCCATGAAGTGTGTCTCCAGGTAATTGAACCTTTAGTAGTCCTCTTCTACTCTGAGCCTGCGCTGGCCTTGTATAACAAATTGAAGGTAGCAGAATTAATCCTGCAAGAAATCCAAGGTTGCCTTAAAAGAATCCATATGGTTTCTGTCTTCACCTCTTAGAATGCTTTCTCTGAAAGAAGTGAGTTGCCATGTAAGAAAGTTTCACTACTCTAATGCTATTATGCTCTAAGGTGATCTAAGTTGGCCACATAGAGAAGCTTCATGGAAAGGCAGAAATTGCTAGCCAGCCCTAAGGTGGGGATGGATGTCCCCAGTCATCCCAAGTGAGGCACCAGATGTATGAGTGAAAAAAAAATGTCTGGGACACTCATTTCAGTTAAACCTTTATATCACTCCAGCTTTATCTGCCATCTGGCTGCAAACATGCTGAAAACCCCAAGCAAGAAACATTCAACCAAGCACAGTCAACTCAGAACCATGAGCAATCATGATAAACTTTTGTTTTTAGCTCCTAAGTTTTAGAGATGTGCTAAGGCTGCAAAAGGAACATCTGCCCTGTTTTCTTTTTCCTCTGTTTCTTTTTCCTTCCATACACTCATACTACAAAATTAGCATCTTTAATGTGCTGTTTTCATTGTCTCTCACTATGAGAAAGCTTCATGAAGCCAGGGATGTTGTATGCTGTGTTTGCTGATGTGTTCAAAGCACCTAAGAGCAGATCCTATCATGATAAATACTTGTTGAATGGATGACTGGATAGACCATAACTTCAGTGGTTATTTTATGTTTGTGTTTCAAGTTCACTTAAGGATGGCAGAATGGAAATATGGGGAAAACCTGAGTCCTAATAATGTCATTGTGTTTCTGAATTACAGCAGCCTTGCCTCTGTGCTCCTTGACTGTCAAAGACATTTTATGTTGTTTTTGTATTACTTGCAGCACAATGTGTCCCATCTGGCACGTGGTCTTTTAGATCATGCCTTTTGGAACCAGAAGATAAATCCAAATGGTAGACATCACAGCATCGTCAAAACCACTCTTTCCCTTATCTGCTGAGGCTTTCCTTTTTAGTCTTCCTGCAACAGGTATCTAGAGAGCCACCAGTCTTTTAGAAATGATGGGACTTATAACCCCAAAAGTTATTATAACTTGATATTTTCTTTAAGTCCTCATGAGATTACACTGCCCATTCCACTGATTGGCCACATTTATCTGAATTTTCAGTCTTAAGCTGGGACTCCTTTCACTCAAGCTGGAACCAACTGCCTCTGCATAGCCAATAAAAGAGACTTATCCTTAAAAAAAACAAAAATAGTCCTACTTAATTATATTATTAATTATTAAAATAATTATATCAATTATATAAAGCCTATGAAACTGAGTAAGTAAATCAAAGCACTATTTGGTTAATGCTTTTATCTGCAAATCACTTTTTCCTGAAATCCAGTACAGTATCTTTTGTAACTATATTATGTAGAGACTCTCAATTTGGCAGCAGGGACAAGGATATACCTGACACTGGCACCCTTCAAAGATGTTTGATATATAAACTCTGTAAGTGGAAGTTACAAAAGGTAAAGAAAGAAATAGAAGTGCTTTCTAGAAAACACAGGCCTGGAGGTCTGGGAAGATCTGCCATATCTTGGGGTATTTAGAAGTCTAAAATGATTGAAGTATTGAGTGTACTGTAGAGAGGGCAGAAAAGGTAAAATAATATCTATGCAAATGAAGTACATGTAATTAGGTGAGAAGAAAAATATTTGTTTAAGTTCTTTTAACTCTTTGTATTTGTCACTCATAAGGAAACTATTTCAGTAGGATTTTTTTTACCTTTTTATCTTCTTTAGCAAAGTAAATAAGGAATAGAAATATTTTAATGTAAAATATTCATTTGACCTGAAAGAACACTGAAGATTTCAGACCATTTAAAGTTAAATATTTTAAAGTTTTCAATTACTTCTATTTGGATGAGCAGAAAAATTTTTTTTCAGACTTCAAAAATATATGTTTAGTTTTTCACAGACTAATTGCTCCTGCTTTCATGCCAGCCTCATGGGCATCCACATGTTCAAGTTCAGCAGGTAGGAATCTGGCCTTTGAGAATGCAACTAGAAGAGTTAAGGAATGCATGATTACTCTTGTAATTACTTGAGAGGATTCTGAAATCCTGATGGGGTTGATGGGGCCACCAGATAGCATGGGTCAAGAATGTACAAGAGGTTAGGAATTCAGACTGGAGCTAAAGTGAGGAGTTAGGGTAAACAGGCCCTGAATGTAAAAGATCAGGAATTCAAATTGACTGTTAAGCCAAGAAACCAACTTCTTAGAAATGTAAACTTCACTTAAGTCAAAGGCTCTTCAAACTAAGACTCTGTAATGTACTTGCCAAGGCCAGAACTAGTATATCTACTTACCTGAGTGGTCCTGGAACTATAACCAATTGAAATAGGGGATCACAAATGATGTGGATGGTATGTTGGTTAGAACACTTTCAATAGCTAACAGCAGAATGCATGACTTTAAGGGTGTTACGTTTGTTTTCCTTAAAATTTGTTTTTTCCAAACTTCTCTTGTCATGAAAAATGCTAGGAGCACATGATTGAATTGCTAATTTCCAAGCTGCTTCATTCTGATGCAAGAGGTTTGGGAATCTATATTTTTAACATGAAAACCTTGTTTGCCAGTGGGATCAGACAAATTTTGAAAAGTTTTATTATTTTGTAAATAATAGAGACATTTGATAAGCTAAAACAGTGGTTCCCAAACTTTAGCTTGCAGCAGAACCCCCTGGCTTGTTAAACTACAGGCTAATGGGCTCAACAAGAGTTTCTTGTTACTTCCTGGGTCTGGAGCAGAGTCTGAGATTCTGCATTTCTAGGAAGTTCCCTGGTGACATTGATGCTACTGTGGTTAGAAACCATACTTTAAGAACCACTGGTCTAACATAACCACAAGTTCAAAGGCCATCAGATGTAAGATTGATTCCTTTAACAGCTGAATTATGTCAGGATTCAAGGTTAGCTTCTCTGGGAGTCTCTTGGCTTTCTTCTCATGGTCCCAAAATGGCTTCTTACTGTACCAAGCTACATATCTTCAGACAACAATAGCCAAGGAAAGAAGGAAGGGAAAAGTGCAAGGATAACTGAATTTGTGTGTGTGTGTGTGTGTGTGTGTGTGTGTGTGTGTGTGTATGTGTACATGTGCATAACTGTGCCAGTATGTCTGTGTATGTTTGGAGAAGAAAACATTTCTCAGAAGCTCTCTAGCAGATTCCCACTGGGGAACTAGGTCTCATTTACCCTCTTTTGTGTGTGTGTGGGGGGTGGTGGTGGTAGATAAGATGCTAGAGATTGAACATGGAGCCTTGTACATGATAGGCAAGCACTTTACCACTGAGCCACATAACCCAGCCCTCATTGAACTTCTTTAAACCAATCACTGATTAAGACTATGTCTGATTCAGACCAGATTCTCCCCCCAGAGCTGGGTCCTCTGGTGCCCAGTATCTGCACTTAATTGAGCTTCTTTACCAAGGAAAAAGAAGTGAACAGCTATTAGGTAGGCAAATAGCTGGCTATACCACAAATATGTTCTGATACTAGTCATTATAGGTAGGTTCAGAGTTGAAAATACTAGTACAAATGCTAGAAAATAATATATAATATTGCCTTTGTCATCACTATTTGCAATTGAATAACACACTCATAAAGAATTTGGCCAAGTATATTGGGGAAAAAGTACTCTTTGAAAGCTCACAGTGTACACGTAGTCAGCTTGCTTTTCTTATACCTGTGTATGGAATTGCATGCTGTCCCTTCAAGTAATGAAATTTAGACAAGTTGGAGCCTGTATAACAGCAAATCAATACTGAAGTTATAGGCAAAGCCTGTACTTGTAGAGACTAACACATAGGATAGAAAGACTTCGTGACCAAAATTTAACAAATTCCACACACATAAGTATCCAACATAGACAACAATATATAGTGGTATGTCTTTTTATATGTTTGCATTTTTCTCCACATTCATTCTTGAGAGAGATTTTTTTTTAAAGCCAACATACAACTCAGGTACATCCCCTATGCCCAAAGCCAATGTAAAGTGGAAAATTGAGTTGTTTATTTGGTCCTCAAGTCATCCAATACTTCATTAAAGGTTGCAATAAAGTTCTCCCCTGAATTAAAAGGAAAATGTTCTACATTTTCTACATTCTTTTGAGAGCAGGAGGTAGTGACTAATGTGCAACCATCTTCTGTTTTATTTTGTTTTCTTTCCAGAACTAGCTTTTGTTAAGAAAAGTGATAACTGAAAAAGAGCTAAGCTAAGGTGACAAATATATTTTCTGTTTGTCAATATCTAAAACTATGTGTTAGTTCTTTTTTGACCATACCTTACAGTGGCTAGTTTACGCTTTAGCTAGCAGAACTGATATCTACCATATTTGTGAGCACCAGGCAGCCTGACAGGATTGTTGGTTTTAAACAATGCCACAAGATTGCCTCAAGAGACCAGGAATATGAATATCAGATTGTAGTGTCTATTTAGCTGAGCACTATAGGCCATAATCATTAAGATCTGGTTAGGACATAGTTTCCAGTCCCTCCCCCAACTTTAGTCAAAGGAAGTCTGTGCAAAGATTATGTAACTCTATTAAAATCCATATCCTTAGAGACATTTCCCTTCCGTGGGACAAATGGGAATTTCACACGGAGCATAATTGCAAAGGATAAACAAAAAGTGCAAGTTTCTACCAGGTCTGGTGGCATGTGCTTATAATCCCAGTAATTTGGGAGACAGAAGAATTTCAAGTTCAAGACCAGCCTACATAACTTAGTGACACCTGTCTCAAAATAAAAGTAAAAAAGGGCTGAGGGGTGTAGCTCGGTGGTAAAGGACCCCTGGGTTCAATCCCCAGTACCAAAAAAAAAAAAAAAAAAAGGAAGTTTCCAAAGTGCAGTAGAATCATTGATAATTTTAGTACCTTTAAATGTACAGCACATTTAATAACAGGGTTTTCCCACTGCTTTCTTTTGTTGTGAAGATTGGCGGGGGGCGGGGGTGTTCTTTGTTGTTGTTGCTTTTTCTTCTGGTTGGATTCCCTGGAAAATAGTTAAATATGTTCTAGAGCCTCTGTCTGCAGAGGGAGCATTTTCCATTTGTGCAGTTTTCCACACAGTGACCAGAGGCTGCATGTTCCATACATTTCTTTCAGTCACATACAGTCGTAACTGTTTACAGATACTTTACTGTCTTCTCTGATTGAAGCAGGCATTGGTTTGCCAGCAACTTTTGGATGTTTTTGTTTTTGAAGACCATGCAACTAACAGATGTTTGTTGTTGGCTCCATATCTACATTCTTTGAAAGCTGGAGAATCAAATTGCTGACATTCAGACAACACTAATTCCCATATCCAGGGAGCCTAATTTGCTGTCCCTGAGATACTGATTCCTGGTGTTCACGGGTTTAAAAACCATTTCAGTGACACAATATAAGAATGGGCTTGGGAGATGCAGTGCTGTCTCCACTAAAGATAATCACATTTTATAAACATCTGCGTCATTACTGGTATGATTCATCTCTAAGCTGTATACAGCTGTGTTTCCAGTTTCAATTAACAATCCCTTAATTGCATATCCATCTCATGTTACTAATTTAGTTAATTTATTCATAATTAAGAGTATTCTGTTTTCTACCAAGGTTTGTCGAGCTCAGAACATTATAAAGAGAAATATTTTAAGGCAGCATCTCCGAGGGATTTTGTTTCTTATAATCACATCACAGTAAAATGTCATTCATGTGCCCAAAGGAAGATGAATTGCTAAGGGATGGGTTTTTTTCCCCCAGTAAAATAAGAAGCTATGGGAAGCTGCAGTGTGTTGTTTTTAAACCAAGTTAAATGCTATGCATTTTGTTCTTTTCTTTCTCCTTTCCTGACATTCTCTCAAAAAAAATTATCATTTGATTTGGATTATTATTTAAGTATCACAGCAAATCCAGTCACCAGTGCAGATAAAACTGTCATTACCCTGTCAGGTAATGGTGTCTCTTAAAATCTAAGCTATAAAATCTGTACATTTCAAAGGACATTAAGACCAGGAATTTTTAAATTAC
This sequence comes from Urocitellus parryii, assembly GCF_045843805.1. Lineage (NCBI taxonomy): Eukaryota > Metazoa > Chordata > Mammalia > Rodentia > Sciuridae > Urocitellus > Urocitellus parryii. The sequence goes on from NC_135547.1 coordinate 106,728,357, forward strand.
CAAAGCCTAGGCAAGTGGAATACACCCTTGTGGAAAATGGAAGGCAGATAACATGATACCAGGCAGTTAATTCATTTTAGTTTGACCTTTTGTAGAAAAATACATATACCCTTGCAGCAAAGATCTTGCCTGTGTTAGTGTATGTCTGAGTGTCATTAAAACAGCAATAACAAAAAAATTAAACAGTTTCTCACTTTGTTTAGTGTCCAGGACCTGCCACCTATAGCCTTGACCCATATTTGAGCTTAAAAAGAGTTGTATAACTGTTCAGTATTTTGCAGATTCTACACAATAGAAATAATAAACCACGTTTTGCCTTCCACAAATTCATCAAAAATAAAAAGCCACCATCCCTGTCCCTTCTTCCCACCTGGACATTTCCTTGACTCTAGCAACTGTGTATATTGTTCACTTATTCTTCCATGAAAGCAATCATTTATTACCTATCTTACTGATCCCCTACTAAATGTCTAGCATTGTGATAGGCACAGGGGATCAGATGATCAAAAACAGTCATGATTTCTACCTTTGTGGAAATTTCAGTCCAAAGAAGGAATCTGATATAACTTAAATGTCACATATAAAACTATAAAATTGTATTGCTTGAGTGAAACCAACAAGCAGACATGATTAATAGTACTAAATGCATTTATTTATCATACCCAATGAGATAATTCTTACGATTCTCAATTAATGAAGATTCAAATTGTGGAGCCATGTTTCTTTATTCCCTTAACTAGTTTCAATTTGTGATGAAATTTAAATTGATGATTTCACTATGAGGAGAAAGGTCTGAGCGTTGAAACAGGTGATATTCTTGACTCACAGCATACTTTTCAAACCAACTGGCAAGAAGAAAAGTGGGTTAGGCCATGCATGTATCTTCATCTTATCCCATCTCTAATTCTGAGCTCTTAAATAGAATTTGTATCTTAAAAAGGTAAGACATAGCTGGGTGCAGTGGCGCACACCTGTAATCCCAGTGGCTCAGGAGGCTGAGGCAGGAGTATCATGAGTTCAAATCCAGCCTCAGCAAAAGCAATGTGCTAAGGAACTCAGTGAGACGCTGTCTCTAATTAAAATACAAAATAGGGCTGGGATGTGGCTGAGTCCCCTTGGGTTCAATCCCTGGTTATCCGCCCCCACCCCGCAAAAAAAAGGGTAATACACAAAAACAGATAAAAGCAAGTGCTATAAATTTATAGTAACTATAAATTCATTTTGTATACCCTGTAAGATTTTAAACACTGCTGAGAGTTGCACCTCACCCTCATTTCCATCTTCATAATGCTTTTTCCCCACATATAGTTTCCAGTTTATCTGTTTCTTCTTTTAACATCATAAACTTAAATTAAACATAGAATAATAAGTTAAATCTATTAGCAGCTATATGTTTCCTAAAGTTGGTGTAAAGTTTAGGTAACACTCCAACCTATGGAAATATCTGCTATCTTCAAAGTAAATATTTTCAGTCTGGGGCTGTGGTTCAGTGGCAGAGCAGTTGCCTTGCACGTGTAAGGCACTGGATTCAATCCTCAGCACCACATAAAAACAAAACAAATAAAATAAAGTCATGCTGTTCATTTACAACTACAAAAAAGAATTTTTTAAAGATAAATATTTTCTTAGCTCCCATATACAATAAAAGGTATTCAAAACTCTAAAACACCAGAGATTGTCTGGGCCAAACCTCTTAATTTATAGATTGGGAAATGGATTCTCGATGACTTAGCTGAGAAATTTTCATTTGTTAAAAGTAAAATCAGAACTCAGACCCAATTCAACACTCTTTTCACTATACCATGTTTTTCTTTACGGAAAATAATGATGTATACAGTTTAAAAATATATGCTATCTGAAAGCCCCAAATACCTATTTATATCCAATTTTCCAATTTTACAGTAGTAACTCATTTGGGAGATGATTTTCTGATACAATCTTTAGATCTAGTTGTACCTGGGACTGTTTATCTAGATACACTGAAATTTATATATAACAATTGATAAAAAAAAATATGGATTTTGAGGGGCTGGTGTTGTGGCTCAGCAGTAGAGTGCTTGCTTAGCATGTGTGAGGCCCTGGGTTCAATCCTTAGCACCAAATAAATAAATAAATATGTTGTGTCCAACTATAACTAAAAAATAAATATTTTAAAAATATGGATTTTGAAAGTACAGATGATCATTTTTGTATTTTATGATGCTTTAAGTTAACAAAACTCACCCAGAAAAGATATCCAAATTTAAATAGTTTTCTTTTTTTCTAGAAATATGGGCTAGAAATATATTTAGTCTTTGTTATCTCTTATTTGCTGATTTCATTCTGAAGTTTATTTTACCCAGTATTATTTTATGAATTTATATTCTTTCTGTGTCTTCATACAAAGAACCTCTTGGGAAAAAAGTAAAAAGCATATCTCAAATATAGCTGGGAATTTTTCATTATCTCTTTAAAGGAAAGGATAGAGAAAGGCAACCCCACATAGGAACTTGGCTTTCTGTTGCTCACCATGAAGGAAGTTTCTCCACTGCACAGTCAAAAGAGTCAGACATGCTGCCTACTCACCTGTTTTACAACATTATGTGCCAATGTCTGGGCTTGGCACAAGATCACGAGCCACTCACAACTTTGTAGATTCAAACAGCAATTCTTTATTCCCGAACTCACACCGGCCTCCACACACGTTCAGGGGAAAATCCGTTCTGCCCGCCCCATTCACCTACTCCACGAGGCTTTTTTCCAAATCCCATTTGAATCTCATGAGAACTCAATCTCATGGGAACAAGCAGCAGGAATACCCTAATTCCAGCAGCAATAATCTTCAACCTCCAACTTCCCTAAAACCCATATTGTCTTAAACCGGGAACGCCCTAAACTTGTCTTAAACCAGGAACGCCCTAAACCCAAATTGTCTTAAACCCGGATACTTCCTAAAACCTGCAGGATACACCCTAATCCTGGATCCACCCTGGTCCTTGAGCAGGGTCACCTTTCTCAAAGACACATGCAATGTCCAAGGCAAGTCCATTTAACATGGGGTACGCTGGCAAGGAAATTTTGATGCGTCATTCCTACTTGGCAATGGCCCTCAGCAATTATGTAGTTCCAGGCTTCCTGCTTTTATATTGTATGATAGTCCATGTTTCAAATGAGGAATAGCAAGGCAGATCACAGTTTGATTTGTTGGATTTCAGGGGCATTGGATGGGAGCAGGCTACTGATTTCAAGTTGAGATAATAAAAAGAAATCAGTCAATGCCTGCATTCAAATGGAATTCTTGTTATAGCTAGGCTGCATGCCTCAGATGGATATGCATGTCTGCAGGATAAGACCACTGTAGTGAATCTCTAATGGCAGTGGTTGCATACCACAAGAAAGGCATGTATCAGCATTTCACAACTTGATTTTTTTTTTTTTTGAAACAAGGTCTCACTAAGTTGCTGAGGCTGGCCTTGAACTTGTGATCCTCCTGCTTCAGCTTCCCAAGTCACGGGATTATAGGTGTGCACCACCACAACCGGTACAACTTGACTGTTTTACATCATGAACACATTCCTCTGAACACTAATTCATAGAAATAAGGATCATGGGCACAGCAGTGGCACAGGCCCTTGCTTTCATGTAGCCTGGGGAATATCTTGCTTTTCTAGAACAAGATGCAATTTGGGTTATAATGAGAAGTTTGATCTGGGAGCAAAATAGCCTGGCCCATGAATTTCTTTACCAGTTCTCTGAACCCAAGTTCCTATGCAATGATCCAAATAGTGACTTTTCTTTGATGTCTGATGAGAGTTTTGCTTTGGATCAGCTTTCTCCTTGAAGAGTCTATTAGGCAGCTTTTTTTCCTGACCTATTGGAATCCAAAAAGTTTATTTGGGCTCATAGTTTCAGAGGTCCATGGTCAACTGACTCCATTGCTCTAGGCCTAAGTAAGATGGAGCATCACGGTGGAAGAGCATAGCTGAGGAAAGCTGCTTATCTCATGGTGGCCAGTAAATAGAGAAAGAGAAGGAAGAAGGTGCCTCAGGGAAAATGCACCCTTCCAAGACATGCCCTCAGTGACCCACCTTCTCTAAACATGCCATACCTGCCCAGTTACCACCCAGTCAGTCCATCTAAACTAGGATGAACTTATTAGGTTACAGATTTCATAATCCAATCATTTCACATCTGAATATTCCTACATTAACAGAAAGCATAGCAAGAAAGTAATGTTATAAAGCTTACCTAAAAATTATTTGTCATTTGGCTGAAGACGTTTACTCTTGACAAAGAGGCAATAGACCAAAGTAACTTGGAGTCTGGTTTTAGGTTTCTCATTAATTGACCCTGGACATATCCATGCAATTTAATCCATTTTACTAAAGCATAAATGATAAAATCCTAGAAGTGAATGGTAGAAAGAGCTTCCCTTCAGTTGTTAATTGAAGAAAAGTTCCAAAGTCTTAACTTCATTGAGTTTATTTTCCAAAACAAATACATTCTGATTTTTTTTATAGAGCAAAGCATCATAAAAGTGACAAGTAGCAAGCAAAGTGTTAGGTAGCAAAAAAGCAGCACATTTTTACCCCACTTTCTGGAAAACATATTTTAAAGTTTTAAAATATGTTTTGATATTTTTGCAGGTAATAAGGTATTTAAAAAGAGATAAATAAGGCCAAGTTATGTTGGTAATAACAGAATAAAGAAATAAGAGGAAGAAAGGGAGAGTCTATGAACATGAGTAAATACCAAGTGGGAAGATTTTAAAAGCCTGAGAAGATAAAAAGGAGAAAAAGTAGACCTATGAATAACATATCTTGATGTCATATTGCACCCTGTTCCCAAAGTGCACTGTCTCTGCCCTGACAGCATTCGAGTGCTGCTGTTTTCCAAGCCATGGAAACATTTTGAATCCCCTACTCAGATGCCACCTTGAGATTCCCAAACAAGAAGAGACCCAGAGATATGCTCCTTACCGAAGCCTTTATTTATTTAACTGGATCATAAACACTTATTAAGCAGTTCTTATATACATATTAGTCCAGATTGGCTTTCCAGTTTGGCTGCTATTCTCTAAGGTAGGAAGAAAGTCCCCATTCTCATGAAGCCACAGAATCCTGCTGTATGGGTTCACCATCTATATTATCAAAGTGTTTTATTCCATAATAAGTACTGGGGAAAAAGTTATGAGAGTATCATAGAGGGACTTGAACTTATCTGCTAGTTGGTAAGGTTTCTTGAGGAAAAATTCATATTTTAGACACACACACACAGCCATGAATATTCCTTTATGCAGAATGTATGCTGATTGGCCATTATGAATGTATTTCTTATTGTAGGTCGCAGTCAAAGTTGGGAAAATGCTATGCTAACTCATTCTAATTCTGGGACAAGTAGGGATCATATGACCTATTTATGACATGCCTGTCTAACAGTAAAGAAGTCAGTGCTGAGAATCTGATGTCTGACCACCTCTATCACCAGTGAAGTTCGAAGGCCCCATGTTCATTGGAAGAACTTGAATGCTATAACTTTTTGTGTGAAAGTGTGCATAGGGCCCAGACACAATATTCAAACCATGTTACAATACCTCTCCTTGGAAAAAACTAGGAGTTACATCTCCGTGGAATTACTTGTGCATCAAGTTTATCTGTTGTAAATACAGAGTAAAGACACAGTAAGAAATAGAAATGGGCACATGTAAAGCATTGAATGTAGTTCTTAAAGTTACCAGGTTTACCTTCACTGATGGTAGGGGAGAGGAGCAAAGAAATTGATGATGCAACTTTCTTCTTGTGATTATCTCAAGCTATTCCACTTAAATCTAACTACCCTATATTATACTTTTCTTATTGCAGTGGTCTAAATGTTTGTGTTCCTCCCCCAGAAAATTCATATGTCAAAACCTAATCTTGTACATAATTATATTAAGAGGTAGGGACTTTGGGCAGTGATTAGGTATGAGGACACTTCAAAAAGACCCAAGCTGGGTATGGTGGTGTATGCCTGGGATCCCAGTGGCTCAGGACACTGAGGCAAGAGGATCATGAGTTCAAAGCCAGCCTTAGCAACTTAGCAAGGCCCTAAGCAACTTAGCAAGACCCTGTCTCTAGATAAAATATAAAAAGGGCTGGGGATTTGGCTCAGTGGTAAAGCACCTCTGGGTTTAAGAGAGAGAGAGAAAGAGAGAGAGAGAGAGAGAGAGAGAGAAACCAACCTCAGAGAGCTGTCTTGCACCATCAATCATGTGAATACACAGCAAAAAGGTGTCATCTATGAACCAGGAAACAGACTCAAATGATGAATCTGCCAACATCTTTATCATAGACTTCCTAGTCTCCTGTCAGTGAGAAATAAATTTCTGTTGTTCATAAGCCACACATTTTGTGGTATTTTGTTATAGAATTTCAAACAGACCAAGACATTTATTATATAAAGAACTTATTCCATTTGTAAACCACAATTATTCTTTTGTTTGGTTTCTAAAAGTCTCTACAGAAACATAAGCAATGGTAGTATATTTGTGAGATATATATATATATATATATATATATATATATTGTTTTAAACTATAGGACCAATGCCAAATATTATTTACTTATTTTTTAAGGTATAGAATACCTCCTTCCACTGCAATCATTAGAACTTTTGCATTCAAATTTCAAATAAAAGAGGACTTTAAAAATTAGAGACTTGTTGATTTCTCAGGCATTAACATAAGACAGTCTTTAGACCAATCACCTATAATTGCTCCATTAATTTCTAATGTTGCTTGGAACAAATTAACTTTCCTGGAATGCAAGATAACTGAAAGACCCTTGAAGAAGAAGAAGGCATTTCCTGGCTCCTGGAATTGACAAATTTATTTTTTAATTAAATTATTTGTTTAATCTAATTTGCTGTACATGATGGCAGAATGAAATTCATTTTATATTACACATATAGAGCACAATTTTTCAAGTCACTGATTGTACACAAAGTATTTTCACACCATTCATGTCTTCATACATGTACTTAAGGTAATAATGTCTAACTCATTCCATTGTCTTTCCTACCTCCTTGCCCCCTTCCTTCCCCTCCCTCCCCTTTGCCCTATCTAAAGTTCCTCCATTCTTCCCATGCTCCACCCCCATCACCATTATGAGTCAGCATCCTCATATCAAAGAAAACATTGGCCTTTGGTTTTTTGGTATTGCCTTACTTCACATAGCATTATATTCTCCATCCATTTACCTACAAATGCCATGATTGTATTCTCTTTTAATAATGTTCCACCATGTATATATACCAAAGTTTCCCTATCCATTCTTCTACTGAAGGACATCTGGGTTGGTTCCACAATTTAGCTATTGTGAATTGTGCTGCTATAAACATTGATATGGCTGTGTCTCTATAGTATGCTGTTTTTAAGTCCTTTAGGTATAAAGTGGAGGAGTAAGATAGCTGGGTCAAATGGTGATTCCATTCCAAGTTTTCCAAGGAATCTCCGTACTACTTTCCATATGGGCTGAACCAATTTGCAGTCCCACCAGTAATGTATGAGTGTGCCTTTTCCCACATCCTCCCTAGCACTTAGTTGTTTGTATTCTTGATAGCTGCCATTCTGACTGGAGTGAGATGAAATCTTAGAGTTGTTTTGATTTGCATTTCTCTAATTGCTAGAGATATTGAACATTTTTTTCATATTTTTGTTGATTGATTGTATATCTTCTTCTGAGAAGCATCTGTTCAGTTCCTTGGCCCATTTATTGATTGGGTTATTTGGGTTTTTGTGTTAAGGTTTTTGAGTGCTTTATATATCCTAGATATTAGTGTTCTATATGATGTGCTTGTGGTAAAGATTTGCTCCCATTCTGTAGTCTCCCTATTCACCTCACTTATTATTTCTTTTGCTGAGAAGAAGCTTCTTAGTTTGCATCCATCCCATTTATTGATTCTTGGTTTTAATTCTTTCACTACAGGAGTCTTATTAAGGAAGTTGGGACCTAATCCCACATGATGGAGATTTGGGCCTACTTTTTCTTCCATTAGATGCAAGGTCTCTGGTTTAATTCCTAAGTCCTTGATCCACATTGAGTTGAGTTTTATGCATGGTGAAAGATAGGGGTTTAATTTCATTATTCTGTATATGGATTTCCAGTTTCTCCAGCACCATTTGTTGAAGAGGCTATCTTTTATCCAATGTACGTTTTTGGCGCCTTTGTCTAATATAAGATAACTGTAGTTATGTGGATTACACTCTGTATCCTCTATTTTGTACCATTGGTCTACCAATCTATCTTCGTGCCAATACCATGTTTTTTTTAAATTATTGCTCTGTAGTATAGTTTTAGGTCTGGAGTAGTAATGCCACCAACTTCACTCTTCTTGCTAAGGATTGCTTTGGCTATTCTGGGTCTCTTATTTTTCTACATGAATTTCATGATTGCTTTTTTCTATTTCTATGAGAAATGTTATTGGGATTTTATTGGAATTGCATTAAATATGTATATTGCTTGTGGTAATATGGTCATTTTGACAATATTAATTCTGCCTATCCAAGAACAATGTAGATCTTTCCATCTTCTAAGGTCTTCTTCAATTTATTTTTTTAATGTGCTGTAATTTTCATTGTAGAAGTCTTTTATCTCTTTCATTAAATTTATTCCCAATATTTTTTTTTGAGGCTAATGTAAATGGGGTAGTTTTCCTAGTTTCTCTTTCATCAGATTTGTCACTGATATACAGAAATGCCTTTGATTTATGAGTGTTGATTTTATTTCCAGCTACTTTGATAAATTCATTTATTAGGTCTAGGAGATTTCTGGTGGAATGTTTTGGGTCTTCTAGGTATAGAATCATATCAGGTATTGACAAATTTAAAAGCCTGTGCTCTAATATGAACTCCTGTTCCCTCTCAGTGTGTCTTTAAATAAGTTGACAGGGTACCTGAAAACAGATTATTAGTTTAAAGCTTAAAAAAATACTTCAGTCTCTGCTTTTTCTAGGGCCATTTATATAAGATGAGAGGTTAGGAAACCACCTAGAGGTATTTAATAGTTACATAGAAGACCACTCACCCCAAACATTTCTTCCTCTTTACTAGCACACTGCCTCAAATCCCACCTGCTGTGAATTGACCCAAGTTAATTTGTTCATGTGTTCTTTTTGAAAAAAAATGGGTAGACACAGAAATATTTGAGATGAATGAGGGTTGGCTAACTCATCACAACCCTAAGCTATAGCCTCAGATCTCAGACTACAATCTTCCACAAGTACCAACATGTAGCTAACAAACATTTATTAGAAGACAGTTAAATGGAAGCTTACAATCTTTACTGCAACTCTGATAAAGCCCAGAGTTTGGGGGCTTAACTTGACACCATTGCAAAAACAGGATTTTCTTACTTTTGGATTTGGCCTTAGGTAACCAGAATTCATCCTAACCCAATGGTTGGACATAGGACCATTGGGAATAGAACCTAAAATTAAAAGCCCAGGCAGCAGGCTTGCCATATCCTTATATCCTATTCATGAAATGTTAGGGAATATCATTAAAATATTTTAACCAATCAACGTATCTTGATTGTCTTACATTTTACTAATGAGAGCCCACAAGGATATTCCTTACAGACCACCATTTTCCCCAGCACAAACACATTTGTGACATTTATTATGTGCATTACCAAAATCTCCAAGGTTCAGAGAGACAATAGTAGTAGTCTTTGGTCTGTGGCCTTTTTCATGAGGTAAAGGCTGCACTCTCCTGCAGTATGAATTTTTGATTAAGGTAACCAGTTGCCTCAAGCCTCCGGAGTTGAAGCTTGCACCAGCTGCACATATAAAATATCATACTATCTATGCTGATGTATTGAAAATTAATTAGACAATGTAATGCCACCATTTAATTGAAATTTTAATAGTGCTTCTTTTAACTTGCAAAATATTCCTTTGAGATGTGGTAACCCCTTTAATTGATCAGTAAATAAACTTTTATTATCAGATACTTTCCCTCTTGGACAGGCCTAAAGCACAGGATGCACATCAGAGTCAGCTGGGGAGTTTATGAAAATCCTGATGCCTAGCCTTGCACCCCAGACCAATTCAGTCTCTGGGAGTGGGCCCCAAGCAGTAGTATTTATTAAAGTTCCCCAGGATTACAAAATGAAGACAGCTTTGAGCTCCTCAGTGCTAAAGAAGTGGGAGGAAAGGTGAAACCAGGAATAAAGAAGGATAAAGTTGTTAAAGAAAATATATCCACAAAGGATTTTTCATATGTTCCATTTCTGCTGAGAACAAGCTTCTCTCCCAAAATTTTGGTTATCATAGTGAGTTGAAAAAAACCTTTTCCCAATTGGCCAGTCTGCTGACTAAAACTAAAAGAAATGTGGGGAAAGATATTGTTCACTTTCTAAAGACTCAAGCCTGCCCCAACTACCTCCAGAGAAATGACAGGTAATAATTATTCCTGGGGTATCTCTTTATTTCTTAAAGAAGTATTTGCACATTGAAACTTAAAGGGTCTGGAGGACAGACTCAGGTAGATAGGTAACATGTTGACTTTAGATGGCCGAATACTGTCCTCATTGCAGATCGTGTAAAACAGTAACTGTCAGAATCAAATAAAATTCTGCAAGAGAGTTATATACTATTTTTATCATTGTATTTTCATCTTGCATATGCTAATAAAATAAGTTTATGAGTTAGGATCCACCTTCTTTTGTCACTAGAGAATAACTTGCATTGATAATTGAGCTAGGATCATCCCAATTAGCTTTTGCCCAATTGGGAATTTGGCCCCAATATCAGCAAGCCTGAATTCTGAATTGTTTCTCTTAAAGAGTGCCTTTCTGAGCTGCTATTAGGGAATTTTTATTGTTTAGAAAATGGTAGCAAAGAATTGTAATAAATAAAGTACACCTTGTTCCTAAAATTAATTACCTAGAGTCTTAAACATTCTTATCTTTTGCTGATAGAAAACCTTTGAAACTCTATTTGTCTATGGTATTCACTGCAGTGTCTTAGATTGAAAGAGAGAAATTTATTTTCAGAAGAATTTTGAGATTGTGTGTGCGCACACACGCATGTGTGTGTATACATACTTACACATCTATTGGTTCCCCTCAAGGACTATAGAAATCCCATTAAAATACCAGCCTCTTAAAGTAGTTGCTGAAACTCCAATTTTTCATATTTTCTTTTATAATATTTGGATGCATTTAGGTGAACTTGCAGCATTTTAATTACATGTGTATCAGATGAGCAGAAAATATTGTAAAAGGGTTTGGAGAGAGATTTAATTTTAGATAGCAGCATAATTAACAGCATTTGGAAAAACTAGTGGAACTTTAATTAAATGTCTCTACATTAATTTAGTCATTTAATTGAAAATGTATTAGGATAGTTCTTACAATTTATCACTCTTACTCTTTGAGGGGAAAGGACTTTAAATAACAAAGTAACAGTATAACTACTTTTTTTATTATTTAGCTAAATGTCCACCATTTGGCATTTTGTTTAATTTTTTCCCTATATGTTTCACATTTTTTAAACATTAATTTGGCTTGTCACTTTTACTTAAAGAGTTATAAATCTGGGGAAAACCATATTTTGAAACACTGAACAAATATTTCTTTTCCTTTATTTCAGACTTTACTGGTCACCAGAGTCATGTTGTAAAATTTTCAACTTAATATTGTCAATTTTCATTTTTTTACTTTGCCAATTTAACTTTCTTCTTTAAAGTGATGCTATGCTATAACAATACATCTGAATTTCATCAGTGCATTTAACATAGATGCTCACAGTATTTTCCTAGATAACATAAAGAATGATGAACTGAGAAAAGTATAGTTAAGTGGATTTAGAGATGTTTCAATAACCAAGTCCAAGGAAGAGTATTGCATTAAACTCTCAATCTGGGAGGGTTTTCTTGGTGTTAACCACAGACTGGACTCCGTTCTATTGCATTGTACAAATCCCCACCACATCTACATAAATGGTATCCCCTAAAAGTTGTGCCATGTACAACCTTCACAACCATATGAAGGCTTCCTGCCTGTACTTTATCCCAGATTTTTATTAGTGTTCTAGATAAGAACATAGGCTATGCACTAATTAATTTTTCAACTGATATAAAGATGAGGATGGTAGTTAACACACTAAAGATCAATATTAAGATTCAAAATAATATTACAATGGATCAGGATGCTAGAACCAAATAAAAATTAAATAATAAAATTTAGCAAGGGTAAGTAAGATGTCCTATCTTTAAGAATCTTTAAATCTTGAGTACAAATACCGGATCAGGAGCATCTGCCTTTATGACATTCATTGGTAACTACAAGCTCAGTATCAATCTCCAGTATGATCTGGTGTGTCTTGCTACAGAATAATGAATGTTTCATTATACTCCTTACTGGTTAAATTGCATCTGAGGTATGTTGAGTTATGAATACCACATATAACAGGGGAAATGAAAAACTAGAATATATCTATGTTTGGACAGCCAAGGTTGTGAAAGATGTAGGAATGGTTATTAGGAAGATTTGAAAGAATACAGAATGGTCAGTAGAAAGGAAACTTGAAAATACAGGACAGATTCTTTATGCATTTGGGAAGGTGGATGAGAAGATAGTACAAGTCAGTAAGATTATAGAATAGAAAACCAGGCAGGTGTTATGGGGTGCTCAGTATAAGTAAGGGAAACTTACATATGCAAGTTGTCATAAAAAGGCATTGACATCTTCATAAATTTCCATCATGTTTCAATCTGGTTGGTCAGCTAATAAGTTTTACATGTTGCTTAGTTATGATTGACAAAGGCACATTTTGACAGTAGCTTTAATAATATAGGAATGTCTGTCTTTCTCACATAAACATCCTTTGGCTGTTCTGCTTTCACAAGGTCCAAAATCCTCTCTTATCTTCTTGCTCTGCCATGGTGACCTCAATTCTCACTGTCACTATGTAGTCCAGTATATCTACTGCAGCTCCAGCCATCACATCTGAGTTCCAGCCTCCAGCAAGATGGAGGAAGGGAAAAGGTAGAAAAGGTATCTTCCATCCGAGTTTTAAGAAAAATTCTCATGAAATGCAATGAAACATAGCCACTAAAATAGTTCTTTCACCAGAACCATGTCATATGATTATATATACCTCCATGTGAGGCTAAGAAATATATTCCTTTTTAATTTATTTTTTGCAATATTGGGAATCAAATCCAGCACCTGACACATGCTAGGCAAGCCTTCTACAACTGAGATACATCCCCAGCCCTATGAAATATATTCTTTACTTCAGGTATCCATGTAACAAACTAAAAATCATCAGTTCTATTGCTATGGAATAAAGGGGGGATATATGAGGGAAATCAACAATGTTTGTCACAAGGATGCTTTAGAGAGAATTACTCTTTACCTGGGAATTTTGACAAGATAAACTTTAAAATCCTATCTACTCTTAAGAGTCTATGATCCTACAATTTATAGACAATACAGAATCTCCTCTATCTACAAAGAGAATTGGTTCTCAGGGGTTTTTGGAAGTTCATTTCCTTCTTAGTTCAAAGTGACATACCCACGTGATCAATGTACACCCTTCTACAAGTTATTTCTCTTTTGTTACCATAGTAATTGCATGTATTTTCTTAAAGCAACAGTCTTGCTATGTTTGTACTTTTGCGAATAATGGTGTTAATAATAACATTTATAAAACATTACAAAACATGCATGCAAAACACACCACAGAATAAAAACACTAGTCACATTTTAAACTCAAATAAGTACCAATATCCTCTGTTGGAAACATTTTTCATTGACATGCTTCTACTGTGCCTGGGAACTTATTGTTACCTATGGGAGGTTGTAAGTAGAGAAATTTGTGTTCTACATAGAGGTGAACAAGCATCGTAAGTAAGGAATAATGAAGTCACACAAATTAATAGAGCTTTTTTCCTGCCCTGATAATGCTGCATTTCTCATTTTGCATTTAAAGTACCTGTAACCTTACATAGAAAAAGTTATAGAAATATAAACTGGTTAATATTGCTTTATGGTCTCCATTATCCTAAACTCTCAAAATGTAGCATAGGTCAAAATCAGAAGAAGGCCACATTGTGTAGTCCTAATTCCACTTCATTTCAACTCTGAGCTAAAGATGACAGGAGGCCAAGATATACAATCTAGAATTCATGGGACCCCTTCACTAACGTGTAAAAATATAACACTACAAGGGAAATTATACTGTAAAAATTAAACTTCCGCATTGTGAAATGGAGAACATTTTTACATCTAGCTATATTGCTTCTCCCTGTGGAGCTGTTGTAAGCACAAAGTTCCCATTACATAATGAACAACTCCTTAAATACTGTGCAACTGTTTCTGGCTAGAAGCACAATGCAGCAAACTCTGCTTCTCAGCAACCATTTATATCGTACCTACTGGTATCAAGTTCTATAGTTGAAAACATGATGCGTGCATATTTGGGGGCATAGGAGGGTGCAAGTTGAATGTTCACAATTAAAGCATTATATCAACTGAGTCACATTTATGAATATTTTTCTATGATCATGTTCTTTACATTAAGAGTTAAAGGTAGCTGAACTTTAAAAATGGTGTAAGACTTTAAATCAGTGCCAAGAAACACCCAAATTGAGTGAAAGATTTTACAACCTGTCCTCAGGAACTTTGAAACCATCAGGAGTTTCATTGATTTAATAGGGAGAATCTGTTTACTATGTAGAATCTGTTCCTATGTAGAAAATTGCTGGTTTTATCATAGTTGTATTAGGGCCCAAAGATACATAAAATATTTCAGTAGTTATTACTAATATTTTATATCTGTGCTGCACTTAGAGTTGCCTGAGTATTTTCAAATGACCATCTTAGCAAATGGCCACAGTAGTCTGAGATGCTAGTAAATCATAGGAAGAGCCCCCATTTCCCCACTGGAGAGTAGGGGAAAGCCGTAAAGGAGGGCACCCTCCAAAGCCATATCATTGTGTTGAGGAGGAAGTGTTGATGCTTCTGGGTACAACTTATGGGGAGTAAGATGATTAACTCTAGCACACATATTGTGAAGCTACATCCATGTGAGCAACATGAGAATGGGGTCTGTCAGTATTTTGTAGCAGACATTAGAGCACCCAAAGGAAATCGACCCAAAGCAAAATGGGCTCATCCTTTGTCTTTGCCTGCATGAAACAGATAGCATGAAGATACCAAGGTCAAGAAAGGTGCAGTGGTGTGTACATGTAATCCCAATGACTCAGGATGCTGGGAGGATTGTAAGTTTGATGCCAGCCTAAGCATCTTAGCAAGACCCTCAGCAACTTGGCAATACCCTGTCTCAAGGATGAAAATGTGCTGGGGATGTACCTCAGTGGTAAAGCACCCCTGGATACAATGAAAGAGAAGAAGGAAGGAAGGAAGGAAGGAAGGAAGGAAGGAAGGAAGGAAGGAAGGAAGGAAGGAAGGAAGGAAGGAAGGAAGGAGGGAGGGAAGAAAGAAAGAAAGAAGGAAGAAATAAAGAAATCAAAAGCAAGCAAAAAAGAAAGAGAGATATCAAGTTCAAGAGCATTAAAAAAAAAAAAACTTATCTCCAAACTTCTGGAGACATTTTGCATGCAGAATGAGCCTTAGTAAAGAAAACAGGCTCCCACAAACATCTGTGGATTTTAAAACTGCCCAGTTGGTTGCTAAGTGTATACCATGATGCTAGATTCAGGACCCTTGAAGGCAACACATGTTTTGATCTATTCCATACCTACCAAACATTGGCCACACCTCTTATAAATATCTGCCCCTGCTAATGAGAGTACCAAGTGAAAGCACAGACCTGGATTAGTACTCCATTTGCCTTTCTGATGCAACTATTCCAAAGGTCATAGCCTACTGATGCTTTCTCTCATATATGAAGGATGACAAATTACACTCTTTTTTTTTTTTTTGGTACAGGAGATTGAATCCAGGGGCACTTAACCACTGAACCACACCCCCAGCCCTACTTTGTATTTTATTTATAGACAGGGTCTCACTGAGTTGCTAAGTGCCTCGCCATTGCTGGGGCTGGCTTTGAACTCATGATTCTCCTGTCTCAGCCTCTCAGGCCACTGGGAGGCAAGTTACACTCTCATTGTTAGAAAGATGTTACGCCACTTTGGGGTTTTTGTTTGTTTGTTGTATCATTATATCAATTTTTAGCCTGCTTTAAAATTTAACAACTTTTTATCATGTCTATCTGCTGGTTAAGTGTTTTGTGCATAAGCAATAAAGAAAAAAAACGGGAGTCATAGAACTTATGGCAAATCCATTCTTCAGTTCAATAAAATTGCACTATAAAAGACTTGAGCTATACATTGGGTGTTAATAAAAAAAGATGAAGTATCACAAGTAAGATCTAGTTGAAACATTAAAATATTTCTTTTTCTATGCTATTAAAAAGGTAACTTAGGGGGCTGGGGCTGGGGCTCAGTGGTAGACTGCTTGCCTAGCATGTGTGAAGCCCTGGGTTCAGTTCTCAGAACCACATACAAATAAATAAATAGAGATCCATCAATAACTAACAAAAATATTTTTTGAAAAGGTAACTTAGTTTCATCAGTGGAATTTAAGAACTCCTGAATTATTATTATTATTATTTTTTTTTTTTTTTTGCGGAGGGGAGGGTGGAGGCAGTACTGGGGATAGACCAGGGCCTTGCGCATGCTAGGCAAGCACTCTGCCACTGAGAAACATCCCTTGCCCTTTTTATTTTCATTTTGAGACAGTGTCTTGCTAAGTTGCCAAGGCTGGCCTTGAACTTCTAATTCTCCTTTTTCAGCCTCCCAAGTAGCTGGAATTACCATGTGTCACCATGCCTGATCTGAGTATTAGTATTGTTGATAATTTTAATATTTACAGAATTCTATGATGACATTACTATATTATCTTGGTGTTTATGTTATTAGTGAAAAATTTTGGCAAAGCTTCTGGAGATGAATATATCCTAGTGTAGGGCATTCAAAAGTAACTTCCTAGCCTGGCACAGTGGCACACACCTATAATCCCAGTGGCTCAGGAGGCTGAGGCAGGAGGATCAGGAATTCAAAGCCAGCCTCAGCAACTTATCAGGGCCCTAAGCAACTCAGTGAGGTCCTGTCTCTAAATAAAATACAGAATAGGTCTGGGGATGTGGCTCAGTGGTTGAATGCCCCTGGGTCCAATCTCTGGTACCAGAAAAAAAAGGGAAGTTCCTATGTGCAACTAGGGGGTCCTATGCCACTCATCCAGCCTATCCATCACTCTTTTCCTTCACAAGCCACATTCCAGCTCATCTGTACCACTCACCTCTGCCCTTGCTTTGTTTAAAGAGAGACAGTATAGGACCCAAGTCTCTGCACACAGATTTAATTCTGATCCATCTAGCCCTTTGATAGATGCATGAACTTGAATCCCTTCAGTGCCTTGGTTCCTCATCTATAAAATTAAATTAATAAAAACCTGCTTCATAAAGACTCTAGAGATATAAAATTGCATAACTCAGCATGGTGATGCATGCCTGTAAACTCAGCAACTCTGTAAACAGTAACAGGAGGATTGCAAGTTCAAGGCCAGCCTCAGCCACTCAGTAAGGCCCTAAGAAACTTAGTGAGACCCTGTCTCAAAATAAAAAAAAAAAAAAAAAGAGCTTGGGATATAACTCAGTGATTAAGTGCCTCTGGGTTAAATCTCCAGGAACCAAAAAAAAAAAATGCAGAACTCATAGGAGTTATTGGGTATCAGAAATAATAAATGTTATGCATTATTATCATTGCTATCATTATTTCCTCCATTTTGAACACCAATCACATAAAGTCTGCAAGTCAAGGTCATATTCCATCATTGGTCCTCCCTGGTTCCTCTAGATAGAATTAACAAATCCTTATATTAACCTTTACTACTTGCCTACTTGTATTGTAATTATCCCCAAGTATTTTATTTTATTTATTTATTTATTTATTTTTGGTGGGGATGTACCAGGGATCGAACCCAGGGGTGCTCAACCACTGAGCCACATCCCCAGCCCTTTTTATTTTTTGTTTTGAGACAGGGTCTTGCTTAGTTGCTTATGGCCTCACTAATTTGCTGAGAAGTGCCTAGAACTTGCCATCTTCCTGCCTCAGCCTCCCAGAATTGCTAGGATTACAGGAGTGTGCCACCATACCTGGCCCCAAGAATATATCTTAAAATTGGGATCTGTATTGGAAAAAACACTGATACTCCACATGACTTCTAATATGGTACATTGGACTTAGAGCTTCAGTAAATCTATAATGAATGAATGGTCTCTAATTTGTTATTAATAGGTTTTAAGCCTCAAGAGCTCATATGTACCTTGCTATATTGTACATATTTTGTGTTGGAAAGTTGAAATTCATGCTTCTTTTTTTAGTGCAGTAAATTATGATGACTTCTACCTGTTAACTCTTCTCTAGATAAAGAACCTCTGTATCTGTCATCAGTTCTCTCTTATGTTTTTGCTTTAATAGTGTTGAAAGTATTAAAATTCCATCTATTAGTGGAATTTTTAGTTCTAAGTAGTACTTTTGAGAACTTATATGGAATGATTATAGAGTCCTTAGGAAATTGCCACAGATTGCTTTTAGCAGGCGGTTTATCATTGTAGTCTCTTAACTTTTCAAAAAGTGTTTCAAAAGGGCACTTAAACCCATGGGTGGAAACCTATTTCATCCATTATTACTGATTATTTACTGTTCTAGATTTTAGTTAAGTAAGTGATTTGGGGACTTTTTTTAACATTAGACTTCCCTCCTACTTCCTGATTATTTTGTAGGTCTTTCTTAGTAATTTGAGTCAATTTGTTTTTGTTATTTCTTGTCAAATACAGGTTGCTGTCAATGATTCAGCCAATGGCACATGAAGGTGATTCTTTAAAAGTTGGCATTTTTTGAACTATTTCAACTACCTTTGATTTTTCTGAAACTTAGAATTCATGAAAGGTACAGAAAGATGCATTGGAAATTCTCTCATGGATTTATCAACCATCATCCTCAGGCACTGATCATTGCCTGGGCCTAATTGTTCTGCATACATTTCATTTAATCTCAAATATCATTCCTGCCTATACCTAATATTTTTTACCTATTATTTTTTATACTATGATATGACTATAGTCATTGGTTGTTTCTTAAACAAAACCAAAGTGTTAATTTAAATCGATAAGTCTTGTTTCTGTGCTCATTGTTTCCCAGAACTCTCACAGTTTCTAAGTGTGTTGGTTATTCTTCCAGGAATAGCAGCGACTCTCCAGTAGCATGCATTTCTCTCTAATTGACGTTATTTCACACCCTCCGTTTTTCTTACTATTGAAAAGTGTATTTCATTGGTAGTTTGCCAAGGATCTTGCTCTGTTTCATAATAATGTTCTATTCACACTCTCTGCACTGAGAAATACCTATTCCATGCATCAATTGCATAAATGGCAATTTGAAAGCATTTTACCACAGCTGGATATTTTTCATTGATTCTTTTCATCTGAAGATCATTCATTAGGATTCTTCTTTCTGTTTCTTTATGCATCCATATTTCCTTTCTTCTTATACACACAGTGCCTTTTGCATTTTCTATATTCGAATGTAAATTGCTGACTATAGTTAGTCTTTGACTTCATCCTGTGGTCATAATGAAATCACAAACTTAGAAGTTTACTACTTTTTAAACTTGGTTTCTGACTTGTCCATCCAAATGCATTTTACAGTTCTCAGACATTCAGCCTCCTGGTGACTGATTTCTACAATCTCTTTGAGACATCTGTGCAGTATTATGGATTATATCGATTGCATTTTGTCCATGTTCAAATTTGAAGAATGTAACCCACAGAATATATATTGACTAATAAAGAAATGTATCCACGTGGTGGATGGTTGTGGAGAGAAGATATTTATTGGTATTCAGCAGGCATCCACACAAATGAAATGTAGAAAAAGCAGCTTTCCATGTCAGAGTTGCAAATGAAAGTTATGGCTAGAAAATGCAGAAAGTCTGGAATGTACAAAAGCATTTTCTTCCCAGTTCATTCACATATATAACATGTGAATTGAAACATCATATATGTAAGCCTTAATATTTTATATCATATTCATGTATGACTGTATTTAGGCACAGAACTCTATATTTCTATACTCCAAGGTTTTCTCTCTCTCTCTCTCTCTCTCTCTCTCTCTCTCTCTCTCTCTCTCTCTCTCTCTCTTAAATAACCAACCGAGCTTTTTGTCTCCTAGAGTCACTTTAAAAAAGAAGGGGGTGGGGTGGAGAGAGCACTACCTATATATGTCAAGAAAGAAATGGGAGAATAAAGGAGGAAAGAAGGGAGGGAGAGGGAAAAAGAAAAATTCAGTGATACATTATTCATCATCCTAAACTGGTATATAAAATTATGTTTCAATCAGCCTGAAATTTTCATTGTATGATTTCTGAAAAAAAATCCCTACTCCATGAACTGTTTGGTATAAATATTTATCCATGTCTAATCAGTTCTATGCAAAACTGCTTTATATATATTCATTTTCACAAGATCATCGAAGAATCAAAGAAAAAGCTATTTTAGGCAATGAACATAGGCAGTGATACCAAAATAGAATTTGAGAAATGCAAGGATAGATGGAATCACAAAAGATTTCTCATTCATAGTGTCTTATGTCCTACAAATAGAGTTGTGTTTATTGACACCATCTCAATTGTTTCCTTTTTTTTAGAAGTGTATTTGATTTGTATTTTTCTAACAGTCTTACTTTTCTCTTCATCCCAGTGTGGGAAACATAGCATTTACATCCAGTGAATAAATAATTGATATCCAACTTGGAGTATCTGTTTCTTGAATGAAATTATGTAGGTAGTTATTATTCATATACAGAAACTTAGGATTTATTTTAAGTTGTTGGTTTTATTTCAGAATAGTAGATTTAATATCATAGATTATCTAGATATGTCCTTTCCTTAAAAATCTTTAAAATGAATCATATAACCTGGAAACAGTTCTGGATTCTATATGCTGTCATCAGAAATGATTTTCTTCTCTTCATATCAAGTTCAATGCTGGCACCATATAAACAAAGCATGTTAAAATAGTAGGGTTCTTATTCTCTGACACTTTATAAGAGAGGCAAGATTATAAAATTGCTGTTTCTCATTATAATTTGAGTTTGTTTCATTTTCTCTCAAACATTCACTTCTGTGTTTAATGTAAAAGCTTTCAAATTTATTTTCTGACAATCCTAAAAGCAATCCTTCTATGTCTCTTCCTAGCAATATTGGTGTTCATTTTCCTTTCCAATTTTATGAGGTGGTTCGAATGGTTATTGATAGCCTCTTTCCATGCCTGCAGGAAACTGAAGCCAAGAGAAGTCGAATTACTTGCCTGTGGTAACACAACTAATTAGTTATGGAGCCAAAGCTATATGGAATCTCGCCACTACACCAGCTATATCAGCTGTTTATCCCCTCAAACCTGCCACGTATCTGATTTATCTATTTCTGTTCTCTGAGTTATCCAAGCTCAGACCTTAGAATGTTCTTCCACTGATCCTCCCTGCCCAATATCCTGTGAATTGGCAAATCCAGTTAATCACAAAACTACAATGTCTTTCACAACATGCTGTATTGCCTAAGCTGTTGCCATACCCTGCACATGAGCCTTCTCACTCTAGTCCATCCCTGTCCTAGTCCCAATGCACACAGCCCCACCATTCTACTGCAGTGGATGAAAAACAGGCTCCAGACTCACACAGCTCTGCTACTTACTAACCTTGTAGCTATAAATGTGCTACTGAAACTCTAAGCCTGTTTTCTATCTAGGAAATGGGCTATAAAATAAGCCCAGAGGCTGGTTATGAGGATTACATGAGATGATGCATGAAAAGTATTTAGCACAGTGCCTGGCCCATAATAAGTCCCCAGCAAATGTTAGTTGGGGGAGGCAATAATGGTGCACTAAGAGAGAAGGGCAGAGAACAGCAGGTCACAGGTCTCAGTGCAAATCCAACATGGGTCCTGGGTTTAGTGGGTGGGGGATGGTTCTTGTTTTGATTTTGGTTTTGGTTTTTGCAGCAAGGGAGCTAAAAATTTTTACTTGTTCAAAAGAATTTTCCAAAAACGAGACTGTGTGACAGGGATCTGGGTGTCCCTCACAGCCTAAAATATTGACTTTCTGGAAATTTACCAGAAAAAGAAAAAAAATCTGCTAAATCTCTTGTCAGTAACTGCCAGGATATGAATCCTGACTCTAACCACTTAGAAGACCTTGAGCCAAAGACTTAACCTCACTAAGTCTGGGTTTCCCTTACTATGAATGGTACCCATCTTACAGTGTTGTTATGAGAATTAAATAGGATCATTTACATAACGTGCTTAGCTCACTTTCTGGAATAGTGTTTAATACATGGTAGCTGACATTGTTATGTCTACCCATTGTTGCCAGATAATGTATGAGTACAGGACCTTGTGCATGCTAAGCAAGTATTCTGCCACTGGGCTATACACCCAACCCTAAGTACAGCTTTAATAGTTATTTTTTCTTGAAATTTTGCAAGCAAAGTTTTCCTATTTCTTATCCTATAAATGGACATTCCACACTCTACCATTCAAGATTTCCAACAACATCAAGCAACTCTTTTAAATCATTTGGGCTTTTTTTTAAGCCACAGGAAACCTTAAAAACAACTAATGTAAATGCATATTATAGATATGAAAACTAAGAATCAGGAAAATTGTGAGTTCTAGGAACTGAAATCAGGTAGTGTGATCTGCGTTGTGCTTCTGTCATGCACTCTAAGAATGAAAGGGGTCATTTGTTTTTCTCCTGAGAGGGGACTCTTAACATTCCTCATGATTAGTCATCCAAACCCAGTTTGAGCAGTTCTTGTTGTTTCAAGGTCTTTACTATGAACGGAAATTGGCTTTTTTGAAATTTCTATGTGTTGATTCATTTCTTCCCACTGGAGTAAAAAAAGAATTGTCACTTTTGTATGTCTTGAAATATTCACTGTAAACTTTCATGTCTTCTCCAAGTGTCCTCTTCTCTTGCTTTTATGAACCAGCTGGGGTTTTTGTTTGTTTTTTATTATCATCTTAAATTGAAAACCTCTTCCATTGCTATAAGAATTCAAGTTCAAAGTATACACTCTAAATAATTGCTTTTATAAAATTATTCAATTGAATTGAATTATTCCAGCACCCTCGCTACTCTCATAATATAGGCAGTCAAGACTTTCACCTTCCTCTTGATCTTTCTCTGCAAGAGTTGACAATGTCCCTTTCAACCTGAGCTGTCCAGAACTGCTTATAATATATTCCAAATATAGCCTGAGTAATGGAAATGGTAGTGTTTTCTATAGACTATATCACAATCAAATATGTTTGACATTTTGTATTTACAATCTCTTTTAATGACATCACTGCAAATTAGAAAATATGGGGTCATTTTGATTTTTCTTCTCCATCACCTTCTATTAAATCCATCTATTCCTCTCTAACCATTCTGCTCAGTCTCCTCTCAGTGGATGTTGATTAATAAGCTTTTAAATGATCAGCCTCCCTGCTCCCAGAACTTCTAACCATTCTTATCACTATTGCTGACTATCTTGTTAAACCACAGATCTGATCCTGGTACTTCTTTGTTTAATAAAATCTTCAAAAGCTATAGCTGTTTTTTCCCTCCAGGCCAAGATTCACAACCTGTTAATCTGTGACTCCAATCCATCCATCTAGCCTTATGGCACTCCTTCTTGCCCATGTTCCTCTACCACCATGGCTGCTCTTTAGTATCTGACTTTCTCACCATTTCTTCCTGCTGCTTTATGTCTTTGCACACACTCAAGTCCTTCTAAATCTAAAAATTCCTATTCTCCATTCAACTCTGATGCATTTTAGTGTTTTCCCTTATGGAGTCTAACTTCAGATTCCAATTCTGTCATTTACTGCTTTGTAACCTCAAGCAAGTTATTTACTCTGCCTCAGTTTCCTCATCAATAAAATGGGAACAATAATGCAGAAGTACTTTTTTCATAGAGTTGTAAAGATTAAGTGAGATGAAGCATGTAACCCTCATTTGCAGGTCACAGTACCTACTATGTATGCTGAATATAGTATTAACTATATTTTAATATTTTCTGTTTTAGCTATGTTCAGTATTAGCTATTTTCTCATTAGTCTTAGTACATAACTCAAATTATACTTCCTCTCAAAGGCAAAGTCAATTGCTCCTTTTTATAGTCTGCCCATTACTCTGTTCTTACATTTGTTATAACAACTGCCATCATAGGTGACCTAGTATCTTCATTCATAAAATAAATCCCAGATTCCCTGATCCTGAAATGAGAGAAGGAAACTGTACATCATGTGGGTTGACTAGCTGAAACTGGCTGTCCCTATGCTTGTCCCCAACTTTCACATTTCCTTTGAGGATCATTTACTAATCATCCTTGCCACAGCCTCGAGTCAGCCTCATTATTTCGCATCATATTTCCTGTGTCATGATTCTAAAAGGGCCATCCTATTCTCTCTCCCTCTCTATCCTAGGCTGTTGCAGATAGCTGTGCCCTCCTCCTAAGATGGAACTTGATTTGCATTTTGCTTAAGCTACATTTCTCAATTTTACAACATTTGTGAAGGAGACAATGGAATCTAGGAAAGATGCAACAATTAAAGAGATTAACTGGCCAATTCTGGAGAGTACCGTCCATAAAGTCCACCAGCAAGTGAGGTTTCCATGTCAGAAAGCAATTTAATCACCATAAATGATCATTCAAGCCTGATCTCACTCTCTCCTAGGACAGGGAATTGAAAGCTTATTCCTCTGACAGTTGTGTTAACAGTGGATATGCCTGCTGTGCAGAGAGGACTGGACGCAGGGCAAAGATACACTTATCCCATCTAAAATTTTGAAGCATCCCTGAGATATCATTTTGGATGCTCATCTAATGAGACTAAATTAAAATATGAGCGATGGAGCCCACACCCCCTCCCCAAAACTCATCTCTCTGGCATCAGCAAGGAAATCAAATGCTAATAGACAGTGACCTCCTAATTCTAGTCAACTGCCCTCAGCTATGATAAAACAGTCATTAACTTAGTCTAAATGTTGCAAACAAAGTAGCCCCTTCAGAGCTGAAGCCCTGAAATTATGCAAGTGAGTTAACAGGGGGAAAATAATTTTCATAGGACAAGCCCTAAACCTAGTTTATTAGGAAGACTTTTCTCATCAAGTGAGAACTACATAAACATGCATTACCTGCCTCTCCCAGGGACTGCACCCCGTGGTTGTATTATCATTCACCCCAAAACTTTTAAAGAGCCTCACACAATTTTTTTTTATTTTATTGGTTACATTAGATTTTTATGTTTTCTAAGTTTCACCACCCTGGATGTCATCTCAGGAAATCATGTAGTCCTTGAATGATTTTCTTTAGAAATGCATGTGTAGCTATACACATGCCCATGAGTTATTTAGTCAGTTAGTGAAAAGAAGAAAGACAACATTTCTATGCTTAATCTTTTTCAACTTCTGGGGAGAATTTGTGAGTCTTGCTTGCAGTTCAGGATAGGAAACAAAAGAAATAGGCACTGAAAAAAATAGCATTTTATTTTAATACCATAATGAAATGACTAAAAACTCTGAGATTTCCTTTGTCTTAGTAAAATTGAGTGTGATCAATCTCTATTTTCCTCAGTACAAGTACATGTAACCTCCCTCTTTGGAAGCCAACAGCCTTGCTGTGCAGTATGCCTATATTCAGGAGTCAATATCCTTTATATCTGCATCAATGTCATTTACAAGGTTTACTACAATCTAAACTAATTAACAGCAATAGTAGAAGAACAGACATCAGGTACTAAGACATGTGTCTAAATTTGCCTAGATACATCTTCTTTTCTCTCAAACTTCATCCCTTTAAGTTCTTTTCTGAGTAGAAGGTTTGATATTTTTTTTATTTCTTCCACATCCCTATTTTATTAGCTTGGGTTTTGTGTCAATATAACTATGGCTACAAGGAACTAGGAAGTGATCTATAATGACTTAAATAAATAAAGCTTTATGTGTGTCTGGTATTAGGATGTCTGGAAATAAGGTATGACCTCTCCACAGTCTTTCCTCAAACTTGTCATCTTATGGTCATGAGATAGCTGCTGCACCACCAGCCATCATTTCCACAGGGTAAAAAAAAGGTACCATCTGTGTCTGTCTCATTTTTTCTCAAAGCCAGTGATTTCCAGAAACTTTTCTCAGAAGATTTACACTTATAGATCACTGGTCAGAACAACCACCAACTAAAAGGAAGCAAGGGAGAAGTGATTACCAGTACGAATTAAAGGAGCTAACTGACAGTGTCTTCCAGTCCTTGATTGCAAACATCAACAGCTAACTCTAGCTAATTCAAATCAAGGAAAACAAAGCCAATAAAGGAAATTTATTTAAAAGACATTCATAGAAGGGAAAAAAAGTGATAAAACTAGGTTTAGGGGGCTGGGGTTATAACTCAGTAGTAGAGCGCTTGCCTAGGATGTATGAGGCACTGGGTTTGATCCTCAGAACCACATAAAAATAAATAAAGGTATTGTGTCCATCTACAACTAAAAATATTTTTTTAAAAGATGTTTTTAAAAAACTAGATATAGGTATGGAACATGAACTGGCAGTATTCTAGGACCTCAGAAGCAGGAACCTAGTCATCTTTTTTTTTTTTTTTTAATATTGTCTTTGGAATACTTAACTCTAACCTTTTTCTAACTTTCACCTTCCAGGGTGGCAGAGTTTGAGTAACCTAGCTTAGATCTTTGAACCAATCCCTTGGGGGAATTGAGAAAGGCAAAGGGATATCATGATCGGCAGTTGTACTAGAACCACAAGGAATATGGGGGAACAATTCCTCAAAGGAAAGAAAGCCCAGGTAGTTAGCACATGTTCTCTCTCTCATAGACCTTCTTTATAATCTTTATGAGGTCATAAAATATATATATTTTAAGCATAAAAATAAATATAATAGCAATTTAATTGTAGGAGAAAATGAAATACTTTAAAAATGGGTCTTATTTATCTTCATGTTTCAAGCTTATTTTTCAGGCAGTATTTTTAAAACCTGAAGTGATTGATAAATGAGTTTCAAATGCTATCAGTGTTGCAAGAATGGATGTTAGAGGTACCGCTCACCATATTTTTACAAGCTCTTTTTCCAAACAAATCTCAAACCTTTTCATCAGAAGTCTAGTCACACAGCAATTCTTGTATCATCATCTCCACATCTCAGTCCTTTCTCAAATACCTTCCTTTTTTTCAAGTTATGTACCAATGTGATTATCTAATGTTTTTAAAATGGATATCACATGTCATAAGAACAAAGAAAACGTTATATGGAATATTACTCAGCATTAAGAGAATAAAATCATGGCATTTGTAGGTAGATGGATGGAGTTGGAAAATACAATGCTAAAAAACTAAATGCCAAATGTTTTTTCTGATATAAGGATGCTGATTCATAGTGGGAATGGAGTGGAGGGCATGGGAGGAAGAGACAAACTTTAGATAAGGCAAAGGGGAGGGAGGGGAAAGGAGGGGGCATGGGGGTAGGAAAGACAGTGGAATAAGATGGACATCATTACCCTAAGTTCGTGGTGTGACTCTACTTTGAGTACAGCCAGACTTGAAAAATTGTGCTCTATATGTGTATATGAATTGAAATGCATTCTGCTGCGCTATATAACAAGTTAGAATAAATAAAATAAAAATTTAAAAGACCATTATAATATTATCAATAGTAATTATTAGCAAATATTAGCAAAGCTTTAGAATTTAAAAAAAGAATTCAGGTTCTGGATCTGCCATAACTAGATAGATTTAGTTTAAGAATTCAATTTCTGGGCTGGGATTGTGGCTCAGTGGTAGAGCACTTGCCTAGCATGTGTGAGGCCCTAGGTTTGATTCTCAGCACTGTATATAAATAAATGAATAAAATAAAGGTCTAACAACAAATAAAAAATAAATTAAAATAATGTTTAATAAAAGAACTCAAGTTCCACACACACAAAATGATCATAGCATTGTCTATTTATAAGCCTTATTGTGAAGAGTAATTTGGATAACATATTTAAATTGAAGACCTGCTGAATTCTGACACAGGTACCTCGAGATGGTGGGATTTTAAGAAAAAATGGTTTAAGTAAGCGAATAACTTTTCAATATATTCGTCTCTGTGAGGCTAAGCAAATATGTAGATCATGTAGTAATACTGATTTTAATCGAAGCTCATTTTTTGAAGGAATGCACTTTCATTTCCACATTAAAACTTCAAAACAGTGATGCATGGGGGTGATGATGGTGTACGGCTGAATGAGGTACTAGCTTATTATCCTCAGCCTTTTCATAGATTTCTTTCTTGCTGGAGATTTTCCTAACATCCTAATGACTTTTAACATTTTCCACGTGCCCTTTACACCTTCCATTAATGACTAGTTCACTGCACATTTTTCTTTGTTTTATATCCCTATTCTTGGTATGACATTCATCCTCTGTTTCTATGGAAGCTTTTGTAATGCCTCAGAGGAAACAAAGTCTGAGTCTTTGAAATAATGAAAACATCACTAAACCATAAAACCTAGATTTCAGGAGGCTAATAGAGGATTAGTGCTTTATTACATACAGACATCTTATAGTTTAGACTTCAGGTCTCAATTGTACACTCATTTTTTTGTCCTTTTTCTCCAGTGTGTACATGTGCATGCCTGCACTTCACACATCACACTTCAGTAATATAAGAGAGAAGCTATAAAACTTTTCAGAATTCCCCAATGTGGAATTAAGAGACCCAGCTTTGACACCAGGGTAAAGGGTATCTGTGGTTTTAGAGGACTGTACTGACTGTATTTTTGTCATAGCAGGAACAATTTGTGTTAGTATGGAGGCTTTTAACTTGTAGTAAGAGGATATATAATGAAAACACAAACAGTATCATTAAGAATCCAGTGTGTTTCCATCTTTCCATTTTCCTCTCATTAGTTTTTGACTTTCATCTTTAGGATTGCCACCTCTTGGTTATAAAATGACTGCTATACTGCAGGAATTGCATTATTACAGTAAGAGGAGAGTTGACAGTTTTCTTCACATTTCAGAACCCAGCTTCCCTAACATCTCTTTGAACAGAATTGAGTAACATGGCTATACTTACCTTCAAAGTACTCTAAGAAATTGAGTATCTCATCTTTTAAACCTTTTATTTAAAATTTTCTTCAATCACTAAAAAAAGGGGGAATGGGCTGACTATTAATGAGAAAACTGACAGCATCTTCTACTGTGTTTATAAACCTTTTCTTGATTTTTTTCTATTAAATTTGTAGCATGTGAGTGTGTGTGTGTGTGTGTGTGTGTGTGTGTGTGTGTGTGTGTGTGTGTGTGTTTTGCTGGGGATGGAACCCAGGCCCTCAGACATGCCAGGCAAGAACTCTACCATTGAGCCACATCCCCAGCCCAATTTGTAGCCTTTTAGTTCAGAGACCTTTCCTTATAAATCTTTATAGTCTCAACACTTAGCACATTGCCTTCCACAAAATAAGATGTGAGAAATATTTCTGAACACTCCAAGAAATTTGCAGTTCGGTGAGGATAATAACCAATAAAAAAGATTAATGTTACCATGCAACTACAAATAGTGAGAATTATTTATGAAGGCAAATTGGCTACTTTGAGAGAAATAACAGTGGGAACTTCATGGTCTAGAAAGGCCTCTCTGACAATGGAGATATTTAAGCTGAAATCTGAAGGTCAGGTTAATCCTATGAAGAGGGAAGGGAATGGAATAATATTTGTAAGACTTTGAACTAAGAGGAGCCAAGTGTGATTGGAGGATAATAACTGGGGAAGTGAATGGTCCAGACCATACTGGAGAGATTATTTTATGAACAAGTAGAGAAGTCTTATAATCTGATATACCTGTAAAAGCACACCTGAGCTGATATACCTGTAAAATATCAAGGTTCTAATGTACCCGCTATGTAGAGGGAAGGTTGAAGATAGCGAGAGTGAAATGAAAGCATGGAGACCAGTTCTAAGGCACTTGAAGTTGTCTTGATGAAAGAAAATGGTGACATGGACATAGATAGTGGCAGTAGAAATAGAAGTGAATGGATTTGATATGTACTGGGGAGGTAAAATCTTGGTAATGGATTAGATGTCAGGCATGAGGGATTAAGCATGGCTCCCAGGTGTTTTTTGTTTGAACAACTTGTTATACTATTTACTCAGGTGATAAAGACTGAGGAGGCTTAGGGGAGATGAAGAGTTTTGTTTTAGAGCTATTCAGTTTTAAATGCCTATTATATATCCAAGTGCAGAAGTCAAATCTGGTTGTAGCTCAGAAAAAAGGCCCAAACTAGAAATGTAAATGAAGAAGATATTGACAGGGGGATGAAATTTAAAGTACTGAGAAGGGAGATCACCTGGTGTGTAAGAAAAGGAACAGGACCTAAAACCAAACTCTGATAAACTCTAAGAAGCCAAACAAAGGAGGAAATAGAGAAGTAAGACAAAATAATAGGACACCTCAAAAACCAAGGATGTGAACAAATGTATGAGTGATGAAGGGCTTTGTGTCTAGGATTTTTTTTCTATTTTAAATCCCAAATTTGCTACAATCCAGATAAGGATCCTGCACCCTCCCAAATTATCCAAAAGTCTCAATACTTCATCATTTTAAA
The DNA here is from genome assembly GCF_045843805.1 of Urocitellus parryii. Taxonomy (NCBI): domain Eukaryota; kingdom Metazoa; phylum Chordata; class Mammalia; order Rodentia; family Sciuridae; genus Urocitellus; species Urocitellus parryii. The sequence continues at coordinate 106,759,037 of NC_135547.1, forward strand.
GTCATATACTTCTAATTCTGAATTATCTGAGATTTGAAGTAACAGGATAGGGAAGTGACTAAAATGGGTTTCTTTGACTTGGTGTCATGAGGAGTTACCGTAGAACAACACTGAAGCACATGTTACCCATTGACCTCTATATTATTTATTCCATTGGCTGAATAAGGAATCACTCACACTCTAGCCTTGATTGATTGGACAAGGGAGTAAGAGCCATATAAAGACTCGATGTGGTATGATCCAGTTATCCCTAATTTTTCTAGAGTTTTGAACATAAAGGGATGCTGTACTTTGTCGAATGCTTTTTCTGCATCTATCGAGATGATCATATGGTTCTTATTTTTAAGTCTATTGATGTGGTGAATAACATTTATTGATTTCCGTATATTGAACCAGCCTTGCATCCCATGGATGAATCCTACTTGATCATGGTGTATAATTTTTTTGATATGTATTTGAATTCGATTCGCCAGAATTTTATTGAGGATTTTTGCGTCAAGGTTCATTAGAGATATTGGTCTGTAGTTTTCCTTCTTTGATGTGTCTTTGTCTGGTTTCGGAATCAGGGTGATGTTGGCCTCGTAGAATGAATTTGGAAGTTCTCCCTCTTTTTCTATTTCCTGAAATAGCTTGAAAAGTATTGGTGTTAGTTCCTCTTTAAAGGTTTTGTAAAACTCTGCTGTATACCCATCCGGTCCTGGGCTTTTCTTAGTTGGTAGTCTTTTGATGGTTTCTTCTATTTCCTCTATTGTTATTGGTCTGTTTAGGTTGTCTATATCCTCCTGGCTCAATCTGGGCAGATCATAGGACTCAAGGAATTTATCTATGCCTTCACTATCTTCTATTTTATTGGAGTATAAGGATTCAAAGTAATTTCTGATTATCTTCTGTATTTCTGGGTAAAATTGGGAGTTCATAACCCACTTGAATCAAACTGTGAAATATGATGTATTAAGAACTATGTAACGTGTTGAACGACCAACAATAAAAAAAAAAGAAGTTATGCAAGCCATAAAAAAAAAAAAGGGAACAGAAACTTTAGAGGCCTAAAAAGTTTCAGCCTGTGCATATTGTTAAAAAAAAAGAAAACATCATTGTACTTAGCGTGATGGTCTCCAGTTCCATCCATTTACCAACAAATGAAATAATTTCATTCTTCTTTATGGCTGAGTAGAACTCCATTGTATATCTTTGCCATATGTATGTGTGTGTGTGTGTGTGTGTATTCCATTCATCTATGAAATAAGCCAGATCTAGAAAATCCAAAAAAAAAAAAAAAAGACTCGATGTGTTGTAGAAAGATAGGATTATTAAAGTATGTAGGAGAAATGCATTTTGATGGTTGATATTTTTAAATATCTGAATAAGATCACCTTTTATTTACACAATTCTTGACACTTTATAAAGCATCTTTACACGTGCTAGTCCATGTAGCCTTCTCCATAACTGTGAAGCAGAATGTGAAGGCCCAGAAATGATTTTTAGAAACTTAGTAAACTAGATCTGTGGATGTAATTCAGTGATTAGAATGGTTTTCTACTTTTTATCTCATACCTATTGTACTACATGTAGAATGGTAAATATTGTTCATCTCACAAGTATGCCCTTAACAACTGGTTAGCTGCCTAGAGTATTTTATTGTGAAAGTACATGAAGCAAATTGGTAAAGGCTAGAAAACAGTGTCATAGACAAATTAGTAATTTCCATCATATGCACTCATTGGAAAAATAATGGTATAAGTAATCATATTTGCTATTCTAAAACTAAGTAACCTCTTGTTATTTATAAGGAAAAATATTATAACAAATTTAAGTCTCATGTTAAATTATTTAACATGGTTGGATAAAATAGCTCAAAATAAAATATGCCTGTTACCTGAATCAGCTCTAGTTCCCCTGTGACAATGAGTAAGTCTATTGGGGCATCTCAGGTTTCCATATGTAAAGAATCAAAAATGAAATAGTTATAAAACCCCTTGCAGACTAATTTTCTAGTGGAATGCTGGGATTCTACTCTCCCAGTAGTCTCAAATGTTTAGAATAAAGGAAATAAATTCTATGGAAAGTGCATTGGGGCAACATGCTTCTATTCTTTCAATTCAAGCTTCAAACCATCATCTTAGAAGTATCTAAACTCAGCATTCAGTATAGATACCTTGAAATTGGCATATGGCATATATATTTCTCTCCAGAATCAACACAACATTCTATGGCTTTCATGTTTTAACTTTTAATTTTTAAATATAGACTTGCAGGAAAGTTGCAAAAATAGTATAGTGTTTCCATATACAATTTATCCAACATCCTCCAATGTTAACACATTTTGTGACTATATCCAAACCAAGAAATTAACACCAATACAACACTGCTGTTTCACAACATTTTTCACTAATGAACTTTTTCTCTTCTGGATCCAACCCAGGATTGTTCATTAGTGCAATAGCCATGTCTGCTTACTTCTCTCAAATCTCTTTTTCAGTCTTTCCTTCTCTTCCATGATGTTGGTATTATTCAGTTATTTTGTAGTACGTCCCTTATTTTGGGCTAGCCTACTACATCCTCATGATTATGTCGAGGTTATGGATTTGGGTGATATCTTCTCTCCTTTCTGGTGCATCATATAAGCAGGGACATGATGTTCATGTTTCGTTACTGGCAAGGTCAAATTTGATCACTTGGCTAAGGTGGTGTCTATATATTTTCTGCACTGTGAAGTTACCCTTTTCCCTTTGCAATCAAGAAATACCTTGAAGAACATACATTAGGTTGTTTTAACTACCAGAAATAATGGAAACAGTACTGAATAAGAGCAAAGAGCTCAGTTCTACTACTAATGCTTAACTCAGTGGCATAGGGAAAGTCACTTAACCAGTCTGACATTCCGTTTTTCTTCAAAATGAGGGACTGGGTTAGTAACTTCAATATCCCTTTTAGCTTAATGATCTAATGATTTTGTGATTCTCAACTTAGTGTTTTAAACCAGATTGTATCCAAGAAACTCTAATGACATTATAGCTAGGGTCCAAATATTTATTTAGTCATTCATTCTACTGAAAGTCTATATGCCAGGTACTGTTTTAAGTAGGGAGATTAAAGCAGCAAACAAGACAAAGCTCCTGCCTTCAATGGGCGCTTGCATTCCAGTAGTAAGACAGATAATTTTTAAGAGTACCTGGGAATCCTAATTGAGCAAATTGTATTCCACACATGTATGAATATGCCAAAATGAACCCCACTATTATGTTTAACTATAACACGCTAATAAAAACATTTTTAAAGGACACAATTAGTGCCTAATACAATGTCAAACAGTGATAATATGATGAAGAAAAAGAAAACAGGGAAGAGCCTAGAGAGTCATACACAAGGAGGTTGTCATTTTTATATAAGGTAATCAAGACAGCTACTCTGGAGAGGTAACATTTGGGCAGAGACCTAAAAGAAGTGGGGAGACAGTACTGAAAGTTTATGAGGAATTGTGTTCCCAACAAAGCAGCACATCAAAAGTCTTTGAGGTAGGAGTAAGCTGATTATATGCCACTAAAAAGAATTAAGTTCGATTTCATGAAATACCCTCACTGGACAGAACCAAAGAGATTAAGACTTGGAAAAGGTGACATAGATGTTTAATGTAATATCTGGTTTAGAATTTACCCCTTCTGGGTCCCTTTCAAAATTAAGCTGTCTTTAAGGTCAATGTATCTTTGATAAAATGGCAGAAAGTGTGGCTGTTGATTTTGGACCATACAAAATATTGAGGGAACAAAGACCAGTTTTAGCTTTCTATGGAGTTTAACACTTGCTGGGGTTTCAAATATGGATTTGTAAGCATCAAGTGTACTTAATGCCTACCAAGAACACTATCACACATAATGTTTTCCCCAGGAAGCCCCCAAGTCTTCTGGTCCCAATCCCTGTGATGGGCTGTATAAGCTGCTTGCCCAGATGTTATACAGAGAATAGCAGTATTCCTAAGATGGTGATATTAGGTGAGGTAAGATGTTAACTGCAAATGGATTTGACTAAAGAAATGTCTCAAAGAAGTAACTCAGAATATATGTATATGTATCTACAATGAGGCCCACAAAAAGTGCTGCAAAACTAAAGAGAGCTCAAAGGAAGGCCACTGTGACAATCACAACTACTTTATAGGCAGAAATCCAAGACAGATAGATTCTTTGTGATAAGACAGGCCAAGAGTTTAAGAAACCATTTGTTTACTTCATTTATTCATTCATTCATCATACAATCAATTATTCAGTAAACAGTGCTCAGTATCCATTATATACCAAGCACCCTGTTAAATCCTAGAAATACAGAGATGGATTAGACCCCTATCCCCAGGCAGCTTAAAGACTACTAGGGACTTCCCTCCCATATAAAGACACTGATTGGAGAAGCATTAAAGTTGGTACGATTATAGCACACAGAACCCAAGGACCCCCAAAGAAGGCATTTCCTTAAAAGAAAAAAAAAACTGAGACTATCATCAGTTTTCAGCCTCACACAGATATATTTTTTTAAAAATCAACATCATGTCTTAATATGAAAAGTATCAATAAATACCCTCATTAGTCAACCCAAATTAAATCCATAAATAAGTCCACATTTATGAATAGGGATTGCTGCTGAACCTCGTGAATATTTAACATTCAAATATTTCCTGAAACAAAATCCTTTTCTGAAATGCCTTGCCTTTCTTATATGACAACCACAGACATCCTAACTAGGCTGTGAAGGTGCTCTCCATAGCACTGACATTATTGATTCGGTTGTTAACAGCACAGGCATAAATGACTGATGATGACTCTCTGGACGTCCCTCCCTACTGCCATTGAAATGGCTCTGGGCTTTATCCAAGCAGGGCTGCTAAATGAATAGTAGATGTACGAACAGAGGAGAAATTGGTCCTGAGGTGAATTCACTCTCTTGAGGAAGATTTGTTTGTGCTCCCAACAACCTGTACATTAAACCATATAAGCCTTCATGTAGGAATTTTGAGGAGAAATGGGCAATTCTGGGAAAGCCTTATAAGTTTTCTCAGCTGCTTTTTCTTCTCATTGAGACCTGAGTATTCTCAAGGGACTTTGGAGTTTGCGATTTTCAAGACAGAATTTTTGAGAATAATTTGAAATCCTTCATGTTTCTATTTACCAGTCCTTTTTTTTTCTAATACAGATATTCAACAAACACCATTGACAAATTATTCCCTTGCCCTCACAGGTAGATCACAAAGAGTAGGCCCACAATTATTGGGTCAAGGGTTCTCAGCTGAGTTAAACTGCAGCTAGACCTGGGTGTGCAGTGGCTCATACCTGCAATCCAGCTCCTCAGGAGACTGAGGCAGGAGGATCCCAGACCCTGTCTCAAATAAAATTTCAAAAGCACTGCAGTGTAGCTCAATGGTAGAGCAGTTGCCTGGTATGTGCAAGGCTTTGGTTCCCAGTATCACAAAAAAAAAAGAAAGGCTGCTGGCCTTTGTTCTTCAGTAATAATACCTTCTCTGAGTGAATGTGCCCATTTTTGTGGGCCTGAGAAAAGAATTTTTCACATTATGCACTGAAAAGAGCAAGAGGCCATGGTTTCAGTTGTACCAAGAGAAGAAACAATAGGTTTTCTCTCAGGGATATCTCTGCTTTGCTATTGCTTCAGCAGCAGTACACTGCTGTACACTCTGACTTAAGAAGCACAATTTAGACCCGTTTCATAGCTGTAATTTCTTTCCTCAAAAAACAACCACCTGCATGGGAGAAAAGAGCCTACATTTCAGAGTTTTTCATGAAATGATAATAAGTACTTCACCACGAATTCATTTTCCACAAGTCTTTGTTCTCTTTTCTGGCTATCAGAGTACAAAACCACAACCAAGGAGCCAGAATTGATATGTAGGGACCTAAAGTAGTAGTAATAGCAGCAGCAGTAATAACTAGAGCAGAATTAATGCTAAATGCTATTTACCAAGCCCTATCTACACACTTCACCTATATTCACCAATATAATACTTATAACAATCCTGTAGGTAGATACTGTTATAATGCCCAGTTTACAAATGAGACTAAGGAACAGAGATATTAAGCAGTTTGCCCAAGATTTGAACCCAGGTAGTCTGGCATTAGAGTTTGTGATCTTAACCATTACATTAGGCTGCCTCTCGGTAGTTAACTTGTTAAGCTAGTATTATTCACATGTTAATGAGTTTGAGTAATGAAGTCACAAGTCAAAATGGCCTAGTTAGAATCTAACTCCTCTCTCAGCACAGGAATCTGTCTACATCCCTGCTAGAAAAGTCTCCGGGCTGTTCTTAAAACCTGGTGATAGGAGACTCCCTACTTTGCAAGACAGCCCAGTGCATTTACAAATGTCCAAATCATTAGCCTGTTATCTTTTGCATTGAACTAAAATTGATTCTCCCATAACTTCTGCCTTTTTGTCTATAGGAATGTTTTAGAGATATGCATAGTTAAGTACAAATCTCCCTGGCAAAGAGTATCCTTCAGATACTTGCAGACATTAAGTCCCCACCCCACACTTCACTCTATCAAGTTTTTAGAATGGAGCATAGGTATCAAAATCAAAAGCAAATGGACAGTAGAAACTTAGTGTCAGACTTGAAGTAGTTTTTATTTAAATTGAAAAATCTAAGCCAGGTGAGCTGGTAGACACCCACAGCCCCAGCTACTCAAGAGGCTGAGGTAGAAGGATCACAAGTTTGAGGCCAGCTTGCTGTTGTAGTGAGACTCAGCCTCAAAATAAAATAAAATTATATACACACACACACACACACACACACACACACATATATATATATATATATATATATATATATATATATATATATATGGCTGGAGGTATAGCTCAATGGCAGAGTACCCCTAGGCTTAATCCCCATTACTAAAATAAATAAATAAGTGTGTGAAATCTTTTGTATATAACAAAGAAAACAACTCCTAACCCCACATAGGTACAATTTGCAAATGGAACAATTTTGTTTCTCCCATGCATTGGCACCAGAAGTGGTAAATGCTGACCTGTCAGATTCAATGCATTTTGCTGGGTTAGAACTGCAAGGGCTTTCCAGGGGATCAAGCTCTCTGCTGTAATCATTAAAACCTGCAGAACCCTGCCTGACTCTGGGGAGAAGCCCTGCACTGTTGGTCCTCATCCACCCTCACCAGGAGAGCTGCTTAAAACTAGGGCAAAAGAGACAACCACTGGCTTAGGATCAGTTCTCAGATCTGCTTTGACACCATCTCTTGCATTCAAAATATTGCAGTGGCATCACCCACCTGATTACTTTTTGTACAGTATCTGTTTCCTCATGCAACTTCATCCCAAATACCAGCCAATGCTCTGACATTTGGTCTCCATTCTTATCAGGCAAGAATTTCTGGATATTGAACCCTGCCTATACCCTAACCCTTGTATCCTGCTGACCAATTTGAACTTTTGAATATCAAAACTCCCCAGCCACTTTTAAGTCCTCTGCTTTAGCTTGATGGCCCCTCTCCTGTATTGTCTGACCTTGACTCTGCTCTTTGTACAAACAGTAATCACATTCACCCCCCCCCCCCCCCCGAGCAGAGAATCTTCGTCAAAATCCATCAGGATATCTAACCACTTCATTATATCTGTCAACTTCCCTGGACTCTGGATCTCAATCCTCTCCTTTCAACAACCTGGCAGTGACACAATATAATTTCTTTTAAATCTTGATGCAATTTAATGTGCTTTTCAAAAGGTTATGGTGATGATTTTAAAGAGTGTTTGTTTTGTTACGGAAAGAAGAGACAGCGCTGTTGGCTCCCATGGAGTTCTTTAGAGCCTCTCCCAGGGTGATTTTAGAGCATTAGAGAACTGAGAGTATAAAGAGATGTTTGGAGATTAGAGCCATTGGTTAGATTAAACCAGATTATGGAGACATGATAGCCAAGGTAGCAGCAGGGGCAGGAAGCTTCAATTACTTTTGCAACTGTAGACCCCACTCAAGAAGATCAGAAGATGAAGGTATCTGCTTGTGGGCTGAAGTCAGTTAAATGGAAAAAATGATACTATCATTTCTTTGTTTTTTTCTTCAAATTATGGTTAGAAAACATATAAAACTTACCATCTTAACTATTTTTACTGTATAGTTCATTGCTGTACAATGGATCTCCAGAACTTTTTGTAAAACTAAAATTCTATACCTGTTAAATTCTCCATTTCTCCCCTTTGCCCTAGCCCCTGGCAATAGCCATTCTACTTTCTGTCTCTATGACTTAAACTACTGCAGGTACCTCATATGGAAAATATATATACAATATTTGTCTTTTGGGCCTGTGTGCAGTGGCACACTCCTGTAATCCCAGCAGCTCAGGAGGCTGAGGCAGGAGGATCATGAGTTCAAAGCCAGCCTCAGCAACTTAGTGAGGCACTAAGCAACTCAGAAAGACTCTGTATCTAAATAAAAGAACAAAAAGGACCTAGGATGTGGCTCAATGGTTAATCCTGAGTTCAATCTTCAGTACAAAAAAAAAGTCTCTTATCTTCTTGTAACTGGTTTATTTCACTTAGCAAACTGTCCTTTAGGTTCATATCCATTAGCCATCATTCCTTGATCATAGTTACTGGCAAGCACCTGATCACTGTCTCCACAATCCTGTATAGCAAGTGTTTGTGCCTTTATTCCATTTCACAGATTAGAAATAAAGGATACTCTGGGCTCAGAAGCAGTGTCAGGAGCAGTTGGACAGTTGCTTACAGAAGGATTAGAAGTGAAAGGGGCACAATTGTGCCAAAGAGAAGGTGATCCACAGTGCAGTGGCAATGAAGGATGCAACAGGATCCTGGGCTCTCAGAGTTCTACCCAGTAAGTCAAATGGTTAGAGACTTTTCTCCCTGCATCATCCAGTCATATGTCGCAGGCCTCCTCCTCAAGTAAGAGTTTTCACCTTGTGTGAGGCAACTTCCTGAGAGCAAGTTCCAATGAGAAACCTAGCTGTGAGCCAGCATCCAGTAACCCAGCAGAGAGATCATCAGTACAAAGACCCTGAAGAGGGGGTTCAATGTGAAGCACCACAGTATCTACTATAAATGCTAGAATAATACATATATATCCTAAGGTTACATAAATGACATAAGAAGCAGACAGTGTTTATTTAACTTTGAAGCTCATGCTCTTTATACTATATTGGGCTTTCTCTCCAAAAGAGACTTAATATGTAGCCTGAAGTCAAGCTTGAAATATATCGATGGTTAAAATGAAATCAAAGGGCAGAAAGTGTATCTGTATTTCATTGTTTGCAATTCCTGTATCATTTCTATAGGTGCCAACACTTTTTTTCTGGTGCTTGTCATGAGGAGTAAGAATGTATCATTACTATAGACTTCTGCTGACATGCACCTGAGAACTGTTCTTCCTGCACCTCATCAGCCTATTGCTATCAGGTTTATCTTTCAAGAACACTACTTTTTCCAAATTAATTTAGTAGGATTCTTATTATGTACCAGGAATGTCCTAGGAGCCATGGTCTCTGCCCCCAAGCTATTTACAACCTTTGAAGAGACAGCATCATTGTTACCACCATCATTCTCATAGTAATATCCTCAGCCCTCTGCCATTGCCACATCCCTGGATTCAACCAACTGCAAATCAGATATATTTTTAATGTTTATATAGCTCAATTGGAATATGGCTTAGTGGCAGAGTGCTTGCCTGGCATGGGTAAGGCCCTGGGTTTGATCCCCTGTACCAGGGGGAAAAAATGTGTCTATAGTGAACATGTACAGACTTTTTTGTTGTCACTATTCCCTAAACAATACATAGCATTTACATTATATTAGGTGCCACAAGTGAGATCCATGCACACCTGTCTGTGTGGGGGCCAGGCACACAGCAGGCCTGGTCCACCCCTTTCCCTGCGGGGCAGATACCACCAGAGCCTAGCTTTTCATGCAGGACCCCCCTTCTAACCAGCAGACTACCGTGGGAGGTCAAGCCCAGAGGTCCAGATCCACCCACTCCAACTTACTCAGGAACCAGATCCAGGTAGCAGTAGCATTCATTGAGGGACACCAGCAGGGTCTGGAAGCCCAACATCAAGTGAACAGACAATCTGCACGGGTACTACAAGAATATAGGGAAGAAACTGTAATATCTCAGATCCACACTGCAAGAAAGGAAGACCCACAGACAACATGAAAAAACAAGGGAGATGTCACAAGTAATCTAGACATAATTTAAAATAAAACAGGAAGATGTTCATTTTTATATGCAAATACTGATATCATTTTTTATAAGGGATTTGAGCATCTGCAGATTTTGGTGTTCTTGGAAGATCTTGGGGCCAATTCTTCATGGATACTGAGAGACAACTCTATTGCCAAGTGATACTGTGGGCAGGTGCTGTGCAAAGGACTAGACATATATTATCTTGCTTAATCCTAGCAACTACTTTCTCAGGTACCTCTAATGAGCAGTCTAGTTTCAAATGCCAAAACTAAGGCTTAGAGAGCTTAAGTGACTTGCCCAGTGGTTCTCAGTTGGGAAATGGCAGAGACAAGCCAGCCAGTCCAACTACAGAGCCTGAGTTCTTAATCATCACATTAAAAAACTTTGACTCGCCTGTGTCCTCAGGATCAGTGCCAAATGCCTTCGTTATGAACATCCTTCTTATCTCCCTTTATTCCCAAACAAATGAAATAAATGCTCTCTTTCTGATGAGGCAAATCTCCAAATCTTGACACCTGCTGCTTCTGGGCACTTTCTCCTGCTGTTTGCAAAGTGTTGGAAGGATTCCCTCAATCCAGATGTGAGTACAGCTCAACCTCCTCCAGAGAACCTTTTAACTAACTACCCTAGAACTCTGCCTCTCACCAGACACTATTCAACTTCACATACCAACTCTTATTTTTCCACTTGGTTTGTAAATTCCTTAAGAACTGGTTCTGTATTTTTCAAATAAAAATAATTCCTAGTTCATTTTCCTTGTTCCCAAGAAATTGTTCATTGTAGATGCTTTCTGAATTTTTAATATGAAAACTAGTGGTATAGTGCTTCAAAAGCAAATCTAAGTTTATAGATTCTTAAGAAGGGACAGTGACAACACTTTATAATTAATAGTCAATGTAACTAATCCAATGAGAATTCTGTGCTTGATACATTACTGAAAACTACCAGATCTCAACATTTTTTACTTAAACATTTTTATTTTGAGATAATTGTAGTTTCACATGGAGTTATAAGAAATAATAGATCTCATGTGCCTTTTCCCTGGTTACCCCCAATAGAACATCTTGAAAATGTTACAACGAGAATATCAACATTGATAAATCCATATATAGAGCATGTTTATCACCACAAGGAGCCTTCCTGTGGCCATTTTATACCCACACTCACCTTTCTCTTTCTCTACCACTCCCTGTCCCTGGCAGATACTAGTCTATTCTTTGCTTCTATAATTTTTTTTCATTTCAGTGATGTTATACAAATTGAACCATACATTATGTCATCTTTTGAAATTAACTTTATACAATCCACTAGAGATTTATCCAAATTATTGCACATAGCAAATTGATCTTTTTTTTTATTTCTAAGTATTCCATGGTTTGGATATACCTTTCTTGGTTTAATAATTCATCCTTTAAAGGACATCTGGTTATTTTTTTTCTAATTTTGGTCTATTGTGAAAAAGCTATCAATATCTGCATGGGTTTTTATGCAAAAAAAAATTTCATTTCTCTAGTATTAGTGCTGAAGAGTACAATTTCTGAGCCATGTGGTAGCTGAATGTCTAATTTAAACCTGCCAGAATTATCCAAAATATCTATACTATTTTATATTTCACCAATAATGTATGAATTATCCAGTTTCTCTGCATCTTCACCAATATCTGGTGTCATTTTTTTTATTTTTAGCCATTCTGATATGTGTGTAAGAATATCTCATTGTACTTTTAGCTTTCACTTCCCTGGAGGCTAATGATATTGAACAAACTTTTCAGGTACTTTGCCATCTGTATATCTTCTTCAGTGAGATATATATTTATGTCTTTCATCCATTTTCTAATTCAAGAGGTTTTTTAAACATTTCAGTTTTGAGAGTCTTTTATATATTAGCCATTAGTCTTTTATTGTATATGTGATTTGCAAATATTTCCCTTGTCTTTTTATCCTCTTGATAGGATCTTTCACAAAGCAAACATTTTTAATTTTGCTGAAGTTAAATTTATCAGTTTTCTTCTTATGTATCATGCTTTTGATATCGAGTGTAGGAATTCCTTGCTTAGCCCTGGACACCAAAGATTTTCTCCTCTTTTATATGTTTTATAGTTTTACACTCACATTTAAGTGTGTGATCCATTTTTAGTTAATTTTTTATCAAGTGTCAAGTTTAGATGAGGTTCGATTTTTTGCATATGGTGGTTCAATTGGTCTAGCATCATTAGTTGAAATGCCTGGTTTAATTTTTGAAGTGACGCCAGACTTAGGTCTCCTTCAGCCCCCTCTATGCATCCTGAACACCTCACAAACACCTTAGTCTTAACATGCCTTGCCCTCACAGATCTCATCATTGTCCTGCACCCATTCTTGACATTTCCTTTTCCTAATTTTGCTATACTCCTTAACACTACATTTCACCCAAGTGCCCAAGCCAGAAATTCATGTGTTGTTCCTGCACCCACCCTTATCTTTAAGTCTAACATGAGGCATTGCCAAAATTTGTCAGTTCTATCCCCAAACAGTATCTTAGACTCATTCCCTTCTTTACATCTCTCCTGCCTCCAATATGGTTTGCCTCAAAGGCTGTACTGCCTGATTTTTCTCCTTGATTTTGGTCTCACTTCCTAATCCATTCTCTAGGATGAAACTATAGTAATCCTCCTACAATGTAGATTTGATTAGGTAACTCAGCTTAGTTTGAAGTCTTTCTACTCTTTCCTACTGCCCTAAGGCAGAAGTCTCAATAAACCTTTTCATCCTAGTCTGGATTAAACATCAACCTCAGCAGCAGCATCTACCACAGTGCCTAGATCATCATAAATATTTACTAATTGACTAACAGAGCCTTTAATAATGTGTGAAGCCAACTTCCCATGTCAACACCACACATTCCATTTTTAATAGCACTCACAGCTGTGTTCCCCAAGTATCACGTCTAATAGAAGTGAGGCCTGTCCCAAGACCTGGTGTTTTAGTTAAGGATACCCTATCACATATTTGCAACAAGGACCTGGGTGAAAGAAGTCAAATTATGATCTGATTCTAAGAAACTGGAATAAGAGAGAGAGAAGAATGAGACAACAAAAAAGATAAGCAATTCTCTGGAACTTGTGAGAAGTGTACAGAATCAAATACATCTGAATGTGGGTAATTAGAGCCTGAAATATGGGAAACTCAAGCATGTAGCACCTGCTCCTGCCCTTCATTGAGTGACAGATACTGCCAAAGCATTAACTCCCCTGTGGGTATGCTTGCCCATCTGGGACATTCCCTCAGTGTTAGAAAAGAAAAAAAAAAAAAAAACAAAGCAGAAAGCAGCAAGGCTCGAGGCTAACTTCTGAGGTGGGATACTGGCGATGCAGGATGATTTTGAGCCTGTACAGATGGCTTCATTGCTGCTGACACTGGAATCAGAGGTAGGCTGATGAGATGTCATGCAAATACTGGAGTTATTTGCTGTAAACCCCAAAGTGGAACAGGGCATCAGCAATGTCAGTCTTTCTTCTGGGTATCAACTAACACCTGTTTATTTGTTTTTAATCCTTCATATAAAAAGTAATGATAAAAGAATTCAAAGCAGGATACGCTTTATGTCACTGGAGTGGTATGGAGAATAAGTGCAAGAAGTTCAATGGGAGCTTACTAGACAGTTTAAAAGATCTATGTGAAATCAACCATGAAATGTGAACAATTTTGATATGCCAGAGCATTTGTATTCTTATCTCATGGGGTTATTGGAAAGATCAAATGAAATAATCATTATAAAGCACTTTGCGCAGTTCCTGGCATAAAGCAAGCAGTCAATAAATGTTAATGTTTATTCGATTATTATTGTTGATTGTCAGACATCACCAGCCCCACATCAGCAAATAGTAGTAAGTGGCTTGTCAGCAGGAACATGAAAACATTCTCGTTACATAGAACTCAGCGTTGCAGGGGCAGTCATTAAAACAGAGTCTAATTTTAGTCTTCTGGGAGACGAAAATGCTAGGTTCTCCAGAAATGTTGAATCCTTCCTTGGGCATGTAGTTTAATTTTCCAAAATCATATTGCATAATCTGTAAGATGAAAACGTACAGCTGTTCATAAAAGACCCAGGAAAATCTTAGGCACTATACAAAATAAAAGAAAAATGTTATTTTTCCATAGAGCACTATTCAGTCACAAAGTTCTGAGCTATAAAGGAGGAAAGGAACAAAAAATTTTCCCCAGTTATTTTATGGCTGCCAGGTTGAACTCATACTTATCCAATGAGCCCCAAAATGGAATACTGTTCTGCACCAACTATACTGATGATAGTGATTCAGAGAGTAAATGATAAGATTCCATCCTTCTAAAGTGCTTTTAGAATTGGATTCTAGTAAGTTTCATTTTGCTATTGGCCAATCACAAAAGAGACTAAAAAAGAGAAAAGTGAAGACATCATGCTGAAGAGACACTGCTGCATAGAAAAGAAATAGAGACCCCCCTAATTTGAAGATATGGATAGAGGAAAAAAGGCAGTTATGCTGTGGCATACAGGAAACATTAAATAAAGCAGTAAGAGTGGAGAAAATTACTTAGAATGGAAGAAAACAAATCAGAGAGATAGAAGTAGACTATAAAGCCCCAAAATACAAAAGGATATTGAAAGGGAGATGCAGTAATTATTACACAGATTAAATGCAAACCATCAAAAATGGAGGGGAAAAGCTTCATAGAAGAATGAATGGGTAGCAAACATCATTCCATCATCTTACCAAGACAAAGCCGAGGTCCCTAAAGATTTTTTTAAGACATTTTTGGATATTTTCACTTCTGTTGACACCAGACTTTCCTTTCTGCTACTTTTGTACTCCCTTTTTACTTTTTAGTTTTTCAAAGGGGAAGTCAGCCTTAAGAAGAAGAAAATATAACTGGCTCCAAAGCATGCACCTGTAGTCCCAGTTACTTGAGAGGCTGATGTAGGAGGCTTGCTTCAGCCTAGGTATTCAAGACCATCCTGGGCAATGAAGCAAGAACTGTCTTAAAAAATAGCGAGAATGTGCAAGAATGGCCTTCTGTCCAGTGGTATCCTCCTAATCCTCATGCAGTAAGTTCAACAGTGATTCAAAACCATATCTTGGGATCTTAGAGGCACCATTCTTTTCTCTCTTTCTCTGCTCATGTCGTTCTGCTCCTGTGCCTGCATAGTTTGTGTTATCAGTAGTGCATAGTCTTCCAGGACCTATGCCAATTCTCAAAATAATATGATTAGCATCTAAAGAAACACAAGGAGCTCATGACTTGGTCCCTTTGCAATTTAAAATCATATTCAAAATACCTTTTGGTCACAGGCATTTAGGCAAAAAAAGTTCCCTGTAAATCACTTCTAGGAATCTTTCTATGTTCAAAACTCAGACTTCTCTGCTTCTTGAAAGAATGCCTGCCAGTACCTAATGACTAAAAAGGAGTTTGAAAACATAAATTGGTATGCAAATGCTAGGTGATAGCAACTCCTGGAACAGTAGGCAGCATTTATATTATATGGCTTATTTTTTCCTGGACTTTCCCAATCTGAGAGAAAATGGACTTGAGTTCCTCTTTAATTGGCTTAGAACCACATAAGTAATATAGGTAACCTCAGTCACACACGTGTGTCACTGTTCTTTCCAACAGACAAAATGGCCAAGACAACAAGCTCTCCAGCCAGGAGGTAAAGAATATTTTGGAGTCATGGCACACAATTGCTGGTGCAAACTTAATGTTAGAAAATCTATGATTCTTTTTCCTAAGCAGAGTAAAAGGGACAACTCAAACCCTCATTTATGTAGGCATCCCCTACTACAAATCTTTAATAGGGATTTTTTTTGAAGCATAGTGCATATCTATTAGGGTCTGTCAACAACTAACACCCTTTCAAATGGCCAAATCCCAGGTGGTCAGCAGCTTAGCTAAAACATCCAAATGCCTTTTCCTTTTTCATACAGAATCTCATTTGAGGATCCAGCTCCAACTAATGATCCCCAGAAGTTCCAGCCAATGCTTTTTTTTTCACAAATGAAGCTTTTCAAATAATTTTCAGTGGACAAATGTGGTTTTGAGTTTTCAAACAAGTCTTTTTATTGAAAAAGCGCGCTAAACTGGGCAAACTTGAGTCTTAAATGCACACGTTATTAAAATCATCTCAAGACTGAAGGATTGGTTCATATCAAATATCATATTCTTGTAAATATCCTCTTTTCCTAATATTAGCAACAGGGAATTGGAAATAGGAAGAGGGAGGGTATGATAGGTAGGGGTCCACCCAAGTTTTCATAAAGCCTTCTGATAGAAAATAGAAACTATCTGGGCATGGTGATGCATGCCTATAATACCACCAGCATGGGAGGTTGAGGCAGGAGGATTGCAAGTTCAAAGCCAGTCTCAGCAACTTAGTGATATTCTATCTTAAGATAAAAATAAAAAGGGCTGGGGATGTTACTCAGTGGTTGAGTGCCCTTGGGATTTATCCCTGGAAATCAAGAGAGAGAGAGGTGGGGGGGAGGGGGGAGGAAGGAAATTGATGATATTATGGCAACTATTATTTCTCCATGATAAAATTAGAGAAGATCTTCAAAGAATTAATACAACATTGTAAAAAAAAATCATTACACTATAATGGGTACAACTGTATCTTTACCCCCTTTTTGAGAAATATCCTTAGATATAAGAAAGTAGTAAGCTTTGTAGTTCTTGAACAACTTGTAGACCTCGCTCTTATTAGTTACTATTATAAGTTCATGTATAATAACTTTTAGGCTCACTGATAATTTTCTAAAAAGTTTCTATAGTTTCCCTTTATTATAAAGTATGTTTGGTTGAACTGTTGGCTGTGAGAGAATACTCAACTCAGATTAGTTAAGAAAAAAAAAAGTGTGGCAGTGATGATTTTCAGACAGCATTACTGCTGCAAACCTACCTGTTGTCCTCTTAGCATCCTCTGTATTCCCACCCAAAAGAGAGCTACTCTGACCCAAGAGTTTAAAATTGTATGGGCCTGACCCTATGGATTTCCCAAATTAGATCATGTTCTCATCTAGACTAAGAGAATGGCCCAAATCAGATCATGTTCCCATCTAGACTAAGAGAATGGAATGCTCTATTGATTGAAATTGCAGATTGGGTACTCTGAGCAACAGATGACAAGACAGATTTAATGGAGAACAAAACCTGTGAAGAAAAAGGGAATGAGGGCAGGGGAATCCATTATTCACAATACTGATCTTGTAGAATTGGTTTTAGACCAATGAGGAGGTCCTGAGTAAAGATTGCCAGTAGAAAGACTCCTGAATTGGACAGATCTGAGAGTCGTCTATATATAACTGGGGACTGTTAACTTTCCTTTCCTAACAGTCAATCATAAAATGAGATTTGAGTCTTATCTCAAACATCAGTATCTGTATATGTGAAACAGAGGGTAAAGGTTTACAGTACACCAGTGGTTTTCAATCAAGGGCAGTTGTGTCCCCGAGGGAACATGGTCATGTCTGGAGACATTTTAGGTTGTGACATCTGGGGATGGGGCACTAAGGGCATCTAGGTAAAGGTCAAGCAGGCTGCTAAATATCCTTTAACGTACAGGATAGCACAAGAAAGAATTATCCAAGCAAAAATGTCAGTAGTACTAAAGTTGAGAAACTCTGGTCTATAGATAAAGATACTTATGTGCACATATATACTGAAAACCATTTATCTTTTTTTAAAATGATTTTTAATTGTAGCTGTACACAATACCTTTATTTTATTTATCTATTTATATGTGGTGCTGAGGATCAAACCCAGGGCCTCACACATGCTAGGCGAGCACTCTACCACTGAGCCACAATCCCAGCCCCGCTTTTGTCTTTGATACATTCTTGGTAATGAAATTTTGTTCTTATTTGCATCCATCAGTACATCTCATTGAGATCCAAATTAATTCACTTAAATTTAGGGGAAAAATTTAGATGGAATTAGTGAAATATCTGAATCCTAGATCTTTAAAAACAATATTTTTTAAGAGAAATACTAATTTGAATTAGCTTAAATACTCTTTGAATATAATATCCTTAAAGGCTTTACTTCGGTGAATAGATAAGAATCATCTATGTTTAGTACATACATTGCCTTATGAAAGTGTTATTTCAAAAGTATTAGTTTGTTTCTGATGTTTAAATATCCCTGTGCTATTTTTGTTTACTCTAGAAATTCACTCTGTTGTATTTTTTTCTTCATTATATATTACAAAAATGAAAGTCAGTGCCAGATCAGATTGGGATATTACACATTCAAAATCAGAGTCAAATCAGTGAAAATTTACTATAGTGTATCTTAATATGCAAGAACATATTTTTCTTTCTGGGACTTCTACTAAAAAATAGCACAACAAAAGCAAACTTTTAGCACTATACATTTTGAATCATCTAATAGATGCTTTAGCCTTTAGGGAATTTAGTTCCAGAACTGCTGCTAGGAAAATAAAAAGACTGGTTAATGCCTAAAGGGATAAAAAGATCAGCTAACCAAAAAAAAAAAAAAATAGTTTTCTTCAAGATGTGAAATGTGTGTTCAATCCTAGATCAAGGACTAGATGTTCAAAGTTCTATATATGAGGTTTAACATTACTTTGGAAAACTCTAGAAAAAAGTTTGATATCAGTGTACTGAAATCATTTTCAAGTAGCAGCAGTAGCAATACCAGCTCTTTACCCATACAAAATCCAGTTTTTTTAATCTAAATAAAAAGTCATTTAATGCTTTTATATCCAACTATCTATATTCACAAAACTTTTTTATATATATTTTTAGTTATAGATGGACACAATATCGTTATTTATTTTTATGTGGTGCTGAGGATCGAACCAAGTGCCTCACATGTGCAAGGCAGGTGCTCTACCACTGAGCCACAACCCCAGCCCCACAAAACTATTTTTAAAATCTGTTATGATACAGTGAAGAAAAGGCAAGAAAACAAACCATCCTAATCACTATATTTTATTATAATTGTTAATGCATATTAATTGTACAAATTGGTAGGTTTCACTATCACATTTCCATATATGCATGTATTGTGCTTCAATCACATCCACCCTCCCTTCTACTCTCTATTGGCCTTTTTTTCTCTTCCCCATCTCACCAGTCCCCTTCCCTTTGCCCTTCCCCAATAATCACTCCTCTATTCCAGGTCATCTCTTTTTCTTTTCCTTTTATTACTAGTTTCCATGTATGAGAGAAAACATGTAATACTTTTCTGCATCTAACTTACTTCACTTAAAATGGAGTCCTCCTGCTCCATTCATTTTCCTGCAAATGACAGAATTTTAATCTTCTTTATAGCCAAAAAAATACTCCATTGTATGTGTATTGTATGTATATGTAATATGTATGTGCTTGTGTGTATATACACATATAAATATAACACACTGTATGTGTGTGTGTATATATATATTTATATATAAAAATACAACAAAAGTCAATGTTTAGCACTATACATTTTGAATCATTTAATAGATACTTTATAGCCTTGAGGGAATTTAATCCCTGAACTGCTATAAGGAAAATTAAAAGGGCTGGTTAATGCCTGAAAGTATTAAAAAATAAGCTGGGCACGATGGCACACAACTGTAATCCCGGTGGCTCAGGAGGCTGAGACAGGAGAATCACAAGTTCAAAGCCAGCCTCAGCAACAGCAAGGCACTAATCAACTCAGTGAGACCCTGTCTCTAAATAAAATACAAAATAGAGCTGGGGATGTGGCTCATTGGTCGAGTACCCCTGAGTTCAATCCCCAGTACCAAAAAAAAAAAAAAAGTATAAAAAAATCGGATAACCAAAAGACAAAGAAAAACTTTCACGTATGTTTTTTTTTTTCTTTATCCGTTCATCTGTTGACCCGGCACCCAGGCTGATTAATATATTGGCTATTGTAAATAGTGACACAATAAACATTGGCATGTAGCTATCTCTTTTCTATGCTGATTTCATACCCTTTGGTTAAATACCCAGGAGCAGAATAGCGGGATCATATAGTAGTTTTGAGTTTTTAGGAATGTTCATACTGTTTTTCATAGTGGCTATTCTAATTTACATTCCCACCAACAGTGTATAAGAGTTCCTTTTTCTCTACATCTTTGCCAGCATTAGTTATTTTTTGTTTGTTTGTTTTGATCATTGCCATTCAACTGGGATAAGATTGAGTTTCAGTATGGTTTTGATTTGCATTTCCCTGATGGCTAAAGATGTTGAATACCTTTTCATACATTTTTTGGCCATTGCACTTCTCCTTTTGAGATGCATCTGTTCAGATCATTTTATTGGATTATTTGTTCTCTTGTTGTTAAGTTTTTTGAGTTCTTTATATATTCTGAATATTAATCCTCTGTCACATGAATAACTGCCAAACATTTTTCCCATTCTGTAGATTGTGTATTAACTCTATTGATTGTTTGCTTTGTGCAAAAGCTTCTGTTTATTTATTTATTATTGAGGCTATTATGAAAGGGATTGCTTTCCTGATTTCTTTCTCAGCAAATTCCTTATTGGTGTACCAAAAAGTTACTGAATTTTTATACATGTTGATTTTGTATCTGACTACTTTGCTAAATCTGTTTGTCAGTTCTAAGAGTCTTTTTGGTAGAATCTTTGGGCTTTTCCAAGTATAGAATTATACAAACAGGGCTGGGGATGTGGTTCAGTGGCAGAATGCTTGCCTGGCATGTGTGAGACCCTGGTTTTAACCCCCAGCACTACAAAAAAATAGGAGGAGGAGGAGGAGACGACAAACAAGGTTAATTTGACTTCCTCCTTTCCTATTTGTATCCTTTATTTCTTTCTCTTGCTTAATTACTCTATTGAAAATTCTAAGTACTGTATTAGGAGTGGTGAGAGTAGATACCCTTACCTTGATTCTGATTTTAGAGGAAATGTTTTCAGTTTTTCCCCAATCAGTATGATGTTGGCTATGAATTTTATGATATTAGCCTTGATTATGATGAAGTATGATCCTTCTATACTTAATTTGTTTAGGAATGTTGACTTTTATTGAAGGCTTTTTCTGGATTGATTGAGATGATCACAATTCTTTATCTGTGTCCGTATATGAACTATATCATATTTATCAATTGGCATAAGGTCAAGTGTCCTTGCATCCTTGTGGTGAAACCAATTTTATCATGGTACATGATTCTAACATGCTGTTGAATCTGGTTTATAGGTATTTTATTGAGATATTTTGAATCTATATCCATTAATGATATTGGCCTAGAATTGCCTTTTTGTTGTTGTTGTGTCCTTATCAGGTTTGCCTTCAAGCCCTGATAGTCTTTCTTCTGTTTTATCTAGTCTATTAGTAAGGCTTTCAAATGAGTGAGTTTGTTTTTTGTTTGTTTGGGGGAGAGTGTCCTTGGGATTTAACCCTGGGGCAATTTACCACCTAGCTACATCTCCAGCCCTTTTTTATTTTTTTAGTTTGAGACCAGGTCTCACTAAGTTGCTTAGGGCCTTGCTGAATTGCTGAGGCTGACCTTGAATTTGCAATCCTCCTGTCTGAGCCATGAGCCACAGGGATTAAAGGCCTATATCACTGCATCTAGCAAGTTTCTGTTTGTTTTTTAAGCCAGGGTCTTACTAAGTTGCCCAAGGTGACCATAAATTTACAATCTTCCTACCTCAGGTTCCTGAGTAGCTGAAAATACAGGCATATGCCACCATGCCCAGCTCTCAAGTGGATTTTTAACCTGTCCTATTGGTTTCTGAGATTTCTGCTTGGTTCTTTTTCAAAATCTTGATCTCTTTATTGAAATGCTCATTCATATACTACATTGTCTTCCTTAAGTCATTCAACTGTTTATTTGTCTTTTCTTGTGTGGCTTGCTACATGCAACTAATCATTCAGGGTCACTCCAGGTGACACAGATACAGAAAGTACTTCTTTCTTAGGGTCCAGGGATGGCTCTCGATCTTAGGGGTCCTTTGGAAAGAGAGAGAGAGCCACCTGAATTCACACAAGGGGAGGTTCGATGGAACATTTCATCCAAAACAGGTAAGGGGTAGTATTACAAAGGAACAAGAAGGCAGCCCCCTCCATTGGGTAATGCCCACTCCCAAAGCTTTGCTCCTCTGCTGAGCAGAGATGAGGATCCACCTGTTTCCACACAAGGAGAAGTCAGTCAGTCTCCACATTCCCATTGATTAAAAGCTAGGGGGAGCTCAGCTTCTATGTGGCAGCTCCCAACATTCTTCGAAGTTGTTGAGTTTTTTAAAAATCATTCCTTTGGCTTCTTTGTCCTGTATTTCATCTACTTCAGTATCTTTGAAATCAGTTCCTAAAGAGTTAAGAACTTTAAGAGGTGTTATAGTTTACATAGTAGGTGTCCTATGTTAATGCAGAAATATTAAAAGATACAATGATTAGATTATGAGAGCTGTGATTTAATCAGTACATCCTGGTTTGGATGGACTGGCTAGGTGGTAACTGTAAGCAGGTGGAGTGTGGTTGGAATGGGAGGTTTGCTAGAAGTATGCTCTTATAGCCCCTTCCCCATTCCCTATTTCTGCTTCTGGACCACCATATTCTGAGCAACTCTCCTTTGCAATACCCTTCCTCCATGATATTCTTGCCTCACCTTGAGCCCATAGCAATAGAGTTGGTCCACCATAGACTGCATTCTGAAACCATGAGCCAAAATTAACTTTTCCTCCTCTAAGTTGTTTTTGTCTGGTATTTTTATCATGGCAACAAAGAGCTGACTAGCAGCAATATCATGTTACCTTGTTTTTTTCCTATTTCTTGTGATTCTACATTGAGTTTGTGCACCTATCAGGATGGATACCTCTTCCACTTTTATGAGAGGGCCTTATTAGTAAGCAACCTTCTCTTGAAAATGTGACATAGGAATATCAGTTTGTTGTGCAGTGTTAAGTCTAATTCCAGTTTGGACTTTGTAGTGTAGTTTTCCACTGGCTTCTTTGGCTCTGATTAGAGGATTTTGATACAATGTATACTGTCAAGTTTGAGGGATCCACTTCCTCTGTAGATCTCAGAAGATTGGGGTCCCACTAGTTCTGACAGGCATGGTGTAGACAACAGAATATGTGGCATACATCCTCTGTGGTTACTTCTCTAGTCTTGTCAGCAATGTGTGGTCTAATGGGTATAGGAATGACCTATGCTGAGGACCTTCATAGATGTGGTGACCACAACCATTGCATAACACCTCCCTACTGTTGCTGTGAGGGTGAATGTCCAGGAACAGGGCTTCGGACCCTACCAGCTATGCCTTCTTGGGGCCAGTTCCATTGGCTGGGGCTTTTATCTCCCCCATTATTTGAGTTGAAGTATCTCCAAGATTCAAGTGGTGCTAGATTGTGGCTAGAGTAAGGGGCAGTGTCTCTGAGCTGGGCTGACAATATAGTTCAGTAGCAGAGTACTCACCCAATGTGCTTGAGGTGCCAGGCTAAATCCCCAACACTGCATAGAAAGAAGAAAACAAACACCAATAACAACAACAAAACCAAACGAAGAGGGCTAGGGTTGTGGCTCAGAGACAGAGCGCTCACCTAGCACATGCAAGGCCCTGGGTTCAATCCTCAGCACCACATAAAAATAAATAAATTAATTAAAGATATTGTGTCCAACTACAACTAAAAAATAAATATTTATAAAAAAGCAAAGACATAAAGTAAAAACCAAATAGAAACAACTACTGTAACACCAACAACTATAGAAAAGAAAGTGGCAAAAATAACAGAATAAACTAAAACTTTTAGAATAATAAAAATAAAATTAATAAAAAATAAAAACAAAGGAAAAGAAAAATAAAAATTTTAAGTTTCAAAGAGAAAAGAAAAATATGGAAAATAGGAGAAAAGTGAAAAAGAAGAGAAAAATATTAACATTTTAATATCAAAAGAAAAATGAAAAGTAATATATATATATATATATATATATATATATATATATATAATATATATACACTCATGAAAAACAGCAAGAACAAAACATATTAATTAAAACCAAAAAATTTCTCTCCACTGAGGTGCTCAATTGTTCAGACAATAGTAGATGATAACAGCCTGTACCAATCAGAGCTTCTTTCCATGTCTCCTTAAGGTGTATACCCCTTGGGGAAAGCAAACCCTAGGGGTTATTCACCCCCCTTGTTTCTTTTGTTGTACTTGCCAGGTGGCCTGACAAATGGGAGTGTTTTGTGGTCAGGGACAGTTGGAACACCTCTCAGATACCCTGCACACCAAAATGAGCTAGGGCGGAACTCTGAGCTCCCCAGGAAAGGATTTATTCCAGAGTTATTCGAGCTGTGTAGTCCAAAAGCAGGGCAGACGCACCAAGGTAGCTCAGCGTGTATAAATCATCTGGTACAGGTTCCCTTCAGTGCCCTTCACACTGTGCACTACAAGGGCAGGACGAACATCCAGCTCTGCAGGGACTCTAGAGCTTTTTGTGCCATGCACCCCAAGTGCAGCAAGAGGCTGTGGGATTGCAACTGTCTGTACTAGGGGGGAGGGGCACTAGGCTCTACTTAACCCACCACTCACAATTCTGGTGTTCCAAGTCTTAGCTCTGGGTGAAATCACTTGTGACTGCTTATTACCCCAACTCCTGCAGCTGGCTTTCCATACCACCAGTTTTAAAGGGAAAGCATCCTCCATTTTCTTACATGTCACAGTCCAGCACCACGTAGAATTCTCAGCAGGTTAGTGTCAGAGGCTTTCCCCAGGTGAAATTATCAGGATAGCTGCCTACTGAGCCATATAGTAACATAGCCATGGGGACCTAGGACAGGATAATGCAGGGACTGTTGACTCTAAGAGCAGTAAGCTCAGCTATAACCTCCTCAAGATGGCTCCCTAAGTGCAGAGAACTTCTTCAGAGCCAGTTTGCTATGCAGATCCCATGTCTGCTATGTGTTTAGATTACATTTCTGCAAGGTCATGCACCACTGCACCAGGTGAAAAAGATATTTAAAAAGCAAGTACATTGGATTGTGTTACATTCCTGTGCTTGTGGTGCTCACTAGGATTTTCCCTCTTTCACATCTACCCCTGTTCTCTTCCACCCTGATCCATACTAGAGTGCTTTCTTTCACCTTCTGTTCTCCTATCCAAAGTCTCCAGATTTCTCCAAGTCTCTGTCTGTCCACTATTGAACTTCAGCATTCTCCCACAGTCACCCACCTCAATACACAACTGCTCTCCAGTTGTTTTGATTCTATCCCATGGAGAAACACGGAATTGCTGGGTGCCTTCAGTTGATGGGCAAGATTGTTAAAAGGAGGGAGGAAAATAATGAATTATTGCTTACTAAAATAAAGGAAAAGACAGTATAATAGATACAGTTTAAAATCTCAGGAATCTCTCTAATCCATTTAGGTTATGTCACCAACAGCATACAAAATAATTGTTCAAAAAATACTCCTCAGCCAGACTAAGTGGTGCACACCTGTAATTCCAGAAACCCAGGAGGCAAGTTCAAGGTCAGCCTGGATAGCTTAATGAGGTCTCAAAATAAAAACATTAAAATGGATGGGGGTGTAACTCAGTGGAAAAGCACCCCTGGGTTCAATCCTAATACCAAAAAAGAGAAAAAAAGGGTCAAGTTAAAGACAGAACTTCCTCTGTAGATGTGTCTCCCACAACTCACCCACTCTTATTCTGCTCTGACACCCACCTTTCAACACAAACAAATAACATGCTATTAAATTCTTTACCTGCCTTAGCTCATTTTTCTGCCCAAGCTATAGTGGGATCTTTCTGAACATCAAGATGAATGATGTGAGGGGCTTTGAGAATCCACTGTCATCCCTCTCATAACTTTCCCATCATTTTATCCAGCCTATGTTCATCCACTCATGACTTACTGTCTTGTGTTATTATGGCAAATGAAGCCCCAATAAACTAGTGGTTCCTCCTGGATTCTATACATCTCTTCACCTAGAGTGAAAATCTGAGACTTCCTTGACTTTTCTTTCTTTCTGATACCCTGATATTTAATATCCCACCATGCCAACTCTTTTTTTAAATCTTTATTTTATATTTATATGGTGCTAAGGATTGTGCCTTACACATGCTAGGTGAGT
The DNA here is from genome assembly GCF_045843805.1 of Urocitellus parryii. Lineage (NCBI taxonomy): Eukaryota > Metazoa > Chordata > Mammalia > Rodentia > Sciuridae > Urocitellus > Urocitellus parryii. The sequence continues at coordinate 106,785,306 of NC_135547.1, forward strand.
GCTCTATGTCTGAGCCACAACCCCAGCTTCCCACCATGCCAACTCTTGACTGTCTTTCTTCCCTTTCTATTCATCCTCCAACACCACTCTGGCCATGTTATTTTCTGATTTTTATAATTTATTATAAAATATACAAATGATAATAGTAAATGTCATCAGGCTGGGGAGTAAGATGGCTAGAGGGACATGCAAGGTGAGACTTGCTTTTTAAATATCTTTTTCACCTGGTGCAGTGGTGCATGCCTATAATCCCAGCAACTCAGAAGGCTGAGTGAGAAGGATTGCAAGTTCAAAGCCAGCCTCAGCAATTTAGTGAGGGCTCAAAGCAACCCATCAAGACCCTGTCTCAAAACAAAAGCCAGCAATGGGGAGCTGAGGTGTAGCTCAGCAGTAAAAGCACTTGCCTAGCACGTGTGAGGCCCTGAATTCAATCCCCAGAACTGCCAAAAAATAAAAATAAATAGGACTGGGATGTGGCTCAGTGCTTAAGTTCCCCTGGGTTCAACCCACAGTACCAAGTAAATACATATCTTTTTCATTCTTCTTGGATGTTGTTATCATATCAATACATTAAAAAGAAATAAGATTGCATTTTTAAACTAATTATCTTTTAAAAATATCTGGATGCCTTCCCATGAACAACTAAATGAAGTCTCTACTCTTAAACCTGACAGTCAAGTATTACTCTGGTTTGACTCCAAGCTACATTTCCAGCCTTATCATATTCAGTTCTTCTGTTTATACTTCACATCCAGGCCTTTATTAGTGCCAAAAAAATTGCACATTCTGCTCTTGCCACCCAGAATGTCTCTTCTGTTTTGCCTATCAAAAGCTTACCCAATTTTGAAAGCCCAGCTTCAAAGCAACCTCCTTCATTAATTTGATCCAGATACACTGCAACCCCCATGGCTATTTATGCTTCTTTTAGCACTTTTCAAATTCCAGGAAAGGAAAGGAGTATGTACTGAGTGCCAGGAAGTGGTTTCTCCAGCCGTGTGCTTTATGACATCCCATTCTCTGTACATCCATTTCCTCATCTGTAAAGTGGTCATTTTGTAGTACTTTCCCTGTAGGAGTGTTCATTCTTTCAAATATTTAGTTGGATGCCTACTATTGAGACAGGCACTGACCTGTGTCCTGAGGATATAGTGGGGAATGAAATAGATGGAGGCCTGCCCTCATCTAGTTAACCTTCTGATAGGAAAAACTTAAATGAAATATACTGATAGAGCTCTTAAAGCAGCACTTGGAACATAGTCAATGCATTATACATATTCGCTATTGTTAGTATTGTCAGCATTGTTGTTGTCATTCAGCATTCTATTAATATATAAGAAACTAAGATTCACATACTATTGGATAAGATGCTGAAGATCAAATGACTAGTAAAGGATTCCACCTAGGGTCTTCCTGACTGATAAAATTGGTGTCCTTTCTACTATAGCAGTGGCTCCAAAACCAAGCTGGATGTCAGAACCATCCATGGAGCTTCCCATGGAGCTTTTTTAAAGTACAGACTCTCAAGCCTCAGCCTCAAAAGAACTAAGTCAGAAATGGTAGAGATGAGCTAAAAATCTATATCATTAAAAATCTTCCTGGGTAGTTTTAATGTACTGTCAAATTAGAATATGACAGCATTACAATCTTTCCCACACGGGGTATGGTGGCATGCACCCATAATCCCACCTACTAGGAATGCTGAGGCAGGAGTATTGCAAATTCAAGGCCAACCTGGGCAATTTAGCAAGACCCTATCTCAAAACGGCACCCCTGGAATCAACCCCCCAGCACCACAAAAAAAAAAAAAATTCTAAATATTCAAGCTATAAATTCAGTAAAGATAGGCTCCTTGTTTTCTTATTCATTTTTTTTTCTCTTCTTCCTAGGAAAGTGCCTTATAAGCACTCAATAAGTATTTGAGTAATTAATTGCTTAATTATTTAATTAAAGTTGCTCTTAAAATGCAAATACTCACAGCTGTGATACTGGAAGCCTGTTATGAGCTATCATTGATCTTCCCAGGGATATTTATTAATCAGCTAGAAACCAGTAGTTGGGAAGGAAAAGCATCTGGGAATGAAACTAAGAAGGCCCCAAAAGCAAATGTTAGCCACATCATCACACAGCCTAGGGCCCCTGCTTTCACTCCCCTTCCCTGTGCTTCATTGACAACTTCAGGTAAAATGCAGAAAATATATTGCTAAAAATCAAGGGACTCCCCCCACCTTAGCTTTGTTTCTTTTAACTAGCATATGTCTCTCTTTAGAAAATGGGGAAATTTTCTTTCTTAAAGGAAGAAAAAAATTTTATTCTTGTCACACCCTGAGCGTGAAGTTCATTGCTATATGTTAAGATTATAAAGCAAGATTTCAAAATACAGTGGTTGATTATTCACAGTAGACATATTAAGTCAAGAAGCTTATTTTTTCTCTCTTTGCTAAGGCACAAAGCCTGGGGCTATATGCATTTTTATTACACTTTACTGTCTTGGTTTCACTTGAGGATTAAAAAGAGAGTCAAGGTACAGTGCACGTATCCTGATGGATTTTAGGATTTCTTGCTTTAGTGAAAGGAAGAATCTCATAAAGTACCTCAGATTATTGCTCTGGGAAGTGTACCTACTTCTGTGATGACCTAAAAATTCAATCTTTTGTTTCTCCTATAAAAGATCACATTGTATTTTGGAAATTTTTTCCCTGTAGTTTCCTGTACTATGCAAAGCCACATTTAAAGAAAAATAGCTTTAGTTTAGATTTGAAGTGAAAATATCTGAAGTAGTTCAGGGGAGCTTACAAACAGCCTTGGGGATGGAGTGAGGTGGAGTGAAGAAGGAGGAATGAGAGAAGGGAGGAGGGCTAGGTCAGAGAGTATGAAGAAGGCTGACTGGAGAGAGACTGTGTAGATGGAGTGGGAGATCAGGTGGGTTTTAACTCCAGTTCTGACAAATCTACACCCAGAAACAAAGAAGTACATAGCTCCATATTTGTCCTTTATTAACAAGCTCTTATTTATTTAATTGGTGCCTCGTCCTCCAATATGCAAAACACAGAGACTGAATGTTGTAGGGTTGGAAAGTACAGTAGATGAGATCTTCCGGTTTACTGATTTGTAAAGAACAGTCTGATACTAGTTTGGCAGCTCTGTGTCAGTGAGAGAAAAGAAAGGCGCTTTTCACTGGCCTGAGAGGAGAGCTGGGAACTGGAAACAGGCTCCTGGCAGACTAGGTTCTTTGATAGGCAGACAAATTGACTGTGAAGGGAGTCAAGGTCAGGAAGCTTTGGAAATGCTTCGAGCATGGTGTGGGATTTAAGGAGCCTTGATTTCCTTGGTTAAGGATTGTTGTATGCATACTTCAGCAAATTCTCCCTTCCAGCCTTCATTAAAAACTGTATTTTACCCAAAATATAAGGGATTTGCCATTGAGACAAAATATTTAATTCCCAGTGCTTTATCTTCTTTTCATTTATCTTTAAAATTTCAACCCGCTTCAGTCATTTTTATAAAATGAATTTGCTAACAGCTCTATATGCTTTTTTTTCAAAATGATACCAGTTATATTTTATGCCATTGATAATTATTTCAAATTGCCACTTCTGGTCCTTGGGAACGCTCCTGTGTTCTAATACCAGGAGGCATCATTATGTAATTACCATGTGAACATTATGCTACTTATGGCCCCAAATGCCCCCAGTAAGGAATGCTCCAGTGGCTGCAGAAAATTTCTATGAGAATGATATCTTCTAAATGTGGGATAAATAAAGCTCAATAATAAATAGCTAAAGCTGAAATGTAAATGATTTAACATAATGATGTTGCAAGGTGAGAGCCACTTGACTTTAGTTCCTGTTGCAAATCATGAGATACATTAGGAAAGCTTTTAAAAAGAGAACCTATTTTTTAAGAAAAAAATCTGCATGAAGTTACATCATCTAAGCAGAGCAATTCAACTTCTATCCCTTTGAAGAAACACTTCCTATGATCTCTTCCCTCCCTCCCCCATCACAATTTTCATAACAATCTGTAGATGTAACTACAACTAAAGATTTTGACAAATGAAGCAGGATAGGAGGTTGATTGCTACTTTTCTAAATTAAAATTAATGATACCCTTAAGGTACTTGAGTCTATGAAGTCAACTTAATGTTGATATAACCTGACTCCATTATCACAGAATGAGGCAATTGCTTGAGCATGAAAAGCAACAAACCAATTTCCAAAGTGCATTTTAGAAATTGGTGAGGGGAAAGCTTGAAGCCTAAACAATGGACAAGGGACTTGCTTTTTGTCCTCTCTTGCTTCCCAGTTGATGGAAGAGTTTTTCAGAATGAGAGGAATAATGTTGCTGGAGAAATTTGGGGCTGACTTGGGCTGAAGCTCCTACTTCATTTGAGGTGCTCTCTGTCGGCCTCAGCAGAGCCTTGACACTCTTCTGGTGGGTTGGATAGAACATAACTGTAGGCAAAAGGAAGAATGTGAATAAGAAAAGGAGTCAGACCTAGAGGTGATCGAGCACTTGCCTAACATGCAAGGAACCCCAAGTTTGATACCCAGCACTAAAAAACATACAGAAAACAAGGAGATATAGATTAAGAAAGGAATCAACACATTTTCTTAAAATGGAAGTGGGAGAATGTGTAGAAGATTAACATAAAAAATGGTAGATGATGGGGGCCTATAGTCCCAGCTGCTGAGGAGGCTGAAGTATATGATCACTATAGCCCAGAGGTTGGAGGTCAGCCTGCAACAGTGAGACCATCTCTCAAAAAAAAAAAAATGGATTAGTGATGGTCTCATATGGCCCACATCAATATCCATGCCAACAATCACTCAATGATTATGCTGCTACTCATAATGGATAACATGTTAGTACACTTTCTTGTGATCTACCACAAAGTCAAACACAAAAAGCTCTTGTTGAACTCATAAGTCTTGTAATGTCAAGAAAGCATATGAATAAATTCAATGAAAACAGAATCCAGCCAATCTCTACATTCAACAAGCCCACAGAGCTGGACCTATAACAAACCCTCACTCCAAAGTTTGTATCAGACCTTCTCAATTATAACTCAAAAGAAATCAAGATTAGTAAAAGAATAGATTTTAACTGAAAAAGATTGCAATTAGTAAAAAGAATTTTAACTGAAATAGAAATAAGTCTCAGTAAAGTTTCCAGGATAATGTTTAGACCTGCATTTATGAGCATTACATGAAAGGATTTGGAACTAAGAATGAATTATGAAGACCCTCCCAAACCATGCACAGAGAAAACTATACAAACTGCAGAATTGTAGGACAAAACTCATGAGTAGACTATACAGAGACATGTATGGTTTATTCAATAGCATCACAGTACAAAAAACGTTTTTGTATTGTGTTGTTTCTAATGGGCTCATTAGCGTAGGTGTGAAGTTTGGTTCCTGCATGCCATGGATATTTATCAAGGGTCTAGACAGACTGAGAGCCAGAAAATCGAAATGTACGTGCCTACCTATCTCTTTTCCCTAGACTGGAGTGAGCACAATTTATGTACGTAATATCTGTAAGAACACTAGGACTAGGAAGAAACCATAGTATCTAGCAATGTATTTCCTCATCAGGAGCAGATCCCCCACTCTCCCAAAACTCCAGTGAAAATAAAAATTTTAAAGTAATTAACAGATCAAAAGAAAAACTGGAAACCCTTAAGAATTTAAAACAAAGTTAAGTAACATTTACATTTAGAGAAATTCATTTGAAATCATTTCTAAGAGCCATGGTGTTGTTCTCTGTCCTTTTTTCCTTCTTTTATCTTTTGGCTTATTTAAAGCCATTTTGAAGAAAAAAAATGAAGTAAAGATAACCTTCAGCATACACAGAGGAATGGATTGAGCTTTGAGAAATAGTCACAGCTGGGAATTAAGAATGTGTTATCATTAATTTAGTTGGATGACTTGGTGTTCATTCATTATCCTCAAAATTATACTTTCAATTCTACCGTATTTATAGGTAGTGAAGTGCCTAACAGATTATAAGAATTTTGAAAGTCTTTCATTCATTCATTTATTGAATTTTTATCGAGTGTCTCCTGTTACCAGGCATTGTGTTAAATTGTGAACAAGACAAACAAGGTCACTGTGTCCTAGGCAAGGAATTTGCATTCCAGTAATTATCCTTTATATAAATCTAGACATTGTTTCTTACTGGAGCAAAAGAAGGGAGGTCTTTTCAAGCAGTACATTGTCTGCAGAAGCCATCTGAAATGAGAAGATAAAAGAGAATAATCGCCCTCATATCTCTCAAGTATTTTTATTTTAAAATTAGAAAAAACAAGCATAGGGGAGACTTGGCTTTTGGGTTGTTTCATAGCTTTTTGCTTTGATTTTTTTGACTTTTTATTTTTTTTTTTTTTACAGAGCTGGGGATTGAACCCAGGACTTCTTATGTGCTAGGCAAGCACCCTACCACTAAGCTACATCCCCATCCCCTGCTTTGATTTTTTTTTTAGTCTAATTTTGCAGGCAAAATGAATCTAATTTTTTTTTCCTTTTCCTTTTTTACTTTGATCATGAAAATTGAAAGGAAAGAAAGAAGGGAAGGATCTTCCAAAAACTTATGTCAGGGATCTTGCAAAAGGAATTATTTATTTAAAATTTAGTTGTTAGAGTGAAGATCCATAAACAAACTAGACATTAATTCACTCACTTCATGAATTGAGCACCTGCTATTTGCCAGGTGCTGTGCTAGTTACTGGGGTAAGGAAAGAGAGATGTCTCCCTGCCCTTAAAGAGCATATTTAAAAAAGACCTTTCTTCTCCTGACATCCTTTTATTGAAGAATTGCCGCAAACTAGATTATGAGTACTCATGGACCAGATGGCACTTTTTTTTCCCATCTGGGATAGTTCTAAAGAATAGACCCTCATGTATCAATAGACAAGATTTCTTCCAGTTCTAAGCTTTCATGATCTATGATCTAATAGTAGAAACAAGATGTATACTTCCAAAAAGATGTGATGCTTGTATTAATTTTCCTAAAAAAGGAAAATAGGTATGACCTATTTATTCAGAGAAAATTGGGTTCCTCCTATCTCTTTAAATAATTCCATTTAAACTCCTTTAGCTCTTTCTTCTTGAATCACCTTCCAAAGCTCACTCTTAGCTCTTTAGTCTCATTTCCTTTGACTTCCTTTAATGACTAAGACAAATTATTCATCTGTAACTGACTATACTTGACATCCCAAGTTAAAGGTTTTGCTGTTAACTTAAATGCATCATGTTCCAAATGAATTCATACATACATATGCCATTTCTCCCTTTTCTAATTGCCATGTTTCCATTCTTCCATACATGAAATCTAAGAGTGTATTTATTTCTTAAAATATTAAGCCCCAGCACCAAATTGGATAGCCATTCTTTCTTTCAAAATACCTCTTAATATGTACCCTTTTTTAATATTCCAGGCAATACTGTCTTAATTCCAATGCAAGTCTAGTCAAGTGCAACAGACTCTACCTGGTCAAGTGCAACAGACTCTAACTGGTTTCAGCCTTAGGGCCCCTTTGGAATCTGATGTGTGCCATACAGACATACCAATGTTTGTAAAACCCAGCTTTCCTCTAAAATAGGGAATCATCTCACAGGAATCTTTTGTGTTCTCTAGACCTAGAATATGCCTTGTTTTGCATCATCTGCATTGTATCTCACTGTTCTCCTACATATCGTCGTTCTATTGCCCCAGGCTTTTCCTGGGTTTATCACTATTCTGCACCTTCCACCCTTTATGCATCCAAAGATCAGAGACTATAATATTTGCTTCCTTATATCCCTTTCAATATCAATAGACACTTAGAAAGTGAGCAGATAATTAACTGAGTGAAGAATCAGTTGTACCAAAATGCAAGGTACTAGTGTATAATTTCTAGATTTTGCTTTCTGGTTTGCATATACTACTTTATATTGGGTAAAAGCATAACCAGTTACCCAGGCACCTGCATCCCATAATGTCAGGTACTCAGGAGGCTGAGGCAGGACGATTTCAAGTTCAAGGCCAGCATTGGCAATTTAATGAGACCTTGTCTCAAAAAATAGAAAAGGACTGAGGATGTAGCTCAATGGTAGAGCACCCCTGGCTTCAATCCCCAGTACCAAAATCACACACACACGCACACACACACACACACACACACACACACGCACACACACACACACCACAGCCACTTAGGAAGGTCTAATACTTGGAGGCTTTTGTTTCAAAATTTTATCAAATTTTATTTCCTTGTATAATTGCTCATAGAATAAAGTGCTTTGTTTCTAACTAACTACAGCTTATGAAGACTTTGGTTACCTTCAGATTTTTCTTCTTAAAATTATTTCTTTATTTAGTCAATTGTGCATTCAGTCCACACAATACCTTTCTCCAATGATAATTTGTGAAATGAAATATTTTATGCTTAATTCTCTAGTTATTTTCTAGATGTTTCCTGAATATTTCATTTCATTGCATGATGCATTTTTAATTTGTCTCACTCTCATGCATTTTTGTAAGTTTGAGTCATAGGGATAGAAGGTCTCTTTGATCTCAGTTTAAACTCTTTACAATATTGGGTATGCACAGGAAACTACCAGTGTGGTTCTGCTTATATAAGACGGAAACAAGCTTTAGTGATTGGGGGCTTATAATGGAATCAGATGCTTCATCCATCCATGCAATCCCTGTGATATGGTGGTGTAAATCCCAGTCCAAGGGCAGGAAAATACCAATGTCCTTCTGACTCAAATAGGTAGGCAGAGCAAAAGAGGCAGTTCAGGGGGCTGCAGAGATAGTTTAGTTGGTAGAGTGTTTGCCTAGCATGCACAAAGCCCTGGGTACAATCCCTAGCACCACCCAAAAAAAAAAAAGGCAGTTCAGGCCTTGATTGGATGATGCCCATCCACATTAGGAAGGGCAATCTACTTTGCTGAATGCACATATTCCAATGCAAATCTCATTTTAAAAAAAAAAAAACACATCCACCTAGACATATCCAGAAATAATGTTCATTGTAGGCCCCATGCAGCACAAGTTGACACATAGAATTAACCATCAGTCAGTGTCAATGGATATTCTTGTTTGTCCCCCACTTCTCTCTCTTCATCTCTCTCTCTCTCTCTCTCTCTCTCTCTCTCTCTCTCTCACACACACACACACACACACACACACACACACACTGCATTAACTCATTTACACATTTGTGTTATCAACTAGTCATTAAATAAATATTTAATACCACTTATGATATTCAGGGTTCAATGAATTCTGAGGATGGGGACATCATATGGGGAGAAAGAGAAACAAGGAATAGTCACTGCTACCAAGGGCTTTTAGCAGAAGATACTCATGTCCATATAACTAAAATGAATGGTATAACAGAAGTGTGTCAAGTATAAACCATGTGCTGTGAGAATGCTGAGGAAGGCATTAATTCTAATGTGAGAGATGGAAAAGCAAACATAAATGGTTAACAGCCTTGAACATGGAGAGAAAGGGGATAAGAGCATTCTAGAAAGAAGCAACATGAAAATATCATGAAAGTGTTATATTGGACATAGTATTTCAGATTGAGCAGATGGTTTGATGGGCTTAGCAGGTAGTTTGAGAGTACAGGTCAGAAGATTGGGTGGGCAAGTTTGGAATATTCTTTATGATTTTATGTGTATAACACTGAGGCTAATCTTGCATTTTTTGGAAAACCTACTTGGTTATCCAAATATTTTGTGCAGGCAAAGATGGATAAGGCTAGGGAGGAAGTGAAAAAAAGAACGTTGTTCTGAATCTCCAGACAATTAATAGTGGAAAATCAGTGTTGGCCTTAGGCCAGACTACCTGAGCCAGTCTTCTAATGAGATTAAGATCTGCTTTGCTTCTTGGAAATTCTCCACACCATGGGAGCTAACCCCAATCACCACTACTACCACCACCAAGTTCTGGTGGCTGTTGACAAGCTCTGAGCATTCCTAGTTTATCATGAACTCCTCAAAACCAAACCAAGATTCAGAGTTACAGAACTAAGATGCCCGGGGCCACCACTAATATTACATTGGCAAAATGCCAGATGACAAAGTATATCATTTCACCCCTAAAATTATTCCCTTTTTTCTGACCAAGAATGGAATTCACCAAGCTTACAGGACACTGTATAAATATATATTATAGAAAAACCTAATAGGAAGAAAAAGAATGACAATTTTTACTCCATGCTGCCTGAGGCATATTTCTCTCAGTAATTTCCAAGCCTACTGAAAGCTGAAAGTTTCTTTCATCTTACCACCTACCCTATATTACCCCAAATGTAAGCCTTGCCTCTACTTCTCTGATACTTAAGTATTAATCAGCTATTGATTATTTATGATCAATAATTAATTATAATTCACTGATCCAGTGATAACTGGCCAATATTAATAACAAAAAATCAGTCAAAAATAAAAGACTAAGATAAAAAATGTCATTTCTGAGATCCTTTAATTACCTGACATAATGCAAAGTTGTAGTATAACTATTTCTGAAAGAATTACTTTGTGCTTTTTGATGGTGCTAATTGAAAGAAAAGTTTATTCATGGCTGCCAACCAGTGGAGTACAAAATTTCATTTTAACGCTGTCAAGAGAGGAAATCCTTTGTGTTTGGCCTTGGTTTGATAAAAATCGGTCTTGAACACCATCTACAGTAACATGGTATTAAAAGCAGGGTTATGAATTGTTGCTTTAGGATTCTCAGCCTCAGAAACCCAAAACCACTTACAAAAAAGAAAAGGATACATTGTTTTAATTGTTCTTTATTATTTATGATAAGAAATAATTTTTTCCTTGTTTCCCCAGGTGGCCGTGGAGGACCGTGTCAGGCAGCTGCATGAAGCCCACAGGGACTTTGGCCCAGCATCCCAGCACTTCCTTTCCAGTAAGTTTTCAATTTTCATCACTTAACCTCTTCATTGCTTCCTGGTAGCTAAGAATCCAGGAATGAATTATAGTCATTTCTGCCAGATGCAGTAGAGGCATAAATCATCCTGAAATATAACGTGGTACATGACTCCAGAAGGTAAGGAACAGGAGGACCCATTAGATCATTTTGTCCAGTCTTAGCAAATACATGAATGTTTCCATAATGTATCCTTGAGTGCTAACTTCATTCATATTTTTGAGACTTTATTTCGGCCTATATAAGTTCACTTCATAAAGCTGACAATAATATAATTATAATATGGTCATTCAATTTATGTTGCTATGAATCTGTAATTGTTTCTATAATTCATTAAAATACTTCCTGCCTCCAAGTTGGAATCCCAGTCTCTGGTATTTGCTGTCTAAGTACTCTTATCTCTCTTTTATCTTTGACCCCTACACATTTTTTATTTGGCAGGAAGTTTTAATACTTTATTAATTGTACTTTTAAAAGTAGTCATATTGTTTAGTTACTATTAATAAATGTGATATATTTGGTAATTGATGCTAGAAGAAATGGCTTTACTTAACTGAAAACTCAAGTAACATTCTATTAATAATGTATATTGAATTGGCAAGTACCTATTTTCCTGTACTTAATTTTGATTTACACCACTCTTTCTTTGATTGTAAAAAAATATATATGTTAAGTTGTGGTATTTAAAAAGCTATATGTCTACTGTATTGATTTAGCAACTGTTAACATTTTGATGCCTTGCCTTCTGGCCATATCCCAGTATATATGAAGGTTTAACCATCGTTTGAAGGCAATTACTCTGTGCCTGACAATGTTGTAAATATTTACTAATTTAACCCTTATTAGCAACTCCATTAGTTAGGTGCCATTATTCTACCCATTTAAATGAGGAAGAGATTGAGGAACACATTGACATAGCTAGTAGATGATAAAGCAGGATTCTAATTCAAGAAGTCAGCTCTAGAATCTGTTTATAACAATTACACTGTACTTTTACTTAATTTGTGTGTCTTATAAAGAAGAAATAATTCTATATGGTTTCCCCTCAGTCTTCTGCTACATTCTTTTATTTCCACTTTCTGGTTCTTTCCTTTCTTTTCAATTCTCCCCGAGTTATTTAAAAAGATACATGCTAGGGCTGGGGATATAACTCAGTTGGTAGAGTGCTTGCCTCACCTGCGCAAGGCACTGGGTTCAATCCCCAACACACACACACACACACACACACACACACACACACACACACGACTAAAAAGATAAATGTTGCCAGGTGCTGGGGGGCACACACCTGTAATCCCAGCAGCTCGGGAGGCTGAGGCAGGAGGATTGTGAGTTCAAAGCCAGCCTCAGTAACTTAGTGAGGCCCTAAACAACTTAGCAAGATCCTGTCTCAAAATTTTTAAAATTAATTTTAAAAATGGCTCAATGGTTAAGCATCCTTGGATACAATCCCCAGTAGAAAGAAAAAGATACATGCTTACAAACATTGTAAAGTATAAGATACACGCTTATAAACATTGTGAAGTATTTAACTAGATGCTTTCACATGTGACTCTGGTTGGTCATGGTATTTTATAGAAAAAAATTCCTGGAAGGGCTGGTCCTATCTTTTCATTAAACATCAATAATGGATTCAGTAAAAGTTCTCATATTTTCTCAATTAATTCTAACCTTCTTATCTGCATGTGATCTAGTTATTTGAACAGTATCCCACAAGCTTAGGAGTTGACAAGAAAAAAAAGGGAGATAAAGGAGTTTATCACAATGAATAGGGTTGTGGCTTTTAGGGAGGGCTCTTAAAAAATTTAAAGGCAGCTGGGTGTGGTAGCACATGCTTGTAATCCCAGCAACTCAGAAGGCTGAGGCAGGAGGATTGCTAGTTCAAGGCCAGTCTCAGCAATTTAACAAGGCCCTGAGCAACTTAGCGAGATGCTGTCTCAAAATTAAAAAAAATAAAGAGGAATGGGGATATTGCTCAGTGGTTAAGCTCCCCGGTACTGAAAAACATATATATTATAAAGGCTGCAGATTTTGTCTTCTATATTTTTCCAAATCTCTAGTCACCTTAATTCGCCTTGGTGACAGCCATTTATTTGATTTAATTGAGATAAAATGTGATAACATACTCCTAAGTGACTCATAGACCATAAATAAAAATATTACTATTGTGAATATTAATTACCCCTCAGACAATTTGTATTCATTCATACTTTCTTTTCTGTCCCCCTCCCTCTGAATTCCCATGTCTTCTCCATTAAAACCTATTCCCAGAAAATGATATGTTATACTCATTTAACCCAGGTGACAGGTAAAGTTTAATGTGTACTTCTCTGGGTTATTTGCATTTTAATAGGGTAAAAATCCATAAGCCTAAGGAATGGCTCTCTGGTGTCAACCAGAAGCTCTGAGCTGTTCAGAAAAAACATCCAGGGGCAGGTGGAGCATCCTCACACCTTTCAAATCATATCACATCAGTGCCCACTTCCAGAAAGGTCAGGCCTGCAGATATGGACACTCATTAAAAGATTGATCTACCTGCCTGAATGGAGGCAGCCCTAGAGGTCACCAATCTCTCAGATGCCCATGTGGAATATCAATATATGCTTAGAAGCTTTGCCTGTGTATATAAAAAAGTATACCAATTTGTTTTAAAGGATATTTAAGAAATAGAACAGTGAGGCTAGACATGGACTGTGTCTTTCTGTTATCCTTTGTTAAGTTATGAAGGTAATATATGCCTATCAAGGAAAATTTGCAAAGCAGAGAGTACTAACAGGAAAAGGAAAATTATCCACAATCCCACCACTCAAAGATAAACTCCATCAGAAATATTGTTTGTATATTGTCTGTCTTAGTCTGTATATATGTTATCCAGGTTCATTTTTTTTCTTTTAAACTAAGCAGGAATAAAAAATATGTTACAGTTGCATGATCTGCTTTTCCCCCTTAATCGAATATTAGAATAGTCTTATTCACTATTATATCCAATGTTATGACTCACATTCTTTCTGTACCTTTACAAACATCTCAGATTCTTTCTAAAAGACAAATGCCTGTCTAATTGCTGTGTTAAAGGACGTTTACATTTAAAGCCATTTAAAGCCTTCTCGTATATGTTGCCAAACTGATCTTTAGTAAGTTGTACCATCTAGTAAGTTGGGTGCACCATCAAAACCATGTTTGAGGAAGGGCCTGTTGGAAGTCACTTCCCAGCTATTAGATTGTAATCTATAAAAGAAAAATAGCCTCCTTCCAAAACATAAAAATACGCTTAAAAATTCCACTAAGGTCATTTCAAATGAGTTTAAGTTGTTTAGTAACAGTGATTTGCTTCCAGGTTACTAGGAATAATAATAGAGTGATTTCTGAAACTTTGATATTACAATGGAGCCAGGTGTGGTGATGGATGCATGCCTATAATCCCAGCAATTAGGGAGGCTGGGGCAAAAGGATCACAAGTTTGAGGCCAGCCACAGCAACCTGACAAGACCTTGTCTCAAAAATTAAAAGGGTTGGGGATGTGGCTCAGTGTTTAAGCACCCTAGGTTCAATTCCCAGTACAAAAGAAAAGGAGAGAGAGAGAGAGAGAGAGAGAGAGAGAGAGAGAGAGAGATTGATTGATTGAAAAATAAGGATAAGTCACTAACTACACCCCTGCCCACAAACAGGCTTATTGACTATTGACTCCCCACTCCCACCCCCCACCCCCCACCCCCACCAATACATAGACTCTCATTTGGAAACTACATTGCCAGCTGTCTTTTTTATCATAAGAGAGAGGCAGTATCTTACTAAAAGAAGTATTCACTGTTTCTTCTTGGTGGCCCAATCTGTACTTGTTAAAGAAGTTGTTTCTTTTATCTTAGATCTGAGAGAAAATGAAAAGAGAAAAACATTGTAAAATGTGACCCTTCTCCATTGATAGACACTAACTTGTCTTTAATTCTAGTTTGAAAACTCTAGTACTCCTAATTGACTTCTGCAACTTAAACTAAGAAAAAAGAGAAATTCTAGTATTATGATTTTAAAACGTTTATAGATTTTACTATACAAATCATTATAAAAAATATATGTGGGCTAGGAACAGTGGCACACACATGTAATCCCACCAAATCCGGAGGCTGAGGCAGGAAGATTACAAGGTTAAAGCCAGCCTCTGCAGCTTTGCAAGACTCCATCTCAAAATAAAAAATGAAAAGGCCTAGGAATATAGTTTAGCAATAGAGTGTCCCTGGGTTCAATCCCCAGTTCGTCAAAAGAAAAAAAAAATATTCTAGAATCCCCTAAAGGAACATTTTCCAAGTTGGGTTTCTCCGCACATTAAAGTTCTTTAAGATTTTAATAACTGTCCCTTGAAAAATTAATTCTAGGATGAGTAAGATTGGCAAAACATGAGTTTTTAAAGACTAGCACTCTTCAAGACTAGACTTTTCTATTGGAATTCTTGGAGCCTTTATGAGGCACTTAGACTCTAAAAGGAAGATGGAATTTGGTGCTCTTTGTCATACCTGTAACTATGAAAGCATTTTTGAGGCACACCAATTAATTTATCACTAAACATGTCTTAAAGCATACTGAATCTTTGCCCCAAAGTGGTATTTCCTAAATGGTATAATTACAAGAATTTTCTGCCCAAAGTAGTAAGAATGGGACCCACTTAAAAAGAAAAAGGGTCAACTTTCTATCTTCCCTGAAGTTCCCATCCCCAGCCCCCTTCCTGACTCCAGGAGTCTCCTTATGCTATGAAGTTTCCTAACTAGAGAGAAGCTTAGAATGTAACTATACTAATAGCTTTCAGACTCATAGGTGTGGCTTAGTAGAGAATTTTAAAATCAGTTTAATGGTTTGCATCCAACTATTGTTTAATGGAATGGAATAAAGCAGATGAGAAAATATTAGAGTACATTACACATTAAGGTTAAGTATTCTTTTGACACTTTGGTTGTTTAGTTAAGTGTGTATGTATGCACACTAGATCACATTATAAAATGTTTTCCCTTTGTGAGTTACAGTAAAAAAGTTTTGAGAGGCACTAAATTACTCTAATCCTTCCCGTATTTTACAGATGGCAAAAATGGTGCAAAAAGATCAAATAATATAACCACAGTCACAAACATGGTTATCATTGATCCTGGAGTGAAACCCAATTTCTGGACTTCCAAGCCCTAGGTCACACTGTCTTTTCTATTAAGAACACATACACAGGCCAATGACTATTTAGGCCTCTGGTATTGCCAAAAATTTTTTTCTTTTCTATTCTTTCAAGCTGGTTGACAGAGCCTGAATTTTTCTTTCAACACCTCTGAGCCAAAGATTGTCTAATCACTGGTTTGAGATATGGGTTAATAGTAAAGCTGACTGTGCACAGTGGCACACACGTCTAGTCTCAGCTGCTACAGAAGCTGAGGCAAGAGGATCCCTTGAGTCCAGGAGTTAGAGGCCAGCCTGGGCAATATAGTAATACCCCTTCCATAAAACAACCAAAAAAAGAGTAAAAGCTATAGAACTAAACCAACTGGTTTCATTTCCTGGCTCAAATATTTAATCCTTATAGTCTTCATCTTTAAAATGAAGATAATATTTCCATATTTAATCAATTTTAAGATATGCTTCTTGACTCAGGTTTTAATAGCCCTGAAATCAGAATGCACTTTATAACTAACAAGATTTTGAATTCAGTGAAGTATGATGGTATTATCCTATAGGGTTAGGATAAGAATTAGTTAACATGTAAAATTCTTAGAATATTGGCATGTAGTAACTATTGTATAAGTGTTTGTTATTAATAATAGCATTAGAATCATTATTACTATCAACTTGATAGTATAACTTAGTATATGCCTGTTAGAGTCATACTAGTCATGAAATATCATTCATCCTCTTGCATTTAATTCTCAGATATAAGTAGTTCCTCTCCTTTCTGAAGATGGATTTCATGAATCTAATATATATGTTTTGCCGATTATAAGAGCTTGATAGTTATTTGTATAATTAATAAACAGATGAATAATCAAATGGGTAGACCCTAATCTTAGTAAGGTCAGGATAGTATCAGTCTTGGTGACACTTATATTCTGCAGCACCTAACAATATCTGGCACTTGGTAGATATTCAATAAATATTTACAGAATGACATATGTCTTATACCTAAAAGAAAGAGTGGTAAATTTACTCCTGACATTGGTAATACAAAGGGCATAAGATTTAGCATAGTGACTATTACATAGTAGACACTCAGTAAATAATGTGACCTTTTATTTTGCTTCTTAGCAAGAAATAATAGTGTTCATAACGTTACACAGTAATTTTTATCAAAGTCTACTGTGCTATGTAATAAATTAAGGAAAAATTCTGACTTCAAAATGACAGCATGATCACCAATCTATTAGAAAATAAAATTAAAATAGCAGAAAGGTATACATAAAAGAAGACTGAAAATAAAAGTACTTCAAAATGCAAACAGCTGTTGTGTCTCTTCTTTCTTTTTACTTTTGCAGATTTTTTTATTATAAGCATATATTACTTTTATAATGGAAAAAACCAACAAAGGCAAAATTCTTATACTCTAGCTTTTAACCCAGTGACCTCTTACAGTATTACACTCTATTGGTGACAATGAAACTCTATAAGATGAATTTCCTTTTTACTATTTATTCTAAATTTTAAAGCTGTGAATTTCATTGAGTAACCTTCTTGTTCACAGATTATGAGACATTGTAAAAAGAAAGAACTGATCAGTTATTTCTTGCAGACTTTATAATCTTAACTGCCTTAATCATATCTCTAGCTCTTTTTCTCTCTTGTCAAAGGATTCCAAACTTTTATAGTTTTGCCTTGACACATAGGGCTAAACGGTTTGTTTCCATCTTGAGTGCTCCAAACCTTTACCCCTAAACCCTTTCCATGCCCAATTTATTTTTTTAAATGGGGAAATATTTTGAAGTACATCTAATAATTGCCTACATTCACTTGACAATGTGCCAACCTATGCTACCATTATCCTTAAGGGATGGATGATTTAAAATATGAGTGTGGCAATAATTTAAAGCTTCAGATGTGCTTAAAGAAGCCATCATGATACCGGTCACAAAGAATCTTGGAGGTACAATGTGAGATGACTATCAACCTAAAGTTCTGGATCAGGTAAAATTTCAAGGCAAAATAATTTGGGCCAGTTTCTTCAGTGCTTAGGTATTGTCCTACATATTGGGAATTGGCACAAATGCCATCTAACCTATCAGTGATGCTGGTAACATTTCTTTAGGTGTAAAGATACATGGATAACCATTATACTCCTTTCTCAAAAACTATTGCCGTGGCCTTTTATCCTCTAGCTCAAATTTATGCTTTCCAGTAATACTTCAGATTTGCTTACATAAAGGTATACTTAGAAATCAAATTTTACATTGTGGCCCCTATATATCCCATATATTTGAACATATGAGAGAACCTAGGGAATTTCTGAGTTTCTGCTATGGGTATTTGTGTGCTAGAGCTGGCTTACTGGCTTAAGAGAACCAACTGTTACATATATAGGAATTGTGAGCTAGTTGTCAAATTCACCTTTGATAGCTTGTAGTGAGCCATTCTGGGAATATCTATCCCACAGAAATTGGCAAATTTGTCTATATTATACAGATCACCCAAGTTCCTGGATGCAAAGCATCTTCTTAAGCAGGAAGGGTGCTCAGAATTCAAATATTTATCCTCCATAGCCACTCAACCAAGTTTGTCTAGGTCTTTCCTGATTTAAGCCCTGAAAGTCCCATGTTCCAGAGTACCTCCTCAGTTCCAGGCAAATCAGGATGGTTGGCACCCTTAATCTTGGGTAAGTTTCCCTAGAAATGGAGCCTTAGAGGGGGCTGGTGTTGTAGCTCAGGGGTAGAGCATTTGCCTAGCATGTGTGAGGCACTGGGTTCAATTCTCAGCACCACATACAAATTTAAAAAAAAATAAAGATCAGTCAACAACCAAAAAATATTTAAAAAAAAAAAAGAAATGAAGCCTTAGATAGGGCTTCTTATAGAAGTAATATATTGAGAGAGCATTCTAAGGTGCGAGGAAGTGAGGGGAGCCTGCTAAGTTAGAAAGGATGCTGGTCAGGAAGTCAAGCTAAGCAAGAAGATTAAGACTAAGTTCAGCCAGCATGATGCCACAAGGGGTTCTGAAACACAAATTGTATCACAGAGATGGCCTCACTTTGAGGCAAGGGAGCTGGGCCTGTGTTTCCTTATGTCCATGGGTCATTGGCCGAGAATTTCCAGAGAATAAAAGAAAGCATGACAGTCCCCATTTGGCCAAGGCAGGTTCTCTGGTAAAAAATGTAATAGGCCCTTACTAGGTAACAGGCCAACACACAACACCTAGGGATGGGTGAACCTACCTGGTAAAGGGGATACAAGTAGTATGCCAATAATATTAACCTTTCACAGACTTTATGAAACTACTACAATAGACTATGCTTGCTCTCTCTGGCTTTGGAGTTAAATGGTGTCATTTACCTTGATCACTAACTATTACTCCTTTATCACACAGCTGTGTGGAAATTAGTCTGGCAGCATGGCAGACATGAAGCAAATGCCTATTTCTTTCTTATTTCATCTTCTTCATTGTGACAGATTCCCCTGGGCTTCATGAGGACCTCCAACAGGGAGACTAGCACCACAGTTCTGAATCAGTTTCATGACGTGGGCACTGTTTTAGTGGAATGTTGGCTCTAAAAGGTATATTTTTACACTCCCCAGAAAATGAAGGCGTTTGTGAGTTTGGCCTAGGGTAGCATTTTGTCATCTGTCCCAGAATACAAAGGTTTGCACAACAGAAATGGTGGAATCACATCCCTGTGGGCAAAAATCATTACTTTCATTTTTCCATTTGGATGTTTTCCATTTTCAGAATGCAACCAGTTTGGGGTTACAAAATACTGTTTGGTAGGAACTTTGAGGTGAGGACAAAGGCATTTGTTCTTTTGTAGACTTATATGAACTGTTCCTTGTTTAAAAACTATTCTCCTGGATTTTTAAATAAATTCAGATATCAACAATGAAAATCATCTTAATTTCAATCCACTATAGGTATTGCTGTATCTGCTCACAGCTATAAGAAACAGGAATAGATTTAGGTGATGAGGGGTATTTTCAAGATACAGGAGAAGCATAAAGAAGGACAAGAACAACAGTCACCATGAAAGATATGTTTGCTTCTCTCTACATATGCATTTGCTCCTGTAGGTTTCATCTTTCACAGGATCATGACTTCTCTCCATGCATTACCTTCTATTTATAGTTTCTATTTCCTGTGACTTCTGTTTTCTTCCTTTGTTCTGACTTTTTTTTTACTTCCACAGTTCTCTTCCATCCATGTTTATCTCTGTGTATTATAGTCAAACTCTCCAAGAAAGAATATCTGATTGGTTAAGTTATTTACTAAGGCTACCACATAAAATACAGGTCAGACAGTAAGCCAGGTTTTTTTTTATCTAGGCTAGCTTGACATTTGGGACCAGATAATTCTTTGTTGTTGGCAGCCATCCTGGGCATTATCCCTGGCAATATCCCTAGCCATGCCAGTAGCAACCCTGCTTCCAGTTGTGACAATCAAAATGTCCGTAGACATTGTCCAGTGTCCCCTGAAGGATGAAATTACTCCTGATTCAGAACCATTCTTATATATGAACCCCTGGACAATTTGTGACCATGAAAATGGGGGTCATGTAGAACACTGAGTGATCTGTGCCTGAAGAATATTTTGAGAGTACTTTTCTGCACTCCCAAATCCCCTTTTGGGGGAGGGGAATGTCCCCAATAGATAGACTTCAGATCACACCCCCTCATGGGCAACTTTTGATTGATATAAGAGTATAAAAACTTGACCATTTTGGCCCAACTTAGAAAAAGTTTAACTCTAACTCAAGAACTAACATGGGATTGAATAAAATTGTTCCTGGTCTATTTTCAAGCTTGACTTCTCCATTTTCTATCCTTGTTTCCTTCTAATCCCTTCCACAGTTGTCAATCCCAATGGCACAACTCACTAAATATCTTGATCTCTAAATTTTATCTTAGAGTCAGCTTCCTCGGGGATCCTAATCGTGAGGGGGCAATGTGACTGACAGGTATTTCAAAGTATTTTAAAAATCACATCATAATAGGACCCTTCTAGTCACTGGGTAATTTGATTTACTTTTGTTTCCATAATGAGGTTGATGATTTTGTCCAATATAAGTAGTGGTGGTCATTATTTAAGGTGTCTGTCCTCATGATCTCCATTAATTAATAAGGACTTTGGGGACAACATAAAATTACATCAGCCTGTTGCCTTGCACCTTAAGCTCAGTAGCATACATACCAATGACAGACAAGAGTAAGAATGTAGGATAACTTCAATAAAATAGATCATAAGAGGAAGTTAGTCAGGTGTGAGCAGCATAAATGTAAAGGGTATATACTGTTTTTTTTTTAATTTCTTGCACCTAACATAACACCTTGTTTACAGATGCAGGATATGCCTTGATTGAATGAATAATGAGCACTTTAAAGGTAATTCCTACTCTAATATAACAGAAAAGAACTTACTTTAGTTCCTAGTCTAATATCCTAAAAAAAACTAATGAGCTTCACTTTCCTTTCAGTCAGGTACAATTGATTTGTCACTCAACAAATATCTATTGAGTGACCCATATAAGTCAAACTCTGTTCTAGAAACTGGAGAAACAGCAGTAAATAAAACATTATTAGGTATTGGTACATTCACACATTATAACAGTATAATTTAGCCAATATCATTCCCCAAAATTTTCCCTGTCCTCTCCTCCTCCCTTCCCTTGGTTCCTTTCCCCTACCTCTACTGATCTCCTTTTGGTTTTCATGAGATCTCCCCGACCCCAACCTTTATTTTCCTTTTTCTTTTCTAGCTTTCACATAGGAGAGAAAACGTATGAACCTTCACTTTCTGAAATTGGTTTATTTCACTTAACATAATGTTCTCAAGTTCCCTTCATTTTCTTGCAAATGACATAATGTCATTCTTCTTTATGACTGAATAAAACTCCTTTGTGTATATATACCTTGTTTTCTTTATCCATTCATCCATTGACAGACACCTAAGCTTGTTTCATAGTTTGGCTATTGTGAATTGTGCTGCTATAAACACAGGTGTGCATGTATCACTATATTATGCTGATTTTAGTTCTTTTGTATAAATATTGAGGAGTGGTATATCTGGGTCATATGGTGGTTCCATTCCTAGTCTTTTGAGGAACCTCCATACTGATTTCCATAGTTATTGTATTGTTTACAATTCCACTAATGTAAGAGCTTTTCCTCTATATCCTCTCCAGAATTTATTATTGTTGTATTCTCTTTTTATTTTTTTTTAGTTGTCAATGGACCTTTATTTTATTTATTTATTTGCAGTCTGAGAATTGAACCCAGTGCCTCACACATACTAGGCAAGCACTCTACCACTGAGCCAGCCCCTTATTGTTTGTATCTTTGATGGTTGTCCTTCTAAGTGGAATGAGATGAAATCTCAGTAGTTTTGATTTACATTTCCACAATTGCTCACAATGTTGAACATTTTTTCATTATATTTGTTGGCTATTTGTATTTCTTCTTTTGAGAAATGTCTGTTCATGTCATTTTCCCATTTATTAATTGGGTTATTTTGTCTTCTTGGTGTTAAATATTTTGAGTTTGATAAACACTAAAGCAGGCCAGGCACAGTGGCACATGCCTACAATCCCAGCAGCTTGGGAGACTGAGGCAGGAGGATTGCAAGTTCAAAGCCACCCTAAGCAGTTTAGCAAGGTGCTAAACAATTCAATGAAACCCTGTCTCAAAATAAAATATAAAAAGAGCTGGGGATGTGGCTCAGTGGTTGAGTGCCTCTGACTTCAATCCCTGGTCTCAAAAAAAAAAAAAAAAATTAAAGCAGTATAAGTAGCTAGAAGGATGTGGAAGGGAACTTTTTAAATGGAGTGGGCAGTAGCAGTAACATTTGAGTTTAAAAGTTGGGGAATGAGCCAGGTAGATATTGGGGGGTAAAGTGACTCAGCTAGAGGAAAGACTAAAGACAAAGGCCCCAAGATGGGAGCATCCTCAGAGGGTTCACGAATAGCAAGAAAGCTGATGTGACTGAAGCCCAGGAAGCAAGATAGTGAATAACAGGAGCTCAGTGAGTGACCAACAACCAGATTAGGAAAAGTCTTATTGCTTATGATGAAAAATTCTTTGGGTTGTGTTCTTATTGTAAAAGGAAGGCTTAGGATTCCGAGCTCGTAAGAAGCATGCACTGGTAGCATTCTTACTTGCTGTGCTTACTCATTCATTCATTTATATTTTTGTTAAAAAACACTAGGCACTTGGACTATAAAGACGAAAGAGACAGTTTTGGTCTTGGCACACTCAAATTCTGAACATAATAGATATTCCTATGAAAGAAACGTGTGTAGTTGTGGTAAATTGTGGGTGCTGTGGGAGTAGAATGGAAATAAGAACTAATTGTACAGTGAAGGAATTAAGATGCTCTATCTAGACTAGTATTAATGTGTATTGTCCCTGAGGCTACATGCAAATCCAAAATAGAGAGTATTCCATCTGATAGAAATCTAGCAAAGAATGCTTCTAATTGCTCGGTCCTTGATTTCAATTAGCAAGAGTCACAAGATGCATTCAGTAATGAGAAATCAGGCTCTCCCTTCTACTTAACCATTCTGATATGATGAATATACCCCTTTCCAATTTTATGAGTAGTCTCCTTATAGCCCTTTTGTTCAAAAAGGGGATTTCTTATGTATGTATAATGAATATAAATATAGGTTTTAGAGAGTGCTAATGTTTTAATGAGATAGAAATAGGCAGGCATGAGAGAGAATAATTGAAGGATTAGTCAACATGGGGGCAATTTGATATGGAAAGAGAAAATCTGAGTAGGAAATGTCTGGGAAAAATTATAAGAGGAATATAATGAGCTCATTTATGGTGTGAGTTAAGGACAGAGGTATTTATACTCAAAAGGCAAAAAGTAAAAGAGTTTGTCTTAGTCTGTTTTCCATAACTGTAGCAGAATACCCAAGGCTAGATAAGTATAAAGAAAAGAGGTTTATTTAGCTCACAGTTCTGAAAGCTAAAAATCCAAGATCAGGCAGCCCCATTGGTTCTGTCTTTGGTGAGGGCTTCTTTGCTACATCACATAGCGAAGAGCATTACAATGGTAGGAACATGTGCTAGTGGGAAACAAATGGCAAGACAGGATGCCAAACCAGGAAGCCAGACAAGGAGGGCTTACACTTGCTCTTTCATGACAAGTCACTCTCTTAGAAACTAACCAGGGTCTCATGAGAGCTCTCTTAATCTTTTCAGAAGGCAGTTGCCCCACTGACCTAACCACCTCCAACTAGGCCTCACCTCTTAAAGGTTCCACTACCTCAGTATTGCCACACTGAGGACCTAAATGTCTAACATACAAATCCTTGTGGGATAAACTAAGTCTAAACCATAGCAAAGTTCCTGTTGTAGAACTTAACCTAGGCTAGCTATCAAAAGAAAGAAATGGATTCAAAAACCTTGATCTAGGAAGTCTGGAGTAGATATATGTATAATGAATATGTAAGGTGGTTAGGTCATAAAGATGTTAGGGGAAGAGAGAAACTTTTGAACTGAACCTTCAGTGATTCTTGGAACCTAACACAAAAACTCAAAAGAACCTTGCTATCTTGGAGGAAAATAAAGAGCAGCAAAGCTTATATCTTAAATAAGACAGTGCATAACTACAGGTCAGAATTTTCCTGTAACATAATCATCCATGCTAACTGAAATTTTTAAAAAGGAAGATAATAAGTTTGGTAATATGAAGTTTAATTTAAAAGTAAAAATTGAAATTAAAATGTCTTGTTTCATTTCTTTCTAAAAATACTTAGCTATTTGTTTGAATTCCTAAGAAATACTAATGTAAAATGATAAAAGTCAGTTGGTTTTCATACTTGACAGCAGCATCAGAATGCCAAAAGGAAGATTTGCCTTCTTTCATGTTTTACTACTCTAAGAACTGCATAATTTTTTTTCTTAAGAATCAGAAAATGGCTAGCAAAGGAAGAAGAGGGATTATTTCCTGGAGTTTTTCTCTGGATCTGTGCTTTGGTGGTTAACTCTAGAATCATAGGAAGTCCGTCTCATTTTCCTGGTTACCCTGGGATTCCTTACATTGAGTGTAAGTTAATTAATGGGATAAATATCCTGATAACTCACTGCATGAATGATAACAATAATAAGGGTAGGAGTAGGAATAAATAAAAGACATTGAGCACTTTGTGTTCCTCACAGGAAGTATTTTACATGGATCAACCCATTTAATTGGGGCAACAACCCTGTGAAATGAGGTCTATTGTTACCTCCATTTCACAGAAGAGAAAACTGAGATGGGGACAATTTAACAACTTATTCAAGTTTATACATGTAACCATTGTGGACTGTAATCTTTAAAGGAGGGGTCCAAAAACCAGTGAGTGGCAATCTACAAGTCTTAACCTCATAGATTAAAGGTAATAATCCCCATTTGTCTTTGGATAATAGTAGAGGAAGTGGCTAAACCAATGTGAGACTGGATTTGGGATTTAGTTTTTCTTCTTTAGTTGCTTGATTTTCTTTCCTCTCTATTTCTCCATCTCTTTGTCATCTGTGTTCACATTAATGATGAAAGTAAGTCACCCCCAAAGTCAGGTGGCTTACATACAAAAGCTATATGAGAATTCAAAGCTTGGTATTCTTATGTTTATGGGTCTGGCTAAAGCTTGACTTGGAAAGCTCTACTTCATGCTGCAGGTTGATTGGGTTTGCCTCCAGGCTTAATTCAGATTAGATTATCTCAAAATATATTGGGTTTTGACAAAAGCCAAATGTTTTCTCTGATAAGTGGATGCTGATCCATAATGGGGGAGGATGGGAAAAAATGAAGAAACTATGATTGGGCAAAGGGGAGACAGAGGAGGAGAGGGTGCATGGGGGCAGAAAGATGGTGGAATGAGGTGGACATCATTACCTTAGGTACATGAATGACTGCACATATGGTACGATGATACATCATCTACAACCAGAGAAATAAAAAGTTGTGCTGCAATTGTGTACATGAATCAAAATGCATTCTGCTGTCATATATATCTAATTAGAATAAATAAATAAATAAATTTTAAAGAGAGCAATAAAATACATTATATATATATATAGTTTTGAGACCCACTCATTCTGAAGGATCACTTTCTCAGGGCAGATCACCAGAGCACAAGAGGATATCATGTCTGCTAAAGCAAGCACATAGGCAAGCCCAAGGTCAAGGGGCTGAGAAGTACACTCTGCTCACCATGAGACTATGGCTGAGATGTACATATTTCATTATTTCATAGCAGGACCAAAATTCAATCGCTCCCACCCTCTCATCACTTTAATTGTTGTCATATCTTTAGCTCTTTCTCTTCTCATCTTGCTTTGTAAATGGATGTATATCTCATCTATAGTCATTTGGTTTTTAATATCTGTGTTGCTCCCTACTGTCTCAGGTTTCCAATTTTACTTTCCTTGAAATTTCCCTGGTGCCTAATACAATACCCGTCACACAGAGAGCACTCAGCAAATGGTGTTGACTGCCTGCCTTTTTTTAAAAGCACATCTGGAGAGACACTAAAGGCACCTGGGGTATTGCACAGACTTGTTAGTAACCTGACTTAACCCAGATGGCCCAAAGACTACAACCACCATTACCTGAAGGAATGTTCTCTGGTAATGAAGCCAGCCAATTCTGTTTAAGTTTATTCAGAAATTCCATGAGCATAAGTTAATCATAGCACCATTTATATGAACATACATCCCTCTGAATCCAACCTTATGAGGCTTGATTTCTTTCTTACCCTTCTAATCATCACAATGAGGTTCTTGAAATTTTTCTATAAGTCAATTTGAAGGAGCATTTCTTTCACGAATAACACCACCCAATATTGGTTATTTTTAGGCTTTGTGGTCTAATATTGGTTATTAGACCAAGAAGTCAAAACGCTGGATATGATACAGTGCTATCCCCGCATCTTAGTCACCTTGCCAAGTAGTTTAGTATGAACTCTTGACTTCCCAGATCAAGTATAAGCCTGATACTCTAAGTGACTTGGCAACTTCCTGACAAATCCCATGGTGTTGGATTCTGTTCACCAGGTGCAATGATCTCAAAGCTCAGTGTTATCTGTCTGACAGCTCATATAATATTTACAGGTTGTTATTCGTGAGGAATTTTAGTTAGCCATAAAGATTTTCACAGCTATGGCAGACATTAGAGGTCTCATTCATCACTCTTGTGACCTTCCCCTCTGGAATGAAGCCCATCTGTCTTAGCTGTTGAAATCTTTATGGAAAATCTGCCCATCTTTGAAAGTTTAGTAAGTGATCTTAAAGTTTTCATTGAATCTTTACTTTCAATATATGACATAGACATATAAAGAACTATTCTTATTTTAATTCAATGTTTTGAAAAGTGTTAAATTTAACTTGGCCTTTCAACTTACTCTTGCTATAGAAACTATATGCATTACATCAAAAGAAAAAATAAATCCTAGAGAAAGCAATAGCAATGGGGAAAAATAACAGATGCATTCATACATATACATTCAGGCTTAATAACTACATGAAAACTTAAAAATGGTATCATAGGGCTGGGGTTGTGGGTCAGTGGTAGAGGGCTTACCTAGCACATGCTAGGTGCTGGATTTGATCCTCAGCACCACATAAAGGTAAATAAATTAAGTAAAGATATTGTGTCCAACTACAACTAAAAAATATTTTTAAAAATTATATTATAATCTTGATTATGACTTTAGAAAGTGGAAATAAATTTTTCAAATAATTTAACAGTATAAAGAATACCCTGGGCAGGCAAGATGGCACATGCCTATAATCCCAGCTGCTTGGGAGGCTGAGGTAGGAGGATGGCGAGTTCAAAGCCAGCCTGAGCCAAAACAAGGTCCTAAGCAACTCAGTGAGACCCTGCTCTAAATAAAATACAAAATAGAACTGGGGATGTGGCTCAGTGATCCAGTTCCCCTGAGTTCAATCCCCAGTACAAAAAAAAAAAAAAAAAGAATACGGAAAGTTGGAAAGACTTGAACTACATGGGAGATCAAAGACTTGAAGAGCAAGGGAAAAGGACAAATAATCCTTAGATGTTGCCACTTAGATTTTCCTCTTTTCAAACACAACTTCTCAGATGCTTTGTTAGGACCTATATCTGCAACTTCCCCTCTGTCTTTTACCTCCTTCAACCTCTGTAATCTGATCCAGACATCACCACTATTGTGAAATTGCCCTATTGTTGTCATTAGTGCTCGTGGGATTTACACATCTTCCTCTTCTACACCCTCAGTTCTTTGAAGTCATAGTTGGTCATACCTTATCAAATAGGTTGTCCATGTGTTTCACCTTACCTTATTCTAGTTTCTGTATTGTTTATTATTTTACTCTGTTCTATTGCTACCACTATTTGGAGGCATCCCTTGAAGTACAGTTTCCTTGTTCTTTGTCCAGTGTTGGACAAAATACCCACCCATCCTTTTATTTTTATTTTTTTCAGCTTTATTGAAGTATACTTGCCATACCAAAAAGCTATGCAATTTAATTAATTTGAATATATGTATAAAACAATGATGCTATCACCACAGTCAAGATAAAGCATATCCATTGCCCCTCAAGACTTTTTCTGTCCCTTTGCTTTTGGTGTGCATAGGTGTGGTAAGAAAACTTAACATAAGATCTACCTTCTTAATATTTTTAAGTGCATATCCCTGTGTTATTAACTATAAACACTATGTTATGTTGTACAGCAGATCTCTATAACTCAGTCATCTCACACAACTGGAACTTTGCACCCATTGAACAATACCTCCCCATTCCCTGTCCCCACATGCCCTGGAAACCATTGTTCCATTTTCTGATTCTCTAAGGTTGAATATTTTTAGATATCTCAAGTAAGTGGAATCATGCAGTATTTGTCCTTCTGTGACTGACTTCACTTAGCATGTCTTCAAGGTCCATTCACAGTATCACAAATGATAGGATTTCATTCTTTTTAAAATATTCCGTTGTGTGAAAATATGTTATATAAAGACAATTCTCTTTTTACATTCCCTTCCTTAAAGAGTCCAGCTATTCTCATAGCTTCAGCTATCTTTCTAGTGCTTATGATATTATCCTCTCACTTAAGTTAGGGTAAAAAGACCCACATTCCAAATATTTTAACATAACTATGTCACTTATTTTATTTTATTTTATTTATATTTTTAGTTTTAAATAGACACAATACCTTTATTTTATTTTTACGTGGTGCTGAAGGTCAAACCCAGTGCCTCACACATGCTAGGCAAATATTCTACCACAGAGCTACAACCCCAGTCCTGTCATTTATTGTAAATTCACCTCCCAACTTACTAATTTAAATTGAAGGTTTCCACCAGTGAACCCCCGCCCCCCAATTGCCGGGTAACTAAGTCTTAAAAAAACAGTCATCTGTGACTTTTCACTGTACTACACCTGGGTACCAAATTCAATCAAGAATTACCTCTCAGCTCCACTCTCCTACCTATAATCCATGTATATGGTACCACTAGAACCACCTTCTTATGTTTTTATTATAGTAATTATAAAATAGTTTATGGCCCCCTATTTCCCACTTTTTGAAATATAAACTAATCTGTTAATCATTCATACTGATGAAGGATCTGTTGGGCAGATGCCATTGGTCTAAGAAATAGAGATGTAGAAAAAAGAACCGTAAGTTCAGCCAATTAGATAGCATTCAAAAGCATTTGTCTCTGTCATTCTTTTTACTACATGTGGCACATTAATAGTAGCTAAGAGTGGATTCAAGATCTGAAGGTGAACACTGTCCAATTGAAGCAGGGAGGTTGAGTCTATAATTATCATCTTCCAGACAATATCTCATAGTTATGTGATTTATTTGTATAGTGATTAACACTTTGCAAAACAATTTCATATTGATTTTACCATTTTATCCTGACAGCATTTCAGTGAGGGAGATATTATTTCCATTTTGCACATAAGGAAAATAGGGCTTGGAGAGAGAAAGAAAAGACTGTTAGGATCATGAAGTGGTGATGGAGTCAGGACTCAAACCAAGTTCTTCCAAATCGGTGCTCTGTACATTCCACTTGATCTCAAGACACAGGATTAGGCTTTGAAATGGAAAGTCAATGCGCTGAGTGCCTTTTTAAATTCAGGGAATTTATAATTTATCTGGGATTGTGAGAAGAATGTTCTCAAATAATCCACTGTATCAAGCAGTATATCTAATGTTCCTTGAGAACTATACCAACAAAATACCACTTACCTGCAGAAAATGGATTTCCCTCTGTGACATGGATCAATAAAGAAAGACTTTTGCTGGCAGTAGTATAATTTATATAAAAGGCCTTTAAAATGTTCATAGAATTTAATCAAGTAAATATACTTCTAGGGATTTTGCTTAAGAAAATTAACAAAAAAGTGTGCAAAGATTTATCTACAAAGACGTTCATTGTGGCCTTCTGTTTATTTTTATTTTTCCTGTGGTCCAGGGAATTGAACCCAGAGGCACTCTACCACTGAGATCTTTTATTTTTATTTTGAGACAGGATCTCTCTAAATTGCTAAGGCTGGCCTTAAACTGTGATCCTCTTTCCTCAGCCTCCTGAGTTGCTAGGATTACAGGCAAGTTCTACCATGCCTGGCAGTGAAAAACTGGAAACAACCTAAAGGTTCCTAAAGAGGGGATTTCTTCAAGAATTCATGGTATATGAATTATTGGAATATTGTCTAGACATTAAAAATCTGTTGTAGGCAGATGCAGTGGAGCATGCCTATAATCCCAGCACTTCCAGAAGCAGAGGCAGGAGGATCCTGAGATCAAAGTCAGGCTCAGAAATTTAGTGAGGTGCTAAGCAACTCAGTGAGACCTGTCTCTAATAAAATACAAAATAGGGCTGGGGATGTGACTTAGTGGTCGAGTGCCCCTGAGTTCAATCCCTGGTACCTGCCCCCACCAAAAAATAGATAAATAAATAAATAATAAAGTACCTTGATGGATTTTTTAAAAAATCTGTTATAACCCAGCAAGCCTGCTCTTAATCATTCACGTTAGAGAAATTAAAACTTATGCTTACACAAAAACCTGTACATGAATGCCAATAACAACTTTATTTATGATTCCAAAATAGTGGAAGAAACCTAAATGCCATTCATCTGTTCAATGGATAACTAAGCTTTGATACATCCATATAATGTAATACTACTTAGCAATTAAAAGGAACAAATTGTTGATACAGCAATATAGATGGACCTCAAATGCATTGTGCTAAATGAAAGGGACAGATCCATTCATCATGAGATTTCATCACAGTGCTCAGAACAGTGAGCAATTGAAAGCTCATGCACTGTTTACTTCAGAAATTCTCTGTTTAATATTTTTTGACCACAGTTGACCATGAGTTACTAAAATGTAAAAAGCAGACAAAAACTGTGGATAAGAGGGAGCTACTATCCTAAAGAAGAGGAGATGTGAAATAATGCAAGTAACTGTCTACATTACTGAGCATGGAGTTTTGAAAGCATGGACAAGAAGCATTGGGGTCATGTACAGAAGGACTAGAGGAAATAAATGAGGTGACATTAAGATGTTAAGAGCCTTGGATACCAAGGGAAGAAAATTGAGTTTGTATTCAAAGGTATTTTGGAAGGTTTTTGAGTCAGGGAGAAATCCATGTGCTCTAAATAGTACTTATGATAATTTAATCTATTAGTGTTCTTCTGAGTAGCAGAGAAGCTAGGGAGAACCTGAAGAAGATTTGAGGAGGCTACTGCCTCAGTTGGAGTATAAGGAAATGTCTATACTTTACCCCTCCATAGCTACTCTCCACATTTCCCTGTGTTGCTCTGGGCCTTGGGAGGTTGATTTGTGTGGGCTGCATGAAGAGTACCCCTAACACTCTTGGCTTCAGGTTGGCTTTAGTGGAGCACCTTGGTAGAAGAGGTGGAATGATGGAGAATGAGGCTGGAATGCCTATTCCATGATTCCTTCTCTGCCCACTTCTCCTGAACAATGATCCTGTCTTATGATCTTCTTTACCTAATGCACATACAAAAAGGCTCGCTTGGGGCTAGGGTTGTGGCTCAGCAGTAGAGCGCTTTCCTAGCACATGTGAGGAACTGGGTCTGATCCTCAGCACCAATAAAAATAAAATAAAGGTATTGTGTCCACCTACAACTTAAAAAATATATTTTTTAAAGAAGACTCCCTGTTGTTGATATTATCCTTTATAATTTCCCTGCACTCTGCACACACCTCTGTGAACAGCCCTTTTATTAAATTCTGCTCACCCAATTTGAACGTGCCAGGACCCTGACTGATACAATCACATTATAATATATGTTCTTCTAAACCAAATCCTGGTTTTGTGTTGTTGTTTTTGTTTTGTATTTTTGTACCAGTGATAGAACCCAGGGTAACTTAACCCTTGAGCCACATCCCTAGTCTCAGTCCTTTTTATTTTTTATTACAGGGTCTTATAAAATTGCTCAATGCCTCACTAAGTTACTGAGACTGGCCTTGAATTTCCAATCCTCCTGTCTCAGTCTCCCTAGTCACTGGGGCTACAGTTATGGACCACCTCTCCTGGCCCCAATCCTATTTAAATAATAAAATCCTTAAGGACATGGGGCATGTTAAGATTTCTTTCCCCACCACACTTCACCCTACCTCACCCCACCTCACCCAACCTCACCCCACCTCACCCAACCTCACCCCACCTCACTCTTGCCTACACCTATCTAATAGGGACCTAAGCACATGTATATTCAGTAAATACCAGTTGGTTGATTTTAATGCTGGAATAGAGGTGTGCTCATGTAAAAATATCCTCAGAACCTAAAATTATATACAAAGCATTAGGAACTGCACCTTTCTTATTTACTGAAATGGCACCAATACTTTGTCCAGGGCCTGGCACATAGGAGATATTTATTCTGTAAAAATATGTTGTATAATGAATGAAGTAATGTTAGATATTGTTTTATTTCTTTCAGAATTGGGGCTCGGTTTTCATCTTTATCAGGTGAAAATAAGTTGTAGCTTCTTTGAAATTAGCTTCTCTGAACTGATCAGATGAATTATTTTGGACATTTAGGACAGGACTGATGGTGATGATTACAGATCATAGGGAGGCAGATTTTGACCAGAATAAAAGGAAGCTGTTTCTAATCATCACAAAAGCTTTAGGAAATTCAAAAGAGCCCCTTCAAAATGTGGTGACAATGAAGTTGTTCAAGCAGCTCCTGAAAAATCATTTGGTGGAAATGATATAGAAGGTAAATTTAGAAATCAAATATAGCATAGAGAACTTGGTCTAGATAGCATTACAATCCCTTTTAAGATTTACTTATTTTCTCATTTTTTTGGCAAATACTTATTGAGTACTTATTATATACCACACATGAGTTCAATGACTTGACAGACCTCTTTGTAATCCTGGATGCACTCCTGACTAACTGCATGACCTGAACTTTCCAGAGCCTCCATTTCTTCATCTGTAATGATGGAATATTGTAACTTCATAATACATATGGTAGGATTACATTACGTATGTGCAAGGCATGTAATATGTTTGGTTTTTCCTCCCTGGATCATATGATTTTATTTTGAATAATAAACCAAAATTAGGATGTATTATGTACTGACTTAGGATCTTAGACATGCTACTTCATGTGATCTTACCAAGCTCACCATCTGCAAAATGAAAACAATATCTAATTCACGGGTCCTTGTGCATATCAAATGACTTCAGGATATGTTTCAGGCACCTATGAGGTTTTCAATAACTCCTTGTTCCTCTCCAGCCCCAAGTTCCTGTACATCAGGCATTCTCAGTGAGGATGAGATTGTCCCAAAGGGGGCAAAAATTGGTTCCTGGGAATGAAAAAAAAAATCTTACTCTTTTTTATACATAAAGCACAAATACATTCAATATGTAAACATACATAGAGTATATCAATGGTATTAAAATTTTATAGAGAGTAAAGCAATGAGGAAACATATCTTAAAAATTCCTGGAAGTGGGGGTGGGGAGATAGTGGGAAAAAAGTTCAAAAAGCATTGCCCATTGCATCAATATATAATGAATCCATAAAACCATAACTAAAATTTGCCTACTTCCAAGGAGTCATGTACCAGTAGCTGATAGCTAATGACTTTCTCTTAATCCCAGAGTTGAGTTTTTCTATTTTATCTCTAACAGAAGCTGTTATTTATTTTCCTTGTCCTTTTCCCACTTTTCTTGACCCAACTATATTATCAAGCTCCAAGTCCAACAAAGAGAAGAAAAGTAGAAAGATTAATGAATGTATTTGGGTTGGAATTCCAGAGAGTGCTCTTTTGGCATGCTTTAAATAACATTAGCATTCTTTTTAATTTTCTGGTGAGGCCCTTGTGTCACTTAAAATATGGCTTAACACCGGGGTGCATCACTTGGCACATTCTGTTCATTGTACATTAAAAAAATGGTTGAAATCAGAACTTCCTCTTGATAACATGGCCTGTATTTGTGATTTTCAAAACCACCTTGGGCACAATACTGAATCCTGTCACCTCAAAGGAGGAAAGCATTTAAAGGTGGAATTTCTACCCTTTCTTGCTCTTAATAATATACTGTATCTGTAACACAAGGGTAAATTCAGAGGTTGATTTTGGAATAAATAAATTCATGTGTAGTTTACTATTTAAATTCAGTAGGTAATACCCTATGGTTCTGGTGCTGTATGATAATAAATGATTTTTACACTCAAGAATCTGAATCACAAAGCTGCACTGGAATTACACATAGTGGTTATAGAAACATCTGTGTAAGAAAATACCAAAGGATAGACTAGTGTCATATAAAAACTATTAGCCAATAAATCTGCTTTTGATGGGCTACTAAAAATGTACACATCAGGTATAAATGATGTGTGTGCCTATTACATAGGCTAGCTTTGTGAAGGATGGCAAACTTCCACTGGTGCACAGAGATAAGAAACAGCTGTTGTTGGCGTCAGCATTACTGCAAGAAATGAAATAATAATTCTGGGGCACACTCATAAGAGTTACCATATATCTGATCAACTTTTGAATAGATGCAAGACCAGAATCATCTGGTAGCCCCAAGTGAAATTGCCGACAATCCTTTAACAATCTCTAAGGAAGGAGCACTGAATCCAATCCCATAGAACCATCATCCTACAGAGTGTTATTTCTAAAGCAAGTAGTTCAGTCCAATGTATGTGCATGTGTGGTGATGGGGCAGAAAAGGAATGGGGGAAAGCTATTGTTATTTTTCTCTTTTTGTTGTGTCAAGGACATTTTTGAGTATAAAATTTTAGGGTTTCAAATGATGACTGCAAAGCAGTTGCTTGAGTGAATTTATAAAATGTCAGTCATCAAAGGGGGAAATTTTTTTTTTTGCAGTACTAGGGATTGAGCCCAGGTATACTCTACTATGGAGATACAACACTGTCTCCACCTCCCTTAATTCTTTTTGGAAACAGGGTCTCACTAAGTTGCCTAGACTATCCTTGAAATTGTGATCCTCCTGCCTCAGGCTCCCAAGGAGCTGGAATTACAGGTATATGCCACTGTGCCTGGGAGAATAAAAACATCTTTAAGGGGATAAAAATGCATTGAATCTCACCATTGGATCTATTTGATAATTACCAATAAACACAAAGGATTTTTTTATTTTAAGGGAAAAAGATTAACGATTAAGAATTCCAGTTACAAAAGCTCAAAAAGTTCTTGTTGATCTGGAAATTATATTTTTTTAAAAAAATATCTTTTGAAATCATTTCAACCATTCAGTTCAAGAATATTCTGATAATTCCTCTAGCTCATAGTTGGGATTTTTCTACTTTTAATGTTTAACAATGAGAAGTCAACTATAGATACTCTATGCATTCCTTGGCTGGGCACCATGGATTTCCTTCTGTCTCTTGCTCATTATCTATTTGAAGGTTGTTTCTTTCAGACAGAAAGCTCCTTAGCCAGGCTACACAGCTCACAGACCTCTCCAGCCCACTTCTCTATGAGAGGTACTGAAGAAGAGTGTAGGAAATCAAACTGAGTCTTCTGCTACCATAGGACATACTGGTATCCTATAAATTTCTGGACCATATAGAATGGCAAAGAAGTGGGAAAAGATAATGAGAGAAATTGTTCAGCCTCAGTCCACTGAGACCTTTAAAGAAAGAATAGCCATTCTTTTCTCAGTTTAGGCATTCATAAGCTGGTTATTCACAGCCAGTAAGGATTGGACCAAATGTGCTCTGGAGTTCTCTTCTTCCTTTTATGATGCTGTAGTTTTAAGAAGAGGTACACTGAGCAGCGAGAAACTATCCACATTGATTTTTGGCTGTCCACATTGCTTTCTGCCAGAGAGGTTTTTAAAATTTTGTAACATCAGACTCTGACTAGGTAGGTTAAGGAGTCCAGCCCAAGTTCTTAAATCAGGGCTTATTTACTACATGAACTATTTGGGACAGGAGAGCTATATCCCAAAGAAGAAAAAAGGCAAGAGGAGAGTGGGTAAAGATTGAGAAAGGCAGGGAGGGAGGAGAGAAGAAAGGAATACACAAAGGACAGAAATTAAAGGTGAGAGACTACTTCAAAGCAACAGCTAAATGTCTTTTTTCTCCATATTAAGAATTTCTGTCTGCCAAAATGAAAAAAAGCACAATTACCAGCTAAATACAAATCCATTCCTATATCATTTAAGTGACATATCTTCAAGGTACAAAGCAGCTTGTCTGCCTAAAGGTTGGGTGATTTGAGCCCTCTGTTACTCTATATAAAACAAAGAAGCTGAAGTTTCATTACCCTTAAATTGTCTGGAAGTGGGTGAAGTTAACTTTTATTAGAAGCTGTTCTTTCATATTATACAGTATAGTCATGGATATATTAGCTTTGACGTTTTCTTACATCTCAATACACTGTGGAGTGAATATACTGTGAGACTAATTTAGAATGGAGCTTTTCATAAGAGGAAATAATGGTCAGCATCAGTTGTACTTCAAATTATTATTGGGATGAAATTTCAGAAAAGAAATATACATAGACATCAAATTACTAGATGTCAATAAGAATGTTTCTTATATTTTTTTATTCCTGATGATATTCTATGTTTCTTAAAACTCCCATCTCTTAAAACTGATTCAGGAGGAAGGGTTTATTGTTAAGGAAATGTTACAGTGCCTCCCAAACATGATTATTTTGTCTTTAAAAGAAATAAATCAGATCAAACAGTTTATGAAAGGTATTTTTAGAGGTTCAGCTTTAATAAAGAAACCACTACAACATAAATCTTAAAAATATGATTATAAAAGCAGCTGGGCATGGTAGCACACTCCTGTAAATCCCAGCAACTCAGGAGGTTGAGGCAGAGGATCACAAGTTTGAGGTCAGCCTCATCAATTTAACAAGATCCTGTCTCAAAATAAAAAAGTACTGGGGATATGGTGCAGTGGTTAATTACCCCTGGGTTCAATTCCTGGTACCAAAAATAGATAGATAGATAGATAATTAATTAAAGGCAAACCAGATGCAGTGGTACATAGCTGTAATCCCAGGTAATCGGAAGACTAGGAAAGGAGGATTGCCAGTTCCAAGACAGCCTGGAAGATTTAGTAAGACACCACTTAAAAACATTTTTTATAAATAAATAAAAAACAGGGTAAAGATGATTGATTTGACTAATAATCAATAAAGTCATTATAAAATAAATTCTAATTATGTGTAACATATATACGCTATATATGCTTTATGTATATTTATTTATATATTTGTCTTATATATGTGTGTATATATATATATAAACATATATGACACAGAAAGCATGTGAAAACTTTTATTACTCTCTGATGCCAGGGGCCATTCTATCAGTTTTGGGTACCTCATCTAATAAGATCATATTGATTGGCTGATATTTTGAGGCACCAATTAAACATATAACTTGTAAATGAATTTGAATTCTCCTTAAGCCAAAAAGAAAAACAAGCATACCTGAATGATGAATAGTATTTTAGCGTCAATAATTTTAGAATGCAAATATATCATAAAGGGATGTTTCAGACACTAAACTAATAAAACACAGTCAATCAAATATTAAAAGATATTGAGAAACAACAATAGGAAGTATTACAAGAAACATACCCAGTGGAGATGCATAAGAGAAAACCCTCGTCTACTCACTCGGTTTCTTATCGGTTCTATAGGTTTAGCAGTGGAAAGCCCCCACCCCTTTGTATTTATCTTTTTGCCTGAATGAGTTCAATTTCACTTAGATTAGGAGAGAAATTTCAGAATAGCAGGTTAATCCATCCTGTCTTCATGGGCAACTGAGCAAACAGACCAATATCAGTGTAAAATTGTAATTCTGGAGATTAATGTTGTCTTTTCTATTTTTGGTGAATTTGACCTCCTTCACTTTTTTTTCTCTTTTTCTTTTTCAGCTTCTGTCCAGGGTCCCTGGGAGAGAGCCATCTCACCAAACAAAGTGCCCTACTATATCAAGTAAGTTGAAAAATTATATTCTTAAGGGAACATTTATTGTGGCTAATCCATGTATTCACAAGTGAATTTATTTTTAAAATACATCATTAGAATGGAAGGGTAACTGATGTGATACAGCAATCTGTATACGGGGTAATATTGGGAGTTCATAACCCACTTGAATCAAACTGTGAAATATGATATATTAAGAACTATGTAATGTTTTGAACGACCAACAATAAAAAAAAGAAAGTCTTAAAAAATAAAATAAAATAAAATACATCATTAGCCTTGCCTATGATACCTATTTCTTTCCTTAGAAAGCTTGGATAGTAAACTCATGCTAAAATTAGCACTGTAAATGTGATGCAATAGGAAACTACTTTTAAGAAAAATTCATTTAATGCAACATATATATGGTATGGTTTAGGGAGAAGGGATCCATAATTCTCACAATAGAACAAAAAGCTCCTGATAATATTATTGATGGTGGAAGTGAATGTTTCACAGAAAGCTATTCATCTGTTTTAGGGATTATTCTTATGTCATCTTCAGACTGATACAAACTTCTGCAGTTGTATGTGCACAAACTGTTTTAGGTAAATCCTTCATGTATCCCAAAGGCAGAGAGTAGCAGTCCTGGATTTGTAGAGCTTAGGTGTTCATTCTTGATATGTAGCACTCAGTATTTGTTACCTAGTAACAACATCAGAGTGGTACTGTTTTCTGGGATCATTTGTGCCAGTCAAAAGAATAGTCAAAGGAAGGATGTGTGAAATATGAATTATGATGCATTAGGTTGACATGGACGAGGGAGAGGAGAAAATATATTGAGTTATTATGATACTTTAACAGTCTGTCATCAATCGTGCAGTGGAATCTAACTTAAAGTTAACTTTGAATTGGCTCCCCCAACAACAATTAGAATTAATTGAGTTCATGAAACACTCTTCAATACCAACTGAAGTCTTTGAACTTGCTTCTGCTATGAGTCTGCAAATATTAAATGTGTTCTCATTTTTTCAGCCTGCCATCTTTTATCGAGTGTGTTTTTATTCTTCTACTGCCCATCAATTCTTCATAATTCAGTTCTAAAGCAATAACAGCAGTCCTAGATCTTCATTACTACAGTTTTCAAGAAATTTGATTTTGTGCTTCTATTTTAACTCAAAAGAATGGGGGTGAAGGGATTCTTTTGGTTCTTCAAGGAGAGACATATCCTTTAGGAAATGGTTTACCCTTTGTCTTATTAAATTTTTTCAGATGAGATTTCTCTTAACTTTAAAAATTCTCCTTTAATATGCCTTGAGCCTCCTTTTCAATTTTTCTGTTTTGCTTTAATTTTTTATTTGGGTTATATCTAATTTATTTCATGACTCTAAATTACTTTTTATTTGTTTATTTATTTATTTATTTGCTATACTAGGGATCAAATTCAGTGGACTCTACCACTGAGCTACATCCCCAGTATTTTTTATTTTTTTTTTTTATTTTGAGTTAGGGTCTTGGTAAGTCACTAAAGTACTCCACCATGCCCTGCTACATGACATATTTTAATCACATTTTATTAAATAATATATTGATTTAGGCATGCACCATATGGCATTATGTCCACATATTGTATGTGTGTATGTGTATGTGTAGTTTATTCAGTTTTTTGATTCTTATTTTTTTAGTTGTAGATGGATTATTTTATTTTTTATTTTATTTTTTTTTATGTGGTGCTGAGGATCAAACTCAGTACCCCACGCATGCAAGGCTAGCACACTACCACTGAGCCACAACCCCAGCCCTGTTTTTTTTTTTTTTTTTATGGTACTAGGAATTGAACCCAGGGCTGTGTACATGTTAAGCAAGTGCTTTCCTACTGAGTATATCCCCATCCTTTTTTTTTTTTATTTTGAGGCAGAGTCTCCCTAAGTTACCCAGGCTGGCCACAAACTTGAGATCCTCCTGCCTCAGCCTCCCCAGTGCTAGGATTATAGTCATGGGCCACCACACCCAGCTATCCTTTCTTTATAAACTGAAATTAAGACTCTTTTTCTCCTTTTGTGGCTGAAATTTTAGGACTACCTGAAAATCAGAGACACCTTTAAGCTATTGTTTAAATGTCTCACAGAGATTCCTAGCCCCATCCCCATTCCCAATTCCACTGTCCTTTTCCTGAATACTTATCTTCTCCTCCCTCCTGTTACATATAATACAAGAAATCCCAGTATGTTTCTGTGGGAAAGTGGAGATTAATTCAGTCCAAAAAATTAAGTATTATTCAGGTGTGATCCTGCATGCTTGAAATCCCAGCAGCTCAGGAGGCTAATGCAGGAGGATCTCATCTCATGTTCAAAGTCAGTTTCTGCAACTTAGCAAGGCCCTAAGCAACTCAGTAAGACCCTGTCTCTAAATAAATTACAAAAAAGGGCTTGGAATGTGGCTCAGTGGTAAAGCACCCCTAGGTTCAATCCCTGGTACCAGAAAGAAAAAAATAAATAAATAAAATAAATAAATAAAAATTAGACAAGTTCTAAAAAAGCTGTAATTCCCCCTTTTCCAGTAAATTAGTCTCTTGCCCTCATTACAGTTAGAGAGCAGCTACGTGCCCTATTTGTTCAATGCTCCTTCATGTCTTGAGGGTCTTGGTGGTGGGTATTATTGGTTACAGGCATAGATCTGTAAACAAGAAAATTCAAATTCTGGTCCTAGCTCTGATATTATTTGACTGTGTTGTCTTGGACAAGTCATTAAGCCACTTAAACTTTGCTTTCTCATTTATAAAATAAGGAGTTTGTATGATATCTAAGGTCCTTTTAGTTCTCAGAATCAATTGAAGTCTCATTCAATGGACTTGTCCAAACTTTTATTCAAGAATTTTATCATCCTATTTTAAAATTCATTATTTGAATTGCTAAGTATATATATATAATTTTTTTCTACTGCTTAGCTTCAAATATGCCCTCTCAGCACACTCTAACTTCTCCAGGTACCTCATTCAAGAGCTCAAATCTTTCTGTAAAATTTAGGACTATTGTTCTTCCCAGCTCAATAGTAAGAGACATAAAACAATAGACAGGAAAATTAATAGAGATGGGAGTATGGAGACCTTAAAAGCCTCTGAGGTGATCAGTTTCTTGGAATTCACATAATTTCTGGAAGATCTGTCTGATACTTTATGGAAAACAATTCTCTCCAGAATTATAATCTATTTGAAATTAGGGATTATATTTCCCAAATTTAACTCTAAAATTAAGCTGTAATATAGAGAATACATGTTCATAAAATGTGAATTGTTAGTAAGCAGATTACTAATGTCATTTGTGTTCTATTATTACTTTTTACTGTTATCTAAAACATTCTACTTAAAGCACATTATTTTGATGAGTAAGATCCAGTAGACTTCATGCACTGGTAAATGTTACTCATAGTCTGAGATGCCTTATTCATCCAAAACTAATAATAAGAATAAATTTATAATGACATTGCTTCAACCCGTTTCTATTTTTCCTCTTTATTATCTTGTTTGTCTTGACTTCCATTCAGGAGTTTGTATCACAGATTCCCAGCTTCAAAAGCCAGGTGTCCTCTCTGGCTATTTTTTTTAATGCTTTTCCTTTTCAATGCTGGGCTAAACTGATCATCTAAATAATAGGAGGTTTCCATAT
The DNA here is from genome assembly GCF_045843805.1 of Urocitellus parryii. Taxonomy (NCBI): domain Eukaryota; kingdom Metazoa; phylum Chordata; class Mammalia; order Rodentia; family Sciuridae; genus Urocitellus; species Urocitellus parryii. The sequence goes on from NC_135547.1 coordinate 106,827,487, forward strand.
CAATAGCATGGATCCTAGTTGGCTTTTGAGTTGTGCATTCATCCTCAAGATCTGAAGTCATTAACAACATCTTTTGCTCTAGATTGCAAATCAGGCAGTGTTTATGCCCACATCCTGACACCAGCTTTTCATATGATACTATGATCCTTGATTTTGATACTTCAAACTATGTGTTTGTCTAGTTTATTAGTCCATAGCATATATCATTGTTACAGTTTTCATATTCCCTCTCCCTTGGGGCTCTCTTATTTCTGCCAGCATCTCTTTCAGGTTATTTGATTACAGCTTTCATTGCCACTGAAAAAATAATCACCAACAATGTTCAACCTGTTACAACTGCCTTTTCTACTCTCTGCCATTTTGTAGTTTTCTGGCCTACTGTCAAACTCATGAAAATTTCAATATAATAGCCTTTAACCAGCTGCTGCATTCTGTTAGGATTTCTTTCACCTTTTTATGTTGCATACTCCCATATGGGTAAACCAAACAGAGCCAAGAGCCAGGACTCTCTTGCTTTCTTAATGAGTTAGAAAACTATTCTTCTATGTTCTGGACTGTCCAAAGCATTGAGGAATCCCAAACCTACATGCAGGATGTTCCAACATGTATATCACAATAAGAGAATAAGAAAGAAAGAAATAGAACATTGGGTCAGATCAATAGGGCAACCAGAACCAACCCAGAATTCTGTCTCATATGAAGGCACCGGTAGTAGTTTTGTCAGTTAACCTAGTAAGCTTAATTTTAAAAATTAAGGTACATCATGACCATTTCTTGTCTGTTTTGTTTTGTTTTGGTCCTAGAGATTGAACCACGGGTGCACTACCACTGAGGCACCTCCCCTGTCTTTTTCTTTTCTTTTCATGTGAGTCAGGGTCTGGCTAAGTTGTCAAGGCTGTTCTCAAACTTGTAATCCTCCTGCCTCCGCCTCCGAAGTCACTGATATTACAGGCATGAGGCACCATAACCAACTCATGACCATTTCTGTTTTTTTTTTTTTTTAAAGAGAGAGTAGAGAGAGAGAGAGAGAGAGAGAGAGAATTTTTTTTTTAATATTTATTTTTTAGTTCTCGGCGGACACAACATCTTTGTTGGTATGTGGTGCTGAGGATCGAACCCGGGCCGCACGCATGCCAGGCGAGCACGCTACCGCTGAGCCACATCTCCAGCCCTCATGACCATTTCTTAATGATGCATTATAAATCAATTGGCAGTGAGTTTATCCAATGGTGTCTTAAACTTTTGTCAATTTTCACTTGACCTTGTCTTAGAACTAAGTTCCATAGATATACTGACATCTGTATAAATCAAGGCATGTTTCAATTTCTCTTGAACCTACATCTTTTAACCTCAATGAATGGCCCCAATTAAGTGCTTTGGAATTCAATGAATACATTTCTGTTTACCCAGAGTTGACTTTAACCTCACATCCCCCACTAATGCTTTTCATTTTCATCTTCCTGGTCTGAGAAATTCTAATCCTTTTTAGTCTGTCCTTGAATGAAAGATAAGCTTTCCCCTTGATCATCTTAGTTGCTTCTCCCTGGATCTTTTCCAGTGCTTTAATATCTTTCTTGGGATATCGTGACTACAAAGGTCCAAATATTGGTTATTAAATTTGTTAGCATTGTCTCTAGTCTCCACTCACTCGTGAAGAAAATAAATGCTATTCACTATCTCCCATTGGTGCAGAAATGAAGAAACCAATTGAGGTCATAACCTGTTCTACATATATTAGTTCTAGCGTTGATTTTCTGCTACTTTTCAGTAATACCAGATGAATTGTTTGACCTTATATTTCTGCCAGCTGTCCCTTAGGAAGGATTTGATTTTTAGACAAGCTGGTTCTTTCCCTCCTTCAAAGAAGCTGTGGTTGCTAAATATTGGGAAGAATTTACTAATGAAACTCAGTAGTAAACCTGCTGACTCAATCAGCAATAATACATTTCATCCACTTCCTTTCTAAATATTTCTGAAGCACTTCACAAAAGAGTGAAAATGGGGTTCAGGGGAAACTAACTGTTCAGCTCTTTTTTTTATACATGCAGTGCTCAAAAAGCAGCTCGTATCCACAGGAGTGTCTCCCTCTTCCTGCTGGTTATTCTGGATATTGTATATAAATTATTGTGCATGACCTTGACCTACCCTTCTCTCTACTCTCAATCCCAGGCATGTTTGTACATAAATTTATATTATCTGAGTTTTTTGTTGTTGTTGTTTTTCTTTTCTGTTTTTTTTTTTTTTTTTTTTTTTGGTTTGTTTGTTTTCTTGCTTGGTTGGTTGCTTGCTTTTGGTACCAGGGATTGAACCCAGGGGCAGTTAACCACTGAGCCACATCCTCATGCCATTTTTTGTATTTTAATTTAGAGACATAGTCTCACTGAGTTGCTTAGGCCCTTGCTAAGTTGATGAGGCTGGCTTTGAAGTCATGATTCTCCTGCCTCAGTCTTACAGGCATGTGCCACTACACCTGGCTCTAAGTTTTTTGTTTGTTTGTTTAGCTTTCTGGTGGTTCCTGCTTAGCAAATGGCAGTATAAAACCTCCCTGGCTGAAGTTAACACTCACTTTACTCAACATTATTTATATCATTGCTATGTTTGATGAAATCACTTCTATCTTCATATGGCCTACCATTCCTATAGCTCCAGTGGTATTAGTATTTGACTCTCCACATGGAATTTTGGCCATTTACCTAGACTTATCTTTTGGCACTGGTGTTCTTCTGTATGTTATAGGTCTACATTTCTGGTTTAAACTCACAGATCTTGCTCTGGTTCTTAGAACCCATGTTTCCTAACTGCAGTAGCCTCTGAGTCTTGATACCACCTCCCCCTTATGCCATATTACTTCTATAACTACATTCTAGGCAGTTTTTCTGATTTTAAATCCCTCCCGTGTTTAAAGCATATCTTATTTTCATTCTTGTTCCAGCTCCTCTTTGTGCCAGGAGTTGCTCTAAATCAAGTTTGGGTTGGTTTATTTGTTCTTTTGAATTTATTTTTTCAGAACCAGTATTTACATACAGAGGCAGTAGTGGTTAGTTCTGTCTTAGCTTTAACAGCAATCGACATGTTCAATATCTCTGTGTTATCTGGTTTTCAGATAACAATCCTGAATCACTTATTTTCTCTGGTCCTTGGTTTCTCCTTCTATCATCTAAGGAGGCTGATATCACAGGTCATTTCCAGTATCTTCTGAAAATGACATGGGCTTTTGCTATAAAGTACACTGGATTGTGGTCTCTGATTTGGAAAACATTCCCCCACTTTCTCACTCCTATTTGGCTATTCTGAGAATTATACTGGTGTCCTAACATTTACTTTGAAAACTGGTTGAGTTTTGGCATAGGTTTTCATAGAATATGAACACATCATGTAACATATAATTTTGTGCCATTTCTGGTAAGATCCTTCTCATTTATATTTTCCTTCAATCTACACCTTTTAGCAGCTGACAACATGATATTAAATAGTGGAAATTTTAAATAGACCAGGCAACAGAACCCTTAAAATCCAGTTCCAGCTTCTCTATCAACTAGCATTTAACCAATCCTGAATCACTTATTTTCTCTGGTCCTCAGTTTCTCCTTCTATCATCTAAGGAGGCTGACATCACAGGTCATTTCCAGTTCTGACATTCTCTGGTTGTATGAATGTTGACTTTGAAATAGAAATTGTTTGTGACAGTTTTTCAGAGGAGTGAAAATGAATCTTCATATCACCCTTGAGGATTCTTATTGCACCATCAATCTTATCAGGATAGAAAGGACAAATAACATTAAAACTTTTATTTAACCATTTAGCACCATTGATGATATAAAGTGGATGTAACAGAGAATCAGCTGTCTAATTTGAGCTGTCAATCTCTGAGGACGATGGTGAGTATCTCTGGATAATTAAATTTTTGAAATCACTGCCAAAAGCCTGGTGCTCTGACTTTTCAAAAGGCTTTAGTACACAAAGATAACCCAGAGGTCAGTCTTCTCTGCTGTGCTTTCTCCTCCACAGTTTGATGGTTCCAAAGGTCACATTGCCTGAGTCTCATTAAGCTCTGGAACCACAATGAAGGCATAGTAATGCTTAATTGATGATATAATCATGAAAACAACTGAAGTTAATATATTAACTGAAAGACAGTGAATGAGATGCCATGGTGCTTTGCAGAGTATTGATTCTGCTATTCAGCTTTGCAAAGCTTGTTGAGAGATGTAGATATTGGTATCTTCTGTGTCTCATAGACTCATTAAAACAACTCACATCCAAGCCAGGAGAGGTGGCACATACCTGTAATCACAGCAATTGCGGAGGTGAAACAGGAGGATCACAAATTTGAGGCCAGCTTCAGCAAAACCCTCAGCAACTTGGCAAGACCTTGTCTGAAAATGAAAAATAAAAAAGTGCCATTCTGTTATGGTAACACATGCCTGTAATCCCAGTAGCTTGGGAGGCTGAGACAGGAGGATTGTGAGTTCAAAGCCAGCCTCAGCAACTTAGTGTGGCCCTAAACAATTCAGTGAGACCCTGTCTCTAATATAAAAGGACTTGGGGATGTGGCTCTGTCATTAAGCACCCCTGGGTTTAATCCCTGGGACCAAAAAAAAAAAGGGCTGGCAATACAGTTCAGTGGTGAAGTGTCCCTGAGTTCAATTCCCAGTACCAAAACAAAAAAAAAAACTCATGTCCATACATACACATAACATAATTTGCTTAATTTCAATACCCGGTCCCTTGAATCTCACTATCATGTTTAATTATAATGCACTAATAAATAATTAAAATGAAATAAAAAGAGAATTGGTTAAAACACACACACACACACACACACACACACACACAATCACACATCTCACATCCTAGGACTGGTGATGTGGCTTAGTGGTAGATTGCTTTCCTGGCATGCATGGTTCCCAGATTCAATCCCCAGCACCATAAATAAATAAATAGACAAATAAACCATCATTTTTTTTGTCCTTTCATAGCTAGTTTGTATAACCTTGACTGAAATAACATACACGACAATGATAAATGTTGAATCTTTTTCTAAAAGAGTGCTTCACAGATAACATGTACTCAGTAAATATGTGAAAGAATGAATGAATGAACAAAGGAACATATACCAGTAATTTTATGTACCTCTCAGTTTCTTGACTCCTTTTACCTTAAAAAAAAATCTCATTTTTGTGTGCCATTTTTTTTTTAACAGTGCCAAGATGGAACCCAGGGTTTGTGCTTGCTAGGCAAGTATTCTGCCACTAAGTATATTCCTAGCTCCTGTGTGTCAATTGAATTTATTGCTTTAATCCATCTTTCATATCCTCTAGATGTCAATGTTAGTGTTAGAAATTATATGGACTTTCTTGTATCTCATGTAGTTGGTGCCAAGGAGACAACCCTCAGCATGCAAGTCTCGATGATACTTATCAAAACCTGAGTTCTAGCATGCACAAGGCCCTGGGTTTGATCCCCAGAACCACCAAGAACTAAAGTTTTAGATTCTGTTCTGTCTTTAACAGTATGATTTGAGCTATTCATGAATAATAAAGAAGTAGAAATAAATCATGCTGAGATCACTCTGAGCTCTGATTTCTTTGTTTTGGTGGAACTGGAATTTTTTTCCCCTAAATATCATTTATGAGGCTTCTTCTGTCTTTTCAGTGGTCCATAGAGTTTTCATTTGATCAACCACTGTGTTTCATTGAGCACTGCATATAGAACTTACGTTGGGGACTGGACTCTGGTAGCCACTTAAGATAATGTCATAGATGATACATTTTTATTCTATAGAAAAATATTGTAACATTCTGCATAGGTAGTGCTTAAAGGTGGGGATAGGAAGAATGTAATGTATATAAACTCTCTATTATAATATACATGATCTAGCATAGGTGTTCCCTGCTTCATTCATGGCACTTTGGGGAATGTGAGTGACCATAGGACATATAGTAAAGCTTGTTTCTCCAAAAGAAGAGAAGTAAATTATTTAGATATTCCTCCATTTTCTTTTTCTAACTTTCTTAGGCATGCCTTTTCTTACACAATTTATGTTTAGGGAAAAAAATATTGGTGGTAGCATCAAATATACCTGCATTTGAAACCCAGTTCTATCATACTCTGTTATTTGAACAATTTACTTAACCTGATGCCCATTCTTTTTATGGCACATGATAAAAATCACTCCAGAATTATGAATTGGCTTTTCTTCTCTCCTCTAAAACTGAATTGAAGTCTAATTGACCTCTACTAGATACAAAGTGTTTTAGGGATTTTAGGAGTACACAGGGATATGTTTAGTGTGAGTTACATATTTGGAATATTTTCTAGGACCAAAATATGCCCCTGATCAAATTCGTTTATTTTCATTTTTAAGAATTCCCATACAATTTGACATATGTGTGGATTCCCAAACATTCCTGAGCTTCTCCAAAGCTTCTCTAATTGCTTCTTATCCTGTCCCCCTGGGAAGCAGCATCCTGTTCCCTTTACAAAGGTCAGTAGCAGCCTGGACAACATTTTTAAATAACTTAATAACCCTGAACTGCCTGTCCCCTTTGGAGAATTTCCTTAGAGCATTAGTCCTTTGAACACTGACCTGGTTGCAGAAAATGTCCCTTTCTCAGCAGGAAAACTTCAAATCCTATTCACTCTTCCCCTCCATCATTTCAGGAGATAGGGAGGGCGAGTTCAGGTAGGAAAAAGGGAATTAAATACTTCTTTTTGGAAGAATGTTAGCATGTTAACAGACACTGCCTCTCCCCATATATTATATTATATATGTATGTATTCTTTTAAAAAACAAATTGTGAGTGCATTGTATAAATCAGTACTGTCACACTGCAAAATTTTAAAATCCTTGTACAAGATAGAGAAAACAAATCTCTGCCTTTCTCAGCAGTCTGAAAAGCTCCTAAGAACAGGTCCTAGATGAGGTTTAGCCTACTGTCAGCATTCAGCAAATGATCATGTCTTCTGTGATATCATTAACTCCTGGGTGGATGAAACTGAGAAGCTTCTATGCTCTTCCTGGAACTTTCAATTGCTTTTTCTGTTTTTCTTTCTTAGCTTATCCACATCCATCTTGGTCCTCAAAGCCAATGTGAATCAGAGAGTCAGTAAAAATGTAATTTCTAACTTCTTGATTGTTTTGGAAGACAACTTTTTTTTTTTTTTTTTTTGGACAGGCGTGGTAGTCCACACTTATAATCCCAGCACCTCAGGAGGCTGAGGGAGGAGGATCACAGGTTCAAAGCCAGACTCAGCAATTTAGTGAGGCTGTAAGCAACTAGTGAAACCCTATCTCAAAACAAAAATGGCTGGGGATGTGGATCAGCGATTAAGCACCTTTGGGTTCAATCCCTGGAGAGAGAGAGAGAGAGAGAGAGAGAGAGAGAGAGAGAGAGAGAGAGAGAGAGAGAGAGAGAGAGAGAGAAAAGAAGAAGAAGAAAAAGAAGGAGAAGACAATTGTTTTTTGGGGGGGCTATTTCCTTTGATTTGGTCACTTTTTCTTATTCTGGAACTTTCTGTAAGGGGATTATTTTTTTTTCCTCATAGTACTGATTTATACATTTCACATAATCTTACAGACAAAAAAACCCAAAATTTAATATGTACCTACTATGTACTAAATGATACACCAGGTGTTTCATATGTATACAGATAAAACATGTGATATCATTTACTCTGAAACCATTTAATCCTAACAACTGCAGTTATTATTTGATAAAGAAGAAATAGCTGAGGCTTGAGGTGCTTGGTGATTTGCCCAAGTGACTCTAATAAAAGAGTGGCAAATTGATATTTAAAATCATCATCATCTCACCTGTTGTGTGCAGCTGTTTCAACTTTTTAGTACAGTTAAGTTGAAAATTGGCCCTTAGGACAAACAAGTATGGCCAGTCTACCACTGTGAGGCTGCCATCCTGGGCATCACCAATGTGACCCCATTTAGTCCTTTATGGTATTGATGGTATTTTTCCTTAGCTTATCTACCCAATCAAGTTCTTCTGTCTCTACTGTCTTACAGAGACCAAAGTTACTTTCTGGGGTTTTTGGTAATAAAGAACAAAAAAAGTGAAAAACCTGGTCAACCCTGATGTAAGCACTTTTTATGTCTATGTCAGATTAAGAAAGCAAAGGCTTTTTGACACACTTTCCACCACTTCCATTAGGGTTTTCCTAAAATGAGAGTATGCCCAAGACTAGTAATCTAAACTGAGTGTGGTGGTGAAGACCTGTAATCCCAGAGGCTCAGAAAGCTGAGACAGGAGGATCAGGAGTTCAAAGCCAGCCTCAACAACAGTGAGGCTCTAAGCAACTCACTGAGACCCTGTCTCTAAATAAAATACAAAATTTAGGACTGGAAATGTGCCTCAGTGGTCGAGTGCCTCTGAGTTCAATCCATGGTACCCCACTCCTCCAAAAAAGAGTAGTAATCTAAAAGCTGTCTCAGAATGTGTTTTTCTGCATACTCTCAATCATAAACCTTTTTAAAAGGTAGGGCATGATCAATTCAGGTGGCCCAGAACAGCTCTATGAGAGCATTTGCAGCATTAGAGTGTGTCCTTGAATTTGACACCATCCTCTCCTTCCAAACAAATAAAGTTCTCATCTTTTTCTAAATTTTTTTGTAGTTATATATGGACAGCATGCCTTTATTTTGTTTATTTTTATGTGGTGCTAAGGATCAAACCCAGGGCCTCATGCATGCCAGGCAAGCACTCTGCCACTGAGCTACAGCCCCAGCCCCAAGTTCTCATCTTTTTATAAACCTCAGGCAGGCCTATGGTTCTACCCTTACAAAGCAAATACATGTGGCCTGTGGCCATAAGTCATGGCTTTTACAAACACTGAGCATTGGATCACCACATGTGTTACATGTAAACATCTCATCTTATTACAGAATGATATTTTTAATTTTTTATTATAACTACACGAAGGCAAAGAAGGATTTCTTATACTTTCTCTTGTAATAACTCAAAATCACTAGACCATTTTAGGCAATTAGTGTGTTTTTATGTTTTTGATGATAAAGAATAACTTATATTTCCTGTAGATTAAGAAAAAAACCTGAGGCTGGGGTTGTAGCTCAGTGGCAGAGCACTTGCTTAGAATGTATGAGGCACTGGGTTCAATCCTCAGGACCATATAAAAAAATAAATAATTTTTTTTTAAAAAAGAAAAAATATATCTGAATATATAATCACCCTGTACTTATCTATAAATATAAGCTCTTTATCATAAGTCTAGATTAATTATTCCCCCCAGATTATTTATGTCAACACTGTAGTAACTTTTTTGTCCCTGACCCTCAAAACAATCAAATAATAAAGAAGAATGAATCCTTCATTGGAGCAGGAAGGAACTGAGCAGGCACACTGAAAGTTCAAGGTGAAAATATTTTCATGTCTATAATTTAAAAGAATTATAAACATTTTATGTATATATAGAGAGACAAACACAGAGAAAAATATTAGCAACAGGTTTGTGATTCATTTCCTGGGCAGTATGAGAGGAATGAATGACTTTATCAGACTACCTTATAAACATGCTAATGACCTCCCAGATCTCCTTGTTAATCTTGTTAATGGCATTTAACTCCTGGAATGATACTTGAAAGTCTCTATCTATAAAATGTTTTTAGTAGAATATACCTGGTCTGCTTAGGTTGTTTCCTGTAAATAGAACTGCCAATTCATGGATTTATGGGTCATGGCTAGCTAGAGAATGGTGCATAGTTACACAAGGATTTTTCCAATTTTTATAATTAACAGATCATAAAATGAAAGCCTTTGGAAACTGAAAGGTCATCTTTTCAATGTCTGTGTTTCTGCATAAAATTTTCAAAAAACATTTCTGCTAGTATGAAACCAAAACATATCGTAATGAGAAATAACAGACCTTTTGGAGAAACATATCTAATTATGTCCAGTCCCTCCAGAGAAAGAATGTTCTATCTGTGCTTTGTGCTTCCCTATAATCCTTTGAATCATTAGTAAAGGTTGGCACTAGATAAGAATCTAAGATTTTTTGGTAAGTTTAGTGTAAAATCCAAACTTTATACTTACACAGTATGTATTTAATTTTAAAATGTTTTTTTTTTTTTGTAATGAGAGAAAGGAAAGAAAAGCAGAATGAGTAGGTCCATTTATTTTTCCTTTATATTTTATCTGTATTTCTAGGAAATCACAGGTCTAAGAAGAATCTAGGGTCAGAACTAGAGAAGGATATTCAGTTACACATTTCTATATCTTAAATTATGAATTTTTTTCTTTCCATATTTTTATTGGTACATTGTAGTCATGCATAATGGTGGGATTTGTTGTTTTATATTCATACATGCATATAATATAACAATATAATTTGCCCAACATCACTTCTCAGAACTTCTGCCCTCCCTCCACACCTCTGCAACCCTGGTCCCTTTTCTCTACTCATCTCCCTTTGATTTTCATGAGATTCCCAGCCCCTGTAAGTATTTTTTTTAATTACCTTAGAATAAATCCTAGCAATAGCAGAGTCTTCTGTAACTGCCTTGCTAACACACTAAGTCATCTTTCTAGTTTAACTCTTGAAATATTTTTTTTGTTTTCAGATCCTTTGTCTCCCCAATTAACCTATAAGGCTTGACAGTACTCTGGCCTTTTGCATCTTTGTATCATCCTTAGCACTTATTATGTAATATAGCTCATATAAAACTAATTATAAGTACTTGGCAGTTTGTTTTTATTTTGACAATTTGTTTTAAGCCCTGTAAATTGAGCTATGATGCTTCAGGGGTTTTTTTTCTTCCTGTTACTAAGGATTAAATCCAGGGGCACTTACATGGGAACTACATCCCAACCCTTTTTATGTTTTTATTTTCTTTTTTATTTTTGAGACAGGATTTCACTAAATTGCTGAGGCTGACTTTGAACTTGCAATCCTCATGCCTCAGCCTCCTGAGCTGCTAGGTTTATAGTCATGTGGCTTTAATAGGTATTTTTATAAAGAAACAGAAAAGAACAAATTAGAAAAATTCCATATAATATTTTTATTCTATATAATCCCACTAGGATTACAGATGATTGAATTATGTTTGGGGAGCAATTGCAATCCTTGATCCATTAATTTTCTGCTCTTTAATTGTTTGAGAACAGGAAAAAAAATACTTGATGGGGTTGGTTGCCTGAATTGAGTATCCTGTAAACTGAAAATCTTTGAAAGCTACTGTTTTGGAGGAAGTATTTTTAAGTGCATATTTATTCTTAAAGGAATTCCTAATGCCGAAACTGTTTTAAAGATATCTTAGAAAAACATCTTCAAATCCTCTATCAAAACTCAGAGACTATTTTCAGAAGCTAAAATTGTTCATTGAATACACATAAGCCTATGTTTTATTAAAAGATTTTGAGACAGGCAAGGTGGCATGCACCTGTAATCCCAGCAGCTTGGGAGGTTGAGACGAAAGGAACACAAGTTCAAGGCCAGGCTCAGCAATTTACAAGGCCCTAAGCAATGTAGTGAGACCTTATCTACTCAGTGGTAAAGGGCCTCTGGATTCAATCTCCAGTATTGGGGGGGGGGATTTTGAAACAAGTTGGAGTGAGGTAAATGGTAAAATAGAGGCAGAACCATAGTGGCATTCAATAAAGACATCAAATTTGGCATTCTGTTCTTCTCGACCCATTCTTTCCTTTCTTTGTGCTTGCTTCAGCAACACATATGGCATTCTTGCCTTTGTCTGTTAATATTAGATCATTAGGGGATGTACTGGTGAATTAAAATGACAAAAGTATGTGCTTGTACAAACATGAAGCAATAATCCCATTATTATGTATAATTATAATGTACCAATAAAAATCAATTAAAATATTAGATATTATTATCAAGCATTTAGAGAATAGTTTAGTTGCATAAATGTCTGACATTGATAAAAATGGCCATTTAAAAAAAAACAGTTTTCATGGGTTTTCTTTCTTTCTTTGGTAGCAAGAAGTCATCTCTCTACCTTTTTAAATAGACTTCATTATCAAGGACCTTATAGCTGTTTATCTAATTCGTATTTCATGTACTCTTGGCAACCCAGCCTTTTCTTTTTACTGTAAGTGCTGCAAAGCAACAAAAAGTATTCCCACATTGCTCAACCTCATTTATCATCAACAAAATTGGCAATTATATTCCAAGTCCTTGAATATATTCCTTGAGAAGATATATAACCTGAAAATGAGCAGCTCAGTGTTGAGGTAGAAGTTTGATCTTTCTATACTGGCAGGTAGAGTTGTGGAAGGATGGAGAAAACATATCCATACTACAAAGTCATTTTTCCAGGGAAGCTATCTGACTGTAACAGTAACTATATCAGAGGGCTCAGATGTGGAACATTTCTTTAAAATTAAAATCTAAAAATCCTGATGTCTAATAGAATGTATAAAAATAGCTACCTCCGAAAGATCTGAACTGAGCAGAGGAATACTGAATAATGTAATCTTACAGTTTGGTCCAGACCCTTAGTAGTTACTGTGGCCAGAAAAATATAGAATTAATTCAATAAAACATCAGAAAAAAACACAACATAAACATGAAATATTTTAAATTAAAAATACAAAATAAAAATGGAAAAAATTCCTCAGCAAATCAATATTGCTTGGGGAAACATGAATCCCAGACCAGTAATATTTTTATCCAAATACCTTCTAGTTCTGCAGTGAACAAACACCTTTATCACCAAATTTTATAAAGAGCAGAGTGAAAAAAGAGTACCTAAGGTTGTTAAATATACTTCTTAAAGTTGGTAACTGAGTTTCATGATTGACTATACTAATGCCTACTAAATTTATTCATTGTACTTTGTCAATTTAGGATTCTTATTTTTGCTTGCCCTTGTCTAAAAGTATATATTATAAAACAAAATTAAAGAAATGGTAATATAATTACAAAAATTATTAATCAATAGCGGTTGTTATTGTGAATAGATTGCTGTGGTTGTATAGAGTAATAATAGACCTTAAAAATCTGTCAGAAATTTAATATGGGATATAAAATACCAGAGTTGGGCAGGGGTGAAATAAAATTTAAAAAACAATAGGAAATTAAATTTAGGCATAAGAATACAAATGTATAAATTCTATAGATGTTCTAAAAGAATATCCTTACGTAACTGTATTACTCTCTGAACTTCATTCCTCTGAGAAATATAGGGGGATGATACTAAACAAAAACATCATTTCTGCTCATGAACCAATCAGAAGATAATATTAACTTTTAAGGGTTGTACATTATAAAGGCATAATTTAACCCAGTTTTTTATTGGTTTTATTTTTTAAATACATGAGAGCGGAATGCATCACAATTCTTAATACACATATAGAATAATTTTTCATACCTCTGTTTGTATATAAACTATGCTCATATCAATTCATGTCTTCATACATGTACTTTGGATAATGATGTCTATCACATTCCACCATCCTTGCCAATCCCCTGCCCCCTCCCTTTCCCTCCCACCACTCTTAACCCAGTTTTTTTAATCTTGGAAAATTAATTCCATACAAACCTTCATTGGACAATTCTCAATTTTTTGAATTAAGTATTATGGTAAATATGTTTACTCAATTTCCAAGTTTCATATGTTCTTTTCAAAAAAGAAAATCTTCTAAATGTCTAACTGACTTCCCCTGATTGTCTTTTGAAGTAGTTCAAATACATACAGCCATAAATAACTACAACAAGAACACTTTGGCAGACATATGTCTTATTTGTTTTTAATGTTCACAATATAAGCTACACTTATTGCCAAACATTACTTTCAGTTTTGTTACAAATGAGCAAAGTATACCTGGTTTGTAAAGAAGAAGTTGGTTGAAGCACAGCCCTGAATAATTTTTTCTGCAACCCCAAAGAGGAAAACCTTTGAAATGCAAATATTGACCTTTCTCAAAGCCCTAGGTAAAGTTTGATGGAGGTGTTTTCTTTTTGTTTTGTCTTATGCTGGTGCTTTGTTATTTGGAGGCTAGACTGTATTGGCAAGACATAATTGGCTGATATGTTAATAGACTTGGTGGAGCTTGTAGGTTGAAGTTAGGAAATAGACCCAGAGTAGAAGAGGTGAGACCAATGAGTGATGTAGAAAGCACTTGAGATAGGTTAGTTCTAGATAATGGTAGCAATACCAATCATGAGAAGTGGTTATATTGGGGGGATATGGTTTGGAAACAATTGACCTATCTTGTTGATGCATTGGAGGTCAAGAGTGAGGAAAGAAGGTAATACAAGTGTCTCCTGGGCTGTTGGCTGGGACAGGTACCCGAAGAGAAGCATGTTTGATAAAGAAAATCATCTAAAGTGGTCTGTTTTACTGCATGGTGACCATAGTTAATACTAATGTATTATATATTTCAAATTTGCTAAAAGAATAGAATTTTGATATTCTTACCACAAAAAATGAAGTTGGTAAAGTAACAAATAATTAGCTTGATCAATTCTTTCTACAATGTCTGCATAGATCAAAACATCATATTGAACCCCATAACTATATATGATTGTCAAGTCAAAATAAATAAAAAGTAATGATTATTTTAGAAAGAGAGATCTGCCTTAGAGACCATTGAAGAGCTTCTGGACTCGAGTAATGCCCACTGGTCACTCTTCATCCCCTGCAACAATAAGCAATCATTTAATCTAAACAAAAGAATGAGCTTGTCACCTAAATGACCACTCTTCTAAACAGAATACTGAAGCTGCTTGGGTTTAGACATGAAATTTGAGGCACCTATTAGGTATCCAACCATGCCACTCAAAATTTGAAACTAAACCTCAGGTAAGGCCAATAGCTATAACTTTTGGAGTCATCAATATATATAATAATCATATATATATATATATGAATGATTATTTCTTGGAGTTATGGGATGGGATGTCATCACATTGGGATGAGAGAAGAAATCCTGGACTTCACAGTTCCTGTCCTGGAACTTATAGTCCCTGTCTTCCTAGTAGATGAAATAGACATGAAACAAATAAGACCTGGGGCCTAAGATGAGCCAGAGAGGCAGGAAGTTGCTACTGACTATTCTAGAGAAGAAAAAAATGGCATAGTTTTGCAAAGAATAGAATTGGTCAAAATGTTTAATTTTCTTTAAGCAGTATAGAAATAATCTTCAAAAAAAGATTTAAGTAGAAGGCCTGGTGGCACACACCTATAATTCTAGTGACTTGGGAGGCTGAGGCAGGAGGATCACAAGTTTGAATCTAGCCTGGGCAATTTAGTGAGACCCTATCTCATAAAATAAAATTTAAAAAGAGCTGAAAATGTAGCTCAGTAGGAAACATTTATCTAGTATGTGCAAGGCCCTTGGTTCAACCCCCAATACTGTAAAAAGCAACAAAAAGAATGGTTAAAATGGTAAATTTTATATTATGTATATTTTATCACAATAAAAAGTCCCCAAAATAAAGGTATTGTCAAACATTTTCATATGATCTGAATAAAAGAACTAAAGTAGTTATCTCTGGTTTTGTTTTAGTTCAATATTAAAATCTATGACTATGAAAACATATATAAGCAAGATAGGAAGTTCAATATTAAAATCTATGACTATGAAAACATATATAAGCAAGATAGGAAGTAGAAAGTTTTTTCTTAGGTATCCAAGAATTTTCCTTATGCTTTTAAAATATGTTATGATTTACTTTCTCAAATTGGCCTGTAACATAGGAGTACATTACCATTGCAGAATAAATTAGTATATTTGTGAACTGTTCTCAAATGCTAAAGTGAAAGCATAAAACTATAAAATGCATTATTATTCATTAAATAAGAATAGTTTACAAGGGTATCTCTGATCATTATTGAAGCATAAGTGGCCAATTTCACCCATAATTAGCCAATTTAGTATGAAGTTATTTTTTACTTGGTATATTTTGTTTAACCTCTATGTTATATTGGTAAAAACAGAAATCACTTTTTGGTACTGCTTTCAAAATTTCTCACAAATGCTGAAATGCTTTTCAATTATTATGTACTTAAATGGTTGAATTCTCCAGGCCTAAGAAAAATTTGAAGTAGTTATCTAAAGATATGCTCTTGGCTGGTTGGTTGATTCATTCATTCCATAAATATTTACTTACCATAATACATGCACAAGATACTGTGCTGGATTTAGAGTAGCATTCATGATATCTCCAAAGTATAGCCAGAGAGCAGATAATGTAGTTGGCACTAAGGATGAGTATTAACATACACACACAAAAAAGAAAGGTCAAACGTCAAGATAATTTAACAGGTGAGAACTTGTCGACACAGGGACTATAATAACAGTATGAATGATACTGAAGGGAGAAGGAGAAAACTTGGGAAGCCCTCTGAATGATGCAAATGATGGGAATGGGGACCCCATGGATACAAAAACATAAAAATGAGTGACAAAAGTCAGGTAAGAGCTGGGCGCAGTGGAGCATGCCTATGATCCCAGCAACTCAGAAGGCTGAGACAGGAGGATTGCAAGTTTAAGACAAGCTTCAGCAACTTAGTGAGGCCTGCAGCAACTTAGCAAGACCCTGTCTCAAAAAAAAAAAAAAAAAAAAAAAATATATATATATATATATATATATATATATATATATATATATATATATATATATACTGCTGGGGATGTAATTCAGTGGTAAAGTGCCCCTGGGGTTCAATCCCCAGTACCAAAAGAAAAAAAGACAGGTAAGAGATGATGGGTGCTTGGACCAAGATGATGATAGAGTGAAGGCAGACAAAGACACAGATTTGGGATATACTTCAAAAGTAAAAATCCTTAGAGTTTGAAGGCAAATAACATAGGAAGAAAATTGCAAAGAGAAAGAAAAACATCTCAAGGGATCACACCTAGATTTCTGGTCAATGAATAATTGGTGATTATTTATAGTGAGGGGACACTGAAGAAAGAACAAATTTGGGGTAGCAACTTTACTGTGGATGTTTAAGATGATTTGTGACATCCAAGAGCACTGTCAGGTAGACAGGTAGTATGTAGCTAGGGTCTAGAAGAGAAGTAGATGGGTCTGGGTTGGAATTATTAATATAGATATTATTTTATATAAATGTGGGTATTGGGAGGGAAAATGTTAAAGTTTTTACCTTTTGAAGTATGTAGGTACAGTCTTAAAATTTTTAATACACACACACACACACACACACACACACGTATATATCAGTACTGGGAATTAAACCGAAGGCTTTGTGCATGCTAGGCAAGTGCTCTGCCACTGAGCTACATCCTCAGCAAGATTAATTTTTTTTTAAAACAATATTAAAAAGCCTAGAGATATAAACATCAAAATTATTATGGGAGTTATAGTGTAAGGAAAAGGCCATCAAAGAGGACCTGTGTTTCATCTTCTGCGTTTTCTTTATTTTACTAAAAAGCTTTGAGCAAACATTAAAATGATAATCATTACTAATTCTAGAGAGTGAGAGAAAGCATATTTGTTATTTTGTAATCCAGATCTTTTTTTATTTCTTAAAATTCTTAATCTAAAAAAATTTGAAAAACAGATGATTATAAACAACTGAATGGTCACTAAACCATTAAATGTGACACACCATCTTGGTTGCTTTATTAGCGGTCTTTGAGTAAAACCTTTGATTCATGATTCTTTATACCTGGTTAGCATAAATGCACCAAACTGACTGGGCACATGCCTGTAATCCCAGCGGCTTAGGAGGTTAAGGCAGGAGGATTGGGAGTTCAAAGTCATCCTCAGCAACTGGGCAAGGTCCTAAGCAACTCAGCAAGACCCTGTATCTAAATAAAATACAAAAAAAGAAAAAGGAGCTGAGGATGTGTCTCAGTGATTAGGTGCCCCTGGGTGCAATCGCTGGAATCATACACACACAAAAAAAAATGCACCGAACTGTTACTTAATCTGAAAAATAGCTGTTTCTGGAGCCTGAGCTAATACTGAAAACTATTATATTTATATTAAAACTGCATTATTTTTCACTTTTTTTTTAGTTTGTGTAATTTCTATTTTCCTATCTTCAAGTTAACTGATTGTTTCTTGCTCTGTGTCAAATCTACAAATGAGACCATTTAAAGCATTCTTCATTTTTTATTCATTTTTTAAAATTTCTAGCATTTTCATTTGATTCATTTTTTTTTCTTTTTGGTACCAGGGATTAATATCAGGAGAACTTGACCACTGAGCCACATCCCTAGTCCTTGATTCATTCTTAAAGTTTCCAGCTCTATGCTGATTTTACATATTGTTTTCCTTTTCCATTAAATCATTTTTTAAAGAGAGAGAGAGAGAGGAAAGAGAGAGAGAATTTATTTAATATTTATTTTTCAGTTTTCAGTGGACACAACTTCTTTATTTTTATGTGGTGCTGAGGATCCAACCCAGCACCCCGTGCATGCAAGACGAGTGTGTTACCACTTGAGCCACATCCCCAGTCCTCCATTAAATCTTTTAACCTATTATTTATAGTTATTCAAAAATTTTGAGTCTGGTTCTAAGCATTGTTCCCTCTTTATGCTGTGGTATTTCTTGTCTTGAGGCAGACTTTGAATGTTGGGGTGCAATTCAGACATCTTGTATAGATGGTAGACATAAAGGTAAATTGGCTTTTAGTGTATACTTTACCTTAATCTGACTTGGAGTTTGTCTGTTTGATGTTGGTTATTGCTGTGATTTATCATGGTTGAGTTTTGTTGTTACCATGGACATGAAAGATTTCAAATTCCTCTGATGGCCTTTATGTTAATCCTGAAGGTTTATTAGTATAGTGCTAGGATGTGGGGCATGGACATGCTCTGATGTTCAGTTGGTCTGTATCTTGAAGGTGTGGCTTTCACAATTGTCTTTTTCCCTTTTCTAGAGATATTCTCAATCTCCTATTCCATTTTCCAGAGTTGCCTTTGGTATCCAGTCTGTGGATACCAAATGTTCTCAGTCTGTGGCCCTGACACCCTTTGCTCTTCATATTGATGGTGTTGTTGGTTTGTGGGTTTTGTTTTGTTTTTATTTTTTTTATATTTATTTTTTAGTTGTAATTGGACACAATACCTTTATTTCACTTATTTATTTTTACCTGGTGCTGAGGATCGAACCCAGGTCTCGCATGTGCAAGGTGATTGATTGCTCTACCGCTGAGCCACAACCCCAGCCCTTTATTTTTGTTTTTTAACGTAGGTGAGATTGAAATCTGGGTGGTGTTCCCTTTCCCCAACTGTAGTAGTGTCTCACTAGCGCCCTCAAATCATACCCTTTTCTCTGCAGATTAAGCCCTTCATTCATTAAGAGAGAAGGATATGGGCAGATTCACAGTGACTGGATTCTGTGACACTTCCCCAATCAGTATCACAGAGGATAATGTGGGAACTTTCTCCAGATTCTCTCTACCTTCCTAGTGATAACCTAGTACAGGTCCTAGAAGGAAATCCTTACAAAAGGTTGAGATTCAAGAGCTCCACTCTCAGGATAGCTCGCAGATTCCTCCAGCAACTTCATCTCCCTACCAGTTTAGACATCTTCTGGCAACTTCCGCCCAGGGAAGTCAGGCCCAAATACTCAAATACTCAGGCCTTTTGGGCCTCAATGAAAGTGCCTATCTCTCTTCAGATTTCAGGGTAGCTGTTTGTTTTGTGACATCACTTCTCTAAAAGATTGATGAAAAGTCATTAATTTATCTGTCTGGTTTTTTCTTTGCAAGTAAATATGGGAACTACCTCCGTGCAACTCTCTATCTCTGAGTTGAAACTAGACATCTGAATAATACTTTCTTTTTAAAAAGTATTTATTTTTTTAGTTTTAAGTGGACGCAATATCTTTATTTTACATTTTTTTATGTGGTGCCAAGGATCAAACTCAGTGCCTCAAGCATGCCAGGTGAGCACATTACCACTGAGCCAAAACCCCAGCCCCTGCACAATACTTTCTTGAAAATTAATATTTGCTGGACTGGTGTTGTGGCTCAATGGTAGAGCACTTGCCTGGCATATGTGAGGCCCTGGGTTTGATCCTCAGCACCACATATAAATAAAAAAAGTGAAAAATCCATTGGCAACTAAAAAATATTTTTTTTAAAAAATTAATATTTATGGCAGGCATGGTGGTGTGTACCTGTAATCCCAGCTACTTGAGAGGCTGGGGCAGGAAGATCACAAGTTTGAGACCAGCTGGAACAACTTAGCAAGACACTGCCTCAAAATAAAATAAAATAAAATAAAAAGGGCTGGGTATTAGCTCAATGATAGAGTACTTGCACAGCATGTGCAAGGCCCTGGGTTCAATCCCCAGCACCACAGGAAAAAAAAATTATTTGTAAGGTTTCCACCCATAAAAAAAAGTAATGAATGTTCACTGTGGAAAGCATAGAAAAAGATAAAAAAAATTTAAATTGTCAATAACCACCCTAATAATTGCTTTGGGCATGTTGGTAACATCTTCTTCCAGTTTTTGTTAATCCCCTAATAATATAGAAGATATAGCTTATATAACTTTGCGTCCTTCCTTTGGTTGAGCAACACAGGTTTAAACTTAAATACAAAGGTGCCCTAATTTATTATTTTACCCTTTTGTAGGCAGATGTCAGTTGTCTTCCCAAGTTAAATAATCTTGGCTTAATATCAGGTAGACAAGTAAGGCCACCACAGATTCAGCTTTCACCTCTATAACACAGGTAATTTGATAGTTCTACAGACCCTGTAATATTTTGTCTCAAGACCCAGAATATGATGGGGTTTTTCAAGGATTGCTG
Organism: Urocitellus parryii; assembly: GCF_045843805.1. Classification (NCBI taxonomy): domain Eukaryota; kingdom Metazoa; phylum Chordata; class Mammalia; order Rodentia; family Sciuridae; genus Urocitellus; species Urocitellus parryii. The sequence continues at coordinate 106,848,212 of NC_135547.1, forward strand.
TAGAGACTATATAGAGTATTGGTGTCATCCCCCTTCATCATATCTTGCCAAAGCCCACAGGTTTGACACTTTTGTAGGAAGATTTGTCTAATATCAAAAAATGTTTTACTCCTTTTTCATCCAGTAAAAATACCAACAGTTTTTGGTTGGGTGCACTAATGACATAAAATGATTTCACTGACTGGATGACCCAGAATAGGATTTTAGTGCATCAAAAATAAAATCATCTAAGGCAATCTTTGCAGCAAACCATGTGGAAACAAATTTAAATATGAAATACACCCCTCCTGAGCCATCTTTAGATTTTGCCACAAAATTTGTACAGGTGAAAAAATCTTTTATTTTAAGGTAAGTCAATCTTTTGCCATAGAAAATAATAGAACTTAATTTTGTCTTCTCTTGTCTGTTTCCTGATATTTTAAATGTTCTCTATTTCCTTGTGAGGACAAATAAATCAAGATCTTTGCCATATGCAGCACTTTATCTTTAGATAGTTATTTTATAAATATTTGAACAACTTACCTCCATTACTCTCCAACCCTGTTATTAAAAATAACAATTAGTTGGATTCTCTTCAGTTCTTATTCAGTTGGAAATATCTGACCGTTCATTTTAACTTCTGTTTGACTCTTCACAGTTAGTTTTTATGCATACTACCAGGAAGATGTTCTCTTTTTCTTTTTAACCTTTGAATTTGAAAAGGAGTTTTTAATTCTTTTTAAGTCAAAATACAACTGTTCTACTCCAAAGCTTCCTTTAAAAAAATAGAACCAAATCCTCATCTATAGTAATTAATTTTGACAGTGTAGACTCAGTAGCGATTCACAAACCTGTACTCTGTGCATCCGCATTCCTTATTATTCTAATTAAAGTGGAACATTGTGCCCTCGCTAATCATTAATGGGTTTTCATTTTGTAAATGACATTTGCAGAAGTTAAAACAGCGAGTTCATGTGAAGTCCACAGGCAACAGTGTTGAAATTAGCATCACCATAGCAACAGTCTTCCACCATTAGCATTCAGGGCAACAGGAGGTGTTTTGTTGTGTTTTGTTTTCAAAAAAAAAAAAAAAGTGGTGGGGGATCTTCAAAGGCAAAGCCTACTGAAACTCTCTCCAAAGATATTTATGATTCTTGTGTGTGTGTGTGCTGTACTAGATCTCTAAGTCTATACAGATTTTTTTTTTATTGAAATGTGGATCATCTCCTTTTCACATTTGTGTTTTGCCTAGGATACTAGCTAAATTTCATGATCTTTCTCCAGCTGTACATTTCTGACCTGCTGAGCAGCATTTACTCATTGCCAACCCGCTGCTCACCAGTAAGATGTCCTACGTGGATCCAGAGAGTCTGTATTCATGAAAATATTTGGTTCAATTTAAAGCATTATATGCAGTCAGGATTTTTTCATTTAATTCATGAGAAATAGATTTAAGCTGTTAGATCCTCTAGTGAACTCATTTAGGAAAAAGATAGAACTATGTTGTAGATATAGGTCAGTGATTGTTCTCATTCATCTTTAGATGGAGTTAAAAAATGAGTCAAATAAAGACCAATATTATCTTAGCTGAGTCTCTAGCAATGATGTCATCACTATTACTGTGTGTGTGTGTGTGTGTGTGTGTGTGTTTTAGTGTTACTTGAGAAACTTTAACAGTGGTATATCTAAGCATTATGTTTTTCTCAGTACTAAAATGCATAAAAGAGCACCATATTGACCTACCAGCTGCTTCTAAATCTCACCAGTAGTAGCTAATTATGAAATTCAAGTGAAATATTTCATTTTCATTTATTCTACTAATTTGTCATAGCTCAAACCTGGAAGTGTTGCCCCAAGCTTGGATGTAGTCCGATATGCATGCAACTCTTACCTTTAAAAATGAATCATAGCCATCTTCCCTGCTACACATGTAAGGACTAGCAGTTGTACATTCCACTCAGGTGCTTAAAGACAAGCTTCTGCTAGCCCACACTAACAGAACAAAATGGAGCAAAGCCTACAACTTTCAGTTAGGGACCCACCAATGCTATTATCCTTTCAGTGTCAAGGTGGAAGAGTTTCTTGTTCATGTGAACCACTCAGCCAACGAATTGCAACCAGTAGAAAGGCAACAATACCCCTAGAAGCCATGTATCACAGTGAGTGCTCCAAAACTGTAGGACCATAGAACTCATATTCATCCATCACTTCACCCCTAATTCATGGCTGCTCATCAAACAAAGAACAGAATTTTTACTTTAAGTTTTCCATCTTCCAGGACTCCATTGAGAGACAGTACCAACCAATCAGATGTCTGTATTCCTAATATGCACAATGTCAGCATAACTCAAACCCATTAGGCAGGAATCCATGACTTACCGTTAGGAAAACCACTTCTGACTTTGTAGCACCAGCACCTACTCTCTTTTTTGCTTACATAATGGAAAGACTTCAATGTTAGCTTTAGGTTCCAACAGATCTTAAAAAACAAAAACTGAATAGAATCCCACTGAATATGACCTCTCAAACATTATATATTTCTTCTCAATATTCTGATGTTTTCTCTTATAAGCATAAAGACTTACACCATAGATATCCCAAGAAACCACATAAGAGAAGTTTCATTACATTCACTATTAATCACTTGCTCTCTCACTCAGGGGTGGTAATCTTCAGATTACACCTTTTCCTCTTGTGCTATTTCAAATAGCCTCTGTCTTTTAGGCCATATAGAGCATCACATAAGGTTTAGTTTACCACTGCATGAAGACCATGGGGTATGAACTGATGCAGGTAGACCATGTTCAGATGTAGTATGTAACCATAGATTTAGTTTTCAGGGGCTCTTCTCCACTTTTCTACCCATCAATTTTCCTGGCTAAACCACTAGCATTTATAAGTAATGGTGTTTAACATAATATACAATTGTATCCAAGGTAGGAAAATAAGTACAGACTTTAGAAAAGATTAGTTTTCTTAAGAGCAGATCATGCTATAAATGCCAAAGCATATGCTATAACATAGAAACTCAAATACTTAAGAATAGCTATTAGGTGAGAAAGCTCTGTCCTGACCCATAGTGTTCTAAAGTTTGATCCAATTTAGAACTATGCCAGTCCATCTGTAGAGCATGAAATCTAAATGATAATCAAAAGCCCAGCAATCTGATGACAATAAAAAAGTTGTAGCAATCACATGAGAAGTAGGAGCATTTATGACTTAGCACCAGGAATATTATGAGTAAACTTTGTGTGAGCAATGATTGCAGTTATGAGCCCTGTTATTTGTTCCCACTTGTCTGCTGGTAATTCTTTCACTTAGCTCAGAGTAGTTCTTTGTAGTATTAGGAACCACTTGTCTGCCTTTAGTTAGAATTTTAAAAGATGCCTATAAAATGCTCAGTCCTGGAAATCAGAGTCTTTTGACCCACTGTAAAGGGAGCAATAAACAGTATTTTCCCAGGGGAATCTCTCAATGTATTGCAGGTCTCCATAAAAATCTTTGTGACAAAATTGTCTTTACTGAAGTCATCATCCACTGGATTAAAAAAAATAGGTTGCCATTAGTTTTTTGAAAATGGATAAAGTTGGGCCTTTTCAATGAATAATTTCAGTAGTTTTTCACAACCACAAGTCCTTAAGCCATTAGTCTTATTTTTAGATGCCATACTTACAGATAGTCATAGAGTTTATAGAGCATAGTTGGAAAGACTATTCAATTGTAGTGGCAGTCATTCAGTTTATTCCCATGACAGAGCTAAACTGAAACCATTCCAGATCAACAAGAATCTCTTCTCTTCTGATTCAAGAAAAAGATTTCTCATTGTTTTCTAGATCATCCATGTTCAGTGTTTAATACTTCAGGAAGATTTTCTTGACAGCTTCCTATGATCTTAAATCCTTGGTCTTTCCTCAGGCATATATCAAAGAGTTAGTTATGAAACTTTTTTTGGTTACCAGGGATTGAACTCAGGGGTACTCAAACACAGAGCCACATCCCTAGCCCTATTTTTATTTAGAGACAGGGTCTCACTGAGTTGCTTAGTGCCTCGCTTTTGCTGAGGCTGATTTTGAACTCATGATCCTCCTGCCTCAGACTCCAGAGCCACTGTGATTACAGGCATGTGCCACCATGCCCAGTAGTTATGAAACTTTTTAATGTCTACCATTACAAAAAGTTACTTTTTGAATAGCTTCGCAAAACCAGAGAACATACTTCTCCATGCTTAATGTCTTGGCTTTTGCTTTCAAACTTTAGGTAATGCAAATAAATCTGTTATATCATCAAATTTAAATTCCTCTTTTTAATTTATTCTCAAAATTCATAATTGAGAGCTTCCTGTTTTTTGACTCTTATATTAGTCTTAATTTGTTTTCAAATGTTCCCCCTAAATACAGAGGTCAGAAAAATAATAATCAATTGTAAAGATCACAATACATAATACTAATTCACACTATCTGAAACTATATTGAAAGCAAACCTACATCTCTTACAAACACAAATACCTGATTATGAGTACACACTACCAAAACACACATGGACTCTGGACACTTTAAGAGATTTGCCTAGGTCAGCACTGTTCAATCAGCATTACCTCATTCAGATCAAGGATTTACGTTTGAGTTCCATTTAAGGAAATAAATTCAAAATACCATCAACCAGAAACTTCTTGCCTTTCTTTAGTAGTCATGTTCTGTCATTATAATTTTAGGGATCAGGTCTCTGTCTCCAAAGACGACTCTTTCTTAGTCTAGGATTGGAACCTTGAACTTATCTTTGGTAGCACACCTCTATAATGCATCATCACTATGATATCTACAGTCAGCTAATTAGACTGCAGAAATGGATTTCTCAAGTGTGAAGAGAAAAGATCATGAAACTTAAGAAGGAGAAAAAAAATCTTAGAGATAATCCAACCCAAACTCTTCATTTTACAGATTAAAAAAATGGAGGTCCAAAGGGGAAAAGCAATTTTGGTAAGGTAGCTGAACTGTACTTATGATACCTGGCCCTATGGTTCTTCTACAGCACCATGATTGTTGGGATCAAAGTCATATGCAAGTAGAGAATTTACAAGTAATCCCATGTGTTTGTTATAATATACTTTCACATCTGTTATCCCACTAGATTCTTATGGTATTGCAGGGAGAGTTTGAGTAGCATGTTTTAGATTATCCTCATTTTTTACAGATGTGGAAACAGGCTCTTAGATATCTTGATTTAGCTAAGATCATTTAGTGTGAAGTAAAACCTGGGACCTAAATTGTTTTTCTCTAAGCTGAGTGCTTGTTCCCTTGTGCCATATTGTTAATCCATTACTGTTCATAAGCCACACAAAGAAAGAATTTTTATAATCATGTCTCTCTTTTATCCCAGGCCAGCCATTCTACATTTCACCCCAAGATTTGGAAAATACTTTGTTATTTCTTTAGCTTACTTGGTTAACCATTTGTTTGAAGATAACAACTGTATTTTATGCATTTAACTGATATGGCCACTTAATATCTACCCTTTACTGCCACAAAACCCGAAACCCTGCCCTGTGTCTTGCCCTGCATCTTAAACTCTCTTGTCCTGAATAAATTTTAAAAGCAGCAAGCTTGGAGAAAATTTGTTATCTCCAGATAATAGAGGCAAGTGTAGAGTATAGCTATGGAAAACAACCAGCAGGTGAGGCTGTGACATAATTTTAACCTAAGCCTCATTACTACATTAAGGTATCTTTGTTTAATAAATGGACGAGAGAATACGGTGTAGTTTTCCCAAATGTTCTTAAAACATCAACAACAATATAGCATTAGGCAATACTTTTTCAGTAACATGTTGTATTGAATACATTGTTTTCAAGGGCATTTAAAAAATATGTTGATTGAATCTGGTTTTTTTTTCTTTCTACTTGAAGAATAACACATTCAGAAAGTGTACACATGATAAATGTTTGGTTCAATGTAATTATCACAAAATGAGCATACTCAGATTCACAAGCTAGGACAATAAATAAAACATTATCTATAACCCAGAAATAGACAATATGAGGATTGTCCCTTATGCTAAAGGTAACCACTATGCTGTCTTATAACATTGTGGTTTAGCTTTGCCTGCTTTTTTTTTTTAACTCTTTAAAAATGAAATTATGCAATGTATACTCTTTTGTGTCTAAGACTCAGCATTGTGCTTCTGAGATTAACTTATGTTCTCATATTTAGTTGTTGTTCATTTTTATTGCTATATGATGTTCTGTTATAAATATACCCCGTATTTATCTATTCTGTTGTCGATAGACTTTTTGGTTCTTCCCAGGAGGCATTATAAATAAGGTTCCTATGAACACTATTTTGTGTGTCTTTTGGTGCACATGTGCATACATATATATTTGATATATACTTAGGATGTTGACAGTATGTGTTGTGTATGCGGAACTTTAGTAGGTACTTCCAGTTTTCCACAGTGATTATACCAATTACATTTCCATTAACACCATATGAAAATTCTAGTAGTTCCACATCTAAGAATGCTTGATATTATCAGTCTTAAAAATTTTAGCCATTGTAATGAGTATGTGATAGAATTTTTTTTTCTAAAAGTAGTAATAGGGATTGAACCTAAGGGTACTTTACCAATTAGCTACATCTCCAACTTCTCCCCTACCCTCTGCTGCCTTTTTTTCAATTTTGAGACAGGGTCTTGCTAAGTTGCCAAGGCTAGCCTCAAATTTATGATCCTCCTGCCTCAGTCTCCCAAGTCACTGGGATTACATGCATTACTGGCATGCAGCACCATGCAGAGCTGATAGAATCTTAGAATAATTTTAATTTGCATTCCCTTAATACTTACAAGGTTGAACATTTTACATATATTTGTTGGCCATTTTGGATAGTCTGTTGTGTGATAATAGGCAAGACTATTGCCTATTTTATTTATTTATTTATTTATTTAGGTACTGGGGATTGAACCGAGGGGTGCTTAACCACTGAGTCATATCCCTAGCCATTTTTTACATTTTTTTTTTTTTTGAGACAGGGTCTCACTGAACTGCTAATGCCTTGCTAAGTTGCTGAGACTTTGAACTCACGGTCCTCCTGCCTTAGCCTCATGAGATGCTGGGATTATAGGCATGTGCCGCTGTGCCCAGCTTGCCAATTTTTTAATTTGATTCATTTCTCTTATTGATCTGTAGGAGTTTTAAAAAACATATTCTGGTAAATTTGTAAATTACATGTGGTGCAAATATTTTCTACTATTGCATAGCTGGCCTTTTAACTCACTGAATGAATTTTAACATTAGCCCAGTGTATAAATTTTTCTTTATGGTTAATACTTTTTGTGTCATATTTTAAAAATCTTTGATAAACCAAGATGGGGTAAATATATTTTCTTCTATTATTTTCTAGTAACTGTATTTACTTTTTTAGCCAGTTATTTTTCACTACTGGGGAATGGAACCCAGGGCTTCATATATGCAAGATGAGTGTTCTACCACTGAGCTACATCCTCATCCCAACTTTATTTTTTTTAACTTTCATATTTAGATATACAGTCCATCTGAAACTGATTTTTTTGTGTAACATGAGCTGGAGATGCTAGGTTCTATCCCCAGCACTGCAGAGAGAGAGAGAGAGAGAGAGAGAGAGAGAGAGAGAGAGAGAGAGAAAGAAGAAGAAGAAGGAGGAGGAGGAGGAGGAGGAGGAGGAGGAGGAGGAGGAAAGGGAAAAGATAATAATAAAAATATGGATGTCTACTTGGCCCAGCGCTACTTTCCTTTCTTGAAATAAACCTAACTTGATTGTGAAGTATGTATCTAAATGATCATTATTTGATTTAATTTGATAGTAATTTCTTTAGAATTATTGTATCCATGTTCATTAGGAATATCAGTCTGTAATTCTTATCAAACATTGGTATCAGATTACTTTGGTTTCATTAAAAGAAGCAGGTAAGCATTGCTTCTTCCAGTCTCTGGAAGAGTTTATTTAAGATTAGCATTTCTGCCAGTGACATGGTCTGGCTCTGGTGTTTTCAATCAGGGAAAGTTTATAATTATGGAGTCCATATCTTATGTGTGTGTGTGTTTGGGTGGGGGATTTTAGGGATTAAACCCAAGGCTTTGCATATACCAGGCAAATGCTCTGTGACTGAGCTACATCCTCAACCTTTGCATTTCTTAAATAGTCTAGGACTATCCCATTTTTCTCTTTCTTCATGTATTGGTGTTAGTTGACTCAAAGCAGATGAAGATGCTCTAGGATTACTATGGTCAAACCTTGATGATAGAAAACAGAGTTTGTGAATTTAAATTTATTTATTTATTTTATTATAAATGGATTTTTATACTATGTCACTTTGGGAAATGGCTTTTTTTTTTCTTTAGTTCTGGTTGGACATAATATCTTTATTTCATTTATTTATTTTTATGTGGTGCTGAGGATCGAACCCAGGGCCTCACACTGCTAGTCAAGTGCTCTACCACTGAGCCACAACCCCAGCCCCATGAATTTAAATTTAAATGCTGATGTAAATAAGCAAGGCTGGCCAACTATAAATTAATAAGAGCTGTCTGTAAGGATTACAGACAGCAGAGCGCATGCATCTTTTAGAGTGATGGTGTGGGCTCCAGCTAATTATCATCATGTAAGAAAGGGAGCCCAATAAGTCCAAATCATTCCATTTATGTAACAAGTCAGAAACTTGGATTACTGTAAAAAACATCTCTGAATATTTAAATGTTGAGTAATTCAAATAAAAAAATTAAAAACCTGTGTGGGCTAAACAAAACATGTGTGCATGCCCAATTTAGCCGAAAGTCTGCTAGTTTGCAACTTGTACTCCAAACTAATAAAAAGCACAATAGCATAGATATAATTCCATTTTCAAATAATAAAATTTGTTTGTATTTGACATTGATTTATTTATTTTAACTTATACTCAAATATTAATTTGTTAGCTTATCTATCTTTTACTTTACCAAATTAAAATCAAAAGTTAGATTTTAAAATCCCAAGTCTGTGAACAGCTCGAATATTTTCATATTTTTACATTAGTTTTTCCCTAAATCTTATTTTAATGATACATATAATGTCTTGGGCACTTTTCAAAAGATTTAACTGTTGGTATGGTTTGGGTGTGACTTGAGTGTTTCCCAAGAGTTGTGATTGAAGACTTATACTTGCCAGTAGAGTGGAGGAAGTCAACCAGGGGAAAGAGGAGATAAGGGAAAGGGGATGTGCTAGGGAACTAAAATGACCAAATTATATTGTTATATTGTTTGCTTCTATGAATATACAACAATAAATTCCATTATTATGTATAATTTTTAAAAAAAAAGACTTAATTTGCAAGACGGTGCTATTGGGAGGTGGTGGACCTTTGGGAAGTGGGGCCTAACAGAGAGGTTCTTGAGTATGGTCTCCAAAGGTAATACTCTTTGGCAGTTTTCACAAGAGGGTTGTTATAAAAGCCTGAATTTGGCTCCAACCAGCTCTCTCTGTTTCCTGGCTCACCATGTGATCCATCTGTATGCACATCACCCTCCACTAGGCACCATAGGGCCTTTGCCATAGAGCCTGTGCTATGCCATTTGGATTTTGAAACTTTCAAAATGTGAGCTAATTAAATCTCTTCTTCATAAGTAGCCTACATCAGGTATTTTGTTATAGGGACAAAAAGCTGACTAATACAAATATCCTTGCTCTAAGCTTTATAATTGTCTAGTTCATAATTTACCTTTCCTAAATCAAACCTAGTAGTCTCATTTCAGGTTACTGTTTTTTCACTTTCTTGCTTTTCATTATTGTATATAATGAAGAAAACTTGGGTTCCTTTTAATTTTTGCAGAAATTTAGATTGGTTTTGATTAAGCTCCTGTAGATAAGATGCTTAGGATAGAAGCATCATGAATGAAAAATTCTTTACATAAGCACATTTATTATTGTATTCTTTTCATTCATTTAATAAGTATTTATAGCCATTGTACTATGCAGGTGGGGACTGCAAAGATGCACAAAGACTACTGTCTTTGTAGTTTATATACTCTTTTAGTCTATAATCTTGTAATATAATCAGATATACATGAGTATAAAATAGTATACTTAAAATATGAGAACTTTGAACAATCAAACCATTTTCAAATTATGTTGATATGGCATATAGCACTTCATGTATTTGGGAAGTCAATGTGTAGTTAAGGTAATTTTTGAGCTACTTTCAGGATTAGGTATTATCTCATTGTCACCATCACCAAAGACATTACATACTTATCTGCACCCCTAGGAAAAACTCGAGAAATTAGGATAAAAGAAAAAGCTGGACATGGTGGCACACATGTAATCCCAGCTACTAGGGAAGCTGAGGCAGGAGGATCACAAGTTCAAGGCCAGCCTTGGAAATTTAGTGAGTTCCTGTCTCAAAAAAAGCTAGGGAAGAAACTCAGTGGTAGAGTACCACTGCATTCAATTCCCAGTACCACAAATATGAAAACAAAAATAAATTAAAATTATAATACCTAAGTGAGTATATTTAATATTAAGTATGGTTCAGAAATATTTTTATAGACTTCACTAAACTAAAAAATAAAATCAATAAATTAGCAGTAATCTGATTTTCTAACATATAAAGTGTACACTGGGCTGGAGATGTAGCTCAGTGGTAGAGCACTTGCTTGCCATGTTTGATACCCTGAGTTTAATCCCCAGCACTGCAAAATGAAGTAAAATAAACTAAAATAAATTTACACTGATATAAAGTTACACACATTATCTCATTTAGCATTCCCCACCTTTTTGGGGTACTAGTGTTTGAATCCAAGGGTACTTTACCACTAAATGACATCCCCAGCCCTTTCTATTTTTTCTGTTTTGAGACAGGGTCTCACTAAATTGTTGAGGGTCTTGCTAAGTTGCTGAAGCTGGCATCAACCTTGCAATCCTCCTGCCTCAGCTTCCCAAGTTGTTGGTATTTACAGGTATGCACCACCATACCTCATTTATCTCATTTAATCTTAAACAAATAATGTGAATTATGCAGGATAGTTTCCCAATTAAGTCAACAATATTCATTATTAAACAGATTATATCTGGTCTTTAAAATTTCACATACTTTGCTGTTCATCTTCTTTAACATGTTAAGGAAATAACAAAACAATTTTAGTGGTTTTATTTAAATTTGATACAGAACCAACAAAATGTAGACTTTGTTCTCCATTTAGAACTATCAAAACAACCAGATAAACAAAACCATATCTGCATTGTTGATTATGATAAAGATTTAATTATAATTGCATAGCAGAATGTCAAATTTTCATGACTTTACATTTCTTTAAGAAAAGCAACAAAGTTGGCAGAGTTTTAGTAGTAGTTATACATTCAAATATCTTAAAAATATTATTTTGTAATGTCTATTATGTGTTTTTTTAATTTAAAATCTTAGATGAATTGAACAAATACAAGTAACAGATTGATTACCCTGGTAGGACTCGTTCCTTCAAAGTAGGCAGGTGTCAGTTTATTGTAACATTTGGAATAGGATTCAACTTCTAAAATTACCTGTTATTTCTGATAAAATGAGCAAAGCACACATAACATCTCTTGCTTTGTCTTAATGTCTCTGTGGCAGAGAACTGACCATATTATTCAGTTCCTTTGTCCTTTTCAGACAAAAGCCACCTTTGTATGGCCCTATAAGTCTTCAATTCAAGGGTATAGCTGTTATCTTAATGGGATTGTACTTGGTTATCTGATAAATTGTTGACAACTTACCCACATTACTTCCTTTAACTGACATAAAATTCACTGCCTGGAGCAGTGAATTGACCAGCTTTATCTTGCAGGTAGTGATGAGAAGGACTTTCTTATTCCTGAATGTGCCTAGATTTCAAGCCTTTTTTGAGAAAGATTGATGATACCAATTGGCCTACCTGCCCTAAGTAGATGATATCCACAGACTTAACTAGCCAAGTGCTCTCTAAGGTAGATGGAATTTTCTATTTAGAAAGGAACAAAGCATTCATGTGTTCTTGTGACATTCTATTCTCTGATATATGCCCAGGTTCAAACCACTACATGACTTTTCTTTGTATTGGGGGTTGAACTCAGGGCCTCATGCCTACTAGGCAAGCACTCTACCACAGGGGGACACAACATCTTTGTTTTGTATGTGGTGCTGAGGATCGAACCCAGGGCCACGCGCATGGCAGGCGAGCGTGCTACCGCTTGAGCCACATCCCCAACCCGTGCCATTGCCTCTTAACCCTCATTCCTTTCCTTTTTTTTTTTTCTTTTCTTCTGCTTCCACCATTCTCCCCAATTGCTCTGAAGAAATAAGTTTCTCTCTGTTCATCCAGGGTGGAATTGGCATGCTCTATCAACTGGTCTGGGAGAATGCTAACTGGTCCTTTTTAAACACTAGAATTCTGACACTAGTTATTTTGAAGTCGGCCTGGTTCAGATATTTCTCTATCAACAGAAATACTTAATTTGTATCTTTGATTGAAGTATTTGAAGGCATCTAATTGGAAATTTTAAGATGTCAGAAAAGATTCATTAAGAAAGACTGAATTCATATGAATGAGAAATATTTACCATTTTCTATAAAGTTAATTGAATCCTAATTCTATATGAAAACATATGACTTAAAATATAAATAAATACATACTTACATACATACATACATACATAAATGCCTATAACTAGCATAATGAGGGCTTCTCAGCTTTCAATTCCCCCTTAATGGGAACTGGACAAATCAGAAAAGGGGTTTTTATCCCTTTCATCCTGTACATGAAACTTTTCCCTTAATATCCAGTTTTTATTTTATTTCATTTCATTATGTTTCTATTCCAATCTTAAGGTGTACTTAAAATTTGAGAAGGAATGTTCCTCAAATTTGCTTTCTTCTATCAAAGGTTTTAATATTCATTGACAAGAATTCTTAGTCTCTTTGTCTATAGTTGCTCCAAAGGCAGGTTTGAAATAGGGAACCCTCATCAACTTGCTAAGGCATGCTACTTCCAGTATGCTATACAAAGTGCCAATTACTTGTCACCTAGAATGTTCTCTCTCTCTCTCTCTCTCTCTCTCTCTCTCTCTCTCTCTCTCTCTCTCTCTCTCACACACACACACACACACACACACACACACTTTCTCTTTCTCTCTTTTCCCTTTTCTGCATTCTACCTTTCATTGTGATAGTAGAATGATTCTGTTCTCATTTCTCTTTTGGCAGACAGAGAGATTTTCACATCAAGGTCTAATGAAAGATACCTACTCCATTATGCAGGTGTAATAAACTGTTCTTATGTTGAACCTCTTCTCTTTGTGTGCTGTCTCTGTGGGCTGCACTTATACATAGTAGGTGTACTATAAATACTAGTTGCTTTAATACCCAGGCTTATAAAAAAATACTCAGACATCTATATAAAATGTCATATTCAAATAAAAGCATTCCAGTACAAAATGAAGAAAGAAAGATAGGTTCTGAATCAACACAGAGGAACATTGCTTCTCAAATTTTAAAGTGCATATGAATTGTGTGGAAATCTTGTTAAAAATCCAGATTCTGATTTAGTAGATTTATAGTGAGGCCATCATTCTGCATATCTAAAAATCTCTCACATATTGTTGATACTGCTGGTCTTTGGACCACACTTTGAACAGCAAGCCTGGAGATTATTTTTTATTCACTCATTCACTTTTTTCTTGATGAGTCTTTATTTGTTTATTTGAGTGCTGGGTATAGAACCTAGGGCCTTGTGCCTGCTAAGCACATACCTTACCACTAAGCTACACTCCCAACCCATAATAACATTTAAAAGAGATTGCTGGCTTTAAAACAATTTAGAATAATAAATAAAGTTTGTAATATGCCTTATTTTTTGCAAGTTATCTTGTATCAAAATTTATTGGCTGTGGGTATATATGTGACTGCATGACCAATGTAATTCTGCAACCTATACACTCAGCAAAATGAGAAATTATATCCCATCTGATTCAAATGTATGATGTCAAGATCATTGTACTGTCATGTGTAACTAATTAAAACAAATTTTAAAAAAAAGGAAAAAATATTGGATAAACTTTCCTGATACCAGACCTATTGTCTTTGCCAAAAGGGTCCAATGAAATGATGTTACATAAGCAGAAATACAAGAATGAGAATAGTGACTTTTAATAATGTGGGGTATTTTAGAATTTATATTTCTACTTGCTTTTGAGAGAATTTGTTGTTGCTTAAATATAAGAATACAAGATGAGCCAGTGACAGGAAAACCCAAGTGCATCTGACATCTTAGCTTATTAGGTCTAGAAGACAACCTCTATTCCTTGGTAGCAAGCTACTGGGAATATTGATGTTCAAAGCAGTATTTTCCCTAAGGCAAAAACAGCATCAAAATATAAAAAGCTTTTTACTTCTGGCATGAGTGATAAAGATGCAGAACTGAGAAGCTGATAAAAAAAACTTTAGCTTATGTTGCTAAAGACTAATTTTATATAAGTGTTCTTGTCCAGCTGTTCTTGGTAGGTCCAGCTGCTAGTTGAACAGGACAGGTGGTAATCCCTGTTCAGCGTCTCATTATCACCCAGAGGCTTTGATCTGGCTAATACATAATCAATCAGGTTCTGAATTTTAATGTCCTTCCTATTTTCATTTCACTTGTTTTACCTAAATTTATTTTCCAAAGTTCCAATATGATTTTGTTTTTAATAAGATTATTTTTGATCATTTATTTATTTTGACATAACTAGGCTCATGGTATGCCAGCTGGAGTTTATTACACCCCTGAATCATAAACTTTTTCCCTTTCCTCTTTATCTCCTTACAAGATCCAAATTGACAAACTAAGGATAAAGTTTTAATTTGGGAAGTACAAAAGACTAAAACCATTTTAAAGAACATTAATGAAAATTAATACCTAAAGACTCATTTTAAAACAGTGAGTTCCATAGTGTGTAAATCTCTTCTATTGAAATGTCTTCAATGTTGTGATGTGCATAAGCTAAGGACTAAGAAACATTAAAAAAAAAAAGGTAGTGACAATGTTAAAAGTTAATTCCTTTGCACTAATCATGTATTCTATAGTGCATATATTGGTGATCATTTGTTAGAAAGGTAGCAATTGAGATCTTTTTCAATATCTTCTCCATTTGTTAACTTATTTTTTTGTTTTTTTATAATTGCATATGTTTTATGTAACATCTATTCCCTGTTTTAATTAAATGGAGATATGCTTCTAAGGCTATAAGAACCACTGTGATTATGTTTTTTTACTTACAAGCATCTATGTGGTTAAGGACTTTCTTCTTTTTGTACAAATAGGAAACATTGTGAGTTACCATAACTGCCTTTAATGCTATAGAAAAGGTCTTCAAAGTGGGAGAGATTTGGTGGTGTGAAAGAAGTGGGGGTTAGTAAAAGACCAAGTCCTCTAAGTAGACCAAGGCAAAAAAGACTAAATCTAGAGGAAATTTTTATAATATCCTTCTCTGGGAGCATTATATTTGTTTGGGGAGGCTCTATTCAAAATAAAAGTTATTGACAGTGGTTTAATTCATGTTAGCTTTACCCACTGCCCTGCTATCTCAGAATAGCACCTCCATGGACAATGGAATGGTCCTATCGGCCTAAATATGGTAAGCTTTAAAAGCAGATGGCTTGGGGCCATTCTGTTTATTATATCATTGCTTTCAATAGCATAACTGTTCTTCTCCAATGGCCCTCTTTGTTTTTTGCTTCATTACTGGCACATTTCTTTAATATGTAATCTATAACATTATCATGAAAATGGCTCTCAGATACTATTACTTTCTCCATCTGTGACCCAATACTGTTTATCATCATCTAATGATCATTCTTATTGCAGATGGCCCTCTTTAGATATTTCAGAATAGCATTTTAAAGACACTGAGGGTGCTTCCTACAAAGATTGACAGACTGAATGGTCTAATATCTAAAATCTCCATCTACACAATGTGTGATAAATGACTGGAGATACAAGGTACCAGTAAGTTCCAAAGCAAGGTATAAAGGGGAAAAGAGGAGAATGATAAAAAGAAAACTATGTGTGTGAGTGTGTGTTTGTGTGTATGTGTATGTAGTACATGTATGTGTGTATGAGGCATTCACTTTGTTTAAAGAAACATTATCTTTAATGGTTGTTGGAGTAGGAAGAACAGAACTTAATATAAGAAACAGTTTTTTTAATTAGTTAACTTATTTATTTGTTATAATCAGTAAAAAGCTCTTTAATTCATTGTATACAAATGGAGCAGAATTTTTTACTTCTCTGGTTGTGCATGAAGTAGAGTCACAGCATTCTTGCAATCATACCTGTACCTAGGGTAATGATGTCTACCTCATTCCACGATATTTCCTACCCCTTTGCCCCTCCCTCTCCCCTTTGCCCTATCAAAAGTTCCCCATTTTTCCCATGCCCCACCCCTCATTATGAATTAGCATCCACTTATCAGAAAACACATCGGGCCCTTAGTTTTTTGAGATTGGCTTACTTCACTTAGCATGATATTCTCCAACTCCATCCACTTACCTGCAAATGCCATGATTTTATTCTCTTTTAATGTTAAGTAATATTCCATTGTATATATGTACCACAGTTTCTTTATCCATTCATCTATTGAAGGGCATCTAGGTTGGTTCCACAGTTTAGCTATTATGAATTGTGCTGCTATGAACATTGATGTGGCTTCATCCCTGTAGTATGCTATTTTTAAATCCTTTGGGTATAAACCCAAGGAGTGGGATAGCTGGGTCAAATGGTGGTTCCATTCCAAGTTTTCTTAAGAATATCCATACTAGAAGCAGTTCTTTATTGTAATTCTTTAAAAAGTTTACACTTCCTTTCTGATCCTTTACCATGGTGGTGATAGAAATGGAGTGATATAAACTGACAATTGAGTCCCCTATTGCTTAACATATACTAAATCCCTACACTGAGCTTGCAGGCTCCTGAGTTCACACAATCTCTCTAGTTGATTTCTTTTCTCTTTAAGATCCTGTCACCACGAATTCTTTGCCTCATCCACTTTGTTCCTCCTCTCTATCCATCCCTTATTTTCAGACCCTTGTTGGAAACTATAAGTCAAATATTTGGGTTGAAACAAAAGTATTGCTAGTAATGCTTCCTTAGATAAACTGTCTCCCCCATATATGTTTCAAGCATGCTCATCTCATGATTAGCCATTGTGGTGGGGAGGATTGTATTAATGACACTATTATTAACAATACTACTATTCTTGTTTGATGTGTGTGTGTGTGTGTGCACGCACATGCATTCACACACTTGGGATTGAACCCAAGGATGCTTCAACACTGAGTTACATCTTCATCCCTTTTTATTTTTTTATTTTGATCCAAGGTCTCCCTAAATTGCCCAGGCTGGCCTTGAACTTGCATACTCCTGACTTAGCCTCCCAAGTTGCTAGGATTATAGGCGTCAACTACCCTGCTTGGCATAACACTACCATTCTTAGATGAGACCAAAACAATGTTTTCTTTATCTGCTAAGTCTTTTTATTTTCTTTATTCTCTTTGTATATAAGCTCTTCTCAAAACTTAGCCCATATGTTTTACAATTCTCAATATTTGTGCATAATGCTCATATAGAGAATAAATCATGTCCAAAATGAAATATAGACTAGGGAAGGTAGTTATGAAGACCAAATTAAGCATCAGTATCTGTGGCAATATAAAACTTTTGTAAATAATATTTTGATAAGTTGGCAGCACTTGATTCAGAGAGTTAACCTTAGAAAAGAGATAAGTCTTCCTGAATATATAATAAATATAAAATACATAAATTAAAGTTTATATAATTTTTTATAAATAAAAACATATAATAAGTAATATTTTGGTAGTACTCGGAATTGAACCCAACAGTACTTTACCACTGAGACATATCCACAGCCCACCCCCAATCTTTTTTTAACTTTTTTGGAGATAAGTTCTTGCTAAGTTTCCAAGGCTGGCCTCAAACTTGAAATCATCATGCCTTAGCCTCCAGATTTTCTGAAATTACAAGCATGCACCCACCATGCCCAGCCTGAAATTTTTAAAAACTCATAATCTAATTCAATGGAGTTATTAGGATTGGCAATATATTGGGTTTTCCTAATGTCTGGATTCATAGCCTAGATTTAAATGTGTGAGGTTGAACCAAGCATGGTTCAACATACTGGCACAGGCACTGACTCTTAACAAGACTCATATAGCACAAGAAAGAAAACCAAAAATCAATAAGTGGGACAGCACTTAAAAGTGCTTTAAAAGAAAGAAACTTTAAAAGTCTCTGCAAAGGAAAGGAAACAATTCAGAGCATGAAGAGAAAGCCTACAGAATGAGAGAAAATCTTTGCTGGCTACTCTGCTGACAGAGGATTAATTTCCAGCATAAATAAAGAATTCAAAAAGCTTAACAACAACAACAACAACTAAATAGCCCAATCAATAAATGGGCAAATGAACGAAACAGACACTTCTCAAAAGAAGGAAAAATGGCCAACTAATATATGAAAAAAATGTTCAACATCTCTGGCAATCAGAAAAATGAAAATCAAAACTACACTAAGATTTAGTCAGAATGGCAATTATCAAGAACACAATAATAAATGATGGTGAGGGTATGGGGAAAGAGCTACATTCATACACTGTTGATGGGACTGCAGACTAGTACAACCACTCTGGAAAGCAGTATGGAGATTCTTCAAAAAACTAGGAATGGTAATCCCAGTAGCTTGGGAGGCTGAGGCAGGAGGATCACAAGTTCAAAGACAGTCTCAGCAAAAAACGAGGTGCTAAGCAATTCAATGAGACCCTGTTTCCAAATGAAATACAAAATAGAGCTGGGGATGTGGCTTAGTGGTTGAGTGCCCCTGAGTCAATTCCCAGTACCCCTCCCCCAAAAAAACTAGGAATGTAACTACCATATGCCCCAGCACTCCTTGATCTTTATCCAAAACTAATCCCAATGACTTGGGCAGCCTAGGCAGAGGATTGCAAGTTTGAGGAAAGCCTCAGCAATTTAGCAAGGCCCTAAGCAACTTGGCAAGACCCTGTCTCAAAACAAAAAATAAAAAGGGTTGGAGATGTAGCTCAGTGGTTAAGCAACCCTGGGTTCAATCCCCAGTATCAAAAAGAAAAAGAACTAAAATTAGCATACTATAGGGATGCAACCACAATAATGTTTATAGCAGCATAATTCGCAATAACCAAGACATGGAACCAGCCCAGATGCCCAACAATAGATGAATAGATTAATAAAATATTATATATATATATACACACACGCAATGGAGTTTTACTAGTCATAAAGAAAAATTAAATTGTAGCATTTACAAGAAAATGGATGGAACTAGAGAATATTAAGTAAAATAAACCAGACTCAGAAAGTCAAGGGTCCAACGTTTTTCTTTCATATGCAGAAGCTAGAGCAAAATAAGGGGAAGTAGGGATCAGGTATCAAAAGGATATAGGGAAAAGGAGTAAAAGAAGGAGATGGGAAGAAAGGAAAGAGGGACAAAAAAGGATGGAAATATGGAATGAATTTAACAAAATCATACTCTGTACATATAGAAATATACCACAGTGAATTCCTTTATGTATATGTAAAAAGCACCTTTATGTATATGTAGAAAGTGCCAATTTTAAAACTAAATAAACAAACAAGCAAAAGGAAGATCAATAAAGCAGAGAAAAAAAGAATAGGGGGAGGGAAAATGGGAGGGATAGGGGGACACTGGGAACTGAAATAGAGTAAATCAAATTCCATGCAATGATTTGGTCAAAATAAACCCAACTGCTATGTATAACTATATTGCTTTATTTAAAAAAAGAGTAAAAGAAAACAACAATAAAAAGTAAAATAAAAGGATATAGCTCAGTGGTAAAGCACCCCTGGGTTCATTCCCCAGTATTAGAAGAAAGAAGGGGAAGGGTTAAAGATATTATATGTATCTGCCTTCATTTTCAGAGTAATGAATTTATTATTAAACTTGGAAATATTCTAGAATTGGAAATAAGACTCCACTTGATTCAAAGAATATCTTTTTTCAGATAAGCCTTTTAAAATAATGGTTGAAATCCATTCAGTCCATGCCTTCACTCTTAATCCTCACGCATGATCTCTCTTGCTTTTCCCTACCTCTCCTCTAAATGTCCTTTACAAAGATAAGAAGTTTTCTTCCCAACACAAAATTCCCTTGATTATATATTGGAAAGAATTGGCACTTTGAAGCAAGGTGTAGGAAAAGTTAATATAAATAGAGCTTCTGTGAAAACTGGATTTACTGATGATAAATAAAAATCCAAATAATATTGGATTTACTGATGATAAATGGTGGAATTTTTTACCATTTACATTTGCTCTTCCTTGAAACTCATAAATGACTTTATTAGTCTTAGGTAATACATTTCATTTTCCTATGGATAAAGATGCATCTTCATTAAAGTGTTCATTTATAGCATTCAGAATCTTAAAATAAAACCAGTATCAACAAAGAGAAGAAAAGTAGAGGCAAGAAGTAATGATTAACTACTTTCCTCCAAATGAATGGTCTACTGCCAAGTTCAATAATCAGATTTCATCTATTAAGAGCACTTTGAGCAAAGTCTGTGTTTTTGCATACATGCCATTACATTTGATTACAATTAAGTATAAATGTATACCAATTATTTAGCTCTAGTTAAAATCTGCCAAAATATAGTAGGTTTGTGGATGAAGCAAATTGGAGATTTGCATATATTTAGTGTGGTATTTCAGAAAACACTATATTATTTATGCTCTGTGACTTAAAGGCACTAGGTATATTATCTTGTTTGCTTACCAACCTAAAAACCAAAAAGCAATGAAACACATCTAACCTTCCTAACCCGATTTACTGCCATCACCATGACAAGTCAGAAATACAGAGGGACTTTTAGGTCATTTATGAAGGTCATAAATACATTTGATAGCCACATATATATGGAGTAATTTAATACAGTTGGAAACATTCAAAATACTTGTTTTTTTTTCTAGGAAAATAACCTGGCTTTTAAAATGACATAAACCCAACCAAAATTTTATGCAAATTTAATAGGAACAGGATTTTTTCTAAACTCTCTGAGGAAAAATCTTAATTCATATTATTTTTGTTGTAAAGTAAATGAAATTAATTCAGAGCCAGGTGTGGTGGTGCATGCCCATAACCCCAACTACTCTGGAGGCTGAAGCAGGAGGATCACAAGTTTGAAGCCAGCCTCAGCAATTTAGTGAGACCCTGTCTCAAAATAAAAAATAATAAGGACTAGGGATGTAGTTCAGTAGTAAGGTGTACCTGGGTTCAATCTCCAGTACTGAAAAAATATTTTTTTAGAGGCCAGGTTTCATGTGTTAGAAGTATTTACATGTGATTCTAATGTCCAGACTCTATTTGGAGACAC
The DNA here is from genome assembly GCF_045843805.1 of Urocitellus parryii. Taxonomy (NCBI): domain Eukaryota; kingdom Metazoa; phylum Chordata; class Mammalia; order Rodentia; family Sciuridae; genus Urocitellus; species Urocitellus parryii. The sequence continues at coordinate 106,869,613 of NC_135547.1, forward strand.
AGTCTCTCATTGTACTTAACAGAAGTATATTCTTCTTACCGAGTAGCAATTAAAGCCTACTTCTTCTCCCATGAAAAGAATCACTGGTGATGGGCTTAGAGAAACGTGGGTAGGGGGCTGGTGACGTCATGTATGGAAATAAGAAAATGCTATTTTTAAAATTTTTTAAATTTATTCATTGCTTTGGTACTAGGGATTAAACCTGAGGGCACTTAAGCACTGAGCCACATCCCCAGCTCTTTTTTCTTTTTATTTTAAGACAAGGTCTCCCTAAATTGCAAAGGGCCTCTCTAAATTGCTGAGGCTGTCCTTGAACTTGCAATCCTCCTGCCTTAGCCTCCCAAATCCCTGGGATTACAAGTGTGTGCCACCTCACCTAAGTAAGAAAACACTATTTTGACATTTAAAAATAAGGAGATAAGTTTTAAAAATGAAAAAACAATAAGCTAGGTGAGCACAATAGTGTATGCCCTATAATCCCAGTGGCTTAAGATGAAGGCAGGAGGACCCCAAGTTCAAGGCCAGCTTCAGAAGTTTAGTGAGGCCCTAAGCAATTTAGTGAGGTCCTGTCTCAAATATATATATATATATATATATATATATATATATATATATATATATATGAATGAACAGTCTGGGGATGTAGCTCAGTGGTAAAGCAACCCTAGGTTCAATCAGTACCAAAACAAACAAAAAACAATCCAATAAGCTTCGTGTTGATGAGCAATGAAATATCAGAAAACAAACATTGAACAGATTTAAATAAGTGCTTAAAATAGCATGCTCCTGGGAAGCTGTGTGACACTCCGTAAATTTGTCATGCCACATTCACCTCATTTCTTTTTTTGTATAGCTATTTGATAGCTAGATGAGAAGACTTAGACAGTGAATCCTATAATTTTGCAGCACATTTTTCAAATTCTCTTTTGACAATCTTGGGTACGAGATGAGGAACAGTGGGCTGGGTAATAGGTTGAATTTGCAGCTGATTAAACAAAGACAGCTAAACAATGTGGACTGATCGATTTGGATTAACATGTAGCAGAGTCAGGCATAGTGGTGCATGCCTCTAATCTCAGGAACTTGGGAGGCCAAGTCAGGAGGATCACCAAGTTCAAAGCAAGCCTCAGCAATTTAGCGAAGCCCTAAGCAGTTTAAGGAGACCCTGTCTCAAAATTTAAAAAAAAAATAAAAATAAAAAGGGCTGGGATGTGGCTCAGTAGTTAAGCACCCCTGGGTTCAATCCCTGGTACCAAAAACAAAAACAAAAACATGCAATAAAGTCTCTGTTCTTGGCCCTGTACTTAAAATATTCATGCCTTTGTACATGGTTGTTTTCTTCAGTTCATCTCAGACTCACCTCAGCCCTCTGTCTGACAACCTCACTTGGGCAATTTTGTGCATGTATCAATACTTCTGTGAGGGTTCACCAGCAATTATCTAACCAAATTGTGATTCTTCATACGTGTTTACTGCTATAGTCTAAAAATGCCAAGCAGATGCCTTAGTGTCCATTTCAGGCTCTTTGCTGCCTAACATAGCAAAAATTTACAGTATATTCTACATTTTTGATGGAATGAGTATAGACTATCAGCTAAATCTATCAGTACACTTGAAATTGACAAAAGTTGTTAATACTTCAGATGACATCCAGATTCTAATAGACTCGAGTCTGTTAGAAAGAGGAGTTCTCAGGGAATGAGGGTGTAACTTAGTAGAGCATGTGCTTAGCATGTGTAAGGCCTTGGGCTTGATCCCCCCCAGCACCAGAGGATAAAGGAGAAAGATGAGTTTTTATTATAAGATGAAATTTGAAAGCATATTTAAATAAGACATTAGTCTCACATTTAGCCTCAAGTAATCAATCATAAAAACAAAGGAAGGAAGAGACCTCTATTAATATCAGATTATATTTTAAAAACCTTGGATTTCTAGAAATCCAAAAATTCAGTATGAACAAAAAGTATGATGTAACATATACAAAACTAAATGCTATAGCATTAATAGTGCCAAAGCAGGGGATATAAGTACCCCCACTGACTCAGTTCTGAATATTATAGTTGTTTATTATTACTGTTATTGATACTAGGATAGAAAGCAGGGGTGTTTTACTATTGAACTATATTCCCAAACCTTTTTTTTTATTTTGAGATAGGGTCTTATTAAGTTGCCCAGGCTGGACTTGAACTTGCAGATCCTCCTGCTATAGCTTCCTGAGTCACTGGGATTACAGGAGCACACCAACACCACGGGTCTGAATATCACATTTTAAATGAATCTTCTTTCTCAAAGCACACTAAAATAGACAAGTGTCTGTAGGCCATATTATATGGGAAAAATAGAAAGAAACATAAGTATTTAGATTCAGCATTGTAATTAGGAAAGTATAATAGAGGAACCCAAATATTATTAAGTTACAAGAGTTTTTAAGTTATGCTTTGATTGGGTTTTTGTTGTTGTTTTTGGTGTTGTTGGTTAGTTCCTTGTTTTAGTTATTTTTATTTTCTTGTTTTACATGGAAAATGGATTCAGCCTACTACGTGGAAATCAGAGGAAAGCAAACTTTTGGGTTTTGTTGTTGTTGTTTGTGGTCTGGGGATTGAACCCAGGGCCTTAATACATGCAAGTCAAGCACTGTACCAACTGAGCTATATCCCCATCCCAGGAAAGCGAATGTTAAAGAAAATTTTGTAATTGGGCCTTCTGAAAAGTAGAATTGATTGCCTTGAAAAGCAAGAGGCTCCCTGTACAGTAGATCGTCAAGGCTAAAATGACTGTCTCACCCCTACAGGCAATTTCTGTTTTAGATGAGAGGATGTAATTCATTAACCTTTAAGGTCATTTCTGAATCTTATGTTTTGCTATTAATCAGAAAGGAACTGACAGCATGACCTGAATCTGTCCAATATTTATATAAATATCCTGTAATGCACCTCATTTTCTGTCCAAATTGTATAGATTTTTTTAAATGTTAAGTTTGATTTTAGGGCAAATGCTTTAAAAGTGTTTAATGTCAACTTTATTAAAGAATAATTTACATACAATAAACTGCATCCATGTGTATAATTCGCTGATTATTATTATTATTATTACTATTATTATTATTATTTGGGGGGGGCTGGGGATTAAACCTAGGGCCTTATGCATGCAAGGCAAGCACTCTACCAACTGAGCTATTTCCCCAGCCCTACTTACTGATTTTTGACACATGTATACTTGGGAAACCACTACTATAATCTAAAGCATTAAATAAATAAATTAATAAAATAATTCTTAAAAAGCATAGCACATTCTCAGACCCCCCCCATGCCTCTTTGTGCCCCTTTGCAGGCCATTTTACCCTTCATCCTGGATCCCAGACAACATTGCCATTGATCTGTTTTCTGTCATTATATGTTATTTTTTACTTTTTAGAATTTTCTATAAATGGAATTATACAAATTTTTTGTGTGCATCTGGTCTCTTACTCTCAGAATAATATTTTTCAAATAGCAATAGTTTGAGGATCAATATTTTGTTTCTTTTTAATTGTAGGGTACTCTCTGTTCCTTGGACATACTACATTTCATGTATGCGTTCCTCTGTTGGTGGACATTTGGGCTTTTCCAGTTTGAGGATATTATTAATAGAGCTGCTAAAAATTGTATTCTTGTTCTTCTATCTAACCTTTAAAAAATCTTGCTTTGGGCTGGGGTTGAGGCTCAGTGGTAGAGTACTTGCCTCGCACGGTGAGGTACTGGGTTTGATCCTCAGCACCACATAAGAATAAATAAATAAAGATATTGTGCCCATCTACAACTAAAAATATATTTTTTTAAATCTTGCAGGCTGGGGCTGTAACTCAGTGGTAGAGCACTTGCCTAGCATGTGTGAGGCACTGGGTTCAATCCTCAGCACCACATAAAAATAAATGAATAAAATAAAGGCATTCTGACCATCTACAATTACAAAAACTAAAATTTTAAAAATCTTTCGTAGTAAAGTATGGTGGCACACACCTATAATCCAATGACTCTGGAGGCTGAGGCAGGGGAATGGCAAGTTTAAGGCCAGCCTGGGCAAATCATTGAGAACCTGTCTCAAAATAAATAATACAAAGGGCCAGGGATTTAGCTCAGTGGTAGAGTGCCCCCTGGGTTCATTCTCCAGTACTGAAAAAATATTCTTGATTTTGAGAACCACACTACAAAAATAACTTCCCAGGTTATATGTGAATTTGTTCATTTCATTCAAGTGTTATCTAAATTAACAAGCAGTTAGAAGATGAATACCAAGTATCAACTAACTAGATTTCAACTGAGTTCTATATGCAAGTTCTAGTTTCTCATACTTTTTCTTGGGAATAAATGTGTATCAGACTCCTAAGCCACTGCAATTATAGGCCCTGCTCAACAAACATTTTCTATAAAAGTCCAGAGCATAAATGTTTTAGGCTTTTGGGGCCTCATATGGTCTCTGCTGTATATGCTTTTTCAGATGTATGTTTGTTTATTTATTTGTTTGTTTATTTATGTGGTGCTGGAGATTGAACCCAGTGCCTCACATGTGCTAGGCAAGTGCTCTACCACTGAGCTACAACCTCAGCCCTCAGATTTTTTTGAACAGATCTTTGCAAATGTAAAAATCAAGCTAGGAGTGATCACACATACCTGTAATCATAGTGACCTGGGAGTCTGAGGCTGGAGAATCATAAGTTCAAGGCCAGCCTGGGCAATTTCATGAGACCCTATCACAAAAAATACTTTTATACTGGAATACAACTAAGTGGTAAAGTGCCCTGGGTTCAATCCCTGCTACTACAAAACATATGTGCACATAAAATTAAGAAAACAAAAATACAGAAATCATACTTAACTGGCAGTTTGTACAAAAACAGGCCATGGACCAGACTTTGCCCATAAGCCAATTTGTAGACTATGAACATTATAGCCATTACTTAGCACAGTGTCTGATGGGAGGATTGGGTAGTTTCTCTGGCTTGGACCAGTTGTACTATTCTTTGCTTTTGCTTATGCTTGCTCATGCATCTGTGGTCAGCTTGCAACTGGATGAACTTTTGTGGCCTGACTGGCATGTATGATGGTTGACAAGCAAGCTATCATCTAGGTACAGATACAACTACGTCTGTGTGGCTCATCATTCAATGTGCTAATACAGGCCTTGTCATATGGGGACTTAGGTTTCTGCTTGTGTCATGTTTGGTGTTGTCCATTGACTGAATCAAGTCATCTCATAGGTCATCCCAGATACAAGGCGTAGGGAAAGACTACTGCTTGATAGAAGGAGATAACAGTTACACGAAGGAGCTAGCTGTCAGGAAAGGGGTAGAATTTTGGCCATTCCATAATATATCACAAAGCATTGGAGAAAAGAATCTGAATTGAGGTATAATGGGATATGCTGTTAAAATTCTTTCCTCATGAGTAATCATGCTGGGCTAATCAGTTGGTTTGTAATTTCAAGGCCAGTGGTAGAAATAGTGTATCCATATGTTGATGATTTTATTTTATTTATTTATTTATTAAAATTTTTGGTACTGGGGATTGACCTCAGGGACAGTCGACCACTGAGCCACATCCCCAGCCCTATTTTGTATTTTATTTAGAGACAGGGTCTCACTGAGCTGCTTAGTGCCTTGCTGTTGCTGAGGCTGGCTTTGACTAGTGATTCTCTTGCCTCAGCCTCCTGAGCCTCTGTGGTTACAGGCGTGTGCCACCACACCTGGTTAGTCTGATGATTTTAAAATGTAAGAAATACTGATTCTAAAATGTAATTAATTAACTGCTTATTACTGCAGGGAGTTTGACAGATGTTTGATTAAATATTGAAGAAAAAGATCATGACTTCCTTTTTGGTTGCTCTCATAGGTGGACACTCTTTTGAGAAGAGTTTTATCCCTAAAGCTGTTATTTTTACTCTTAATGTACTTAATATCTAAAACTATCTAAAATGGTCCTACAATTATATGAGAATACATTTTTTTCCAGGCATAATCATTTTCAATCTTCACAAACACTTTTTTATATATTACCAAACACTTAATAGGTTGAATTTATAGATAGTAAGTAGAATGAGGACCATCCAGCCTTAAAATGTCATCATTCTGTCAGGTACATGCTTGCCATTTGTTGGCTTAGACCTGGGCATGCTTGCAAGGGCTGCAAATTCCGTTTCACCGCAGGGTGAGAGCAGAAGGATTATTTCTCAGTTTCTGTTTTGACGTACATTGCTCAGACAGGCAACATGCAGTTGTATAGTAGTGTGAGCTACTTGTTACTCCCCTTGACAATACTTTTAGCAGCAATGTTTTTTTTCTTCTTCAATGTGACAGTATTACCATGCCATTTGGAAGAAAAACAAAGGGCTGATTCCTAGTATACTCCCAGTCACCCAAACAACTGGCTAAGTAGACAACCCTAAGAGCATATTCTCATCCCTTGCAGCAGCATCCCACCTGGATATAACTTCAGACTTGATGAACGCCTTCCCTACCTGCTCCCAACCTTTTTGTCTTCCTGAGTTTTTTTTTGTAATGTTCCAGCTCTGACCACAGAGTAGGATTGCAAATGGACTACCATCAACTTGTTTCTAAACCGTAGTCTGGAGAGATTTTATTATGAGTAATTAATTGTCTAGTAGGTACATAGTTCATCCATTCCTTTATGCTGTAGACTTAGTAGCTTTCATATGTTCTTGACTAATCCACTGTAAAAATTATATTTGGTGCCAGGCATGATGGTGCATTCCTGTATTCTCAGAGGTTCAGGAGGCTGAGGCAGGAGGATTGCTCATTCAAGGCCAGCCTCAACCACTTAGTGAGATCCTCAGAAACTCTGCAATATCCTGTCTCAAAATAAAAACAGAAAAAGGCTAGGGATGTAGCTCAGTGGTAAAGCACCCCTGGGTTCAATCCCCAGTATCTCCAGAAAGAAAAAAAATTGTTTTTTGTATATCATCACCAGTGCACACAAATATGACACACATGTATCTACATCTGTATATTTTTTTTCTTTTTTTTAATTCTAATCAGTTACACATGACAGTAGAAAGTTCTTCAATTCATTGTACATAAATGGAGCAGAATTTTTCACTTCTCTGGTTGTACATGAGACAGACATCATTACCCTGGGTACATGTATAGATTAATATATATGTATATATATTCATATATATGTGTATATATTCATATATGTATTTATATATATGTATATATACTCATATATATTCACATATATATTAGTTGTAGATGAACAGCATGCCCTTATTATATTATTTATTTTTATGTGGTGCTGAGGATTAAACCCAGTGCCTCACATGTGCTAGGCAAGCGCTCTGCCGCAGAGCTACAGCCCCAACCTGTATATTTCTTCATTTGTTTGTATGATTGAAAGAAAAGTTTCACAAAATATTGCTTACTCTTACTATGTAATATACTCTCATATTTTCTATTCAATTCTGTTTCCTAAGAAACCATACTGGTACCAGGCTCAGTGATAAACATGCCTGTAATCCCCACAACTCGAGAGTCTGAGGCAGGAAGATCACAAGTTTGAGGTCAGCTTCAGCAACTTAGCCAGACGCTGTCTCAAAATACAAAATAAAAATGAAAAAGGAATGGGAATATAGCTCAGTGTTAAAGCATCCCTGGGTTCAATTTTTAGTACCACCAAGGTACAGGCAGTACCAATTTCTTCTTCTCTGCCCATTATATGAGAAGACGCTTCCAATTCTCTGTTGGCCAGCCTGGAAGGCATGGGAGTAGGTCAAGCCATGAGGACTCAGATTCCCACACTAAGGTGTTAATGATATCAAATAGTACTGTTTCCTGCCAACTAGCTTTTCTAAGATATAGTGTTCAATATTGCCTGATACTTTTTTGAGTTCCTAAAAAGCATAAACTGATGTCATTACTCAGCAGTACTTAAACATAGAAAGTCTGTCTTGTAAATTATTAATATGAGAGATTAGTTCACAGAGTCAATTTAAGAAACATGCTTCAGCTCTTCATATGCTAACAAAAATACACACGAACCCTGGTGATCTAAGCCTAGTTAATTCTTTTTATCTTTTCTCTGTTCTCCCCCAACCCCCACACTCCCAGTACTGGGGACTGAACCCAGGGGCACTCTACCACTGAGCCACATCCTCAGCCCTTTTTATTTTGAGATAGCGTCAGGCTAAATTGCTGGGGCTGGCCTCAAACTTGTAATCCTCCTGCCTCAGCCTCCCAAATCACTAGAATTACAGACCTATGCTACCATACTTGGCAACCCACTTAGTTCTGAATTGAAATTCACATTCACTGATTCCATGGTTTCCAACTGATCTCCTAGCTAGGCATGATGGTGCACACCTGTAATCCTAGTGGCTCTGGAGGCTGAGGCAGGAGGATTGTGAGTTCAAAATCAGCCTCAGCAACTAGTGAGACCCTGTCTCTAAATAAAATCCAAAAAAGGCCTGGGGATGTGACTAAGTAGTTAAGTACCTCTGGGTTCAATTCCCTGTATCAAAACAAAACAAAAGAAAACTGATTGCCTTTCCCTTTTTGCTTCACTTTTTTTTTTTCTTTTTTCTCAATTTATGTACTTATTGTAATCTGTCTGGTATTGTGTTTGGTCATATATGAAGCTGTATCCCTACAACAGACAAGGCCCTTGGATCCACCTAGTACCACCTAGTAGAGGAACCTGATATGTATTTCCACAGCCCCCCAATTTTTACTAACTATCAAGAAAAATGAGAAGAGGTTTTTTGTTGCTGTTTTTTTTGTGGTACTGGGGATTGATCCCAGGGCCTTATGCATGCAAGGCAAGTACTCTACCATCTGAGCTCTACCTCCAGCCCAAATAAGAAGAGTTTTAATGATCTACAAAGACATATGCAAAATCCATAATTACATCATTTAAAGAAATTAACATAGGGGAATATTTAATAGGGAAACTTAGTCTGGGGGTAGCACATGAAAACATTTCTTGAATATTGTGGATAAATCCAATTTTATTGTAGCCACATTTCCTTTTCATCTTCAAAACATGCCTTGACAAAAATAAGCCAGAGTGGGAGTACAAGATTCAGTCCTTAGTGTATCATTAATTGGTGAAATTGGTTTTTACCTCCATTTTCCCTTTCATGGATGCCTGTCTTTGTGTGAAATTCCTACCACATGCTGGCTGTTTAAGGCCTGCTACCAGGAGGCCTTCTCCTTCTAGGGGATCTTTCTCTTGGACTGTCCCCTACTAAATCAGTATTCACTAGCTCTCTCACAGTGTCCTGCTCTCTAAAAATATGGGTACACATTTTAACAAGTGTGAATAATATTCATGTTTTAACTTCAGATTCAAAGAATAATAGAAAATGGTGTGAAGTTTATATATATCTTAGCTTTGATGGTGCTGGATTTTCTTTGTGCCATATACTGGGTTTTTTTTTTGGGGGGGGGGCGGGGACCAGGGATTGAACCCAGGGGGTACTTAACCACTGAGCCACATCCCTAGTCCTTTTTTAGATTGTATTAGAGACAGGGTCCTGCTGAGTTGCTTAGGGCCTCGCTAAGTTTCTGAGGCTTGGGTTTGAACTTGCAATCCTCCTGCCTCAGCTTCCAGAGTCACTGGGATTATAGGTATGCACCAATACACCTGGCCTTCATGCCATATTTTTAGCAGAATTCCCAAACACCTTGGGTTTTCTTCTTCTAAGGAATCAGACTTGCCTGACAGGCTATTTTGCATTAACACAGTATTCCCCAGCCTTCAAATCCCATTCAGAGTCTTTATGGCCCTGTGCAGTACCATCTGTGTACAAAACCTCCCAAGGAGTAAGTGACTCACATTTAAAGGGTTAAGTGACTGGCTTCTAAGGGACAAAATTTGTCTGGACACTGCCCTTCTACTTTAATACTTCTGCTATTTTATACAACTATGATGCTGAAGATTAAGAAAGCTGCTTTTGATAGAACATGAGTCTTCTAGATATTCATCTCAAAGGAGGAAAAACTGGTGTGTCTTCATCTGTAGCATCTGAATATAACAATTTTCCTTATCTGTTTCAATTTAGGATGACTTCCTTCTTCCCTTAATTGACTAGTAATTCCTTTGTTTACTTTTTTCCAAATCTTGAGAACCAAGTCATAAGTATTAATAATGGTTAGATTAGCATTTAACATTATTTTATGAAATTCAAGTATTTCAGAGAGGGGTAATTTAGGAAGGCATGTACGTAGAACTTTGCATTTTAATTAAAAAGACTCAAAATGAAAGAACCTCTGACAGTAACAGATGACTACTTCTAAAAGCTGCATTACTATTTGATATATGTTCAGTATTTTCTTATGGATAATAAGTCCTATGACTTGTTTCAAGAAAAGTGACAGGACTAAAACAATTAAAAAAGACAAAGCTGTTCTTTTTTAATCATATGCTCATAAATAAAACTGGGTTGTGAATTATTTCCTAAGAAGCAATTGACAAAGTATAAGTAAATCACTCTAAGAACTAAAACTGTCTCAATTTTTTTGAACGTTCAAACCAAACCTCTATCCTTACCCAATGATGAATTTCCTTTGACAAATAAATATTTACAAAGTATGAAATATAGACTTTGTGCATTTCCTAAGGCCAAAGCACACTGTTTAAACTAAAAATTAATATTTTTTTTTCTCACCTCAAGTACACCAAAATAAGAACATAACTTATAAGTGATTCTCCCTTGTAGTGGACTGTCCATTAATCATTCTTTAGATAATATTGGCATTGTGAGTATTCAGTTAGAAAGAAAAACTGTAATTTCTGGATTGATCAGAAAATCCGAGAGCATTTATAGATTTGAAGAAAACAATAAAGTCTAGTAAAATAGAATTTTCTGTACCCCATTTGAAGTCCAGAAAGAAGAATTTTTTGACAGCCTTCCATTTTCCAATGAATATTCTTCTTGATTGAGTGGATCAAAGGGTTAATGTACTTGTGATTTGAAAAAAGACTGTGACTTCCCCTATTTTTTCTCCTAAAGTGTGGATGTGTGGGAGGAAGGTAGAAAGAGGCCCCAGAATGAATTCACTAATTGGGGTTTTCACCTGCTGTGAGTCTAATCGAATACAAAGCCTTATTTGTAGCTGAAGAGGAAGAGAGATTATGCAGAGTGTCAGAATTTCTGCCTAGTTTTGAAATTCCTGTTATTTGGCACAATCGCTTTGGGAAAGGCAGACAAATAGTTACAGCTCTGAGCTGTTGTTAAGGTGGACCAGAAATGCTGCAGCCAGATACACTTGAACCACCTTAAACCAGTTATTCAGTTATTCTTTTTTAGCAGCAGAAGGTGGTGTGGTTGCTTCGTATACACAGGGTAGTGCCATGGCTGGCAGGCTAATAGGCTTGCTGAATTCTTTCCCACAAAGCAACTCTAGGCCTGTGAGGTTAATGAAGTGTGGCTTTATTTTAGTGAAGATGCTAAACTTCACATCTTTTTAGATGTTCAGCTTGATATAGGTGGCTCTGTGAAGCTTTGAGAAATCTTATTAAAAGAAAACTGCATGAGATTGAGGCAGAGTTCGACTTTATCTGGAACCTGTCTGGTGAAATCTCTGGTTTAGATGGCAGCTGGCTCAGAGAACTTTCCTCACTCATTCTGGCTTACCCTGCCTCCCTGCAGAGGAAGGGCCTGGAAAAATAGGCTTTTGTGTGGGTGTAAAGTGCTCTGTGTCTGAATGTAGAGGCCTCCTTTGCTGGTGAATGTGAACTGGCTAGAGTTCATATCATAGCCAAAAGATGTTGGTTTTGGATTGATCTAGAGGGATTGTTATACACATTTTAATTGGTATGCCATGCTATTTGCCCTAACTGGCATCGATTCACCATTATTGTAAGCATTTGTTAGATGTCTGATTCACTGTTTATGGTTAGTACTTGTACTATGCAAAGAGAAACATGGAGTTCTTCTGTGTTTAAAGAATACCCAAATGTTGACATTTTACTCTAAAATATGTATTATGCATCTTTAAGCAACACCTATACTCTGAGTGACTTTTTATAAAACGAGGCCGGTTGTACTTGAGATTGGTTAGTGAACAAAAAGGAATTCAAATAGGAATTTTTGGAGCTAGAGGAAAGCTGAACTCTAGGAGTTGGTGAAGTCCCTCAGGGGCCATCCCATAAAGTGCTCAGAGCAAACCATTCATTGTTATTTTCCTTTCTTATTCTGCTCATTGTTTTATAATGTAAAATAATTGTAGCATTGAACTAACATTGAAACCACAAGCTGTCTAGAAAGGAAAAAGATGTGGAAAGTAAGAGCAGCCTTGTTTCTTTTTTTTTTTTTTTTAAAGAGAGAGTGAGAGAGAGAACTTTTAATATTTATTTTTTAGTTCTCGGTGGACACAACATCTTTGTTGGTATGTGGTGCTGAGGATCGAACCCGGGCCGCACGCATGCCAGGCTAGCCCGCTACCGCTTGAGCCACATCCCCAGCCCCCAGCCTTGTTTCTTACCTTGACTCTTACACCCTCCACAAGATGGGCTCATCCAAACCAAAGACCCCTACAACACTGACATTTTGTAACCATAGCTCCAATCCAGATGTCTTCCCTCTATACTCCAGACTACAATGTCCAACTACCTCCTGGATACTTTCACTTTTACATCACCTTCAACTCATTGTGTTCAAAACTGAAATCTTTTCTCCCATAACCTTCTTCTGCCCTGTTTTTCTAAAATTCCCATCATGGTAAATGCTACTCATCCAATCTTGGGAGTCACCCTTAGCACAGTGGTCCTCAATCTTGGCTGCATATTAGAATCACCTGAAGAGCCTTAAGAATCCCAGTGCCTGCTGGGTACAGTGGCACACACCTGAAATCCCAAGGATTTGGGAGCCTGAGGCAAAATGATTGCAGATTGGGGGCCAGCCTGGGCAATTTAGGAAGATCCTGACATAATAAAATTTAAAAATGGGCTGGGACAGGAGTGGGGGAGACTGAGTGTATAGCTCAGTGGTGGTTGAACACTTGCCTAGCATGCACAAGGTCCTGGGTTGAATTCCCATTACCACACACACACAAATCCCAGTGCTTAAGACCAATTACATCAGAATCTCTGAGTAGTAGAAGTCAGGCATCTGAATTTTTAATTTTTAAATTTTGGTGGTAGTAGGGATTCAGCCCAAGAGTGCCCTACCACTGAGCCATACCCCCCATCCCCTTTTATTTTCATTTTGAGGGTCTTGCTAAGTTGCTGAGGTTGGCCTTGAACTTGTGATCCTCTTGCCTCAACCTCCAGAGTCACTGGAATTAAAAGCATGTACCATGCTTGGCTAGGCATCTAATTTTTTTCACCTTCTCCAGATGACTCCAAAGAGCAGCCAAGCTAGGATTCCTTTCCCTCCACTCATACATTTAGTCAGTTAAGACTTCTCTAGCTAGGTGAGATGGCGCATGCCTATAATCCTAGCGGCTCAGGAGGCTGAGGCAGGAGGACCACAAATTCATAAGCCAGCCTTGTAATCAAGTCTGAGCAACAGTTAGGCCCTAAGCAACTCAGTGAGACCCTGCCTCTAAATAAAATACAAAAATAGGGCTGGGGATGTGGTTCAGTGGCCAAATGCCCTGAGTTTAATCCCTGGTACTCTCCCCAAAAGACTCTTCTATTATCTACCTTATTTTATCATTTCTCCACCCTTTTTGCCACTTCCATAGTTTACATTCTCTCTCTCTCTCTCTCTTTTTTTCCCTCGATACTGGGGATTGAACTCAGTGGTACTTGACCACTGAGCCACACCTCCATCCCTATTTTGTATTTTTATTTAGAGACAGGGTTTCACTCAGTGGTACTCAACCACTGGACCACTGAGCCACATCCCCCGCCCTATTTTGTATTTTATTTAGAGACAGGGTCTCACTAAGTTGCTTAGTGCCTCACTTTTGCTGAGGCTGGCTTTGAACTCACGATTCTCCTGTCTTAGCCTCCCGAGCTGCTGGGATTACAGGCATTTGCCACCATGCCTGGCTCTCTAACCCCTATCTTGACATTCTCTCCCAAAGAACAAGCAGACCTTTGAGTCTCTTGGAAAGAACAGGACTCTACCTTCACAATTGCTACCATTTGTAATTTTAACTTCCTTTTACCCCAATAGGCCAGAAGCTCCTTATGGGCCTACAGGGAAACCTTCTTTTAAGTATTTGTCCAAAGAGTGAGTCTAGTCTGCTTTTCATCTCCAAGGAGCAAAGCTGACTTCATCATCTAGCAGTAGTCTCTATTCATCATCTAGTCTATTGCCCCAGAATGTGGTTTTAGCTGGATGTGCCTTGGTTTGATTCATTGTCCTGGGAGAAACAGATGGTACATTCAAAAAGGCACTGAAAAGAGAGTATAATGAAAAGGCTCTTTTCAAAGGTCTGGGTAGGGTAGGGGCAAGAACAAGGAATGGTAAATACTAGCCCAAAAGGGCACAGGGAAGGAATGGTTTGAGGCTCCTACAAAATGCTATTGCGGCTAGAAGGACTGCCCAACAAAACCTGTAGCTGTGGGTCAAAGAATGCAGCTACTGCTAGGCCAGAGACCAGCAGGAGGGAACCTGGGGTATAAATACCCAGCCATCACTCTCCTTCTGCCCTTTCATCTTCTTCTATAGGCCTTTCATCATTGCCTCCCATTGGTTGAAAGCAAAAGGAAATCAAAGGGCAAGAGAGCCCAACTGATGCCCTCTACAGAGGTCTAACCTTCTAGGGCTCCAGAATGGAGAAGGACAGAGAATAGAGATGGAGGGAAGAATGAGGGAATCCAGCACAGTCCCTTAGGTCAGAGAAGTTCTGATTTTTCTAAGATATCCACAAAGTTTAAGTGATTCAGATTGGAGTTTTGGTTAGAGGAAAATTTACTGGGTCACCTTCTTTGACTTCATTTCATCTCATTCCTTCTTTACCCCTATTTCTAACAAATTTATTCTCCTGTGTCATCATCAGTGAGATTGCTTATGAGCATTCTAGAGAAAACAGATTTTCCCACAGTAAAGGAAGCCGTATCTCTCCATACCAAAGTAGCTAAGACCATGGTCCTCAGAGCCAGACTCTCTAGTTTCAATCCTTGCACCACCATATTCTAGTTGTGACGTTGGGGACTAGTAGCTCATGGTAGATTCTGGTGTCAGGGTTTCAACTTAAGTTTGTTCTGGTGGCAGAAGTCCAGGCTCTTTTTGTGTCTGTGGTTCACATCAAAACAGCAATAATAAACTGGGCATGGTGGCTTATGTCTGTAAATCCCAGCAGTTTAGGAGGCTGAGACAGGAGGATTGAAAGTTCTAGACCAGCCTCAGCAATTTAGTAAGACCCTAAGCAACTTAGTGTCTCAAAATAAAAAATAAAAAGGGCTGATATGTGACTCAGTGGTTAAGTGCCCATGGATTAGGTCTCTGGTACCCCAAAAAAGAAAAAAAAAAACAGTAATAGCACTGGGGTTATAGCTCAGTGGTAGAGCACTTGCCTAACATGTATGAGGCCCTGGGTTTGATTCTCAGCACTGTATATAAATGAATAAATAAAATAAAGGTTCATTGACAACTAAAATTTTTTTCTAAAAAAACAGTAATAATCATAATCATAATCATTATGGGGGTTGGGGCTATAGCTTAATGGTAGAGCACATGCTTAGCATATAGGAGGCCCTAGATTCAATCTCTAGCACCACCACCAATAATAATAATAATAATAACACACAGCTACTATAAATAATATATTATCATATATGGCATCACTATATAATTTATATATAAAATGAAGATATATCAATTCTGCTTTTTTCTAAATATCTTTCCCTAATAAGCAAAATTCGTAATCTGACTGAAATTGACAACAAAACAATCTGATATCCATGTCATTTCCTAATAATACTTTCAGTATTTATTTTCTAAAATAACATCAAGATTTGGGAACAAGCCTTCAAGTGCCTATAACTACAGTCTAAAAAAGAACTTAAAGATGTATTTTTGAGGATTGCCATCTGTCAAATTAAAAAAAAACCTGAATAGTGATTTCTTGTTTTTCATTCTTTTTTTCCCCCCTGACAAATCGTTCTTAGTAGTTTTCTAATTGGACGCTGAAAAAAATAGACTTCCGCATTTATATTTTAGAGAAGCATATCAGAATTTTCTTTTCCTCTGTGTTGGGACTGAACCCTGGGCCTTGAGCTAGGCAAGTGCTCTTCCACTCAGCTGTACCCCCAACCCAGAACCCCAGACTCTTTAGCAGGTAATTTACAAGTGTAAAGGCGCCACCAACAAAGCAACAACAAAAAAAAAAAAAAACAGGAAGAGAATGACAACCTGTCTTATCACACAGGTTTTACAAATCCTTAGCCAATTGATTTCTAATATTACAAACGTCCACACTGAGAGATTTGGGTCTTTTCACTGAAATAAAGATAAACAATATTTAAGTGTTGTCCCACATTGACATAGAGATTACTGTCACTGATCAACTGCAAAGGTCACTTACTTCCTCATCACAGGACATTAATCGCTCTCCCTCAAAGATAAGGGCAGACCTAGAATTTGCTTTTAGACAGAATGACAACTTCACCTAAAATGAATCCTAGTGTGCCCCCCTCAGACCATAATAGCATCTGTCTCTACAACTCATAGGCTCAAAATTGCTAAAGGACAACACTAACAAGCCTCAATTTATGAGGTGATATACCAGAAGTGCCATATACCTACATGCACATGTCTTTAATGATAATGTTTACATTTTTTCCTGGTTTGTCAAAGGTAATTAAGAAAACTGGCATCCCCTTTTAATTTTGTTCACTACTTTATTTTTGCCTCTCTGCATGCTGTAGCATATGGTAAAAGGAAATTGATATCTCCAGGTCCTTTCAGCTTGAACAATCTAGGAGAAAAAAAAAATGGTGATGGTGGGGGGAGAATATTTAAAAAGAAATGGGAATGTGTTTAAACTGTAGACTGAAGTGGAATGAATCAACTAGGAGAGTGAAAAGCAGAGGGTTGAAAGAAGATAAAAAGGAAAAGCAGGCCCACAAAATAAATGGATGAAGAGGGACAATGAAAAAACTAAAGGAATTTATCATAAGATACTCTACCGACTCTAAGATATTATGTGGAGGTTGTGGAAAATTCTTGTGCTAATGAAGGCTTTCTTCTTTTTTGGAATATTTCCAGGCTCGAAATAATCTTGTGTAGTTAACTAGTTTCATCATATTGCAGACCCTACGATGAGACATATTTGAAAGGTCCAGGTCCTGTAACTTTTGGAATAAAATGTTCCACTGGAAAAAAGAGCTCCTATTAGATGTTTCTGAAAGAATACTGAAAGCACCATTGGCAATGGTGTCATAATTAGAGAGAGAGCCTACACCAGTGCTTCTCAAGCTTTAGTGTGCTTAAGAGTTTCTGATTCTGTAGGTCTGGGCTGGGGCCCCGGGAATTTTCATTTCAAAGAAGTTTTCAGGTGATTCTGATACTTCTGGTCCCGAGACTACATTTTAAGAACCACTGCTATATCGCAAAAACAAATGCAAATGCTTGTTAAGAATCTCGTTTGATCCAGCCTGAGCCTAACCTGAATTTACTGCCCCACCACTTTAATCTTCAATTGAGGGGGTAGTGTGTGTAGGGGTTGTGCATGTGATTTTTCTTTCATTTTCTAAAAAGAAAACTCCAAGCCCACACACTAATTATTTGCGATGAGGTCATTTGCACCTAGGTCATTTATTTAGGCAACAAGTAGTCTTGCTAGAGGTTTTAAGGGGTGCTAGCAAGCAATGTGTGGCTTCCAGATTCCTGGGTCTACCTTAAAACCCCATCCCCTTCCTCTTTTTCCTTTTCTTTCTTTCTTTTTCTTTTTCCTTTCTGTTTTGCAAGCTCCAACTGCCTAGTCCCGGGGAGTCCCAGTTCCCAGGTCTAGGTGGGGGCGGAGCCCAGCACGGCCCCGCCCCGTCTGCCCGCAGCGCCCCCTCCCCGGCCGGCCCGCCTGTCCGCCTGCCCGCCCGCCCGCCCGCCAGCGCCGGCTCCTCCGCAGTGCTTTCGGCTGCGAGCCTGGGCGGCGGCGGCGCTCGACTTTCGGGCAGCCCGGCGGCTCTGGAAAGCTCACTCCTCTGCTTGCGCCCGCCCCCGACCGCGGAGCCCTTGCAGCCATGAGGGAACAGCTCAAAGGGTAAGTGGATCGCAGCCCACGACCCCCTCTGATGGCGCCGCAATCCTTGCACTTGTGGCACGAACAGAGGGCTAGCCGGGGAAGCCAAAACTTGGACAGGCGCGGTGACTGGACCCCGGGCGTCCGGGCGTCGAGGAACCTCTCCCGCGGGTCTTGGTGGCGCCGCTGCAGGTGCGCCCCCGGGGTTTTTCCCCTGGCGCCCAGCTCTCGGGAAGCCTCTTCCGCGGTCTTGGGACGGGCTCATACAGAAAAAGCTGATTTCTCGCCGTGCCCAGAGCGGACAGTATGTTCTTCGCGCAGGGATTGGGGCCGGGAGCTTTTTTGCCTCTTTCCGGGCTGCCGGTGTGGACGTGAGCCAGACAGGCTGTTCCTAAATCGTCTCTGGACCTCGCAGAAGGAAGGGGCGCGTGCGGCTCTACCTTCCATTGCACTGCAAGTGCCAAAAGGTCAACTTTCTGCCTGATTTCTTCTGAGGATTCCAACTGAAATTTCCCTCGCTACGTTTTCTGCCGTGCTTATTGCATGCCTCAAGACTTGGAGAAATCAGGAAAGAAAAACCAATTAAAACCTAGAAGTCAAGGACTTGGCGGAGAGAAGATCGAGGGTTTCGGGTGGTTGGTTAGACTTCTTTTGCCCTCTGGGGTTGGGTGTGGAGTCATTTCTGGGGTGTTCCTCTCTCACGTTTCTCCAGGTGCCTGTGTTCATCTTTAAGCAAAGTTTGGCATTCCCAGTCCGATCTCAGCAATGAAAAGGGCTGAACACTTTGCTTATCTCAGTTAAATTTGAAGTTAACTTTGAAACTGAATTTGAAGGGGTTTAGTTACCTGAGGGAGGCATAGTATTAATTATAAAATGCTTTAAACACCATGAAAAAAAAAATCCATCCGCTTTAAGTGGCAAGCCGAGTCTTGAAGTGAAAAATCTATATTCTTCCGTGGCCAATAAGCTCTTCTTGGTCCCTCTGGTTCATTATACCTGTCATCTCTTCTTGTCGTCTACCCCCGCCCCCCATCACGCTTTCTTTTTCTGCCTAGATTTTGTAATTTCCTTGTTCCACAGCACCTCTTTGGAGAAGACAGTTGTTCCAAGAGAAGTGAGAGGAGCTAATGAAACAACACGCTTATATGAAAGGTCTCCGACCCTTGATCACCGTGGAATTGGTTTCAGTCATCATTGTTTGATCTTGGATTGGACACGACCCTGAAGTGAAATTGCTTTGGCCAAAGTTGAGGGTGGGTGGGAGGCAAACCTTGAAAAGCAAATAGACGGAGAACAAGTAACAGCTGGAACAGCCACTGAGGCAATCATCTTTGCCCTGGATTGAGCCAAACAGAATAAAAATGTTAAATATCCAGGGAACATGAAATAGGAAGTAGAATAGGATTTGTGATGCTTAGATTGACACCCATCCTTCTAAGCCCCTTCCCCACAGTAGCAGAAACTTTTAAGTATATTCTCCCATCCCCACCCTGCCAATATTCCAGCAGCGCAAGCCAAGTTCAACAATTCAGCATGCAGATGCCAAGGTTCCTCTAGAAAAAGAGTCTGATCCCCAGATTAAAGGGAAATCATTTGTGTGTGTGGATCAATGGGCTCCAGATTATATATGAAGCCAAACTAATCCTCTGCAAATCACAAGAGAACTCTACCTTTTCATATCACAGCATAGTGATTAGTTTCCTCCCTGGGAAGTAGTGGAAAGATATATTTTTTTAAAGGCAACTGTTCAGAATATTTTCAGTACCAAATAACAGTGGTGGCAGAAGAAATCTTATTTTAATTAGGCAACTGCCATTTCCCCAGTGAGAGCAGTAGATATTTGTTACTTTTTATAAGTGTTTAATGTTTGTTTTTAAGAAACTAAAAACGCTCTTCCAATAAGTCTGATTATTCCAGCACTGACAGCAGGAACAGCTCTGAGGTGGTTATAATAACCTTGCACACTACTTGAAACTAAAGAAGGTGAGAGAAAATTTAAATTGTATGGTAGGAAATTAGGTCAGCCCTGTGCTCAGTAGAGTAATGCTTTAATTTCTTATTATTGACAAATAGGTGTTGCTGGGGTCTTTTGTCATAGCCAATTATTTTATATTTTTAATTTGCATTAGGTTCCTATCATAGCCTCAGATAAAATGAAAAAAAGAGAGGTAATTGTGTTTTGTACAAATAAAAAAATAGTGTGTGTGTGGGGAATCTTAGCATGAAGACTGCTCAGAGAGGTATATCTGATGCCACGCTTTGGGACCAGCAGGGCCAAAATGAATAGAATTTTGTAAAGATTTGAAGAGTGTTTTAAGGATTATTTATGAAGGCAATCTCTGTGTTAATGTACATACAGATTTGTGATCTATGTTGAACATCATTGTTCTCTGGAAGGCTGAGCAAAGATGTACCCATTAATGTATGAATAGGTTTCAGATTTTCCTTTTTGATTGGACGTGGTATTTGTGGAGTGTATTTCTAAAGTGGAAAGTGAAGTGCAGGGCATATTTTTTCTATATTGCCTGCGAGTTCCAGATAAATGTGAGCTGTCTGTCATGGAGTTATTGAGAATTCTCTTGTTTTTGAAGACAGGCACAGAGTAAGAAATACAGCTGTAAAACCGTATTGATCACAGGCAAAAAAAAAAAATCAGTTTGTTCTAAAAGGTAGAATATAGATGTGAGTTACGTAGATTTGTGTTTATCATTTCATGGGATCCATATCCATCTTTCCTGTCTATTTGAGGGTGTTAAATATGTCCCAGTAGGACCTTGTGTTCACCACAGGTAGAAAACACCCACATACAGTAAAGTGAATATTTGGTTTATCATGTACTTGCTCAAAAATTTGAAGTCCTTTCAGCTGTGCTGCCAAGCATTTTTAGCATTAACTGATTAAAAGATTATTTTTCTAGTTTTGAGGATTAGTCACACCCTTTCTTCTTTTCTTCTTTTTGCTTGTGCTCACTTCTTTCTTTTAGTACTGGTTTGCAGATGAAGTGAAACTAAGACTGCAAAGGTGAAATCTAAATCTGTTTTTCTGGTTACTTTGCATTGCTTAAAAATAAAGGGTGTGTGTGTTGGAGGAGAGGAAGGTAAAAAAAATTTTAAAAAGGTTGGTTTTGGAATTATTTAAGGAGTTCACTTATCCGTGTTATTCATGTTTTCTAAAATCAAAATCACAGGTAATTTGTAGAATAGTACCTATCAAGGACTATGGTTGCCACACACAAATAAGGGATGAGATATGGAGCTGACAATTTCTTATGTCTTCCAGCAAAGTATGTTTCAGTTTTGTAAGGACTTGTGGATTCAAAAAATAATTTCTAAAACCTTTTTCATAATTTTTAACCTGCAAAATAAATTCATTTGAAAGGTGGTAATGTAGGTATATTGTCATGAGAATTTTTCTCACAGATGGGGGTACTGCATGAAGCTCTCATTAACTCTCTCTCTCTCTCTGTGATTCTCTTGTAAATTTTATGCACGTTTCTCATTTGGTACAAGTTGCATTTGGAACAAGTCAATTTCTTTGCCATGCTCCTCCGATTTGAAGTATATTCTAGGTGGTGACTTTTCAGGGTGGTTCTCTGTCTCTGGTCAGGTTTATCAGCTTAGGCAAATGTTTTTTTTCAGATCCATTGAAGATGCTACAGTCCCTCAAATATCCTAGAAATAGGATATTGTTTCATTATGCACTGTGCCAAACAAGGGCCTGCACATGTGGGCACAGGTGTGTTTCCCTTCTTCCCTCCCTGGTGCTCATATTTGGATGACCTTTGGAAATGGGGAAGACCTAAGTACAGGGTGGTTTCAATAAAAGGTAACCTTTACTTGCTGTGCACCTGTGTACAAAATTGGTACCCCATCACTCTGTAAGCTAAAAAATGCCGAAGAACAAGCAACACTTTTCCCATGAAGCTGCAAGCTGCGGTCTCTTTGTGCTGTGCATGTAAAGTACCAGTCCTGCCTGCCCCTCTCCAAATCGGAAACCGGCTTGGTCATGGGGTTTCCTAATACTCCCTAAAGCATGGACTGCATCTCCTGCTCTTCTTACTCCTAAGACTTCCATGTCACTCTGTTACATTCCCTCAACTGATAAGCCCCTGTTAACATTCCTCAAATGTACATTTTCTCTGTGGAAAAATAAAACAGAAATGAACATATTTATTTAGAAGAGAGCGAGACAGCGCTTCCCAAGTGAACATTTTCTTTTCTTTTTTTGGTACCAGGGATTGAACTCAGGGGTACTTGGCCACTGAGCCACATCCCCACCCCTATTTTTTGTATTTTATTTAGAGACAGGGTCGCACTGAGTTCTTAGCCTCATTCTTTTGCTGAGGCTGGCTTTGAACTTGTGATCCTCCTGCCTCAGCCTGGGATTACATGAGGGAGCTGGATCACAAGTGAACATTTTCTTGCAAATTGATTTCACTAGTCTTCTCTGCTCTGCAGTGAATGGTAAATATCATAGGGATGGCCTTTGAAGTGGTACAGTTTGGTTAATTTCCATATGTCATTGTTCAATTTACGATAATTTTTATGAAACTCCTTTATGTTTTCTACTTTTTATTTTTTAAAACAAAGGTATTACCAGTGAGTGTTATGTTTTGCTGTCTAGGAAGGGTGACTGGCTTACTGCAGTTGGATTCACATCTGTATTGTAATCAACTAATACAAGGTTTGCTTTTAATGGACAGTAATTTGAAGGCCACATAATAACAAAAACAACCACATATTGAGCACCAAAATGTGATAGTCAATTTCCTATATCACGTAGTAGTTCTTTAACTCTCTCTGGTGAGTAGCCTTGCCTCAAATTTCACAACCAGTTGGGCGCAAAGCCCTAAAATCCAAACCTGTGCTGAGTCCCTGTGACATTGCTCCCTCTCCAGATTCTTCTTTTTGTGTGAGGCCTCTATACTTTCTGGTGCCCTTGAAGTACCCCAATTAAAGTAATTTCTCCTTTCCCTATCCTCCCCCTAAAAGATTATGAATAGGCTCTGCATACTGAAAAATTGTTCAAAACTGCATTTTGTGTTATCATAGCCCATCATGTAATCCCCGAAACTGGAAATATGATGCTATGGTGATTTATGTAGATGGGCCAAAGTAAGGAAAAGTATATGTAGTTATCTCTCTTGGGTTTATTCATGTAATTGAATGAGGAACAAAGGTGTTTTGTTCCTTTTGTGGAAGGAGCTGATAGCAGGCAACCACACTCCCGAGAAATGGAGAACTATGAATGCTTCATTCAGGCCAAAGTAAATATAGGAAGAGGTGAAGTGGTGTAGAGAGTACTGAGTTAAGAAGACGTTCTAAAAGTAATGGGAAGAAGGAAGGTATGATATATTAGTCGGGCGCTGGCCATACCTTAAGCTGAAATGGAATACAAGTGTCACAGATATGAGATCTGGATATGGAGAGGGAAGAGTAATGGAGAAGGGTCCCAGTGGTGAAAGCGAGTGAGAAGTGAAGTGATTTATAGCCATGGAACTAATGTCCAGTATCTCTTGTGACAGAGTTGAATAGCAATCAATTGTCAGTGTCCTTTCTGTATATTCCACATTGAATGGGTGAAGAAATTCTCGTCTTTGATTATTGATTACATAACAAGGTCCATTTATTATAACAGAAATGCAGTCGATTTGTGGGTGCAAAAAAAATTCTGGAACCAAATAATGTTCATATTGCTTTTCCCTTTAAAAAAATGACGACAGGCCTTTCTGTTTGCAAGATAGTCTTCACTACTCTATGAAAGTCCTTGGAAGTAAAGATGCCAAATGATTCAAAAGTAAACATCTTGTTCCCTGCCACTCTCCCCCATTTTTCCTACTGCCCATCATAAATTCTAAAGTGATTCTTTTTATTTTGTGTTTTAGCCACGAGACCCAAACAACATGCTGGGACCATCCCAAAATGACAGAGCTCTACCAGTCTTTAGGTAAGGATATGACCGTGTTTCCTCCAGGTTAAATGACAGATGACTTTCAGTATAGTTTGTAGTGTCAAATCATTTGTTGTATAAATATGTCACTAGGTATTTTCAAGGGTAAAAATCGTAGCATCTTTCTATTGATAATTGACAATTAGCTTTCTTTTTTTTCAGAGATTTCTTTCTTAAAAATAACTTTTAGAATTTCACTGATTCCTGAAAATTCAGCATCCCTAAAGGTCCTCATAGTTTTATTTGATGCCCCCAAAGAAAAACACTTGTAATGAATGGCAATTTTTTCCCCACAAAGAAAGAAAATTATTTCAAGTTATTTTTATTGATTTCTTCCATGTGAAACCAAGATGATGCTTTTGCCAACAAATGTTGTATAGAGGAATTTTCTGCCATCTTTTCAATTGATCACAATTCCTAAGGCCTGTCAGGTCATCAGTGTGATCCTTTAAATGATTGCTCTGCTATGGCTTGTTTGCTGTTTGTGTGAGAGCCTGATAGGGTCCTCCCCTTCATAACTTGGAATTTTTTGAAGAAATACAAGTTTACAGATAAGGGGAGAATGCCAATCTCTTTAGACTCTCCTTCATTTATTCTGTCATTTTTAGCCTTGTACAGAATAATCTGAAATGAATTCTCTTGCATTGTGGGTAGATTTTTTAAATTAAAAAAGTCATATTTTCTCTACCTTTTAAAGTCTACATTTTTGTGAATGGACATGTTTATAGTCTAAAACACATGAGGTAATCTCTTTGGGTTTAAAGCTTTGTGATGAAGCCCACAGGAATCAGGGTGTTTGAACATAAATTGTATATATGTGTACAGGGTCTGTGTGCAGCTGTTACTGCTTTTCTGTCACAGATGCTCATCGGTTAATGGATTTAACTATAGGGTCACTAAGGAATAGAGTTGGCGATATTAACCAAAAAAATTGTTTTACCTCACTTTTTTTCTGCCTATAAATGATATGAATTACTGCAGAAAAACTGAAAAATGTACATAATATGTAGGGAAAAAGGAAAAGTCACCTATAATTCTATTAGCCAGTGATATCTAATACATTTCAAGTGATATGTCATGTCAGTTTGGCAGATTGTTTTTTTTTTTTTCCTTTTGGTGGTGCTGAGGATTGAACCCAGGGCCTCTCATACGCTAGTGCTCTATTTCAGAGCTACATCCTCAATCTGTAATATTTTATTTCAGTCTAGTAGTAAGTGTGTAAACTTGTAAAAAATTTAAATAAAATTGGGATCAGTTAATCTTCAAATGCTACATTTTTCAGCCCCTACAAAATGTTTTTGGCTTTTAATATTGGACTGTTTATAGTACAGGTAGAAGAGCTGAATATGTATTTTGGCAGATGTGAGAATGAAGGCTTCCTATGAAGCAGGTAGCAGCTGTGCTGGGCAAACCCATCTCCTAGCCCAATACTCTCAGGACCTCTAAATTTGTCTGTAAGCCTCCTGTAGCTTACAGAGACCTAGACCACTAGTAAGTTTCCCACTTATGTTACCATGATCTCTAGTTGTAACATTGTAACGTTGTTTTCACCTAGAATTGAACTCAGAGGTGAATTCAGGGGTGCTTACAACAGAGATGTATCCCTTCCATTTTATCATTATTGTTATTTTATTTTTATTTTACTTATTTATTTTTTGGTACCGGGGATTGAACTCAGGGACACTTGACCACTGAGCCATATCCCCAACTCTTTTTTGTATTTTATTTAGAGACAGGGTCTCAATGAGTTGCTTAGCACCTCCACATCGCTGAGGCTGACTTTGAACTCAAAATCCTCCTGTCTCAGCCTCCTGAGCTGCTGGAATTATAGGCGTGCACCACCGCCCCCTTCTTTATTTGTTCTTTTTAGATACACATGATACTAGAGTGTATTTTGACATTTATACATACATGGAGTATAACTTATTCTAATTATGATCCCATTCTTGTGGTTGTACAGAGAAAGGGTCTTGCTAAGTTATTGAGGGTCTCACTAAATTGCTGAGGCTGGCCTCCAATTTGTAATCCTTCTGCCTCAGCCTCCCTAGACATTGGGATTACAGGACTGTGCCACTGAGCCTGGCTTATAACTTACTTTTATTACAAAATAAATAACATTAAGGTAACACTGGTGTACTTTTTAAAATTGGTGTTAGGGGTAGAACCCAGGGCTTTGTACATGATAGATAAGTGTTGTACCACTGAACCATATCCCAGCTCTATTCCCTTTTTTTTAAGTTTGAAAATAATCAAGTTAACAAAAGAAAGAGAAGACAAATAAACCACCCTTCAGAGTTAACTAATTTTATTTTATTTTGGGTACTTTGGATTGAGCCACATCCCCAGTCCTTTTTATTTTCTATTTTGACACAGAGATATACTGGGTTCTTGAGGCTGGCCTTGAACTTTGAATCCTCTTTCCTCAGCCTCCTAAATCACAGATTACAGGCTTTTTGTTCCTGACACAATTAACTAATGTTTAGTAGCCTTCAAAATTTTGTTTCTAAAACATCTTTTCCTTCAATAGATACATTTTTATAAAAATTGAATCGCTCTGTTTTGTGACCTGCTTTTTTTTTCACCTAAAAATGTGCTATGACCATGTTTCCATTTCATTGCAGATTGTTCTCTAACATTTTATTTATTTATTTATTTATTTATTTATTTATTTATTTATTTAAAGTACCAGGGATTGAATCCAGGGTCACTCAACCACTGAGCCACATCCCCAGCCCTTTTTATATTTTATTTAGAGACAGGGTCTCACTAAGTTACTTAAGGTCTTGCTTAATTGCTGAGGCTGGCTTTGACTTTAGATCCTGTAGCCTCAGCCACCTAAGCCTCTGGGATAACATTTTCTTATAATTGTCTGTCCTGAAAAATTACAAACATAGTAGTTTAAAAGTGCTAATTGCTAGCAGGCTGAGGCAGGAGGATTTCGAGTTCAAAGCCAGCCTCAGCAATTTAGCAAGGCACTATTTTGTATTTTATTAGAGATAGGCACTCAGTGAGACCCTACCCTGTCTCCAATAAAATACAAAATAGGGCTAGAGATGTGGCTCAATGGTCAAGTGCCCCTGAGTTCAGTCCCTGGTAAACTCCCCCAAAAAGCCGTTAATCACAGACCATCAGTTTATAGGTGTTTTCACCTTCAGTGGTACTTAAGTGTAAATGTAATCATCATACTTATAAAGTTTTCTTAGTAGTTTGGATGTGATGGTAAACTCAAAGCCAATAGTCTTGCATAGTTTACGACCTGGGACAAGTCACTGGATTTTAGAAAGTAATGGAATTTTACAGTTGGAGGGGATTTTATGGCTCATATATTGCAAATTTTATCATTTATTAAATCATCTTTATTGAGGTATAATTTGCATATGATAAAATGCAGTCATGTAAATGTGATCAATTGTATAACCCCTTTTGAAAAATCATCCCCCACACACTGCCCCCCCACCCCCACCCCCTCCATCCTGGGGATTGAAACCAGGGGCACTTTACTGCAGAGCTTCATTTCATTCCCAACCCTTTCAATCTTTTATTTTGGCCAGGCAGGTGGCACATGCCTGTGATCCCAGTGGCTCAGGAGGCAGAGGCAGGAGGATTGTGAGTTCAAAGCCAGCCTCAGCAACTTAGCAAGGCCCTAAGCAACTTAGCAAGACCCTGTCTGTATATAAAAAAAAAAAAAAAGGCTGGGGATGTGGCTCATTGGTTACATGCTCCTGGGTTTAGTCCCTGGTACCACCAAAATTAAACAAAACAAAACAGAAAATTTTATTTTGAGGCAGGATCTCACTAAGTTAACTGCCCAAGCCCGCTGCAAAACTTGAGATCCTTCTGCCGCAGTTTCCTGAGTTTCTGGGATTACAGGTGTGTACCACTGCACCCAGCTCAAATTCTGTTTCTTTGTAGCCTAATAACACCTTGAAAATGAAGTACATGTTGAAATTTGCTTTTCTGCTTTTAGAGCTAGTATTTCTGTTATAATAAAATAGTCCTTGAGCTTTTTTTTTTTTTTTTTTTTTGGTAATGGGGATCAAACCCAGGGCCTCACACATGTTAGGCAAGCGCTTTACCACTGAGCTACATCCCCAGCCCTCTTGGGCCAATAACTTTTTATCAGAAGATGACTCATCATTTGATAAATTCTGTTTATTTGGGAACTGCTTGTATGTGACATGCCAGCAATTGACTGGCATGATGGGTAGTATCAACATTCACATTTCTTAGGATAGTGAAATCAAGTTCAGAGAGGCATTGATCAGGGCTACATAGTCTTAGGGGGCTATATTAGGATTTGACCCTGCTCTTTTGTTTGTGTTTTCACTGATCTCATTGATTTTATTCATTCAGTGAAGTGTGTCTATGTTGGTCACCACATACCAGCCACAAATCCTACAAATACATACAAATTGACAATTTTTCCTAGGGATAGAAGGTTACTTGAATGATATTTCTGGAAATGGTACAGCGAGTTCCTAGACAGCAGGTACTCCTTCTTTCACTGTTGCCTGGCACCTATAGAATGATTGATTTAGTTTGTGATATATCTTCATCTCTTGAGATGACCTACAAAATTAAGTGCCAGCCTTGGCCACCTGTTCCCCCCCTCCATAAATTATACTGTTTCAAAGTTGAAATGTAAGCATAACATACTGAAAAGAAACCTTGAGTTTAATTTTTACTTATTGGCATATGTTTTTCTTATTCAAGAGGCATCCCTTTAGGTCTAAATTGCTATTTTGAGAAGATTGGAAGCTTTTTTTTTTTGTACCAGGGATTGAACCCAGGGGTGCTTTACCCCAGAGTCACATGCGCATCCCCCCAGCCCTTTTTATTTTGAGACAGGGTCTCTAAGTTGCTTAGAGGATTGGAAGGAAGCCTTTAACTTTACTCAGTTCATCAAAGGAGAAATGGTATCTTGGTCTGGTGTGTCAAAGGTTTGAGGCCACACCTAGCCTTTCCTCCTAAGGAAAGCTGAACTTTTTTTTAAGTTGTAGATGGACAGCATGCCTGTATTTATTTATTTTTATGTGGTGCTGAGGATCGAACCCAGTGCCTCACACATGCTAGGACAAGCGCTCTACCACCGAGCTACAACCCCAGCCCAGACACCAGAACTTTCTATGATGACATGCTGAAAAGACCAAGATGTTGCTTGTCCCCTCTGTGCCCCCCACTCCAGATATATCTTTACTGTAGAAGTAGCAGTCGTTCACCATATACATGTGGTATTACAGTTTCCAAGTATGCCCTTTCTTTTTGTTTTTGGTATCAGGGATTGAACTCAGGGGCACTCCACCACTGAGCCCCATCCCCAGCCCTATTTTGTATTTTATTTAGAGACAGGTTGTCACTGTGTTGCTTAGTGCCTCACTATTGCTGAAGCTGGCTTTGAACTTGTGATCCTCCTGCCTCAGCCTCTAGAGCTGCTGGGATAATAGGCATGCGCCACCACACCCGGCTCCAAATATGGCCTTTCTAAAGAAGTTTCCATTCTCTAATTTGCGCAGATCCCAAGAAGCCTGCTCAGCGTACATTTATTTTACTTGCCTTACCTGCAGAAGCGTTCAGGTGTTTCCCTGCCCTCAGTATTGGAAGCCAAAAACATTTTGGAAGGACTGAAAAAGTAGCACATGAACATTAACTGATGTGAGGATAGAATTTACTTGGAAAAAAATTTAGGTCTTTTTCTTTTTCACTCTTTTGCCCCTGATTTTCTACAGTGAATTTATATTATTTACCATTAACTATTTAGTAAAAAATGTTTCTTCATAAATTCCCCATGCCATTCCTTAGTGTTTCTTTTGCTGCAAGTCCTGAACCCATGAAAACCCATGACAGAAAAAAAAAACACACATACACACATACTATGCCGTATACTTTTATGTTCATAATTTATATTTAAGCATTCTGATTTTCATGGACTTCCTCAGGTAAATTTAAACTGAAGGAAATTATATGTTTTTAGTTTATAGCTATGTTCAATCTCAAAAAAAGCAGACTTAAACATTTTAGTGGTAGAGGGGTGAGGATGTAGCTCATTTACTATGGAGTAGTCCCTGGGTTTGAGCCTTGGCAGTGGAGGAAAAATTAGTAATAGAGAACACAAAACTAACACTTTATTTTTATTTTCATTTATTTATTTATTTTTAATGCTGGGGATCAAACCCAGGATCTTAATGCATGTTACCACTGAGCTACCCCTGCAGGACTAACTTTGGATTAAAAAGAAAAAAAAAAAAAAAGACAAAGCAAGAGGATTAATTTTAGATTTTCCCTCACAGAATTTAAAGGGCTTTTTAGAATGGGCTTTCAACAAATGTTGGAAATATTGGTGTTTTGCTTTGTTTTAGGCTGTGTACTTGTATAAAAGAATTCCAAGTTATCAGAGAGAAAATATTGTCAGAATCCCACACAAGCAAAGCAGTTATAGTAATGAAAAAATTTAAATGCTCCCAGTAACAACCAGAGAGTCATTAGGAATTTGAGACTTTAGAAAATTTTCTACATAACATTAACAATTTTGCAGAAGCAGTGTTTTTGGGTTTTTGTTTGTTTGTTTCTTTTGATATTAGGGATTGAACCCAGGGGTGCTTAACCACTGAGCCACATCCCCAGCCCTTTTTGTTTTATATTTAGAGACAGGTGCTTGCTAAGTTGCTGAGGCTGGCTTTGAACTTGTGATCCTCCTGCCTCAGCCTCCTGAGCCACTGGGGTTACAGGTATGCACCACCACACCTGGCTTGGTTTCATGTTTTGCTAGGAAGAAATAACCAAAAACAATTTGAAGACAGTTTTCTCTTGGTATTTTTCTTCTCCTTTTTTTCTTTGTTCCTGAGTATGGGGACTGAACCTGGGGTGTTCTCCCACTATTTTAATATTTTTCTGTGACTCCCCCCAGTAGTCATAGAATTGTGATAGAGAGTAATGGGGTGAGTAGGATATAAAAAACAAAATTTCCCATATCATTTTTTTTATAGTTTGAAAAATTTTATTCCAATAATTATAAAATATACAAGATATTGATAAATTTCCAGACACACATGACCTACCCATATTGAACCAAGAGGATATAGAAAACCCAAACAAACCAATAGCAAGTAATGAGACTGAAGCATCAAAATGAAGAATTCCTACAAAGAAAACCCTGGAACTGGATGGATTCTCAGCTGACTTTTATCAGACCTTTAAAGAAGAACTAATGCCAATGTTTCTCAAATTATTCCATGAAATAAAAAAGGAGGGAACACTCCCAAATTCATTCTTCTGATCCCAGAATCATCCTGATACCAAAACCAAAGACATCAAGGAACAGGGTGTGGTGATACATCCTTGAACTTGTGATTCTTGTGCTTCAGCCTCATCATTTGCTGGGATTAAAGGCATGAGTCAAAGCACTCAGCTTGGTTTTTCTCCTCTTTTTCTACTCTGGATGATTTTTCCCCTTTTCTTAACTAACTGCCCATGGTATGACCTGCAGGACAATGCTGAATAGAAGAAGAAAGAAATTCTGTCTTATAGGGATCCCCTGATCATAAGGGGAAACCACTGTATAATTCACATTTAAATATGATTTTAGGTATGGAATTTTCATTGGTATTCATTATGACATCTATTGAAGAAGTTTCCATCAATCTTTATTTTGCT
The DNA here is from genome assembly GCF_045843805.1 of Urocitellus parryii. NCBI lineage: Eukaryota > Metazoa > Chordata > Mammalia > Rodentia > Sciuridae > Urocitellus > Urocitellus parryii. The sequence goes on from NC_135547.1 coordinate 106,901,342, forward strand.
TCAAGTTTTATCATGGTGTTGAGTTTTGTGAAATGTTTTATTCTGATTCTAATGAAATGATCATATGGCTTTTATTTTATTATGTTAGTGTTATGTATTACACTAATTTTCACATTTATTTATTTTTATTTTTTTATTTTTTTGAGAAAAAGGAAAAAGAAGGTTTATTGTTTTTCTAGCAAACGAGAAACAGGATTACAAGCATGCACCATTGTACCCAGCTGTTTGTTGTTTTTGATACCAGGGATTGAACCCAGGGGCACCTAACCACTGGCCACATCCCCAACCTTTTTTTTTTTTTTATTGTTGGTCGTTCAACAGGTTACATAGTTCTTAATACATCATATTTCACCCCATATCATTTTTATAGAGTTTACTATCTTTATCTTTAAAATTAGTGTATTGGAAAAAAATAGAAGAATTTTTTTCTCTTACTTTGGGCTGAAGGTGGGGCAGATTGTTTACAAAACTTGCTGTGATGATAATTTTTCAAGAGGTACCTTTAGGCTGATTTTGCTGACAAATGGATTTAATCATTCCTGCTTTAAAAATAAACATTCTGGGGAAAAAAAGATCATGCATCCCTCTGTGTTCTTCAGGCTTAGTGAAGCAAGATGGTATCCGGGTAGGAAAGCTCTTGAGGTATTTCCCACAAAGCCTCTCTGGATCATTCATTTGTTGTTGAGAGGATGTATTCCTCATGTTTTCCTTAGAAGTAATAATATGCTGAATTCATGAGGTGAATTTCAGGTTTCTTTCAGCATGTTTTATAAATATAAAGGAAAGAACATTGTTTATTAGGTTATCTTGGTGATTTAAAACTTAAAGCTCTTTAAGGCTCCAAAGGCATTTATAAAAATCAGTGGGTATTAGATGGTAATGTGCTCTGGAATTTATTTTCAAATAATAATATAACATTGATTTACATGAAGTGTAATTATATGATTAAAAGCTTGCCCTGGTAATTGACATTTAGTCCCCTAAGATCATTGTGGGACTGGGACACCTGTTATTCCAGTGACTCAGTAGACTGAGGCAGGAGGATCCCAGGTTAGACCAACCTTGTTAATTTAGTAAAACCCTGTCACAAAATAAAATAAAAAGGATTCCCTAGTCCTTTTTATTTTATTTATGTAGTTCAGTGACAGAATTGCCCTCAAGTCCAATCCCCAGTACTACCAAAAAAAAAAAAATACATAAAACAAAAATACCAAAAAAATTCTAAAAAGCTCTTCCACTTTAGAGTAGTTGTCTAGCATGTTTGAGGCCGTGGGTTGAAAAAAAAAGTGCCACTTAAAATACTTTGAAAAAATATTTCTTAGTCTGCTTGATTGGGGGTATAGTAATTATAAACACAATAAAATTTTTAAGTGGTCCCCCCATGGTTCTTTTCTAAACTACATTATGTTTTGTACATTAATGTACATCAAAACAACAGAGCAATAGTAGAGTGCAAAGGACACATAGGTAAAAGTAGGATAACATGAAGAAACACTAAGCTTCAGAAAGATAACTGACTTTATTTCAAACAATTTATTGAATTTTAGATGCACTGTCTGTTCTGATGTTACCTATTCCAATTTCCTTTTACGTCATCGGATCCCTTTCAACCAATAGTTTTCTTTCAGACTATTAGTTCTTCTCCTTTCCTAAAGTTATAGAAAGATCTAGCGTGTCTGTTGTCCAGGTTTTGGAACCTACTATCCAGCAAGGTACTTACTCAAATGATACAAGAATTTTCAATTTTTTTTTCAGTATTGAGGATTGAACCTAAGGGAGCTTAACCACTGAGCCACATTCCCAGTCCTTTTATTAAACCATTTATCTTATCTTATCTTATCTTATCTTATCTTATCTTATCTTATCTATCTATCTATCTATCTATCTATCTATCTATCGGTACTGGGGATTGAATTCAGGGGCACTTGACCACTGAGCCACATCCCCAGACCTGTTTTGAATTTTATTAGAGACGGGGTCTCACTGAGTTGCTTAGCACTTGGCTTTTGCTGAGGCCTGCTTTGAACTTGGGATACTCCTACCTCAGCCTCCTGAGCGGCTGGGATTACAGGTGTGCACCACTGCGCCCGGCCTAAATCTTTTACTTTGAGATAGGGTCTTGCTAAGTTGCTGAGGGCCTCCTAAGTTGCAGAGGCAAGACATGAACTTGTGATCCTTCAACTTCAGCCTTCCGAATTGCTGGGAAGACAAAAATTTTCAGTTTTCAAAATATTACTATTTTATGAATTCTTACCTTTAGCCTCATGTTTGTTTCCTCAGAAGTGCTTCATAATATTAAAATGAGGGCTTAATTTTAGGGTGTAATGGATTTGAGGTTAGTGCAATTCTTCTGCAGTCTTAGGAGGATTAGTTAAGTCCTAGTTTAGAGACTAAGAGCTTCAAGATAACTGAATACCATTATTAATAAATAATTGTAGGACTGAGGGTGTAGCTCAGTGGCAAAGCATATGTTTAACATGTGCAGGGCTCTGCCACCTAATAATAATAATCAGAAGAAGCAGCAGGAATTATACCCTCAAAGATAGAGTTAGGATCACTGCCATAGAAATCCTTGTACCTCTTTCTTCAGTTTTCTCAACAGGAAGGAATATTGTAAATGTTTGCTCATTCTCCTTCTCTTTTGATAAGCTTTCTACATTCCATTAAGTATTCCCTCCTGAGGATGCTCTCAGATTAGAAACTGCAGGATTCAGAATGACTATGAATTCCTTTTGCATTAGGCACTTGTCCTAATGCTTTTCTCAGCACATTTTGTAAACTAAACTGTTCTCCAGTAAGTTACTCAGTATTTAGGTTTCCTTGGCTTTTGCCTCTAGCTCCTTAAGTATTGCTAAGTATCAAACCTCTACCTTTTGTTCTATACCAGTGCCTTGAACTAGAAGGAATATCTAGATTCATATCCCAGCTTGGGTGTGACCTTGGGCTTACTTTTTTGAAATATCACTGTCTTAATCAGCTATTTTGCCACTGTGACCAAAAGACCTGACAAGAACAGTTAGAAGAGGAAAAGTTTATTTGGGGTCTTATAGTTTTAGGCGTCTGGGTCCATAGAAGGCTGGCTCCATTCCTCAGGGCTCGAGATGTGGCAGAACATCATGGCTGAAGAGTGTGATAGAAGAAAGCAGCTGGGGACATGGCACCAGGAAGCAGAGAGAGCCCTGCTCAACAAGGACAAAATATATACCCCAAGGCAGGAACTCAGGCACTCACCTCCTCCAGCCACACCCTACCTGCCTACAGTTCTCACTGAGTTAATCCTATCATGGAATTAATTCGCTGATGAAGTTAAGTCTCTCATAACCATATCTAAACCATAACAATCATGTTGGACCGTGATCTTCAATCTCTAAAAGTGTGGGTTTCATTTAACTCCTGGCTAGAGTAAGGCTCGATAGTGTGAATACTGTTGCCCTAACCCCCCAGTTTCTTTGTTACTACCAACTTGAAGGATATGAATAATAGAATCATTTATAATAATTATACATTTCATTTACATAGCATTTATTTGTATAGTACTTTACATTGTACAGTTTACAGAAATAACCATATTTAACCCTTACACAGCAGTAAATTAGCTGGCATATGACCTGGATTTTCTTCAGTTTTAGTTCCAGATCTTCTGTTCTGTCACCCTTTGAGTGTATGTCCTGTTTTTTGATTTTGATAATAATGTTCTCATATTAGCAGATGGGGCAAATCCTTCCTTTCCATTTAGACTTGAGCAGACTGAGGCTCAAGACCTGATTTGACTTATTCATACTGACAGAAGTAGAAGATAAGTAACCAAGTCCAGAACATACATTTTATGGCTCCTAGTTCACAGTTCTCAAGGGAATATCCATTACTCCTAGCATGATTTATAAAACTGCTCTATCAGCATAATTAAGCTATGGAATCCCAAATGACATTCTCTATTCCACAGCTGACAAAGTTAGCACAGGAGATTTACTCAGATTTGCAAAATAGAATATGTAAGACATTAAGGCCATTATAGATGTTTTTCCTTTACTTTTTCCATGCTTATAAAGTAAAAAAATTAAAACTAGCCCTTTTTGCATTGATTAGTATCAGTTGATTTTCTCCCACTTGTAAAATAGAAACGCAATTTGCAAATCAAAATTTATTGTACTTTAATGGAAAATTCTATGATAACTTTTTTTCTTGTTCAAATAACTTGATTTAAAGCTTCTGAGAGATGAACATAAATAAACAGATATTTCTGATTGGCATCTTGTGAAGCTTATTTCAGAAAGAAACTCAAAAAGAATGGCCTCTCAGACTCTGACTGGTTTACAATTTAAAAGAACTGCTAAATTGAAGTTTATTTGATCTAAATAAGAGAGCATTAAGGTTACACCTGCAGCGGGGAGAAAAGTGCTAGATGTGTACAATTTTATGTAGCTGGATCTGCAGAAGATGAGTTTGCACACGGAGAAAAAGCATCTAAAAACGTGTCTGTTCTTATTCAGACATTTCCAATATTTCTTTTTTAAGCACACAAGTCTGATTACCTCTGTATGTCTCTTGGGAGCTGCATTTTTGCTGGAAAGAGATTCAGAACAGTCAGAACACTCACATAAAATAGATAGTGAGTTTTAAAGTCCGTACCTTCCACAGTAGTAATAAAATGACCTAAAAATATTCTAAAAGACTCTCTTATGACATAGTGGATGAATCATTAGCTTATTTATGAATTGGTGATATTCTGTGACAGTGTTTCAGATTTTGCCATTTCACAGTCTTGCTCGCTTGCATAACTCCAGGGACGTCCTTGTGCCCCCTCATAAATTGAAGCTTATGTAACTGGGGAAAATGTTATATATGTGGTGTGTGAATATATGTGTGTGTGCACATGTGAACATACACATTTATTTATGTATTCACATGTATATTCTTAAATGAGACTTAATTTTGATGAGAATGTGATACTTTATGTGTTTTGTTTTCTGGTCCTCAAAAGGGACTGTCACTTTTATTTTTGGTACTGGGATTTGAACTCCAGGGCACTTGACCACTGAGCCACATCCCCAGCTCTATTTGGTATTTTATTTAGAGACAGGATCTCACTGAGTTGCTTAGTGCCTCACTGTTGCTGAGGCTAGCTTTGAACTTGTGATTCTCCTGCCTCAGCCTCCTGAGCCACTGGGATTACAGGTGTGCGCCACCATGCCCAGCCAGGGACTGTCACTTTCGGAACACTCCCTCTCGAGCTGGTGAAGGGCTGTTTTGTTGTTGTTTTTAACATACAGTACTTCACAGAATTTTAGATGGCTCTACTGAAACTGACTAGTAAGCACTCACAGGACATATAACGCATCACACAGGTTCAGCAGCACTTGATCTAGACTTGGACTATACCTTCTTCTATGAGGTGAACCCATTGATAATGCATTTGAATGTCATGGTAATGAAAAGTTACTGGAAAAGTTGCATAATGCACCCTCAATTTTTATATTTGTGATAGACCATATTTTGAATAGTGCTGTTCTCTTATGTTTGGTACTGGGGATTGAACCCAGGGGCACTGGATCACTGAGCTACATCCCCAGCCCTATATTGTATTTTGTTTAGAAACTGAATTGCTTAGTGCCTTGCTTTTTCTGAGGCTGGCTTTGAACTCGTGATCCTCCTGTCTAAGCTACCCTAGCTTCTGGGATTACAGGCTTGCACCACAGTGCCTGGCTAGAACACTTAATTTTTGAAGGCATAAATGTAAGCTCAGGTCAAGTGATCTCGGCACTCCTAAGCGATTATTTTAGAAGTCAAAACATAAAAATCACCCTGTCATAGGAAAGGGCCAAAGATTAAGGGTCGGGGCCCTGCTGCCTAGTGTTATTGCCTCTCTTACCCCTTATAATTAAATATAATGTGATATATTTCAAATACAAATTTATAAACTGTGGTACATGTTCTCTTTACATTAAACAATGTTTCAATGGGTGAACTAATTGATTGTACTTTGACTTTTCTATTGTCACTTTATGAATTTAGATTTGGAGGCCATGATTTGTAGCAGCAAATCAGCTTATTGAGTTTGTGGCTGGAGAGATATGGATTTAATAATAAATATTAGACTATATTGTTTAATCTCTCCCAATTCTAAGACAATATACAATTTAGAAGAGAAAATACATGCCATAACCTTTAACTGTGAATGCAAATGAGTTTATCGATATTTTATATACATATTTTACCTTAGTATTTCTCTTTCTATCTATATCTTTAAAATCCCAAAAGTTTAAATAAACTTCAAAGTCATATATATGTGTCATAAAAACACAATGGTAGAGAAACATGCTTAATAATTCATAAGTACAAAGAATGGAGAAAGCCTGGGCAATTATATGACATGCTTGGAAAAATGCCTAACACAGCATAAACATCTAATAAATGGTGGTGGTACTATTATGATAGCAGGAGAATGGCTACAGGGATAAGGAGGAAGGAAAGCAAAAAAAAAAGTCTTATATGATATTGAAACTTTTGATGATAAAGTTTTTGACTTGGAAGATGTTGTCAATCAGAGTCCAGTCAGAAAATGGAAACCATTCTAGTTATTTTGAACAGAAGTAATTCAGTGCAGGAAACTGTCTACTCAAGGGTGGAAGAAGGAAGAAGTCATCCAGATAGCTTGAAAACTTATGCTGTATCGAGGCATAGAGAGATAATGGAAAGAGATGGTGTCACCAGAGTGTAGATGCCATGGTCATCTATCTGATGGTGGGACCACTGAGGAAGGAGCCCATAAGAAGGAGCTAGAGCCAGGAAGGAGACAGAGCTGGTGCCAGACCTTTTTCTGGAGGCAGAGTGAGAGAGGGAGAAGTACCATGGCCTGGCTTGTCCTCCTTTTCTCTAGTCTTCTTCCAGCGACTCCCATTGGCCAAACTTGCCTGGAAGCCAATTGGGAAAGGGAGCAGGAAAATGGTCTGAAATAAAGATCTAAAGAGCAGGGAAAGGGCAGAGAGTGGATCTGAGAATCAGCAAGCAAATGACTGAAGCACAGGAGATCTCATTGATGGTGACACAGCCAGCCATCTATGCCAATATGCAGGGAATGAGAAATGCACAAAGCCTAAAAAGCTTTCATAGGAATTTTTGTGTGTGAGATGACTTAAATAAAGCACCAACAGGGCATTGTTTGTTCAAAGGAAACTGACCTAAAGAAAGGAGGTAGCATTAAAAAAACGGCCTGCACAGAAGTCTAGACAGGAAGGATAAACTCCCATACATTTGATTATATCACTTGAATTGTTTATAGTTGTTTATGCTCAAGATAAAGACAGCCAGGCATGGGGGCACACACTTGGGAGACTGAAGCAGGAGGATCACTAATTCAAAGCCAGCCTTAGCACCTCAGTGAGGACCTAAGCAACTTATTGAGACCCTGTCTCAAAATAAAAAGTAAAAAGGGTTGGGAATGTATCTCAGTGGTTAAGCACCCTTGTGTTTAATCCCTGGCACCAAAAAAGAAAGAAAGAAAATCACTTTGATCTCAGCACCAAGAAATAAAGAAAGCCATTATTTACATTTTAGACAATTGCTTTCAGTCTTTTCTCCTGTGCATTTGTATAGTTGTTTGAGATAATATTATGCCTGTAATGTTGCATCTTACTTTATTCATTAACTGTAATAAGTCTTAACAGTTTTCAAGGGGTCTTATCTTTCCCTGGTTGTATTTTATAGGGTACAGCTTTTGGGGAAAAAGACGGCAACAACAAAACCACTTTCTCAAGTTTTAAAAATTAATTTGTAATGAAGAAAACTTTGTGTTGAATTTATGAAAATAAATCTATAAGATTCAAGCTTCTGCTGGGCACCACGGCGCATGCCTGTAGTCCCAGCAGCTCTGGAGGCTAAGGCAGAAGGAGTTCAAAGCCAGCCTCAGCATTGGCAAGACACTAAGCAACTCTGTGAGATCTTGTTTCTAAATACAATACAAAATAAGGCTGGGGATATGGCTCAGTGGTCAAGTGCCCCTGAGTTTAATACCTGGTACTGCCCCCGCTTCAAAAAAAAAAAAAAAAAAAAAAAGATTCAGGCTTCTGAAAAGAAAGCCAAGTAAAGTGTTAGGATGTCTTTCTTCAAACAAGCCACTTAATGTGTAAGTGATGTTACAGAATAAAGTCAGTGTGGTCAAAAATAGTCCATTATCAGAAGGTTGTTAAATAACATTTAAGTGTTATAAGTATAGTACATAAAGTTTATGAATCAAAGTAATCAAAATTAGCAGTTTCCCACTGTAAACTTTTTTTTAGGGGGTAACTGGGATTAAACCCAGAATCCTCTACCACTGAGCTCCACCCCCCCAGCACTTTTTATTTTTTTTATTTTGAGACAGGGTCTTGCTAAATTGCTGAGTCTAGACTTGAATTTGAGATCTGCCTCAGCCTCTGTAGTATCTGGGATTACAGGTGGGTGCCACCATGCCCGGCCCCACCACAAATATTGGGTGGATAAAATTTCCTTTATCAAGTATTTATGATCTCAGGTGACAAGGCAGTTATCCTTGGAAACTTTCATGTTATGGGGAAATCTTTTCTTATGTAGCAACCAAGTTTGGACAGAAAGTCTATGTTGAGCTTCTGTAGGTTTTAATTTTTCTAACAAATAGATTTCAGTCACCTTCAGTTTATCTCTCTGGAAAGACACAATGGCTAGCAAAGTGCTTCTTCCATCTTCTCGAAACATTTGTGTCTACATTTAGTGTGTCTTTTTCAAGGTTCTTGTCTGTACTTCCAGTTAAGGCTTTGTTGGAGCCTCTTAATTCAGTTGCATTTTCTGGCCAAGATACAATTAAAGAACATGGAACTGATAATTATTTCCACAGTTGTTTCCAATTTTTTTCATGGCTATAAGTAAGACATGGGGAACATCTTTGTGCACAAACATAAAACCTTTCCATATTTGATTCATAAAAGTGGAATCACTGAGTCAAAGGGCATTAATGTTTTTAAGCTTCTTGGTAAATATTGCCTGAAGCTCTCTTAAAAGGTTGTACCCATTTAGACTCCTAATAATCAGGTGCCCAACTAACCATGGCCTTTCTAGCATGGAGCATTAGTTTTACTTTTGCTATTGTAATAGGGAAAATACAACTATCCCATTGTTATTATTTGCATATCTTTAGTAATCATGAGTGTTTTCTTTGAAGTATTTCCTTGGTGGGGTACTCTGGATTGAACTCAGGGCCCTTAGCCACTGAGCTCATCTCCAGCCCTTATTATTTTTTATTTATTTTTTTGGTGCTGGGGATCAAACCCATGGCTTTATGTAAGCAAGGCAAGCACTGTACCAACTGAGCTATATCTCTAGCCCTCAGCCCTTTTTATTTTGAGATAGTATCTTGCAAAAGTTTTTAGGCTCTCCCTAAATTGCTGAGGCTGGCCAAATTTGCTATCCTCCTGTCTGAGCCTTCTAAATCTCTGGTATTACAGGTATGTATCACTGCACCTGGCCCAACTTGTTTTTGAATAATGAAAAAGCAAAACTAATTTAAACATTGGAAACTCTTCTTGACTTTTTTTTTTTTTTTTTTTTTTTTTTTTTTTTTTTACCAGGGCCTTTCATGTGCTCGGTAAGTGCTCTGACACTGAGCTAAATCCTCAACCCTTCTTCCTGACTTTTCTGATATAATGCAAGCTTTATTTGTTGTTGTATGTTGAGGACCTCGGTGACAAGAGACTCTTGATTATATACCTTAGCATTCTCTTCTCCCAGCAAAATAAGCCTAATTCTTTATCCATCCTCAGCAGACCTATTGTCTCCCCATTAAATTGGATTTCCTTATTCTTTGTACCAACTCTAGTTTCTTCACATTTAAAAATATATGTAGAACCCCAAATTGCAGTGGTTCTCTTAGTAAAAGGGCTATATGGTTAGAAATAAAGGAGTAAGCTGGGCACAATGGTGAATACCTGTAATCCCAGCCACTACAGTACCTCAGAAGGTTGAGGCAGGAGTATTGCAAGGCCAGCCTTGGCAATGTAGTGAGGCCTTTGACAACTTAGTAAGACCCTGTCTCAAAATAACAAAATTCAAAGGTCTGGGGCCATATCAAAGTGGTAAAGCATCCCTGGGTTCAATCCCCAGTACCAAACAAACAAACAGGAAGAAGGTTTCTTTCAGTGTCTTGGGCTGAAGAAGATATCTTCATACCATACATATGGGCAATTTATATTTATAGTCCCCTGTGAGGCATTGATTCCCTCCCACCACCCCACAAATATGGAAGACTTAGATTGTTCACAAAAGAGCATGATACAGAGAAATGTAAGAACTGATTCCTGTCTGTTACCTAAGTTGATGTTATCCTGGACATGCAGAGATCTCATGACGTGTTAGAAGTCCTTGCCTGAGACAGTGGAGGACACAGTAGAATCTCTACTTGTGGCCATTGGGTGAATGCTTAGTTATCCTAAGTTCTTTTCATCTTTGGGACCCAAATGACAACCAAGTTATTATTTTTAAACTGTACTTCATTTTTTTATTAGCATGTACTACACATATTAATGGGGTTCAACATGTTATTTTCTTTTCTCTCTCTCTTTCTTTCCTTCCTTCCTCCTTTCTTCCTCTCTCTCTCTCTCTCTCTCTCTCTCTCTCTCTCTCTCTCTCTCTCTCTCTTTCTCTCTTTCTCTCTCTCTCTCTTTTTACCAGGGATTGAACTGAGGGGCACTCTACCACTGAGCCACATCCCCAGCCCTATTTTGTATTTTATTTAGAGACAGGGTCTCACTGAGTTGCTTAGCATCTCACTGTTGCTGAGGCTGGCTTTGAACTCATGATCCTCCTACCTCAGCCTCCCCAACCACTGGGATTACAGGAGTGCGCCACTGCACTTGGCTATTATTTTCTTTTTTCTGGAGTTACAGTAGTTTATTAATGCCAACATGTACTCACTTTGCTTTATATAAGACTGATTTAAATGTCTCAAGTTGAAATGACTGAAGGTGTGTAAATTCAAGTCTATATGGATACATGAACTGTATACACACACATACACACAGAGCTTATAGTTGCCTATTATCATTGTGTAAGAATTCTTAAAAATCCTATGTCAATTTCACAAAAGACCTTATCATCTTCTTTTTATTTATTTATTTTTTTAAAGAGAGAGAATTTTTTAATATTGTTTTGTTTTGTTTTCGGCGAATACAACATCTTTGTATGTGGTGCTGAGGATCGAACCCAGGCCGCACGCATGCCAGGCGAGCACGACCGCTTGAGCCACATCCCCAGCCCAATGCATCTTCTTTAAGGAATAAAATTGACATATATGAGAGAATTAATAAGTACTATAACTTAAATTAGATCAAGGTCAAATATTGGGTACTTTACATAGGTAGGAAGAACAATATTGATTAGAATGTTTAGAGAAGTTTGTTTGGAGAGTAGAAGAAAACATTTTTTCTAGAAAGGAATTTGTAACAGTTAAGATTATGATATTCCACATAGTTTAGCTGTATAAACAAGGCTGTAACTGAAAGACTGGTTTATTTACAAGCCAATGAGGACATTTTTTGGGTGAGAATTCAGATTTTTGGAGAAAAACTGATTCAGTACCACTAGGGTAAATTAAGTGACTTAAAATATAGACATTTAAATTGCATTTGATTGGCAATGGGAAATTTGTTGAGTCTTAGGGAGAAGAGATGATGAAGTTTGTAGTCTGTGATTAGGAATAGAAATTTGATATGATAGTGAAGGGTAGATAGAGAAGAGATTACTTATTTTATTTTCTATTTTTTTTTGTGTGTGTGTGTGGTAATTGAGATGAAGAGGGTGATAGGAAAGCAATGGGGGTGAGGGGAGGAGGCAGCCTGATTCCAGAAATTTCCTTATCAAAATAGAATTGCTTGGAAATAGTAAGAGATTGCATAGTTATTAATGAAAAGGGAAGAGATATAAGATACCTTCTAGGTTTGAAGCTTTGATGAAACAGTAGAGTAATACCATTCAACAAAAAAGGAAATTGCAAATTGATCGGGGCAATAGGGAATTTTATTGACTTATATACTTATTTATAAGTTCATCTTACAAATTTATTTTTGACAGTTTATATAGATGTATGAACTTACATACCATAAACATATATTTCTCATTAATCCTCTCAAAAGCCCTGTGAAGTATTATTATTATCTCCATTGTGCAGATGAAACTCAGAGAAAATAGGTAATTTGCTCACATGGCATAGGATTTAACTGTAGTTTTAATGCCTAAACCAGTGATTTAGTCCCTGAACTGTACTTTTTCCTTGGAAGTGACAGTGGCATTTTGAAGACAAAATGCCTTAAAGGCATTTGAAAAGGGGAATTTAGGAAAGATTTCAGAGTCATCTACCTGATAAAAAAGATTACTTGAATTTTGATTGCACTTTGCAATACAAAGTACTTGGGGCAAGGTAAGGTTCTTCTATTCCTTGTTAAATCCTATCTTGGAAGTTTTAAAGATACAGTATCTTATTTAGTTCTGCAACAGCCTTTGCAACAGATACTATTATTGTTTCTTTTAAAAATGAAGAAAGTGAAGCTTAAGAAAAGTGAGGTTACTTTCCCAAGCACCCAGGGAGATGGTATAATGATGAAGAGAAGGGACTTTAGGGTCACATGGATCTGGGTTTTAATCCTTAGGCCTTTGATTTCGTTACTTCTAAAATGGGACTGAAATAACCATCAAAGTTGGAGGTAATTATATGAGAATTTAGGTATTTGTTTTTAACACATAGTAAGCACCCAATAAATGATAGCCATTATTACTGTTATTTTACTGGAAAATCATAGCTATAACTTTAGCCCATCAGTTTTTCTTCTCCAGTGATTTTTCCATGTATAGTAGTTCCCTCCTGGAAAGCAGTGAATGAAGCCAAGAATTTGGAAAAAAGCAAAGGGAGAGAATTGTGGCAAAGTAGGATAGATTGACTTAACACAATCATGTTTTTAGAAAAATAACGTGTATACTGATTTTTAAAAAATCAAACATTAAAAGGTAGTGTGAAAAATAAGTCTCCTAATTCCATTTGCTACAGGCAATTAATAGTCTTTTTTCCTTCAGTAGAGGTTTTATGCATATACAAGCAGACATATATAAAACTATGCCCTTTTTACACATTGATTGCCATCACCTTTCATATTTTTGTATTATTAAAGTTTTTTTCCTGTAGAACAGACTGATGGATTGGGAATAAAAACTTCCTTTCTGGAAAGTTATACTAGTATCTTTATGAGACAGAAACCCAGAAACAAATGTTGAAAGTCTATTATCAGCAACTAGTGGCCTTTAAATCAAACTAGACAACCATTTCAAGCTTCATAAATTAGCTCTCATAATTTCTAAAGCAAACAAATCATTATTCAAATGAGAAATTAAAATTATCATCAAAAGTACAGAAAGGATGAATTTATTTTATAAGCTCCACACTTAAGGAAGTGTTTGGGACCTGGTTTCTTAATTCAGTATTAGGCCTGCTGCTGTTCTTTATTTAAGAAAAATCATATCCTCACTTCCTGATATCATCATATAATATAGTCTACCCATGACTTTATGTGTCAGGGCTGTTTAGGAGGAGCTAAATCTTAAAAAGTTAAGAAGATTCTCAAGATCTGGAAACTACTCTAAAACAAAGAAGTTTTAGACCCTGTTGGCTTCTGGGAAAATTTGTTTTCCAGTCAGATACTTGTCAAGGTTAATGAAATTCATGGGCCCTCTGTTCAAATTGGGAGCAATTGGGAACCCTTAAGCCCAAAGAGTAGGTTTGAAGTCCCCACTTAGAAAGCTCCTTTGTATTTTGTTCTCTGGCTCTGTCTGCTAGGAGAAAGAAACACTTGGCTTCTAGTCTGTTTTTCTCCTGATTAGGGAACCCAGAACAGGTTACTAAGAACTTGCTAGTCCTCAGCATTACCGTTTGGAAAAAGGCAATTACACCTTTGGGTTCTAGGGTGCTATGTGTTTAATAAAAATCATATTTAATTTATATATAAATTATATATTTACTTATGTAAAAGTTACATATGTAAATTCTGTCTATATATCTCAAATAATACCCATAATGAGGAGGTAGAGATAAGTTAAAGCTACCTAAGGAATTTAATTCTTCTTTGTCCAGTATCTATAAAATTCTTTAGCAGTCTGGCAAGAGCCACATTTCCTGCCTTGAGACAAGATTTAGGCCTTTCTGAACTTTCCCTTAGGCTGTGTTCCAAAAGTTTATTTGTAAGTTAGTTGCTTACTTGGAATAAAATGTTATAAGTGGAGGTTAGGTCCCCAAGTCACAGGATCTTATTTAACCCTCACAGGGCCTAATATACTGTACTATGTCAATAAAATGCAGCTACATGTTTCTGTGGGAGCAACATATTTTTTATGGTAGAAATAGTGAATACTTGTACTGCAGGTGTTGATTCCTCTATTTCCAAACCTTCCTTGGATAAGAAGGAGTGGATATTTCTTCATTAGTGTTCCTGTTAAATTTCTGGTCACTGTACCACTCCATTGATTGTTCTGTTTCTCTCTCTGTTTTTCTTTGTGCAAGGGTTTCTATGATGGCACAGCTTTCCCACTCCACCACTCACCCCTTCCTTGTTCCCTGAGTCGTGGTTCTTCTGAGGCTCCTTCCAGTACTCTCATGCTAATTAGGATTACTAGTTATATTGTATTTGCTTTCCATTATTTTAACAAAATACCTGACATAGGCTTCTTTGGAGGTAAAAAGAGATTTATTTTGGCACATAATTCAGGAGGTTCAAGTCCAAGATCACAAGGCCCCATGGATTTGGACTTCTGGTAATGGTCCTTGTTGGAGCAGTAAGTCACATCTCCAGAGAAAGAATTGGTGGGGTCTTACAATACTCCTTGAGGGCATTCCCTCAATGACCTAAAGACCTTCCATTGGGCCCCACCTCCTAAAGGTCCCCCCACCACTAAGTATTACCACCCTGCTTATCAATTGCCTTCAATCATGGATCTTATATGTGGGGGGATACTCACCCAAACCAGTATGTAAACCATAGCACTGATACACTGGCCAAAGAAAAACATCTTCTCCTAAAGCAGAGAAGTAGGGAAAGCCATCAAGAGCACCACTGGATATCTATGACCTTGAATCCAGGCCCTAAGGATGCAAGCTTTAGAAATTTATCATCTACCTCTGAATCTCATTTTGTTTATCTCTAGTGAAGCTGGTTGCACAGAACTCTGGGCACTGTAAGGACTCCATTGCATCAGGTACATGTAGCATCTGCCCTTGAGCGCTCAGTGAATGTTGTCACTCCTTCTGCCACTGACCTGTCACTTCTGTTTTTCTCTCAGGCTCTATGGAAATACACAAAAAGGGCTGACATAGTCACCTACATAAAAGGCTGCTGTGGGTGTGTTCACATGAGTGTATCCAGGGGAATAAAAGCTGGGTCAATAAGTGTCAGAAGCAGAGAAGAGAGAACTAAAAGAGGTGGAAAAGGGGGGATGGGTTCTCCCTGCTGTGACATTGGAGACAATCAAAAAGTGTGTAGAGGGGTTTGGGGTGGGTACAACACTCACTCCTGTAGCCTCAGGGGCATCCATGTGTTGGGCCAGGGATCTTCCTTATTCTTGGATTGATTCCTCCAGAAGAAAGAAAGTGAGAGAAACCTTGCTTTATATCAGCAACTTACATAGTTTTGAGATGATCAAGTTGAGTTGGGGGCTTGGGGTGTAGCTCAGTGATAAAGCTTGGCATGCACAAGGCCCTGGGTTTTATCCCCAGCAGCAGCAAAAAGATAAATTAATAAAAAGTCGTTCCAATAACACTGAATATTTTGTTTCTAGAGTCAAGTGTATTGTGCACACACACATATAATGGTGAATTTAAAAAAAAAAGATTTTACTAGTTAATAGTTTATTTATTTAATTATTATTATTTTTTTTGTACTGGGGATTGAACTTGGGGAGCCACATCCCCAGCCCTGTTTTGTATTTGATTTAGAGACAGGGTCTCCTGAGTTGCTTAGCACCTCGCTGTTGCTGAGGCTGGCTTTGAACTTGTGATCCTCCTGTCTCAGCCTCCCTAGCTGCTGGGATTGTAGGCATGTGCCACCATGCCTGGCTGAATTTTTATTATTGTTATTACTTACAAATTGGTGTCTTGAACAGGATTTAGTCATTAGTATCTAGTCTCCAGAATACTTAGCACATAACCCTGAAAAGAAAACATTACTCTCTGTCACATGCTTCATTTTTATACATTTCCTATCATACCTAGGCTTCTGACTTTGAGTCAGTCAACCTGTTCCTTCCCCCATTGAGTATACAAAACAGAAACGAGTGTATTTTTACTCTGTTCCTAGATGCGTAAATATCTTGCTTTGTGTACTGTCTTGGACTAATTATTCATACTTAAAGATTCAACAGATTTTCTTCTTCCAACTCTCAACAATAACAAGTACAATAACAACAACACCAACAAAAACCCCATTTATTTTCCTTAATAAGATTAAAGTGTGAGTACCAGCCTGAGGCAGAAATGTTGCAAAAGCTTTTTTACAAGATGGTTAATTTGCTTTTGCCATGATAATTAAGGTCAAATTTCCACTGAGTTCAATTGGCATCCATTTTATTTGTGAAGATATTGGTGATGGATAGAGCACAGGGTGGATGTTGGGGACCAGAAAAGTGAAGAAAGGCAGATGGAGAACACAAATCATTTTAATGAGAATCTAAAACTTATACTGCTAGATTAAGGGTAAATCAGAATCTTTTTTAAATTTTTTTTTTAGAGAGAGAAAGAGAAAGAGAGAGAAAATTTTAATATTTATTTTCTAGTTTTCGGCAGACACAACATTTTTATTTGTACGTGGTGCTGAGGATTGAACCCGGGCCACACACATGCCAGGCGAGCGCGCTACTGCTTGAGCCACATCCCCAGCCCCAGAATCTTAATTTGAATTTCAGAGCTGTGAGTATAGCTCAGTGGTAGAGCCCATGCCTATCAGGTGAAAAAAAACGTGAGTTCAATCCCCGGCGCCAAAAATAAATAAATTTGAGTTTCAAAACATAAATGGCTGGGCTGGGGCTTTAGCTCAGTGGCAGAGCACTTGCTTTGAACGTGTGAGGCACTGCATTCAATCTTCAGCACCACATAAAAATAAACAAACAAAATAAAGGCATGCTGACCATGTACAACAGCAACAAAAGAAAAATGAATGGCTGAATGCTACCAAAACTTTTATTTAAATAACATTTATCTTAAGAGCTGAGTAAGGAGAGATGCTACTTTATTTCAAATGGCTAGTTTAACCCTCTGCATATCTATTTATGTCTAGAAGAGTGCTTTATCTATATAAATTCTCTATTATAAAATTAACTGTCACACTGATCTACATCATTGGCACCCCCTGGAAGCAAGATTGGGAAACTCTGTGACTTGGTCTCTCCTTACTGCTAACTTCTTTTCTCTAGCCCAAGGAATACAACAGAGGATGAATAATGCTTCCTATTTGGTCTAAAAGAAGAAGTTTGGAGACAGAGACCTAGGCCTCTGTTCATTCTGCTATACGAAGTGGAAGTAACTTTCTTTCTTTCTTTCTTTTTTTTTTTTTGTTGGTTCCAGGGATGAAACCCAGGGCCTTGCACATGTGAGGCCTTGCCACAAGCATTGTAGTGCTGAGCTACATCCCTAGTCCTAGCAAGAGACTTTTTTTTTTTTTTTTTTTTTTTTGGAAAGTGGGATTGAATTCAAGGGCAATTTACCACTGACTTATATCCCCGATCCTTTTTATTTTTACTAAGGATCTTACTAAATTGTTGAGGCTGGCCTAGAACTTGTGATGCTCCTGCCTCAATCTCCTGAGTAACTGGCATCACAGGTGTGTACCACAAGGCTAGTTTAGCAAGTGATTTTTGACCTCATGTTTCCAGAAGACTGCTAGAACTTTCATTCTCCCTTTAGATATCTTTTGAAGCATTGGCCCAAATGAGCAGCATGGCAGACCCTGGCTGAATTAGAGAATTGAGATTCTTTAGGCTTTGTAGTAGAGAAAGACCAGGAAAGAAGAATTTGGGAAGGATATCAGTTGAGTGAACCAAGCTATAATGTGCTACAATTAAATACACTTGAGTCATCTTTCTTGCTAATTAGCATTCTCCTTAGATCATTATTTTCTTTCTTCCTTTATTCTACTTCTTTTATTTATTAAGATAGGTCTTAATATCTCTGTTAAGTGTGTTTCCAGAAAGAAGCCTGAGCTCAGGCTATAAGGAATAAGCAAGGAAATAATTTGAGTTATTTTCCATAGCAGTGGAAAATTAAATTACTTGAAGTCAAATCAGATGTCGAATCAATGTCATTAACAGCTTATGCCTGATCAAAGTAAGGAAGTTCCTTTCACAATTTAATTCTATTCATAACACATTTATTGTAGCTGGGGATGTAGCTTAGTTCAGAGCTCTGCTTGCCCAGTATGTGAGAGAGGCCCAGTGTTCAATCCCCAGCGAGAGAGAGAGAGAGAGAGAGAGAGAGAGAGAGAGAACCCCCAAACAAAACGCCACACTTATTGAGCACCATCATTTATTACCCTGGATGGATGCCAGGGGTACATTAATTCAACATAATTTCTTCAGAAGTCTCCATTTCCTTTTCCTCATTTTCCTCGAGTATAAGAATGAAATATTACAAAGCTATTTCTAATTGGTTATATCAGTCACTTTTTTCAGTATTGTTATAGATTTTATTTTTGTTATATATTGAGTATTTAACCTTAAGTAAGCCTTTGTGGGTTTAGAAATTAATCACTGTTTCATAAGTAACATGGATTATATGAAACATTTCCAATTCCATTAACCTTAAAAATGTTCACTGGAATATAGCCTATGTTCTTGAAATTAATTTTGTGTTTGGTATATGAAAGTACACAATGGTTTATTTGCATTGTATGGTTTTGTATATACATAAGCACACTCATGAGAATTTTTTTTTTTTTTTTTTGCATCACCAAACTTTAGTCAGGCTTCTGAATATCTTCTCCTTGGCCCATCTGTGCACTTTGTTCTAAAACCCAGTTTTTTCAAGAATCTTGCCAAGTCAGTTTAACAAGAACTGCCTCACACCCTCATGGGATCCTTCTGATCCTATCACCCTCAATATCTGATCAAGTTCTTCATCCTCTACCATCCCCCAGGTGATGTCTGATCACCCTGGCCTGTCTTCTATCAGAACCTTGTTAGGTAGTTTTAGCCAGAATCCCTCCTTATCCCTGATGTTTCTTCTGGTAATTTTCCATCCACCAACTCCTACCCACTCCTTGGCTGTAAATTCTCCCTTGTTCATGCTGTGCAGAATTGAGCCCAGTTTTCTACTGAGATCTCTTTCCCCCTATTTCTATACTCCTGAATAAAATCTGTTCTCACCATGTGAACTACTATCCAGATGTTGCTTTTTCTTTGACAGACACAACCAGAGCCCCCCCTCCCCCCACCATGTACTGGGGATTGACTTCCAGACCTTGTTTGTGCTAGGTGAGCCCTTGTACCACTAAGCAACATTCCTCAGTCCTTTTCAGTTTTTATTTTGACACAGAGTCTTACCAAGTTGCCCAGTTTGGTCTCCAACTTTTGATTCTCCTGCCTCAGCCTCCCCAGTAGCTGGGATTACAGACATGCACCTCTATACGCGGCAAAATCAGAGTTTTGTATGTGGTATTTCACTTGACACATCATCACAAACATCCAGGATATGTATACTGTTTTTGTATAGGTGAATGTATATTTTTGTTTTCCACAATAATTTATTTCATTTTTTTTTTCAGTGCTGGGGATTGAACCTGGGAAGAGCAAATACTCTGAGCCACATCCCCAGCCTTCCAAAGTATTTTAGAAGCCTGATTCTTTAATCCCTATCCAATAGTTACTTAAATAACTATTAATTGGTAATTTAAAACATATTAATTGTCATTATCAGTAATTATAGTCAGGAGACTATAGATGTAGGCCTGTCTTCCCATCTATTCTTTTTTTTTCAAAAACCTTTTATTTATTTATTTTTATATGGTGCTGATGATCGAACCCAGTGCCTCGTATATGCAAGGCAAGTGCTCTGCCACTGAGCCACAATCCCTGCCCCCCCCATCTGTTCTTGTACTGGAAAAGTAAGTATATTGTGGCAATATTTTTGGTGGTAGAATCATTTAGTTTGAATGAATTAGTTAAAGGTGGAGTCCAAAGAATTAATAACTGGAAAGTTTTTGGAAAACCCTGTAACAACTGTTTCCGTAGAGTAATTTGAGTGAAAGTCAGATAATAGCTAGTTATTGGAGGGACTCCATGCTTTGATGTGGGCCTGAAAAAGAATGTAACTGAAAGGCAGATGTAAACCTTTTGGGAGAATAAGGCAGGGTGATCTGGCTAAAGTTAGATCTAAAAAGAACTGCCTCCTTGGGCTAAGGAAATTTAAATGACTGAAGGTGACAACTGGGGCAACCTGAAAACTTCTGTTGGGGTAAAGGAAGATGTCATATAAGAATGTGGGCCTCAATTGTCATCGGTCCTCAGGTTCTTCCAGCGAACTATACTAGATGTGGAAAATCCTCAGATTTTTAACTAATGACAAAGCAACAATTTAAAAAGCATTACATGAACCAATGCTGACTAACCATTCAAAACCCAAATCTGCAAACTAAATTCAACCAGTCTCTGACCTGTGGTCTGTTGTTAATGAAGAAGTAATTGAGAGAGATTGGAGTCTTGGGAGAAAGATCATATATTAAAATCTTGGGAGATAAGGGTGTAGAATGTAGAAGTAAACTGAGAAGGTACAGGCCATGTGGGAATGTTAACATTTTGAAAATTTGGTTGAGACTTTATAAAACTGGAAAGGCAGAAAGGCGAGGTTAACATTAAAGCAGATTAGGAAATTTATTGCTGTTTATTTTCATCATTAAAGCAAAATTTCCACAGATTCTCCAACTGAGAAGTGATGGTAAATGAAAACAGATAGTGTCAACCGTATGTTTCACGATCCCAAAAAGTTTGGCCCCCACATTTTTAAGAAATGCTCTGTAAAGTTGGCTGTACGGGGAGCTTTGCAATGTTATACAAATTAAGTCACACTTGGTAATTTTTAGTGTCTTTATTATAAAGAGTAAAATTTAATTAAACTGGTTCTGCCCTGGAGATTCTGGGATGTGTCCAGTTATGAAGAGAGAGTGGTGAAATTTGTTAATTAAAGAAGTTTAGAAGAGAGGTAAAGGAGATTGAGGTAAACTTATAAGTTCATGTAGTTCTGAGAGATCTAAAAGTTAGCCATGTTAGGATTGAGGAAACCTGGAGAGTGGTGACTGAAAGTTTGAGCCAAAGAGAGCAGTCCCAACAGTGAGAGTGGCCTGTGTGACTAAGTTGCTTATCAAGAGGGAGACTAGAAGGAAAGCATATTGACTTGATTTGGTGTGGTTATAATTGGATGGGGTTGAGGGTATAGCTTAGTGGTAGAGCATAGGCCTGGCATAGGCAATGCCCTGTGTTCCATTCTTAGCACCTCAACAAACAATAACAACAACAAAAACCCTTATGAGTTTGATGACAAATATGGATGACTGGAAGTTGAGGATCACTTTAATGACTAGGTACCTTGCTGAAGTTCCAGTTCCTTTTGCAAACAAGGAAGGTAGATAAGGCAGTACTTAGATGGAATAACTTTTAAAATGGCAGACCAGCTAGATGTAGTGATTCATACTTATAATGAACCACTGAAGCTGAGGGAGGCTGAGGCAGGAAGATTGCAAGTTTGAAGCCAGCCTCAGCAACTTATTGAGTTCCTGTCTCAAAAAAAAAAGGGCTGGAGATGTAGTTCAGTGTTAAAGCACCCCTGGGTTTAATCCCCAGTACCAAAACAAAAAGGGGGCATGATTATATGGAATTTAGGAGCAGAAAACAAAGGAAAGGATTTTTTTTCAGTATGGTGATTTGACACACAGGTCTTCAGATTTTCTCCCACTCCTCAACTTGGTTGCTCCTTAAAATTCAGCCTCCTATGGTGACTAAGCAGCAGGTGGCTAGGTAGCTTGGTTGCATGGGGTGGAGGAGAAGGTGTTTAGGGCTTTGAAACCTTGCATCTAACTAAGCCTTCTGTTATTAGTCATAATTCAGCCTTCTAAGGATCCTGAAGCATCTCATTTCTGAAAATTCTGGGTACATAAGTTAGCATGCTTCTTAGCTTCTCCCAAGCTCCTTGCCCCCCCTCGCCCCACCCACAACCTTCATCAATTTACTTTGAATTTCTCTGGTCTCCTAAATGGGTTACCATCAGATCATTTTCTACACTTCCAAGATATAGGAGCTCTGATCTACTTTCATCTCCTCTCCTGTTTTATTTCTTTCCTTTTGAGTAAATGTCATTTTAAATTTATGTTCTGTCATCCTAGTAGAGTTTAAGGAATAATGAGAGACAAATGAGTCTGTTCCATATGGTGTGCTTAACTAGAAGTCCCAAGACCCTATGTCCTTAATATGATGTGCATGAGCTCCCCTCTGTGTACCTGTCAGGCTTTTTCTGGGGCCACTCTTCCTCCTCACTCTGAGATTTCAGCACTATTGGCCTTCTAAGGATTCCTACTGGCCCACGCTCTTCTGTGCTTCAGAGCTATTTTTGCATGTGCTGAACTATTACCCTGCTGTGCTCTGCCCACTCTTCACCTGGCTCGCTCCCATCATCCTTCAGGTCTTTGCTTCAATTTCACTTTCTCAGAGAAGCTTACCTCATGTGTATATCCCTGTGTGTACAGACTCTTGGCTTCCTGTGTGTTTACTTCACAGAACACATGATTATTTGACTACTGTCATTCTCATTCACTAGACTGTAGAATCAAAGAGGGCAGTATATTTCATGTCCTTGGTATGATTCCTGGTACTGAAAGGATAAATAAAAGGATTATAGATAGATGAATCTCTCTTTTTTTGGTCGTGGGGATGGAACCCAGGGCCCCATGCATGCTAAACAAGTACTGCACCATGGAGCTACAGCCCCAGTTCAAGATGGATTATTTAAAAAGCTATAAAGCAGTTTTTTTAAAAAAAATTTCAACTCTTCCGCTATTACATTGTTGCTAAGAAGTGGTGACATTGTGCTTAGGAAGACCAAGCAAGAGGTTGGAGCCAGAAAGGCCTTGAACAATTCACAGCCAGGATTTTGGCTATCTTTTATTTCATACTTGCAGTTCTCTGTTTTGCTTATGACCTTGTTCCCTTTTCCTCAATTCTGTGTTCCACATTTTATGCCACACTAGATACTAGAACCCAGGGACACTTAACTACTGAGTCACATCCTCAGCCCTTTTTTGTATTTTATTTAGAGACAGGGTCTCGCTGAGTTGCTTAGGGCCTCACTAAGTTGCTGAGGCCGGCTTTGAACCCTGCCTCAGCCTCCCAAGCTGCTGGGATTACAGGTATATGTCATCATGCCTGGTGTTACAAAGCATTTTTTGCCTGAAGGCTATTTTAAAATCATTAGAATTATTTTAAGTCTATAACATAAATGCATTTAAATAACATTTTCAAATTAGTTTTACTTTTATTAAAATAAATAGATAAATATAAAGTAACTAATGATTAAGAAAGCCTATGTAGTGGTAGTGCATGCCTATGATCCCAGCTGAGGCAGGAGGATTGAAAGTTGGAGGCCAGCTTGGGCAATTCAGGGCGACCCTCTGTCAAAAAATGGAAAAAAAAAACCCAAATACAAAAATAAGTAGAAAGACAGCAGATGTTGCTCAGTAGTAGAGTCCTGTGGGTTCAGTTCCTAGCACCCATACACAGAAAGGGGTGCATCCATCTACCCAGCATCATCCTTATGGTGTATGTGTGTATGTAATTTTTTGGGGGGAGGGGGCAGGGTTTTGGGAATTAGAATCTAGAGCCTTCCTGATTTGAAGCTTGAGTAACAGGAACATGGCATAGCAGTTTCTCTATGAGTCACCTCCCTATCTGGTCAGACCCCAGAACTAATCCCAAAGATACATAGTTTCCCCGCACAAAAAATTTCATATTGACCATTTGTTACAGAAGCTGCTTTCTCAATGAATCTTTTACCAAAGCAGCTAACAATGAGCAAAACTCATTTGAATTTCAACTCTTCCACTATTACAGTGTTGCTAAGAAGTGGTGACATTGTGCTGAGGAAGGCCAAGGGAGAGAGGTTGGAGCCAGAAAGGCCTTGAACAGTTCACAGCCAGGATTTTGTGCTATCTTTTATTTCATACTTGCAGTTCTCAGTGTTTTGTTTATGACCTTGTTCCCTTTTCCTCAATTCTGTGTTCCACATTGTATACCACACTCGATACTTTATTAGAAGATCTTTAGAAAGTCACTGGTGGCAAATAAGTAATGCCACCTCACATCTGGAAACATAACTTGCCAGTAATTATGAATTCACAGACTGGGATTTCTATAGTTCATGTGAGTATGAATGTGTAATTCCTGCTTAGGTGTGTGTGTGTGTGTGTGTGTGTGTGTGTGTGTGTGTGTTTTCCTATTTAAGTAAAGCTCTGTGTTGATGAGGTTTTAATGAGTTTAGATTTAAAAGGCCTCAAATATATCTAAACAGCTATAGGCTTAGTATGATGTGTTAATGTTCTTCTCTCGCTAATGCTTTAAAGGTATGTTCCAGAAATCCTGGTCTGTTTCTCACTAGTTTCCAATAATTCTAATCTTCTGAAGCCTGTACATCTTGGCTTAATTTGCTTTTAAGCCAGATTTGATTTAAATTAGTCAGTTTATCTCAAGCCTCATTAGGACCCATCGTTCTTGTCCATTCTAGTGAGTTTGGGCTGGCAAAAATATTTATTATGCATGGCCCCATTAGAACATTCTAGGAAAAATGAGGCTAAGGAATCATAGATATTATATTTAAAATTTTCCATTTTTATAGGAGGAGCTTTGTTTTTGTCTTTTTTGGGAAAATTTGGAAAATTATTTAAATAGACATACAGTAGTTTAATGCACATTGACTGCTAAACACTGGATTTGGGACTGTGCCAAGAAATATCATATTTTCTCCTATTTTTATTTTCCACTCATGATCACCTGGGAGATTTGGATTAAATTTCTTCTGGGAAATAGAGTTGGTAGGAAAATACAAAGACCACAACACTGATATCTGTTGGAATGATCTTTAGCCATACAGCCCTTTCCACTCATTAAGTTTATGAGGTCATTGTCATTCTTTCTACCTAATAGATAAGCATACTGGAACTTTGGATCTTTCCAGAAAGCCCACTGGAAGCTGGACTATAAACACTCCTTGTTTTTCCTTTTTTTGTTTGTTTTTTGTTTTTTGTTTTTGGTACTGGGAATTGAACCCAGGGGTGCTTAACCACTGAGCAACATCCCTAGCCCCTTTTTATTTTTATTTTGAGACAGGGTCTCACTAAGTGGCTATAGCTGGCTTTGATCTTTTGATCCTCCTGCCTCAGCCTCCCCAGCCTCTGGGATTAAAGGTGTGCACCACCACACCCAGCTACACTCCTTGTTTATTAAATTTTGGACTTCAGTTCAGTCAGAGTTAGCAGGATTTTGGCAATATTATTAAAAGGCAGAAACCAGCTATAAAATTGAAAAAAATGGGGCTTAATGTTTTCTTTCTATAATATCTTCTACATTTTCCCATGACTCAAACATGCTGTGTTTACCAGTATTTTTGCAAGAGCATGTCTAGCATGGTCAGATTTGTGACTGGAACTTGATTGACCATTCTTTTCTTATGAATTTGACATCACCTTCCACTACTACCTACCACAGAATGAAATTAAAAATCATAAAGCAGAAATATTTACCAAAGTCAGAAGTTCAGAGGTTAAACAAAGGGACAAAGTCTTTGTTACTTGTTTTGTGTCTCCACGTAAAGGGTGTCTGGGCTGTGTAGTTGATAATTGAACTTGAGATATTTGCCCTCATTCCTTAAGTTTCTAGATTTCTCTATTTCTAGGCTAGAACAAGTCCCGAATAAAAATAATGCAAGTTGGGAAGAGGAATGTACAGTTCAGCATTTTTATCCTTGTGAAGTGTGCTTTCTACCAGCTGCCATGGAAACATGGTGTAACTCCCTTCTTGGAGTTCCGGCTGTGAGAGCTAGTGAACTCATTACAACTTGGATCAGAGTTCTGGAAAGACAGTTCCCAAGGAAAGTGGAGGCTAGTCTCCCATGGGCCACTGGAATGAGGGGCTTTAGCATTACTAAACTGCTTGCATTTTTTAGCTGCACAGTAATCTCAAGTGTCAGCCCAGGACAGCTTCACATTGTTCGCAGCTGTATCACATCTTGAGGATTCTGTGTGCATCCTACACATTTTCACAAGGCAGAGACTTATCTCTTCCAGCTGTAAGCCAGAGGGAGTGGCGCTGCAGATTCCTAGCAACACATGCATACTCAACACAGACGGTAACTTTGAGGAGGACTTTTAGGGCATCAGAACTCCACTGCAAATCACTGTAATTATTCAATATAAATTGATATGACTTCTGCAGCATGATGTTGGAGAGTAGCCATTTATCCTGCTATTTTCTTCTGATACTCTTGAATCACTGTTTTGAGAATGGGGTGGATGGAATATGGTGTGTAGAAAATGGATGGCAGAAGGCTTGTTCTTTACAGTGGATTGGAGGTACGATGTAAGTCTATCAGGAAGATTAACTAGAGGCTGAATGTGTCATAATTAGAAGATTTTCTAAAGAGAGCTAAGTTTGAACTGCTTTAAGAAAACTGAGCACTGCTAGAGCAGGGTTGTTCAGATCCTTTCTCTTGATACCATTCCACAGTGTTCCACGCCCTGAAAGAATCAGATCATCTTTGCCTCTCCCTTTGAGTCTCTAGTTCCTGGAATTTGCCAATTCTTGATAGGAACTTTGAGATTTAATGGAGTGCCTGACCTCATTTGGACCATTTGTTTTGAATTCTGAATAGAACCAGGAAAACTGGAAAGGGGAGTCAAATTGGAGTCACAAGAGAAGGATCTTGGTATTATGAAAGAAGGAAGATAGGAAACTTAAATGAATAAGAGGCAATTTAAACGGAAGATTAGAAAGAAAGGAAAAAAAAAAGAGAAATCTTGTGCCACTAACTTCTATCAAGATGTTTGGTTGCAATGTAGCCTGTACTCCACATTTTTGTATAAGGAAATGAATACAAGAAAATTTAGGGTTGGAGGCTCATCCCTTGGAAACTGCTAGAAGCCGTTGTTAAGTGATCTGTATTTGACCCAAAGTGCATTTCTGTGTCTCAACATAAAGAGTTCAGCTAAGGGAACTCAACTGTGAGTGTGTATTAAGGAGCTCCATACTAGCATAGGAAAAATCTGGTCTCACTGGTGAATAGTATTATACCCATCTGGAGCAGGAAGGACAGGGATTGTTTTTTGTGGACTAATGCTACAAGACAACTCAATTCTTGCCATGAGTTGGTTGAGACCACCCTAAAAGGTATCAATGATTGGAAAAAAGAGACAAAGGGAGAACCATGACTCTTGGGGGAGAGAGAACCAAGGAAAATCAGTGGAATTCAGATAAATCAAGTTCTCTCCAGAGAACAAGGCCAGGGGAAAAATTTTAACTCACTTCAAGAAGAATCTGTACATTTAACCTTTCAGGATACTCTTAGATGCTTTTAACTTATTGAATATCTTTTGTTGGTAAATGTATGATAAATGTGTCTTAGAGGTGAGTTTTTGTCCCAATTGACTATTATAATACTTATAAAACAATCTCCTAAAAGCCCACAAGTAGAATGTAGACTGATGACGGGGGGGGGGGGATCATGGGTTTTGTCAGAGTTTATAACTTGAAGCTTAACAACAAGGAACAAGAAAAATTTATTAAAATGAACAATTAAAGACTTGGTTGTACTTGAATGTCCGTATTAATTACCTGGGGATCTAGTTAAAATGTTGACATTAATTCATAGATCTGGGTGGGGCCTGAGAGTCTGCATTTCTGATAAGTTCCAAAAAGATTCAGGTGTCTTTGGTCCTTGACTCACATTTTTTCTATGAAGGACCCATGTAGGTTCTCTTTGGTAGGTTTTGGTAGCCACCTGTGGTTAGAGGTAGCTAAGAGCTGCCTTCTTATCCTCATTTCGGCTGCCAGGTTATAATGGAAGCAAGTCTCAGAATAAGCTCTGTCACATATGAACATTTATTAGCTAGTGGGCACAAAATAATCTTACAGCCTGCATCAAAGGCATAGTGAAACATCAGTTCTGTCTTTTGTGATGTGAGAAGCTCACAGTCTCCATGGGTCCATTACAGTGGTTCTCAGAAGTGTGGTCCCCAGACCAGCGGCAACTGCATGGCCTGGAAATTTGTTAGGAATGCAGATTCTCAGGCCCTCCCCAGACCTACTGAATCAGAAAATCTAAGGGTGGGATCTGGGAGATCTGTGTGTTTAAGCCAGCCCTCAGGTGATTCACATGTACACTCAAGTTTGAGAACCATTGATCTCCTAGCAGGATTCTGTCAATCATCTGATTGAATTCAGGCAACCAAGAATCCAGTGAATCACAGCTGGATTCATTGGATATTTTGGAATCCAGCACCATTTGTAAAGATACAGGACCTGCTAGATTCTTAATGTAAATGTGGTGAATGTTTCTAAATCGTTTTCAGATCCTTGTATTTTGCAAACTACTAACATCATCAACACAAGCTCGTCTAACATTAATTAGGATAATTAATGAAACCCATGGTGTAATAGGAACTAAATATAGCTGAAGCACTTACAGTGGCCGCCTCTGGAGTGAGGCTTTTTGATTAATTGCTAGCCAACCACCCCTAGAGTATGCATTCCTGATTAAGACAACTGACCGCCTCTACAGTGTACCTTTAGCTAACGCACTCATACATCATATTGTACTGTCCACGTGAGGGTTTTTTTAAACTCTTAAAATGTACTTTCTTGAGGCATAATTTAAACACCATAAAATGCTTCCATTTTAAGGGTTCAGTTTGAGTTTTGACAAACATATACACTTATGTAACCACCACAGCAATAAAAATATATATTTCAATCATGTAGAAAATACCTTTGTGTTCCTTTGTGGTCAGTGCCCACTCACCCCCACCCTAGACTACCATCCATACTATAGGTGAGTTTTGCACGTTTTACAATTTCATGAAATGGAATACCCAGCTCAGTGTTTTGTTTTGTTTTGTTTTGTTTTTTTATAGTTGTAGATGGATAGCATGCCTTTATTTGTTTAGTTTTTTTTTTAAAAATGTGGTGCTAAGGATTGAACCCAGTGCCTCATACATGCTAGCAAGCACTCTGCCACTGAACTACAGCCCCAACTCCTAGCTCAGTATTTTTCAGATCAATTTATATTATTGCCTTATCAGTAGTTACTTCTCTTTTATTGGAGCGCAGTAGCCATTGTACAACTGGACCACAGTTTGTTTATCCATTACCCTGTTGGTTTGTTTCCAGTTTGGGATTACTTTGAATAAAATTGCTGTGGACATTAATATCCATATTTTTTTGGCATTGGGGATTGAACCTAGAGGCACTTAACCACTGAGCCACATTCCCCAGCCCTTTTTAAATTTTATTTAGAGACAGTGTCTCACTAAGTTACTCAGGGCCTTGCTCAGTTGCTGAGGCTGACCTTGAACTTGAGCAATCTTCCTCTCTCAGCTTCCTGAATTGCTGGAATTACAGGCATGTGCCACAGTGCCTGGCTCATCTTTTTGTAGACATATGTGATTTATGAACTGATTTTCCAGAGTTGTATTGGTTTACATCCCCCCCCACCAGCTGTGTGTGAGAGTTCCAGTTGCTCCATATCCTTGCCATTATTTGGTATTGACAGTCTTTAAATTTTTTTTTTAAGTTACAGACATTATTTTCTTCCCCCTAATTTAAATTCAGGATTTTATGTTTGGTTTCTGTGAAAGCCATAAAGCTAATAATGTTGACCTAAGTGACTTGGATATGGATTAAATTATTGCCCTTTCCTAACAACCCATTAGAATCGGTTTTATGGGTGCCATTTGATGATGGCATTTAGTCATGTTTGTCAGTATATTTTCTTTCATTCTTTGGTTTATTTATTCATTCAATCAGTCCCCTAGTTGTATTAGACTTGCTTTTTCAAAGACCAGTTGTATATGAAGTTGCTGGGAAATATGACATAAGTAGGTGAAAGACTTCTTATCTTCAAGGAGCTTTTGGGACCTATGTTCCTGAAACACACATGAACAAAAACACTAGAAAACAACTGTATCCCAGTGTATATCAAGATTTGGACAAACTTGGGGTTGGGATTGTGGCACAGTGGTAGAGCACTTACCTAGCAGGTGTGAGGCACTGGGTTCCATTCTCAGCACCACATATAAATAAAGATCCATCAACAACTAATAAATTAAAAAAAAAGATTTGTGCAAACTTGAATAAGAGCACCAGCTGAATGTAGGTTCCTGCTAGGTGAGTTGGGGGCTTGATAGACAGATGACTATAGAAAACAGTACATTAAGTGTAGGATAAGGGTCTGTAGTTCAGTGGCATAGTACTTGACTACAGTATTCAAGGCTCTGGTTTCAATCTTCAGAACCTCAAACGAAACTGGTAGAAAAATTATTGTTACTTTATGCTGCATATTAGAATGATTGATCGCACCTGAGAATAATAAAGTGAGTTGTTGGTCAAAAAATACAAAATGATTGTTAACAGGAATAAGTTCAGGAAATCTTCACTATGGTGACTATAGCTAATGGGAGTATATTGTATTTGTGAAAAATGCTTAGAGAATGGACGTTACGTTTTCTTACCACAAAATGATAACTGCATTAGGTAATACATGTTAATTAGCTAGATTTAAAACTATTCTATGTATATAGACACCTCAAAACATCATGTTGTATTATATGTGATAAACATATAATTTGTTGTCAATTAAAAAATTATTTTTACAGATACACACAGGTTAAAAATGTTCAAAATGTTAACATTGGATGATTTTAATACAGTTTTATATTTTCCCATAATCTTTACATTTTCTACAGTGAGCATATATAAATTTTATAACCACAAGAGTTGTTATTTTATTACTTGTTTACTAACTTCTTATGGCTATTTCATTAACGTATTCCATGTTCTCTTTAATCTTGGGCAGCAGAGATTCACTATAGTAGATCCAGATTACAGTCTTGAAAGAAAGATAATGCCTGTCCTTCTTTTTCCTCTTGGGAACAAGGACTACCTGAATGACTCTGTAGGCTCTGCCACTGTCATCTGTCACAGAACTTAGTTTTCCTGATTTTCAAAGAGCGAAGGTTTTTTTTTTTCCCCCCTTTACCCCAACAATTTGACCTTCCAAAGCTTGGAGCATAGATACAAGATTTTTTTTTTTTTTTTTTTTTTTGCTAGCCTATTTTTGTTGTTGTTGGCAAATCATTGGGGATTTTGGTCTGTGCTTTCTGATGAAATAACAAACGATCATTGTTTCCCCCCTTTTTTTCTTCAGCTGATCTGAATAATGTCAGGTTCTCAGCTTATAGGACTGCCATGAAACTCCGAAGACTGCAGAAGGCCCTTTGTTGTAAGTATTATCCAGTACTTGAAGATTTTGATAATTTTTCTTTGCTTAAAAAATAAAGTGGACTGGAAGTGTTTTCACTTGGACAGGGCTGATACAGCTTTCACAAGTCTTATTGCAACATAGCATTCATTCTTTACAGTATCTTTGGCCTAGTGTTTATCTAGACCACTTTGTTATATTTAGAATTATTCCCATGAATAGTCCTTAGCTCCTGATGTTGATAATATGTTGATAATTTTAATATTCCAGTTAATAGCATTGGTATCCATAATTATCTATATGAAACTCACATTATTTCCCCTTTCTATCTTTTGTTTCTTCTTACAAAGGGCATTTAGTATTAGAAGTTGATGACGATCTTATCCAAATCAAGTTCACAGATGTGTATGGTTTATTGAATGTTAATGTACCAATGAATGCTGTAGTTAAGAAAAAAGAATGGATTGCTTTTTGGTGCTTTTTAGCATATATTTTTTGAGAAAGCCTGAAGGGTTATAGTTTAGTGTATTTCTTTGTTGTCAACAAAGTGAATTATGGTGTAATATTGTTTATCTATATACATTGATGATATGCCGGTGAAACCGATGGGCACAGCCCCCACCATAAAGGTATTTACAATCTAATGATGGATACCAAGATGTCTATAAAATCTGGAGATATAGACAGATGTTCGTATAAAGTCATCAAGAATGTCCACGATTGGTAAAAACTCTAAGTGATGTTGTCTCTATTTTCAGGCTTGGTGGGCACTAAGGAAAAGTGCAGAGACAGTTTCAATATCATGTATTTAGTTGTGTGACAGTGGAAGAATGGGGTATTGTGAGAACAGCTAGCTGTGTGGAGTGAGGTTCAGAGAAAGTTTGGTTGAAGAGGTGATGTCTAAGCTAGGTGAGTTCAGAAGGGTAAGTAGAGCTCACTCTAGGAAGAATGTTCTAGTCAGAAGGAAGATTATGATCCAAGGTGTGGAGCCCAAAGAAAGCATGATGCATTTAAGAACAGAAAATACTCCATCATGGCTAAAGCACAGAATTCCAAGGAGGGCTATTGTGAAATCTTAGGCTGGAGAAAGAAGCTGGAGGCAGATTTCGAAAGGCTTTTCAAACCCAAGTTAAAGAATTTAGAGGTCAGTGGGGAGCCATTCAAGACATTTTGGCAAGGGGATGACATGATTGAATTTTCATTTAGAAAAATCGTTCTGGCTGTGAAACAAACCAGATTGTATTGAAGGGTTGTGCAGCTGACAGAATAGAGACCTGTTGCAGAAATCAGAACCTGCAATATGGTGGCCTGAATTAGCCAAGAAGAATGGAGACAAGTGGACAGAATTTAGAAATACTTAGGAGGTGGATTTGATAGACCTAAGTGATTTATTTGATGTGGTGAGTGAAGGGTATCAAGGAAGATGCTTAGGTTCCTGGCTTGGGCTACCAGGCAAATGTAGATGCTGCATGTAGATGCTGCTTATAATCAACTATAGGGAGGATGAGATGACCCAGAGTGTTGAGAGAGAAGAGTTATTTAGAAGAGAGGATAAGCAACCTACAAAAAGGACTACAAGGAATGGCCAACAGAAGAGAAGAAAGAAGGGAACTTTCAGTAGGGTGAGAAGTTGCTCAGATGTTAGGATGAAGTTGGGGATAATACCCATTGGATTTAGAACTGAAGAGGTCCTTAGTAACTTTGTGATTTTAGAGGCATGGTGGAGGTGATGCATGAAGGCAAAAGCAGATCAAAAGTGGGAATGTAGAGATGGTAGGTATGGACAGTTCCTGGAGAAATTTAATTGTGAAGCAGAAGGAAGATGAGGATAACTAGCTGAAAGGAGCTGAGGAATTACTGAGACACTTGAGTGTATTTATAGGAATATGAGAAGAGAACATGGTGAGGTTAAACTCACTGGCTCAAGAGGAGACAGTAAAAATGTGCATTCTCAAAGGAAATGGGCAAGTAGGTGACCTAGAGCTTGAGACTGGGGAGAGTACCTCCTTTCCACTATAATGGGTGGGATAGAGGAAAGGACATGTGCAGGTCCAGGTAACTAAGAAGCTTGGTAGCAGGAAGGTGAGGGATGCCCATCTAAAGCCATGTGCTTTCTATATGGAGTTGGAGGAGAGTCCCTGTGATTCACTTCAGCATGGAAGGTGATAAAATGAGGTTGGGTCTATCTTTGTGGAGAATAAGAGAGAGGGTTGAGTTAAAAACCAGCATTATGACATGTGGAGTTAGTTAAGTGATTTATAACGGTACCAATCTACAAGGGTGCCGTGTTTCTTCAGGTGCATGTAGCAGTCAGAAGCCAAATACTTCTGTCCTGGGGTAAAGGGCAGATGTGTGAGAGAAGTGAGGATTTGGGCAAAAGAAGGGTTAGAATGCTGTCAAGTCTGTGTTGGGTAGGAGAAGCTGTGAATTCAGGTGGAAGCTACTATTTAGGAGGGTGAGGAATCAAGAGGCTGACTGTTCAGGGGAGGCAGAGGAAGAAATAGTGAAAGTGGAAGAGTTCCAGGTGATTGATAAGGTCTAGGATATGACCATTTGAGTAGGTAACAGAGATATGAGTAGGATAGGTGTAGATTTCCATGGAAATGAAATCAGAAGTTAAGGAACTGAGAGGCTGCATGCAGTATCCGGGCCAGTGTTGAAATCATCCAGAATTGGGGCCAGAACTGGGAAAGAAAGAAGGACCATGAATCTTTACCACCAATGCTTCAGGAATGGAGGGGTTTCAATTAGGGAAACATTTAGAGGCTAATGATAAAATAGTCAAAGAGTCGCTGGCATATGGTTCTTTCATAGACATGGAAATTTCCAAGAAGTAGAATTTTCTAGAAGAGAGGATAAGCCTTTCTTTTTCATTTTGGTATGCCCAGTACTTAGCACGAGCCTTAGCACCAAGCCTGGCACAGAGTAGGGTTCGATATGTTGTCATGGAAGGAATGCATTAATGAAAGTCAACTGAGTCTTCCATTTCCTCATAGCACATAGCCTGAAGTTATTTTTTTTTTCAGCTATACAGCTGCCAAGTTCAAGTGGTGTTTTTTTATTTTTTACTTTTTTTTTGGGGGGGGGTACCTGAGATTGAGTCCAGGGGTACTTAACCACTGAGCCACATTTACTGCCCTTTATTTTACTTTTTTTTTTTTTTTTGAATTTTGAGACAGGGTCTCCCTCAATTGCTGAGACTGGCTTGTGGTTTTCCTGTCTCAGCCTCACTGGGATTACAGGTGTGCTCCACTACCTTAGGTTTAAAAACCTAAGGTGGTTTTTAAAAGGATCCTTAGGGTTTAGGATTTACTTAGGGACCTGTTAGTGTACCTTATCAGGGACAAAGCAGTTTGGGGTAGGGTGGAGTAAAAGGGCTGGATGGAGAAAGTTATCTTCCATTTTTTTTTCTTCACCTGACCCTGCCCTATCTCAGACATACTGCTTTCCTTTGATAAAAGGGGAATTATGAACTGGTTATTATAAAGTACTGTAGAATATTTCTGTAAGATCCAAGGATTCAAAAGAGATAACCAGCTGTTCCAGGTTATACTATGAAAAAGCTCAGAAATAGACTAGATGGAAATGTCTATAATGTTTTATGATTGCCCTTTCTATAGTGTTCCTTTTGACCCTGAGTGTAGGCATTATTCCATTTTCCTGCCAAAAAAAAAATTCTATTTGCTTACGTGTTTTATTACCTATCATTTCAAGTTATGTTAACATTTCAGATAAACATTGGAGAAATTGTGGAATTTAATAATGTAAAAAAGGTTGCCCATTCAAGGTGAGAACCTTGTAATAAGGTTAAGCTCTGAATGTAGAATGATTGCTCTAAGTTTTCACTTTTTAACAGATTTGAAGTTTTCAGCATTTCCTTTTGCAGTATAACTTTTTCCTATTTGAAAAAATTCAAGGATAACAAAATTAGAGTGTATTTATCTAAATTAGGTACTGAGTTCTCAAGAATGCAAGAAGGGTGTTATGCGTCATGCTATATTAAAAATGCAGACTGAAGAGTTCCCCAATCCTTTTATTTTTTAAAACATGTGAGGTCATATTACTTGGTAACTTTGCAGTATGTGATTTAGGAATTTCCTCTTAATTTTATATTTGCTTAGGTTTATCTTCCAGCCTTTTGTCATTTCTATGCCTGCAAAGCCATGATAAAGAGCTGTTGTCTGTAGTATAGGCAAATGAAACTTGCCCTGCCTAGCTTTTCCTACCAAGGTCTCTTCTACTAACTCTTACTCTAATGGAAATTAATGATGTTATCTCAGTGATTTCCTGATGCCAGGGAAGAGTTTGAATTATAGATTCCTTAGAAAATATCCACTGCCACCTCTATTAAGCACTTGATCTTATTTTTTTCATTTCCCTAGCAGAATACTGAATAACACAATTTTATCCACTATAGAGAATTTGCTACTTAACTCAGGAGCATCACCATTGGCCTATAATGTCCCCAGTTGGTAATTGGTTTAATGTTGCATGACTCTATAGTGTCTTTCAATGCATTGTGAATGAAAATTGAACTTGATAGCAAAGACAAAGAGAAAATCTCAGTAAGAAGGATTTATAAGCTGGTTCATATAGTTGATACCCTGGTGAAAATTCTGAAAAAAGATAATCTAAGCTTTTTCTTTCTCCTTCTGTGGTTCTTATGACATTCCATAAGTGAGTGGCTTCTAAAATTAAAAATATAGCCAACTACTAAGAGCAGAAGTTAAAATGTACTTATCAAAGCAAGTATATTTAGTTTATTAGTGTGTGTGGGGTTGGAAAGAGCCCAAACCATAGGGCTAAATATACTACAGTTGATAAATGTGACAAATATTCTGCAAACAACAAGAAATTGAGAATAATTTGCCTCTGTTCAGCAACCAAGTCATATATTATAGCGGTTTGGTGCCTGCGATAACCTAAATAAAGCCAAAACTTCTGGACCCCCTCTCACCACGACAAACCAGGTGCCCCTTTCTCTGTAAATGTACCTCACCCTTTGATAGTGTCCTAAAGGATTGCTAAATAAGACTGACAGGACCCACAGTAACATGGCTTACATATCTGTAGCCTATTGCTAGAAGAAGTTGTATACAATATGATAGTAGCCTTAAAGGTAGGATATGGATCCATAGCCTCAAAAGAGAGGGTCCTAAGAGGCAGCATAATTATTTTCCCCCTCCCCCACAAAAATCTTTTTCTATATACCATGTCTTCACTTTTTACATAGGTTAGATGCCATGTCTCTGTTATTTCAGAATCAAAAATATCTTGAGGATATAGCCAAATTAATTTTCTCAGTTTATGTGGTTTGAAAGCTATTGGTACCTTAAAGAGAGAGACCCTATGGCAAGACCCATTTATCTACCAGAGGAAATACTGGAGTCCTATTTAAAATTTGCCTATTGCCCCTGAGTTGCACACTAGGGAAAGAATGGTTGCCTCTGAGTCATGATGCTGAGCTGTTAAAAGAGCACCTTGCAGATTCCATTCTCCAGTAATCATTGGTTCCATTTTCTAGTTATTCTAGGAACCTTGCCATCCTTCTCCTTCTTTCTGAAATTTCCATAACCATCCACATCAAATTTCTGGCTTTTTAGTCTCAGGAAAGTAGGCCCACCAAATTAAACTTACTTCTCTCAGTGATCCAAGTGTCCAAATTGTCCTCCCACCCACTTACAACTTTTCACACACACTAATGGGATAGAAAGCAATATTTTTAGACATAATATTATGACAGATGAGACATACAGCATATAAACCTTCTATTATATACCAAATATCTTTCTTTTTTTGGCACCAGGGATTGCACCCAGGAGTGCTTAACCACTGAGCCACATTGGTACTCTAAAAAGAGGGGTTCTATAACAAGACCCATGTATCCCCCAGAAGAAATACTGGAGTATTTAATTTTTTATATTTTATTAGAGACAGGATCTCACTGAGTTGCTTATGGCCTCACTAAATTACTGAGGCTGGCTTTGAACTCACAATCCTCCTGCCTCAGCCTCCTGAGTTGTTGGGATTATAGCTGTTTGCCACCACACCTGGCTCCCAATACCTTTCTTAAATCTTCATTATCTCATTTGGTAGCCATGGTGTTCATTCAGATTGTTATGAATCATTATTGTCCAGATTTGACTGGGCCAACATTCCTGTGGAGTACTTTTCAACACAGATGCTAAGTAACAGATATATTCTGTGGAACAAAAACCAAAAGACAGACACAGCCACATTAATATTGCTCCGTGGAGTCAAAGTAACAGTCAGAATTCCTATCTCTGTATTTATTGTATTCAAATGCCTTGTTCACTTTTTTTTTTTTTTTTTTTTGGTCCTCGGGATTGAATCCAGGGGCACTTAACCACTGAACCCCAGCCCTTTATTATATTTTATTTAGAGATAGGGTCTCACTAAGTTGCTTAGGGCCTTGCTAAGTTGCTCAGGCTGCCTTGTAATCCTCCTGCCTCAGCCTCATGAGCCACTGGGATTACAGGCATGCACCACCACGCTTGGAAAGGGATTGAATTTTTATCAACTCTTCCATCAGTTTGCAATTCCCTTCTCATCCATTTTGTTAACTTTTTAGACTCAGGTTCTATCATTTCCTGATCTCAGTAGAAATTTATATAATCAATAGCCAATTTCAAAGCCTGTTGACACTTCAAATCAAGGGCAACCTGACGACCAGTATCATTCATTGATTTTTGTACCTTTTATCAGAATCATCTTTTTATTCTTTCTAAATAATGCCATACTCATATTTTTAGCAAAGAAGGAATGCGAGGTAGGGAGTCTTCTAAACAATCTGACTCCTACCTTTCATGAATGGTGGCACTTAAGACAATTCAGTTGCTGAAAAGGACTCTGAGAACCCAAATGGCAATATGTCCAAATCTGCATTTCAGGAACAGGATACAGTGTACAAACAACACTGAAACCAGGTTATGCATCACAGCCACGGGATACTTCACAGTGTAGGGTCCAGAGAGGCCACATGCAAGCTCCTGTTGCTTTCAAGGGCTACACATCAAGATGCACTTTGTCTCTTGCATAAAGAATCACTCATGTAGCCAGGGATGGTGGCACATGCCTGTAATCCCAGTGGCTCAGGAGGCTGAGACAAGAGGATGGCAAGTTCAAAGCCAGCTTCAGCAGTTTAGAGAGGCCCTAAGCAACTCACTGAGACCCTGTCTCTAAATCAAATACAAAAAAGGGGCTAGGATGTGGCTCAGTGGTTGAGTGCCCCTGGGTTCAATCCCCAGTACCAAAAAAACCCCAGAAAACAAAAAACAAAAAACACTCGTGAGCACAAAACACCTTGGAAACCAGGGAACACAAATTGGTCTCAGCTAGATTTTCTTATATCCTGCTGGTGACCTAGGCATATTCTTCCTATGAGGTCAGCCCCAAACACTGTGGCTTTCATGGGTCTCAGTGAGACCAGGGAAAAATGGTCATTTGTTACTGTTAGCAATAAACAGTGGTGATAACCTGTAATCTGTGGTTACACGTCAATGCAGTAAATCACTTCTTTTCAGTGCTTTGACCATTGTGCACTGTAGATATTTTAGCAAAAGATCTAGTGCTGACCTAGAATTAACCCTCCCAGCACAATTGACTTTCTTTAGGTGCAGACTTACCTGGAAAGTCCTTCATCTTTAAGTAGAAGCTGACCAAAGAATGGTGTGATATCAATAATGGTTTCCTCTTTCCACAAGTACCTTCTGTTGCCTGGGCAAGAAAAGTCAGCAAACACATAGAAGTTCTTCCACCATTACTGTGTGTCAATAGAGTATCAAGGTTGGGAGCTTGGAGTTAAGTGGACATTATGGGGCATTTTTTCACCACTAACCAACTTTTGGTGTGTGTGTGTGTGTGTGTGTGTGTGTGTGTGTGTGTCTCTCTCTCTCTCTCTCTCTCTCATCATTAGTATGGAATGTAGAAGGGTTTTCCTTTTCTCTAAAGTCATTGAGGAAATCTTCTGACATCTACCTTCCTTTCCATATGAACCTCCATGAGAGTTCAGAAAACCTGGGTATCCTGCCATAATACCCAAAACAGGTCTCCATATCTCTGGTCTCAGTTTTTTCAACTGCAAAATGATTTTAAACATACCTTCTAACTGTGAAAGTCTGTGAATCTGTAAAAACAAATTATTAAAATCAGCTCCTTATTTGTGGCATACATATAAAGGTATAGAGTTATCTAGAATTATCCCTTGAATCTAGAAGATTAAGAGGATGATTAGGCACAATCAGAGCTTCAGGAACCACTTGTGGGGTCCTTGTGCTTAAGCCCTCCCTCCCAATATATTGTCTGCCTTTTCTATACAAAGAAAATTCTTCTCTTTTTCTTTCTTTCTTCTTTTTTTAAAAAATTTGTACCAGGGATTGAACCCAGGTGCATTCAACCACTGAGCCACATTCTCAGCCCTTTTTAAAATTTATTTTGAGACAGGTTCTTGCTAAGTTGCTTAGGGCTTTCCTAAGTTGCTGAGGGTGGCTTTGAAGTTGCAATCCTCTTGCTTCAGCCTCCCAAGACAATAGGATAACAGTCATATGCCAGTGTCCCCAGCTATACAAAGAACATTCTGAAGGGCCAGTCATTTTTGTCCTCTCTCCACCCTTTCTCACCCCTACCAACCATCAGGCATGAGTGATGCCCTTACATGGTCCTATTCTTCAATAGCATCAAAGCCTGTAGCATTGTCTTCTATTAAAATATTTTTTGTAAGAGGGCATATTATAATATTAGGCTTTTATATTTCTATAGCTTTCAAAATATATCCCTTAGTGAATATACTAAAGGAGGTGTTTGTGTGTGTGTGTGTGTGTGTGTGTGTGTGTAGATTTCAAATGGAGATTTATAGCTTGAGGAAAAAGGATAGTTTCACACATTGTGTCTGCTGGTTGTTTATAGAGGCTTCCAGAAACTGCTAATCATTACTATGTATAAAATTTCATTAAAAAATCACCACATTAGCCTGGTACAGTGACACATGTTGTAATACCAGCTTACTCATGAGGTGAAGGCAGGAGGATCGAAAGTTTGAGGCCAGCCTAAGCAACTTAGGAAGACCTTTATTTCAAAGGAAAAAAATAAAAAGGGCTTGGGTTGTAGCTCAGTGGTAGCACTCCCCTGGGTTCAATCCCCAAGAACCCCTGCTCCCCCCCAAACCCCCCACAACTGCATGTATTCTTTGAGACGCTCATTTTAAGCAGGAAGTGTATGTCCATGTGGCATTTGAATTCTCTTTGTCAACTTTCCCACCTCATTTCAGGTCATCCATAGCATGAGCTATGTATACCCTAAATAGAAGTCTTTTAAAAGTTGTTCCATGAAAGCAAAATTCTGTTTGATATGTTTGTTTTGGGTAATGTGGTCTTCAGCCTTCTGTGATGGATTGTTCTTATGTTGAACCACATCCAGTTTTAGCAGAGCACACTGCATAGTATTTCTCTCATGTGTCATCTTCTGCTCCTGTTATTTCATAGCAATTGCCTTGCTCCCCTCTGGAGCTATTTATACTCCAAATTTTCTGTTCTGTGTGCTACCCATTCACCTGTGCAGAGATAAGAGTAGACCCAATAAAATGAAACTCACACAATTTTGCTGTTTGTTTCCATCACATGGGTACATTAGATTCATAAAAAAAAAAGTGAGCCTAAAAGTTCTCACTTGTTAGTTCTTATATCCTTCGATCTAAAGCAAACTATTTACAATGATTAAAGCAGAGTGACCAAAAAAATTTAAAAAACTTCAAACTACCTATAGCTACCTTTAGTATATAAAGAAACATGTTAGCAATATTGGTATTTGAAAGAAATCCATTCCTCTCCTCCAATAATAGAACTGGTATGCTGTATTCTGAATGTTCTCCTGACCTGCCCTTAAAAATGTGCCCTCTGAGGAAGTTAAGCACACAGAAGAGAGGATGAAAAGCTTTAGTCTTTTGTCCCTCCCATGCAGTCCCTATTCGGCTTTCCCCTCCTTAGATTCTCCTGCTTCTTTTCCTCTACTTGACTCCTTCTCACATCAGTCTCCAAAGTTCTGTTTTTTTTTTAAAGAGAGAGTGAGAGAGGAGAGAGAGAGAGAGAGAGAGAGAGAGAGAGAGAGAGAGAATTTTTAATATTTACTTTTTTTTAGTTTTCGGTAGACACAACATCTTTTGTTTGTATGTGGTGCTGAGGATGGAACCTGGGCCGCACGCATGCCAGGCGAGCGCGCTACCACTTGAGCCACATCCCCAGCCCCAAAGTTCTGTTCTTATCTGCCAGTTTAAACAATCTTAGATTCAATGAAAAGAGGTCACTTTTTTTTTTATCTTCAGAGTATAGTTGTGTACTGTATAATGATGTTTGGTCAATGATGGACAGCATATGTGACAGTGGCCCAATAAGATTATACCATCTAGTGATGTTGTAGTCATCTTAATTTGTGTAAGAACACTGTATGATGTTCACATAGCAAGGAAATCACCTAATGGGGCTTTTGTTCAGAATATATTACTGTCAGCTGGGCGCAGTGCGGAACACCTGTTATCCCAGTGGCTCTGGAGGCTGCAGCAGGAGGATCAGAAGTTCAAAGCCAGCCTCAGCGATTTAGCAAGGCCCTAAGCAACTTAGTGAGACCCTGTCTCTAAATGAAAAAATAAAAAGGGCTTGGGATATGGTTCAGTGGTTAAGTGCTCCTGGGTTCAATCCCTAGCACACATACAAAATAATATATCCCTGTCATTAAGCAGCACATGACTGTATTTTAAAACAAAAGTGGCTGGGTGTACCTCAGTGTCAGAGCACTTTTCTCACATGTGCAAGGCCCTTGGTTCCACCCCCAGCATGCCCCCCCACCAAAAAAAAAAAAAGAAAACAAAAAGAAGAGGGCTTTTCCTTCCATAGGATGGGTGCTAATCCAATAGATTTTAGGGAAACTGGTGGTCTGTGAGGACATAGAGTTTTGGGGTTCAGACCACAGCACCACTAAGAGCACAGAGTTTCACTCATGGGGGTAAAAAACAGAAAAATACCTCCTGCTTCTGCCACCAGGTCATGATCCCAGGAAAACTCTAGAATTTTTTATTTTCCTTTCTCAAAAGAGAAAAATGTGTACTACTACATAAGTATTAACCACTGTTTTTGGTTTTATTCTTAGTATTTAATTAGAAGTGGCCACAAGTAACTGGTAAAATACATGATATAGTCCTAAATTTGCATTTCTTCATTATTGGGAAAGCTGTTTACACTAGAATGACCTGTGTTTTTCTGAAGTTGCTTTTATAATTGTCGTGCCCCTTCCCCTTTGATGTCTGAGAGATGTACTTAATTATTATTGATTCTTTGTCTCAAAGGACTGAGAATTCTGACCAGTGCTTATGTGTTTAGGGGGTGTAAAATAGCAATGTGTTGCATTTCCACTTTGGCTAATAAATTGGCTTTGGAAAGAAGCATCTTTTAATGCACCTGGGACTAAAGCTTGTGATTTGCTGATGTTGGACAAGGTTGAAGTTTCACTTTTGCAAAAATTTTGTCTTTTAGCATATGATTAAATATTACCTCAGATCAAAGTACCCCCAAACTTACCTTGGAAGTTCTTGGAGGACTTGAAAAGTACATTGTAAAATACAGTTTGAAGGTGAAAGGAGAAATAAATGTGCCTTAGGCCTGAAAACTGGATGTAATGTGCAGTTCCTTTCTTTTGCTTATAGAAAGTGTTAGTGGAGTTGATTATTTTTTTAGTTAATGTTAAGGGAGCAGGGAGATGCTGAGATGACTACTATTTCAAGGAGAGAAATGCTTAATGACTATAAATGTATAGCTAGAAATAGAGTTTACACAACCTTAGCCATACAGATTAATCTAACTGACCTCCTCTAATACTATCACAAGAAAGTGTTGTTAGGATCTCTTTGAAAATCTCTAGTAGAACATTGTTTTGCTTATTCAGGTGGAAATGGCTCTGTTGTCACATAGAAAAGGCTGGGTCTCCTTGGCTCTCAAATAACCCCCTATAGTGCAGGGAAGGGAACTGTCTCTTTGCCCAC
This sequence comes from Urocitellus parryii, assembly GCF_045843805.1. NCBI lineage: Eukaryota > Metazoa > Chordata > Mammalia > Rodentia > Sciuridae > Urocitellus > Urocitellus parryii. The sequence continues at coordinate 106,944,925 of NC_135547.1, forward strand.
ATCTTCACCCAAGGCCAGTGAGAGTTGAGAACAACCTCAGATTCTGAATGATGAAACTAGAACACCTTTGAAGACTGCAGAGTTCAGGTCTGGTGTTTACTACAGGGTACCATCTTGACTAGGATTCTCAAGGGAAAAGAAAGGACTGTAAAAGGAATGTTTCATGCTTTGAATCATCTGTGATTTTATGTTTTTACAGTGGATCTCTTGAGCTTGTCAGCTGCATGTGATGCTTTGGACCAGCACAACCTCAAGCAAAATGACCAGCCCATGGATATCCTGCAGATCATTAATTGTTTGACCACCATTTATGATCGCCTGGAGCAAGAGCACAACAACTTGGTCAATGTCCCTCTCTGTGTGGATATGTGTCTCAACTGGCTACTGAATGTTTATGATACGTACGTATGGCAAGTATTTTGGGGGGCATTGTCACAGGAGAACTAGCTTACACAGTGGTGATGGTGTAATTAGTATTACAATAAGGTCTCTGTGATAATTATTTCTGCCTTTATATGACTGGAAAAAATATTTTGATAAGCTAGGAAGTAAGAGCTAGAATGTAGATAGCTCTCAGATTAGAAAGCAAATAAAACCATGAGATACTCATGTTTGAAACAGTAGAATGAATCACTGTGTATCCACTGGTTCTCTCCCTTTCTCACCAATGTCTTCTGGAATCCTCCATCCACTTTGGGGTTGGTCCCTCTCACTGACAGGAATGATTATGTTCCTGGAGATGCTGGTATACCTGTCACCAGATCAGAATTTTCTCAGCTAACATTTTGCAGATTATGAATTGAGAAGCCAAACACAATGAAAAATAAACCCTTAATGCTGCAACCTCACCCCCTCAAACTGAGGGAGATTTTGTTTTCTATTAAGTTTTTACAAAGTCTCAGCTAGGGACCCCCATTCTTCACTCTTTCTCAGAGAGCAGTTATTTCTTTTGGATTGTCTGCAGGAGATATCTCCAGTGTTAATTTTTGTCTTTGGTTCAATGAAGACAATTGAGGAAGGAAACAGAAGAAATTCAATTCCATTGAATTCTTCTTCAACCTCAAAATTATAACATGTCTTCTCATTTCACACATCAACCAGAACATTATTCCTACTTGAAAATCTGGGAAGGTTTTATTGAAAGGAGATGCACATCAACCATTCTGCCTTTTGCTTTTTTTTGGAGACTTCTACCACTTCCTTCATTAAGATTTATACTCTTTTCTTTGTTATTTTGATAAGGTGTGACTTTTTAAATTTCAGGGCCATCTAGTTATTTGGTTCATAATTATCTACTAAATCTTTGAACATGTTGGATTTTAATTGTGGATTACATTTACATTTATTTTTAGGAGGGTTTGTACTCAGATCTTTCTGCAGATATATTTTGGCACCCTTTTCTTGGCAGATGACATGTGAATGGATTTTAAATATATGACTTTTATTCTACCTTCATGAAAATTATTTGGGGATAATTTTAACTCTTTGAAGACCTGAGTTACTTTATTTATTTGTTAAACTTTGATTTGCCTGTACTTATGATAGAAAAATATTTAAAAAATAAACTTCCAGTGATAGGAATTTTGTTAATGATTAGGGTCCAGTATATCTCTTTACCAAGGGATTTAATAAGTTGTACTTGTTGAAAATAGAATATATTGGCCACCAAAAATATCAATATCTGAGGCACAGTAGCTTTTCATAATCAAATAGGAAGCTGAAAAATTATTGAACGAGGGGCTAGGGATATAGCTCAGTTGGTAGAGTGCCAAGGCTGATCTCGAATTTTTGATCCTCTTTCTCAGTCTCCTTAGTGGGTGGGATTATAGACATGGGCCACTGTGCCCAGCTGTATTTCAGCCTCTTTATATAAAATGAAAGCTCTTATAGAGTCCATATTTGAATGCTATCTAATAGAATGTATCATATTTATAGATATTATTATTTGGGGATAAACATTCATAATTTAGTGTCATGTGGCCTGGAGTGATTAATATACTTAATAAGGAGTAATTTGATGAAAATTTGAGAGTGTTGAAGAGAGCAGAGAAGTTATTTGCTGGTAATTTTTTGTCTTTAGTAACCAAAGTAGGTAATTTGCTTCAGTAACCAACATAGTTTAATGCGTAGTTGTAATTCTTCCACTTAATCCAAAGTAGGCTCTTCAGAGGTGTAGATTTATATATTTTCCCCTATTTAATGCAGAGCTACTCTAATAATTCAAATAAAGCTTTAGGAATTAAAAACTTGGTAAATAATTTAGTTCAGAAAATTTCCATTGAATTTTGGATCATGAGCAAATAGATGATGAACTCAAGAAAAGTTCTTAATTTTTTTTCTTAATTTAAAAAATATTTTTTAGTTGTAGATGGACACAATACCTTTATTTTGTTTATTTATTTTATGTGGTTCTGGGGTTCAAACCCAGGGCCTCACACATGCTAGGCAAGTGCTCTACCATTGAGCCACAACCCCAGCCCTTGATTTGTTTTTTAAAAATCTTAATAGACCAATGGTCAGTAGAGTTTCCATATCCAGGACATTTTTTTAAAATTAGAACTCTTTACCCTCTAGTAAAATATCAGTAATTGTTTTCTGGTTTGATTCTTCATAATAGGGGACGAACCGGGAGGATCCGGGTCCTGTCTTTTAAAACTGGCATCATTTCTCTGTGTAAAGCACATTTGGAAGACAAGTACAGATGTAAGTCATGTATATTAACTCTGTATTCTTTTATTGATGTTGGCTAATTACCCTAGTTCTAGATGGAAAATGACATACTGTTTTTATTTGACAGCAGGTTCCTCATGTAAGATGTAGAACTGCTTTTAGAGTGTCATAAAATTTGGTTTGTGCCATTCCCTGTCAAACATTAAATTGCAGGTATTTAAATAGAGAACGAGGATTAGCTTCTCCAGACCGAGTATTATTTTACATTATATTGACTGTGCCTGAATGAAACACGTGTTTGTAGGGGATAAAGTCTGATTTCCTAACCCTTTTTATAAGTCAGAAAAATAAATGTGAAAGTTTAATCCCTGCACTCGCCTCATCTTTGGATTCTTATTTAAAGAATACTATCTGGCATTCAAGCTCAAGAAACATTGTTTATTTTATAATCATCTTACTGCAAGTTGTACTGACACATCCAATTCAGTGATGTGACTAAATTTTATTGTTCCAGAGACAGATAGCTTGCCATTTCTTAAAGAGTAAATACCACCCTACAGAATTTTATTTTGATTAGCCATTGGGTTATTTTGCTTTGAAAAGTGTAAATCTAAATTAAAAGCAAATGCTAGAGGAGTGATGGTTTAATGACCAAGTGACCACCCATTCCTATTGTAAAGGATTGTACTTATTTTTCTCCTTTAAATACTTGTAAGAAGTCTTTTCAAGAGGAACATTAAACAGTCTATCTTGTCTTCTGCCTTTTTCCCTAAGGCCTAGCACATGTGGATGAGATGTGCTGAGCTTAAGAACAGGCAAGAGACAAAAGAGACTGAATCCTTCCATAGCCACTCTGTGTCCTTGTACTCATTTCTCATCAAAATACACAAACTGTTTCCAATTCCACTTTTATGTAGTTTCTACTTGGGTTTTCTCATCCTAAGACCCAAAATAAATAAATAAGTAAATGAAAATATCTAAACAACTTTTCTTAACCCTTTATGGATTATTTTGGATAAAACATTGTTTCCTTGTGCTTGCTGCCTTTAAATATTGTAGCTACTTATTGTAAGGTTTTTTGGTTTTGTTGAGTTGGAGGTCTTAATGTTTTACCCAAGCTAGCCTTGAACTCCTCGGCTCAAATGAACTTCGTCTCTCAGCCTCCCCAGTAACTGGGAGGGCATATGCCACCATGTCTAGCTATGTTAGTTTATATTCTGATTTTACCCATGGCATGGTACCAGTGCATTATTCATTCTAAATTTTAATTGTCAAAGGAGCTTTGATCTTCTATTTCCTATAACTACTAACAGAGAACATTTTGAGATAAGTGGAAAAAATATTAATCTTCGAAGTAAGATATTTGAAAATAATTTTTCATTTTGCAGAAAAATGTATGTGTTTTAGAGAGATGCTAAAAAGCTGTGCATGTTGTTTCCATTTTATTATTGCCACTTTAGCTGTCTTGTTAAAATATTTAATTCCATAGAGTGTGCTTATGGGTACAAAAAACTTTTTAGGTTTTTTAAAAATTGGCATCTTCTATGTGAATATAAAGTATGATTTAAATAATTTTGTTTATGCAAACAAAACATACATTATTAGTCTTTGATATGTTCATCCATATTTTTAGCCACGTGCATTGGGCATCAGCTTCAATCTGATATTCTTGTTCTGTTCTAGAAGCTTCTGGCACACAGTTGACTAAGATATGTTCCTTGCCTTCAAGGGAACATCAATTTTTAATAAAAAAGAAATAACATTAAATCATTGACAGTAGAGCAGGATATGAGTTAACTATAAATAGGCACAGGGTTCCACTACATACATGATGGAATAGAAGCTCAATGATCTTTTAACTCCATAAAGAAGTCCCAATTTTTCTACATTTTTGAATTTCTGATGCTTAAAGGAGATGATGATGCTTTGGACTAGAGGTTGATTCAGGGCCTTATGCACGCTAGGCAAACACTCTATAACTTAAGCTGTATCCCCAGCCTTTTCTTATTTTATTTTGAGACAGACCAGATTGCCCAGGCTGACTTTGAATTTGCAATCCTCCTGCGTACCTGGGATTACAGGCATGTGCCACTGTGCATGGTCATATGGTTCTTAAAGCTAAAAACTTTATTATAGTTGTTACGTCCTTTTTATGTACATATAATAGTACCCAAAAGATTGTGTTTTGCCTTAGGAACAATTCAGGCATTAAGATCACATTTAAACTTAAAATTCCTTGCAGGGTTATAGTTGATTTAAAAGTTGTCATCCTTCACATACACATAGTGATGATTAACTTCATCTATAAAAATATGTCTAGATTAGCATAAATTAGAAGTAAGCCCTCTCTGTGGGAATATTGACTACTCTTGAGAGTTGGCACTGAAATTGAGTTGGACATTAGGTTTCATTGTTGCAATTCTCTTCTTCTTTTATAGACCTTTTCAAGCAAGTGGCAAGTTCAACAGGATTTTGTGACCAGCGCAGGCTGGGCCTCCTTCTACATGATTCTATCCAAATCCCAAGACAGCTGGGTGAAGTTGCATCCTTTGGGGGCAGTAACATTGAACCAAGCGTCAGAAGCTGCTTTCAATTTGTAAGTTATTCGCCTTCTTAAGTAACATATTTATTCTTTTGTTATTTTAGAAGTCAATTTTTAAAATGTCACCAAATTTCAATTTCTCACATTGGCTTTTTTGAAGGCAGTAGGTACAGGTTTGGGGATTTTTGAAACTTTGGTAGGAAGTGGCTTCTGGGACTCTGGGTTTGGGGCATGAATACAGTTCAGAGGAAGGAAAAGAAATTGCCATTTGCAGCAGGGTTACCACTGTTACTAAGTTGCTGGGAGAAAAGGGAGTCTTCAGTGTTTCAGTGAGCATAGAAAAAAATCTCTGGCCATAGAAAGCCTTTCAAAATAAGAAAATAGCCTTTGTAGGTGAGTCTTTTAGTGTCTCAGTTTTTCCTTCAATTCTGTCATAATAGCCTCCTTTTCAATGGCTGTTGGGAAGGAATTAACACAGTTAGCATTTTTTCAAGAAAATCACTTTGTAACTTTGAGGCTCCCTTCTGTTTCAAGATCTTTATGGTGGCTCCCTATAGTTTTTTTTTTTTTTTTTCCTAAGTGGAGGTGGTGTCATTGCTGGGCATGACACCCAAAGCCTTCTACCCTATAGTCTTTTTCTTTTCTTTTCTTTTTTTTTTTTTTTTGGTATGTACCAGGGGTCAACCCAGGAACACTTAACCACTGAGCCCCATCCCCAGCATTTTTTTAATGTTTTGAGACAGGTTCTTACTAAATTGCTGAGGCTGGCCTTGAACTCACGCTCATCCTGCCTCAGCCTCCTGAGCCACTGGGATTACAGGCATGCACCGCTATGCCAGGTGTTGTAGTTTTATAACTATGATCTGAGCTTTGTATTCTTTGCCAACATCTGTCACTGGTTCAACACACTACCACTTTTGTCCACATTGTGTCTTATCCTGTCCCATTGCCTTTTCTCTGTCCTGCCTTTTCTACTCCATAATTTGCATCCCAGAAACACCTCCTCCTTCCCATCTGAGTGTCCCTCTAATTCAGATTGTTTTTGGTTTTAGTAAGGAGGGTAGGTAGGTAGGTATGGTGAACATCTTTGTGCATTTAGCTCTCTTCTTTGGAGTTTTTCCCTTAGGATGCATTTTCCAAGAGTTTGATTACCAGACTAAAAGAAAAAAATATTTTTGTGGCTTTTGATATTCATCACCAGATGGCTTTTCTTCAAAAGTTGTTTCTAATTGTTATGCCACCAAAATTAAAGGAGTAAGGTATTTGCAGGACCACATTATTCACAGTATTCAGATGTTATTGTTTCGATGCAAGGAGCTGCTTTTCATATATGCAGTCTCAGTCCATTCTCATTCCAATGACAATGGCTAAGATTTACAAAATGGAACCAACTGTAAGAGCTAAATGGGTTAGACTTCAAGTCTTTCACTGTAGAATGGGATGAAAGTATAGGTAATTCTCTGGGCAGAACCCTGTGATTTTTAAATTTTTTATATTTTTGGAACTTGGGATTGGACCTAGGAGCACTTAACACTGAGCCATATTCCTGGCTCCCCCCCCCCATTTTTTGGGGGGGGATTTTGCTAAGTTGCTTAAGGCCTCACTAAGTTCCTGAGGCTGACCTTGAACTTGGTGATTCTCTTGTCTCAGCCTACTGAGTTACTGGAATTACAGGCATATGCCACCATGTTCAGCTGGTCCTGTGAATATTTAGATGTTTAGAGCAGTTTGAGTATTTATTTAATAGTTAATTGGGCAAATGGAATGCACACAAAGTAAACCCACTTAAGTAGAATAGGATATATTCTTTGGAATCTTACCAAAATGATGGCAAATTAACTATAAAAGAAAAAGAGATGTGCAAAAATAAATGCACATATCACCTCATACCCAACCTTACCCAAATGTGAATGGACTATCACTATCTAGATTTGTTTTTACCTGTTGCTCTGTTAATATTTTGACTCCAGAATCTAGACAGAAGTAATTTTCATATGATGAATATTAATGGCTTCAGTAATATATATTCATTTTTTAAAAATCCATTTGTACTACAACTTGCACTGATGTGTTTCCCCTAATTTTTGTTTTCTCTTTAGTCAAATTTAAGGTTTTTTTTGAGTCCTAGTTGTGAAACACACACACAATGTTCATATGTACATATATGTACATATGTGTGTGTATTTTGTCTTGGCTTAAGGATGAGTATCACAACATAAAAGGTTGCCAACTCTCTCTGTTCAGTGATAGTCCCTACTATAGAGAAAACTAGGCTTATTATTAAGGGCCTGCTGGGAGCCTTTGTGTCACATCACCCCACTGTACTGACTCATCAAGCAGCCACTGTCACTGCAGCCTCTGTCCTTAGATTTGGTTGTCAGATAAGGGGCTGCTAGACTGAAGTTCTGCTTTCCCTGTGTTGCCCCTCTTAAGAAGAGACCGTCTCTTTTACCTCTACTGCCTACCTGGGCTGGATGCCTCCCTTCTTCCCTCCCTCCATATCTCTTGTTTGATTATTCCCCTGTCTCTGTAATAGCAACTCACTTCTCTGTGTCAGGACTTAGGACTGAGTCTGTCTTTGCGTGTTTACTGAATGCCTCCTGTCTAACCAGTCTGCAAACTCTTGGAAGCATGTTTTGTAAGACTGGAGAGAAATCAGTCAAGAGATGAACAGCAAGAACAGGTGGCTTTTCCTTTTCTCTCTACTATTTTGTATTTTCTGAACTTTTCTTTTTAGAACATTTATAATTAGAAAAAAATTTAGGAAAGTGCTACCTTTTGAAATTATTTTATTTCTATTATTTTTAGTACTAGGGATTGAATCCAGAGACACTTTACTGCCAAGTTACTTACCCAGCCCTTTTTATTTTTTCTTTTGAGACAGGGCCTTACTAAGTTTCTGAGGGCCTTACTAAGTTGTTGATGTTGACTTTTAAGTTGTGATCCTCCTGCCTCAGCCTCCCCAGTAAGTGGGATGGCAGGTGTGTGCCACTGACTTTTAAAAAAAATTTTAGGGAAGCAAACATCTTTGTTTGGTTCCTGTTAATTGCCTCTCTTATATGGTTCCAAGCTTTCTCATGACACATGCACACAATTGTACTGTTTATCTAACAAGCCTCCATGCCACACTCTAGCTTCTTATATTGATCTTATCATCTGCCCTCTTATTGTTTTACAGAAAAAAATATTTACTGTGTGATGCTATCCTTAAAAAATCTGCAGTTTCTTTTTATTGTCCTCTCAAAAAATAATAATTTCTATTTAGTTCATACTGTTCCTACTCCAGATCCATGACTACTACCTTGAAACACTTCTCTTACTACCATGAAACAGCTGCCTCCTCCCACTTGTATATGCTGTGATTATAAAGGATATTGTTCCTATTGCTACCAACAAAGCTTTACCTTTGTTCATGTGAATTCTTCCACGTAATCTATGACCAGTCATTTGAGGAGAATAGAAAAGACTGGCTTTTGAGTGTGTGTGTATGTGTGTGTGTGTGTGTGTGTGTGTGTGTGTGTGTGTGTATGTGTGTGTGTTTGTTTATATTGTTTGAACAATTTGTCTGTGTCCTTACAGTCCCTCAGCTGGTGCAAAAGTTTGATTCATCATCCAATATGCTCACCCCCACATTTGTCACCTCATTCCCAAATATGTACTTTTTAATACTTCTCCCTCCCAGCCTCCCAAGGTGAAATAATAGACATTTCTTCTAGGTTCTGGATAGAACAAGAAATGCCATAGCAAAATAGAGGACATAAGAGAGATAAGAGGAGTTGGGGAGAAAGGAGAAATAAATTTGAAGTATTGGCCAATTGGATATTTCTAGGAGGATGGAGCCAGGTGTCTGGGTTTGCATGACTTAGATTTGGGGAGCCTCTCAACTTGGAGTAATTCATAGATTGAATGACTCCATTGTGAATGCCGACTTCAGAATCCACTTCCTGGCCCTGGCCTGCTGGCCCTGGCGTGCTTTTCCTCAGCCAGGTGCTCTGGCGGTCACCTTGCCTTTCATTGTGCAACGGGCATGAAAATACAATGTTTGCTGTAGGGAAAGATAACAGCAGTGAAAATGCCCTCTGCCCCCTGTTTGAAGTCTAAGACCTTGGGAATGGAAGCAGGCTGACTCCTTCTGCAAACTTGTTCTCAAAGTCTGCTATTTCTAGTAGCCAAAAGAAAGGGCAGTAAACTATTTATTACTTTTACAGAGGATACTTCTTTCATTTCCTTTGTTTCTTGTCTCCAACTGGAAAACTTACTTTTTTTTCCCAGGATGGAACAGTTAGGAAGGTACTCAATCTTCAGATTCAGACAAGGACCTGCTAGTAGCAAAGAGTGTTTTCTTGTCCTACCCTCTCTCTGGACGGTCTTTTATTTTTTTTTATTTTTTTTTTTCTGTGTTACTGGGAATTGAACCTAGAGGCACTCTGCCCTGAGCTACATCCATAGTCCTTTTTCATTTCCTTTTTTGGTACTGGGGAATTTAACTCAGGGGCCCTTGACCACTGAGCCATATCCCCAGCCCTAGTTTTTGTATTTTATTTAGAGACAGGATCTCACTGATTTGCTTAGTGCCTCGATTTTTGCTGAGGCTGGCTTTGAACTCTTGATCCTCCTGCCTCAGCCTCCCAAGTTGTTTTTTTTTTTAAATATTTTTAGTTGCAAATGGACAGATAACTTTATTTATGTATTTATGTATTTATTTATTTATTTATGTGGTGCTGAGGATGGAACCTAGTGCTTCACAAGTGCAAGGCAAGCACTCTACCACTTAGCCACAACCGCAGCCCTATAAATAAAGTTTTGAAACTCGTTTATTTTAGAAATATAGCTTCAATGAATGCGTGATCAGGTTGTCCTTCTTTCATATTCCATGGAAACTGTACTGTTGAGAGAGTAGATTGATCTTTACGACCTTAGTAAGGCTCTGGCCATGAGTCACAAGTCAGCCTGCAGGAAACTTGGGGATTGTCCACATCATTCCTGTTTTAGATGAGAAAACAAGGTCCAGAGAGGCAGGATGGACATATTTTACATCACACAATTATGCCAAGTTGTGGTTTTAACCAGTTCAGGTTCTAAACTGAACTAATAAAATATTGATGTGTTAATATGATCCTTCATATACATTTTAGATTATAATAGTACCACAAGGATAAATGAGCATCCCTGCCCAAAACACATTCACACCTTTATTTAAAATACCTTAATCCCAATTACAGGTGCCTAGTCTGTTTTCAAATACAACCAAGAATACTTTTAGGTAGGAAAGTTTTTATAGGTTTAAGTGATTCCAGAAAGAGTGCAATATCAGTAAATGGTATTGGGCAATTCCTGAGAGATACTCCCTCTTTCACTATGATAGTCTCTAGTATTTTCTTCTGTAAACATTTTAAGGACTTTATTATTTAGGTAGAATCAAGCATACCAACTTTATATTTAATATGCTTCACGTACAAGAGCTAGAGTGTCAAAATCTGTTTATTCTACATCTGTTTTCTGCCTCCTGTTGTATTCATGCATTCAAAATGAATATGTTGCTTTTTCATCTGTCTTCTAAATTTTTCTATTCCTATGTCAAAATGATTATTATCTGTGCACAGTTGCTGTAGTATCAAATGATATGGAAATGAGAATAAATTACAACCTCAACTGTTGAGAACAAATATATATATATATATATATATAAATATAAATACACACACATTTACATATATACATATATATATATATATATATATATATATATATATATAACAAATATATATCTCATAAGTAAGTAAGTAAAGTCATTCTAGAATATCTGGAGTAGTGAATGGCAGAGTGGTTATGCACATAGGCTCTGAAGCCTGACCATCTGGTTCCAAATCCCACCTCTGATGTTGCCTAGATGAGTGGTCATGGGCACATTACTTAACCTTCCTGACCTCTGAACTCTTGCTGTGATTATGGGGATTCAGTGAACCAGAAGATTCAAAGTGCCTAGAGCTGTGGTAGGTGCATAGTAGGTGCTCGCTGAATGTTAGATATGATTATCTAAATTGTATTGTAAAGAGAATATACTGCAAAGGTTAACAGTTCTTTTTATCTATAACCAAACATCTGTGGATTCGATTTGAGGCTCTCGAGATTCTGTTTCTTTACAAATGTTAACATGCCATGCCAGAATACTTTAACTGCTTAGACAGCATTCCCCAGGCCAATCGACCACACTTTATATTTTCAGTGCTCAAAATAACTCCTAAAAATTCTATTTTTCTTAAGTTTCTCTTGGCTTTTTGTTTATTAATCAAACACTGGGTGCTTGGGTTAACTTCTCAACATGCAGTAAAGGTTATTTTCTTTACCAGTATTTTGAAGATAATTTTGAGTTGTAATTAACACATGTTTTACTCATAGGCTAAGGAAAAGCACATGCCATTCTGTTTCCCTTCTTTTTGAAACTTTATTTCTTATTGGTGCATTATGATTATACATAGTAGTGGCATTTATTATGCCGTATTCAACATGCACATAACTCAATTTTATCAATCTTATTCTCCAGTACCTTCCCCCTGCCCCTTAGTACTCTACAGTAGCACTTCTTTGGGCTGGGGATGTGACTTAGTGTTACCTTGGGAGCTTTCTTGAGGCTCCTGAGTTCAATCCCCAGCGCTAGTAATGAATAAATGAATGAATGAAGCACTTCATTGTGATGAACAAATCTATCTACCTACATTCCTTCCTTCCCCAACCTTTCTTTCTTTTCTAGAAAAGTTGAGGTAGAAGTGCTAATAGAAAAAAAAAGACTTTATTGAGGTGCATACTTTTAGTTGGACAAATATTCTGGACTCCCTTTTACTACTATCAGTTCTTACAATAAAACCTATCCCCAAATCATGGAAACAAGAAGATTTAAGTTCAACTTTTACCATCTTAATTTTTCCATGTTTATCACTTGATTTTGTTTGTTTGAATGGAAAGAGGATTTACGTTGGACAGTCTTGTTTCCCGATTAAACTGCTAGAGGGTTTCGTTTTGATTAGATTTAGCATTTGATAAAATTTTAAAATCTTGTCTCTTTTAAGGCTCTATTTTATTTACATGAAGTAAAATTTACTCTGTTTGGTATTTTGTTTTATGAGTTTAGACAAATACATATGGTCGTATCACCATCACAATCAAGGCAAACATTTCCATCACCCCTAAAATTTCCTCATCTTGGGTTGGGGTTGGGTCTCAGTGGTAGAGCACTTGCCTAGCATGTGTGAGGCACTGGGTTCAATCCTCAGCACCTCATATAAATAAATAAAAATAAAGGTCCATTGACAACTAAAAAGTATTTAAAATTTTTTTCCTCATGCTTTAGTATTACCATGCTCATTTTCAACCTGTGGAAACCACGGCTCTGCTTTTTTTTTTTTCCTATAATTTTGCCTTTTCTCAAACTGGATTTTAAACAATTGCAGGAAGCAGTAATGACAGAGTTAACTTTATTTTTATATTTTTGCATAATATGGCTTGCTCTATACTTGAGAAAGTATATTCCATGATATCTATAGATAGATTTATTTTGCTATGTATATATACAACTCTTTTAACATAATAATAATATTGAATATACTGAGGGATTTGCATAGACTTAAAATTGTGCTTGTGTCCCCTAGGGCCAGTGTGTTAATTGGTTTATTAGTCAGGTGGAGTGGGAAGCCTGAGTTCAGGACAGTTGTCCTTGAACATGTAAATGAAGAGTGGATAATCACCATGTGTTATTGTTTGGGCTGATTTTATCTTTAATGGGTGATTCAGAGTCCTGATTAATATTTAGAGCAGTGTCTGCTGGCCTCCAACCCATTCATTATCTTAGAACTTTAAATAAAAGTTCTAAGATAATGAATTTTTTATCCAAGACAGCAGTTATGGGAAGCCTTTTACTTCTTTTCTACAAAGACAACTTTTGACCTCTCAATCCTTACTTTAAACAAGAAAAATATTCTGTAGATGTGGGAACTCTTTAACATTTTCCTGGTTAGGATTCACATTTAGGATCTCAGAAAAACACGTCTGGATGGTTATGAGAGGATGATTTAGAAACCAGGGGAAGGGCACAGAGGAAATCAATTTTAATATTAGGTTTGTGTTTTTTGAGAAAACCAATCCTTAGGAGCTTTTCACATTTTATACCAGTGACATTAATACTGTTTCCTCTTCCTCTTCACTCTTACCCATCCTCCTGCCTTGCCCTCCACTATGAAAGACTGACATGAGAGAAACAGTGGTTTCCAGTCAGTAGTTTATTTTGGAAATATTTCAAGCAAAAAGAAGAATTGACAAAATAGTATAATGAACACCCATATATTCAGTATATTGGTATGAACTAAGGTTAACTTTTTGACCTATTCACTGTATCCACCCTCCCAGTTCTTTCCACGTGTATGTCTATATGTGTATAGAACACACACATTTATTTATTTATTTATTTATTTATTTATTTATTTATTTACACCCAAGATTGAACCCAGAGGTGCTTAACTACTGAGGCCACATCCTCAGCCCATTTTAGTTTTTATTTTGAGACAGGGTCTGGCTAAGTTGCTTAGGGCGTTACTAAGTTGCTGAGGCTGGCTTTGAACTCACAAATCTCCTGCCTCAGCCTCCCGAGCCCCTAGGATCATAGGTATGCACCACTTCACCTGATGCAACAATATATCTTTTTCTTAAGGGATATTCTCCTACATAATTGCTATGCCTCCATCACATACCAATTTAGCATCAATTTAATAATACTATAAGGATAGTCTTTATAGCTTGCTCTTTTCTTCCAGGATCCAGTCCAAGGTGTTGTCTTGCATTTGCTTTCTATGTCCCTGTACTTGAATCTTGAGTCACCTGGCATTTTTCTTTTTTATATTTCTTCATTTCATAGGTTTTTCTGATTGCTTCCTTATGATTAGATTTAGGTTAAAAAATTATTTTTGCAAGAGGACCATAAAGGTGATGCTGCATACCTTCTACTGCATCCCATCTGGAGGGACAAAATAACACTTTATTCTTATCAATTGGTAAGACTAAACAATGTTAAGGTGGTGTCTGCTGGATAGTTCCATTAATTCTACCATTCTTTCTGAATGTATTAGCTGGTTTCCTTCTGTGAAGAAAAGCTCCCACTTCTCCCCCATCTTTGCTGAAGTATCACTGTGGCCATTCAAGGTGATTTCAAAAATACAGAGAACAATGCTTCTCCTGATGGAATTGCCTTTGGCATTGGCATAGCTTAAAATGGCAATCCATAGAATTGATAGTTATTTCTCCCCATAGAAGCATAAACATATATCTAATGAATATATTTCCATATTAACCAACTCCTTGGGAAGAACAAGTTGAGGTGACCAAAACATATAATGTGAACTGTACTAAAAGAGGATTGAGAAGCTCATAGGTTTTTTTTTTTTTAAAGAGAGAGTGAGAGAGGAGAGAGAGAGAGAGAGAGAGAGAGAGAGAATTTTTAATATTTATTTTTTAGTTCTCGGCAGACACAACATCTTTGTTGGTATGTGGTGCTGAGGATCGAACCCGGGTCGCACGCATGCCAGGAGAGTGCGCTACCGCTTGAGCCACATCCCCAGCCCAGCTCATAGGTTTTTGTTGTTTTTCCTTTTTGTTACTTCAATATATATTGACCTACACCTGTCACTCAATGTGGCTCATATATGCCATAGCATCTAATGGAATAAATGACCTGTAATGCCAAAAAAGAAGGGAGAAAGGAGGTCATCAGAGAAGATATGAGTACATGTTTATCAGTGTTTGGGGATATTCACTTTTACCCTCACATGGTTCTTGGTAGATGAGCATAGAATTCAATTTAAGTTTAGTACCTGGGCATTGTCTTAAGTAGGCCCTGCTTAGATATCAGAGACTCTAGGATGCTGAAACAAATTAAGGACTCAAAGGATTCAAAAGATTTTGGAGATTAGCCTGCATGATCCCTTAGGAAATCACTTTTGTCCTCCCTTTTTAATACTACTTTAAGCATCCATATTTGAGTATAAAAATAAGAGATAATCTTGAGCCATTTCCTTAACCTCTTGAGGCCTTTTCTCATCTGCAACATAAAGTTAAAACAGATTATCTCAGGACTTACTTATCCCCAAGTTTCTTTGATTATATGCTAAATGTTATAAAGGCAAAAAGGCTAATGGATTACTATGCTTATATCAAAGCTTGGCCATTATCAGCAAAGTCTTACCTGATCTTCTTAGTAATACCTCTTGTAACAGAGCTCTTAAGATATAGGAAACAATCTTGTACATAAGAATGTAGCCTTTCCCATGAGACAGATTGTTCTCTGAACAGAGGTAGCATACACTAAGAGCAAGATATATATTTTTTTGAAAATGTGTAGACCGTCACAGAAATGATCCCTTGTGGTCCTACACTAGTTTTCTCTGCAACTCAAAGGTAAAACACAGTATCTACGTCTAGGAGGATCAAAATGTCACCTTCCTCCTGTTTATTGGTTACATACAGGTTTTGTATAGATTTTTATAGAGATTTTTTTTAATCACTCATTTGATTTTCATAAAAATTGGGATTGTTTGGAAGAAGAGTCATTAGTATTCTTTACAACTTGTTCTTGTTCTGCCTTTTATGTTCATTGCTAGTGTAGACTTCTCTCTTTTGTAAAATATTCCACTGATGCCCTTGGTAGATTTAGAGGTTGTTAAAGAAATTGTGACAACAGCTCAGGGAACAGTCAGGAACTGCGTGTCCTATACTGTTTGACCCTGACTAGCCATCTTCCTTGTAGTTTCAAATCTTTGTGTACAGATTGTAATTCACAAAGCAGTTTTAATCAATTTAAATTCAGCAAATCTTTCCAAATACTGGGGCTTTTTCGAATCAGGGCCAGAAAAGTTGAGTTGTCGGCAATTTATGCCATTACCTATTAACAATGGCAATGATGTTGAAAAGATTATTTGGATTAATGAAAGGAACATTTTACTAGTGAAAATTGCAAATGAACATGGCCAGGAAGGAGGAATAACCTTTTAAAACATCTGTGGTTCTCCCCCAGTGTTTTCCGTAAATCTGTCCTTTTCTGTCAATAAGAATGTTTGGAAATTCTATTCATGCATATGTATGCATTCAGGATCCATATATCTAGTCATTATCTTTTCTTTAAATGGGCAGAAACTTTACTAAATAAAAATTAAAACCTACATTCATTCTCTCTCTCTCTCTCTCTCACACACACACACACACACACACACGCACGCACACATGTTCTTGTACTAGCTGATCTGCCTTACTTTGGGATAATTATTTGCTGCAATTGAAGAAATAAATTTCTGGCACTATTGAGCCAGGAAGACATGCATAGAGTTGTCTGTTTGATAAGCAACTTAAGATCAAATCATTGTCTACAGACTTAGCATGTTTCCCTGTGACTTCCAAGTTGAGCCTTTGGAGGGGGTAGGAAGGATTGGAAATTGACTCTAGGGGCACTTTACCACTGAACTAGATACTTAGTTCTTTTTATTTAGAGACAGTCTTACCAAGTTGCTCTGGCTGGCCTCAACCTTGTCTGCCTGTTGGGGGCAGCTGGCCTGTATATTGTGGGATGTTTAGCAGGATCCTAGAGTCTGTCTTCTAAATGCTAATAGAACCTCCTTCTGTCCCAAGTTATGACAGCCCAAAATGTTTCCACACATTGGCACATGTCATCTTGGGTACAGTATCGTCCCTGATTGAGAACTACTGGCTTACTTGTCTGTGATATTCCTTTTGAGGTCCTCAGTATAAATTTTATGATGTATAACTTGGTGTGGTCATACAGGCCAATAATCCTAGCAACTTGGGAGGCTAAAGCAGGAGGATCACAAGTTTGAGGCCAGCCTTGGCAGCTTAGACTCTGAGAAATTTACGGATACCCTGTCTCAAAATAAAAAATGTAAAAAATGGACGGGGATGTAGATCAGTAGCAGAGCTACCCTAGGTTCAATACCTAGTATTTAAAAAAAAGGGAAAAAAATGATGTGTGTTTTTGACTGCTGGGGTGTGGGGCTTGCTGAGAAATATCTCAACTGCATTTGTTTTGGAGCCATAAATTGATATTGTTATTCTAAGAGATGGAGGAGTATTCAGGTTAACCTCTTGGCCCCTCAGTATCCAGCAAATCACTTAAATCAAACTTGCCATTTAATGTTCTTGCATTTATATTATATTGGTAATATACTAGACATTTTCAGTGTTGGTATTTAAATATCTTTGTACTTGGTTACATTTGCATAAAGATGATATTTGTATAAAGCTGCCCACCAACCTGCCATAACAGAGCAATAGTAATGACAACTGATTCCTTCCCCTAACCTTCATGCTATGGATGATTCTCATAAGTCACGACCAACAGCCAAAGAGGGGATGGAAACCTAAGATACTTCCACATTGTGGCCATCACAGTGGAAGGAACTGAGCTATGTTTGCATGTCATGGAAGAAGAAAAAGGAGGGGTTGCCAAAATAAAACCAGACCTGGGGCTGATTGGCCTTTCTAAGAGATTTTGCTTAGATTTCTTGAGACAGGCATTTAGATTTAAGGGCAAGGTTATCCTTGATATAAAGAGAATTTATCTGAGGACTTGCATGTATGTCAACAAAGAAGGGCATTGACAAGGATTATTTCCATCCAATGAATGCCAACATACTTGATTTTTTCTTTCAACTTCAACAACTTGCTGCTGTTCCTATCTATTCTTATTTTTGTAGAATGATGAAAATGTAATGTTGGATTTTAGTTCTAGTTCTGTTAGATCTTTATGGGAGCTTGCCTGGTTTTTAATTCCTTTTTTCTTTATTGCCAGACAAAAGGAGAGGGAATATACCACTCAGATACAGAATGGTTTGTCGTAAAAATGAAAGATCGAAGCAGAACGAGAATGCGAATCCCCATATCTTGTCCTCAGTGCTGTCAGTTAGCATAGGCAAGCAGTTTTAAAAGAGCCAAAATGATGGATCTTGCATCTCAGGGCCTGGAAAGAAACTTGAGAATTTCCAACCTTTAAGCACCAGAGAATCTATAGTATTTTGAAAGAGGAGAACATTCTACAGCTTCCCTTGGTAATTCACACTAATGCTTTAACAACTTTCAGCAAATTCTTCCGTATGAGTTACAGCCTAAATTCTTCATGCTGCTTAAGCCTGTTTCTTCTTGTTCTGTCCTCAGTGGAGGGATCGAACAGCTGGTCACAGGCCCCTATGCAAGAGCCATTCACATAATTGAAAACTGTTATTAAATTGCCCCTTCAGCTACTCTTTCTTGCTCGTGTTCGTGTTCTCTCTCTCTCTCTCTCTCTCTCTCTCTCTCTCTCTCTCTCTCTCTCTCTCTCTCTCTCTCTCTCTCCATGACTAAATAATCCCAATTCCCTTAAGCTGTCCTCAGGTCTTTCAAACCCTTTAATTATTATGCCTTTCTGCCAAGCCTTCTGTAAGTTCTGGGTCAGTTGGAGCCCTCAAAATTAGACACTGTTTTCTATGAAGGATCTAAACAGTAGTTGAAGGTGTTGAGATAATTTTCTCACACTATACTTTCTGTACCTTTAGTCGTACATTATAGACATGGTGTTTAAGTTTATTTTATTTATTATTATTTTTTTGCAGTGCTGGGGATCGAACTCATGGCCTCATGCATGCTAAGCATGCCCTCTACCACTGAGCTCCACCCCAACCTCTCTTTTATTTTTATACCTATGTTTGCTGCTGACTCGTGCTCAGTTTTCTCCCTGTCTTTTTAAATAAAAAGAAATGTTGTGATATTTTTACACTTTCTGTGTTAAGTATGAATTTTTGCCCTGTGGCATGTCATTGAATGCATCATTAAACAATCTACCCTTTAAACATAAGTCAGAAAAAAATATACATTCTGATTAAGTGCCAATAAACTCATATTTTAAATAGGCATGAATTAGTAATGCTTTTCAATTTACTGCCTTTCTAAAATGGTTTGTCTCCTGGCTGGCTAGAAAGGGTTATTTTGTTAGACCAGTGGAGCAGGAGATTGTTATAGGACATATTGTAGCTGAGCACTTGCAATTCTTTTGACAAAGTCTTTCACTCTGTCTTTGTCTACAGGATGGAGAAATTTGTGCAACAAAGACTAGATAATATTACTGGAAGAGTCACAGTTCAGCTGTCAGAGAGGACAGAATCATGTTGTTGATCTGGTGTAGGCTATAGCGATGCAGCTCATGTTTGTCCTTGGCCTGTAAGATATTTTCACCAGGATTGTTTGATACAAAAACTTAACTTATTTTCAAATGGAAAAATGAGTCAAAGTTGGGAATAATGGCTAATTCCTTGGCTAAAAGAGTTAGGATTCTCAAAGATACTGATGAGATTTTACATTGGGCTCAGACTAAGAGGAAAGTCCTTGACAGAAGTGAAAGGAAACAAATCCCAAATGAACAAGCACAGAGGGGAGGAATTGTCGAAAACAGCCAGAAACAGCCCCAAACAGCATTTCCCATAATGCCCAGCAGGGCCCTAATACCTTTTGATGTTCATA
Source organism: Urocitellus parryii (assembly GCF_045843805.1). NCBI lineage: Eukaryota > Metazoa > Chordata > Mammalia > Rodentia > Sciuridae > Urocitellus > Urocitellus parryii. The sequence goes on from NC_135547.1 coordinate 106,964,678, forward strand.
GACCTTATCAGTTAAAAAAAGATAAAGGTCTTAGGATCATTGAATAATAAGTGGGGAAATTCTGAGGTCAAACAAAGTTTAACGTGTTTTTTCACTGACGACCTTCTTAGCTTTTAATATGTTAACATGCATTAAGAATTTTAAGAGGCAGATATAATGTGCAATGTTTCCTTAATTAATTTGACCTTCTTTTCATGAAGCATTTTGCTGGATGATTGATCTGCTGGATGTACTAGGCAACATTGACCCAGAGATTTTAGTTGAACAGAAACCTTATGTGAACCTATAGACCAGAACAAATAAATGTAATCCATTATTGTGTCCAGAGAAATGGAGGTACCATTCCCAGCAGATCGTATTTCGAGAATAGTTTTCTAAAGGACAATGGCAAACTGAGCCATGTCATATAAGGCAGAAATGAAAGGAATAGAGATGAAGAGGCATGGACAGATATGACAGCTATGGTAAAATATTTAAAGGACCGCATGAAGGCTGAGAACTTCTGAGTTTCTGATCAGATGGGTAATAATAATGATGATGATCATAGCAGGCATGATTCTTTCTATGTGCTGGACACTCTTCCAAGTGCCTTTCATTTGTTAACTCATTCATCTTAAAACATCCCTATGAGGTAGGCACTATTAATATTTCCATTTCATAATAGAGAGAAATTAAGACTGAGAAAGTTATCTTACCAAGGTCACAGAACCAGTGAATGGCAAAGCTGGGGCTTGAACTCTAGTGATTTGATTATGAATCTTCTGTTCCTATCATTCCATTTCATTGCAGGATAAAGAACTTTGGACAGGGATCCCTTACAGATATTCAAGATTACCCTTGAAGGACATATGCTCTCTCACCTGGGTGGTATTTACATAGTGGCTGTAGGAATACACTGGCATTGGGAAGAGTTTAGATGAATGCTAGAGACCTCAAAGCTCTGCAGCACCATTCCAAAAGAAGGAATTGACTTGCACCCTTTCATCTTTATATTTTGTATAATTCCTTTTTTGGGGGGGCATGCAAGGAATTGAACTCAGAGGCACTCAACCACTGAGCCACATCCCCAGCCCTATTTTGTATTTTATTTGGAGACAGGGTCTCACTGAGTTACTTAGCGCCTTGTTGTTGCTGAGGCTGGCTTTGAACTAGCAATCCTCCTGTCTCAGTCTCCCTGATTGCTGGGATTACAGGTGTGTGCCACCATTCCTGGCTGTATAATTCTTTTTTAAAAAACATTTTTCTACAAAGTATCTCTGTGATGGTACTCTACTCATAGAAAAGTGCTCAACAGATGCTTTTGATCACTAGTTTGAATTGATACCATTTTGCAGTTAGGAAATCCAAGGTTAAACATCTCATTAGAATGTTATTAAATTTCTAATTAAGGGTAATGACTGGACTGCTGGTGAAGTGGTCAGTGTTGTCAGTCTAAACTCTCCTTCCTGCCTTTCTGTGTGAGATGTGGATAGATCCTTTATTAACAAGCCACATTCCAAGAGAAGCAACTTGTTTTTTTCAGTTCCAATACTCATTACTTATATGATACCAAGGATGCCATGTCATATATTCAGTTTAAATTGGTTTTGGAATAAGCACTGCCCTCAGTTCTTGGCAAAAGCAAATGAAAAATTGTCTATGGAGAAAGTATTTATTTCCATTCCAGGGTTCAGAGTATCTACAGAAAATATTTTTAAGGTCACTGTAGTACACAGGGAAAAAAATAAGCAGTTAAATACATAAGAAATTAAGGTGAGTGGCAACAGCAGAAACAGCAGACTGCCGAAGCAGACCCATAATAAATTAATATTTGAGAATTATTAGATTATTTTTCAAAAACTCTTTATGCTGTTAGAAAAATGAAAGACAATATTGAAAAAATATTGGCAGGAAAGTACAACCTTGGGAATGACCTTAAAAATGACAAAGTAGGGGCTGGGGTTTTGGTTCACTGGTAGAATGCTTGCCTAGCATGTTTGCGGCACTGGGTTCCATCCCTGGCACCATGAAAAAATAAATAAACAAATAAAATAAAGGTACTGTGTCCATCTATAACTAAAAAAAATTTTTAAAAAATGACAAAATAGGGCTGGGGTTGTGACTCAGTGGTAAAGTGCTTACCTAGCATGTGTGAGGCACTGGACTCAATTCTCAGCACCACATATAAATTAATTAATAAATAAAGTAAAGGTCCATCAACAATTTAAACACTTTAAAAATATTTTTAAAATGACAAAATAAAGCCCAATGCAGTGGTGCATGCCTATAATCCTAGCAACTGGGGAAACCGAGGCAGGAGGATTGCAAGTTCAAAGCCAGCTTCAGAAACTTATTGAGGCCCTAAGCAACTTAGTGAGACCCTGTCTCAAAATTTAAAAAAAAATTAAAACTGGGGGGGTTCAATCACCAGTACTCTTACTGTTCCCCGCTAAAAAGAAAAAGAAAAGAAAAAAAAATAAAACCTGACCAAATAGAGGGTTGGGAATGTGATTCAGTAGTAGGGCACTTGCCCAACACCAGCATGTGCAAAGCCCTGGGTTCCATCTGTAACACCTCAAAAAATAGAGAAGAAAAAGAAATATAGTATCTAAAATTTTAAACTGTTTAAGCAGATTTGATGCAGTCGAGGAGAGAAATGAATATTCAATCAGACAACTGGATAGAAGGAATTCTTAGGAATGAAAGCAAAGAAGGATTACAAAAAGGGAAAAGCTAGGGAAGTCCTGTTCAGAAAAATGGAGATTGAGAAAGTCGAACATTTATCCAATCCTTTAAGCAGAATAGAGTAGGAACAGAGAAGAGGCACTGTTTGTTGAGATCATGACTGAGAAGATTCCAGAGCTGATTAAGACTCTGAGCACATGTTTATGAAGCCCAGTGAATCTTAAACCAGCAAAAATAAAACCATAGAAACACAACACAGGAAAAGGATAGATTACCTTCAAAGAAGCAACTATCAATCAGCTCTACTACTGATAAGATGCAAGTGGACTAATATTTCCTTATACTAAAATAGTAACAAACAAAACCCCTAAGTCTTTCAGTTAAGAATTCTATACCCAGTGATTCTTGATAGTATCAAGAATATGGATTTCAGAAAAAGCGGGGTATTTTAAGATATCCAAGACTTGGGAAATTCATCATTAATTAGATATCTAACCTAAGGATATACTTGGGACAAACTGATCTCAGAGGGAAGATTTGAGGTTAAAGCAGGAAAAAAAGTAACTAATATTATCTAACATCTAACAATTTAAAGAATTAAGATAATTTTGTGGGGTTTAAAAATATAATTAAAGTACAATTAAAATAAATTCCTACAATAATGTGTAAGTCCAATGATTGATAAATGTATTTTGAAGTGTTCTGGATGAATGGTATTTATTATATTTAGGCTTTAAAAGAAAGAAATAGACAAACAATAGGACACCATGGGAATTGTACCATGCCAAGTAGTATTCTAATCAGGCCAGGAGGTTCTGATTCTGGTATCAGCTTTGCCACCAGTTAGTTGGAGAGCCTTTGAAAAGTGAGTTCTCTGATCTATATCTCTGTTTTCTTGTCTGTAAAATATGAGGCTTTGGAACCTGATGAAATTTTAAAGCCCCTCATTATGATTCTCTGAGAAGTGGATCCTCTAGGAAAAAAAAAAAATCAATAGTTCTGAGTTGTTGTTTTTCTTTCCCCTCCTTTGAAATTTTATCAATAAACACTTGCATTTTTCTTTAGGCTATATATGTTATATATATATAACATATATAGCCTAAATAGATAGATATATATAGATATATATAGATATGTATATAGATAGATAGATAGATAGATATAGATATATCTGTTCAAAAATGGGAGAGTAAACATTGACTCACTCGGGTGTGTATTTTGCGGTACTCTTCCTGTGTGTTGGTTTCCTTTGATTTCCTTGTCATCTGGTAGCCAGAAAGAGTGATGGTAGTTTACTAACACCTGAGGGATAGGTGGCTTTTGTGGATGTTAGAGGGACATTTGTAGAAACAAGCTGTGAAAAGAGGCCCTTCTTATGCAATTATTGTTCTTTTAACTTATTACCTGAACTGATATATGCGTCCTTTATTTTCTCACCTTCTCTTTTTGTCCTCTTTCTCCCTCCTGTCTTTGCAGGCTAATAATAAACCAGAGATTGAAGCAGCCCTCTTCCTAGACTGGATGAGACTGGAACCCCAGTCCATGGTGTGGCTGCCCGTCCTGCACAGAGTGGCTGCTGCAGAAACTGCCAAGCACCAGGCCAAGTGTAATATCTGCAAGGAGTGTCCCATCATTGGATTCAGGTATTAGGAACAAACAAAAGCTGCCTTTTTCTGCCTTATCATTTCTTACTTTTTTATGACTCAATTTTTTATCTCCTGTGCCAGTTGCTGTTAGTTTGTTCTTCTCTAAAGTGGTAGAGAAGGTGATCAAGCCAGAACATCAATCACTCCTGTCACTCCTCCCATTGCTGGGTTATTTTGGTGGATCTGACTCATTAGGCAGTTGTCCCTTTCCACCTTCACTCTTCAGCTCTTCAGAACCACATTTTTGGTTAAACAGGACTGAGTACCTTTCTCCACACAGATCTTTGTCTGTCAAGGGCATACAGATTAACTGTACCTCCTCCTTCCTGGAACCAAAACATTTTTATCCTTTCTTTCTTTTTTCATGTCTTTTCTGTTTATAGAAACTCTCCAAGAATCAGTTATAAAACTAAGAGATGATTCTATTCTGGGGAGGAACCATTATGGTAGCTCAGTTTCTTTCTTACTCACTTGGCAGCACTTTCTTTCCCTTTCAGTAATGAGAATCGTTTCAAGCATTCTAGAAGTTCCTTTATCTTTGAGTCCTATTACACTCTTCACACAGTATCCTAATGAACTTCTGAGGGAATAGAAAATATGCCAATGAATGAAAGACTCACAAAGTAGCTAAAGAAAGAAAGAAAAAAAAATGTTTCTTACAAAGGTGAGATAAATAGGAAACATAGCAGGTTATTCTTTTGATGTTCTTAAAATGTCCTGGAAAACAACTGACTCTTAAATCTTTAACCTTGTTGACCTGTTTGGGGAAACAGGATATTTTTAAATGAATGCATCTTATTTAACAATAATCCCAAATTCTAATTCTGAAAGGATATGTATTTAAACATCTGAATCAACATCAAGGTTTCCATAGTGATGAATGAACTACCAAGTTGTAAACTAAGTATATAGTCTATGGCCCATTGAGAATCCACTTAGCAGCTAAGTAAATACTCTTTTCTAGTTTTGCCTAGATTTGTTTTGTTACTTTATTTCCTAATAACCACTTTGTACCATTTTTGTGGGTTTTTTTTTTATTCATTGCATTTATCCTTTCCTACTTCATGCCATTTACAAAGAGGTCCTAACAAAAACCTTTCAAGGTTTCTAAAGCCTAGCTAGACAACAGTGAATAGGTAGCACTTTTCTTCCTGGCTTTGGCAAGTAAGAACACTGCCATGGGGGGTGAGGAGGGGAAACCACAGGTGACTGCATTACATTTTCAACCTTTCGTTCTCAGCTTCCTTAGCAGATTGGAACTTGTATGCTACAGTGGAAATTTTTATAAAATAAAACAGGAGAATGTTTCTGAGGATCTAAGGGAGCACTTTTACCTTCAATTCATTTGCCTTTATCAAATTAGATTATTTTAGGAATCAGCACTCACCCCTCTCGAAAGATGGTTGAGATCTAAAAAAGGTAGCTTTTCTTCCCACTTTCCCATATGTGACATAAGGAATATGTTTATTTGAATTGGCTGAGGTTCTTATCTGAGAAAGCAAAAGACAGGAAGAGTGCAAAACAACCAATAGAGTATTATGGGCATGGAGGGAATGTACCAACTACTACTATAAATACATTCTTTCATCAAATCCAAATTTTATGTTTTGGGAGGAAGGGGTGCTTTACTTATCATTCGTTGGTGGGTAATGTGGTGAGGGATTTCTGAAAAGAGAGATAAATAAAGATAGGCAGCTGGACACAGTGGCACATGCATGTAATCCCAGCAGCTCAGAAAGCTGAGGCAGGAGGATTGCAAGTTCAAAGCCAGCCTCAGCAACTTAGTGAGGACCTAAGCAACTGAGAAGACCCTGTCTCTAAATAAAATGCAAAAAAGGGCTAGGGGATGTGGCTCAGTGGTTAAGTGCCCCTGAGTTCAATCCCCAATACCAAAAAAAAAAAGTTATCATCCAAATAATTATTTGATGATGAATCACCTCAACCAATCAGAAAATTTAAAGCAAGACTTATTTTAATTGGAGTTCTTATTTGTTTCTTTTGTCTTATGGTATTACTTTATAATTTTTTTGGAGAGAGTTGCTTCAGGAAATTTTTGTCCCCATGATGGATAGGGGACACACAATGCATCTATGTCCAATACTAGATCCAATACTCTAAGTTCTTTGAAATTAGAGTATTGGATCTTCAGAAGACTAAAAGGTATCCAGTATTTTCCTACTTAATCTGAAAGAGCTACTACAGAAGTTTAATTATGAGCTGAGTTTTTCTTCCCTTCTTCCACATATTTATGGGATAATCTTTGTGCCAAAATGTTTTGGTACTGTATGAGAGGCACCAGAGATACCTGGAGGTAGGAAGTAATCACTTACCTTGCGGGACTAATGAATATTGCATTGTTTTCAGAATTAAGATACTGTAGTAGAAGGCTTATTATTAAAGAGTGTTCTTTGGGAATATGATTTGAAGAAATACATATGTTTGTTTTTATTCTTAACCAGGTACAGGAGTCTAAAGCACTTTAATTATGACATCTGCCAAAGCTGCTTTTTTTCTGGTCGAGTTGCAAAAGGCCATAAAATGCACTACCCCATGGTGGAATATTGTACTCCGGTAAGTCAAATGCCTCCCTACTAGAGGTCGATTTCAGGTTTTTTTCTTTCTTTCTTTCTTTCTTTCTTTCTTTCTTTCTTTCTTTCTTTCTTTCTTTCTTTCTTCTTTTTTTTTTTTTTTTTGTATTGGGGATTGAACTCAGGGGTGCTTAACCACTGAGCCCTGTCCCTAGCCCTTTTTATTTTATTTTTTTTTATTTTGAGCTGGAGTCTCACTAAGTTGCAGAAGCTGGCTTTGAACTTATAATCCTCCTGCCTCAGCCTTCTGAGCCACTGGGATTATAGGTGTGTTCCACTGAGACTGGCTGTATTTCAGTTTTGTATAAAATCATAGATTATATATGTGTGTGCATTTTTGTTTTGTTTTGTTCTGTTTTTGTGGTGCTGGGGATTGACCCCATGGACTCATGCATGCCAGTCAAGCACTGTACCACTGATCCACATCCCATTCTGCAGATCATGTTTAATGCTGTGATTTATAAGTTCCCCAGCTAAAGTGGCTCAGATTACCCTTTTTCTTGCACACATGGAACATGATAGGTGTTCAGTAAATATTGTTGAATGAATAAATAGTTGGCATGATTGTAGGGTAGATGTTTCACATTTCTTTTTCAGAATCCTAAAGGTTATATGTAGAGATCTTATGGCCAAGGGACATGTTGAGTATTGGGGGTGGTATGCAGGTTCCTCACAATTCATAACCTACTGCTTTCAATCACTGTTGCTCATATTTTATCTCTGATATAGGAATAAGTAATCCTTTAAATGTTTTATGTACTTAAAACTTTAAATGTTTACATGCTACCTTGTGTCGCATAGTATTATTGTTTTACTCCGCTTTTACAGATAAGGACTCTGAGCACCTGAGGTTAGTTTGCCCAAAGTTTTATAAGTGAGAAATAGAGACTTCTCCTAAGATTGCGTTTTAGGAAAACATTTAGTAGCTAGTAGAACTTTGATAAACCACTTGTGGAGTGGCAAGGACAGAGGCTTCATGGCCAGACAGAGTTGGACACAAATCTTATGTGAACTCTAGATGCATGCTATTCAAAGTATGGTCTGTCTGCCATACTTTATCTGGAGTTTATTAGAAATGCAAATCCTCTAGCTTTATCCCTTTATGTCCTAAATTAAAACTTGCATTTTAGCAAGATCCACAGGTGGCTCTTGAACACATCTGCTTTAGAACATGTCTTTCTTCCATCATCAGAATGATCCTCCCAGGTATTTAATTATCTTTCTATTATTTCTCTTAACAAAGGTAGTCAGTGATGGAGAAGGTACCATGCCTGATATTTTGTGGGTGAAGAATGATTTTCTATGGACTAGTTTCTTAAATACAATAAAGTGTGGTAAAACTTATAAACTATCATTCATCAAATAACTTCATAGCTTATATACTTCATTTATTTTTCATAATAACTTGTGAAAGTATTACTGAACCATTTTACAGATGATTGGTGCTTCAGAGAGTAACTCCCACTCCTTAGTAAATTTCAGGTCTGGTTTCAAAGCTGCATTTGTCTGGTTCCACAAAACAAGAGCCTTGAAGCTAAAGATTGGACTGGTCATTTATTGTGAAATCATACTCTCCTAAATCTGATCTCACCATGATTTCCCTTTTAGACTACATCAGGAGAAGATGTCCGTGACTTTGCCAAGGTACTAAAAAACAAATTTCGAACCAAAAGGTATTTTGCGAAGCATCCCCGAATGGGCTACCTGCCAGTGCAGACTGTCTTAGAGGGGGACAACATGGAAACGTGAGTAGTGGCCAAAGCAAAACAGACTGTCATTTGATGTATATCTGAGCTCCTGTCAGCCAAATTCCCTCCTTCACTCCCAAATGCAAACAGTCTCTTCTGTTCTCTCTTCAGATTTACTGTAGCTGAAAAGAGAAAAAACAAGTTGATGTTCAATCATTATTTTCTCATGTCACCCAACAATTGCCATTTCCGCAAGTTAAACTTTATCTCACAGGGGAAAGGAAAAAAAAAAACAAACCAAACATACAATAGCCACCAATTGCCTTGCAAGGTTTTTAAGAAATATGGGACTGTTTACAAATGAGTGATGTCAATATTTCATTTTGATTTTTCCTCCCTCACAAGTCAGTAGATGTGTGTCTTTCTGTATCTGAATGTGTGGTCATCCCTAGTCCCTTTTTTTCTGCTTGAGAGAAAATCTAGTCACCGAAAATTGCTTCACAGTAAGTAGTAATGATTCTCATGATCAAGCCAATGATGTTGTCACCTCTTTTAAACCTGTTCCTTATCTGTTCCTGTAACTCTGATGGCAGTCACTCGGCTGTTTGTTTTTCTTTTAATTCACTTTCCACCTTTATTTGGCTGTTGCTTTCCATGGTTCATACTTAATTAGTTGGATTTTATTTCTTTTGACCTTTCAGTAATTTTTGTTGTGGCTGACTTTGCCTGTGTCTCTCTTCACCACCTCATTTTTTTGTTTTGCAGTCCCGTTACTCTGATCAACTTCTGGCCAGTAGATTCTGCGTGAGTACTTTTGCTGAAGGGCGCTGCTACCACCAACACATTCGCTTGCTTGATTTAAAAGAATTTTTTTCTGGTTCTGTTTTGTTTAGAGGCATATTAATTTCCTTTCTTTCATTTTGGTTTTTGTTTCTTCTCTTGATGAGACCTAAGAGTGCCGTCTACCATAGATCAGAAAAATTGGAGTAGGGTTTTCAGGTCCCCCTCTGGTTGAAATTCTGAATAGCTGAAATCTTGGCCTGAGTTCAAATTAAAATCAGAGAAAGGATTGGAGTTTTAGTGTATTCCTGGGAGACATGCTTATATATTTCCTCAACCATAAGCAAGGAAGAGCCTCCTGATTACATAAGAGTGTTCTTTAGCCCTATTTCTTGAGATTTGGTGCTTTAGGGCCTTCAAAAGGGTTATGGTTCTTTCCTTAGGTCCTGTCATCACTGGGGTTTTAAAACTCAGAAGGGTCAATTTTAGAGTATGGTGTTGAGTTTGGCTGAATAATTTCAGTGTAGTGTGTGGACTTTTTATCATTATATATACTATGCTTTTGACTAATTTTTATATACATTGGTTTCTACATTTTAAACTAAAGTCATTTTACTCTCCTCTCCAAACTACCTTCAGTTCATAAACAGTTATATATTGACAGTGGGAAAAATGTACTGTAATCTGTTATTACTACTGGTGTGTATTAATAATACTAATATTAGATACTGAGAGATGATTGATTTATCTCAGAGTTATAACATTGGAAATCTCTTTTGGGGCTGGCTGTGGTGGCTCATGCCTGTAGTCCCAGCTACTGGGGTGGCTGAGATGGGAGGATTGCTTGAGCCCAGGGGTTTGAGACCAGCCTGGGCAATATAGCAAGAACCCATCTCAAAAAAGAAAGAAAGAAAACTCTTTTGGGGGCCTGTGATTTATACATTAACAAACAAAGTGTACCTGTTTTAAAATGCTATTTTATGGTGTTTCTATAACAAATATTTGGTAATTCAGTATGTTTTATCAAAATATTCATTTAAGGTCAGGTAGCTTTATTACATATATAGGGGAAATGACCAAATTAGAAGAGGGACTCGTTTAAGAGTTCAGTTTATTTATTTTGGACTTTTAAAAATTAATCCACCACATTATTAGTTTAAGCCAGATCTTTTCTTTAAAACCCTGTATTGATAAATGCAAATGATTACTTGAGGTTTATTTTAAGTCCTTATTGTCCTAAATGAAGTAGATGACTTCCCTTTCTTTTTTAAAACTGTATTACTGTGCCCCTTAATTTTGAGATATAATAGCTATAAGTAGCAAATTGTCTGATTTTTCCTTAATCCTGAGCTTTAACAATTTAGGAAGTTATTTAGATTCAGTTATGCTCCTGGCCTGTTGGTAATTGTTTTCCTTAACTCAGGTAGTCTGTTTATAGAAGTTAGAATCTTTCATAAATGAGAAACTTTTTAAAAATTGATATACTGAAGTCCTGAGCTTGATTGGATCCTGCTAAGTAAACATGTTTACTCTTGTGTTGGAGTTCAGTTTAACCAAGTAAGAAATCCAAAAGATAAGTATGCTGAAATACTATTTTTTTAAATGCATGGCTAGAGGTAGCGCAAAAATAATAAGAAAGAGTATCAAGCACTTCTTTAAAAGAAGCTACACATGAGCTAATAAGAGGAAAACATCAGGACAATCAGTTAAAAGTAACATTTTAAGTAGAGTGTGTTTGTCTTCTTTGATTTTGAAGTGCTTTAAAATTAATGCCATCCTTATGAAAGCATGTTTTCTAACAATTAACATACCCTCCATAATTCATCTTTTTGTGAAAAGGTTGGTTCGGTTATTTCAGAAGAGTGGGAAATTCTGATTTTGAGAAAGAAAACCAGCCCAATAGAATGAAGTCTGTGTTTTCTTTAGTACTATAATTTTATTAAAGTCTTTACTCATAGGATTATAAGTAATAATGTATAAAATCTATTGTAAACCTATCCTATTCAGGCAGAAGAGTCAGGTCCTAATGTTTTATTTTGTAAGAATTCTTTTTGATGTTAATAGATCTTATGATGATGACAATATGTATTTAATTCATTCAATATGGATCACAGATTAGAAAGTTTCCTGAGATACAAATCTTTTGGGGTTTGCCCATATTTGTCCTATTATTTTAAACTAAATCTAGCTTAGGCCTTTTTTGTTTATCCATTAAGTGGGGCAGTCCAACAATGTTCTTTGAGCTATTCTGCTTTGAAATCTAGATGAATGAAAACTTATCAATGGAGGTTTTACAAAAGAGAAAATGGTGATAGGTAAGATGCCATTGGCTGAGTGGATTATTAATGGTAACAAGAAGTAAACTTTCTTGGTATATGGTTTTGTATTTAGGAGGCAGGAATTGGGAATAGTATTATCATCGTCCTTCAAAAGTGTTTTCCAAGGCTTATGTACTTAGTTTTATTTCTGGACTCAGTGTTTTTTTTTTAATTTTTACTAATTCTTGCTTTTTAAATGATTCTTCTCTGACCAGCACTCCCTTTTGGCTTATTTTCTGGTTTAATACGTATCTCTTTTAGTGTATATTTTTTAAGATTTCTGGTTATGATGAGTTCCTATGCATACACATGCTGCAATAGGTGCTACATACATTAATAAGAAAAATAATGTGGAATCAATTATCCCTCAGGCTAAGAGTTAAAGCTCTAAGATTTTCTCTATAAGACTGTATTCATGTGCTTTGGATTTACATGCCTGCTTTTCTTGGTATAGTTTTGCTCCAAAGTCTTGGATTTTCTTTCCTCTGTACAGTACTACCGTAGCAAACTATTGTAAGAGAAAATTCTACTAATGCATTTTCATTGATGGTGGCCTTTTAGCTTATAAAAATAAGTAACTGAATGACTGATCTATTCCAGAAGATAATGCTTATAAGTCAAACAATCCAAGTATTAAATTATCTTTACCTGCAGTGAAAATTTCAAAACCTTAGCATTTTGAAACAATGGGCTATTCCAGGACTCTAGAAAATTAGCAGATTAACTCTCCAAAAATATAGTGAGGATTCACATGGAAATCTTTGGATCTGCCTATTACGTTGGGTAGTCATCCTTTTGTTTCCTCATGAAAATTGAAACATCTTTTTACTTGACCTAGACAGCATTGATTTCATAAATAAGACTTTTATCTCTCAGGGAAGTCTTCTAGTTCCCTAGTTATTTGCTGTAGTGTGTTGTGATTATCTTGTGATAATATATCTTCATTAAGAAATTTTAATTTCTGGCACACTTCTTATGTAAATCTAGTTACAAGTAGCTACTTTTTCTTTCTTCTTTTTTGTTTTTTAACCTAAGGAAAAATAACATATTCTTCTTAGTGTTCACACCAAGCCCCTTGAATGCTGCTTGGGCTTTAGGTTCAAGAAGAGCCCTTGCTGAATACCTTATTGTTGACTTTTGAATTCTGTGTCAGGAGAAAAATGGAAGAGACCTTTTGTTCTATTCCAATTAAAACAAAAAGCACAAGCCCAAAACAGGTGTTTCCCTACCCCTAATGTTAATCCAAAAGATAATATAAAAATTTCCAGGAAAATTAATAGTTCACATAGTAAAAATATAAAAATATATGTTAACCCTACCAAAATTCTAGCCTATGGAGCTAAGAAAAGGTATAAGTTTTTTATTATAAAAAATTATATTGACTACTCATGCTAACTTTCCTCTTGTTTCTCATCTGTATTTTAGAATATGGCTGATAAAAATATTTCATATATTGTGACATTCTATTGAATTAGTAATTCTTTTTTAAAACATCATAATATGATCTTGGGTCATTCTGTTTTGTTCTAGAAAGTAGTAATATGTTCCTGCTGTTAATTTGGCAGATATATTCTTTGTGTAGAAAATTCTACAGAACAGTACTATGGGAAATATTAAGAAGTCTTGGACTGGAGTAGCCTCTTTGAGACTAAAGTGCTTGACTGTAAATGTTTTAGGCAAACCTATAGTTTGCAGTCTGTAAATAGGCAGCTAATAAATGGCTCAGTCATAAGTGTTTAAAAATTTAAATCTCATAGTGATTTAACACAATTTCAGAACTATAGGAGATGAGATACTGCAAGCTTAGGAGGACAAAATGCTTCATAGAGATTTTCTCCCCAGATCTTTTCTGTAACCAAACTTTCCAGAAAATTTTTGATCTTTGTGGCTTTTAAAGAAAGCAGAAGTATGAGAAATCATCTCTCCAACCTGGATTTTAAATTCTTGATGCTAAGATACAGAAACAGTTTAATGTATATTATCCTTATCCGTAGAATTAGAACAAAAGCATTCTAGGCCATGTATTTAACATAACTGTGTGGTGGGTTTTTTTTCTCCATTAATGGATGGTATCTGTGACTAATCACATTTTCTGCCTTATAGGCCTGCCTCGTCCCCTCAGCTTTCACACGATGATACTCATTCACGCATTGAACATTATGCTAGCAGGTATGAGACTAGTTGAATGCCAGGCAAATATTGATTGAAGTAACTAACCAAGGAAAGCTAACCAATAGTAATTTTAAACAAATCTTTTCTTCTTCCATCTTGCCTAATTTCTACTAATCAACTTGCCCTCTAACGTGCATGCCATTCCACTGCATGTTGTTTTTGGAAACCAACAAGAATGTTGGTCCAGAACAATCTTCCCTAACCCTGGCCTTTAAACATTTCTGGTAGCATTGTTATGTTTTGTATACTGAGCACACTTACCAAATTGGCTTAAAAATCAAATCATCTAACCTCCTTAGAAAACTGCTAGACTAGACATTAATCTGTGAAGAAAAGATACTATGTTATATGGAGAATATGAAAGCATCAGCTTTCCATTTGTGTTTATTTTATGTAATACACTATAAAGAAGATAATAATTAATATTCCTAACCCTTGGACCTTTCTATCCCACCTCCTTTGTATTTGACATAGTTTTATACCAAAAACCTGAATTACTAATTATAAAATATCTCATGCTTGTTAAAGAAATCTGTAAGAGTTTGATTAACTTTTTTTTGTTGTTGCCAAAAGACTTTATCATTTTCTGAGGTAAAGGAGGGTTTAAAGGTAAAAATTGGTGGCAGAACATTTAGTGACCTTACTGTGAATCCATCCTTTATCAATATTCTGACTTTGGACATGCTTACCAATTGTGAAAAGCATTAACTAGCTTTATAAGTCTGTCATCAGTGGAAGGCATTAATTGTCTTGAAAGACAAAGGGTAGTGTAAGGTATGGGGTGCATTTGTGCTTAGGGAAGCTTTTCTTCTGAAAATAAAAATCTGTTCTCAGTGAAAGGAAGATGGACCTGTGGAAATAAAACAGCAATGAAATACAACTTCCCTTAGAATTTATATCAGAAATGTTAAGCTACTCACTTGCTGTGGTCTACCACACACTGCTTCGTATGGTTAAGCCAACACACACATCCTTTAATTTGAAGGATTCCTTTCTCCTCTTGCCATGATTTATCCTTTAGTTTTCAGGAATGTTCGATTAGGTCTTGAATAGATTCTAAGAAGTCACATAAGTTTTAATGAGCTTTTACGTTTTTTATCAGGCTAGCAGAAATGGAAAACAGCAATGGATCTTATCTAAATGATAGCATCTCTCCTAATGAGAGCATGTAAGTATCCCATCTCTTTTTACAAAATGTTCCTGACAATGAAATTGCTTGGAGGGATTTAGAGGTAGGATAGCATAGGATATAGGAATTAGCATCATATTCATTTGATCTTTCAAAGAGCCATTCATTTACTGCTTTTCTTTTAACTCTGTAACAGCCAGGCACAGAATGAGCTCATTCAGATTCAGGCATTATCAATATTCCAGAGTAGTAAAAATCATAGGCCCTGTTCTTGTTGAATCTTATTTAATACCATATCATTACCAATTGCAAGAGTCCCAGACACTTATACTAAATGCTTAATCTTTTACCAAACTTCCAGATATTTAAAAGGATAGGATACTAATTTTAAAGTAATGGCTATGTAGTATTTTTTCCACCCCTGGGGAGTAGAAATGTGATCTTGCTATTCCCATATGGTAAGATAGTTGGGCATTTTCCTTCAGAAATCCAAAGTAGGAGATTTTTGTGATTTAGCATCTTCACGAAGTTACTAAAGTGAGTCAGTCTTGTGAAGAATTTCCAGAAGAAGGAATTCAAGTTCAGGTCTCAGTTTGTTTGTGGGATGATAAGTCAACCCTGTCAAACTTTAAGGAAGAAAACTGAATGATGCTAAAAGTATCAGCAAACACAGCTATGTCAGGGAAACAGGCTTCATTATAGACAAGGTACAATATTCACAATATGGAGCACAGAGGGACATTGCCATGAACTCACAAATGTTGGCCAGGGTCCTAGGTAGAGACAGCAGATTATGAAGCAAATTGGAAGGAAAGAGTAAGACTTTCCCAACCGAATAAACAATGTAGAGAGGAGAACCTAGTCAAAATGCAACAATCCTTTGTGTTTGACCAGTTATGACTGTTTCACCATCTTGTCATGGAGAATAGGTAAAGGGAAGAATGGTAAATTTATCATATATAGCTGGTGTAGCAACCCAAAGTCTTGCTCAGATGAGAAAAGGGACTTCATGAGGATTAAGCCTAAGGAAATTGTATCAAAGTGGCATTAGTATATAGCTAGTTATTGAAGACATGAGAATAAATCATCTCATCTAGTACATTAAGGTGATCAAGGTAATAATAAAGAATCAAGTCAGCACTCTGTAGTTTGTATATGACTTAGTTCCTCCACATAAAAAACCTTTTTCTAGTTATAACTGTGCAGTTTCTTTCTTAGCTATTGGAAAAAAAGGTATTAATGAGATTCCTATATAAAATTCTTAAACATGAAAATGTATGCCCAAAGAATCAACCAAATCAAATGACTATAGTGATTTGCCTCTTTGGCTCACTGATTTTGTATAGTAGAAACTCTAACACATTCAGATTAATTCAGTGGCTACCATTCACTGACTGCCTTAAAAGAATAGGAAGAAAAGCTTAATTACAACTATCTGTTATAATTAAAAATGGGAACTTCTAACAATAAAATTTCAGAATTTGGGAAGAGGACTAATAAATTAGATATGTGGTAAAAACTTTTATTTTTAAATGAAATTCAGGACAAAAAATCCATTTTCACCCAATTTTGGATGGTAAAAAATGACATTTAAGAGCAGATTTGGGGAAGTAGTTTAGTGGATTGGTTGATTTCACTTATGTTTCTTTTTAACACCAAATAATTATTTTTAGTTGACTCATCACATCTTCACCAGTTATCTGGCTTAATGGACCAAAATAATTTAAATCAGGGGGACTTCCTCCTAAATAATAAGATTCTTTGTTCAACTTAAAACTAAGTTTAGAGAGGGAATACAAAGAACTTTAGCCTCTCACTAAGAACAGAGTGAAGTTTTTATAACTCAAAGGAAATTGGCTTTCCAGGACCTTGAAGCAATGCATTCTGAGAATAATTTCTCCTGGATATTACAGGGTTCCTATTTTCCAGGAAAGGTTGCTGATGCCTCCCCAAATATAGCTTTTTACTTCTGTTTCCCCTAAGATTAGCCTTTAAGACTTACTCTGAGGAATATGTTGTTCTTTCTTCGGTAATCAGCCACCTTAATGGCTTTTCCCCCTCGATTTTTGTGCTTCTGTTGAAACAGTAATTGAATGAAACAGTTATTTATCTAGAGCTTAATTATTGTTACCATTCTGCCTCCATGACTTTCATAAATTAAAATTAGCTCACTGAAGCAACACTTCTTGGTTACTTTGCCTTCCACTTAAGAAAATATTTACTCTATTATTTTAAAGGCTACAGGATTTTTCCCCCTAATCAGTACCAGCAGTAGTGTGGGTTAGCAAACTGATTATATTTTGACAGGCTTGGTACCAAAGCATGAAATGACCATTATGTCTTCTCATACTTATTAACTATTGGCTAAATGGTCAATGCACAGTCCTGGTATTTCCATAATCCTACCTTTTCTTTATCCTTGTAAATAGGCCAATCAATTTCACCTGAAAATTCAGCCCAAAACACTTTGAATTGTCATCTGTAGGGTGGTAGACCACAACTTTAATAGTACCTAAATGTCTTTAGAAGCAGGAAATAAGATCTTATTGTTAATAGCAAATAAATGTTTCTATTTTCCATACACACCCAAGTCCCTGACCCCCAAAGCAAAATAAGGGGGGGAAAAAACCAAAACCTTTGATTTTATTTTCCAGAGATGATGAACATTTGTTAATCCAGCATTACTGCCAAAGTTTGAACCAGGACTCCCCCCTGAGCCAGCCTCGTAGTCCTGCCCAGATCTTGATTTCCTTAGAGAGTGAGGAAAGAGGGGAGCTAGAGAGAATCCTAGCAGATCTTGAGGAAGAAAACAGGTGAGTTTTCTTTCTAGCTTTGTCATTGGTAAGCAGAGTGCATAAACTTGCACACACAGACAAGCTCCAGGAATCTTCACTTAGAGTTATTCTGTGTCTAATTGTTTGCTAAAATAATCTGTTTAGCTCCATTTGCAGATTCTCTGTCTTTTTTTTTTTAATCTGAAAGAAGAAAATGAATGCAATAGTATGATTAAGAACTCATTTTAGGTGTGAAGGGATTAATGCTGATGGGGTACTTGGTTTTTGCATGTATTTCGGTGGCTTTGATTTTATATTTTAGAATAGAATTTAAGAAAAAAAATAGGTCATGTAATTTTATGACTATATAATCTTTACATGTGTTTGGCCATATTATCTCAAAACATTTAAGAAAGTAGGTTCATTGGCTTGGTCATATTTGGGAATAGATTATTTCATCTTATTATTCATCATCAAATGCAGAAGTCATTATTTGCGTTCACCATGATAGCCGATTACAGAGGTAATTTCAGTTCTCAGCCATCACCTGTAAAAAATGTTCATATAAAAATAGCAGAAATTGTAGAAGAGGAAAAGGGCAAAAGAAAATTCACAATGACTGCAGAGAGGAAAAAGTTGTAAAAACCTGGAGTACTATGTGGTGTTAGGATAATGCAAATCATTTTATTTTACTTTGGTGTATTACATTTATTATATCCTAGGTCCTCTGGTTAACAAAGCCTTTACACATAATCATTTCTAACTCACAGTGTGCCTTCTTCAGGCAAATGCCACCAGGCAAGTCTTTAAAGGAGAAATTGCTCAAATTTGTTGCACTTAAGTACTTTCATCTCTTTGGATTAGCCCAAGGCACCAAGACCTCTTAATCAAGGCAACACAGTATGTCTGAGAACCACTGCCCTCAGGGAGGATGTCACCTCAAGATGAAAAAGCAAACTGCCATTCATCCAGTCCTTTCTCCTGCCACTCCCTGCCTTCTATCTCTTAATATGTTACAACCTATGGCCATAGCTCCTTATCTGGTTTGCTTCCTTTTAGTTTCT
The DNA here is from genome assembly GCF_045843805.1 of Urocitellus parryii. Lineage (NCBI taxonomy): Eukaryota > Metazoa > Chordata > Mammalia > Rodentia > Sciuridae > Urocitellus > Urocitellus parryii. Next base: position 106,983,501 of record NC_135547.1, read on the forward strand.
TTCCCACCCCTGCAATAACTCCTCCATATCAACTACTTGTACATTTTTCCAGAATCAAGACCCATCATGACATTCTTCCTTTATTAAATGACTACATCTTGGGAGGAAAAAAAAATCAAGAAAGTCCAGCTTCTTGGCTGGGCATTCATAGCTTCCACAATTTTCTCATGACCTGCTTTTTCAACTTCATCTTCTTTTGTACTCCCTGCATTCTGGCTATGCTGTGGTAGCTATTATTTCTGACTACATCCTGCTCTCATCCACTTTCAAGCTTGTTTCTCAGTCTACCTGCTATCCCCCAACCTTCCACTGCCCTTTCTAACAAAGGAGTCCCACCTTTGCTCACAATAACTTTCCTCATAGAACCCTCCTAGGGCTCTGCAGTAGATGCAATCTATCTTTTGCTCATATTACCAGAACACTTTGGACTTTTCTTAGAGAAATCCTTGACAGTTTGCCTTTTTATCAGTTACCATCAGGGCCTCCCTGTAATGAGGTACTTGAGTGCTTTTAGGGCAAGGACTGTGCCCTGATCCTCTTCATGTCCTTTGTAGTAAGTACCCAGCACAATATGAATACTTAGTGGGTACTCAGAAAATATTTGGTGGAAACCTAAAAATACAGCAAGGATATCATATGAGTACCACCCTGGAGGTAATATTATACATTATTTTTTGTTTTAATGATAACTGTATTCTGGGTCTTATTTGTAAAATTGTTCAGGAATAAAGACCATGATAGATAAAGCATTTTCCTCCACTTTATTGAGAATAATCATTAGTACTCATTCATGTTAAATCTTTAATAATTATAGCGGTCAAAATCAAATAGAAAAATTTGTAAAGAGGATTTGATGTTATTGAGGAGTCAGTACATTTTTATAGTATGTGATTATTGCCCTTGTTTAATAGATCTGTTTAGTTCATTGGTCAAGAGCTCTGTCTTGTACGTCATTAGCACACTTTCCCCCCATACCATGGCAACCAGGTCAAAGAGTGTTAGTAAAGAAAAAGAATACTGATAACTATCATTTATATATCATTATATGATTTTCAGAAAGCTTTTTTTTTGTGTGCTTGGGATTGAACCCAGGACCTCATGAACACTAAACACACTCTTTACCACTGAGCTACATCCCAACCCTTCATTTCCAGATCACTTTAATATATTTTAAATCATTTAATCTTCCTAAAAGCTCTATAAGAAAGAGCTTTTCTCCTTTCTATAAATGAGGAAAATGCAGACTCAGAGAGGTTCCAATAGGTAGCCCCAGATTTCACAGTGAGCCCATGGTAGAACTAAATTCAAATCGAGACTTTTCTGACTAAAAATAGCCAACTCTACCTTGGATCAGAGAACAAAGAGGAGTAATTCTGTGTAAATGGTATTTACATAGAATCATGGCTTATTCCCCAGAATGTACCTTAACTTGAGGAAATATTTATAAGGAACCAATGTCCCTGAAAAAAAACCAGTTCATCTACTTGTGGTACAGTGACAGCCACTCTACTCTGAAGGATATCCAAGATCATTCTCTAAGAATGGGATGATTTGTTCTCTGAAAGAAAGGAGAACATTATACCAGGGCTACTTAGAACTCCAAAATGAGGAATCTTGTGTTGATGCAGGTCTTTCTGTAAGTTATCTTGATCTTCAGGAAAAGGTCAGAATGAGTGTCTTGCTTTCTCCCAACACTTAGTCACATTCATATCTCCTCCCAAGTCCCAGAGAAATGTCTCTATAGACCTCCCCTCCTGAAAACAACCTGATTTCCTTCCTTTTTTCCTTCCTTTTTTCCTTCCTTTTTTCCTTCCTTCCTTCCTTCCTTCCTTCCTTCCTTCCTTCCTTCCTTCCTCTTTCTTCTTTCCTTCCTTTCTATCCTGTCTTCTTATAATTCTACTCAAGGACCTTCAGAGCCATAGCTTTGCTTGCATGATCTTTGAGTTCATTATTGCTTAAGAAGCCTTTAATTTGCCATTTCCTGTGCTCCCCCTGAGAAAACCCAGGAAGTCATTAGATGCCCTTTCTCTGTGCCTGCCAAGCTGGCTATTTCCCAAGCCAGAATTAGGCTTTATAAATGACAGACGGGAGCCTACTTTTATAGAAAATGGGAAAGGATATTTAAACCTGAATTGTCCTAATTGTTTTTGACATGTACTTACTATATCTTTGGGTATTTTCCCTCCTTTATTCTGCAGTTATTACTTATCTCCAAATAACAGTTGGCAAAGGAGAGAGAGGTGTGGAGACCTCCATTCTTGACTAGATATGTTATCAGAGTCTGTTAATTTTGCTTATTCATGAAACCTCCCCACAGTCTCCTAGGAAAACAGAAGATGACTATTTTAGAAGGGTCTCAGGAGTATTCTATCTCTGTCATTAGAATTCCTTTTCTCCCAATTGTTGTACATAGCATTCAGTAAATATTTGTTAAATAAATTAATGAATAAATGAATTGAAATGAAGCTGATCTATTTCAATTTTAACACACGTGCATGATGTACTTTGGATGAAAATTCTTTTAAACCTAATTTCATAGAGAAAAGCCTTTCATGGATTTTTTTCCTGCTCACTTTTCTAAATACTACCTTTTTTTTCAGACTGCCTTGATTATCACAAGCACTGCTTTATCATAAATTTAGAATGTTAAAAATCCATTTTCTTAATCCCAGGTGTCATATGGTCTCTCCCATTGGTTTATACTACAAAGATAAGGCTAAAGCCCTGAGCAAAAGCTAGATTTGACTCTGATTTTTTCTAATAGTGTCTCTCCTAAGTTTGAGTAACTAGTGACATTAATGAGATATCTAAACCTTACATTTAATTTCTGCAAAATAGCTCTCACTCATTACCACAGAAAATTCAAATTCATCTTTATTTGGTAGGGATCAGTTGAATGTTGGGAATTTGCCTCATTCTGTGTCCTCAGCTTTGTGTTCCTAAGGCTTACTTTCTTCCTATATACATTAAACCCTGCACTCACCTGACTTAAATTAGTGGTGTTCAAATTACTGCCAGTTTTTTGTTTTGTTTTGTTTTGTTTCTGCACTGTTTAAATGAACTCGGCTTGCTCTGAAATCCAAGGCATGATCCTAGCAATGAAAAAGTTATCCTTTATAAGAGACAAAGATTTATTGTCATTCATTACCTGCATAACAAATTGGATAGTGTATTACCAAGTCTAAAAGAAAGGTAAATACTAACCTGGTTGATCAGGAAGCCTAAAGTTAAGTTGTTACTAGATGTCACATGACAATGGAGAACTCTAGATTCTTTGTACCTACTCAGTACCTTTCACATGCCTTGTTGGATACCCAGAACTTATGCAGCCTAAATTTGGATTATCTCTTGTTCCTTTTTTATTCCTCCAATGATTATACAAGGTTATTTATGTTATATTCAAAGAAATTTTAGATTTGATACTTATATCACTGAATTGAACTAGCTGAAAATAATAGACTTGTCCCTTTACCTTATAAGTGACTTGATGACTTTGGACCTTGTTCTCATAGTTAACAGTCTTAAAGGCTCAGACATCTTTATTCCATTTCTTTCCATTGGCCTTTTTTTAAATTAAAAAAATTAGGGCATTATAGCATTATAATAATACATAATAGTGGAGTGCAAGTTTGAAATGATGGTGAGAAGATAGCCAAGCTAAAGTGGGTCAGGAAAGCACATTCCCAGCCAGGGATGAATATAAACAAAGGTATTGGGGAGGAATATCATAATATATTTAGAGAAACAGTACATTATTGCTTTTTTAACAAAGCAAAGAATGGAAAGCAATGGGGCTGGTTAGGTGGATAAGGGTCTGTCTGGAAGGGCATGGTGGCATGCTGAGTTGATGCGTCCTCACCTAGGACAAAGAGCCCCTCTAGAGTGTCAGCAGGAAGGAGGTCCTAATTTCTCACTTATGCCCCTCTCTCTTATACATATGCAGCTTATATACATACACTTAGATTCATTCAGATGCATGAATGACTTTGAGAACTATAGTGGAACAACAAAACCAAAATTAAAGGTTGCATGGGAGCCCAGGAAAGAGATGATTAGAGTCCTAAATAATAGAAATGGGGAGGACAGCCTAGATTTGAGTGATCTTCCAGGGGACAAATAGAGTTGTTGTTTTTGGTGGTTTGATAGTCCTGGCAGGGAAGGAATGATTCCCAGGTCTGGTGGATATACTGTAAGATGAGAGTTAACTTGCTGGAACTGATAATTCAGAGGAGGAATAGCAGGTCTGTCCTTTAATTTGACAGTATCTATGGAGATCCTTCCTCAAGGAGGCTAGGTAGCTAGAAGGTGAAGAATGGAGTATGAGAGAGGTTGGGTTGAGGTCCAGATGATATCTCCATGTATAAATGTATGACAGTCTGTGAAAATGAACTCAGAAGCTTGCAGAAGGGGTATGGGTCAGTGTTGTTAGGCCCCTGAGTCGCCATCTCATAGGTGGTACGTGAAACAGTGAAAGTTGAGTTTACCTAATTAGAGGGTGCATAACAGAAGGAAAAAACTAGGTTTGGTACAATTCTGGAAGATGTGAACATTAAAGTGTTCATTTCATTACTTTTCTTCTTTTAACGGAAGATGCATGTATTATATGTAAAAATCAAGTGTTCAAGAAGGAATAGAGAGAAAAGGGAAATATTTCTCCAACCTTATCCTCTCCAATTGTGGAGTTTCTGGATCTGAAAGCTACCACCCTTATTGGTTTCTTGTGTGTCCTTCTTTCTTTTTTAAATTTTTTTTTCTAGTTGGACAGAATGCCTTTATTTTATTTGTTAATTTTTATGTGGTGCTAAGGCTCGAACCCAGTGCCTCACGCATGCTAGGCAAGCACTTTGCCACTGAGCTACAGCCCCAACCCTTGTGTGTCCTTCTTTCTAAGGATATTTTCTACATATGCAAACATTTGCAAATATACTTGTGGTTGTCAGGATAATTTCATATGATGTTGTATAGTTTTTGTTCTTTTTTACTTAAAATTGCCTAATTACTTTCCAATGCTGGAGGAGTGTGCAGGGGTGTGGGAGGTGGGAATGATGGGAGCATTTTTCCAGAAGAGGCAGGTGGAAGAGGGGTTATGAATACTGGAGGAGCCTAGCCTTGAACAGGAGGAGGAACATCTCTGAGGACAGTGTGGTAGATGAGGAATTCAGGGTAAAGAAAGAAGGGGTGGGGAGGATAATGGAGGGAATGTTAAAAAGTCCTGTAGACATCATTGAAAATTAGTAGAGACTAATTCCCGTAACTGTTTGCACATTTGTTCAAGTTAGAGTGGTATATGAGAAAGTTAATGAAACTAAGCATTCATGTCACTTGGCAACATGGGCCCCAAAACAAAGAGCTGCAGAGCCTTTTTTAGATAAAGGGAACTCGTTTGACCACATAAATCAGACAGCCAAGACCTTTTATGGCAAGGACAAAGAAGGGCTTGAAGGACAAACATGCTGCATTTAAAAAGCTGTGTAAGAATTGGGTCAACCAGGGCTGGGATTGTGGCTCAGTGGTAGAGTGCTTGCCTCACATGCATGAGGCCCTGGGTTCGATCCTCAACACCACATAAAAATAAATAAATAAAAATAAAGATATTGTGTCCATCTACAACTTAAAAAAAAAAAAAAAAACCAGTTGGGTCCAACCACCTCCATTCTACTCTGGCAGGGAAGACAGGTACATGTGGTACAAGTAGGGTCCCAGGACTCAGAAGCTCAATTTCTAACTAGCAGGTCCAATATCACTACATTTTCTTTGGTTTATCCAAAGTTCATTAAAGTCTATGGGGACTGATTCCTGGCTTCCAATTTATGGAAGTGGATGGGTAGCCTAGAATGACAATTTATTTCCCCTTCCTCCTATTTATCTCTGTTCAATATTGCCTCATTGTAATTAATGTATTAACACTGCTTTAAAACTTTTTTTTTTGTGGAACAGCATGAAGTTAGGTACAAATAGTAGATCTATTAAAATGGGGAAAATGTTTTTTCAGAGACAGGAGTTGTTATTCCATTCTAGGTTCCTATATCTTAGAATCCAACATCATAGAAATCAGAACAAAAATCAAATTGTTTTCTGGTGAGCTTAGAATCTTGGCATAGGGAATTGAATGATCATGAGGACTCCTTCATACTACAGAAAAGCAGAAGTGCCCCTCTGGTGATTAAAATATTCATATCCTATAGGTACAGCTGCCATCTTCCTAGGATAGGCTGGATAAAAGTTCTTAGAATCTAATTTCCTTTTTCAGATTTTTCATGAAGACCCTCATCCTCCTTGTGGCCTTCATTACCAGACCATCCCACTGAAGTAGAATTGATTATGGTCATGACTTTCTGTAGTTAACTTTCCAGGCCTGAGGATATAATTCCATTCAATTCCATAGATAGTTACTGAATGCTTAATGTGTTTTGAAAACTGCAGAGACTACAAAGATGAATAAGACTTGATTCTTGCCCTCATGGAGCTCAATGTTTAATAAAAGACATTAAAATATGAACAATTAATTATAACCTAGTATTATAAATGCTCGGGGGGACACAGGGTAAATGATTAATTCTGTCTTAGGGAGTGCAGAGATCTTCACAAAAGGGAGTTCAAGGTTGAAGACTGAAAAGAAGTTTTCCAGGTTGTGAAAGGAGAAAGGATGAATTTTCCAGACTGACAGTACAGTGAAATGAGGAGAATGAGAGGGCAGTGGAACAGTAGGTGGAGACCACTATTTAAAGGGCTTTGTAAATCTGGATTTTATCCTATAAGCAGTTAAACACTGAAAGTGTTTTTTTGTTGTTGTTGTTCCTGGGATTGAACTCAGGGACATTCAACTACCGAGCCACATCCCCATCCCTTTTTGGTATTTTATTTCAGAGACAGGGTCTCACTGAGTTGCTTAGTGCCTCACTGTTTCTGAAGCTGGCTTTGAACTCGAGATCTTCCTGCCTCAGCCTCCCAAACAACACTGAAGATTTTTTGAGGAAGGGAAAATTAAGAAAAATAAATGCAGGCAGGGAACTAAAGCCATGGAAATTGGTAGAAGTATAGTCAAACAGTCCACTGAAAGATGGCCAGGTTCTGATCTAAAGATGTCTAAGTGATGACAAATGAAAAAGGCATGGAGAAATTGGAAAGTCACTGGATGAAAGGGGTAAGAGGAGGAGTCAGAGGGAGGAATTGGGTGATACAGAATTTTTTAATTAGAGAACTGAGAAATGATCATTAAAAATCTGAAAGAAATTTGGCACAGTGAAACATGCCTATAATCACAGTTACTCGGGAGTCTGAGGCAGGAGAACCACTAGTGAGGCCATCCTGAAAAACTTAGCAAGATCCTGTCTCAAAATAAAATCTAAAAAAGGCTGGGGGATGGGGCAGGGGTTGGTGCTCAGTGGTAGATTGCACTGGGTTTGATCCTAAGCACCACACAAAAAATAAAAATAAAGGTATTGTGTCCACCTATAACTTAAAAAGGGGGGCCGGGTTGGCTGGGGGCGTAGCTCAGTGGTAGAGTGCTTACAGCACACACAAGGTCCTGGATTTAATCCCTAGTACTAAAACAAAAACAAAACAACAGTGCACACAGGAAAAACTATTGAAATGCAAAGGGGTCAGTGGATAGAAAGAAAGAATTATAAATTGGGCCTACAACATTCTGTTTGCCTGAGGACATTCAAGTGGAAATTCTTATATTGATTTTATGTATACACTTTCTAAAAAGGCTTTTTTACAAAGCCATAGCAGTAAGATTCCCACAGTATATATAGATCAGTGGACATAGTCGGGATTAGCATAGTCGAGCTTCAGATTTGGTTGGAAATTCCCTGTAGCCAGAGCCATAAGAGAAAACAAAGATTTATCATTCTGTTAATATTGAATGAAAGAAGCATACAACATTCTAAGGAAACACTATAATTTTGTTGACTCTACATGATAATAGCAACAACAAAACAAGTGGCTTTCCTATGAGTACTTGCTATTGACAGGATCAGTTCTGAGAATATGTATTATCTTACTTCATTCTTACAACAACCCTGTGAAGGCAAGGCTGTTTACAGAACACTTGGGGTTACAGTATGAAGGGCATTCTATAAAACTAGCAACAGATGCAAACTTAGGTTTCTGAACTTTTTATTTTATTTGTTTAGGTACTGGGGATTGAACCTAGGGCTGCTTTGTCACCAAACTGTATCCCCAGCCCTGTTTTATTTTTTTTTTAAATTTTGAGACATGGTCTTGCTAAGTTGCTAAGGCTAGCCACAAACTTTTGATTCTCATGCTTCAACCTCTGAAGTCACTGGGATTACATGTGTGTGTCACTGGCCTGTTCCTGAACTCTACTGGTGTTCACTTGATGTGATTATTGGCAGTGCCCTTACCAACACTTTTTCCCCTCCTGATGCTGAGGATTGAACCCAGGGCCTCCTGCCTCTTAGGCAAGCACTCTACCACTGGGCTACACCCCCAGCCCTTTATCAATATTTTCATAACAAAGAGCAAGGGAAATTTTATGTGGCTTTTTTAGTGGCTTTTGGTAATTTCACAAGGCTTCATATTAAAGACCAAAGAAATGATAATAGTTCTCTGAGGACATAGGTTACTGTTGCTCAAAATGTGTTCTGCAGAATACCTTTGAGGTACTTTTAAGAAAAGTGATTCCAAGGACTGGTAAGCTTTGGAAACACTTGTATTGGAAAGTATAATTACATTAGCATTTGCGTAGAAGAGTTTAGAAGTAAAGAAACCCGAGGAGCTTTGTTTAACCCAATGTTGCTCGGAATACTCTTTGTAAAGAAATTTAAGTCTGTACTAAACTTTAAAAACCAGCCAAAAAATGTCGGGCCTGGTGGTGTAGACCTATAATTCCAGTAACTTGGGAAGCTGAGGCAGGAGGAAAATGAATTCAAAGCCAGCCTCAGCAATTTAGAAAGGCCCTAAGCAACTTAGCAAGACTCTGTTTCAAAATAAAAAGCCTGGGGAAGTGACTCATTGGTTAAGCATGTCTGGGTTCAATAGTCAGTACCAAAAAGAAATAAAAATAGAAATAATAAAAAAAAAACAGCCAAAGAGATAGGATAGTTGGCTCTTTGCTGTAGGAGGTAAGTCTAACCATTGTCTTTCTAGGAACATCAGAGGAAAGAATTGTAACAAGTATGTGCAGGTAAAGCCTGGATTTTGCTCACAAAAGCAGCTTTTGATATTCCCTAGTAGTGAAGCAATTGCCCTATAGAGCCAGAGGCCAGAATGCTTTAGTCTAGAAAATCCAAAGGTTAAATCATTTCCCATGACCACAGAAAATTCTTTATATTCTTTGTGGAATATCCCTCTGGATAACCTGCCTTTTCAACCAAGCCACCAACAAAAGTCTCTACCAGTAATTTGACACAATTAACTTGCTATATGGAGTTCTTGTTAACTAAACTTGGAAAGATATTTACCAAAGACAGCAACTTTTGTTTCTCACAATCGCTAATGAATTTTGCTTTTGAAGGAGTTAGATGCAAAGGCCTGTTGTAGCTTGAGGTATCTCCTGGATTGTGGTGTAAAGATGTATAATCAACATATTGGGAGGATACTTCTTCCTTTTTTTCTTATAATAAGAATACAGGTGTAACTTTCAACTCAAAAGAAGATTTAATAAGATCAAAGTATAAGTTTAAAAGATATGTAGCTAGTATATGGTTCTGTGTAATATCACCACTTAAAGAAGCTGGTTCCCTTCCTGGTACTGAATTTGTTTTTGTTTTAATTTTCTGGTATTGAAATTTTAAAGGAGATGAATGATCAATGTTATCAAGCTTGTGTGGCTTGGTGCTTAGAGCCCATGGCTAATAGACTTATCCAGAGGAATGTTAGAAAGACAGGTGTGGAGTTTTAAAAGAGAAGTCTGGATTGGGGAGCAATGAATTGTGGGGACAGGTAGTCAGGAGCTTAAAGGAAGTTGAAGCCTGGGGAGAATATAGCATCCTCCTAGGAAAAGACTATGTGTCGAAAGAAGACCAAGGACCTCCTTGTATACTTGATTGTAATTGGGTATGCCCACTTACTTCTCTGTGAGTATCCCATTTAGAAATGCTTTCCTGGTGTGTTTTGCTTTCGTAAATGGATGGTTTCTGCAGATGGCTAACCATATCCATTTTATTTTATAAATATCTCAATAATTAAAAGATGACCTTTTTCCATGTCTCCAAATTCTGGATTATTTCATGGTGTCACTCTGTCTGATATCACTATAGGTCTTAAATAAATCTATGTTTTTCTATAATATCCTAATAAATCAAGGTAATAATTTCAAAAGTGGAAATGACCTGTATTTTCAGCTTTAGCAGTAAGCATGAGTCATTTTACATTTGTGTGAAGTCCGTTATCATGGTGGAACTAAACTGTATCCCACATACTGAAATGTGAGATCTTCAAGAGTAAAGGACAGTGTCTCATATCATTATCTCCACAGTTCTGACTCCATAGATATGTTGTGTAAATGGGTAGATGACTGCCTTTTGGAGTTTTCCTGTTGCCCTGTGGATTTGGGGCTCCTTGTTTTTCTCATTTCTTATCTTATTATTCTGTTATTAATCTTTCCCCAATTTCCTTAAAATATCTGTCAAGGTTGTTATATCATTTTCTATTAAACTGAAAACATCTAAGTTGTGTGTACCAGACTCACACATTCTATAGGTTTATATCGGGGCTCTTTTTTAAACTCATCACCTGAAAATGTTAAGTGTCTGTGTAAATAATTCTGTAAGCATATGCACAGCATTTTTCTTTTATGTCAGGGTTTAAAGTCTGATTCCTTCATAGTAAGAGACAGAACATTAGGAGATTGAATTCAGAACTTCACTTACTGGTGGTGGTGGTGTTGTTTTGGTACTGGGGATTAAACTCAGGGGCACTCAACAACTGAGCCATATCTCCAGTCCCATTTTGCATTTTATTTAGAGACAGGGTCTCACTGAGTTGCTTAGTGCCTTGCGAAGTTGCTGAGGCTGGCTTTGAACTCACGATCCCCCTGCCTCATCCTCCCCAGCCGCTGGGATTACAAGTGTGCACCACCACGCCCAGCTGTTGTTGGTTTTTAAATTTTGTTTTAGATTTTGGTTTTGTTTTGGCTTTGTTTTTGTGGTGCTGGGGATCCAACCTAGGGGCTTCTACCACTGAGCTTCATCTCTGGCTCTTTTAAAAATTTTATTCTGAGATAGAGTCTCACTAAATTATTAAGGATGGCCTGGAACTTGGGATCCTCTTGATTAAGCCTCCTAAGTAGCTGGGATTACAGGCATGCACCACTGCACCCAGCTAGAAATTGGTTTGTTTGTTTTTTATAAGAACTTTATTAAGATACAATTCACATGCTATATAATTCACTGGTGATTAGAATATTTGCTGGAGTTGCACAGCCATCATCACACAGTTTTAGGATAGTTTCCTCACCCCAAAAGAACACATGGGGGGAGGGGCTAGGGATATAGCTCAGTTGGTAGAGTGCTTGACTAGCATGTATAAGGCCCTGGGTTCAATCCCCAGCACCATCACCCAAAAAAAAAAAAAAAAAAAAAAAAAAAAAAAAAAAAAAAAAAAAAAAAAAAAAAAAAAAAAAGGACACACACCAAATACCTATTTTTAGTCGCTCTTCCTTTCTGCCACCCGCACCCCCAGCCATAGACAATTACTAATCTCCTTTCTGTCTATATAGATTTGCTTATTCTGTACCTTTCATATAAATGGAATCATACAACATATGGTCTTTTGTGACTGACTTTCATTTTACATAATGTTTTAAAGGGACATCTATGTTATAACATGTATCATTAGTACTTCATTCTTTCTCAATACTAAATAATGTTCCATCGTATAGGTATTTGGGATTTTTAAATCTATTCATCAGTTGATGGACATTTGATTTGTTTCCATTTATTGGCTATTATTATGTGTAATGCTGCTATGAACATTTATGTATAGGTACTGGGACTTATTTGAAAGAAACAATTCTTAGTTCTGTCATTGTAATACAGGAGGCCATAAGATCAGATATGGCAAGAATGTTTAGTAGTGCATGCCAGGAAGTAAAAAACAGGCCATCAAGTTGAATTTATTGGGAGAACTTAAGTCTGAGTCTAACTACACATCAGAGACTCAAGCTGGAATACACAAAGCTTAAAATTATGATTCTCCTAGAGGCTGTTATGGCTTTTTGCTGACCACAGAAAATGGAAATTTGATATTTGGCTATATTTGTCTGAAAAAATCAAGACCCACTTTTCCCAGTGGTAATACTTCTGGGGACTAGAGTAACCCACCTCTAAAGCCTCTCCAGTCCTAGTTTGCCATTTGAGTAGTGAAGACCGACCGTATCATTTTTATCTTGGCTTTTGTTTGTCTGCCTCATTTCCAGATACAATGGTTAGGATTTCCTATGAATTATTTTCCTCTTGTATTGAACATTATTTTTTTTATTTGTGTGTGTGCACGTGTATGTATGGTGCTGGGGATGGAACTCAGGGCCTCTTGCATGCTAAGCAAGTGCTCTACTACAGAACTACAGCCTTAGTCCTGAACTTTTCATTACTACATTTATTTTGTAGGCAATAATTTGTTAGCCCCTGATTAGGAATTTATTAAAAAAAAAATCTGAATCTGTAAGTATAAAGAAACTAAAGCCAGTTAATATAGTTGAGTTCTATCCCTTGGAATTCAAGCAAGATACAGATCTGTGAGTTGGAGCATATCCAAAAAATGGAGAATATTTAGATAATGTTAATCCTGTAGACTTGGTCTAGACATTACTCCAGCAAAAATCTGTGGATATATGTATCAGTTTTGTCACTCGCCTCACATATTTGGTCAAATCCAAGGAAATTTCATCCTAATGATCTTAAGTCACTGATTTCACTTTGCCCAATTGCTCAGTTGTAATAAAGCACAGATTATGGGAAATATGTAATAATTCCAAAATTGAGTATCTATGAAACTGCTAGAGGCTAAAACTCAAGTTTTTAGGGCAAATTTTGAATGGTGAATCACTTTCTAACCATTGTATATGTTTATTTTTTGCTAAGACCAGTAAGTCTTAATAGATTACTTTCATTTCAGAGAATTTAAGTGCTATCTTTTGATAGTTTTCAGCATGCCTCAGTTTCCAAGTCTAAAAAGTGCAAAATATGGAAAGGAAGAAGCAAGAACAAGGAGAGTAACTGGCATTTATCAAACATGTAGGATGGGCTGAGCAGGGTTCTAAGTTTTACGTATAGAATATAGACATATAGATCATACTGACTTATTAATCTTAATAATGGGGTTAATGCTTAAATCATTGTTGCTTAGAGTCAGCAAGGAGTAAATCAAGGTCTTTCTGAATCTAAGACCATCTTTCAAGCCCCGCTCTAATTCCCTCCTCAAGCACAGGTAGTAAAAGGCATCAAAAAACGGAACATGTCAAAAAATATGTATGATTCATTTTTTCTCTCTATGGAACAAAGATTTTTTTTTTGTCTTTACATACTTTGACGTCTCTTTTAAAATGCAGATATCACTGGAAGAAATCATACATTATTGTAAAAACCTAGTAAGTTTTAAATGTCTTATAAAACCTTAATACTGAGCAAATTTCAGTAGGAAAAGAGTTGGTATTAAGAGCTCTGAATGCCTGAAAGGGGGACAGTGTTAAGGGAATTAGAAACAGGAGCCTGGGGGTCCTGCCATTTTTATAGTTTGCTTAAGGCAGACCTAAAATATGCATACTCTTACTTCCCACTCTGTGAGATTTCTTCTTAATTAACACTAGTAATGCCAAGGCTTATGAATGTCTTTTCCACCTAGTTTAAGGGTATTTTGACTTTGTGCTTGATAAAATTTTACAGTACAGCTTTAAATATTTTTATTGTCATTGAAAAGGCTCTGTGCAATTTCCATTTTAAAAAATGCATCACAGTGGCAGAATAATTTGTCTTTTTTTAAGAAGCTGCTAATTTGCTAAATTTATAGTTACTGTAATAGTTCTATATGATTTACTACATTTGACTACATCTAGATTTTGGTGGATATGATTTCATTGCTTTTAATAATGTATGAGGGTAAAGCTGGATTTCTTTGGGTCTATTCCTTTTAGAAGCAGACCTTTGTAGTTGTTCTATTTTACAAAATAGACCCTGTGTATGCTCATGATTTGGTATACAGCTTAATGTATAATATTGGTCACTGCAAAATGACCTTCATTTCTTTATTCTAAAAATATCCTTATTCAACTATAATTACACCTGGTAGGGTAGTTCCATTTAAAGAGTAGATGGTGTACATTGAAATCACTTGACCTGTGTATATTAATAGAAATTACAGGAAGAATAATACTAGTTATGATCGCCAGAGGGGTACTTATAGTTATTACTGCAGGGTCCAGGCACTTTTCACACTTTCCTCAAGTGGAGGGAAGGCAATAAGCTTTGCCAATTTGATTCATCTCCTCTATGTATTAGTTGGTTAGGAAATTTTCTTTTTTTTGTACTGGGGATTAAACTCAGGGGCACTCAACCACTGAGCCCCATCCCCAGCCCTATTTTGTATTTTATTTAGAGACGAGTTCTCACTGAGTTGCTTAGTATCTTGATTTTGCTGGGGCTGGCTTTGAACTCATGATCCTACTGTCTAAGTCTCTCAAGCTGCTGTGAATACAGGTGTGTGCCACCATGCCCAGCAGGAAATTTTTTAATGTAAATTTATGTCTGAACAACCAAATTTATATATTTTGTGATATAAAATTAATAAATCATATATATCAATGTAGTTGTAGAATGCAAATATTTTGAGCTATATGGAGAATAAGAAATTAATAATGGAAAGGGAACTTTTTTAGGATGACTGGCTACAGGAAGAAATTGTAGTGACAGAAGCCATGTGGCATGAATTTGAATTAGTATTCTTTAGGGAACTACCAGAAAAATATGATTTACAAGATAATCAAGAATGTAAATAGATTCTCTGTGGAGTTGTTGCCTGATTCTTTACATATATTTATCTGGATTGAAATGACTCCATGGCTACATCTTAACAGTTGGAGAATTAGTAAGAGAGAGATGTACAATGTCAGGAAAAACAAAATATACATTAACAACAATACAAATTGACAGGCGACTGTTAAAATGAGTGAATTGTGTACATGTGGTAAAATTCACCTTGCAGCAACTTACCTTGGAACAGTGGAGTCTTATCAATCATGTATGGAAATGAGCTCCCCTACATGCCTTACAAATACTATGTTTAAAAAAAATTACATTGTTACATACTTTAGAAGGTGCTTGCATAGATGTTCTTAAATATAAGAAAATAGTTTAATTCATTAGGGCTAAATAGCTCCATATACCAACCCCTAACAAAAATATGTCCCAACACAGCTCTGTGACCAGAACTGCATTTACTAGAAAACTTTTAAGAAAAGTTATCTGGACTTCAACCCATTGTGCATCATTTCTTCTTGATATTCTTCATGAACTTTTGTAAATACCTTCAAAGACTCAAAGAACTTTGTGTTTTGTTTGGTTATTGGCCAAGATACCTCTTTTGAGCCATTTCTGACTTTAGAACATTTGGCATGACAGCTTGTTCTTCCCCAGGGTCTCAGGAGGGAAAACTAGTCCCTCATAATAAAGTTTGTTATTGATTTTACTAGGTGAGTGTGTGTGTGTGTGTGTGTGTGTGTGTGTGTGTGTGTGTGGTGCTGGGGATTAAACCCAGGGCCTCAAGCACTCTATCAGCTGAGCTATATCCCCAGCCCCAAGGTGGCTTATGTTTTGTCTCATGTCTGTTTAGGAGAATTGTACCTATTTGACTCATTTAATCCTGCCCTAGCAAATTGAGGTCTGAATGAATACTAAGGACACCGTAACTACATATATATGTCTATAAAATCAATGTGGCCTGATGGCCTCTGATTAAGATAAGATTATCTCTTGCTTGAAGACATCTTTCTCTGCTCCAACCATTTATCTAGTATAGATAATATATGGAGTGAACAATGAAAAACATCCAGCTGGGTTTTACTAGAAATGAAGGTTGAGGGGGGTGCAGAGCAGGGAGCAGAACAAGTCATAGTGAGCAATGAGTGAGCTAAGTTTATAAACTTTCAGCTCCTGCTTTCATCATAGGGATTAAAATTCTCCCTACAAGATTACTATTTGAAATCGGGGCCCTACAAAAACATACCTGGAGAGATACATACCCATACACATTTGAACATGAGCAAGAACAATTTAGACTACTGTGGAGAGCTACAGCTTGTATACAGCCATGGACCTTATGAATAGAGCCTGGGGAAGAGTCAAGAGTGCAATAGGTAGGAGAGCAACATAGCCTTGAGTCCAGGATCTGAACCAATCTGCCTTAGTGTCTAGTGATGGAATTAGTGACATCACCATACATCTCAACATAGAAGCTGCAAACTACCAATACAAGATCTGCTTCTATACAATACACTCCCGAGTAGTGGGTGAGTGCAGTCACCAAACAATTCGATACAGAGAATTTATAAAGGATCATAGATACAACATCCCTTTCAAAATGTGTCTCCAAACCAGTATCCAAAGTACTAAAGAAATAAGGTAGCTCCCTACCCCTCAAAAATTCATCAAAAGATGAATTAAGGCTATATGAATATAAAATGATAAAACACTATGAACGAAGATCATTCCAGTGCATTCAATATGTTCAAGAGACTAAGTTAGGGAGTGCCGTTAACTAAAATAACAAGAAACTTTGCAAATAAAACTAATCATTGACGTTCCTGATCTCTCAAATTCCTGCCAAAATTCAGGTAAAGGAGGGAATTAGAAGAAGGATGCTGAGGACCTTACTATCCATAGCACTAAGAGAAACAGATGAGAAATTTAAATGAGCAATTAAGAGAAATGGAGAATTAAAGACAACACTCTAAAGTGTACTTTACTATGTATATTTAGGGGTTCATTTTGCAGTATATTTGAGGGCTTTCAGAAGAAGAGAATGGAGGAAATGGCAGGCAATATTTGAAGCTATAATAGCTAGGAATCTTCTAGAATTGAAGAAGGATGTGAGTCTTTAAGGAAATGGTCTCCCAAGAGAAATTTCAAACATCTGGGAAGGAAAGAAAGGCCTACATGGAGCAATTGGTATTCTTTACAGCACAGCTTTGAGAAGCCCTAGCTGATTATAATGAGCCTTTTCTGTTTTTCACTGGAAAACACAAAAACAGAAATGTAATGTGTTGTATATACTAAACCATATTTCCTGAACAAAGACACTTACAAATGACTCCTAAAAGGAGAACCTTGTGGACAACAAGACATGCAGAATCAAGATACCCAGGAAGATCTCTCTAGAAAAGGTAGTCTTATGTCAGTACCTTTGTGAAAAATAGGTGGGAAGACAGTGATTGCTTGTTTTACTATCTGAAATTCATGTTTAAAAACAGTATTTTCAAAAGAGACATCATGAATGACCCAATCTGGTAGAAAGGAAAAATTTGAATATTATTCTATGGAAAAAAAATGTCAGAGGTGGGCATGGTGGTGCAGATTTATAATCCCAGAGACTTGGGAGGCTGAAACAGGAAGATCACAAATTCAAGGCCAGCTTGGACAACTTAGCAATACTCTGTCTCAAATTAAAAAGAGTTAGGGATGTAGGTCAGTGGTAGAGTGCCCCTGGATTCAGTTCCCAGAACTGGGGAGCAGGGGCGTCAGTTGGAACATTTCAATAAGGATAATATTCTTTTAGTGACTAATTGCAAAGTGGGGAGGGGATAGAAGGACATTCCTATGGAATGAGACCCTGTGAACATTGGATGCTGCTTCAAGTTCACAGAAACACTTAGCAGATGGCCTGTTAAGGGGTCAGAAAATAGATATAATTAATGCAAACAGCTACATACATTGATTCAGACCCAGAAGGTCAGTGTGCAGAATCTAGTAAGGTAAATTTGTTTTGATAAAGCTCTTTTTTATCATTGTTTTGTCAAAACAGATTGCTATGAAAGAAACTGTACAAACAATTATCCTTGAAGATTGATAGCAATAGGATTTCAATAAGCACAGATTGGAGATTCTGTTCCTATAGATGAAAATGATCATACATTGATCATACATTGATTTTCTTTGACTTTAAATAAATTCCTGGAAAGCTTGTAATACTAGATACAGGGTAGGACTAACAACAACAACAAACCAATAGTATATTGGATTTTGTGTCTGCTTCCTTGTGGGCATCTAGCAGTTTCAAACTGAGCATTTTGGAAGACATGTCATCCCCTGTAGAATGTTCCTTCCAGATACGGAACAATAGAAAATATTTCCCTAGCCAGTCATGGTGGTGCATATCTGCAATCCCAGTGACTCAAGACGCTAAGGCAGGAGGATTGCAAGTTCGAGGCCAGCCTCAGCAACTTAGCAAGACCCTAAATAATATAGTGAGACACTTCTCAAAATTAAAAGGTCGTAAAGCACCCTTGGGTTTAATCCCTAGTACCCCCAAATTTCCTCAATATGAAACCAGGTCATGAGATTATCTTATTTTCTCAGACTGGACAATGGGAAAAGTTTTCTTACCACTTATATTTTCTGTCTTTTCTCATAGATAACATATCTCCATGTTTGTAGGTAGGAGTTTCTCTAACCTGATGAAATATCATTTATGAAAAACTGAAACATGCCATCTTATTTGGTACTTGTTATAACTGGAAAAAAGATTTGAATAGCTCTAATCAGTCACTTTTGATTCTCTGAATCCTAAAGCATTTGGAACCATTGCATATGCTAATATTCTTTATATTTCTTTGGACATCAATTGAGTATGACAAAAAGAAAGTGGATAGCCATAGAAATACTTACATGAAATAAAATGCATGGAAATAACATTATTTGGAACAAAAAGGTATATTACATAAAAAATAAGCCAAGAACAATCAAGGTCTTCTATGAATCTAATGTCATAGGCGTCAAAATAAGTGTCAACAGAACTAAAAGGAGATACTGTAACAAATCCATCATATTCAACAGTCCTCTAAGAAAAATTGATAACTACAAAGAATCAAAAAATCCCAACAGTGTAGACTATTTGAATAACAAATTTAGCATAATTTATGTATTTTGAAATTCTACCTTTCAGAGAGGAAAATATATGTATTCTTAAGTGCTCAATGGATACATTTTCCAAAGTGACTATAGACTAGATCACAAAAAGAAGTTTTGCTAAATTTCAAAGGATCAGTATCATACAGGTAGTCTCTGATTAAAATGCAAATTAAGAGGGGGGATAGTAGGGGATAGGAAAGGTAGCAGAATACAACAATTACTAATAGGGCATTATGTAAAATTGTGGATGTGTAACCGACATGATTCTGCAATCTGCATTTGGGGTAAAATTGGGAGTTCATAACCCACTTCAATCGAATGTATGAAATATGATATGTCAAGAGCTTTGTAATGTTGTGAACAACCAATAAAAAATGCAAATTAATTAGAAATGTACACTGAAAACATGTTTGGAAATATAAAAACTGCACTCAAATGACAGCAGATTAACTTAAAAGATGGCAATAATGATTACAAAATATAATTTAAAAACTAAAGTAAATACTTCCAAACTTTTGGTCTACCTTTAAAGTACTACCAAGAAGCAAATTTGTAATTCTAAATGTGTTTATTTTAAAATAGTAAAGATAGCTGGGTGTGGTGGTTCATGCCTGCAATTCTAGCAGCTCAGGAAGCTGAGGCAGGAGGCTCTCAAGTTCAAACCCATCCTCAGTAACTTAGCAAGGCCCTGAGCAACTTAGTGAGACATTGTCTTTAAATAAAATATTAAAAGGGCTGGGGATGTGGCTCTGTGGTTAAGTGTCCTTGGGTTCAATTCCAGATACAGAAAAAAGGTAAAGATTAAAAAATAAATAATTTAAGCATTCAAAGTGAAAAACAAAAGGAAAAAAGTCCAGCAAAATAAAAAAAATGATTAATGGACAAAAAAGAAACCAGAATAAATGAGGAACTCTGCCACATTTCTGGGTGTAAAGACTCGATAATATGAATTCAGTTCTTCCCAGTTTATTCTATAAATTCAGTATGATTCAAGTCCAAAGTTTCAATAAGAGTTTTTGTGAAATATGAAAATTAGATACTAAAATCATAGGGAAGATCAAAGATATCAGCATAGCCAAGACAATTTTAATGAAGAACAAAGTGGGGATGGGAGAGGCTAACAGACACCAACTAATTTAAAACATCACAGGCCAATAGAATAGCATTGAGAACTCAGAAGCACGACTGTATATTTATGTACACTTGATATATTGCAGAGGCACTGTTAAAATTGGAGGGGGAATCGAGGGGAAATGAATGAGATTTTTGGCTCAATTCTTTATCTATAGGCAGAAAGCAAACTTAGATCACATGTTGATACTAAGCACAAAAATAGATTCTGGGAAAATCAAAGACCTCAATGTGAAAAACAAAATTTAGACTTTAAAATGTAGGTGTAAGGAAGATTTTCTTAAACAAAACTTAAAAAGCAGGAAACATGGAGAAATATGGTGAAACTTAATTATTTTGTACCGTAGGATGCCATGAACAAAGTTAATCTACACCAAGAGAAGGGCAGGAGATAATATTTGCTGTGCACGTAACTAATAGAGGATATGCATATAGAATATATAAAGAACTTTAATAAGAAAAGACAATCCAGTGGGAAAATGGGTAAAGGAAACATGAAAATCTAGTTAACATGAAAGAAATTCATCCTTTAGTAATCAGGGATGTGCAAATTAAAATGTACCCATCAGATTGCCCCCAAATGTGAATGTCTGATGATACCAAGCTTTTGAGGAGAATATAGCCATATGTAAAATCCCATTCACTATTGGAGATAGAGTAAGTTGGTAAAACCACTTAGAAGAACATTTTGGTGATATGTAGCAATGCTGAAGATACTGCTAGGAACCAACTATTCTACATCAAGATGTATTCTGTGTAGAATCTCTTAAACAGGTATCCAAAAAGACAGGTATAAGGAAGTTCATTGCTTCATGATTTGTAATAGTGGAAAGTTGGAAACAACCGAATTGCCCACGGACAGGAGAATGTTGTTAGCATATTCAAGCAACAGAATAATACCTTTACAGCAATAAAATAACAAACTGTATATCAGCGTGGATAAATCTCCAAAACGGTGTTGAAGGCAAAATCAACTCTTAGAATGGTATGTACATTCTTAAGCATGAAGTTCTTAAATGTAAAATTTAAGAACATGCAAAATAATGATGTTAGAGATTGAATCACATGAAATGAGCGTTTTTGTAGATTAAAAAAAACAAACAGGTAATATCAGAATCTTTAAGTTCAACATAATATTTGTGGATGCATCCATGGTAATGATGGACATGGAATTCAGTATGGCATTATCTCCTTGGGAGCAATGGTGAGGAGGCAATGGTATGGTACTGGGGGTACATGGTGGGGGGAGCTTCAGCTTTAGTTGTCATATTTAATTTCTTCAAAAATTTTTTGAAGAAAATATGGCAAATATTAAATTGATTGAAGCAGGGTGGTGGGCACATGGATATACTCTTTCTGTATTATACATTTCTGTTGAAAATGTTTGATTTTTTTAAGCAAACCAAAGTATAGATAGGGGCATAAAAATTTAATCTCATTATAAAGAAATACTTGTAAAATGATTACAGTTTTTGCTGCTTACTTGTCTGAACATAGCACTCATGAGACTTTTAGTATAACATAAAAAATTGAAAAGCATCGCCCCTTCCACACTAGTCAAAAGCTTCAAATTTTATTTTGTTCTTTCAGCATTGGTAAGATCATCATCTCAAACACCATTCATTAGTGCCTCTCTTTTGCTTGCTCTTGTTTGGTGGTGGTCAGATTCTATCTGCCATGTTCTAAGAAATCTGGTGATGATATTCAGTTTTCTTTCTTTTTTTCCTTCCCTCCTTTTTTTTTATATGATGCCAACAGGAATCTGCAAGCAGAATATGATCGTCTAAAGCAACAACATGAACATAAAGGCCTGTCCCCACTGCCGTCTCCTCCAGAAATGATGCCCACCTCTCCACAGAGTCCTCGGGATGCTGAGCTCATTGCTGAGGCCAAGCTACTGCGTCAACACAAAGGCCGCCTGGAAGCCAGGATGCAAATCCTGGAAGATCACAATAAACAGCTGGAGTCACAGTTACACAGGCTGAGGCAGCTGCTGGAGCAAGTGAGACCCATATCTCTCTAATATGAGATATTTGCAAACATTCATTTTTCCCTCTTAAGCAAAACTAAAAAACAGAACTCAGAGTTCTTGTAAGTATAAGCATCAATTCTTTAGTGCTTACAATGTGCCCAGCAAAATGCTAGGTGTCAAAGGATATAAAAAGGGGAAAACAAGTGTGCATTTTTATATAAGATATTTCCTGCCAAAATGTTTTTTATTAGACCAATTTGAAAGGCATCTTTGAAAAAAACAATTCCAAAATTTACCTCTTGAAATGGAACTCTCTTCTTTGAAATTAGTTATAGTTTCTAATATACCTTTGGACTTTTCTTCTGATCCTTAACACATAAATTTTTAAGCTTCCATTAAAAACCTAACAAGTTACTGCACTATCACAGACTTCGTCCAGACATGGTGCTGGCTTTTGAGAATTTTAAATTCTCTGTTGTATTTCTTAATACTTCCCCCAAATATGAATTTTCCATTGCATTATTAAGATCTTGTGTGCTCTCAGCATTCTCACATAGCTTTCCAAATATTTTGGTCTTTTAGTCTAATGATAAATACCTTGCTCTACTGAACCCCTATTTTTTTCCTCATTTTTTATGAGGGGGCACAGTTGAGATACAAAGATAAAATCCACAGATTATATCAACAGTAAAATATCCCAAATTCAATAACCTTTGGGAGATTTCTAAGTAGAATGGGTCAAAATTCCTGGTCCTGAGTTCTGTAACATTTTATTTTATATATTCATTTATTATTTTAAAAAATTCTGTTTTCTTTTTGATGCCTTAGCCCCAGGCAGAGGCCAAGGTGAATGGTACCACAGTATCTTCTCCTTCGACCTCTCTACAGAGGTCAGATAGCAGTCAGCCTATGCTGCTCCGAGTGGTTGGCAGTCAAACTTCAGAATCTATGGGTAAGTATCTTAACTACTCCTAGATTTTGTTATCTTTTAAGATCTGGGAGTTGTGAAATGTTTGCAAATAATTCAAATCATTAGCTAGATTATCTTATATTTCTGGATGGGGAATTTTCACAAGTGCCTTAAGGGATGTGATAATCCTAGTCTTCAAAGAACTAGCCTTCAATTATTCAGGACAATCAGGGGAGCATTACAGTTTATTCATTTTGGAGACCAGGGAATGCTTTATGACCAGTTGATATTTTTAAAGGGTTCTAAAAAATTGATTAGTGTGTCAATCAGCATTTTACCACCATGACAAAAATATCCAACAAGAATAACTTTTGGGCTTATGCTTTCAGAGGTATCAGTTCATGGTTGGCCAATTCTACTTATCTGAGCCTGAGGTAAACCAGAACATCATAGCAGAAGAAAACTGCACAGTTTATAGCAGCTGGGAAGCAAAGAGAGAGAGGTGCTAAGGACAAAATATAAACCAAGCTGGGCACAGTGGTGCACACCTGTAATCCCAGCTACTCGGGAGGCTGAGGCAGGAGGATCAGGAGTTCAAAGCCAGCCTCAGCAATTTAGCAAGGCGCTAAGCAACTTGGTGAGACCTTGTATCTAATAAAATTAGGGATGTGGCTCAGTGGTAAGTGCCCCTGAGTTCAATCTCTGGTACCCAAAAAGAAAAAAAAAAAATATATATATATATATATATATATATATATATATCTCACAAAGGCATGCCACCAATTACCTATTTTCTCCAGCCATGAATTACCTCCCTATAGTTACCCACCAGTACAGTAGTCCTTTTAAATTGTTAATCCATCAAGTGGATTAATCTGCTGATTAGGTTATAGCTCTCATAATTTAATCATTTCACCTCTGAATACTCCTGTGTTGTCTCATATATGAGCTTTCAGGGGATACCTCACATCCAGACCATAACAAGTACTAATCAAACATACCCTGAGGTAAGAATAGTGTAAGGGAGAGTGTGGAGATTAGGCCCAACGGTGAGGAAATAGCCAGTAATCCAATTAAGTAGGAAAATAAGGTCCAATCAGGGAGAACAAGGAAATAAGGCTTCAGGAGAAGGCTATAAGCTCATTATAGTGAAATGGACATTGAACTGAGGTGTTCAACTGATTTTGGTGTCAGGGAGCCACTAAAAATAACTTAGCAAACTAAAAAAAAAAAGATTTAAGAAAAAAATTCTTAAAAGTTGTGTGCTGGCTCCTGTATTTGACCCAAAGTAAAACTTTTTTATCAATGAAAAGACCAATTAGGAGGCAGTTGATAAGACCAAGGAATGTGAATTGTGAGTGACTGCATTTGAGCAATGTGTCTACATATGAAATTGTTCCATGAAAATAGAATGCCCAGGGCTGGGCAACTGACTGTTAAATGTAGGGAAGGAAATAAGGTGAGAGGATGTGGGTGGTAGAAGATAGTAAAACCTGATTTTGGACATAATATTTTTGAGGAGCTATCAGGTCTTCTGTGTCATGTCCAGAAAGAAGTGTAAAATACAGGTCTATCCCAGATGTAAGAGGGCAGACTGGGGAGATTTGAGAGTGAGCTCCATTAAACTGATTGCTAAAGAGTATGGGATGAGAAATAGATGGCAAATGTACTCAGATACAATGCTTTGGGGAAGACCTCTATTTGGGTGATAGGAAGCTGAAGGACTGGGGTATAGGAATATATTTAAGGAAGGTATGATAGAAAGCTCAATGAAGAGCTAGGGTTTGTGGCTCAGTGCTAGAGCATTTGCCTAGCATGTGTGAGGCACTGGGTTTGAGTCTCAGCACCACATATAGATAAATAAATAAAATAAAGGTCCATCAACAACTAATATCTATATATCTATATCTATCTATATATGTATTTAAAAAAAAAAGCTCAATGGAAATGAGGATAACTCACAGCCTAGTGGGTCACTGGAAATGCACTGGCCACTTTGGAAAATATTTTCAGCCAAGAGAAGGGAAGTTGGAACTTCTGTTCGTTCAATGAAATTAAAAGATAAGTTCTTGTTAAAAATTAGGAAAGATAGTAGATATCCTATGTGCATATATGATTGTATGACCAATGTAATTCTACGTCATGTACAACCAAAAGAATCAGAAGTTATATTCCATATATGTATAATATGTCAAAATACATTTGACTAACATGTATAACTAATAAAAACAAATTTTTAAAAAATGAATGAGAACTAAGGAAAATGACTACACTTTGGGGGCATTACCAGGTAGGTAAAAATGAGATGAGTTTGTGGAGGAAATGGTCAGTGTGGTCTGGTGACATTCTTCAGCAAGGTTCTCTGCCTAGGACTAATTCCTAAGAAATCTGGAATTGATGAGGCATAAACAATAAATGAAAGTCAAAATGAGCAAGGCACGTTACAGTGGTAATAAATGGCTGTAACTGGGGTTGTTAGCCAGTTGCTCCTTGGTTTTTCCTGCTGTGCTAGGTTAGACATTAGTGTTTTATGAACACCGCGAATATTTGACTGATTGTCTTCATTTCTCCAAGTGAGCCTGAGTCAGTGGCACGTTCTAGCTTCCTTTTCCCTGGGTCCTAAACTAGTTATATTTGACTCCAAATAATACTTCACAGAGCCAGGCATAATGGTGTTCATCTGTATGCCCAACTATTGGGAAAACTCCTTGATTCCTCTTCACACTTAAAGCTCTTTCACCTATGGTATGATGGTGTGTTCAGACTTGAGATCTTCCAAAGGAGAATCTTTCCTTCTAAAGAGAAGGAAAATGCCTAAATTGATAGGGCAGAAAGGAAAAGTCAAAGATATGCATGAAATTTATGGTGAAACATTGGGAGACCTTGGTCAAGAAAATTTGAAATTAGACATCATGGAAGTAAAATGATTTCAAGCGATTTCTACTTTTTAGGATGTAGCTTCCCAGTAAGCTGCTGAAGGTTCCTGAATATCATTGAGGGTTTAAGGGTGTGGTTCATAAGGCCAGGGTTGTGGGGCTCATCAGCAGGGTGGTGAGACCCTTAACGGTGATGATGGGAAAGATGTCAAGGAGAGTAGATGAGAGTGCTAAGTGGTGAGCATTTCTGAAGAAGTAGAGTGGGTGATTGAAGTGGGTGGTGTTCAAGAATCTGGAGCCATAAGGAGAGGCACGTCCTCCTCTGGAGAAGTCAAAATGTTGTAAGATAGCCACATTTCAGTTGTTTGGAGAAGGAAGGGAATATGTTTGAGGTTGTTTTCCTGACTTTACTACACCTCAGTGATTTAGGGCAGTCTCTGTGTCGGATTCTCTTTCTCCACATGAGATCTGAATACAGCTAATGGACTGTTGGGACTATAAATGATAGCACAGTGCATGAAAAAATATTGCATGCCTTTGAAAAGTCTATAAATTCTGAAAACAACTGAGCTTTAGTGCCTCTGTTGTTATTTCCTACTTCAGGATTTTCCTTTTTTTTTTTTTTTTGAAGTAAGTAAAGCATGTGAAATTAAGTCGCATATTTTAGCAGTGAGATTCAGAGCCCTGGGTGCTTAGAAGCATTAATTATTTAGGTTGTCAACACTGATGAAAAGGCAGCATTCCTGTTAAAGCACCCAAATGAAAGTACACATCAGGCTGTGTTCCTGATGATTTGTGGAAATAAGATTGTGGCAGAATTGAATACAGGGACAGAAGTGCTATATTCCAGTGGCTATGTTAAGCTAAGAGATAACTTGCCAATGATAAGATGGATCGGCTATGTTGTTAAAGTTTGTTCTTTGAAAGAAAAGACTGAATTCAAAGGTGCTTTTTCTTTTTCTTTTTTCTGAACTGCATAGGCAGGTTTGTTTTAGAGGGGGAAAGGGATTATCATTTTGAAAGAGGCTTGCAGGTGTTTAAATAAATGCAATGTGTGTCCTCATGATTTGAAGGTTTGAGATGTGATAAGGCTGGGATCTGCTGAGCCATATTCTAGAGAGAAAATGGCATTCTTTATATATACAACCCCAATCATTTTCTTTTAACTGAAATATGGAAGAAGTCATACCAGGTGATCTGTCTAAAGAGTTGGAGTACAGTCAGCCCTCCCTACCCAGTAGGTTCTGCATTCATGGATTTAATCAACCACAGTTAGAAAGTGTGGGGGTTGGAATTCACCTGTACTGAACATATACAAACTTTTTCCTGCCATTGTTCCCTAAACATACAATATAACAACTGTTTACATAGCACTTACGCTGTCTTAGGTATTATAAGTGATCTGAAGTTGATTTAGATTATACAAAAGGAGGTATGTAGGTTACATGCAAATACTATGCCATTTTATATATAAAAGACGTGAGCATCATGGATTTGTTGGTAACTGCAAGGATCCTGGAATGAATCCTCCAAAATTACGAGGGACAAGGGACAACTGTACTTCCTCAAACCATGAAATGCTTATCACCAATAAATCTCTGTGTACCCTATGTGTTCTATATAGCTTTTACTGGGATAGTATGTTAATGAAGTGCACACTCTATTGGAGGAAACAAAGAAAGAAATAGAAATTAACAAAGTAGGTTAGCCAACTTTCCATTGCTATGACCAGAATACCTGACAAGAAAAATTTTAGAGAAGGAAAAGTTTAGTTGGATGTATGGTTTCAGAGGTTCAGTCTATAGTAGAACAACCCCAAGGCAGAAACGTGACTGTGGAAGGGCATGGCAGAGGAAAGCTGCCCAGCTCATGGCAGCCAGGAAATTGGGACAAGTTATGTCCCCAAGGACACACCTCCAGTGACCTACTTCAGCCACACCTCACCAGCCTGTAGTTGCCATCCAGTAGTCTGTTCAAATCATTAATCCATGAAATGGTTTACTCTGCTGATGAGGTCACAGCTCTCAAAAATCCAATCTTTTCACCTCTGAACATTGTCACATTGCCTAACACATGAGTTTTGAGGAGACATTCCTAGATCCAAACCATACACAAGGCTTGTTTTAACTTTCCTGAGTTCTGCACCCCAGAGTCTATGACTTCTAACAAGTCCTTATCTCTAGTGACTTCTCACCCACTACAAGATTATTCTTTGTAAAATATTTTGTATTTTATTTTTTGTCTATTTAAAAATGTGTCATTATTCCTTAGCATTTTGGGGAAGGTACCAGGGATTGAACCCAGGGGCACTTAACCACGGAACCACGTCCTCAGCCCTTTTTTAATTTAGAATGGGGCCTTGCTAAGTTGCTGTGGCTGTCCTTGAACTTGCCATCCTCCTGCCTCAGCTTCCTGAGCTGCTAGGATTATAGGAATGATTAAATATTTGATACAGAATTACTGTGTAAGCAATATTTAATTCTCAGTGCATCACATCAAGGCTTTCCTCAAGATTCTCTCTCTGTCCCCCTCACTCTTCTTCCTGGGCTCTCTTTTCATTCCTTGATAACCCTACATCCAAATTTCCAGCCCAGTCCTCTCTCCTGAGCATCTTCTGGATAAAAATATTACCCAATCTGAAATCATAATTGGAACTTCTTTTCTGACAGGCACAGTGGTGCACACCTATAATCCCATCCCCTCAGGAAGTTGAAGCAGGAGGATCACAAGTTCGAGGCCATCCTCAACAACGTTGAGGCCCTCATTAGGCCCTAAGCAACATAGTGAGACTGTCTCAATAAAAAAAAAAATAAAAAGGGATGGACATATGACTCAGTGGTTAAATGCCCCCAGGTTCAATCCTTGGTACCCTCCCCCAAAATTTCCAACTTTCCAAACTATAAAAAGATTGTTATATTCTATACTTTCTTCCTGTACCTGCCTTCCTTAGCCATGTTTCACCATCAATCCAGTTGCCAAGGTCAGTCTGTTGTTTCTTATCAAAAGAACAAAATCCTTCAATTCATCTGTCCAAATTTAGCCCTCATTGTGAACTACCTGAACAGATGATATAAATACTTTCCTGATTGGTTCCTTTGACTTCTGCATCTTCACCTTTCCAAGCCTTCCAGATGGTTCTAGTTACTCCCCTACTAGTCAGATTATATTGTATTATTTCCTTCCTTTAGCATTTTATGGCTTCTATATACTTTCAAAATGAAGTCCAAACTCTTTAACATTATCTTTAGCATTGAGCACAATTTTTTCTTTTTCTTTTTTTCAGGGGGGATTCTGGGGATTGATTAAACCCAGAGGCACTTTATCACTAAGCCACAATCCCAACCCTTTTTATTTTTTATTTGGAGACAAAGTCTCACTATGTTTCTTAGGGCTTTACTAAGTTGCAAAGGCTGGTCTTGAACTTGCAATCCTCCTGCCTCAGCCTCCTGAGTCATATGCCTGAGTCATGTGCCAACACACCTGGCTGCACATGTTTTCTTAACCTGAAATATACCATTTTTTCTTTTCATGAAGTGGTTCTTCCTTTATAACTTAATCATGTACTGTATGGGTACATGATTAAGCCCACACTGTATGGTTTTATTATGTATTATATCTTATCATTTACCCTGTGTTAATAACAGTTATTAGTATTTATTTTCCCCCTAGAACTATGTAGAATGTAAGCCCCTTAAGGACAGGACCTAAGAAATGCTTATTTTCTTTCCTAACTGAGCATCTTTTATGCAACAAACCTCCAGTAAAGTGCTTGCTGAATTAATGTTTTAGAAATCAAGCACAATACATTCTTGTGTACATCTGGAACAATCTGTATATTTAAGAAGTTTAGCTACTAATTTCCATATTTCTTACCACAGATTAAAACTGACCAATTATTGTCAGCATAATCACAGTATACCATAATTTTATTTAAAATTTTATGCACAGTATTTATGTGTAAAATTGAAAGCATCTATTCTAAATGATGTCATAAAATAGTTAACTGAAGGCAAATATAGAGATCGGATAAATCATTGTAATTTTTCTTGTGGAAAAAGTAAAGAAAGGCAAGAAGACATTAGTAAATAACACATCAAGTTGGAAATTGGTTAAAATCCAAAGAAAAATCATAGTGAGCATATTTGCTCACACACAGCCTCTTTATAAAAAAAAGTAATTTTCTTATCCGCAGTTCCTTTTTTAAAAGAGAATAATCTGCTTAGATGTGAGCAAAATCTTTTCTCCATAGACTGCATAGGTTCTGCCTAAAATTGTTTTGTAAGCAAGTGGAACCATGATCAGCTTTGGAATTGAGGAAAAGTGAGTGAGTCATATAAAATACCATTTCTTCAAGAAAAGTCTGAAACCACAGTGTGTTTCAGAAGACTTAAAAATATCTTGCCATGGGGCTGGGGTAGTGGCTCAGTGGTAGAGCACTTGCTGGCACATGTGAGGCACTGGGTTCAATACTCAGCACCACATAAAAAATGAATAAATAAAATAAAGGTATTGTGTGCAAATACAATTTAAAATTTAAAAAAGAATATTTTTAAAGCATATCTTGCCATGGTCAGCCATTCTGTTTCTATTTTCTTAGATTAAATTGAGTCATCCCACTGTTTTTTTTTTTTCTTAACTTCATTGGTGATGAAAAGAAATGAACACATTATGGTGTATCAAGGTAATATTTGAATTTGACTCTATCTTTCTTTATTTTGAAACATTCATTTTTGAAATGTTTCTGTCATTTCTCTGGCTAACTTCAGAAAAGCCAAGATCATATTGCTAGGAATCGAAAAAAATTTTTTTACATGTGTTTGTGGGAATCAATTTGGAATTGAATCAAGTTGAAGTGTTAAATGTAAAGGAACTGCTATTAACTAAAATCCCTCAACCACTAGCAGTATGCTATTTGAGCAGGCAATGAATCAGTAAAGTATGGATAAGGACTGACCAGATTCCTAGTGGGCACATTAGTGATTCAGTATGTATTTTCCTATTGAATAAATGAAGAGGTTTTTTTTTCTTTCTTTTTTTGGTGGGGTGAGTGAGGGCTTGTTGTCACAGGTATGGATATTAGGATCAGGAACATTTGGGGGTTGCCTATCATTTTGCATAGTGTATGATCAAAAAAACCCACAGATATTCGTATCTTATTAGGTTGATGTCTTCAAACAGTATATCAACTGTCATATTTTTATTTTTCATTGACATACAGTATTTGTACTTATTTTGGGGGTACAGCATTTTAATTCAATATGATATACAATGTGTAATGATCAAATCAGAGCAGTTAGCATTTCTGTCTCCTCAAATCTTAGCATTTTTATATGTTGGGAACCTTCTGTTGGCTATTGCCATGTTTATAAATAACTACAAAATTCTTTCTTTTTATGGTACTGGCAATTGAACCCACGGGTGCTTAACCACTGAGCCACATCACCAGGCCTTTTTTGTATTTTTATTTAGAGACGAGATCTCCCTAAATTGCCAAGGCTGACTTTGCCCTCGTGATCCTCCTGCCCCTCCTCTCGAGCTGCTGAGATTACAGGCTAGGATTACAGGAGTGCACTGCCATGCCCTGCAACAAAATTCTTAAATTGCATTTTCTCATTCACATCTCAGTTGGGGCTGGGGATGTAGCTCAGTTGGTAGAGTACTTGCTTTGCATGCACAAGGCCCTGGGTTCAATCCTCAGCACCACAAAAAAAAAGAAACATCTCTGTTAGTTGACTGAAATTTTCTAAGAGCACAGCTACACTTAACTCTAGGTCATGGGTTGGATTTAGGACTGTCCCATACATGAGCAAATCCAAATTCTTGGGCCAGGAAAGTCTGCTCCTCCCAAACTTTCTCATTCTTGTCTACACTGTCTTCTTGCTGTATTTTGAGCAAGTCAATCACACTCTTCTCTTGGGACCTTTGCATTTGCTATTTCATCTGTCTGTTACAGTTCCCTTTTATATTCCTACATGGCTCACATTCTCAAGTCCTTAAATGTTTTGCTCAAGTGCAATTTATCAATGAGGGCTTCCAAGGCTGCCCTTTCTTAAGATTTGTCTTCATTGTCCTTTTCAAACCCTCTCCTCAAGAATGTTTATCACCTGGGCTGGGGTTGTGGCTCAGTGACAGACCACTTGCCTATCATGTGTGAGGCACTGGGTTTGATTCTCAGCACAACATATAAATAAATTTTTTAAAAATGTCCATCAACAACTAAAAAATATTTTTTTAAAAAAGAATGTTTATCACCACCCAACATACATAACCAATTTACTCGTTTATTTGTTCAGCATGAATACCTCCATAAGAATGTGAGATTTATTGAGACAAGGCTTTTTGGTTGTTCATTTCTATAACTCATGCATCTAGAACTGTGCCTGGAATATAGTCAGTTTTGGTCAATTTTTTTAATGAAAATTAATCTTACTGTTAATTTTTATGGGTTTTATGTAAATCATTTTAAAAAACTGACCCAGTATATTAGAGTACAATGATATTACTTTCAATTCAGGATCCACTTAGAAGTTTTAACTTCTCCTATATAATCTAATACTGAAAATATTAGGCATTAAGCATTTTTCAGTTGATTGACCTTTACTCATCCATGCAGGAGATGTATCTGATTAAAATTAAAAAGATAAAGTCAGGTTGGGAAATCTGGAGAATATTGAGAAAATAAGAAAACAAGATGATACTTCACTTGTTTATGTGATATGTAGGATGTATTAGATACTCAGAAATGTTTGAAGCGGGGTTAGGGGTGTAGTTGAATGGTAGAATGTGTGCTTGGCATGCACAAAGCTTCTGGGTTCAATCTTCAGCACTAAAAAAAGTTTGAATGGATGTAATTATCACTGCCATGAAAGTTTTCCATTAAAACAAGCTAATTTTACATTTGTACTTGGGCACTCCTATTTGAGACTCACAGATGATAGTTTATCTGTAAAGTTGAACTTGGCTGACATCATTCAACTTATACTTTATAATTTGATCCTTGAAATAATTCAGGGACAGGAATGCCAATCACATCATTGAACTGAACCTGAATCTTAACACACTACTATTGAGTTCCTTGAGCTCCAGTATGATGTAATTAAACTGTCAGAAATATTAACATCAATGTTCATGAGTGTCTCTGTAGGTTCTGATTTATTCTATAAGACATACTGTCACAGAGGTGGACTTGCCACCATTAAAAATGCCTCATATTTCCCAATTCAGCAAAAATCTGCATCACTAATGGAACAAAGAGATATCATCAGCCCTGCAGTTGTCAGGATCCTGTTCCTCATGGTAGTATTTCATTCATTCCATCTTCACCAGATAATGGGCATTTAAGACTACAAGAAAAGAGAAATGAAAAATACCTTCTGTCATTTCTTTCTTTCTTTAAATATATATATTGTGTGTGTGTGTGTGTGTGTGTGTGTGTGTACACGTGCACATGTATAGAGAAAGAGTCTTCCTTTTCTATTTTGTGATCTTAATCCTTTTCTGTCTTTGTTATTTCAAAGAGGTTTCCTGTGGTCTGTTACCATGAGATACACAGAGGCTTTTTATTATCCCAAATCTTAACTCTCCATTCTAATAATGATATAAAGCCCCAGATCCAACTAAGATATGATTTTTGTCTTAATGGTTAGCATTAGCAGTGATTCTTTTAGCTGGTGCTTTAAAAGCAAGGATAAGCTGGGTGTGGTAGTGGCACATGCTTGTAAATCCCTCAGGAGGCTGAAGAAGGAGGATCTCAAATTTAAGGCCAGCCTCAGCAATTTAGGGAGACCCTGTCTCAAAAAGTTTGGGGATGTAACTTAGTGGTAACTCATACCTGGCTTCAATCTCCAGTACTCCCCCCACCCAAAAAAAGATGAAAATGTAAGAATAACTTCAGTGTTACAATTATCATTGAAAATCCAAGTGGTATAGACTAAAGGAAATGACAAAAATATGTAAATCATTTATTCACTGGCTCCCCTGTCATAAGTGAAATGTGAACCTGAGGTTGCCCTTAAGCATGGTCATTATTGCTGACTTGCTGAAACAAGGTCTTGTTTTAAATGGAAGTAACAATGTGCTGAACAAGTAGAGCTTGAAAAGATGTTATTTTAATTATTGGAAGATTGACTATTATGGAAAATTAGTTTCAGAGAACCTTCAAAATTGAAAATGAACTTGATTTACACCTAAGAAATTTCCCCCTTACTGCAAAATGTTCTTTGAGGGATATTTCTTTGACACATGAATGAACAATAGAGACTCTGATGTACAAAGTCTATAAGGAGATTCTCATTCCCTGAGAAAGCCATCCATTCCTCAAGAATTCCTTTACTTACACATCAGCACTCTACACACATAAGCAAATCTCAAAACTGAGAAAGAAAATTTCTCTCTATAAAATGATCAAACATCATTTTGATAATGTAGTCCCAAGTAACAAGGAGGAAAGGAACAAAATTCCCCATTACACTCTACATCTACTATCCTTAGAATACTAATGTTTCATTATCTATGCAGGTCACATGCAACTTTTATTTCTATTACATTGGGCCTTAAAGGTATTTGAGTTTTGTTTGTAATTTTAGTTAAATGTCAAAGTGAAGCATGAAAAAAATACCTCGGTGTCTTCACTTTTTTCTTACCTTCATAAAGTAAACACAGAATGAAACATTCTTTTGTGTTGAGGAGGTACACTGCAATTTTGTAATAATTGTTTCATTCCAAAAAAAAGTTCAGCTGGGTGCAATGGCACATGCTTGTAATCCAGGCAAGTCCAGAGGCTAGGGCAGGAGTATTGCAAGCTCCAGAACAGCCTTCTTGATATAGAGAGACCTTGTCTCAAAATAAAAAATAAAATGGGCTGGGGATGCTGCTTAGTGGTGGAGGGCCCCTGGGGGTTCAATTAGGGGAGAGGATTCACATTTGTTAATGTTTCATAAGGAAAGAAGATTTATCAACTTCTCCATCCACCCCTTGGTAACAGGGATTGAACCCAGGGGTGTTTAATGACTGAGCCACATCCCTATCCCTTTTTATTTTTCACTGGATACGCAATCTTTTAAACTTTGTTTTCTTCTCCAAGAATAGTGACACAAATAACTATGTAGAATTCTTCACTTTAAAGAATTAACCCCTAATTATTATTTTTTTATATTTTGTTTTAGTTGTAGTTGGACACAATACCTTTATTTTATTTTTATGTGGTGCTGAGGATTGAACCCAGCACCCTGCATGTGCTAGGAGAGCACTCTACTGCTGAGCCACAACCCCAGCCCATGTCCTCTAATTATTAAGCTGGAGGATTTTTTTTGTTAATGTTCTTCATGAGCAAGTAAAGGGAATTTTACACACACACACACACACACACACACACACACACGTGTGTGTGTGTGTGTGTGTGTGTGTATGGAGGAGATATGTACTGGGCATCTAATCCAGGGGGCACTTTACCTGACCATCCTCCTGCCTCAGCCTCCCCAATCACTGGGCTTACAGGTGTGTACCACCATGCCTTACTATAATGGTTTTAAAAAGTAATCATGGCCCCTTTCTCTGGAACCTCTATGTTTTGCTAACACATAATTCATCCTTTTGTTTTGTTTTGTTTTCTTTCATTAAGGTGAGGAAGATCTTCTCAGTCCTCCCCAGGACACAAGCACAGGGTTAGAGGAAGTGATGGAGCAACTCAACAACTCCTTCCCTAGTTCAAGAGGTAAGCTCCAATACCTAAATGGGACTCACATAAACTGGAATGATGGCATTCTCTTCTGTACCCTACTGATGTATATGCATTATCCACCTGAAAGCCAACATGTGCCTACAGAATGCCAATTTGGGTCCATGGTGGGAAGATGTTATTTTTACTATGAATTTCTGGTTTGGCTTATTTGGAATTCAATCACCTATGTCAATGAGGTGTTTCTAGAAATAGGCATTCTACTGTGTCAAATATTTTATTTGCTTCACATATTGGTCTGAAGAGTTAGTTAGAAGGTATCTTTTACTTAAGAGTAATTATTATGTGACTTTTCCAAATGAGGAAATGAATGCCCTGTGATGCTTTTGCAAGGAACATGTAGCTGCTATGTGGTACAGTGAGACCTAGGACATGCCTAGCAAGTGGTGGTGCTAAGGATTATGACTCACCCGCTGATGCCCTTTTATATTTAAAAATTGTATCATACCCCATCATTTAAGTAAAAGATAATGAATCTTTTATAGATTAGTTTGCTAATCCATAGTTGGAGTATAAGCTTTATAAAGAAAAATATTAATATTATTTTTCTTTCTTTCCATCACTTTGACCTGTATATTTTGCTTCTTATGCACAAGCAGCATTTTCACCCACAGAATCTTCCCTCCAGCCTGAGCTTCAGATGTCTCCCTTCACCCAAAGAGATATTTTGCTGCCATTGTTAGTTTCTGGGGGCATTTATTTTGGTATATTGCCCCAACATAAAAGTCACTGATCCACCTCCCTTCCACAAATAAAAAGAATGGTAGCAGTCACCTGTGATCAAATAGAAGGAAAGCCTGGGGAAGTATAAAGAGGAAAACACCAGGCTTTGTGACCAATGATTGGCACCCCTAATGAGCAGCCTGGGAGGGAAGGGCGGCAGAAAATCTGGGCTATTTGTTCCTCTCCATAAGGGCAATGAGGAGGGTGTTTTGAGTAGTATGTTTTTCCTATCTTTTTGTTCGGTGTCAGTTAACAATGGCCATTTCCTAGCTATTTGATGTGCAAGAGAACGTTGTGCAGTGCACGCTAAAAGCAATAATGTTCTAGTGGAGCGTTGCTAAGGAACCATCAGGGGAAGCTAATTTTAAATGTCTGCACCAGCCATCTTTTCACTGCTGAGCACCACTGATGTGTTGATTTTAACAGATAAGAATCTTATCTGTCTTCCACTCACCTCTACACCCCCCACCTGCCACCTGAATCCC
This sequence comes from Urocitellus parryii, assembly GCF_045843805.1. Lineage (NCBI taxonomy): Eukaryota > Metazoa > Chordata > Mammalia > Rodentia > Sciuridae > Urocitellus > Urocitellus parryii. The sequence continues at coordinate 107,020,422 of NC_135547.1, forward strand.
CATCCTGAATAGCTTACATATCTCTTCTTTCTACTCTTCACTATTTATAAGGAGAAGACCATATACTGGATTGGCAGAAATCAAATGCTTTCACCTTTATTCTCATTATTTTATCCTGTCAGCTTTTACTAGTGCCTACTAGTATCAGAGAAAGTACTAGGGAGTCAAAGAAGAAATGACAAGTTCCTTGCCTTCAAGGAACTTACGGTCCCTTGGGGACAGAGAATTCCAAAGAAGTTCAGATCACAAAGCAATTATATGATGACTGTAATAGAAATTTATTTGGCATGAGTAAATCCCTGATTTGACCATTATCTATGTAAGAGAAGCATTTTACATACACTATATATATATATATAATCACATATACATACAAAGATCAGAAACAGTAGCTTCCATACTACATAAATAAAACACCTGATAGTGAATTAGGAAGGAAGGAGTTAACCTGAAGCAGAAGTTTCTTCTTCAAGGTTGTACACATTTCATCACCCCCACGCTTTCCTTTGAAGGCCCTAGATAAGCATCTTATCCCAGCCCCTTGAACTGGAAGCTTGTTTACCTGCTGTATGGGATGTAGGTAGCTGCTCTGTTGGTGCCCTGGGCATTTCTCCCACATCTAAACAACAAGCATATTTCAGGAAAGAGGCAACAGCAAGACTGCTGGCTTTCCTTCCCCAGAGGTAGCCTTGCCTTCTTTTTTGTACCCATGCCTCTGCTCCACCCTAATTAGCTTTAAGGTAAAATCTTTTGCAGCATATCTCTGAGTTTCCTTTTTAGAGTCCTTGAAACTAGATTGGGTATAGAATAAATCTCCTAAAAGACTAGAAATTTACCTCTTCTGATATGGTATTTGCAGTTAACATTGCTGATGTTGTTGTAGTTACTTGTGTGATATTGATTTACTTGTATGGCATCTTGGGAAACTATTCAGGCTGCCTGGATAGTGTTGCTAAATTAGTGCTTATGGAACAATACCATCCCCCCAAGTTCTGCAGTTTTCAAATACAGGATAAGGAGGCCTTATCCTTACACCAGTTCCATTGACTAAGTTTCTATTTAATCATACCCCAGTGGCATGAGAAAATTACTTCATATTCTTAAAAATAGACAAATATATATATAATAAAACAGTGGCTAATGTGTTAGCGGAGCTGGGCTGGTCTTCTTGATACTGTGACCTTGGGTTTTGTTTTGTTTTTCCATGATTCTTGCTAAATGGGGCATTGTTATTAGGCCTTTTCCTCCTCAAATTCAGATGGATAAAAAGTTTCATTGTTATAAAAATAGAATAAAAAGTGCCTCTTGGAGGCACAGTGGCACATGTTTATAATCCCAGAGACTTGAGAGTTTGAGGCAGGAAGATCACAAGTTCAAGGCCAGCTTCAGTGAGGCCCTAAGCAACTTAATGAGACCCTGCCTCAAAATAAAAAATAAAAAGGACTGGGGATGTGGCTTAGTGGTTAAGCACCCCTGGGTTTAATTCCCAGTACCAAAAAAAAAAAAAAAGTGTCTCTTGGATCTTTTATTTATGACTAAAAGTATTTTTAATTGAGGAGAAAGAGAAAGAGACAGGAACAGTTGGGTTAAGAAAGAACATCTTACCAGTTGTTAGGTATATTAGATTGATATTAAGCAGAAGTTCTTGAGAATCTCAACATCTCAGGATTATAGACTTTCAGAAATAGAATATCCATGGAAGGTCATCTAAGTGTTTTTATATTCAGAATGGTAGTCATTGACCTGATTTGATCATTATCTATATAAGAGAAGCATTTTACATACACTATACATGTATGTATATAGTCACATGTACATACAAAGATCAGAAACAAATGTTTGAAACAGTACTTCTATACTACATAAATGCATGCTGCTTCTGTCCGTCCTTCCTTCCTTCCTTCCTTCTTTTCTTTCTATTTTTTTTTGGCAGTACTGAAGATTAAACCCAAGGGTGCTCTGCCACTGAGCTGTGTCCCCAGACTTCCTTTTTATTTCCATTTTGAGACAGGGTCTCCTCCCACTTCTCTCTCAAGTTGCCCAGGCTGACCTGGAACTTGCAGTCCTCCTGCCTTAGCCTCCCAAGTAACTGAGATTATAGACACAAGCCTATGCAATGGCTCTGTTTTATTTACTGAAAAATAAAATGCTGATTACAACCCACTATATTGATTTTCTGATCCAGATGATTAAAAAAAGTTTTATCTAACTGATCTCAGTTTTCTTTGTCTAGGTGAATATCTTTTTTTAAAAAAAGTAAATAAATATTTTTACCATGGAAGTTGCTTCCAAGATCTATTTATGTCTTAGAGGACTTTGTAGTTTTATTCTGACTCTTCTATCCATGTTCCTGTTGTTGTGTTACAAAAAATAATAATAATAAGTTCATGGTTGCTACAGCTGTTTCAGACAGCTGTTTGAGTAACTCAAAACAGATGTCAGAGCCAGAGGTCTGACATGTAGTGGAAATGTGCTATTAAATACCACCTCATGGTTTATTTAACCCTGCTAGTTAATTGCCTACAGAGGAAAATCATTTTTTTAAAAAAATACATTTTTCATAATTATATAAAGCACGTGAATAGGTGGGTTGTTGTGTACTTTAAATTTACAATTTGTTGTTGTTGTTGTTAGCTCTTGCCAAGTTTTGATTTAAGAGTTGGACCTTAAGTTATCAACCAATCTTTAGTTTTCATTTTCACAAAGAGTATCTAGAAGCTCAAAGAAATTAAGTTCCTTATTCATGGCCAATTCCACAAGTTAAATTAGGCTTCTAATCTTATCTCCATGTCCTTGCTAAACAGTTATCCAAATTAATAAAGGGTTGCATGCTTCTCCATTTAGTGATAAACTGAAGGCCAACATTATTCCTGTATAAGAGGCAAAATAAACTGCATTGTGTTGAATGTGTGAACGTATGCACATTTAGCTTTGTGATTATATCTTTTCTATCTAGATGCAGTTAGTTCACAACCATTTGGGAAATTTCAGTGGCTCAGTATATATTTAAACACTGAACATTAGCCAGTTTCTATCTAATTTGTCCATTTATCTATCTGTAATCCACCCTCTGTCTGAGTATATGTACAAGTTGAATTCCAATGTAATGAAAATCATTGTTTACTTATCTACTCTAAGACATTTTCCAAATATCCCCCATTATTCTATAGGAATACTACATGAATGAACAATAAGTATGATTTTAAAATAAATCCTTTAAGCAATTTGTCTGTAAGTCAGTGATCAGTTAGCAGTCTACAGATGTATTTTAATATGTGTAGTACGTCTTAATGAAAGAAATGCTTTCTTGGTGGTATGATATTAGTCTCTCCAAAATAAGGTTCCATTCATAGAGATTAATGAATAATAGAATCCAATATAAGCTCTTACTACAATAAGACAATCAAGAAAGCAGTGAGCAGTGCTTTGTGAGGATTTCTGTTGTGTGTGTGTAGTCTCTGGCCTACTAACCTGTGCCACATAATATGTCTCCCAAATCTTGTACCATCCTGTCTCTTTTATACCATCCCTTCTCAAATATGCTCACATACATTCTGTCAAAGGTTCCTAAATTACCCAACACAAGAGCTTTTTAAAACCTGCCATCTATTACAATTAAAATCATTTCATAGTTTGTTTCTTTTGTTTGGTGGGGTTTTGTTGTTGTTTTACTTTGTTTTGTTTATACTGGGGATTGATCTCAGGGGCACTTGACCACTGAGCCACATCCCCAGCCCTATTTTGTATTTTTTTTTAGAGATAGAGTCTCACTGAGTTGCTTAGCGCTTCACTTTTGCTGAAGCTGGCTTTGAACTTGAGATCCTCTTTCTCTTGCCTCAGCCTCCTGAGCTGCTAGGATTATAGGCATGTGCCATGGTGCCCAGCTCACTTTTTTTTTTTTTTTAAATGGAAGAGCAACATAAAGAACAAAGGCAGATGGATGTACCCCCTTTGGGGCACTATTGTTTCTAATCTAGTTCCACGAAAGTTGTGAGCAGCTATCCTTTACACCAGGGATTAGGTCATGGGCCAAATCTGGCCTACTGCCTGTTGTTAGAAATAAAGTTTTATTGAAACACAGCCATATCCATTAATTTACATGCTATTGATGACTGTTTTCTCACTACAAGGGCAGAGTGGTTGTGACAAGCTTGAACTGTTGCTACAGAAATTGTGTGGCTTGTAAACCCTGAAATACTTATTATCAGGCCCTGCATGGAGAAATCTTAACCAATCTATGCCTTACACTATTTTGTGTTCATTCTGGCTTATTATATGAATACAGCCATGGACTTCAGTGCTAACTAAGTTTCAGCTCAACAAACCTGTGCTATTGAGTTGATTTGTATATTTATATCCATGTTCACCAAAGAACTTCTATATTCAGTATTGAAAGCATAGGTAGCTATTTGAATCATCTTTGACTTGTAAATGAAACAGAAGCCCTAAAAATGGACAAAATTTCCCCTACCTTTTAAAAATAGTGAACTAAGATTAAAGATAGTCAAAAACAATAACATCCTCCACTTTTGTCTCTGAACTGGTAAATTACAATCAATAATCTCAAGTTCATACTGCCTCAGGAAACTAAACTTCTCCAGACCTGACCAAGCCCTTTATTTAGAGCCAGTACTGTCCCAACACACTTCCCTTTTCTCTTGATTCATTTCCTGATAATATACCACATTGCCAGATGGACACTTGAACTGAAGGTGTAAGGAAATTCATTTCCAAAGACTGTACTTATGAAATCAAACATTTATCTGGTACTTGTGTGTGTGTGTGTGTGTGTGTGTGTGTGTGTGTGTGTATGTGTATTGATCAAGAACTCTTTAAAATGTTGCAACCAAGTAGGTTCTATTTTGTCAGTGTAGAACTGTTCCCAGTACAATAGAAAACATTATTTGTTTTTTGTTTGTTTGTTTGTTTGTTTTTTATGGTTTTGGTTTGATTTTGTATTGGAGATTGAACCCAGGAGTAGTCTACCATTGAACTACATCCTCAGCCCTTTTGGCTTTATTTTTTTAAGACAGGGCGTCACTAAATTGCTAAGGTTAGCCTTGAACTTGAGATCCACTTGCCTCAGCCTCTGAAGTCACTGGGATTATAGACATGTGCCACTGCACCCAGCCATTATTTGCTTTTAACAGTTTATTTTATTTTTTACAAAAAGAGGAACTTCTTTTTATACTGTTAATGAGCACATAGGGACCTGAATGAAGAGGGAGGATTTGGAATAAGATTAGGGTTTGCATAGGCTCTGAAGCATGGCTTCTGAAGAAGTGCCTACCTAGAACCACCCAAATAGCATTTTCTGCAGACTATCCAGCTGCAAGCAGTTGATACTAACTTCTGAATATGACTTGGTGTCAAATTAATAAAGATACATAAAGTTGATCATTCTAGGAACTGTGATCATTCTGAAATGAAATCACATCATTTTCTAACAATACTGTCCTCCCTAAAAGTTCTGAAGTTTTAAAAATAGAACAAAGTGACAAGCCAGAACAAGTTACAAACTCTTGGCATTCAAGCTAAAGAATAGTACTCCAAGGCCAAATTGCTTAGAACACAGAAAAGACTTTTGGCCTTGATCTCGCTACTACCTTATGAATTCAGTGCAGTTATCAAATATGAATAATGGCTAAGGTTTAAGGATAAAATATGGGTGAGCAACATGGGAACCTACCCTCAAGGAATCTATAGTTTTATAGGGAAAGAGAATTCTGTTACCAGACAGTATACCTGAAAGTATAAAGATTTAAAAAGAAAGAAAAACCAAAAAGGTATTCAAAAGAAAGGGCAAGTAATTCACATGGAGCTTAATGATATTCTCCCTTTTCCTATGACATATTTTGGATCTGCCATTGATAACACTCCTGCTGAGGATCCAGGAATTTTTTTCTCTCTTGCCATGCTTGGGGAGCATCAAGAACATCCTTTCATGGTCCTTAAGCAATCTCTAACTCTCAGGAAAATTCAGAAGGAAGAAAAGAAGGAGGGAAGAAGGAAGGGAGGCAAGGAAGGAAGGAAAAAGTCATACCTAGAAAAACTTTTAATATATGCTAGAAGTTTGGAACTTGAGTTAAGAAAGATTTCTTTTATAACTCCATACTTCTTCATTCTCTGAAGTTATTTCAGGGAGTTTTAGTCTTGGAACCACTAAGCATGATGGGTTGAGGGAAAAGGAAATGTTGGACAGGCTCTCTAACAACTCCACTTTTATCTGTTATAAATGCTGGAATTCCATTTAAGACTGTTAGGAAATGTCCCATGGCCAAAGCCAAATAGCTTGAAACCCAGTATTTCACTTTTGAAGACCTGGAGATAAAAGGAAACTTCATGCCCAAGAGATATTAAGTATGGTCGGAGGTTCCTAATTTCCATCCAACTATGAAAAATACTTTCTCATTCAAAAATAGATTAAATGCATATAGATATAGGATTCTGTAAAGCAAGCCAAGTGTGTCTTTAGCCATTGACTTTCAATGTTCTGATATTTATTGAAATTTGAGGAGGCTGAAGGCTTATTCTTGGATCTGGCTCTGTGGCCTGCCCATTAGTGAGATTCACTTCTTCCCTTCATCTTTTCTTGCTATCTTCTCAAATGTCCCCAGTCCAATCATCAATATACTCAGTTTCTACCAGATAGAACAGATTATCCCAGGAGTATGGAGTTCAGCCTCTATATGGGATTCTCCTTTGCATTTGGGGTGCAAAGTTTTGGCACACAACAGCCAATTACTTTTTATGTTTCAGTGTGTTGATTGTCAAGTCCAAAGTGAAGAGAGTCTGAGATTATTGAATATTAAGCTTAAGACTCTACAGTTGCCCTTGAAAACAATGCTCAATTTGTCAAATTTCTATTCCATGCCAGTTTTCATCCAGTTTAATGCGTGAACTCTGTGGATTCTATAAATGATGTCTCCTGAGTCATGTTTTCTGTTTACACTGATTTTTAAGTGTATGTAAAGGTTATTCGACTAGATGTGTCTTTTGGGTTTTTCTGTTTGTTTGTTTTTTTTTTTTTCCTCCAGAAGGGAATAAATGAATTGTCATCGCAACATTTGTTTGGTAAAAGAAGCAAATTGGTATGAAACTGTATATTTATGCATGTTTTTTTTCCCTTTCTGATATCTCTGCCTCTTCCTCTCTCTATTATTAAAGGAAGAAATACCCCTGGAAAACCAATGAGAGAGGTTAGTGAGATTCAGGCTCACAGCCATGGCTTCTGTCTGTCTCATCCTGCTTTCTATGTTTGGCCTTTGTGTAAGAAATGTGTGTGTGCACGCGCATGTGTGTATTGCACATTGTGTCATAATGTAAGGATGGTAGTCACCTCTCCACTTGCAGCTCATGAAGAACATTCCTCAAACATTCATTGCTGTGGTCATCACCATGACGACAGAATGGGGGTTGGGGGAGCAGAAATCTCTTGAAAGTGGCAATCCTCTGTGGTCCCTAGGATGTAATCCTGCAGTTCATCATCTGTTGCCATTTGCAACACAAACAAAGTCTTCAAAATAAATTTAGCCTTGAACATAATTGATGAGTCATAAAGCTTCCTTCCATTTCCAGGACCTTAGCATTTTCTGCCAGTGCCCTTGGATTTTAGTCTTCTGGGATGATGTCATTTTGGTTTTGTTTTCTTTTTTCCTGGTTCCTACACTCTTTCCCATTTTAGCTAATATTTTTGAAGCACATACTGTGTGTCAGGCACTGATCTAAGCCCCTGCTATTTTTTCCCTCAAATAATCTTAATGACAGATCTATGAAGTAGATACACTTCTTAATCCCATTTTACAGATAAGGAAATTCAGTTAGTGAGAGGGTAAGCAGTGTGTCCAAGGTGACAGAGCCAGGATTAAAGTCCAGGCAACCTGGCTCCAGAGCCATACTCCTAACTCTTACGTTATACTGCCACCTCAGAAAATAGCGTTGAAATGCTTATGTCATCTTCACTTGCCCTTTAGAAGATGTTCCTTTTCATTTGGCATTTGGAGCCAGGAGAGAATAATAACCAATTAGGTTCCCCAAAAAAATTGAAAGTTGGAGTCTTGAATTTCTTTAAATGTCTCACTAGGGGTTGAAAGCAACAGCATACAGCACTATCACTGAATGTGGTTTAGGGATTTTACAGTGAAAAAACTGCTTCTTACTCCTGTTCTACCTGGAATATTGTCTGAACATCGAATTACCTAATCAAGTGGCTGTTGGATGACAATGTTGAGTGACAGCCCAAATGAAACAAGATTGTCCTTGCCAAGAGTTTAATGTGAAAGAGAGGAGAAGGAAAGCTCACTGCTGGGATGTCAGTGGTATGCACTGTTCTGGGTGACAGATTGAATGGGTGGAGAGTTCCTATATGAGAAGATTCTGGATTGTTAGCAATGGGATGGACTGAAGTCCACTGATTTATTTAAACATAAGAAGTCATACTGGAAATTCTGCCAACACCATGCTGTGCAAGTTTAATGAATCCCATGATCCTCAGTGTGTCTACACCAGTGCTCCCTTCCAGGGCTTCATGCAGTGGGGTCTTAGGGAGGGAGTGGTAGGTTGGGAGGAAAAATTAAAGAAACCTGAGTCAGTGAAGCATTGACTGCTCCTACCTCATGTACTTCATATGTGACACTTCTTGGTTTCGTTCTTATGGTAAGTGCCTCTTAAAATTTATTTTAACTTTTTGTGAAAAATTGTGCCACAGTTTTGACCCCCTGAATGCGTTTTTTTGATGAACAACTTTTTTAAAAGGCCAGCACACACAATTGAAGTCACAGAGGCACTTGAAGATGACTACCTAAGGCATACTATAGTCAGATAAGTTTCCAGAAGCCAGAGAATCAAAACAATAATCACTTTTTTAATGCTATGACAATACCCTAAATGCACAGTAGACCAGATATTTCCCAGAGATTAAACTATAGAGAAGAAAAGATAAGCAAATTTCACTGCAGTATTCTGGCTTTGCTTGGGCCAACTGAATACTAACCATTTATTTGGGAATTGTATTTAAAAAAAAAATAGAGTGCCAGATTGCTATTGAGGTCTTGGATGTTTGCCAGAAAGTCTCAATTCCAATCACTGTGGAAAACAACTCCCTTAGGCAGTGGCGGCTTGTGAGACTAAATGTGTTGCAGTTAGTGCCAACTTGGAAAAACATAAAACTGCCCTAATGTTCAACGCATGGTGCCTTTGTGTTCAATAATCCTTGCTTAAGAATGGATTAAATTAATACTTTCTATAGACATATTTTGGTGTCAACTTGTGCCTGAAGCTGATTGCAAATGCCTGAATCCTGGCTGCTTTTCAGTGCCTCTTGCATTTATAGGAATGAGATTTTAATTTTGACTTTAGAAAAATCTATCAGGTAAAACTGATGACCGCACTAATGCTGTGCCTTACCCACACAGATAGTAGAACCAGGATACAAATCGGTTTTATGTATGCATGTCACAGTGTGGTTTGAATCCTCCAGTGGATTGAGGTTTGATTCTTTGGGGCAATATTTTGTTCAAAACAGAATTTGTATTTTTTTTTCTGGATCTTATGGAAACCTTCCTGAAAAATATTGGAATCATTATTTTGGTGAAACAGGTATTTATCAATGCAGTAACTAAAGGGATAACAGATATGGTGAGGTGACTCTAAAAACTCTTTGTTTTTATAATATAAGGATGGCCACAAGGCCATCCTTACATTATATTTTTAACATTTAACAGTCTAAACAGGTGAAAGATCATCTAACATTTTTGTGGGAATATATGTTGTGTATTAAGAATAATGAACCTGTTTTCCCTGGCAAAGTTTTCAATAGCAGATACCCCTAGAATTTATGCCTCTTAAGAAACTCAAGAATTTTCCTTCCAGGTGGTAACTGAACACATTTTAAAGAATAGAAGCACCACTTGGCTATATAATTTACAGATGCATTTACTTATTTTAATATTTTTTGAACTTTAGTCCACAACCCTTAGCACATGTTCTAAAAAGGCACTTTTATTATCCATAGCGAGCAAGAAAAACCAAGTTCTTCCCTTTTTTATTTATGTTTTATAATACATTTTCTAGCTATTAGGTGAAGTATCCTATAGTTAGATGTGGGACATAAGAAATAGTTTGAATTATATTCAGATATCATGTTGTTAGGATCTGAGATTTTTTTCACTGGCTTTGTTAATAGCTGTGAAGATTGCTGGTAATTCAAAATTTGCAGTTCATCCTTTTCAATTATGCATGAATGATTGTGCAGATTTCCCAGGATTGCTGTGCACTCAAAAATAGATACAGGGCCAGGCATGGTGGTGCATGCCTGTTAATCCCAGCTACTCTGGAGGCTGAGGCAGGAGAACCCCAAGTTGGAGGCCATCCAGGACAACTCAGTAAGACCCTGTCTCAAAATAAAATTAAAAGGGCAGGGGAATATAGCTCAGTTCTAGAGAAACACTGGGTTCAATCCCCAGTACCAAAACAAAACAGAGAAGCCCTCCTGGCTGGTGGCATCATTATCTATTTGTACTCTGAGCAGTAAGGAGCAACAAAGGATCCACTGCATCTTGCTGTGGTTTTTATAACATGAAGAAGTCAAAGACTGGGTGGTGGGGGTGCGTTGTGGCTCAGCGGTAGAGCACTCGCCTAGCACATGTGAAGCCTGGGTTAGATCCTTAGCACCACATAAAAATAAATAAAATAAAGGTATTGTGTCTAACTACAACTAAAAAATAAATATTTTTAAAAGAATAAGAAGTCAAAAGACAATTTCAGTTCTTCATAGAGGACTGCCAAACTGTTGACCACTTTTTTGAACAGTACATAGGCTTTGTTAAAAATTTTTATATTTGCAGTCTCAGCCAAAATCCAAGTGATTTTAAAAAAGAATGTAATTAGCCCTCGCCAAAACTTTTTGCACTAATAAAGCTCAAAGAGATTTACAAACTTGGTCACTGTAACACAAATGCTTGAATCACATTAAACTTTTAATAAGTCCTAAATTGATCTGGTGCCATTGTGGTTTTAAGTGCCTGCCCATGAATCCTCTTTTGATCCCCTCGTATTTAAAAAAAAAAAAAAAAGGCATGTCACTGGGAATAAATATTAGGACAGAATACCTGCTTTAGACTATCTTTAATTTTTATTGGGATTTTAACAATTATTCTGGGAATCTGTAAAGTTGATCCATGGCAAGGTAGTCATAGCCTAGGAAAGCTTTTCCATTCCAAAGGCAGTACTTTGAGCAGTATGATTTACCAGTGTCTAAGAATTAAAATTAGCCCCATAAAAATATGGGACATAAATGAAAAGGAAAGCCATAAAGTGTGAATGTCTCAGAACATCATAGTCTAGATCTAAATTTTGCTACAGAGCATCCAGGAACATGCTGTTCTTATGTTCCATTCTGGGGCATTAATGCTAGGTCACGCCACATTATTATTAAAAGGTTATTCTGATAGTTAACCCTCATTTAGGAGGATATCAAAGATGGATACACAGGTACCCAAATCCATGCATACATGTGGGTCATATTATTATATTTTTCTGGTGCTAGAGATTGAACCCAGGGCCTTGTGCATGCTAGAATGTGGGTCATATTATAATTAGGCTCTAGAGTGATTTGGGATGAGAGGCAATTTTTACTCTGAAGTTTCCTAATTCAAATGTTGATAGTATACACAAAGGTCAATTCAAGAGTTTATTTTTCAACCCAAGTAAAAGCAGAGAGGAATCAGCCACCTCCGCAATACTACCTCTACCCTTCACAGCCTGACATAGCCTGGGAATGAAGATTTCATATGGTGGTGATGGTGACCGTGATGTTAATGGTGATGGTATTGTGGTTACGATGATGATGATGATGATGGTGGCGATGGTATTCATGAGGGTGGTGATAGTTATGGTAGGGGTGGTTTGATCATAAAAAATAGTACAAGTAAATGTAAATACAGTAAGGTGGAAAAAGTGTTACCTCATCATGAAATGATTCCTGTTACAATAGGAATCTTGTGTTTATCCACAGAATCTTTTTGCTATATGATAGTTCCATTGGGAAGATGAATGCAGTGCTCAATATTTTTCATGTAAATGACACCAGTAGCCTGCTCCAGTATTAAGCAAGCTGATACTAACAATGTGTGATGCTTCATTAACAAGGCTTTGCTTCTTTCTGGAAACTGGGGAAAATTAAACCCTGTTGTGTTGTCTTCACCCAGAAGTGGGTAACGATTTCCCAAATAGCAAGAAAATCAAGGTGATGATACCTACACCCTTTCTTTCTCTTTGTTTTCCAGGACACAATGTAGGAAGCCTTTTCCACATGGCAGATGATTTGGGAAGAGCGATGGAGTCCTTAGTTTCAGTCATGACAGATGAAGAAGGGGCAGAATAAATGTTTTACAACTCCTGATTCCCGCATGGTTTTTATAATATTCATACAACAAAGAGGATTAGACAGTAAGAGTTTACAAGAAATAAAATCTATATTTTTGTGAAGGGTAGTGGTACTATACTGTAGATTTCAGTAGTTTCTAAGTCTGTTATTGTTTTGTTAACAATGGCAGGTTTTACACGTCTATGCAATTGTACAAAAAAGTTATAAGAAAACTACATGTAAAATCTTGATAGCTAAATAACTTGCCATTTCTTTATATGGAACGCATTTTGGGTTGTTTAAAAATTTATAACAGTTATAAAGAAAGATTGTAAACTAAAGTGTGCTTTATAAAAAAAAGTTGTTTATAAAAACCCCTAAAAACAAACACATACACGCGCGCACACACACACACACACACGCACACACAAGACACACACGAACTGAGGCAGCGCATTGTTTTGCATTGTTTTAGTGTAATATTCATATGAGGTTCATGGCTTTTTTTCTTTCCTTGCATATTAAAGATAGGACTTCTTCTAACACCACCAAATGACTACTTCACATTGCTCCTTTGAGTATTGTTGACTGAGTGGGTCTGGCTGTAGGCTTTCATTTTATACATCTATATGTCTATAAGTATATAAATACTATAGGTATATAGAGAAAGGGAAAGAATTTCTATAGACCTTTTAAATTTCTTCTTCAAATGTTCCTGCCACTTTCTAATGGGAAAAAAACTGCTTCTAGTCATCTGGACTTACCTGCTTGGTCTTGAATGAATTTTCCCTGGAGCCTGAAGCTAGGAGGAAACTACCACACTAAAACATTGTCCAGGACTCCAGATGTTTCTCATTTTAAACTTTCCACTGACGACTAGAGTATTGAATTTTTTTAAAAAAGGAACATGTGAAGGAATCCATAAGACTTACTATATCACAGTAATATTTTGGTTGATATATTTGGCTTCCTGTTGCTGGCTAAGCCACCATTTAGATTTAATGATGCTTCTGTGGAAATTAGGAGCATCAGAAGGCATTTTAACTCCCAGGCACTAGGAGGACAGTGGCGGGGCTATAGGGCTATGGATTCCCAGCCCATCCCTGTGAGGGAGCAGGCCACTCTTAGAGGACTGGATGAAGATTCATAACCATCCATACACACATATCTATAATCACAAATGAATTTTTCTGCCCTCTTCTCACAGAGAAGTGAGTGGTTTGTTATTGTTGTTTTGTTGATTTTCTTCCCATCATGATGAATTTTTGAATGCTGCAAGAAATTAGTTTAAAATAACCCTTGGGAAAATGTGTAAGACAGTAGCCCCATCACGTTGTGACAGTGGTAAATATCCATCCAGAAGCCCATGAACTCTGTTTCCCTCCTTCACATTTCTCTACAAGAAGTTCCACAAAGGTTTGTAAGCAGGAAGGCAAATCAATTCATCTGTTCCAAAAGCAAATCCTTCTCCAAACCCTTTATGGTGAATTAGGCAGGATAAATATATAAGCAAACAAATTCTTCAAAGTGAGGAGAAACAGTGAAGAGGAAAAGCTAAGGACTGGTAGGAAAAAGCTTTACTCTTTCATGCCATTTTATTACTATTTAATTTTTAAAAATGCATTAATTCAATAGAAATCTTTGTGTGTCCTATTACTTTGCAAATCTGTTACCTCTGACATCAAGTGTAATTAACTTTTGGAGTGTGGGTTTTGTCCATTGTTTTATTAATGATAATTAACATCACACACAGCTTCTCATGCTATTTCTACCTCACTTTGGTTTTGGGGTGTTCCTGGTAATTGTGCACACCTGATTTCACAGCTTCGCCACTTGTGTATCGTGTGGCCATTACTCTCCATTTTCTTTCTCCTTTATAATTTCCAAAGCTCTAAGGAGAGCTCTGAGTTACTTGGAGATTTGGTTTTAGTCTTGCATTTTTTCCTTTCTCTGACGCTGGACTTTTTCTTTACCCGAGGTTTGTTTTAACCAACATTTAAAACAAGGGGTTACTTTACATCCTACTAAGAAGTTTTAGGTTTCACTCTAAAATCAGAGGTAGAGTGCATAATTTTGTTTTAATCTTTTGATTTTGTTTTATCTTTTAGATATTAGTTCTGGAGTGAGTCTGTCAAAATATTTGAATAAAAACTGAGAGCTTTATTGCTGAGTTTAAAGCATAATTTGGACATTATTTTGTGTTCTTTATAACCACTGAGTGTTAAACTGTAAATCATAATCAGTGTAACTGAAGCATAAGCATCACATGGCATGTTATGTCATTGTTTTCAGGTACTGGGTTCTTACTTGAGTATCATAATAATATTGTGTTTAAACACCAACACTGTAACATTTACTAATTATTTTTTTAAACTTCAGTTTTACTGCATTTTCACAACATATCAGACTTCACCAAATATATGCCTTACTATTGTATTATATTACTGCTTTACTGTGTATCTCAATAAAGCACGCAGTTACGTTACAAAAAGTGTCAATCAGACTGATGCTTTGTTTCTACTTTTAGTTATTTCTGTTCTTTATTTCATTTATTGGGGCGGGGATGAAGTCTCTCTGTGTCACGCAGATGGGCCTCAAACTTCCGGACTCAAGTGATCTTCCTGTCTCAGCCTCCCAAACAGCTGGGACTACAGGCACACATTTGTGTGAATGAAAAATGAAAATCGAGAAAGGTAAATAGTGAAAAGCCTCCCAACCATCACAGGGTGGCCCCACATTATCTTCACTGCCTTTTGAGTAAACAGTTATTTCTGATATATTCTTCCAAAGTGTCTTTATTAGTATATAAGCAACTATAAATATATATTCCTACCTTTTTAAAACTTAAGTCTTTTCATGTCAATATATAAAAAATTTTCATTTTTGATAGCTTTATAATATTCCAGTATATGAAAGTTATTTAAGTGGTTCATTTTAGTAGAATATATGAGTTATTTTTCATCGTTGGCTATGTACATTTCTTATTTCATCATTTTTCTTACACACAATTATATCCATGAAACCCATTCCTAGAAGTGAGGTTGCAGGATCAAAGAGGGTGTTTTTGTCAGCTTTTTCGCTGCTATGACCAAAAATACCTGACAAGAACAATTAAAGAAGAAAAAGTTTATTTGGGGGCTCATAATTTCAGAGGTCTCAGTCCATAGAAGACTGGCTCCATTCCAGGGAACTCAAGGTGAGGCAGAATATCATGGTAGTGTAACAGTGTAACAAACCTCATGCTTTGAAAATAGCCCTTGCTGCTCTGCCATTGAGGCTAATTTCCTTTCCTCTTCTCCCTCTCCCCCTCCCTAACCTGGGAGCAGGGAACATGATTACCTTCTTCCCCTCCTGGTTGTTTGAGCACACATGTACCACAGGAAGCAAGCAATTCAGACTGGTGGAGGTGGGTGGATATCTCCGAAATTAACGAGTCACAATCACTCTACAAGGACCACACGTGGTAAGGAGTCTTTAAAAGCCCCCTTTTAAAGATAGGGAGAATCAATCAGCCTCTGGGACTGGAGACCTTACGTTCCTCCTTTGCTAGCAAGCAATAAAACTTTTTCCTTTTTCAGAAACAAGAACTGAGCTTTTGGTAACAGGGAGAGAGCATGGTAGAGGAAAGTGGCTCAGGGCATTGCACCAAGAAGCCAAAAGAAAGCCCTCCTCTTCAGGCACAAAATATATACCCCAATAACCCACCTCTTCTAGCCACACCCAACCCATATTCAGTTACCACTCAGTTAATCCCCACCACAGGATTAATTCACTGATTAGGTTAAGGATCTCATAAACTAATTATTCACCTCTAAACCATCGTGCGTTGTCTCACACATGAGCTTTTGGGGGACATCTAATATAAACCATAACAGAGGATAAGCATTTATAGGCTGGGAGATACATTTTGTGGAGGGGTAGTCATAGTGATCACTTTTTTTGTTTTTAGTAATAAGTATATGGATTAAACCAATTTGCAATTTACACTTTGCCATTCTAGAGAATTTCCTACCACTTCTACCATAGCTAATAGTACCAGACCTCAGGGGATGTGTGAGCAGTTGGAGAGGCACCTAAAATTATGACCTTCGAACCTGTTTTGGGGAGGATTCCCCAACAGTAGTCATAACAACCACACAGGAGATCCCTTTCCTCCTCCCTGCCCTGCTCTGCTGCCTGCTCTACCTGTGAAAGAGGCAGCCATCTTAGGTCCTCTAGGGGGAGGTTATCTTTGTCTCCCAACAGTCGTGGTAGAGGCTCCCCCAAAAGAGATCAGATGCTTGTGGACCAAAGGAATAATTCTATTGATTTTGGACATAATAGGAGATGATCAAACTCAAGGATGGTGATAGTGTGGGCACCTCTGATAGAAATCACTTGCTCATTTTGGGGGAGGGGGTGATGATGTCCACGTGCATAAGTACTGCATTGAAATTGTGTCTCGAATTCCACATCTACCAGAAATAATCGTCAGGCTATTTAAATAAATAAATCATGTATCCCTTCCACCATTATACAAACCTGCCTTGTTGAAACATCCAGACTGGCTGTTTTGGTGACAATTAACTAGATAACTGAGGAATCTTCAGCATTTCAGTGTCTGAAACAACTGTGTGTGGCTGACTCTGAGGAGGGCATTTGGCTTTTCATTCCATACTTGGCACGTGTTGGAGGGGACCGAATTAATAAAGTTAAAAATTAAAACGAAGCAAGCTGGCGCAGATTGTGCACCAGCAAGCAGAATGTGTGTTTGGGGGAAAGCACCAAGACTAATGGATGTGTTCTGTGGAGCTGCTATGGGATTTCCCTGAATTTGTAATGTTCTAATGGTGGAATGAATACAAAGGCAGGCACTGGCACACATGCAAAGACTGCCTTCAAATTAAGTGTAGGAAGGACATGAATCAAATTCTTTCCCACAGTAGCAAAGCCACTGGAGCAGGAACCACAAACACATTCCTCATTGCCCCTTGGACTTCAGGGTTCTGCTCCCTCATGGATTATTTGACAACATGAGAGTGGCAACCTGCCAGATGTTCCATGATAAACAATACCTATTGTGTGAGAATGCAGAGATGTCTGAGAAGCTTTTGTACCCAGAAAAGACTACAGTAACTTGAAGCTTAAATTTTATATGTGTATGTGTGTGTGTGTGTGCATGTGTGTGTTGCATGTATTCCAGATAAATTCTTAGCTCTTCTTGTAACTTTTGTATTTTGAAATAATTGACACTGAAGAAAAATTGCAAGACTAGGACTCTCCATGTACTCTTTACCTAGAGGAACCAATTGCTTACATTTCCCCCTTTTCCTTATTGTTGTTTTGATGGACAGATGATAGATTTGGCTTTTTCCTGAACCATCTTCAGCTTCAGTTGTAGATATCATACACCTTTACACTTAAATAGTTCACATAGGAAATTCTCTGGAAAGAAACATTACGATTATTAAAATACAGAAGCTTAGCAGTATAGAAAACTCCACTGCCCATTTTTCAAATGTTAATTCTTCCAATATGTTTTATTGTCATATGCTTTTTCCTGGTCTAAGGTGTAATTCATGATTTCATGACATTTACTCTTCCCAAATGCCCACCCACCCTCTTGTGTGTGTGGTTCTGAAGATTGAACTCAGGGGTACTCTACCTCTGGGGTATATCCACAGCCCCATTTTTAAATTTTATTTTGAGGCAGAGTCTCACTAAATTACTGAGGCTGGCCTCAAACTTTTGATCCTACCTCAGCCTTCCAAGTCCCTGGGATTGCAAACATGCACTCAGTAGCCTGTTTGTTTGATCTCCTTGTATCTGGAACAATTTCTCTGTGTTAAAATACATTGACATTTTTTTAACAGTACAGGCCAGTTACTTCATCAGATTTGCTTCAATTTGGGTTTGTCTGATTGTCCTCAGGGTTAGATTCAGGGTCCAAATTTGGGGCAGGCATACTACACTGGTGTATCATTACCCATCATGCCAGGAGCCACATAATGATAGTCTGCCCCCTTTTTTTGGGGGGGATGCTGTTAACTTTCATCTAAGGTGGTATCTCTCAGGTTTCTCCACTTGATATATTTAATACACATTTTAAAACCTAGAAATCTAGGTTTTAAAATGTGTTTTTTTTTTTTTTCGTGCTGGGGATGGAACCCAGGTCCTGGTACATACTAAACTAGCACTCAACCATTAAGCTGCATCCCCAACCTAAACCTAGTTTTTCTTAAACCTTAAGGTTCAACTTAAAATCTTGTTTTTCCATGTATGAATATAGACAATTTATATGAAAGAAGTCTCAGTGAACAGACTTATCCAAATTGAGCAGTCTGGATCCTCTTGTTCTAAGCTGCATTTATACATTTAATTGCTTTATTCTCAAGCCTGTCTAATGTCTGACAGGAAAGGCTTTCAATGCCAACAACAAAATCTCCCTAGTACCTAACTCACAAAAAGCAAAACAAATTGAACTTATATCATGAATCTCAAATTCTCCAAAACATTCCAATATATTATACTGTATGAACTAAGTCCAGTTTTCTTATACCATTTACTTTGAAATCACATGTAAAATGACACATTTTAAATTAGAACTTGTGTGATCTCTCCAATTTGCTAATATGCCAATTTGCCACAAACATTTTAAGTCTTTAAACAAACATGGATTACTCAGAAATTCAACTCAAATGTATTAAAATCATGAATTAGAGCTGGGGTTGTAGCTCAGGGGTAGAGCGTTTGCTTGCCTGGCATGCACAAGGCCCTGGTTCCATCCCCAGCATGATGAAAAATGAAATAAAAATAAGACCGTGGATTAGGTTTATTCCAGCATCTCTTGATTTCATTCTAAAATTTCCTAAGCTTTCAAGACAGGACTTCTCAATGGTGTACTTCTAATGTGTCCCAGGACTACTGAAGTCCAAATCTCATAGTCTTGGGAGTGGCCAGATGAGGCCTGTCACCCTCAGCTTTTTGGCAACTAACAAAGGATATCCTAAAATCATTAATCAATTTCTCTATGTGTCATGACATGAAAACATTTGGACAACAATGAAATAAGTGAATAATTTTACCATTATAAAGGTTGAGGTTGCTGGTATAATGATTCCTAATCACACTAAAATTAAACATCAGGCATACTGATGATTTTTATCAACCAGAAATTTGTGACTGAGATGGGTAACTCTTCTTATGCCATAGGAGGGCAAACAGTTGATCCTTGACCCCCAGGGTATTTACCACTTAACTACATCCCCAGACTTTTTAAAATTTTTTAGTTGTAGAAGGACACAATATTTTTATTTTATTTTTATGTGGTGCTGAAGATTGAGCCCAGTGCCTCATGCATGCTAGATAAGTGCTCTACCACAAACCCTAGCCCTTTTTATTTTATTTTTATAATTTTGATACAGGGTCTTGCTAAGTTGTTTAGGGCCTCACTAAGTTGCCCAGGTTGGTCTTAAACTTGCCATCCTCCTGCCTCAGCCTCCCAAGTCACTGGGATTATGGGTATGTGCCACTGTGCCCAATCATTTGATCCCTTTTTAAAGTGAATATGATAGTAGAGGGACTCTAAGCCTTTACTCTCCAGATATGATTAATATCACACCTCATGTTCCTGGGTTCACTTTGCCCTTTCCCCTGTGTGGGGAGCTGCAAATCCTTATACTAGGGCTCCCATAAGCCTTAGCTTTCCCTGCCTCATTCACCTTGTATGCCTGCTGTTTTGACATTGTTATTAATAGCACCCCTTCCTTCTCAAATACACTCTTGTGAGTAGGTACCTCATAACTCTTTCAGTCACAGTATTTCTCAATAGATTGTTATTAGTATTTGGGCTGGGAAAATTTTTATTATGCATAACCATCCCTCACTCTGTAGTTCTCCCAGTCATCCTGATGACAAAACAGCCTCAGCACATTTCCAAATGCCTCCTAGGGAAGCAGTAGAAAATTACTCATTCTCTTTACCGCCTGAATACAGGCTGTATTCTTTTAACAGTTTCCCTATCTGGCAGGCTCCAGCTTTTAGTGATATTTTAATGGCATTAGTTCTTGAATATTTTTCCTATTTTGTCCAGCCCTCTAGTCTTTTCTCTAAAAGAATTTAGTGAAGCTACCCTAGCTGAATATGTTGGCCATCTGATAAAAGCCAGCAAATAAAGAGACAATTTTCCCAGGATGGTGAAAGAAGCTATCACCATTGGCTTGCATTCATTTCCACATAACATCTAGCCTCTTGGTGCATTTTCAGCTTTTAGAAGCTTCTATTGGATACTGAAGCACACTGGCCACACCCCCTCTTGTCTTCAGGGCATCCAAACTTCAGCTGTGAGGAATCTGGTCTGCTGATGGCTCACAGCTGGTAGCTTCTCTGGACATTGCCTTCAGCCACAGGGAAGTTTCTTGCCTAAGGTAATAATACCTCTTGCCTCTCACAGGGAGGAACTTGGGCCAATGACTGGCTGATGTTCAGAAACAAAAACTCAGTCCCCTAGCCTCAATTTGGGGCAATTCTGTAGGGCCATACCTGTCCTGACACATGACTAAACCAGTCAGGGTCACTCCAGGTGAACTGGGCTGGCACTAAATAATCACAAAGACAGAGAAATATCTTTTTCTTTGG
The DNA here is from genome assembly GCF_045843805.1 of Urocitellus parryii. NCBI lineage: Eukaryota > Metazoa > Chordata > Mammalia > Rodentia > Sciuridae > Urocitellus > Urocitellus parryii. The sequence goes on from NC_135547.1 coordinate 107,041,402, forward strand.
GTTCTGTGATGGTGTCTCTGACCCAGTTCCCACAAAGGAGGCAAGGCAGGCAAGAAAGAGAAAGAGCCCACCTAGAACCTGGTTTTATTGGGGAGAAGCCATTCAAAGGAGGCAAGGGGTAGGATTACAAAGGAACAGGTGAGTGTAACTCAACCCCACTGGGCGACATCCACTCCTGGAGCCACACCTCATTATCCGAGCAGAGATAAAGCCCAAGTTATTGCAGGGGACGCAATAATTGTTCAGTATCTCTTGCTCAGGACTTAAGGGTGTGTATTTCCAGAGCAGCTCCCGACACATACCAGTTTCAGAGCACCCTACAGGATCCACTGAGGTTCTTGGTTGCAGTCACAACATAGTTGACCTTCTCTTCCCCGTTTGCCTTCCTCATTTGCTTTGGGTGTGTATCTGTCTTGAGCAGTCCACAGGCAATCACCTGTAGTTAAGTACTGCTTTCACGTTGAGTACTCCATCTCAGAGGCTGCTGGCCAGGAGCCCAGCCAAAACCTGACCTTGGCTTTCATTGGGAAATAGAGTTGTGAAACAAGGAGAACTTAAACCATTCTCCTATTCTCTACATTCTGCTACCCCCTACAGCCAGATTGTCATTTTATCTGCTGCTGGCCACCAGACTAGCCTTCTTTGCTGCATGTTTAGTCATCCAGAGTTCATGGGATTTGGGCACGTTCCATGCAGCAGCATTCCTCCTTTCCTACATATTGAACCCAATCACCTTCCTTCTCCAAGGGTTACACACTCATCTTGTGCTTGCATCCATCAAAATGCTTATATGTGATGTGTACATATGTGTGTGTATTATTTATTTTTTAACAAGTTCATCCCCAACCTCTTAACATTGGTGTGCACCAAGATTCTGTCTTTGGATCTCTTTTCATTTATGTATGAACTTCTGCTGTGGTTTGGACAAATGTCCTCTAAAAGCACATACGTGGCTGGGCAGTAGCTTGGGAGGCTGAAGCAGGAACATTGCAAGTTCAAAGTCAGCCTCAGCAATTTAGCAAGACCCTAAGCAACTTAGTGAGACTGTCTCTAAATAAAATGTAAAAAAGGGCTAGGGATGTAGCTCATTGGTTTGGTACCCCTGGGTTCAATCCCTGATACCAAAAACAATAACAAAGATTAAAAGCACACATGTGAAAGGCTTCATCCCCAGCCCACGATGTTATAGGAAGGTAGTGGAACCTTTAAGAGGTGGGGCCTAGCTGGAGGAAGTCATTAAGAGGTGGGGCCTAGCTGGAGGAAGTTTTGTCAGAGGAAGTCACTTCATTTGCAACCCTAGCCCCTTCCACTCTCAGATTCCCAGCCTGGAGGCAAGCAGCTTTGCTCTGTCAAGCATTCTGGCAATGGTGATGTACTGCCTCGTCCCAGACCAAAAGCAACAGAGCCAGGAGACCACAGACCATGGACTGAAGCCTCTGAAACCATTAGTCAACCCTTTCCTCCTTAAATAGTGCTCATCTCAGATATCTAGTTACAGTAATGGTAGCTTGACCAACAAAACCTGCTAACTTGGTGGTCTCATTCAGTCTTGGCTATTCATACCTTCTGTGTGATAATTACTCTGGGGTTTATATCTACAGCTGGGACTCCACCCATGAACTCCAGACTGGTAGATCCAGGGGCCTCCCCAATATCTTCATGTGGAGGTCTAACAGTCTTCTCTAACTTATATCTAATAGCAGGCTCCTGATCCATAGTACCCTGCCACCACCCAAAACATTTCCTCCTCCAGCTATTAATTGGAACTCCATCTTTCCTGTTGCTCAGGCCCAAACCTTGAAGTCACTCTCAACTCCTTCCACACCTATGATCATTCCACCAGCAAATTCCATTAGCCCTCACTTGGAAATATATCTAGAATCTGGCTACTTCTCCCCCTGCCTACTTCTGCTGTAGTCCAAGACAGCATAATCATTCTGCTGCTATATCAAAATAGCCTTTAGCTAATCTCCCAACCGCCATCCTTTCCTCCTTTAGTCTATCCTCAACACAGCAGCCAGGGTTATCATGTTAAGGTCTAATCAGATCTTGCCAATTTTGGGCTTAAAACCCACCAATGGCTTTCCATTCCCAGGTAAAAGCCAAAGTCCTTCTACAGATTGAGGTCCTACACAATCTGACACACACCTCTCTGTCGTCATGTTTGCTACCTTTCCCCTCCTTCACTCTGTTCCACCTATTTCCCTGTCAGGTAATCTCATTCAGTCTTAGGGTTATACCTTCATGTTAACATAAGATTATCATAAAGAAGATAATGACTCTGGGAGTTATATCTATACCCAGTACTTCACCCATGAACTTCATACTGGTCTAATGTACTATGCTTACTATGTTTCTTTACTCAATATATTTTATCTATCATCTGTCTTCTCTAAATAGAATATGAAGTGTGTGAGGGTAGGCATTGGGGTTAGTTTTGTGTGCTCCAGGATTCCAGAGCACCTAGAACTCTTGGCACAAAGAATGTGCTCAGAGATAATGAATGAACTAGGGAGAATATAATAAAGTGCACAAGAGAAGGGACATCTAGGGATTTCATGTACCAGCATTTCTTTCCTGGGCATTAGTCATGTTCTTTTTGTGAATGCTGTTTGGAGCTCCAGGATGAAAGACACAGCCTAGGGACTTTTCTGCAGAAAGAGACGTGACTGCTAAAAAATAAGATCCTAAAAGAAATAAATAAGAGAACAGGAATTTCATACAAAAGGAAAGAAATAAATAAAACTGACAGGTGATTTAACATCTTCCATTGAAAGTGATGACCAGCTATTCTCCATCTCTACTGAAAAGAGAACCAAAGAAAAACAGTTTAAATGATAGCTTGAAAAATTTGGGATGGCATACAAGGAAGAATTCAATAACCACCACACTGGCTAACTTCCAGATACAGCAGGTTCATTTTCCTCTGCAAGTTTTTATAGAAGGACAGATTCCCCTTCAAGTTCAGTCATATTTGATAGCAATGTAAGGAAGGAAAAGGCTAAAACATGAATGTGAAATGGCTTCATTACAAACCTTTCCTTCCTCTGGCCCTCTGGCTCATCTTTTGCTGCCTTGTTTGGCTGAATGTCTATGCCTGGCCTTTTCCCCATATGATAGGATTGCCTGTTCCAAGTCATACAATAGTTGGCACCCATAGTTCATTCTGGCATTTTGCTCAAATACAAGTCAAAGCCTGTACCTTTAAAATTATGTTAGATACTCCATAAATCTTTCTTCTACTTCTCCCCATTCTCTTACTGTGTTTCTCTGAAAAATCTTTGGTAACCTAAAATGTTTTATGGTACCCTGATGTAACAATACAAAACGTGTAACATATAAAATTCATTTTAAAAAGTAAAGGAGGGGCTGGGGATACAGCTCAGTTGGTAGAGTGCTTGCCTTGCATGCCCAAGGCCATGGGTTTGATCCCCAGCACCACCACCCCCAAAAGAAGTAAAGGAGCCATTTGTTTAAGTGACTTTTCTAATTCTAAAAGTGTAACTCTACACAATGGTGTCAAGATTCATAAAATAACCATGTACTGGGTTTCTACTTTAGGCCAGGCACTTAGTATATGAAGCTAAAATTGGGTCTGTAGCTGGGTGCTGTGGTGAACAACTGTAATCCCAATGGCTAAGGCAGAAGGATCCCAAATTTGAGGCCAGCCTCAAGCAACTTAGGGAGACCCTATCTCAAAATAAAAAGGGCTAGGTATAGCTCAGTGGTTGAACACCACTGGGTTCAATCCTCAGAACTGCAAAAATAAAAAAGGGAGGGCTGTGTTTGTCATCCTCAGTCGACTAGAGGAGCCAGATGAGAAACATCTTGACATAGATCATGACATTGTGCTCTCACAACAAAGGGCTAATAACAAAATATGGGAAAATCAGGCAAAATTTCAAATAGAAGATTCCTATGTTGGATTAAATAATTACATTTGCAAGCACTATGTTAATATTCTTTCATGTGTTGTGTTTGGAAAAGGCCTTTCCAATTAATTTGGTCTGCAGAGTAAATTAATGTTCCCTGCAGTGTATGATGGTCATGAAAAGATCCTATATGGATTTGGCAGCCAGATGTCTAATAAAGTAACATGCAGCCCAAGGATTATAATTACTAGTAAAAAATTCCACATTTCTGGTCACATTTAGCAAAGACTATTTAACAGATGAGCAGCCTAAATCCACAATATCCCCACCTGAATACCAACCCAAAAGAGCATTGCTGTATAACAAAGCATACATAGTAGGTCCTAATTAATTTGTGGTTGGATTTAAATACACAAATGAATCAACAAATTAAGCACATAATATATTCATATGCTTGATAAATTTGTATAACCCCCCTTTCATCAAAAAGGCAGTGTATCTGGAGCTTTCTATTAAACATAGCAAATTTCTAAACTATAAAAAAAGAAATGAAAGATTCATATTAATAGTAAGAATTGTTATGCTAATTGTGAGTTATTTGTGCTCTGTACTATTTTTTGCTTTCTACTGAATAGTCATTATCTTACTCCATGTTTCTCTTTCAAATCATTTGGAAAATACAAAATGAAGAAGCTGAATAAGGAGATGTGCTTCGACATCTGCATTCTAAAGTGTCAAATTAAAATGACTATGTAAATCCTGCCCAATTCAAAACCAAGTAGAGTTACTGAAAGTTTCTTTGGAAGAAGCAGCAGTCAGGAGAAGCTAGGTTGTGCTGCAATAATAAGCAGGCCACAATTTGTCAACCCCATAACCAGTTTATCTCTATTCCATGTTATAGATCAGGGACCAGGCCCTTCCATATTCATACAGTCCCCATAATTTCAGAGGCCTTTGAGTCCAGCTAGATGCACCATAATGAGAATATGTAAAAGGCACAGTTATGGAAGGGAAGATCTTTTCTTCTCGTCTTCTCATCAGAAAGATTTCAGCCACAATGTTTCAACCTAATGCAAGTGTTTTTCTGAGCTTTTTTTACTGCTGTGACTAAAAGGATCTGACCAGAACAACTATAGAGGAGGAAAAGTTTATTTGAGGGCTCATGGTTTCAGAGGTCTTAGTTCCTAGAAGGCTGGCTTCATTCCTCAGGGCTCCAGATAAGGCTGAACATCATGGCAGAGTGTGTGGCAGAGGGAAGCAGCTCACATCATGGAGATTAAGAAGCAGAGAGACTCCACTCTCCAGATACAAATATATATCCAAAGCCATACCCCAATTCCCACCTCCTCCAGCCACACCCTACCTCTTTAGTTACCACTCAGTTATTCCTTATCGGGGGATTAAATCACTGATTGGGTTAAGACTCTTACAATCCAATCATTTCTCCTATGAACCTTCTCAAATTATCTCAAGCATGAGCTTTTGGGGGATACCTCACATATAAACCATAACAGCAAGGAAGGCTAGAATACATAGTTTTTCTGGATGCCTAGGTAAAGGAAATGGATTGGCCAACATCTAGCCAGTCTTTGACACAGTGGGGAAGAACTTAAATTCACATTTTTTTTCAAACAGTGTTATACATTTTGATTAGGTTCCCTAGTCAACCCACTCAAATGCAACTGAAGAACAGTGCTAGTATAATAACATCTCAGTGAATTAAATGTCTTGTCTCTGGCTATTGAAAACTCATTAATAGGCATTACTGAGTAATGCATTCCATACATTCATTCATCTTTTATTTAGCAAATATTCTACCTATCTGTGGTAAGTATCATTATAGACACTAAAAAAGCAAAGATAACATTTAGTTCTTTTTTCCAAAGACAATTATGAGACTAACTCTTGTAAGACCAAAATAAGAAGCAGGGTGCTTTCAAACGATAGATAGATCAATATGACTGGAACAGCCTGGACAAGACAGGTACATCAAGGGCCAAGGGCCAAGGGCCAAGGGACAAGGGCCAAGGACCAAGAAAGGTGGCATAGAGGTCTCAGAGTTCCCTGTGTGCCATGCTGACAATTTGGGCCTTAAATGAGAATCCACTGAAAAAGTTTAAGCACATGAGTGCCCAAACAAGATGAGTGCTTTTGAAATATCATTCAGATGGCATATTCCATGGGAAATGATAGCAGGACACAAGAAGGTAGTAGCTATTACATGGCTGTCATTATTGTGCCATCAAGGACATTTCTTTCTTTTTAAAAAATATCCTTACTTATTTTTATATGGTGCTGAGGATCGAACCCAGTGCCTCACACATGCAAGACAGGAGCTCTACCACTGAGCTACAGACACAGCCCATCGTCAAGGATATTTCAAAGAGCCACTTTAACCTGGACATTTTGACATGGGGTGATTTTGAGGCAGTATGAAAATTATTCTCTTTTCATTTTCAAAATGAAGTGTTTTGTTGTCTTTCTCCTATTTGTGTGCTTACTGAAATATTCAGAAAATACACGGAGTAAAAGAAGTAAAAATCACCCACAATCCAGTTGCATGAGGAATGTTCCTGTCCCATAACTTTCCCCATGCGTACTTTTTCTAACAAATGTGATAACACAAGCCAGGCATGGTGGTGCATGCCAGTAATCCCAGTGACTCAGGAGACTGAGGCAGAAGAATCACAGTTTGAGGCCAGCCTTAGTGAGACCCTATCTCAAAATAAAATTAAAAGGGCTGGGAATGTGGTAGAGTGCCCCTGGATTCAATCCCTACTACTAAAAAAATAAAAGAAAGAAATGTCATAATACCTGCTTTCTTTCATCCGAAATGCATTCTAAACATTTTTTTTTTTTACAAAGCAATAAGTATAGTTGGGATCATTTCTTTGTACCAGGGATTGAACCCAGGGGTACCTAACCCCTGAACCATATCCGCAACCCTTTTTATTTTTTTTTATTTTGAGACAGGACCTTGCTAAGTTGCTGGAGGAACTTGAACTGCTCCTGCTTCAGCTTCCCAAATTGCTGGAATTACAGGCATGCACCACCCCACATGGCTGGTCATACATTTTAATGGCCACTGGGTATATCATTGGCTGGATGTTCAATAAGTAAGATAGTAGTTGAGAGTTTAAATTCAACTTGTCTGGATTCATATCCTGGTCCACAGCCAGGGGTGATTGTGGAGGCTGGTAAGTCCAGAATCTTCAGGGCACACTATCAGGCTGAAGACTCAAGGAAGAGTGACAATTCAAGTCTAAAGGCAGACTAGACTCCTGGCAGATTTCCCTTTCTTTGGGGAGGTCAGTCTTTTTCTCTTTAAGATCTTCATCTGATTAGAACACACACACACACACACACACACACACACACATGCTTTACTTAACGTCTATTGATTTAAATTTTAATCTCATCTAAAAAGCACCTCCATAGAAGCATCTAAAGTAATGTTTGACCAACTTGAAATATAAAATTAATCATCACAGGGCCATGTGGTCTGTGTTGCAAACTACTCAACTGTTGTGTTGTGTGCCATAGCATCCATACATGTAAATAAATGTGGATGGCTGCTTTCCAGGAAAGTTTTATTTACAGAAACAAGTATGGGGTTGAATTTGGTCCATAGGTAGTAGTTTGCTACTACTCCTCTCAGTCAATATCTGTGACTTTGGACAGATAATTTAAGTTCCTTTAACCTCAGTTATCTCATCTGTGAAAGATGAGAATAATAATCCTAATTCAAAGGGCTAGGGTTAGAGTTAAGACAACATTTGAGGAGAACCCAGTACAATATCAGGCACATGTTAAGTGCTCAACTTTGCCTCATTATTTAATATGAAATACCAAAATTATTTTAAACAGCTTTATTAAGGTATAATTGGCATACAGTAAACTGCATATATTAAAGTATACAATTCAGTAAGGTTTAACAAATCTACATCCAAGCAATTATCATCTCAATCAAAGATAGTAAATATATTATTATCCCCAAAGTTTCCTTTTGAGTCTTTGTAATCCTGCCCTCCCGACCCTTCCAGGCCCCACTTCTACCCCTAAGCAACCACTGGTTTGCTTTACATCACTATCCAACTAACAGAATTTTGATCATTTGCACCCTTGTGCTATTAAAAATGATGCAACCACATACATTCATGGACAGATCTTTGCATGTGTGCAAAGATGCCACAAGTAAGATCATTGATTTGTGGAGTATGTTCAGGCGATGCTGATATACATATTGACAAATTGCCTTTCAGAAAGGTACCAAGATGCGATGGCTGTTTCTCTGCACTTACTTTTGATTGATATATCGACAGCATGTCTGTATGCCTCCAAGGTAATTCTGTATGCTTGAGTTAGGAGTATGAGTGTGAATTCATATTTCAAGTACTAAGACACAGTTAAATACATTTGATTGGTCATAATTAAGAATCAGCTCTTTCAATGGTTATGACCCACCACTTAAAATAGGAACAAAAAGATTTATTTTTATTGTTGATATGAGTAGTGTTTCAGGAAGGCTGTACAAGCTCTACCACCCAAAAGATTCCAGCCCAGCAGTCTGATCCCACTGAATCAGCAGCATTCCAGCTTCAGAACCTGTTGATCCTATCAGGTCAACAGGACCCTGTTTCCCTCACTCATCTACAGAATCACCAGATAGGGAATCAGGAGTAGATAAATATCCACCACAGAATAAGCCTTTCATCCAATTTTGTACTTGCTTGCTAATAAATATTGGTGGGTTTGAGAGAATTTGGTCTGATATTTAATTTAATAGTAATAGAATAGCCACTGGTGAGGTTGTAACAGCAAGTATGTATAACCACTACCCAGCTTTAATACATTCACTGAAGGACCTTGACATTGGCTGGGCTGCTAAATCGGCTTAGGTCTTTTTGCTAATCTGAAAGTGGGGGAGATTATGCCTTATTGTTTTTATTTGCATTTTTATTTATGTTCTGGTTGTATGTCTTTTCAAAAAGCTGTGAACATTTGCCTTTTTGTATGTGTGAATTATCTATATTTTATGACTGTTTTTCTATTGTGGTATTAAAATTTTTCTTATTGGTTTGTAAGAGATCTTGTTATATTAAGGACATTAGTCTTTTGTCATATGAGTTGCAAATGTCTTCTCATTGTTTATGATGTGTTTCCCCCACCCCAAGTACTAAAGATTATCAATATTTTTCTTTATGGTTTCAGGCTTTGGTGTCATACTTAGAAAGTTCTTTCCAAGATTCTATAAATAATCACCTAAATTTTTTTCTAAGGGTAAGAATGTCTGTTTTATGTGTTCCTCAGAAAAAACCATAATAGCTGAAAGTTTAATGGTTTGTAAAATGCACACAAAGGTCTAAAATTGCCTTTCTGATGGGACGATAAAGAAGTAAAAATGGTTTTTGTTGTAATTTCTGAATTTAGTCTCCTTGCTTTATGTGTATGCACTCTCCTTTCCTCCCCCCTCCCAATTCCTTCTGAATAACCATTTTGTGATGGAAGGGAAGGTGAGTCTATAGGCTAAGAGAGGAAGGGGCACAAGCATACAGATATAGAACCCTAACCTTCACCAATCAGACACACTTATAGCTAGACTTTGAATCAGAAGTTGGTGAAGCAAAGAAGCAGGCTCGGCCTGGACTCCCTTATGTGGGCCCCAGAAGATACACCCATTCTCCACAGGCATCATTGGCAGAATTCCTAGCAATTGTGTCCAATAAACCTGCCAGAAGAGAAATGATCAGTGCTGCCTGTCAAGGAACAATAGCAAGACTGTCTCTACTGGCGCAGTTCTGCTGGGGAATTCCAGCCCCACTGATGATCTTGCGTGCTTTCTCATATCCTTGAATGAATCTCTTTTTAAGCTTGAACTATCAAGAGGGGCTTTGTTGTTCATAAATAAGAAATTTGATGTAGAAACGGGACTAAGAATGGCTGCTGAAAATATAACCTCAGTGTAATGTGTATCTGGGTTGGTTTTGCTACCCTGGTGAGCCTAAAAGAAGTGAAAATCCACCATCAATAGCTTTTAGGGGTTCTTAAATAGTGGTCCTTAGCCAGCATGGTGGTACACACCTATAATCCCAGAAATTTGGGAAGCTGAGGCAGGAGAATTGCAAACTCAAGGTGAGCCTGGGCAATTTAGTGAGACCCTGTTTCAAAATAAGCAGGGCTGGGGATATAGCACAGTGTTAGAGTAACCCTTGGTTCAATCCCCAATATAGATAGATGATAGAGAGAGGTGGGTGGCCGGGGGAGGGAGGGAGAGAGAGATGTTATTATTGTGCATTAATAGTAAAAGGGGATAGATTGTACCTACCAAGCCATACTGTCTATTCCCCAAAACAAACCCTTGCATAAGTGGTCAAATGCTGTGAAATTCTTATTGGCTACATATTAGAGGAAAGGAGATATGACCATACTTTGTCACTGCTGAAGCTGCAACAGCAGAGTAGCAAGAATTAGATTTCCCTGTAGCCAAATTAAAAAAAAAAAAAAAGTCAACCACTGCAGTGACTTTATACATTAGAATATTCTCTACATACCTGAAACTGACTTGGTGTTTGTGCCCCTAAAGTCTTCTTTTACCAGAGATCCTAGAAGGCATTGGGGCTATTTGTATCCAGGGAGCTGAGAATTCTAATATAAAACTTGCTAAACCATGCACACACAATACATAATTAAGACATCTGGTTACCTTATGTTGAAAATATGATTCTTTCAGCCTAAAAGTATTCATTTAAATATGGCCTGTTCCAAGGTATAATTTTTAGCACAGAAATTATAATCTGTTCTTAAAAGGTAGTAAGTGAACATTTATGAAAAATATGTGAAAAATAATGGTCTTGTCTCAACAAGCCGACTTTGCATTTAATTGCTAATGACAATACATATGAAATGTTGGGAAAACTCATGAGAAGATTATTTTCTAATGGAAGCTGTATTTAGCCTATCCTATCTCTAGGAAATTGACTTAAGGGTGAGGTAATACCTTAGGTAAACAATTTAGGAAGTCTATCCAAATTGCTCAAAGTGCTTGGCAGACATGAGCTAATTCAGCCTTGTAAATAAGTTTGTGTAATTGGATTCATGTCCACTGTTCCTTTTGAAACTGTCTCAGGGAGGCGATTGTCTGAGCAAAAGGTGTCTGTAGGTAATGCAGGCCCTTCCCCAGCCTCAGGCATCTTTGGAGGCTCCCTGAGATGATCCTCAACTTTTAAGGCCAGACCTCCTGGTGTTGTCCTAACTTCTTCCTGCCTCTGTCCTCTGGAGTTCAAAATGAGGAAACAGCTGTGGGGGAAGGCATGTGGGGGAAACCACCTGGAGGGAAAGGAGGCTGGTGGTTGTTATGTTTCTTTTGAAAACATCCTGGGACCACACAAATTTTGGTGATTTCAGCCATTATCTCCTTTGAACTTTAGAGCTCCTGGATAACACTAGGTATCAGGTTGAAAGGAGGTGATCACTTTGTGTCCCCATAGAACAGCTGCCAATCAACTCTCATAGAACCCCACTTTGAGATGACCACAGCCCCTTCAGAACTGAGGTACCTGCCCTCCTAGCTTCTGGTAGTATTGGCTAGTACTGACTCATGGCTCAATCCCTCTCTAGAATCTGCTCTCAGTCAAACGTAGCTTCCTCATCCAAAGGTATATCCCCTTCCTGGGTGCAGTCTGCATTCAATGACTGTCCAATAAGGGATAGATGTAAGGCATTGTCTCCCTCACATCAATTTAAGACAACTCTGAAGGACCACCTCAGTTCTAGAGCTCACCAAGGGAGTTAACTTCTCTATTTCCCTTAGTCCCCCACAGGTGTCTTTCTCTCTAGAGTACTCCTCAATGCACTTCTTGCACACTAGTCTCCATCTCACAGTGTGTTTCCAGAAAACCCAACCTAATGCACACCTACTTTAAGTACAAGGCTTTATCTGGAAGAGTCAGAAGGATAATTATACAGGCTTACCTAATTTAATTCTTTTAAAATTTTATTATCTATAATTAAGTCACCTCTGAGGGGAGTACTGACTAGCCTTGCCCTTTGACTCATGATTATAGTAGACAGGGCTCGATGCCAAAAAGAGGTTTCAAGGATAGCAATTATCTAACTATAGCAAGGCCAGCAGGTTTAGAATAGGACACAAAGGGTTATTCATGTATTGACTCCTGAGATAATTAATGTCAAATAAGACCTGAAGAAGAAAGAAGAGAAAGAAAGTGATATTTATTAATAAATACACATCGAGTATTTATAGTATAAGCAATGTGGAACCACTGAGAAAAAAAAACAATATGGGGCTAGGGTTGTGGTTCAGTGGTAGAATGCTTGCCTAACATGTGTGAGGCACCGGGTTCAATTCTCATCACAACATATAAATAAATGAATAAAATAAAGGTCCATCAACATCTAAAATATATAGAAAATATATATATATATATATATATATATATATATATATATATATGTAAAAAACAATATGGCTCTTCCCTCATGGAGCTCATAGTCTAACTGGCAAAACAAACTATTAAAGAAAGCATGATGAGTTGTGATGATGTAAATACAGGGTGCCATGATGACACATAGAAACCAGGAACACATAACTCTGACAAGTATAGAGTTAGGGCAGGACAGAAGACAAAGAATATGTAAATGGATCAAAATAAACAAGTAATAGAAGAAAAGAGTACTTTTAGAAAGGTAATCTAAGGAAATAATGTAAAAGGCAAAAGAAAGAATTTGCAAGAAGATGTTCTATATATAATGTCAAGAAACTTGGGAACAACCCAAATGTTCAACAATAGGGGAATGATAATAATAGAACATTACAAAGTAGTTAAAATGAAAATAATAAAGATTGCATCCATTTGTAAAAATGTAAAGTAAAAAAAATTCAATGAGAAAAGAAGAAATGCTACACATTCATTGGGATAGAATTATATAAAAATATGAGTCTTTACAAATAATGACCTGGGGCTCAGGGTGTAGCTCAGTGGTAGAGTGCTTGCCTAGTTTTTTCTCCCCTTTGGTACCAAGAAGGATTGAACCCAGGGGTACTTAACCACTGAGCCACATCCCCAGAGCTTTTTATATTTTATTTAGAGATGGGGTCTTCTAGAGTTGCTTAGGGCCTCACTAAATTACTGAGGCTGGCTTTGAATTCATGATCCTCCTGCCTCAGCCTCAGGAACTGCTGGGATTACAGTTGCCTAGTGTTTTAATCACCTTTTTTGCTGCTGTGACCAAAAGACCCAACAAGAACAATTAGAGGAGAAAGAGTTTATTTGGGTGATCACAGTTTTAGATGTCTTAGTCCATAGATGACTTACTTTATTCCTCAGGGTCTGAGAGGAAGCAGAACAACACAATGGAAGTGTATGGAGGAGGAAAGTGGCTCAGGACATGATGATCAGGAAGCAGAGAGAGACTAAGCTTAGCTCACCAAATATAAACCCCAAAGGCACACCCTCAATGACCCACCTCCTCCAACCACAGCCTACCAGCCTGCAGTTACCACTCAGTTAATCTCCATCAGGGAATTAATGTGCTGATTAGGTTAAGGCTTTTACAACCCTATCATTTTATCTCCAAACCCTTCTTGCATTGTCTTACACATAAGCCTTTGGGGGTATACCTCACATCTAAACCATAACACCTAGCATACATAAGGCCATGGGTTTAACCCCAGCACCACCTAAAGAAGAAGAAAGAGGAGGAGGAGGAGGAGGAAAGAATGACTTAAAGGTTTACCTGAACCAGTGCTGGGGTTGTAGCTCAGTGGTAGTGTGCTTGCCTAGCAAATGTAAGGCACTGAGTTTGATCCTCAGCACCACATAAAAATAATTAATTAATTAATTAAGGTAACGTGTCCATCTACAATTAAAAATTTAAAAGAAAAAAAGTATACCTGCAATTGAGGCTTGGGAGCGGCTCAAGCAGTAGCACGCTTTCCTGGCATGCGTGCGGCCTGGGTTCCATCCTCAGCACCACATACAAACAAAGATGTTGTGTCAGCCGAAAACTAAAAAATAAATATTAAAAAAATTCTCTCTCTCTCTCTCTTTAAAAAAAAGTATACCTGCAACAAAGGACTAAAAGTGTAATGTCTCATACTCCATTTCTCCAATCTCCTTGGATGATTATGTCACCTTTCTGGCCTGATTTTTTTTCTTCGTTATAAAAGCCTTACATATGCATGTACCAGTCTAAAAATCTTTCAGATATACTCAGAAATTCTTGCTCTTCATTACAAGGAGGAAAAAATGGCAACATCACCCTAGGGAAAGAACAGTATCTCAGAAGGTGTATCTTTTACCTAGAGTAAGTTGAACATTTCAAAAAAAGCCATAAAAGATACCCATATTTTAATAAATAAGAAAGTTATAACCTTTTTGGAAAGCTTCTTTGACATATATGTTGATGATTCTTTAAAAATAAGTCTTTGGTTCACTGATTTTAATTCTAGGATGTATTTAGTGGTGTGATAAATGTTTAACATCCAGATATCTGAGAGAAAGTCTTGAAATTATAGGGTTTGCCAATTTCCTTGATGTGACTATTCCCATCATGACTATTTCCTAGTTACCAATGGGACTTCAAGAGACATGAAAACAGGCTGGGTGCAGCGGTGCATATCTGTAATGCTAGCCTGTAATCCCAACAGCTTGGAAGACCGAGGCAGGAAGATCATAAGTTCAAAGCCAGCTTCAGCAACATAGTGAGGTCCTAAGCAACTCAGTAAGACCTTGTCTGTAAATAAAATACAAAAAGGGCTGGGGACATGGCTCAGTGGTTAAGTGCCCAGGTACCAAAAAGAGGGGAGAGGGAAGGAGGGAGGGAGGGAGAGAGGGAGGGAGGAGAGAGAGAGAGAGAGAGAGAGAGAGAGAGAGAGAGAGAGAGAGAGAGAGAGATGAAAACATAGGGCCACATGAAAAGTTCTATGCAAACATTCATAGCAGCATTGTATAAAATAGCCCAAAGTAGAAACTATCCAAATATCCATCAACTAGTGAATGGCTAAGCAAATTGTGATAGAGCTATGCAATGGCATACTACATAGCAATAAAAAGGAAATAAAATATTAATACACTAAACATGGGTGAAATTCATGATAATCATGTTGAATGAAAGAAGCAGACAAAATAAGCATATACTGTGTGATTCTATTCATATGCAGTTCTAGAGAATGTAAATTATTTTGATAGAAGGCTGATCCAGGGTTATTTAGGGATGGGAAGGGCCAGATTACTAAAAGACAGACTAACGGGCAGGAGAAAAGTATTACGATCACTACATTCATTATCTCTCAATTGTGGTGATGATTTTATGGGTATATGCCTCTGTTAAAACTTAATAAATTGTACCTTCTTATTTTTTAATGTGGTGCTGAGAGTGATACCCAGGGCCTTGGGCATGCTAGGCATGTGCTTTACCACTGAGTTATGCCCCCAGCTATGTCAAATTGTATCTTTTAAATATGGACAGTTGATTATGTCAGTTATACCTTAATAAGGATAATTTTTTAAAAAGTTAGTCATAGTTTGCTTTGCTTAGATCCCATTTGATCTTAAAAAATTTCCTGCACCTAGACTGACTTCTAATGGCTAACACCATCTTTGTTAGATGCCTGCTTTTAGGCTACCAAAACCCATGTTGCTCTAAACACTAGCTTATGTACCTAAAAGTTCATGTTTTCTACCTTTCCTGTTTCCTTACCCTATCTCCCCTGGGCAGTCTTTAGTAATTGACAGGATAATTCTGATGCCAACTGTTAATACTGGTGGGATTAAGTTCAAGCTGCCCCTGATGGTAGCTGATCTAATCATGAACCCATTGATGAGCTGTCTGTCTCTCTTTTTCTGTATCACTTCTCCATTTCTCTGCCCAGGTCCATACATCCAAATAAACTCTAGGCATTCCAGTCCACGTCCCAAGGTCAGCTTCTGGGGGAACCCAATTGAGACAGGTTCAACACTTTGTTGAGGGTTTTTGTTGAAAACCTGAAAGGGATAGATTTGAGCATTTGAGCCCCCAAAGCACTGCCTCTTTATTTTTGGGGGAGGGATGACCAGGGATTGAACCCAAGGGTGCTTAACTACTGAGCCACATCCCCAGCCCTTTGTATTTTTTATTTTGAGACAGGGTCTCACTAGGTTGTTTACAGCCTTACTAAATTGCTGAGGGTGGCTTTGAACTTGCAGTCCTTCAGCCTCAGCCTCCTGAGCCTCTGGGATTACAGGCATGCACCACTACACCTGGCTGCCTCTTTATCAAGTTAACATCTGGCACAAAAGATTTTTCACAAAAATGGACAGGTAATAAATAACAAAAAGCATTAAAGACAGGTAACCATGCTGTTTCTTAAATTATTGGAAGACAATAATGGGAGAGATGGACAAGTTACCAAAGAAAAACATTGTCCAAAAGTTCAAGATATTTGTGTGGGTTGGATTTTTAGGGCCAGAGGATATGAACATCCCACCCGTTGCTTCTGCCTATATTAATATCTGCAGCAAACATTTGTTCTTAGCAGGTACCTCATCTCTGCCAGAAATGATTTTGTGTGCTAGGAACATGGAATAAAAGAAGACAGATAAGATCTTTGCTCAGGTAGAACATACATTCTAAAACAAGAGAAAACAGATGATAACAGTGAACATAAAAATATATATGTGATGTATTTTCAGAGAATTAAAATTGGGTGAGATGAAAATAAGGACCAGTAGTGTGGCTGCTTTAGATTGGTGATGTAGTAGATTAGGTTATTGTTCAGAGAATCTTCCCCTTCATGAGAAGAGTATTTCTACTCCCCATTCATGTTGACCATGTGAATTCATTTGGAAAATAGGAAGGGTGGAGGGGGTGGGGTTGTGGCTCAGTGGTAGAGAGCTCGCCTAGCATGCGTGAGGCACTGTGTTTGATCCTCAGCACTACATAAATATAAAATAAAGATATTGTGTCCACCTATAACTAAACAAAAATTTTAAAAAATAGGAAGGGTAGAGGACGGACAGTGTATGCATTCTAAATATGGCCATAAGAGGAATGAAGGTTTTCATTAGCTTCTATGGGAGGCAAACCAGATCCTAAGCTGAGACATAGAACAGGACTGCCCCCAATCACTCCACAGTTCTATGGATATGAGAATAAGTGGGCTGCTTTAAGCCACTAAATTACAAGGTAGTTTGTTATGAAACATTAATATAGAAATAGCTGACTGATCCACATGGTCAAGGAACTCTCCAAGGAGAATTTGAGCTGAGGCCTGAATAATAAAAAGCCAGTCCTATGATGATCATTCCAGGCAGGAAGAATATCTAAGGTAGATTTTTGTTTTAAAGAAAAGATGAGAATTGCCTTTGGTATGTTCAAGGAACCAATCTGAGAGACTGGACAATGTTAGTGGCTGAGTGGATGAGTGACATGAGATGAGGATGAAGGGGAATCACACAAAGGCCAGACTATAAAGGGTTTTTAAGACTAGAATAAGGAGTTTGGTTTCATTCTAACTGCATTGGAAAGCCCCTGGAGAATTTAAGCAATGTAGTGACATGATCAGATTGATTTTTTAAAAGATCACTCTGGCTGCTGTGTGAGGAATAGATTAAGTGAGGGCCATGCATATTCTTTGTTAAAACAGGCTGCAGTTTCAGAATCTTCCTTAACAGAGTTTCTGAACTACTAAACAAAGTTAAAAATCTATATGTCAGCTTTAAATTTTGGTGATGATAGACACCTAGATAAAAAATACACACAAAAGTAGCATAGGGTACTGTTTCAGTCATATGTAGCAAACCAAAATTAATAACTTAATAATTCATTTGTTTGTAAATTTCCAATTTGGGTGGCTTGATGGAGACAACTTATTTCTGTTCCACGTGGAATCAGCTGGGGAGGCTTAATTTGGGATTGGAAGATTGACTTCCAAGATGGCCTCTTTGATATAGCAGCTGGCAAGTTGAGGCTGGCTGTTGGCCAGGGGCCTTTGTTGTGTTGTCTTCCATGTGGACTCCACACATAGCTTCTTAAACTTTCTAAGTTCAGTGGATGACCAAGCATTCCAAGAGGACAAGCCTCAATGTGCAAGCCACATTAAAATCCACTGATTTTAGGAAAAGACTTGTTCTGTCAATGGGAAGAAGGTCTCTGTACTTATAACAGATTCATTTTTCAGAATTGCTTGGTTTTAAATAACTACACAAACTTCATTTTAGCACCTATGTCATCTACCTTTTTAAGATGTATTCCATTCATAGTTATAAATATGTAAAAATGTAAATGCTTAACATGATATAAATGGATAACATATTATAACAGTGGTTGTTCATTTTCAAAAAATTAGAAAGCGTGAGGGACCAAAGAAGAAAAAAGAAAAAGAGATAGACATAATCCTTAACAGCATTCCAAGACAGGATATGAGACAATGGTGAAATTTTTAGCTTCTTTGTCATGCACATTTCACATTCCAGTAAGTGCCAAGTAGAAGCCAACTCAGTGCCATTTCAAGCTTGTAATGAGATCCTTTGCAGCATAAAAGAGAAGCATATATATTTATTGGTCACCCTTCTTTTTTCCCTCTGTCTCTTTCTGTACATCCTCCAGAGCCTTGCTCATATCTGATGCAGCTCCTTTCACCTGTCAGAACCCTGCTAACGCACTGAAGATGAAACGCATTCTGTTTGCAGCACCTGCATGACCAAGAGTTGGCTTGAATCTATCAGGGGATCATGTATTTCTATTGATTTTAAGTTGACAAAGATGGAACTTTTGTGTATTTGTACTCTGCCACTATTGTAACCATGAACTGTTAGCAGGAGATAAGCCGAGGAAAGCTTGACCAACCCCATGTGGAGGGAGATACAGACACCCCTCCCCCACCCCTGTAGCTCTTATGATCTCCCTTGAAGAAACTGAAGTTAGGACAGTTAAGATTGATTTCCTCTAAATCAACTGACCAAGGAAAAGGACATAGTCTGTTCCTATTCCCTGAGGAAAATAAGTAAGAACACTTGGGGAAAATATGAGTGAGATTAGGATCCTGTAATTCTCATACATTGCATTTATTTTGTACATTTAAAAATTACAATACATCTGGGAATGGTGGCACACACCTGTAATCCCAGTGGCTCAAAGCCAGCCTCAGCAAAAGCAAAGTGCTAAGCGACTCAGTAAGACTCTGTCTCTAACCAAAATACAAAATAGGACTGGGGATGTGGCTCAGTGGCTGGTGCCCCTGAGTTCCATCCCCAGCACCAAAAAAAAAAAAAAAGAAAAAAAAGAAAAGAAAAGAAAAATAAATAAAAATTAAAGTATAATTTACATACCATAAAAGCACAGATTTAAATTTACAACTTGTTGAGTTTTAATATACCTTCAACTACCATCCTAGTCAGGTTACAAAATATCTTCTTCACCCCAGAACATTCTCTTCTGTTCTTTCTAGTCAGTTCTGCTGCCAGAGGTAACCACTTTCTGACTTTTCTTTGAACCAGGGATTGAACTCAGGGGCACTTGACTACTGAGCCACATCCCCAGCTCTATTTTGTATTTTATTTAGAGACAAGGTTTCGCTAAGTTTCTGAGGCTGGCTTTGAACTCAGGATCATCCTGTCTCAACCTCTGTGATTATAGGCATGTACCATTACACCTGGCCCACTTTCTGGCTTCTATTTCCATCATTTAGTTTGTCCATTTTTTTCTTTTTGGTATTGGGGATTGAACCCAGGGGTGCTTAACCAATGAGCCACATCCCCAGCCTTTTTTGAAAAATTTTATTTGGAGATAGGGTCTCACTAAGTTGCTTAGGACCTCTCTAAATTGCAGAGGCTGACTTTGAACTTGCAATCCTCCTGCCTCAGCCTACCAAGCTGCTGGGATTACAGATATGCATCACTGCACTTGGCTTGGCCAGTTTCAACTTCATATAAATAGAATTGTATAGTATTTTATGTGTGTGTGTCTTACTCTTCTTTCACTCAACACACTATTTTTAAGATTCATGCATGTTATTGAGTGTATCAGTGGCTTATTCCTTTTTTCCTGAGCAATATAACATTATCTTTTATCCATCTTATGTCATGTTTTATTTTTTGCTTTTATTGTTATATTGGAGTTGTACATAATAGTTGGGTTCATTTTGAAATAATCATACATGCATGGAATTTAATTTACCCCATTTCAGTCCTCAGTTTGCCCCTTTTCCCTTCCCTCCTCCCTCCACCTATATTCTCCATCTACTCTACTGGTCTACCTTCCACTTATTCATATATTTTTGATTGGTGCTTTATAGATATACATAAAGATGGAATTCACTATGGTATATTATACATGCACATAATGTAATTTTGTCCAATTCATTCTGCATTTCTTCTCCTTTTCTGTCCATTCTCCCTCCCCTTCCATCTCCTTCTTCTATTCCATTGATCTTCCCTGTCTTTTTGATATTTGACCTACCTTTTTGGCCCCCTTATTTTGCTCTAGCTTCCACATATGAGAGAGAACATTTGACCCTTGATTTTCTGAGTCAGGCTTATTTCTCTTAGCATGATGTTCTCTAGTTCCATGCATTTACCAGAAAATGCCATAATTTCATTCATCTTTATGGCTGACAAGACAAAGTATTAGTATAGTTTTGATTTGTATTTCCCTGATTGCTGGGGATGTTGAACATTTTTTCATGGATTTTGTTAATCCTTTGAGTTTCTTATTTTGAGAAATGTATGTTTAGTTCTTTTGCCCATTTATTGATTAGGTTATTATTATTTTATATATTTTTTTAGTTGTAGGTGGACACAATAACCTTTTTTTTATGTGGTGCTGAGAATCGAACCCAGTGCCTCACACATGCTAGGTGAATGGTCTACTGCTGAGCCACAATCCCAGCCCCTAGGTTATTAGTTTTATTTTTTGATTTTAAGCTTTTGATTTCTTCATATTTTCAAGATATTAATACCTTGTCCAAGGAGTAGCTGACAAACATTTTCTCTCATTCTGTAGGGTCTCTCTTCATGTTCTCTGGTATTTCCTTTGCTGTGTAGAAGTATTTTAATTTGATGCTGTCCCACTTATTGATTCTTGGTTTTATTTATTGTGCTTTCTAGCTCTTGTTTAGGAAGCTGGTGCCTATACCAAAATGTTGGAATGTCAACCCCAATATGTTTTCTTCTAGCATTTGCATAGTTTCTGGCCTAATTCCTAGGCCTTAAATCCACTTTGATTTGACTTTTGTGCAGGGTGAGGGATAGGGGCCTAGTTTTGTTTTTCTACATATGGCTATCCAGTTTTCCCAGCAACATTTGTTTTAAAAAGGATATCTTTCTTCAATATATGTTTTTGGCACCTTTGTCAAGTATCAGATGACTATAACTATGTGGATTTGTCTCTGTGTCTTCTATTTTATTTATTTTTGTTTTATTTTATTATTATTATTGTTATTTTTGGTATTTGAGATTAAACTCAGGGGTACTTTACCACTGAGCTATATTCTAGCCTTTTTATTATTTGAGATAGGATCTCACTAAGTTGCTTAGGGCCTTTTAAGTGTCCAAGGCTGGCCTCAAGCTTGATCCTCCTTCTGCAGCCTTTCAAGTCTCTGGGATTAAAGGCATGTGTCACTGCACACAGTTTGTTTTATTTTTAATTTATAGTAATTGTTTATATTGCTGGGTGCGATGGCACATTCCTATAATCCCAGAGGCTTGGGAGGCTAAAGCAGGACTGCAAGTCTGAGGCCAGCCTAAGCAGTTTATAGAGGCCCTAAGCAATTTAGTGAGACTCTGTCTCAAAATTAAAAATTACAAATGGGCTAGGGATGTGGCTTAGTAGTAAAGGACCCCTGAGTTCAATCCCTGATACCAAAATAAATAAAGAAAATAAATAAGTAAAATAATTGTTTATATTTATGGGATACAATGTGATTCTTTTTTGATACATGTATATGTTATAGAATGATCAAAACAGGTTAACTAGTATATCTGTCACTTCAAATATTTCTCATTTCCTTGAGCACACTTAAATCCTCTTTTAGATATTTTTAAATATGCAACACATTAGTATTAACTGTAGTCATCGTGTTGTGCAATAGCCCATTTAGGTACTGGAGATTGAACTTATTTCTCCTATGTAACTGAAACTCTGTACCCATTGACCAATTTTTTTCCCTTTCCCGGTCAATCCTTCCACCCTGGCCTATGGTAAACATTGTTCCATTCTCTGCCGCAGTCTGGCTGGGCACTCAAGCAGGAACAAACTTTATTTCCAAAACTCCCAGGAACCACGCACGGAGTTCTCCCGGGACACACCACACCAACAGCAACTCCCTCCTCTGGAAATCCCTCCTACCGCACTTCCCCAACCAATGGGAACTCTCCAGGAGTCCCGCGAGAGCTCCAAAGTAGCAGGCCAAGGCGGACAGCAGGGGTCTAATCTCCAATTGAATGCAGATCTTAACATAATCATTATCATCTCAATGGCTTGCTGGCATCACCTTTCAACCAAAGATGCCATGCATCATTCCTACTGGGCTATAGCTCTTAGCATCTCCCCCCTTATGTTTAATTAAGCACCAAGCATGTGGTTTAGGGACCATGCCTGGTAGGCTGTCCAATACTACATATGGCGCTTACCCGTCATGGATGAGCTGACCTCAAGGCGTCAGCCTCCTGTCTTAGGTTGGTACCACTGCAATTGGATCATACCCGTCACTGACTACTGGTCCAGCATACAGCCATACTTGTGGATAGGCCTATGCACCAGTGTGGGGGGGTGAGGTTCTTTTCCTCACCTCTGTTGGCTATGGCTCTTAGCAATTCTCTACTTTTATGAGTTCAACCTTTTTAGATTCCTTATATAAGTGAGATGATAGATTATTTGTCTGCCTAGCTTCTTTCATTCTTTCTTCTTTTTTTTTTTTTTGGTACTGGGGATTGAACTCAAGGGCACTTAACCACTGAGCCACATCACATCTCTGGCCCTTTTTCATTTATATTTTATTTATTCTAATTTGTTAAATATGGTAACAGAATGCAATTCATATTACATAAATAGAGCACATTTTTTTCATGTCTCTGGTTGTAAACAAAGTAGAGTTACACCATTTGTGTTTTCATACATGTACTTAGGGTAATGATGTCTACCTCATTCCACCATCTTTCCTACCCCCATGCCCCCTCCCTTCCTCTCCCTCCCCTTTGCCCTATCTAAACTTGTCTATTCTTCCCATGCTCCCCGACTCCTATTACCATTACAAATCAGCATCCTTATATTAGAGAAGACATTCAGCATTTAGTTTTTTGAGATTGGCTTACTTCACTTGGCATTATATTCTCCAACTCCATCCATTTACCTGAAAATGCCTCCAGCCCTTTTTATTTTTTATTTTGAGGCAAGGTCTTGCTAAGTTGTTTAGGGCCTCTCTAAATTGCTGAGGCTAGTTTTGAACTCAAGATTCTCCTGCTTCTGTCTCCAAAGCTTCTGTGATTACAGGTGTGCACTACTGCGCCCAGCTTGCCTAGCTTATTTCATTTAGCACAATTTCCTCTAGGTTCACTCATGTTGTCATAAATGATATAGTTTCTTGTTGCTTTAATGGCTGAACATCATTCCATTGTGTATATGTACCATATTATTTAATCCATTCATCAGATGATAGACCCTTAGGTTATTTCTATATCTTGGCTATTGTGAATAGTGCTGCAAGAACATGGAAGTGATGTTATGTTTTTGGCATACTGTACTCCTTTTTATTGTTGATTAGTGTTTAATTTATGAATATACCATAATGTGTTTATCCATTCACCTCTTGATGGATATTTGGGTTATTTCCAGTTTGGGATTTTATGAATGAAGTTCTCATGAACTTTCTTGTACAATTCTTTTTGTGTATTCAATTCTATTTCACATTTCACATACATAGGATTAGAATTTTGAGATAATAGGATAGGCTCATGTTTAACCTCTCCATAACTTTTCCAAAGATGTATACTATTTTATTTTATTTTTATTATTGGTACAGGGAATTGAACCCAGGAGTGCTTTACCACTGAACTACATCCTCAGCCTTTTTATTTTGAGACAGAGTCTCACTATGTTGTTTAGGGTCTTGCTAATTGGTTGTGATCCTTCTGCCTCAGCCTCCTGAATTACTGGAATTATAGGTGTGCACCACTGTGCATGGCTATACTATATTATATATTCATTATATCCTCACCAATACTTGGCTTTGTGTTTTAGTCATTACAATGCTAAAATGGTATCTCATTGACAATACATCAAATATTTACCTGCACAATCCATGGAGCCAGGAAGTTGAAAATAAAATGTTAGTCCAGACTCCTTCCATTTAACCTGGACATGGGTCCAGATACCCAGTCACCCTCAACTACTTCTCAGTTGATATCATATCATATTCAGTACAACTGAGATACCGTCCATCTTAAATTCTCTCTTCTCCCCTAAATGTTGATGCAAATGTTCACTCAAATACATGATATATAACTAATAAATAATCGGAACCTGACTGAAATCTCCATTTCAATATATTTCTATAATATCAAAAAAACCAGTTCATAGGCACTGCTGAAATGAAATCCATGGGTTTATCACCACAAGAAAGCTCAAGACTTGGGTAGAATGTTCAAAATACTGTGGTGTTACTTGATCCTTAATGTACTAGTCACTTTCCTCATGACAGTAATCATTTCTTAATCAGCCACTCTTCTTAGTCCTCATCTGTAAAATGGGCATGCCTAATCTTACTGGTGTTCTTTCTGCAGCTGAGATTTAACCATCCTTGGTAACTAGAGCTGCTGCATTCAGTGAAGCTTTCAGCATGAAGGGGGGAGGAAAGCTTCACTTTAGAGATGTTGGTATCTTAGAACATGGTGAAAGCTCTTTCTCAGCTGAGCAGATGATATTCAGGAGCACAGCCCATTCACCTAATAAGTCTCTCTGTATACCCCACCAGCTACCTAGTGATAGAATTCCAGGTTGCAAGCTGTGAGAGCCATGGGCACAGTAACTATGGGCTCAGAGTTCCAAGGACCTCTGTGCTAAAGAACTTACAAAACAGTGATGCATCATTTGAGGTCTTCACCAAAACCTTTCAACCGTGCACTTTTATGTACATGATGAGGCTACAATTCTCTATCCCCTTTAAAATCAGACATGTGACATATCTTTAGCCAATGAACGTGAGCAGAAATGATATGTGTCACTTCCCAATAGAAAAGGCAGCATGCAATTTGCTATGTTAAGTCCTACTGTTTCAGTGAACATGAAGAATGTGTGGAGATGAGGCCTCATCAGTTTTGATCCCTATGTGGTAATAATGAACAGAGCCTCATATTGATGCACAGTGGACATCTTGTATAAATAAGACCCTGAGATTGGGTGCCTCCTTACATTTTGTGCTTTAGGTCGTGGACCTGAACAAGAATTAAACCCTCATATTATGACATGAGATTCTGGAAAGGTTGTCACTACAGCCCATTGTAGTCCATTTTAATGAATAAAACACCTCTCTACTGGACTGTAATGAGAGTAGGCAGACTCTAGCACTGGTGGTTCTGAAATGGGCCTGAGCATTCCTTGACCTGGAGACTAGTTCTGAAACCACTTCTGGTTTTATTTGTGAGTAAGACATAACATTTGGAAAAACAGAATCCAATTAAGTAATCAAATTAAGTAAACTTGCAAATATTCCTATATGTGATAGGCATGGCCAGAACATTAAAAAATGAGCAAGTAAATGACATAATTGGTTTTTCTCCCAGAGTGGGGTGATTATACATAGAAAGCAAGAGGGTAAACAGGCTGGTCAAGATTAAAATCAAATACCTACTTTGCTTTTCTCAGGGCCCATTAAAAGTAGTGAAATTCCATTTATAGATACACACAGATCCCCCACAAATTACCTACTGGGGTCAAATCAAGCTCTCCATGTACACAGTGATGAGTATAAGCAACTCTGTCAACATAACACAGAAAGCTTGTAATACTCTTTATTACAGTGCTTCAGATGCCTGTCTAAAGTATTTCATTTGTCTTCAAAATAATCACTTAGTTTAGTAGCATGTGGTAAAAAGTTGGATTCTTTGGAATCCCATCATCATGATGAGCTTTCAGACCTCTTCTCGAAAATCAAAGTAATTTCCCATTGCTACAAACCTTTAGATACTTCACATCATTAGGATGACTGGCAGATGATGTAGCCTTATGCTGGGAGATTGCTCAGGTATTTGGAGAGGATGCTTAATAAAGCTAAGACAGAGCTTAAGCTCAGGTGAGCCAGTTAGCTTCATGCAGAGAAAATCTCTCATAGCCATGAACTATACCCACAATTTTGGTCTCAAAGACAAATTCTGTTAAATTAGCCACAAAGAAGCCTGGATAAGCATGTCTATAGCCCCCTACAACCCATTACTTATAATGGAAAAATAAGTCCTAACACCACCTCTTACTGGTTACATCATCTCTCCAGGGTCTTGACTACTCACATTGTTATCTTTCAGACATGCTTTTTCTTAAAATATTATTTGAAAACAGAATAAATACCCACAAAGAGGCTTCATGCTTCCACAGGCCCTGGATACCTTTCTTTAAATTATGCTAATTGAGCTCTATCTCCTGAACTCTGAACCCTGAAACTCGCAATCACTTTCTTTAAGAGCATCTTCTCTTGAATGACCCAGGACTCAAAGGCTCAATGGAATCCCAAGTCATATTCTCTGAATCTGCTTGGCCTCCTACATTGCAAGTCTTAGAGAATGGAGACTAAAATCTGGGGATCTTGGATTCCTTTTTCCTTCATTACCCACACCTGTCTTCAAATTCTGTGAATTTTCCACCTAAATGATAACTGCACCCCATGCTTCCTCTGCATGGTCCTTGCCACTGCCTATTCTATATGTACCATCTTCTCACCCTGGATCATTACAAAGGTCTCCTGCCTGTTCTTTTTCTGTGAAGATTCATGCCCCTCCAGTCTATCTCTCATTCATGCTGGAGTAATTTGTCTAAGACAAAAATCTTATTTTAACAATCCTCTGTTTTAAAAAGTCCCAAGTGTAAAGAATATTTTGGGTAAAGAATAAACCCAGGACTGGGGTCCTGGATTTTCAGATTTCCCTAAAATACCTCTAGCTCCCCTTTTAACTACATGTCTTCCATCTTGGACTGCTTATAGTTCTGTGTACATGCTTTATACTTTTATATCTCCATGCTTTTTCTCATGTGGGAATCACTAACTGGAAAGTTCTTCCCTCTAAGATCTGCCTGGAGAGTTTCTGCTCATCAGCTTAAATGTCACCTTTTTGAGTACATTCCTGAGCTCTTCATCCCTTTCCTTCCTTTGTGGGCACACTGTACTAGTAAAACTTTCTGGCCTTGTGTTTCAGTCCTCTTTTCCTCCTCACCACCTGAAACATAGTGGTTTAAAACAAAAACATTTTATTATTGATCATAATTCTGTGCATAAATTAGCTTGAGTTCAGTGGTTATTGTTCTCTTTGTGATGTCAGTTGGGGCTGCAGTCTGAAATATCCAAAATGGCTCCTTCACATGGCTGGTAATTGCTGTTGACTGTTGTCTCAAAATTCAGGACCAGGCTGGGGATGTGGCTCAAGCGGTAGTGCGCTCTCAAGCGGTAGCGTGCTCGCCTGGCATGCGTGCGGCCCGGGTTCGATCCTCAGCACCACATACCAACAAAGATGTTGTGTCCGCCGAAAACTCAAAGAAAATAAATATTAAAAAATTCTCTCTCTCTCTCTCTCTCTCTCTCTCTCTCTCTCTCTCTCTCTCTCTCTTTAAAAAAAATCAGAACCATTTTTCCTCATTCATGTGGTTTAAGCTTCTTGCAGTATGGAGATAGATTCAAAGGAGGCATGCCCCAAGAGGAAAACTTCTAGGTAGAAGGAAGAAAAGGCTACCTATCTTCTTGGAAATCCCACAAGGCCACTTCCACCACAATCTATTGGCAAGGCAGTCACTGGTAGGCAAAATAAAGCACCACATTTTAAATGAGGACTGGCATGCTCAAACATGAAGGGGAGGAATTGTTTGGGTCATCTTTTAGTCTACCTACTACATTCGCTTGTTTGATATTCAGTCCACCTCTAAAATTCTGAAGGAGTTTGGAGGATAGGCCCTATGTTCTAATCAACTATTTACCCATAGTTCTTAGCACAGGTCCTAGAATATGATACTTAAATGCTTACTACAAGTTTGATGACTATAATACCAATTAAATCAGAACAAATCAACCCATAGATTTGAGCACTTATTCTATGCTTCTCCATTTGGTTGGGTGTTATGGAGTTGAAGAAAGGGAGTTTATACTCCAGGAGCTTATGAGTCAGGGACAATATTGCACTAAAAGGACAAACTAGATAAGGAGATGATTAATAAACAGTTTAGGGCAATTACAGACAAGATGGACAGACTATGATTGACTGGTCATGCTAATTATGTGGCACTAACACTATATATTTTCAGAGGAGGCTGTTTTCACAGAAAGCGGTTTTAGGTAGAAGATGAAGTTGGATCTGAGTCACAATGGCAAGCCTTAATCTGGGATGGGATTAAAATATGAACACAGTGGAATTCCAGAAGTAATTATGTGGAGATGAGACCACACAAGTTGTATTACTTTGTATGCTTACACACACACACACACACACACAAAATTATGACTTTTTCCCAAAGAAGCCTTACTATATGTATGCTATGATAAATAAAAAAATGACAGTGGTAAAAAATGTGAGTTCTCGATAACTTTAAAACAATGACTAGCTGGGCATGGTAGCACATACCTGTAATCCCAGCTACTCTGGAGGCAGGATGATAACAAGTTCAAGGTCAGCCTGGGAAATTTAGCAAGACCTTAAATAAAAAATAAAATAAAAATGGCTTGGGATGTTGTTCTATGGTAAACCAGCCCTGGATTCAATCCACAGCACCAAAATAAACAAATAAACAAACTAATTAATTAATTAAAACGACTAGGAGAAATGGATAAAACATGCATGGTAGAAACTATAATATCATGTTTTCCCCTACATTTACCAAGCCTCTCTTAAAGTTGGCTTGGGCTGAAATGCATAAGACTTCTGGTCCAAGGCAGTGAAGAGCAAGTGAGAAGTCTTCATGCTTCCTCTTTCCTTTCTGTGTAGTTGGAAGTGACAAATTCTGAATTGGTAGAACTGAAGAATGGAATTTAGCCTGGATCTGTAAGTTAACCATTGGTAGAGATTCATGAAAGAGATTTACTTTAGTTGCTTCAGACTGTTGTGAGGAAGAAATAAATATTTTTCTCAATTATTGGGGTTTTAGGATTTGTTAGTGCAGCATCACTTATGCTAGCCTGACTATTATGCCTAGTGTTCTATAAAGGAATTGAATATCAGGTAACACAAATGACTCATCCTCTGTTTAGAAAAGATAATAACTAAAGAAAACTCTACAATATACTTTTCACTATCTGCAGTTGAGAGTTATACTTTCCTTCCTAGGAGCAAATGATTAAGAGATGTCTAATTAAGTAACATCTATATCCCCTTTGTGTATTGGTTGGGCTTACATATTGCTGTGTAAAACACTGTAATAGCTGCAATCCTGAGCAATGGAAGGTGTACAAAGAAGCACAAATGTTGACTTGAAATAAACAGATATTCCTCAAACTTTATTAAGTCAACATCTTCCCCAACCAGACTTTATAACATGGTTACTAACAAGTGGAAAATGACTCTCCCTACTTCCTACTTCCTCATTCTAATAGGTCCACTAATTAAATGAAAGGTAATCAAAGGGCTAGTCACCCAAGGAAACAAAAGGGAGCCAGAGGCCAGAGAAAGACATGAACTAGAAAACAAGATCTTGGGTGTCATTATTTTGTTGCCAGAGACTACCTTAAATCAGGTAGTTTATTTCCTCTATCAGTTCCTTTCATTCTCTGGCCTGAAGGAATGTACAGCTGCATGCTGGTCTCCATGAATTTCTCAAGGCCATATATTAAACTTGAGCCAATGAACATCATCTCTTTGACATAAATTCCCTTGAAGTGAGCAGTGTTTGTAAATGGCCTGTCCTAATAATGGTCCTACTTCATCCAAAAACCAAAGTCTTATGAAAGGGAAATAGAGGTGCCTCTTAGTTATCTGCCCTGAAGAGAGGGAGCCAAGAGAATAAATACCCCAGTTTCATTGTACTCCTACCCTCTCATCTCCTGCCAGTGCCTCTCATTAACTGGCCCCAATCAGAACTAGAGTATACAGGGCAAATGGATTGAAGGCCATACAGGTTGGCCTTCCTCTCTCAAACCTCTGAGTAACTTGGAAGACAGAGAGTAGTCCTAGAAAATCAAATGGAGAATATCTAGCACATTGAATGAAGATGAAAGATTGTAACCCCAGAGATACTATATATTTAAGTGAACTAGTATCAACCATCATAAATCAATGACATTCCATGGTCATATTTATGTTCAAAGACCTTTCCTTTGTTCTTTAAAATAATGATTCCCCTTTTCTTGCCAGAACAGAACAGTGGGAATTGGAGACTGGAAGAAAATTTTCTTCTTCAGAATATAATGGGTGTGGGTGTTGGATGTATCTTATTAATGTCCAACCAAATAGGAACTGCCAAATAACTTTCCTATGACATTTGTACTAAAAAACTGACTTATAGTGGAGCCAACCAGAATGTATTAAGCTTCCCTACATCTGATCAGCAGCTAGAAGCAATGTTTTCTGGCACAGATCTGGATACTCTACACCCTCAGTATGGATGGATACCCCTTTAAGGGGTATCATTTAGGGTGCATAAAAGTGCTGATGGCTCTGAAATCTGGCTCTGAAAGCTCAGGTTTCTACCTCCTTCCTAGATCATGCATCGCAGCCTGTCAAATTCCTATGTGAGTCTGTCAACCCTTTACTCTTCTAATCTCTGCTAACTACTTTCTCTGTCTGGAAGCTCTCATCACTCTGCTGGTTGTCAGTGGATTCCAGTTATCTGAAGGTCTTTACTTGTTACCCCTACTTCTCTGCCCTGTCCAATGTGTACCAGACCAGCCTCTACCCAACACGGACTATGTATCTATTTGTTATGATTACTTAATTTAATCCTATAGCCTGCTCTCTAAATATCTCTGTCCTCTGCTGGTTCTCACTAATTCCCTGCATCCCCAAAGTACCCCTACCTTCTCCTCCCCAGAAATGCCATGATTTCACAGCCTATATTGCAGTCAAGAATTCTGTGCCTCTACTTCCCAAATGGTAATATGGAATCATCTCTAATGAGCAACTCATAAAAGTACTTAATTCACTAACCACCTCCCATGGGCTCTGTATTCCTGGTGGAGTAGGGATGGGAATGAGGAGTGTTAAAAGATAATTAAAAGCAGGAAGTAAAATCATGACTCTTACATAAATATAAAATATATACATGTGAAAGATGTATTAATGAGGAAACCAGTAAGATGTTACAAATGGTTTAAGAACTATGCATACATAGGCAAGAGAAATGCTGAAACAAGTATACAAATAGGTGCAAAATGAGTCAAGAATTAATTACATGCCTGCGGTCAAGATTCATTTGCATTATTATTAGTTTTCTATAATTTAGAGTTATAAAATAGCTCAGAGAGTGAGAAGTGGAGATAATCCAGGAGACTACTCTAAAAAGGACATGCAATAAACATTTTTTTCTGATTTTGAAACCTTTCATCCACAGCTAGTGTAACTGACATAAGCACTCTCTTCAAGGTTAGGACAGGCATTTGTGTTTGTAGAGACCAAGGTATGTGTCTTCCTTATCTCTAAACCTTGATAAGGGATGGAGGCCTACTCCTCCCTGTTAGAGCATTGCTACTCAAGAGTGTGCATTGACATCACCTGTGATGTTTAGAAATTCAGAATTTTGACCCCAGTCTAAATAATCTACATTTAAAAAGATCCAGGACTTAAATAAATGGAAAGTTATCCCATGTTTATGCATTGAAAAAGTTAATAGTATTGAGATGTCAACAATCTCCCAAATTATCTACAAATCCAATGCAGTCCCTTTCAAAATTTCAGATAGAATATTCATACATTGCTAGTGGCCATGTAAAATGATGTAGCCACTTTGGAAAATACTACAGCAGTTCCACAAAATTGAAAACATGTTCACGTAAAAACTTGTACATAAATATTCATAGCAGCATTTGTTATAATAGCCAGAAAATTAAAATAAAACCAAATGTCTATCAACTGGTGAAAGGATAGATAAAATGTGATGTATCCATACAATGGAATATTATTCACCAATAAAAGGAATGCAAAATATCTGGTGCAGTGGCGCACACCTGTAATCCCAGCAGCTAAGGCAATGGGATCATGAGTTCAAAGCCAGCCTTAGCAACTCAGTGAGGCTCTAAGCAACTCAGTGAGACCCTGTCTCTAAATAAAATACAAACTAGGGCTGGGGATGTGGCTCCGTGGTTGAATGCCCCTGAGTGCAATCCCTGATACCAAAACAAACAAACAAAAAAAGGGGGGGATGCAGAATAAAAATCATGCAAAGTCAAAGAAGTCATGCCCAAAAGGCTACATGTATTATGATTCCATTTATATGAAATGTCCATAATAAGGTTATCTATAGAAACAGAAATTACAGTAGTGGTTGCCAGAATTGCAGGAGAGGCAAGATGGAGAATGACTGCTAATGGATAGGGGATTTTATCTTAGAGTGATAAGAAAGTTCTGAAATGAGATTTTGGTGGTGGTGGAAAAGCACCAGGAATGTACTAAAAGTCATGGAAATGTTTACTTTCCAAGGGTGATTTTTCCAAGGGGTATAAATTATATCTATTAGAGCTATTTTTCTTTTTAGATACTCTGGGAATGCTCAGAGCAGTGTTGCCTGGGTTGCTGATGGAACTCTGCACTAGCATTCTCTGCCCCCACCCTATCCACCCTCTATCCCTGAATCTATTCCGGTGATTCACACAAAAACTTACCCTTGTATTCATAAATAACTTATAAAAATATTATATAGGTCATAGGGTCAGCACAGAGTTGCCCTGGTTGCTGATGGAACTCGGCTTTACAGTGCCTCTCCTGACCACCTACCTTGCTTCAAGGTATTCCCATTGCCTCT
Source organism: Urocitellus parryii (assembly GCF_045843805.1). NCBI lineage: Eukaryota > Metazoa > Chordata > Mammalia > Rodentia > Sciuridae > Urocitellus > Urocitellus parryii. The sequence goes on from NC_135547.1 coordinate 107,074,407, forward strand.
ATTGCTCACTTCCTGCCGCCATTACTGGCTTCCGGCCACCATTGTCCGCCATTATCCGCTTAGATTCTGCCTGAGGTGGGTTTGACAGAGACCTTGACCAGCCTACCCTCCTCGGTTAATCCGCCCTCACCCACCCTGGGGGCCCCTAGCGGGCCCCACAGCCACCACTGATTTCTCCTTTTACCACCGTCTGTGTCTTTCAGCAGCCTTTGCCCTCCATGGCCCTCGCAGAGCCATCGCAGGTGCGCCACAACTACCACCCTGACTGCGAGGCCGCCATCAACAGCCAGATCCAGTTGCAGCTGTATGCCTCCTACGTCTACCTGTCCATGGCCTTCTACTGTGACCGCCACGAAGTGGCCCTGGAGCACTTCTCCAGCTTCTTTCTGCGTCGTTCGCATGAGTGGAGAGATCGTGCTGAGAAGTTGATGGAGCTGCAGAACCAGCGTGGAGGCCGTGTCCACCTCCATAACATCACCAAGCCTGATCGTGACGACTGGCAGAGCGGCCTCCAGGCCATGGAGTGCGCCCTGCACCTGGAGAAGAATATAAACCAGAGCCTCCTGGAGCTGCACCGCCTGGGCACTGAAAAGGGGGACCCCCACCTCTGTCACTTCCTGCAGCGCCACTTTCTGCATCAGCAGGTCCTGATCATCCGTGAGCTGGGCGACTACCTGACCAACCTGCACAGGATGGAGGCCCCAGAAGACCACCTGGCTGAATTCTTCTTTGACCGGCTCACTCTGGGCCGCAGCCACCACGACAACTGAACAAGACTGTACCCCAGCCCATGCCAGGGAGTCTTCCCCAGTGGGTCACCAGGCCAGGTCTACATATTGCCCTTTCAGCAAGTTTCCTTCAGTTTGGGCCTTTCAGTTTGACTGTTAACTTCCAATAAAGTTATTTTTTGGTTCTTAAGGAAATGAAGGTGTCCAGTAGAGTTTGTGTGTGTGTGTGTGTGTGTGTGTGTGTGTTTAACTCTCATTTTGAGAATGAGGGCAGATCCCCATGCATCCAGGATTCTGTCTATCCACCTATGTCCCATCCACAGGCTCATATCTCCACAGGTGGAGAGAAAAGGTATTCTACGGGCCCCTGTAAAACACAACATTATTCTTCCTTTCTAAACAATGGGTGCGGGAGGATTAGGATGGTGTGGAAGGATTTCATGGGGTCTTTGTGACCATTCACTGGTCACAAAGTGCCTCTGGGGAAGTAAAAGGAATGGGATTGAGCATGTATTAAAACAAAGGGATCTTCAACTTTACCTGAAAACTTATAGTTTACCAGAATATACAAATGTTTACTATTTCTTCATTCTGGGAAACAAGATGAGAGCCCTGGAAGATAGCATGGCAGGATACTTCTTTGACTAACTCACCTTGGACTACAATGATAATGGAAAACCAGCCTTATGGACTTCCCCATATCTGGTGAAGTTGACAAACTAAAATAAAAGTGGCACTTTGCAAGCTCAAATTCTTTTATTTACATTATTGTGTTTTATTTTTATAAGAACCTCATGAAATAGGAAAGGCAGGTGTTATGACCATGTCTTTCCCCCCAGGGTTAAACATTTTATTACAAGTATTTATATTGGTTGGGTTTTTTTGAAATTCTTTTATCAATTTTGTGGAATTTGAAACTCAAAGGAAAAATGAATTTACATTGGAAATGCTGTCTATTTTGACATTACAAGTAAACAATACCTAGGATCAAGAGACCACACATTTCTATTGACAAATCTATGAGTCATCTGGTCTAGAATACCTTCCAAACTCTGAATCAAAATCTATTAGTGGACTGATAAGTTAATATAGTGGATCATTTCTGCTTCCTTATATCTTTTGACAAATTTTCTACCAGATTGTTTGCCCTTTTCTTATTGATTTGTGGGAATTACTTAATTATGTATTTTAGTCCTTTAGAAATTTTTATGTTTTCTGAAGTTCCTCTTCTAGTTTGTAGTTTGAATTTTTACTTTTTGGACTCTTTATTATAATCATTAACACACATTAATTGTAGTTATTAATAGGTTTCACTACAACATTTACATACATGCATTATATCATTCCTTGATATATCTACCCTCCCTTTTGCCCTATCTTCCCCCTATTCCCCTTCCCTGAAAGTATAACTATGTCTTTGTCAGTGAGAAAAAGGGAGTCCACACAGGTGAGAAGTTATGGAATTGGGACAAGAACACAGATTTTCTGATGCATGTTTTACTTTCTTTCTGTAACCCTGCAGGTATATCAATGGGCTAAGGATAATTGTGTAAGTAGATTGGGAATCCAGCCAGGTAACCAGCACCGGAAGGGAGGGAAATCCCCCCACTCTCAAAGACAGCACTAATCATTGTAGTCTTTCCCCTAATTACAGGTGTGCCTTCCAGCCAAGGGTGGGGATGGCTTCTAAACATCAGCCAAAATCCTTCTCCTGTGAAAGAGGCCTTCAGAATTAGCAACTATGTAACAGGTAGCAAGGCACCTCCCAGGAAGGCACTCAACACTTGTATACCTGAATCCCTCTGTTCAGACTCTATCCTCCACACAGGCAGCAACACTATTACCTGGGTTGGCACTGAATACCTAGAAAGACCCTAGGGCTGGAAATCCCCAGAGAGTGCACAATCACTCAGATGTTTTCACTGGGAGTAGCTTCACTGCAGGCACAAGAGGTAAAGGGTGTAGCTACAGAACACATATGCTCTCCCTGCAAATTCAGTTAATCTGAAAGTGTGGACAGAGAAGCCTGTAAGTTTTCCATGCATACTGTTTTGTAGTGTATACACTGTAGCCTGTTGTGATCTCTTCTCTGGAATCTATAGCTGATACCAGACTGGTTCAGTCTTGTTCTCAGGGCCCCCTCTTCAGCCCATCTTTCCTTTTCCTGTGATTTGGAGGAACTCTCCAAGATAATGCAGAGAAATCCACTTAGAAATATCTTTTTACTTTACCTGGAAAAACAGGATTTCCCCATCTGTAAAACTCAAAGAGAATTGTGATTATACATAGTGCCTATTACAAGCCACTACTTGTAATGCTACATTTTGCAGCTTTTCTTAAAGAATCCCTGGCAGGAAAATCTTGGTACAGAGGCAGCATAATTATTTTTATCTTTGTTCTTTTGCAAGAAAAATGCAAATGTTCTAAGTTCCTTCCTTTTGGTTAAGTTTGAGGGTCACAAAACGCCTTTCGAATAGCAGTGCAGTGGTGGAAAGAAGAAACTTCTAGACTAATTAAGTTTGCCTCATTGTACTTTACAATGTTTAGGCTTGTCCTTTCCTCTCCTCATTTTCTTCCCCTTCTATATGCCTCTCAAAAGGGTTGAACAAACTTCTCAATTCGTTGGTAACTGAACTTTTCAAAACTTTGAAGTGATATGTGACTTGGTCCTCCAGACCCGGAAAGTACACCCGGAGATACACAGGTGGTTGATTGTCAGTCCTTGGCCATGTTTTGTTGCTTGGGGGAATGATGTCTGAAACAGTGGCTGTTGCTATGGGTACCAGAAACTCAAGCAATGATAATATCAGGACAGACTAAGGGAAAATGGTAAAATTGATAACTTCATCTCAGGCTCAAACACGGATTCAAATTAACTGTGTTGAATAATTTACCTCTAGGGAAAAAAATCCTCACTCTATCACAAAAGGAAATTTCTTAATAGATGGTTGTCACTGACAACTTGTACTTCGTTTTCCAGAAAAAGGAAAAGTATTTTTTTCTTAAGAAATGTGTGACAAGCAGCACAAAGCACCCATTAATTTCTTCTGAATCTTCTTTACTCTGGAAATATGTTCTACATTTCTGATTTTTAAATTCTCCTTTAATTTTATTTCACTTGCCAGCAACTCCAATTTCTTTTCGTAAGCCCAAGCAATATATATCTGATAAAGTATTCAGTAGAGAAAGGCATTATCAGTAATCTCAGAGGTGATACTATGCTTCATGTTTTAAAATAACAAATTTTTATACAAATAGGTATATGTGGAGGGGTGTGGGTGTGCTTTCTGAGTTCAGTTTCAAAGGGATACTGATGGAAAATTTGCTTCAGGAAAGCTAAGTTTAAGGTTAAAATGACAGTAATGACATTTCACTAATGTGAAATGTTGGGCCACCTGAAAGGTAAAGAAATTTACACCTGACTTGCTAAGCCAAGGGTGACATTAGAGAAGAGTAAGGTACAGTGAAAAAAGAAAGTAATAATGGCAACATATTTTTAAGAATCATATTTCAGTTTCAGATTGAGTTAGGTTACCCATAGTAACAAAGACCAGAAAAGCAGGGACTTAAAAAAGGTAAATTTTTTCCTCCACCTGGAAAAGAAATACGGAGGGAAACACGACCACCAAGATAAGTTCTTTCTTTTCTTATTTTTTCTCTGTACTTGGGCTGGAATTCAGGGTCTCATGCATGCTAGGCAAGTGCTCTACTGACTACACCTTCAGTTCCGTGAGAAGTCTTTCTATCATCTTTCACTGATTAAGAGACCCAGATTTTCACACCTTTGAAATTGGGATGTATACTATCTTACAATCATTGTCATCTGTACCTGTCATTGCATGAGTATGCACTTTAAAACTCAACAGAGCAGTATCATTTGCTAGGGAAAAACCCTGGAGACATCAGAGGTGTATTCTTTTAATAAATACTGCATCATCAGCATGCTTAATAGCACAGAAGACAATATTATGATATCCAAATGATTCTGAGTACAAAAGTGATTCAGAAGAGTTAAAATTTGAGCCCAAAGAAGTTCTAGCAGTACTTTAAACAATTTATCTAATGCAGTTTCCTTTTGTGTATATAAGAATGATGCAATGATAAAAATCCATGCCTAAATAAGTGTAAAAGAGATCTTTCAGTATGTGTGAATTGAAAATCTAAAGGATAAGAAAATACTGTGTCCTAGTTTCATTGGTAGAATTTTTCTTTATTGTAGTATTCTTTCATTTTTCATGACCTTGACAGTTTTGAAGAGAACTGGTCATGTATTTTATAGAATGTTTCTCAGTTTGGATTTGTTAGGTGTTTCTCTCATGGTTACACTGGTATTCCAGAGAGGTGAAGTGTTTTTTTCCTCACTGTATCAAGAGGGCTACGTCACTTCAATATGATTTATCACCAGTCATGTTAGCTTTTTTCACTTGGTTAGGGTGCTATTGGCTAGGATTCTGCATTGAAAGTGGCTGATTTTCCCCTTTCCAAACTATAGTTTAAAGTGAGTCATTTAGTCCAGTTCACACTCAGGAAGCAGGGAGGAGGAATTAAGCTTCACCTCCTGGATGGAAGATTCTCTACCTGTAATATTTGGAATTCTTCTATAAGGAATATTTGTACCTTCTCCCCCACTTATTTATCCAATTATTTATTTTTCTCAGTGTGAACTCATGAATATTTATTTAATGCTTTGGATTATAGTCCAAGATTATGTTATTGGTTTTGTTCCTTAAATTGTTTCACATTTGGTCATTTAGAGTTTGTTCATTTAGCTTCTGTATCCCTTTGACATACTCCCATTCTCTCTCTCTCTCTCTCTCTCTCTCTCTCTCTCTCTCTCTCTCGCACTTTCTTACTTTCTGGCACTATAAGATACTCCAGACTCATGAGACTCATGATGTGTTTCCCTGCCCCAGCCTTAGAATTACCCATTTCTCCAAGGAATCTTAGTTTCTTTTATTGTATAAATGGTATTTTAAAACTAAGATCTGGCAAACTAATTGAAAGAGCTGTCATAAAATTCTGTATTTCTGGTTTCTCTTTGAAATATTATCTGGCTACTTTGGGCCCTGTTCCCATGGGACCCTTCATATGGAACTGAACATTATAGCTACCGCTTTAAAGCATATATATTCTTCAGTTCACCACAGTATATGCCATTCAAGCAGTGTAACTTAAGCACTCTAAGGTGCCTTTTTATTGATATAATTTCCTGAAGCCCAGCACACACTCAACTTTTGTGTTGTTGAACCTAGATACCTCTGTCCCAGGTGACCATGGAGAGTGAAGAAGTCAGTGAGTTGGTATGCATCTTCTGTCCCAGGAAAAGTTTAGTTCCTATCCTTTAGATTGGCATGCCCCTCTGTCTTCAGGTCTCTAATAGAATTTGGGAAGTACTTGAATCCTTGGTCTCCACTTCCTCACTTTGCCCAGTTATCCCAGGTGTGGAACACCTATTAAAAACTTAAATTAAGCAACAAATATAGCAGTGATGGTAACTTTGAAATAATATTTGAATGCTTATAATGTTTGTAGGATTGAAAACTCGAGACTTAATGGGTTAAAAGTCAAAAGAGCACAGGTTATTATTCAACCTGCAAATGTCTCTGTCACTTTTTCCATTCCCTTCTTGGCCAAGTAGTCAACTTATTTTCCCTTTTGTTACACTCCTTGTCACCATTGGAACTTACCTTGATGATTTTGCAGACTTTAAATGCATTGTTAGACAGGCCAAAAAAGAGGTTGCAAGCCAAAAGACTTATACATCAAATTAAGATGCTTGAATCTCACAGTTTACTGAATAATTTAGAACATATAGTGAGAGGCAAGGAGAGAGGGGATGGAGGAAGACAGGAAGCTAGCAGTCTTGAACCTTGTTCCATGTGGTGTTCCCTCTTTACTGCTTTAGCCTTGTCCACTGACCATGGTTTGGAGGACTAGTGATGAAAATATCTGGAGCTATCTCACACCTGCTCTATCAGAGAGACCCAAGGACGAATATTTCTGGAGATAACTGTAACTTGCTTATCACCTACTGAGCAAGGAGGTGTTTTTATCCAGCATAAAACCAGATGGTTGCCACCAAAATGTAGGTGATCTAAATATACTCCAACTGTAATGAATACCTGATTTCTACTTGATTTTTCCACCCCTTTCTCTCTCTCTCTCTCTCTCTCTCTCTCTCTCTATATATATATATATATATATATATATATATATATATATATATATTCTGCCTACTTTATCCATGTCTACTATGTCTCATAAGAATTATCTGTACTTAGTTTCATCTGTCCTCTTTGTTTTTCTTATTAAAGAATTGATTGAGTGTTCTTAAATAAATATTCAACATTTCCCAGTGTATGCATCTTCTAATCTGTTTTCTAGAGACAAAATGACCTGGCAAGGTTCCATGAGTCTTTTGCAGGCATTATTGGTGTAATTTCTGTCATGGCTTTCTTGCCTAGAACCTTTATTGACCACCTTGATGATCATCAGGAAGTCCTCTCAGGGGCATATCTGGCTCACAACGAAGGTATTATGACCCAGTTTTCTTTAAGGATCTTGATTCCTTAGCCCCTAGAGCCCCTAGGAAATCATTTGCTTCAATGATCTGGAAAAGACAGAAATGTAGTCTTCCTAAAAAGGGGCATCCCTGTCTACTTGCATCATGTTTGTGTTGGGTCTGGCACTTGCAGAAGATTATTAGATCTAGGAAGCTCTTGAAGGAAGAAAGGAGGAGGAAGGAGGTGAGTTCAATAAGCTGAGAGTACCTGGAAATTGAAGATATGAATACAGATGGTGTAGACATGGATGCAGGCAATATCAAGAGGCCATGTGGAATTTTATTGCATAGCTGTAAGAATAGAAAAAGAAAGCAGCATTCAAATGCATTGTCAGGCAGGCCAGACAAGAGTTTCCAAACCAAAAGATTAAGTGTGGCACCTGAATATATATATATATATATATATATATATATATATATATATATATATATATAATATTAATCTGTTATTAAAATTAAGTTTTCTCAGGCAAGTGCAGTCTTGTCCATTAGGAGAATAGATCAAGGAGCAGCTCCAGGCCAGTAACTCCAGGGACAGTGAAGAGTAAAAAACCCACCCCCAGTTCTCAGGGGAACATCCACATGTTGCCCCAGTGAAGGCAAGTTATGTGCATTACAACCAGGCAACTGAAGTACATCCTCCTTTGGTTTGTTCTGGAAGGATCTTTTCTTCACAAATATAATTTCCTTTCATCAGAGAAAATCTCCACTTCTCCATCAGGAAGCTGGAAAATATGAAAAAGATAACTGGAGGGCTGAGGTGTTCAGGGGTCTGTTCCCATCCCAGAGAGCATTTTTTTTAGAGAGAGGAGAGAGAGAGAGGAGAGAGAGAGAGAATTTTTAATATCTATTTTTTAGTATAAAAAATACTAAAAAGACACAAAAAAAAAGACACAACATCTTTGTTGGTATGTGGTGCTGAGGATCGAACCCGGGCCGCACACATGCCAGGTGAGCGAGCTACCACTTGAGCCACGTCCCCAGCCCTGTCCCCCCCCCCCAGAGAGCATTTTAACAAGATTCCTTGGTTAGAGATGATTCAGTATACAGCAGTGCTTCGGTACAAAAGAGCTATTTGCATAGGGGGACTCAGTGATGCCAGGCCTGGGCAAGGTTCCTACTGATATAATAACAACAGACCCAAGGGCCTTGAATGGGGGCTCCTAACACACCAAACTAACTGGATTCCAGGGACCCCCTGATATTTTTAATAACACGAACATTTCACTGTTATCTGTCAATTTGCCTCTTGCTGAAAGTAAAGATGTTACAATAGGGGGATTGCTCAAGGAGAGGAGGGGGAGCTTTCCTCTGAACACATGGGGAAGACCCACTTTACCTGTCTGGTGTGTTCTTTTTGTTAAAAAAATTGTAGTTATAGATGGACAGCATACCTTTATTTTATTTGTTTCATTTTTATGTGGTGCTAAGGATCAAACCCAGTACCTCACACATGCTAGGCAAGTGCTCTGCCACTGAGCTATAACCCAAGTCCCTGTCTGGTGTGTTCTTAACACCAAAGGGAATGTGTCCTCATGATAAATGGTAACTTCAGGGGAAGAAATTTGGAGAAATGGAAAATGCCAAACTTAGGGGAAGAAGTAGAGACCTGAAGATGGCAGGAAAATAGATAACCCAAACATAATAATTATCATCTGACTCATAATGGTATTGAGGTTTACAAAAATGATGGCTCTGTGTAGGAGAATTTCACATATTAAAATATGAGAAGTCTACATTGAACAAAGCAATTGTAATACCTAAAAAAAGCATTTGTTTTTTTTTCATCTAGTCATTCTTAAATACTTACATGAATGTGTATGGAAAATGGTAAAGAAGTGAAGGTGAGACTAGCCTATCAATGGAAAAACAGTAATCTGGACCCAGTTCTAAAAGATGATTTAAACTGAAACTTGTGAGAGAAGAAGAGTTAGCTTGACAGATGTAGGGGTGAAAACAATATGAGATTAACTTCAAAATCAGGCCTTCAGGAAACTAAAGATGAAGGCACAACAAAGGATTCATCTGGTATGAAGGGAAGGAGGAGTGTAACTCAAGGTGCCGTGATAAAAGGCCAGAAATTACCAGGCATAGTTGTATATGCCTGTAATCCCAGTGGCTCATAAGGCTGAAGCAGGAGGATCTTGAGTTCAAAGCCAGCCTCAGCAACTTAGTGAGGCCATAAGCAATTTAGTGAGATCTTATCTCAAAATTTAAAAAAATAATAAAAAATATTAAAAGGCTGGGGACATGGCTCAGTGGTTAAGTTCCCCTGGGTTCAATCCCTAGCATCAAAAAAAAAAAAAAAAAAAAGGATGGGATAAGAAATGGAGGATGACCTCATATTAAGGTCAAGGGTTGTTTAAGAAAAGGCCTTTTGAAGGAATCAACCAGCATGTTTGGATTGGGGTTTCAGGAGTAGGTTATTCAATCCCTTCTTGGACATCCCTGGGATGATGTAGGAGTCCAGTGACAGATACCTGGAATAAATATGAAAATGTGTAACTAATGACCTGTATTTGAAGACACAAGAAAGAATATTGTTTAATCAGGAAAGTGGCATCGAAAAGTTCTGTACAAGGTCTTGCTGTCCTTTTTCTTTATAAAGCAGAGTTTGACTATTGTTTCAATTTGCTGCCTCAGAAGAGTACAAGCCCAGATGTCAGGATGTCAGAATGCTAGAAGAACATCAAAGCCCTTGGTGATGCTGGAGCAAGTGTTTTTGAGCAACATCAAAGAAATGCAGGGCTTGCACCCTTTCTCTCAGAGAAAGAACATCAGACTCAGCTCTGGCAGCTTTTACCTCCCTTGAAAACTCATTTACCGTCTTTGTCAGACATTTGGAAGAAGTAAGCTTATCAGCAACCTCTGAAGTTTAAAAGATGCCAATGCATCTCAACCAGCAGTCCTTCCCAGGGGGGTGTATGCATGTCAGGACAGCATCCAGGAATAATAGTGGCATTTTACTATTCAACTTATAATATTGTACCACCCCTCCCTGAATGACCACATCATCATAGGCATATGTGAAGAGAGATCCTCCAGAAAACCCCTTGCACACCCCCAAACTAATACCGTTGCCATTGCAATCTGCCTTGCTTATCTCAAATGTTACCTTGAACAGCCACCTCCCTTCTCCCAGTTTCCCAGGACACACCTTACTCACCGCACTTTAATCCCCCACAAGGCCATGCCTAAGTGTTTTGTCCCCTTCTTCCACCCCTCCCCAACTTTTGAAACCCTTTTCCTGCATCCTTTGAAACTCATGGGCCATTGTCTCCCTTAACAAGATTTCCTATATCCTCAAACTATTTTCCAAATATTCCCTTCATTTTCTTGTTTTAACTCCATCTGGAATTACCCCAAGGCCACTACTTCCTCTGTAGCCCTCTCCAGTGATGGCCATCCTCCCACAGTACCACTGGGCCTGGAGATGAGATCAGTGGCCTCCTGCTTTCTTATTGCAACTGCTAAGCTATTTGTCCTGTTCCTTCTTCTTTAACACCCAAGTTTAGAATTAATATCATCATATTATGTCTCTCACTATCATTTCCTGTTATAGCTATCTAGAGATCCCCTACCCAATATTTCTTGATGATGTTAGCTCTTGGCTAATGGTAACATTTAATATGAGCACTGTGCTAATTCCTAGTTATTTCAATATCCATATAGATAATGTTTCAACCTGGCCCCTTAGTCCCTTAATCCATCCTCCTCCTGTGGCCTTGTCCTCTAATCTACTCAGCCATTCATTGAAGTAGCCATATCAGGGACCTTAGAATCTGCGATGATTGAAATCTTTATATAATATTTATCTCAGCATCACTCTTTGACTACTACCTCCATTTAAAATTTTTTTAGTTGTTGATGGACCTTTATTTTAGTTATTTAAATGTGGTGCTGAGAATTGAACCCAGTGCCTCACACATGCTAGGCAAGTGCTCTACTTCTGAGCCACCACCCCAGCCCACCTCCTCTTTTTCTAGTCATTCTCTCTAGAGTGCTGATACCCCAAATCCTTGAACCCCTCTGGAAATCCAGTCAATTGGTTCATGACATTTTCACTATGCCTCAATTCTTTGATTTCTCTTTGCTCTGATTAAATCCAATGGTCAATGATAATAATTCTTTTGATACATTTCTACCCTACCTGATCTGCTTTGTTTTAGTTGCTTGGAAAAAATCCCTAACTTAATTAAATCAATTTCTCCCATATATCACACTTGTAACTATGCAACTGAAGGTGACTAGAGAAACACCCAACCATTTGAGATAAAGCACTTAATTAACATGGCTCTTTTTCTTAAATATTTTTTTTTAGTTGTAGATGGATACAATATCTTTATTTACTTATTTATTTTTATGTGGTGCTGAGGATTGAACCTAGTGCCTCATATGTGTGAGGGAAGCACTCTGCCACTGAGCCACAATCCCAAGCACACAAACATGACTCTTAAGTGGGCCCTTAGTGTTGCCACCATTTTACTTCCCTGTCCTATCTACTCTTCTATCCTTCCTGATCATCATTCATGCATTCTCCTCTGTATCTGTCAGTCTTTGCTATATGGCGTGCCATCCCAATACATACTACTTGAGTAAAATAATCATTTTATTTGCTCATAATTTTGTGGGTCAACAATTTTGGCTGGAATATTGGGTAATTGCTGTCCTGAACTCACCTGGTATCATTCATGTGGCTGTGGTCATCTAGTGACTTGAATGGGGCTAGTTGATCTAAAATGGCAGCTGTTATTTATTGTTGTCTGGGCCACATTTCCAGTAGGCCAACTTGAATTTCCTCAAATGAGGAAAATGTTCCCAGAGACAAGCACTTTTTAAAATCCTTTGTTTATATCATATTTGCCAATTTCTTATTAGGTAAAGCAAATCACATGGCCAATCCCAGAACCAGTGTGTGGGGAATAACAAGGGCCTAATGCACTATAGATGCTTACTGGAAAAATCTACAACCTCTAACCACTCACACCTCTTCCCAATCCTTCCTCTCAGTTAATGAACCTCCATTCTATTTTAGTGGAAAGAAGGAAGGAAGGAAGGAAGGAAGGAAGGAAGGAAGGAAGGAAGGAAGGAAGGAAGGATGGATTAAGAACTTCCACAGATTTCTACGTACTATCATACCTCCCCCCACCAGCATCTGGGTGCATTTATTCTACTTTCTCTCTGTTATTTGATGAAACTTTCAGGCCCCTATTTAAGGCTAATTTCTCCAATTTTGTCCTAGAGCCCTCTTGTTCCCCAAAGGATCTTGCTTCTGTTTTTTATCTAGAGTCACTTTTGTTGATACATCCATCTGGTGCCTTGAATGAGCTGCATGCTCTGAGATGACCTTACTCTCTTTTGCATTGCATTTTCTCTCTTTACTGGATCATTCTCTTCAGAATAAAAACAGGATATTTTTGTCCTACACCCAAATCTCCCTTTAGCAGCCCTCTGCCTGCTGATCTTCACAGCTAAATTCCCTGACATGGCTCTCCATCATCATAGCATCCATTCTTCTCCTCCCAACTATCTTAAACCCACCATAACTTTCATAACAAAAATGGCTTTTGTCACAGACTCTAATTTCTCCATGCTGATCCATCCAAGGATTAATTTTAGCTCTCATCTTACTTGAACATTTTCTTGGGCTGATGTGCAGGAGATCTCACTTTTCTGGTTTTCTTTCTACCTCTCTGGCCTCCTCTTCTCAGTCTCCTGCTCCTCTTAGTGTTCCTCAGTTCCTCTTCATCTTCGCAACATCATAGTTTATACAATGCTCCAGGCCTCAGTTCTTAAAACTTTCCTCTCTACTATGTATTTGCACTTCTTTGGTGATCTGTTTCATGAAGGTCATGGATTCAGATGTTCTCTGTGTGCTGATGATCCTGAATGTATATCTCCAGTCTAATCTTCTCTTTGAAACTCCAGACCTATGTTTACAAATACCTGCTTGGACATTTAACAGACATCTTAAAGTTAGTGTTCCACATAGATATTGATCAAAGGGTAAATACTATCAGTTTTAAGATGAACAAGTTCTGGGTATCTAATCTAATCTACAGCATGAGTGGTGATGGATGTGTTAATTAGTTTGATTGTGATAATCATTACACAGTGTGTATCAAATCATCACATTATATGCCTTGAATACACGAAATCTTTAATTTTGAAATACTTTAAAATATTCCTCATCCTGCTTTATTTTCCTCTGTAACATATATCACTTTCTAACTTAATTCTTACTTCTTGATCTTGCTCATTACCTGTCTTCTTTTTCCTAGAATATAAACACCACGAGAGCAGGGGTTTGTGTCTATTTTTTTCTCTGTTGTTTTATCTCTAGTGCCTAGAATAGAGTAGGAAATTTAAAAATGGAATATGGTGGAACATGTATTTCAAAGTAATAGTAATTCTGTTCTTCAATTCTTGGTGTTTTTGGAACACTTTGAAAATATCAAGAATTGAAGAACAGAATTACTATCACTTTGATTTTTTTATGCTTTAGATAAGTTTGACCTTAACTCTACTCAGTAGATAACAGTCACCAATTATAATATTTAACCTTCCTAAATGGACCAGGGGACTACAAGATGTATTATGGGATAGTAATTTCTTTGAGGAGAGCAGTACTCTTAAAACAAATCTCTGATCACATTGCACACAGCCCAACCCAACCTTTCTGAGATCTTTTCTGCCTGCAGAATAAAGTCCTTCCAAATTAGTACTCATTTTACTTTTCTAGCACTATATACTTTTTCTTGAGATAGCTAAGTCTTGAAGAAAGGAAATGACTTAGTAAAGGGTGACATAAGAAATGGGACATTCTAGGCAGGATCCAGAATAAAATATGTAACAATTTGTCTGGAATAAAGGAGCCATAGGATACTATGCAATTGAGTCAGATATGGCAAATGCCTGAGAAACATCATGTTTTGAATTATAACAAAAATGTGATTGGGCTTCAGGTCTACCAGATGTCAGGAAATAAAACATGAAACTGGACTTTTGGGGCAATATGATAAAATTTTATATGCATTTTGGCTATTATATTTATTCTTACTGAATCATATATATAATATATATGTCACATATATCATATATATCATACCTTTTTCATTCTAAATTCTGTATAGGTTTAACATATTAGAACCACTGTGTCAATAGATTTTTTTCAGTTTTAACAGTTTCATCAAGAGTAGGATTCTAGCCTACTATTATGTCTTTATCCCTAGTAGTTATTTATTCCTTGTCTGCAGTTCCTACACATTAAGAAGAAATGTCTTGAAACTTATGGGAGTTCAGAGGAAGAGTTCTCTATATCCTCTGAAACAGACAAGGTCACTGCTTAGCAAACCTTTCTTAAAAAAGAGTTCAGTGATAACAGCCACATTAGAGCTCTGGTCAACCGCAGCTGATGATGGGCTCTGTTGATGGGTGCCCTTGGCTGGACTTGAAAGTGTTGTCCTGAGAAATGATTACTTTTCTGCTCGATAAGTCCAAGATGTGTCTATTAAAGGCTGAAAAGAAAGGAGGAATAAAGGTGTGAATGTAGCCTCTTGATCAGTTCATATATTAGACCTCTTACACTCTGTCATGATTCTTAGTGTATCTATCACACTTCTTCATGTGTCTGTGACAATTTCAGTAAAATTTTAGAGACACAAAGTCCTTGATGCAGAGGTACTTAAGTCTTAGAAAGTCATACTCAGGAATGTGGAACAATGAACAATTCTTTAAAAAAACACATGAAGAAACTTAGAATTACATGTTATTTATTCATACATTCAATAATTATTTATGAGGAGTTCATTTTGACTAGATACTATACTAGATGCTAGACATTCTGCTTTCAAGATGTTCATTCTTTAATTAGAAATAGCAAATTAATATTTTAGTGCTGTAATAGAATTAAATACATACAAGAAAACTGAATGTTACATGTGCTTGGGAGTGGTTGGTGTTCTGGAAGCTTCCTCAGGTGTAATAATACCTGAAAGCAGTTTTGAAGATTGAATAGAGGATCATGAGAGGAGACGGGGTATCATATTATAGGCAGAGAGAGTGGTATGTATCATGATATGCAGGTCACATGTGGTATGTGCCATGATGTGCCAGAGAGTGGTATGTACATGATGTGCAGAGTATGTGCCTGTTATATGCAAGGTCAAGTGACAGGGGATGATAAGGCAAAGGGTAAGGAGGAGAAAACATGCAGGAAAAGAAGCAGGAGAGATCAGAGAAAACATGACAGTTGAACTATGAAGTCTGAATCATACACGAAAATCCGTGGAATGTGACTGCTGGATTTTCTTTTTCATGAAATGATCAGATTTTCCTTTGGATTAAAGAGAAGTGTGGAAGATGAATTAAGCATCTGAGTGTGGATGAGTCTTGAGGCTATGAT
Source organism: Urocitellus parryii (assembly GCF_045843805.1). Lineage (NCBI taxonomy): Eukaryota > Metazoa > Chordata > Mammalia > Rodentia > Sciuridae > Urocitellus > Urocitellus parryii. The sequence continues at coordinate 107,090,101 of NC_135547.1, forward strand.
CTATTAAGAGACTGTTGCAGAAAAATCTAGAAAGAAATGGTCTAAGTTCCACTAAGACAGAAACAATGAAGAAGAGGAGAGGGTAGTGTTGAGAGACATTGAAGATCAGAACCTTTTGTTGTTGGTGAACAGATGGACAGAAAAGGATTTTGAAGGAAAGTATTTGGATTTCTAGCTTTGAGCATATTAGTTATGTGATGGCATCCTTGTTAGAGAGAGGGAACACAAGAGGAGGAATGGGGACTTTGGAAGAAAGTAGGCATTTTTCCTAAGTTCAAGATTCTATGGGGCATCTAGGTGGAGCTAGAAATGGAATAAAATATGACAAGTATATATGTAAGGTACATGGAATTAAAGATGAGGGGTAAATTTTCCTACCTCTGATCCCCTTTTGTTTTTGTACATCTTTGCTACTTTCTTGCAAAAAAGGCCTCCATCCAAATGAGAGGAGGATAAAAAGAAGAAGGTCTTATAGATGTTATGGAAGGTGGATATAGTCTGGAGGAAAGTTTAGGATCTGAATGGATACAAGGGAGGGGAAAAAAGACAGGGAAGGAACATGGAATCAGCAAAGACAACACTGGTACAAAGCAACACAAGAGCAGAGGGTTTAAGAAGTGGAAAAGAGGAAAATAAGCATTACTAAGAAGTAGGGGTTATATTTCCTAATGAATTTATTCTCTGGATAGATGCTGGGAATTTAGATTGTGAACAATCAGCAGTTCCTATGGAGGAACATTATTTGATTCATATTTTATGAATACGTCTTAGAAGCAACATCAAAGAGGGCAAGGCATGTGCATAAGTGGAGGCAAAGGGAAGGTGATTGGGGTTCTTCCAGAAGTTCCAGCTGCTTTGTAAGGAGATGAGCTTTCGGGGATTGTGCTGGCACCACTAATCCCATCATGAATATGGCAGCACTTGGATAACTAGGATTGAAAAAAAATTTATGTCTTACATTTTTTTGAAGGGCAACCCTGGCCATTACCTTCTTGAAGCAGCAGAACATCCTTGAGTGTTTTCTCTTTTAGAGAAATACAGAAGCAAATAAAAATAAAGCCTGCAGTAATGACTATTTTTACCAATTACACATGCATTACTAAGTGTCACAAATCCCATGAGCAGGAAGGTGTGATTTTCTGAGTCGGCTGCTGTGTTAAGATGAGAGGAATTGCTCAGTGTTGATAACACTGTTGGATGTTGCTAATGTAATTACAGTTCCCCACATAGGTCTCAGAAATTAAGGTTCTTGTATTTTCTATTTTCCTTTCCATTTTGGGAAGATAATAAAAAAATACAAAACTTGCTTGGTTTGACTTTACACCCAGTTTCCAAGATATTTTTTATTGTGTCTTATACTGAATGGATTGATTTTTTTCCATTTGTCTTTGAAAAAGTCATTTGCACAGAGAGATTGAATGGACTTAATTTGTTTAGTCTTCTGAAGTGATGCTTATAAGTGGGCCATGATAATTTAGTAAATATATCATGTTCAAGGAAGTGGTATGAACAACTGAAAGAACTACTCACAGTGTACAAGGAACAAAAATGGATAAAAGGAAGTCAGCTAACAAATAGGACAGAAATGTTAGATTAAAGATGAACTTATGGGTCTGGGGCTGTAGCTCAGTGGCAAAGCACTTGCCTAGCATGCATGAGGCACTAGGTTCGATCCTCAGAACTACATAAGACTTAACAAATAAAATAAAGGCAATCTGTCCATCTACAACCATACATACACAAAAAGATGAACTTACAGCATTCATATTGGTTGTCCCAATAAAGCACAATGTTAATTTAGAGAATTGTGTCGCAAGGGTTTTGTGTTGCTGTTGTGATTATTTTTAAAATAGACATATAGAAAGAATCTGCACCTATTTGTAGGGTACCATAGAATTTCTTTTCTTTTTTGTGCTATATCCCAAGCCCTTTTTATCCTTTATTTTGAGTTAGGGTTTCACTAAGTTTCTGAGGCTGGCCTCAAACTTGCAATCCTCCTGCCTCACCCTCCTGAGTAGCTGGGATTATAGATGTGCACCACTGCACCTGGCTCCATATGATGTTTTGATACATTAAATCATTAAATACTACTCAAACCAGGATAAATATATTTATCTACTCAAGCATTTATCACTTGTTTATGCTGAAAGCATTCAAAATTCTCCTAATTTCATTTTAAAATCTATAGTATAGTATTATTACCTGTAGTTACCCTATAGTGCAATGGAATACCAAAATATCTTTCTCCTATTTAACTATATATTACTGCCCATTAATCAACTGTTCTTATCTCTCCCTTCCCTCTACCAGCCCCAGCATCTGATGATCAGTATTACTCTCAGCTTCTATTTGATCAACATTTTTTTAGATTCTACATATGAATGACATTATGCAGTCTTTATCTTTCTGTGCCTTATATCATTTAACCTAATCATTTCCAGTTCCATGCATGATGTTACAAATGACAAAATTTCATCCTTACTGATGGCTGAATAGTATTCCATTGTGTATATGTATCACATTTTCTTTATCTCTTAATTAGTTGATGGTCACTTCAGTTGTTTACATTTCTTGGCTATTGCCAATATGCTGCAATAAACATAGGAGTGCAGATTTCTCTTACACATTCTGATTTTATTTCTTTGGGATGTATACCCAGTATTGAGATTGCTAGAAGCATATGTTAGTTCAGTTTTTACTTTTTAAAGGATGCTCCATTCTGTCTTCCATAACATCTGTACAAATTTACATCCAAACCAACAGTATGCAAGTGTTCCCTTTTCTCCATATTCTTGCCAGTACTTCTTTTTTGTCTTTTTTATTGGGAGGGTAGTAACTAGGGATTAGACCCAGGGGCACTTAGCCCCTGAACCACATCCACAGCCCTTTTTTTTTATTTTGAGGCAGGGTCTCACTAAATTACTGATGGCCTCACTAAGTTGTTGAAGCTGACTTTGAACCTGATACCCACCTGCTTTAGCCTCCCAAGTCAATGCAATTACAGGTGTAAGCCACTGTGACCAGCCCCTTCTCTTTTTCATAATAGCTATTCTAATTGTGGTGAGGTGATATCTCATTGTGGTTTTGATTTGCATTTCCTTGCTCATTACTGATGTTGAGTATTTTTCTCATACTCCTGTTGGACATTTATATTTCTTCTTTTGAATCATGTCTTTTCAGATCATTGCCCATTTTAAAATTTGATAACCTTGTTAAAGTTTTTGAGTTCCTTATGAAGTTTGGATATTAATTCTTTGTCAGGTAAATAGTTGGCAAATATTCTTTCCCATTCTGTAGGCTGTGGCTTCACTCTGTTGATTGTTTTCTTTGTTGTACAGAAGATTTTTATTTTGATGTAATTCCATTGGTCTACTTTTGCTTTTTTTTCCCTCTGTGGGTCATATCCAAAAAATTACTATGTTAATGTTTTCCCCCCAAAGGCATAGATAGAGATTTAGGAAAGTAGATACATGTTCAAGAGAGAATGAGGGGAATCTCAAAAGAGAGATGCTTTGGGGGTAAAGTAAGGAATATGCATTCAAAGGAGAATGCAGGCTTTCTCCAGAAGGAGAGACAGTCATCTGTACTAATGTTTAAAAGTGTTTTCCCTACATTTTCTCCTAGCAGTTTTATAGTTTCAGCCCTTACACTTAGATATTTGATTCATTTTAAATTGATTTATGACCAGGGTGAGAGATAGGGGTCAAGTTTAAGTGTTCTACATATGATATCCAGTTTTCCCAGCACCATTTATTGAAAAGACTATCCTTTCTCTGATGTATGTTTTTGGTGCCTTAGTTGAAAATTAATTGGCTATAGATTTGTGGATTTATTTCTTGGCTGTCTTTCCTTTTCTATTGGTCTATGTGTGTTTGTATGCTAGTGCCATATTCTCATGACCATAATTTTGTAGTATATTTTGAAGCCAGGTAGTACAATGCCTCTTACTTCATTTTTTTGTTTATTTTTTCTCAAGCTGGCTTTGGTGATTTGAAGTTTTGTTTGTTTGTTTGTTTGTTTGTTTTTGCCATATGAATTCTTGGATTGTTTTTTCTAGTTCTGTGAAGAAAGTCATTTGTATTTTGATAGGGATTGCATTGAACCTTTAGATCACTTTGTAGATCAATATATTAACAATATCAAATCTTTCTATCCATGGACATAGAATGTCTTTCCACTTCTCTGTATTCTCTTCAATTTCTTTCATGAATTTTTTATAATTTTTATTACAGAGATCTTTCACTTCTTTGGTTAAATTGATTCCTAGGTATTATTATTTTTGTAGCTTTTGAAAATGGAATTGCTTTCTTGATTTCTTTTTCAGACAATTTGCTGTTAGTGTATAGCAATATTACTGATGATTGTATATTGATGTGTGTGCTGCAATTTTGCTGAATGTATTTATTGTAGTAGTTTTTTTTTAATTAGAGTTTTCTAAATACAAGATCATGTCATTCACAAATAGTGACAATTTGATTTACTCCTTTCCAATTTGGATTCTCCATTATTTCTTTCTCTTGCCTGATTATTCTTACTGGGACTTTTGCTGTGGTCATTATTTTAAGTATATACAAGAGTGGCCCAGTATCATTAACATACATTTCTTCTCCAAGTTTTTTTGCATATTATAATCTGTTGAACTTGAGTGAATTTCTGCTTCAGAGAATTACAAAGTACCATTAAAAGATTTCTGAATTTTCCCATTTCCTACCCTTCCTCATTGGTCCACTTACAAATACATTTTAAAACTTCTTAATTTATTATTAATATGTGTGTTGCTACTGCTGAGAACCATAAATTAAACAAGTTTTAAAATACTTTGTAAAGGAAATGTAAATGATTAGAGAAGCAACTGTTTTAAACAGCATTTTAAGCATGTAAAATTTATGAATAATCTGAAATGCTATAAGCATGTATAATGTATTTGATGTCTGCAAAGTGTTCTCCTATACAATAGCTCATGAAAACCCATCATTTATATGTGAGTCATGCTGTAGCATGTCCAAAGTTGCCAAGTTAAGGAAAAATAGTAACTATGTGACCTTGTACATGGAAACTCCTTTCCCACATCCTCAGATCACCTTGAGAAACCAAAGTTTCATAAAATGGACCTTGGAGACTTAGGAAAGGAGGAAGAACTTTAGGATATGGTCTAATTCCTATTTTCCTTTTAGAAGCATAATAATGTTTTTCCAATTATGCACTGTCCAGTGAAGTGAGGCAGTATAGAGTCAGGAGTCAGATTTCCTTGGTTCTGATCTCTATGCTTCATTATCCTTATTTGTAAAATAATTATCTTACCTCATAGGGCTGTTGTATATGTAGAACACTTTGAATGTAGGACATCAAGTAAAAACTCAATATTTAAAAAAATTTTTTTTTAGTTGTAGATGGACACAAGACCTTTATTTTTATTTATTTATTTTTATGTGATGCTGAGGATCAAACCCAGTGCTTCATTAGGCAAGTGTTCTACCATTAAGCTACAACCCCAGCCCTTCAATAAAAGTTTTAAAATAATGATAAGGGAGAGCTTGACATTCAATATTTGTCTTTTGAATAAAGATGACATATTGAACATTGTCAAGGAGTTCCATAGTTCTAATTATATTGAATAGATGCCTCTGGTTTCTGTATAGCAAAAAAAAAAAAAAAAAAAAATCAATAGTTTAACCCCAAATCCTCAACAGTCTTATTGAAAAAAAAGTTAATTCATGGAAGTTCTTGACATACACATGAAAACTTGCTGGCCCCTGCCAGAGAATTAATGGACTTCAAAGCAGCTCACTAAAACCAGCTACAGCACCCAGGTTCCCAATGTAAGTGAACCTGGATGACATTATGCCATTTAGATCCCTTGGTCCAAAGTACTATAACTTTGAATGCTCATGTTGTACAGGTCATTGACAAATAGAGTATCTGAAATGTTGTGTAGCATGAAAAACCATTGTTACATGAAATAGAGTTAAGGGGATGGAAATTTTTATTTTAGAAAAATATAACACAGAAACTGTTCAGAAACATCAATGAGTTGTCACAGGAAAGAAGATTAGGACTTGTTACTGGAATTAGTGGATGGGTAATTTTGTTTAAAGCAAGACATTTGGCAATGAAATGGGCTGCTTCTGGAAATGGAAGATACCTATTACTGAAAGTATTTCTGCAAATTTGTACCACCTACTTAAGCGAATGATTTAGATATAGTTCCATCCTTGTATAGGAAATGTAAGTAATAATTTCTGGGTCCTAGAGCTTAAAATCTCTTTTAATTCCATTTTAATTTTAATTTCACTTTAATATTGCAAATTACTTTTCATATGCCGTCCTTTCCTCCACAGCCTCCTCTGACACAAAGGCATGTTCTATAGCTCAGAGGTATACTTAACAGCCTGCATTCTCAATGCCAACACTACCAAGATATTTTCACCAAGAGGTTAATTAGAACCGCAGAGAATTTGATATGATTTTAAACTTCTAATGCTTAATTTAGCATTTTTCATCATTTTGACCTTGTGTTAACTGGAAAGAGGTGCCATTTTGTGGAATGACAGTTCCATGAAGATTAAAAATCTCTCAAGCAGGAGACATTTGCAGTCTGTTTACATATTTTGTCTCATTTTATCCCTTAGTAGAGCTGGTAATATCATTATTTACATTTTACAGATGAAGTTCTGGTGATTAAGTGGCAGAGTTGAATCTTAAGCATAGTCGTTCTGTCTCAACCTCAGTGTTCCTTCCATTTGCCCTCAGTCACTGCTTTAAACAGTTTAGTCCACACATATATGAAGATCAAGAGCAGGGATGAAAAGTCTTACCAACAAAATGCAGTAATCAAAGAATAAAGAAACCAAGTGAGTACTCTGCCAAAAGTAAGCCTCAAAAAGAAATATGGAGCTGGAAATTGAATTAAGAAAAATTGTGGAGAGATTTTTAAAATACATAGGGATTAATTAAGGATAATACAATTTGTTAACCAAAAGGTACACAGTTTAGAAAAAATACCTTGAGTTGAAAACAAGATAGGTCTAGGATCTGGGAAACTAAGAAGGAATAGAGAATTAGACAAGAATGCAGATAAATTGAATGAATATAGTGAAGGAAAAGTGAGATTCATCAAGAACAGTACAAAAATAAGATGAAGCCAAAGCCTCAAATGGAATAGCAGGGGTACAAAAATAGGCATAAAGAGAGAAATACTGGGACTGGGGATGTAGCTTAGCATGTGCAAGCCCCTGGGCTCCATCCTGACACAGCAGGAAAAAAATAAAACAGAAAGAAAGAAAATAATAGAATAGAAAAAAAAAGAGTGAGATAAATGCAAGAACACTTCTAAATGAAGAATCACTGTTAAACAAAAATAAAATGATAGGCACAAGAAGGCAGGCATGGGAACCAGAACTTCAATTAAGAACAATAGACCTGTTTTTGCACATTGTTTTCCTTTCTTTGGGCTGGTTTTCTTCCCCTTCACCTCCCTCTGAGCTCTCCAAAAGGGAAATGTAGAGGGTGTGAAGGGGATTAAAAAGTCAAACTGCACATTTTTAATGTGTTTCCAAATGCCACAGAGAAAGCTAGTGCAGCCTGCTTGGTAAGTAACATATATTTAAAAACTGCTAAACCATGATGGTTGTGGTGATAGCACTAGCTGGCAAAGGTTGGGGGAGGACCATGAGTCAGACTTTAGAAAATTTAAATATTGGTAGTTTTGCTGCTGACATATTTAATTTTCAACAGTATTATGAGTCCCTTTTTAAAATTATATTGTGTTTTTTGAAATTGATATATTGAAAAAGAACTTTTAGACCCTTAGATAAAAAAATATTACCCTATAACTAAAGTACAATATTACCATATATATTAGAATGAGCAGAACAGCTCTTTTGAACCTGCCTTGGCGTATCATCCTAACACACACAGACTGCCACCAAGATATACTGAAGCCCTGAATCAGCCAACTCCATCTGCCCTTGGTCACTCCATCAAATACTTGCTCTAGAAACAGCTTCTCTCTAGGGAACAATGTCCTGAAAGAATGTCCAGGGCAAAGTTACCTCTCTCCAACATTTACATTAGGAATTTTATTCACAAAGAAAGGATAGTGTCCATATAGATTGGATAGAGGAGGAAAAAGAGGGTGAAAAAATGTGAAAGAAGCTGTTTTGTGAGTAAATATATTACTAGCTATATAACCTCAAACAAATTCCTCAAACTCTAGAAAACCTCAGTGTTCTTATCTGTTAAATGGGGTTAAGAATGGTACTCATCTCTTGGGCTGGGGTTGTGGCTCAGCAGTAGAGTGCTTGCCTTGCACATGTGAGTCCTTGGGTTTGATCCTCAGCACCACATAAAAATAAATAAACAAAATAAAGATATTGTATCCATGTATAACTAAAAAATATTTTAAAAAGAGAATGGTACTCATCTCTTAGATTTATAAGAATTTGATGGCATTACATATGGGAAGCATTTTTTTTTTGTATTGGTGATTGAACCAGGCTTTTTATTATTTATTTTGAGATTGCATCTCGCTAAGTTGCTTAGGGCTTCACTAAGTTGCTGAGGCTGGCCTTGAACTTAGTATTCCCCTGCATTAGCCTCCTGAATCTCTGGGAGTATAGGGATGTGCCACTGTGCCCAGTGCATATGGGAAGCATTTAATGCAATGCCTAGCTCAATAAATGTTAGATATTACAATTATTGCCATTTCTCTGCTTCTACCTTCATTCTGTATTCAACAAACATTTGTTGAGTACCTACTGTATACCAGATACTATGCTGGGTACTAGGGATATATATCTGAAGAAATCAGATCTCTCTCTCTGCCCTGGTAGACTTCATAGTATAGTAGAGAAGATATAATATGAAAATTAACCATGAAATTAAATTTGGGGGACACTGGGAATTGAACTCAGGGGCACTTGACCACTGAGCCACATCCCCAGCCATATTTTTTATTGTATTTAGAGACAGGGTCTCACTGAGTTGCTTAGAGCCTTGCTTGTGCTGAGTCTGGCTTTGAACTTGTGATCCTCAGCCTCAGCCTCCAGAGCCACTGGGATTACAGGCATGCACCACTGTGCCCAGCTATGAAATTAATTTTTAATTGCACCTGCGATACAGGCTGCAACAGAGAAATCCAGGATGGCAGGAAAGAATACAGTGGGGCACCTGGTCCAATCTAGAGCTTCTTTTAGGAAGTAAGATTTGTGCTAAATTCTGAAGGATGACTAGGAATTAACTAGGAAGGTTGGGGGAGGGGGAGTTTGAGGGGAGAGAGGAAGACAGAAGAATGCTCCAAATGGAGAGAACAGTGTGTGTGAAGGCTTGGAGGTAGAATTTATAGATAGCACATAATTGATAGAGCTTTTGTTACTTTCTCTACCCATTGTCTTATTTTAAATTAAGGAAACTGACCTAGCTGTTAAGAAGGAAAAGTTAGTAGTTCCCAGGCCTTTACCCCTTCCTGGAAGGAATAGACAGAGCAAATTAGAATGAAACCTTTGTTTACCTGTCTTAAACCCATAACTCCATCTTATCAGGAGAGGAGTGATGGAATTCCATTCTGGAACCCTAAGTCTGAATCTATTCTGGGAGTTAAGATATGCATTAAGGTTTATAATTCAATTTTACACATAGCTTTGTATCATGTCTAAAGTTCAGAAGATGAGGCTCATATAAATGGAAGTGTTGCACTGACTATTGAAATGTCTTTCATGCAGAAGAGAACCAAAATAATAAATGGAGGTCTGTGCTGAGCCTGCCTTGTGCTGTTAGAGTTAATGCTGCTGGGGTGTTTATGTTATAGACTTCATCTTTAAGGCTCTAAGATTTGGCCATAAAATCTCTTCCCAGCTGAAATGTGGCATATAAATAAGGTTTCTGCTTAAGGGCTGAATTGCTCTGTTGCTCTTTTAAGCTGTCCTTTCGCTGAATACAACTCTGGGTGACTTTTTAATGCTATTTGACACCACCACCCGCTTTTAACTCTTCATGCTTAGGAAAGGTGCTTTAAAAGTCACCTTATCATCACTGCCTAGAACTCAAAAGTGGCTAGAAAATTAGACACTTGCATAATGGAGAGAAAAGTACATTGTGATCAGAGAATAAATCAACCCTGAATTTCTTTAAAAGATTTTTTTTCCTACTCAATATTCTGTAGGCTGTTAGAATTCTGGTGATAGCATGGTGGATAGCTGGAACAAGAAGAAGAAAACACAGCCTGGTAATTGTTTTAGGAAATTTCACTATCAGTCATATGTCTCTTCAAATTTAGTTTTTTATCCAATAAATTCAATAGGAAAACCAATATTACTGATAGGTTTTCTTTTTCATTCATTTTACTGATTCATTTGGCTGTTGATACTCAGGCTGAGACTGCAATTTTGTTGTTATTAATATTTTATTCTAAATAATTATAGATTCACAAGAAGCTGCAAATATTGTACAGGACAATGTGCCCATCACCCATCTCCCTCCAGTGTGACATCTTATATAACTATTGGGCTTCATCGAAAGCAGCAAATTTACTGACACAATACAGTTTCCTGGACTACAGATCTTACTCTGATTTCCCCAGTTTTGCATACACTCTTTTTTTTTTTTTTCCTTCTGGTACTGGGGATTGAACCCAGGGGAGCTTAACCACTGAGCCACATCCCCAGCCCTTTCTGAAAATTTTTATTTTGAGATAGGGTCTCGCTAAGTTGTTTAGGGCCTCACTAGATTGCTGAGGCTGACTTTGAACTTGCCATTCTCCTGTTTTAGCTGCTGGGATTACAGACATGCATCACTGCACTCAGCTGCATCCACTCTTTTTACTTTTGTATATCTGTATGTAATTCTGTGGCATTTTATCACATATATGAATTTGTGAAACTACTGCCACAGTCAGTCACTCTTCCATTGCCACAAAGGACCTCCTTCAAACTGCCCCATTTATTGTCATACCTCTTCTTCCCTAACCCTTGGCTACTCTTTTTCTGTTTCCCATCTCTATAATTCTGTCATTTCAAGAATTTATATAAATGAAAGCATATTGTGTGCAACTTTTTGAGATTTTTTAAATTTTTTAATTCAACATATTGACTTTTTAAAATCTATCCAAGTTGTTGCATGTATCAGTAGTTCATTCCTTTTCATAGCCAAGTACTATTCCATGGAATGAATGTACCACAATTTTGAGTTTTCCCTTGTTGAAACACATTTGGTTTGTTTCCAGTTCAGGACCACTACATATAAAACCACTATGAATATTCATGTATAGGTTTTTGTGTGAACATAAATTTTCACTTCTCTAAGATAAATGCCCAGATGCGTAATGATTGCTGAGTAATATGGGAAGTTTATGCTTAATTTTTTTTAAAAAAAAAGAAACTTCTGTACTATTTTCTAGAGCACCGGTATCATTCTACATTCCCACTAACAATGTGTGAGAGGTTCTGTATCTCTGAGTTCTTATCAGCAGATATGAATGTCAAGAATTATTAGTAATTGTTCTTTTAACCATTCTAAAGTAGTGGTATGTTGTCATGGTTTCAATTTGCATTTCCCTAATGGTTAATGATGTAGAACACCTTTGCATATGTTTATCTGCAATCCAAATATTCTCTTTGATGAAGTTTCTGTTCAAATCTTTTGCCTATTTTCTAATCAAACTGTTTCCTTACTGTTGAATTTAGTGACCTCTGTATATATTCTGGATGAGTCTTGAATATATGATTTGCAAATATTTTTCTTAGTTGGTGACTTGTCTTTTCATACTCTTAAACAGGGTCTTTTGCAATGCAAATGTTTTAAAAATATTTTTAATTGTAGATGGGCACAGTACCTTTATATATTTATTTCTTTTTGTGTGGTATTGGGAATTGAACCCAGTGCCTCATGTGTGCTAGGCAAGTGCTCAACCATTGAGCCCCAGCCCCAGCCCAAAGCAAATGTTTTTAATTTGATGAAGTCCATTGTGCCCATTTTTTTCTTTTGTGGTTCATGTTTTTGTTAAAAAGGGACTGAATTTTTCTTCAATGCATTATAACTCTACCATCAATGATAACAGATACCATTTATTATGGACTCACCATGGCCTGGAAACTGAGCTAAGCCCTTTATAATCATCATCTATTTTTACCTTTACCTCAACCCTATGAGGTGCACAGGATTGGCTGCATTTTTACAAATGTGATGGCTGAATATTAGCAAGTTCCCTCACTTGCAAAGCTCACATAGCAATTATTTAGTAAAGTAGTGTATCAAGGTAGGTCTAACTCTCAAGTACAATCTATGATGAAACTAGGAAAAGAGATTTGGGAATGTTAGTGGAAATAGGAATCCCCTGGGGAAGGAAGGAGAAAGTGGGAAGGGCCATAAAGCAAGGTCGAGGCTTAACCCATTTGGCAAAAATGTACAAAAAAAGAGCAGCTCCTAGAAATAAGTCACCAAGTAAGTGCAAATCAGCACTCCCATTGGACAGAAGCCACCAATGAAATGCAAATTTTGATCTTGCATTTTAGCTTATGGGAATGAGCACATTTGTCCTCTGTACCTACATATGTTTTGCCTCCTAGATATAAGAAAAGGGTCTTTTGCTCAGCATGAATAAAGAGAATGGGCTGCTTTATGCTCCACTCCACTGTGAACTTAGCCTGAATTGACTATGGTGAAAGAATTCCCTGTGGAATGTAAGAGGCTTCTGGAAGTTGTTTGCATATTTTGGTTAAAAGGTTGAGAGAGGAATTAGCGATGGGGGTAGGGTGGGGTGGGGAATGAAGCTTTCATGGATAACCCGGATATGGCACTATTCTTATACCAAGTATGCTAAAAGTGACTTGGCTCTGAACCTAAAGACTATAGAATTTGTATTGATTTTATTGAAGCAGGGAGAAAACTCACACACTATCAACTAGAGGGTATAAAATGAGCTCACCGGTGCTAATCCTAAATGATTAGAAAAAGAACCTGTTTTCAAATGTAAGATGATCATGATAGAAGAATATTTCTCAAAGTGTAGTACTGGGACCAGCAACATTAACATCACATGGGAACTTTTTAGAAATGCAAACTCTCAGGCCCTACCCTGGAGCTGATGATGCAGAAACTCTGGAGATGGGGCCCAGCAGTCTATGGTTTGCAGTCTTTCAGATGATTCTGACCTAGGGTTAAAGTATGAGAATCCCACTAGCTTATAAATGGAGGTTTATAACTTGTATCAGGACTAGTTTCATCAGCATATAAAATGTAAAACTCAAAAAAAGTTTAGCAAAACATATAGTTTTATTCTAAACATACTAGGTTTATCCTAATGTTGGTCTCTCCAGAGCTGGGGTAGTAGTACCAGAAAGTCATCAGAAACCTAAATTCTGGTTTTGTTTTGCCATCCTGAACTCTGGTTTTTATCCTCAAGGCTGCCTCAAATACTCCATGAGGATTCAAGCTGTAACTGTCACTTGTCACATTAAAGGAAAGAGGAGCAGGAAAAGACAAAAAGGAGGCCACTCCCCAACAGTCAGCTATCTGTAAGCATCCATCCCAGAGACCCCACTCATGTCTGTTTATATTTCATTCTCTAGAACTTAATTGCACGGTCACAAATACCCACAAGGGAAACTGGGAAATGAAACCTTGATTGGATTTTAGACAGCTTTTGAAATTGACAAGGATTCCATTACTTATGAAAAAGGCAGCCTCTGCCCCAGACACCTAACACACAGCTAGGAGGATCCTAGGCATTTGGAAAACATCTTGGAGTCAGCCAAATCTTTATCCTTCTACATTAACATTCTATTTTAAGCAACAGTTATTTTAGCTTTTTGGTATGAAGTTTATGGTCATAGATAATAAATATTAGGATCTTCAAATATATGTGCAACAGGGGAGAGATTGTTTATAGTGTCCTATTATACCATTAATCTCCTATAAAATGGGGCACCATGGTGCATGCCTATAATCCCAGTGATTTGGGAGGCTGAGGCTGGAGGATCTCAAGTTCAAAGCCAGTCTTGGCAACTTAGTGAGGTCCTAAGCAACTTAGTGAGACCCTGCTATAAAATAAAACACAAAAAAGGGGATGTGACTCAGTGGTTAAGCACCCCTGGGTTCAATCCCTAGTACCAAAAAAAAAAAAAATCTCCCATAACATTTTAACCCCTGGTTCTCATAAAGTTTCAGGATAAACATCCTTTATTGGCTCATCATTAAAGAAAATGGTTGGCTTCATCCAGACAGAAATTGTTTCAAATGAACCATTCTTTACTATTTGTTTGTTTGCTTCTTTGTACTGGGGATTGAACCCAGAGGCACTTTACCACTGAACCCATCCCCAGCCCTTTTAATTTTTTATTTTGAGACAGGGTCTCACTAAGTTGCTTAGGGCTTCACTTCTTCACTGTTTTTATGAAGGAAAATTGCAGCAAGGAAATTTTCTCACTTGGAAAAATATGAAATAATTTGGCATCACTGGTCCCCAAGTTCTGTAAGACACTTGGCCCCTTAGCTTTGCTTTTCCCAGAATGGAATTGGAAAGTAAAGGAGGCCTGGCCCAGACAGGTAAGGTGCAGCAAAGGATTGGTGATCATCATCATTAAGTCTTATGTTCTCAAACTTCAGGTGTAAGAGATTCACTTGAGGAAAGAGTTTATAAATGCAGATTCCCAACTTCTCAGCTCAAAGAGTCTAGTGCTGCAGAACAGTAATTGTACCCAGGAATATGTGGGGTATTTTTTGAATATTCCAGTATTCTAATGGACCTTTGAGACTCTCTTAAATATCTAAGAAGTATCCAAATGCACATGATAACCACAGCAGGCGACATACGGAACAAATTCATTCAAAAGCTGAGGCTTGCATCTTCCCCAACAAATGGCAAAGTTAAAACAGCTGGTTGATTTGATGAAAAAGATCAAATCAGCTGTTTGACAGCATTGTTTGGCAACTTTAGTTAAAACAGGCAAGTCGGGAAATTCTCTGTGCCATGAGCCCACCACTAGGGAATGACAGCTCAATAACAACAACAACAATGATGATGGCAAAGGTCTGATCAAACAACAAGGGCTGCCCTAAATCCCGACCTGTATCTTTTGTTAACCTGGGCCTTGTTGCTTTTGGTGATAGACGGTGTTTAAGTTTCCATTCGCTCTAACAAGCTATAATTTTACTTTGAGGTCTTTAGAAAAGTGCATGTCACTGTGCACTGAAAGCCTTGATACTAAGGGGCAAGAGCCAAGAGGTCAAATCTGGATATCCAAAAGGAAGAATGAGGAGGAGAAGAGAGGAGAGGAGAAAGGGCACCTTTGACTCAGAGTGCCAAGCTGTTCAAAAAAAGAGTACAGACCACGCAAGCATACACATGTGCACAAACGCTGATTATTTTTTTAGCTGCCATCTATCTAAATCAGCTGCTCATAAGCCCCGCATTGTTGACATGAGTCACAAAAGTATATGCTCTAGTCTAGCCAAGATTAGGAGTTTTGCTTTGTATTACACTGGCTTCCAACTACTATTTCACTGCAGCAAAAATGACAGATGAGAGAAAAAAAATACCCTACCCTACAGCCTATGGTGGGGTTTAATGTAAGAGATGTGCTCCATCTACTGGTAGAGACGATGACCACAGATCGAGATGCGCATACCGTGAAACTCAATAAAGGCACACATTTTAAATTGGATTCTGCTTGTTTAGGTAAGAAGGACATTTTTTTTCTTTTTGAGAAATAAGAAAGAAGGAACAAAGAACTAAGGTCATGCAATTCACAAAGACAGAAGCTATGAAGAAAAAGGGGGAAACAGACTGGACAGAGATATAATGAGAGAAGACACATTAAAAAAAAAAAATAGGGAAGAAAATGCCAAAATAGCAAACCTGCAGGAAACAAGTGATTTGCTCAACACAGAAGCTTAAAAAAAAGCTCCCAAGAGGATCTGGAAATAATATACTACATGCTGTGTTTTAGATACTTCATTTATATTATTAACGGAAATATTTTGTAGAGATTCTAGCCACATGGACACGATTCACTTGAGTAAGGCCAAGTCTTAATATAGAATCATTATACATTTTGTCATTGTCTGGGGATGTACAGACAATAGTGCTGACACCAAAAGTTCGCAGCAATTTGGAAAAGACTGGAGGGGTTGAGGCATGACCAGCCCTTCTGTGCCTCTTGTGCATATAGTTGGTCTCTAATGACAACAGCTGCTGCCTACCAGGCTTGTCCATGTTTCCAATCATGATTCGTAGGCTTCTGAAGAATCTGATACTTTTTTTCCTCAAACATAACTATGTGCTTTCTAAGGTACTGATGAAGATTCCACCATGGTTTCTCACTCAGTATGCACTGTATTTGAGAAACCGTTTTCCCATTTCTAATAGATTTGCCTTAACAATTGGTTCTGCAGCTTCTCAAAATAAAGAGAGAAGAATAAGAACATTTATTAAATTTACTGAGCAACTACTAAGCACCAGGTTCAATGCTTCTTGGGATTTGCATTTCATTTTTACACCAACCTTTGGTGGAGGGATTCTTGTTATCCCTATTTCATGGATGTCAACACAAAGACTCAGAGAAGTTAAATAATTGCCCCAGTGCTATTAACTCAGGGATCTGGAAAGCTGATCAAAGGAATTGTCATGTGTGAGCTTTCTCCTACAGCACTAAATGTGCTATGCTGGGAACACCTAGTATCATAAGCCAAAGTTTCTCAGCATGAGGAAGTGAAGCCACTTGATCAAGATTCCTGGGGTTGCCTGTTAAAAACGCAGGTCCCTGATTCTCAGCATACTGACTGAATCAGAACTCCCTATGGAATCTAGAATTTGCATTTTAACAAGTGCCAACAGATGACTTTGATTCTCACTGAATTTTGGAACCTCCTGATATGAACCAAAAAGGAAGAAAAGAAAAAGAAAAAGCTGAGACACCAAAAGTGTGGTTTTAGAATTATAACAGTATAACAGAGGTTTTATATATATATATATTGGGTACTGGGGATTTAATTCAGGGGCACTAAGCCACTTAGCCACATCCTCAGCCCTATTTTGTATTTTATTAGAGACAGGGTCTCACTGAGTTGCTTAGTACCTCACTTTTGCTGAGGCTGGCTTTGAACTCATGATCCTCCTGCCTCAGGCTCTGGAGCCACTGAGATTACAGGTATGTGCCACTGCTCAGCTAGGATTTCCATTTTTATAGTTGAGGCTGCTGTGGTGTGGGGCAAGAATGTTATTGCTTGTTAACTAGTGAAGCTATTCAGATTCTCTGAGCCCATTTACTCATCTTTGAAATGGGAATCATAATTTCTGTATGACATGGCTCTAGTGAGGTTTAGTGCATATGAAAATTCCAAAAGACTTTGTGATAAAGTTGTAAAAATGCTCTCCAATTCTCCCCAGCCCTATATCCATACCCTTGCAATATTGATGTTGCAGGTCTTCTATCAAGATGTGGAGTATTTTTCTCCATCCCTTGTGTCTGAGCCATGTGATTTGCTTTGGCTAGTGGAATAATAGCCAAATGTCACCCTAGCAGAAGCTTGAAAGTCGTTGCATGTTAGGGTTTTTCTTATTGCTGTTCTTGGCATCCTGAGGTCACCATGCATTTGAGTCTCAGCTAGAATTCTGGAGAAAAATCCATTCAAAGAAGAACCAGTTAGCCATCTACCAGCCTGTAATTAGCTAAATGCCATACATGTAAGTGAGGCTATTCTGGATCATCTGGCCATCTGCAGACTAATGGAGGAAACCAGCAGAAATTAATAGAGCCTGCCTAGACCAGAAGAACCGCCCAGGCAGCCTACTCAATTGTGAGCTAAATAACTGACTATTGTTTAAAGTCACCAAGTTTTGGGAAAGCTCCTTATGCAGCAAAAACTAACCACTACAGGCTGGATGCACATGTTATTATTTGTGTTGTTCAATATCTTGAACAGGGGTTCAAGATGCTACCCAGAATTACAGACCATGGATAAGCATACATTAATGTGTAAATTTTCCGTCAAGCTTTTTCATCATAGGTACTAACCGAAGAATCCTCTGGAAGTAGTACGGGGCTAGGATGAAAGAACCTTTCCCTATTTTCCTCACTTATTGTTTCC
Source organism: Urocitellus parryii (assembly GCF_045843805.1). NCBI lineage: Eukaryota > Metazoa > Chordata > Mammalia > Rodentia > Sciuridae > Urocitellus > Urocitellus parryii. The sequence goes on from NC_135547.1 coordinate 107,108,182, forward strand.
TGAAAGGCAGTTTAGCAGCCTTGTGCAAAAGGACATATAACCTAAATCTTCTCCAAGCTGATTGTCAATAATAATCTCCTGACTCCACAAAAGCGTGTATAATCCACTGCATACCTTCCCATGTGCACACTTTCAACATCCTGCTGCTGGCACTAAGATAAATGGCTTCATCAAAGGCAGCTATGGAGGCTTACAACCTGTTGAGGCAGAAAAGCTTCCTGGGGGGATCAGAAACATCCTAATGCCCAAATCAAGCATCCTCACTGCCATGTGAAGCATCACTGCAGAATACATTAAATAAACCTGTAATGGTGAACAGGGCAGGATTGTACTACCCATCTCACCCCTGGAGTCTTTATACTATGATTAAATTAATTTGATAGACATTTTCAAAGTGTGTTGGTCCTCTTGCTAAGCATGTTTGGCAAGAGAAGACTGTCATTTGCAAATGGTGTCTGAGGAGTCTCATTCAGTGGAACAAGGTGCAAGTGTTCTCTATTAAATCCATATTCTGCAACCTGAAAAATAGGTATAAAATCAAGAATTTTTAAAACCTTTCTTTTCTCCTAAGAGATTTAGAAATCATGCAACAAATGAACACAGCCATTTTACTATTCATTTGACATACAGCAAATTGCCACTTGCTGTGGGAACAAGTGGCTATTTGCAAGGCTGATGCACCATATTCCAATCTCATACTCATTCTGAAGCCCACACACACTTTATTAGATGGTTATGGTGACTGTCGTTGTTTGAGGAAAACCATATAACCCATTTTCTTAAATCTATCTCTAAGCTGCAATGAATCAGAGTAACATCTTACAAAGCCACTGAGTAACCCAAAATAAGACTCGGGATTTTTCTGCTTATTGTACACAGACTTAAATATGTTCATTTGCACTGAAGACTTTGATGCCTTTTTAAAAGTCTAGCAGGTTTTCTGGATATAATTTGGAATTTCGAGTTTCATTCAAAAAATCCAACAGTCCATATACATGATCACCATTAAGTCGATTAATATGAGTTCTAGAACCAGGATCTTACTGAAAAATTTCTCTTACTAGATCAACTGCCACTGAACTGTAGGTAGTTAACAATAAGCTTTTATTTGACAAGAGGATAATAAAAACCAACTGAAGTTGTGGTAGAAATATTTAGGTGCTGGATGTAGTCCTGTGGTTGAAAGTGATTCAGGCAGCAAATGATGAAGCCCTACCAAAATGAAAGGAATCATCAGTAGAGAATAAAGCATAAAGGAAATGATACCTTGAGCACAGAGAAGAGAGAGGAGAGCAGGTAATAATTGAAGCCATGAACATAAATGTGCTCTTCCCAAGATATTTATAGAGTAACCATAGAAGATTGCCAAGGACAGAATGCCAAGGAGCACCAGTAATAAAAATATAGGCCAAACAGAGGGAGGCTGATGAGCAATCAGAAATGTAGGAGGAAAATATGAAATGATCTGAATCACAAAGCCAGAGGCAGAGAATGTTTTGACACAAAGAGGATGATATCAAGAGAGTAAGTAATAGGAGAAGAAAGTCCATGGGATTTTACAATAGGAAAAATTATAGTGACTTCATCTGGAGCTGCTTTCACGGTGTGGGAAGGGCAGAAATGAGATTGTAGTGGGTTAAGGAGTCCATGGTAGGTAGGAGATGAAGAAAGCAAGTGCAGATGATCCTTTTAAGAAGTTTAACATTGAAGCTGGGTGTGGTGATGCACGCCTGTAATGCCAGAAGCTCGGGAAGCTGAGGCAGCGGATTGCAAGTTCAAGGCCAGCATCAGCAACTTCTCCAGGCCTTAAGCAACTTCATGACCCCTTGTCTCAAAATAAAATATAAAAAAATAAAAAGGACAGGAGATGTGGCTCAGTGGTAAAGCATTCCTGGGTTCAATCCCTAGTACAATTAAAAAGAAAAGGAAGTTTAACACTGAAACATGGGAAGGAATGGAGGAAAGAGAAGAACATAGGATGAGGAAGGCTTTTAAGGGTAGAAAGGCATAAGTGTTTTTAAATGTTAAGAATAAATAGGGGAGGCTAGGGTTGTATCTCAGTGGTAGAGTGCTTGTTTAGCACATGTGAAGCATGAAGCACCACATAAAAAATAAATGAAATTAAGGTATTGTGTCCATCTACAACTAAAAGAAAATGTTTTTAAAAAGTAAATAGGGAGAGGCTAAATATGAGACAGAGAAATAAAGACCCAGAGGTAATAGGAAAGGGGGCCAGAGCACAGATGTAAAATTACTTTCAAATATGAGGGACAGCTCTTGTATGCTTACAGGATGGAATGAGAGAGAAGCATGCAGTTTCAGAGATACTTATAGGTCTGATAACTGGAAATTTCACGTGTACTCACCTGATTTTTTTTTCTCAATGAAGAAGGAACCAAAGTGCCTATATAGAGAGCAGAGGGGCAGGAAGGATACTAGTAGAGGTGTGATGAAAGTGGAGAAAGTCTGAAATAGTCACTTTGGGAACTGAGAAGGACTGAGTTGACTATGGAAACATGAAGTGATTCCTTAGTGCTATGGAAGGTAGCCTCAGGTAGAGTTAAAAGTCATAGGTTTATGGTTACCCCAATTGTTCCAGCAATGCTTAGCTGTCTAGATGAAAGCAAAAAGAAGGAAGTTGGATCCCTCCAAGAATAGGATTTCAGCACATGGATTTGATGGAAGTGTGACGGAACAAGAATTCTGGAAAGAGCCACGTGTGGTGGTGCACGCCTGTAATCCCAGAGGCTTGGGAGGCTGGGGCAGGAGGATCATGAGTTCAAAGCCAACCTCAGCAATTTAGTGAGGCCCTAAGAAACTTAGCAAGACCTTGTCTCTAAATAGAATATAAATAAGAGCTGGGGTTGTGGCTCAATGGTAAAGCACCCCTGGGTTCAATCCCTGGTACCAAAAAAAAAAAAAAAATCTGGCAAAAGAGAGGTGGGTCACAAAATAAAATCAGGATAGAAAAGGAAAGACAGGAGGGCAGTGATATAATTAAAGATAGGAGAAAGCAGTGGACCAAGAGAGGTCATGTGTTTGGAGGCACTGGGGGCAGAGAGGGATATTTAGGAGACTGGTCAGAATGGACTGTGTGTACATAAGATGTCAGGGGTGATGCAGTTCTGAGTGACAATATTTAAAACAAGGCTGTGGCGTCAGTGAATGAGAAGGAGTGGAGACAAAGGTCATAGAAGAAGAGAGGTTGCATAACTTGAAAGGATAAGGATGGTTCATTGTCTACATGGGTGTTCAAGTTTGCAGAATGGTGGCAGGTCTGGGGTGGACATCATCAAGTGAGAGAGAGTGCCTGTGAAGCTGGCAGATGACCTAGATGAGATTTAAAGAGGATCACAGTTGGGATGTGGTTGTGGCTCAGTGGTAGAGCGCTTGCCTTGCACGTGTGAGGCACTGGGTTTGATCCTTAGCACCACATAAAAATAAATAAATAAAATAAATGTATTGTGTCCATCTGTAACTAAAATTAAAAAAAAAAAACAAAGAGTAGCACAGTTGCAATGTGGGAACTTTAAAATCCCAGAGAGTGGAGAATGGTCTGGAGGAAGAATGAAGTACCAAGTAAGAAGTCATCTATACTTCACAACCTGAACTCTGCCACAGGGAGACCCACAAGGGACATGGATTTCTGTTAGAGTGGGAAGGGGAGTAAGCAAGTTTTACTGTGAGAGAGGAGTTGGAAATGGTCCAGTATAAAGAGTACAGTATGAGTAGCAGAGAAAGGAAAGATAACTGGAAAGATTAACATAGCACAAAGATACCCCCCCAAAAAACAGAGAAATGCGGTATATAAGGTGTTATAGGTTAGATATGGCATGTGTCCCCCCCCCCAAATTCATGTGTGACACAATGAAAGAACGTTCAGAGGTAAAGTGATTACATTATGAGAGCTTTGACTTCATCACTGACTTAATCCAATGATGTGGATTAACTGGGTGGTAATTATAGGCAGGTAGAGTTTGGCTGGAGTAGGTGGGTCACTGGGGCTGTGCCTTTCTTTTCAGGTTTATATTTTGTCCCTGGTAAGTGGAGCACTGTCTCTGTTTCCTGGTTGCCATGTTCTGAGCTGTTTTCCTCCTCCTCACCCTTCTGCCATGATATTCTGCCTCACCTGGAGCCCAGAGCTATGGAGTTGGCCATGTATAGACTGAGATCTCTGAAACCATGAGCCAAAATAAACTTCCTCCTCTATATTGTTCTTGTCAGGTCTTTTGGTCACAGTGACCAAAAAAAGCTGACTAAAACAGATTGGCTGGTTAAGAGATTTCCAACAAAACTTATCCCAGCTATCTTCTGGTGGCTGAGGAGTAGTATTAGGGCTGACTCTTCAGACATCTGGGCACCTAGAAGATGTGCTTTAAGGTTACACAGGAATAGCATTTAGTTTGAGGCACTCGAAATTGCTACTATTCACTATTTTTGACCTGCAAAAAAATGACAATGTTATTTGATTCAATCTAAGAGTAGCTGTATACCAAAGGGAGTTTTTTTTTTTTTAAAGCAGTAGTCTGGGATTGATGAGCTATTATTTTCTGCTGATTTAGACTTTGACAGAGGGAACTCCAAGAGGTGACCCCCTATCTTTTATGCTACCAAAGCAAGAAGCATTCAACTCTAACATCATACCATATTGTGGTTTCCCATGCAGCTAGCCCTGGGAGTACATGACAAGAGATGCCTGCTTCCCAAGGACAGACATCAAGCTGCTGCTTAAATGACTGAAGCCCAGAGTTGAGGAAATGATCCAGCTGGGGATGTGGGACAAAAACAAGAGGGCATTGTGAGATTTGAAGAAAGAGATGCGGGGGAGGATGAGTGTGACTATGAGCAGAAGGGAAGAAATGGAAGGTGACAGGAGGCCACAGGGAATGACATCAAAAGACGGAAAGCAAGAAAGAAAGGTAAAAGCTCAGAAAGTGCCTCATATCAAAACCAGCATCTTGTCCCTAGAAAAGGAAGTACCGCCTCCCCCAAAACCAATTACAGTGGCAGGAGAGGGATGGCATGGCACACAATAAGGAGAGAAAAATGACTGTAAAGCACTTTGCAAAAATAAAGAGTTATATAAAGTTCCAATAATAATAAATCACCTTGCCTGAGGTATGAAAACCTTAAAATAACCTGAAAAATCAAAACAGGGAGAAGCAGAAGGCGTCCACGAACTTCCAGAAGGTTTGTATGCTCACTTTAAATTCCTCCCCCTCAACTTTTCTGGCCAGGTTCTTTTAAGAGCAGACCTCAGTCAGGTCTTTGGATGAAAGTGGTTCTAGCCTCTGCCTAAACCACCCCCATCTCATTCCTACCCCTCAGGACTTTCAGAAGAGGGTGTAGACTCTGGGGAAATCTCTCACCTGAATCCAGCATCTGCCTTCTTGAATACTGATGTGTCTGTTTTTTTAAAGGTTTTCTTTTTTTTCTTTTGTTATATAAAAAAAGAAAGATTGAAAAAAATCCTCATTCCTATAAAAAAGAGAGAAAGAAAAAAAAGGAAAATAGATCATTCTAAATTCTTAATACTGAAGCTCTGTTCTTTATATATCTACTTGTTCCATTGTTAAATAAACCCACATATTTAAGGGTGACACATTCTCTTAACTAATGCCTTGTCAGGCTCATGTGCCTTGCTAAAAATGGACCTTGATGACTGCTGTTTCCATTTTTTCTAAGAAATAATTTGATTATTTTTATCCTGCTTCTCTATCACCACTCACAAGGAAATGGGTTTTTTTTCACAGAAACAATTTTTTTAAATGAGCCAAGTATCCAAGCATATACAAGACAAAGATTTTTTATATAAACATCTCTGTAATTCATGCACACATACTTACTGTCCTATGAAAATTAGCTTAAAATTTGGAGTAAATGCTCTTCTGAAGTAAAATTATTTTTTTTAAGCTCTTATGCTATTATGTGCTATTCTACATCTTACTTTGTACAGATCTGAAAATCCCCCAGAAAATGGATAATTTAATAAAAGCAGGTGATATGAATCACCCAGGGACAATTTGAATTATTATCTGTAGATAATTCATTATGCACATATTTCTAGCGAGATCCTTAAATCAGCAGGGCTTCTTAATCAGAGACTTTCAAATTTTGTCTGTAATAACTGGAGACTTGACCCATAAATCAGCAAATAGGCCAGCAGGCTCACCACATGCTTCACATTTCTTCTTGGGAGAAAAAGACACTTAATTATCCTGAGGTCACAGAAGATGGGAAAAATGGACATGAAAAGTTGTTGGGAGTTTTATAGCAAAGTATAACTAATTTCAGTATTTTCTTAAAATGGGGCCCATGAAAAGAAGGCAATGAAAATATTTGAAATTGAGTTAGGCATTTTATACAAGGATGTTTTAAATATTTACGGGAACAGTATTAGTAAACAACCCCACCTCCTGTTTCTAGGAAAACAATTGTCCCAAATTTGAACATTTTTTCCATAATACCAGTTTTGCAAATTTCTAATATGGAAGATGTAGGCAGTGAAGCTGAATATAAGAATGAAAATATCTAGTCGTAGGCTTGGAATATAGGAACTTGAAAATTTTTTAGTCGATGTAAGTAATGTTAATATATAGATTGAGTTTGTATTGTTTCTACAGTCTTCTTTTTCTCCTATTTCGTTACTCTGCCCCCTTCCTACCCTTCTGGTCTTATGCTTCCGCCTGCCATGGTAACAGTGTGTATTCCACTAAGGACCTATATGGATGGATCTCCTAGTGCAGTGTGAAAGACAGTGTGATAGAGAAAACCTCTATGGGCCACAGCATTAGAAGTCTTGTGTTCAAATCCTAATGCCCATTTGCACCTTATAGCAGATATTATTTGTACACCCTTTCCGTACCTGGTACCTCATCTTTCAGCTGCCAGAAGTCTAGACTGCTAACAACTTATAGTTGCCCCCTTTCCAGGAAACTTCTCTTAGAAAAATGGGACCCCTTTCTCTCAGGAGATTGAGCCCCCCCACTTCCCTCCTAGGGGTAGCCACTGGCCAATGATTGATGCAGGAGTACAAAAGGCCAACCATTTCAAAGGGGTGATTCTGTGGTGCTACTTGTGCTCCACGGTCCCCTTGGAATCAGGTTGAAGTCAGCCTCAAGCCTAGACCACATCCTTGCTTAACTTTCTTCCTTAGTCCTATTCTTCATATCTCCTTCCTCTTCCCCTATGCAGTTTCTCAATAAGCCACTTGAACAAGAATGTCCGCCTCAGGATCTACAGTTCCCTCACATGGAAAATGAGAATAAGACGACACATGTCACAGGATTGTTGTACAGGTTAAGTGAGAAAACTTGTGCAAAAGCCTTTGATCAACAAAGTGCTATTCAAACTTCAAGGATTAGCATGACATAATGTAATCATAAGACATTATGTACACTATTCTTCTCATAGATGGAGCATAGAGACGTGCACCACCTTAGTAAAAGAGTTTCTGCTCTTACTTCACCTGGTCTCTATTGCTGGCTCTTACTCTGCTCAGTTTCTAGACCCAGGCAACAAATGCAACTAGGGAAAAACATAGTCCATCTCTTTTAATTTCCAAGCATATGCTGAAGTGCTCCATACAGTCAGAACTTCCAATTCTAAATCTCCAACCTCTAGAACTCTCTGAAACTTTCTTACAACTCCAGACTCATGTGATCTAGTGTTTACTTTATATGCCGTGTGTCTGATATCTCATAATTAATATGACCAAAGCATTACTCTTGATTCCCTGCCTCTGAAACTGCTTCCACCTACCTTCTCTAACTCACTAAACAGCATTGCCTCCTAAAGAGTGACTTACATCAAAACTCTAGAATCCTTATTTTTTTATTCACCCTTTATATCTAATCCATCAGCAGTAAGCTCTGCCAACTCTTCCTCCAATCTCCACTTCTATTTTTACTACCATTGCCATAATCTCCTACTTGAACCACTGCATTCCACCGATCCACCCTCCTTTAAAATATCAAGACCATGCCACTAACTTGCTTGAAATCTTTATATGGCTCCCTACTGTTATTAGAATGGATTTGTGCTCTCTGTTGCTCTCTCTCTCTCTCCCTCTCTCTCTGTTCCTTCTCCCCTTCTCTCTCCCCATCCTTCTTCCTTTTCCTTCCCCTTCACCTCCTTCCTATCTGATATATACTCAAATGTACATACTGTATTCCAAGCACATTGCCTTCTCCTTGTCCTTCAAAATTGCCAAAATAGATCTTGACCACTGAGTCTTTGCATTGGCTAATCAGTCAAGAATGCCCTTCTCCAAACTTCTTTTTTTCCCCCCAATGCTGGGGATCAAACTTAAGACCTCCCACAATCTAGTCAAGTGTTCTACCACTGAGCTATATCCCCAGCCCTTTCTATTTTATTTTGAGAAAGGGTCTCACTAAGTTGCTCAGGCTGGCCTCAAACTTGTGATTCCCCTGCCTCAGCCACTATGCCTGGTGAGACTTTCTCCAAACTTCTATGGCTGCTTCCTTTTTGGCATTCAGTGTTTTCTTTAGTCTTCTCAGATCTGAAATCACTATCCAGGCCTATTCTTTCACATCTTTCTTTTTTAATTTTTTGAAAATCCCTTCTCATTCACTCTCTCTTGTTTACTTATCCATTTGTATATTATGTGTCTCCTCTACAGCTGTAACTTTCATAAGAGCAGGGATCTTCTTTGTTTGCTGTATACAATAAGGCCTAAAACTGCTTGACACATAGTATGTAATCAATAAGTACAGGGTTTTTTTTTAGTATTTTTTAAATCTAGTGGATGTATAGTAAATGTACATATTTATGGGGTACAGTGTGATATTTCAGTATGTGTATACAATGTGTAATTATCACCTAGTGATAACTGGTATATCCACCACCACAAAGATTTATCATTTCTTTGTGTTGGGACTAAATACAGTTTTCACATGACTATATTAATGGATGAATGAATGCATGGACCACTGGACCAAAGCTTGAGTTTTGTTTAGCTATACTTTCAAACTGCGAGATCTTGGCCAAGTTATTTGACCTTTCCAGGAGCACTTAGGATGGAACTTGCTAGAGTGGTGCTGATATAATTAAGTGGTCTTAGCCTCCCAGAATTTGGCAAGGCCTTAAAATCTTCTCCTAGGTTCTAGACTCACTCCATAGCAAATGTGGTAAAAGTTTAATCATGGGGTAGAGATGACCAACAATTCTGCTTTGCCTAAGATAGAGATTGTCCTGGAATACAAGGTTTTTAGTACCAAAACTTGAATATTTCTAGGCAAACCAGGACATTTGGTCAACCTGCCATGTAAAGTTGTGGAACACCTTGAACTCCAGAGCTTGGAACACCATGGAGGAATCTCAATAGGAAAGCAAGTGTCGAGAGTAGCAAGGGAGTTAGTTAGGTGCTTGACAGGGCATTGTATCAAATAGGAAATGTTCTTGGATAGGCCATGCTTTTGTTGAGCTCTATCTTTTTTGTCATAGTTGTTGTTTTTAAATTTTTAGTTTGGAAAAACTCAGCATACAGAAATCAACAAAAAGCTGGGCACAGTGACTCACACCTCTAATCCTAGTGACTCTGGAAGCTGAGGCAGGAGGATCACAAGTTCAAGGCCAGCCTTAACAACTTAATGAGGCCCTAAGCAACTTAGTGAGACCCTATCTCAAAATAAAAAAGTAAAATGTGGCTCATGGTAAAGTGCTCCTAGGTTCAATCTCCACTAACCCTCTAGCTCCCCCTACCGCCACCAAAAAAAAGAAAAAAAATCAACAAGAGAACATCAAAGAGCTTCCATATACTCTTTACTCTAATTTAAAAAATGTATTTTGTCATACTATTTTCCCCCTTGTCTTTTTTCCTATATTATTTAAAACAGGATATACTTTTTTTTTGCTTTTGCTTTTATGGTGTTAAGGATGAAACCCAGGGCTTCATGCATTCATGCATGCCAGGCAAGCACTCTACCACTGAGCCATATCCCTAACCCCAGACTACATCTTTATTATTCTTATCCTCTTAATTAATATTCTAGTTTTAGTAAATTTGTGCCACTATAACAGAATACCACAGGCTAGATAATTTACAATGAATTGAAATTTATTTCTCACAGTTTTGGAGGATAGGAAGTCCAAGATCAAAAGCTGCTATCTGGGGCTGGGACATGGCTCAATTTGAGCCCAGCACTGAAAAAAAGAATGGTGTCTGGTGAGGACCTTCTTGCCATGTCATCCTATGATGAAAAGCCAAAGGGCAAAAGAGAGAGCAAGTGAGATAAAAAAGGGGGTTGTATTTCTCCTTTAATAAGAATCCACCTACCTCTCGAATGAACTCACTTCTGCAATTGTGGCATTGGTCCATCATAAAAGTAGATCTTTCATAGTCTAATCACCTCTCGAAGGTCCCACCTCTCAATTGGGAATTAGGTTTCTAATAGAGGAACTTTGGGTGTTCCTCTATTAGAGTCATATATATTAGAGCTCCTCTAATAGAGGAACTACAAATTACAGCATCCAGTGTGTATATCCTAAAAAAGGGCATTTTATTACATACACAGTTATGAAATAGGAAATTTAGCAGCGATGTGATATTTAAATTTAACCAACAACCCATATTCCAAATAAATCAGTAGTCTCAATAAATTCCTTTACAATAAAAAGGAGGGAAACTTTCATTCCAGCTTTCAGTTCTAGGTCATATGTGGCATTAAGTTTTTTATGATTCAATTTATTTTATTTTACTTTAGGTATACATGACAGTAGATGAGTTTTGACATATTATATATACATGGAGTAAGCATTAAGTTTTTATCTGTCTTTAGTGTCCTTTGTCTTTTGTGATATTGAGAATTTTAAAGAGAACAGGCCAGTAATTTTATAGAGTTATCCCCAATTGGGGCTTTCTTTATTTTTAGGATGGGAATAATAACATCCTCTTCACATGATTAAATAAGATTAAATCCCAATCTTAATTTAAAGACTAAATAAGAGCATTTGTGATATCTCTAATATATGATAAAATTCAATAAAAATGAATATATGGATAGCAGGGAAGAAAGAAAAAATAGACTTTGCAAGAGACTTCTCTGTGGAAGGATTTCAGGTTTAAAAAATACATGAAGAGGGGCTGGGGCTATAGCTCAGTGGTAGAGCGCTTGTCTAGCATGTGAGAAGCACTGGGTTCTAACCTCAGCACCACATAAAAATAAATAAAATAAAGGCATGCTGTCCATCTACAACTATAATTTTTTTAAAAAAAATACATACAGAACCTGGTGCAGTGGCTCATACCTGTAATCCTAGTGGCATGGGAGGCTAAGGCAGGAGGATCATGAGTTTGAAGCCAGCCTCACAAAAGTGAGGTGCTAAGCAACTCAGTGAGATCCTGTCTCTAAATAAAATACAAAATAGGGCTGGGGATGTGGCTCAGTGATCAAGTGCTTTTGAGTTCAACCCCTGGTACCTGCCCCCAAATATATATAACAGAAACTATGAGAAGCAAAGATACTATTATAGATTTGAGGCTTTTTATCATTTATAACTTATCTCATTTTTATTCATTTAGTAAATATTTACTGAGTATCCAGACTGTGTCCAGAAACCTCAAGCAAGTTTTTTCTCCCATGTTCAAGTTTATGTTTGATCTGTCAGTTGGGGTTATTAATAATATTTTCAAAACATTTTTGAGAACATAAGAATATAGATCTTTAAGCAGTTTCAAAACTAGAAAAGTCATATAATATAAATTAATGTTTATGTTCTTGATAATGATATTGAGTGTCAGTGCTATTCAGTGTGATTTGTAATTAGTCATGTTGAACTTGAGAGGCAAGTGATCCAAAAATCCTTGATAAGGATATCAAAAACTATTTTTGTAAAATAGACTTATGTTTATGATTTTCTACTGAATTGAAGTTTTATTGTATCCACATTGAATTCATCTTCATGGAAAACAGTGTGGGTTTTTGCTTTTTGTTGGTTATTTCTCTATTTATAATGAAAGTAAGTGAAGCATAGCAGAACCACTGGATACTATGGTGAAAGTCAAGGCAAAGATAAAGATGAAGGATTTGGATTTGAGCACGTGACCTTCAAAGCTATGTATGGAATAGAGAGGATAAAAGTAGTAACTTAAGAGCACTTGAACTAGATTCCATGAATGTTTTATAGATAATACTTTGTCAAGAGCCTGTAGTGAATTTGCAAATTATACATCAATATCTATAAGACCCCACAGATTTTTCCCCCAATGGAACTCAAAGAAAGTGATCATGTGGCTCTTTTTCTCTCTATCCCTATCTGGGATTTGGAACCAGAAAGTCCTGAGTTCAAATTCCAATTTTCCAACTGTGTGAATTTGAGAAATGTACTTTATTTGTCTATTTTCACATTTGTAGAGTAATATCTACTTGAGATATTAATATTATATTATTAATGTTATAATAAGATCTTGTTCAAAGTGAAGCATAGATCATCAGCAACAATATTACCTAGGCACTTCTAAGAGATGCACATTCTCAGACTCTACCCAAGACCTAGTGAATCAGAAACTTTGTGGGTCAGGCCCAGAAATATTTACTTTAACAAGACTTCTTAACTTATGTAGATTAAAGTTTGAGAACCACTCTTACAATGACATAAATGTTGCAATGTATGTAAATACCTGGCATGGTGCCAGGTAGCCACATCGCCACATCATAGAGTAATTGCAAAGTAAGTGTTCCTTCCTTTGCCCCCTCAATTCCACATACCTCCCCACAAGTTACCCAATGCACAAATCCATGCATATGTATCTGCATGCATATACACATACACCCAAATCAGTACTTATTTGGAATAATATACACAGGAAAAACACTTCTTTTTCAAAATTCCATTCATTAAGAGCTGGAAGTATGCCTATAAAACATTTTTGGACACAGTTAATAATGTCATCATTCTCACATCTTACCTACTTGATAACTTGGGGGAAAAGTCCATCAATAAAATGTGTTTATCATGTGTTTAAATTTGGTTGCTAGAGAAGACATTAGAAAGGTACAAAAAAAGTTGCTGTCATCAAAGAGATTAGCAAAGGAAGATAAAGGAAATTAATATTGATTGAACACCTACTATGATAGGAACTGTTGAGGTAGGAAATTATATTAATGAAATAGTAGACTCCAGGTACACTATCATCAGACAAGTTATCCCAAGGGGATGAGAAAAAAGACTCATAGACCAAATTATGATATTACATAATTTTAGTTAATTTAAATATATATAGTGTGGGCTGGGGATGTGGCTCAAGCAGCAGCGTGCTCGCCTGGCATGCGTGCGGCCCGGGTTCGATCCTCAGCACCACATACCAACAAAGATGTTGTGTCCGCCGAGAACTAAAAAATAAATATTAAAAATTCTCTCTCTCTCTCTCTCTCTCCTCTCTCACTCTCTCTTTAAAAAAAAAAATATATATATATATATATATATATATATATATATATATATAGTGAGAAATGAAGTCAAAAAAGATGGGTTGAGTTAATATATTTGGGATAGGGTATAAATGGTATTTAGGGAAAACACTACCTGAATCATGGGATACACAAAGTTTTATATGTCCCGGATCTCTGTCACTTTACCTACTGAAGATGTGGTTACAAAGATCAGAGCTAGAGGTGAACAAGAAAACTTGATACCTGGAGACAACACATACTTATTCTGTCAGAGAGAAACAGGGACAAGAAGGCCTGGCTATAGCTATGATTTGTCAATTATCTGCTGAATGGCCACCACTTTTCTTTGTGTGTCTCAAACAAGACACGTGGGACCAAAATAGGTGTCACTAATGGGTAGCTGAGTCAAGAAATTTATATTTGTTGTGAATATTTGTCCTGACTTGGTCCTTCTTGTTCATATTTATCATGTGTGTTCTACCGACCTTACCATGTGTCAAAATCTAAAATCTGTTGCTTCTCTCTTTTTTTCTGTTATCTTTATATATTTCTTTGGTTTTCAGAATAGAATGTTGTTGTTGTTTTTCTTCTGGGGATTTTCTTGTTCTTGTTCTTGGGTCTACAGTCACTTTACCACTGAGCTACATCCCCAGTCAGCCTCCCTACTCCTCACCCCTTTTCTTTATTTGAGAAATTGCTGAGGTTGGCCTTGAATTTGCAATTCTTTGCCTCTCAAATTGCTGAGATTATAGGCTTGTGCCACAGTGCCCAGTTTGAATAGTCTTAAATAAGTAAGAATGCATTTCAGTCACTATGTAAAGATATCCATGTGTTTTACACTTAATTTTTATATTTTATTTTGATGAGTAGAAGGTCATACATTACATGTACTGAACAATTTGAGATTAATACAAATCAATATGTAGTTAAATCATTGGTTTGATGTTATAGAAAGCCATGCTCTAGAGATTTCAGGAAGGAAAGCTGGGCTTAATTCAGTGAAGGACTTATAGAACTGTTGTTTCTCCACCAGATTTTGAGGAAAGTAAGGAATTCTACTTGCAAGAGAGTGGGGATATGGATATTAACAGAAAAGCAAGGTGAAAACAATATGGGAAAATCTGAGGATCACTGATGGAGGAAAAGGGGGTTCATGTTCACTGCAAGAAGAGATATAGTCAGCTATAAGAAAGCAGAGCTGATAGAGAAGGATAGAATACTCAAAAGAAAGAGTTGGACTTGCTTTTCTAATGACTTCCTTTTCTTTTAATACTGGAGATTTAACCCATGGACATTTTACCACTGAGCTGCATCCTTAACCACTTTCATTTTGAATCAAGATCTTGCTAAATTCTCAGGGCTGGCCTCAAACTTGAGATCCTCTTGTCTCAGCCTCTTGCATCTCTGGGATTACAGGCATGTAACACTGTGCCCATTTTAAACTAATGGTCCTTAGACATTTTCAAAGATGCTCTCCTATTAGTTAAATATTATGTAATGTATTCTGTGGTAGATTGCATTGTTGCACAAAATATTTGATGTCAGCCTTGGCCAATAGACAGACTTTGGCTAGTGAAATTGATTGGCAGTGATGTGCCTCACTTTTTTTCCCCTTATACTGAGGATAGAACCCAGGGGTACTTTACCACTGACCTGTATCTCCAACCATTTTTATTTTGAGACAGGAGCTTGTTAAATTGCTGAAGTTGGCCTCAAATTTGTTATCCTCCTGCTTCATCCTCCTGAGTTGCTAGGATTATGCCAATGTGCCCCACTTTTGAGGGAAGGTTTAAGAGCCATAGTATGGATGTAGCTCAGTGGTACAGGACCTGCCTAGCCTGCTTCAACTGTTGTCAAATGACACAAAGTTCAGTAGAACTCCACAACTCACTCTTCCTGTCTAACTGTAACTTTGTATCAATTTCTACCTATCCTTTCCTTTCTCCCCTACTTCCTGTGTTAGTCACTGTAACTGAAATACCCAACAAGAACAACTTTAAGAAGGGAAAGTTTATTTCAGCTTTCAGGTCCAGAGGTTTAGTCCTTTGCTCTGGGACGTAGTTGAGGCAGTACATCATGGCAGAAGGGCATAGGAGAGGGAAGCTGCTTGGAACATAGCAACCAGGAAGCAGAGAGAGGAAAAGGGAAGTGGCTATATGGAAGGTAAACTCTTCCAGAACCCGCCCCCATTGGCCCACCTCCTCCAGCTGCACCCACCCCCCCAACTAGAATGGACTGATCAGGTTAGAGTTTTCATAATTTAATCATTTTACCTCCAAACATTCCTGCATCAACACAGGAGCTTTGAGGGGATACCTCATTCCAAACTATAATGCATCCCCAGCTCTAGTAACCACTCATACTCTCCACTTTTATGAGACTGGCTTTAGTAGGGTGAGTATGATTAACAGAAATGTATTATGTATTTCAAAATAGCTAGAAGAGAGGATTTTGAATGTTCTCATAAAAATTAATGATAAATGTGTGAAGTGATACCCTGATTTGATTATTATACAATTTATATATGTGTTAAAACATCACACCCCATAAATATGTACAATTATTATGTGTCAATTAAAAACAAAGAAAATACAAAAAGACTCAAGGTTTAATGAGAGGGCCAAGTCACAGAAGAAGTATATAGTATGAATCTGGTTTTCCACCATTCTAATTAGGGAAAACTAAACAACGTTTAGAGATATATCTATGTGTACTTAAAAAAATAAAGAAAATAAGCTAATTATCAACACAAAATCCATGATCATGTTATCTAAGTATTCATGGAAAGAGTCTATGGTACTGGTAAAGTCCCATTCCTGAAGCTGGGTGGTAGGTTCATGAGTGTGTCTTTTATTATTATTTAACCTGTATGTGTATATTTTACACCCTGATGTAAATGATATATTTCACAATGAATTATTTTAAATTAAAATGAATAAGTATGTATATCTATAAGGACATATAGAGGGAAAATTTTATACATAATTGCAGTACTAGCAAGTAGGAGTTACAAAACATAAAACATTTTAAAGGGATGGGGGTGAAATAAAAATTTCTAAATTTTTTTCATGGTTCTAAAAAAAGAAACCAAAACAAAACCCTGGCTTCCTGCTCTTGAATTGTAGAAGTTTGACTTCATGTTCTGAATAGTTTTTTTGTTTGTTTGTTTGTTTTGGGGGGCTTTTTTTTTTTACTGGGAATTGAACCTAGGGGCACTTAACCACTGATGCCACATCCTCAGCTCTTTTTTGTATCTTATTTAGAGCCAGGATCTTACTGAGTTGTTTAGGGCCTCACTAAGTTGCTGAGGCTACCTTTGAATGCACAATCCTCTTGCCTTAGCCTCCTGAGCCACTGGGATTGCAGGCATGTGCCACCACGCCCAGCTGAATACTTAGTTTTTAATATCTTGCTAATCATGATGGCTTTATTTATTGGTGGTTGATTTCTCATGTTACTCAGGGTGATGCACATTGTTAATGATCATGGGTATATACTGATTTTTCAGATGCTGTATAATAATTTTGATTTTTTGTAACTTCTGGTTAAATTTGATAAGATCGTCTTAGTTTTTTTCCTTGTAATGTGGCTGATGAAGACCTAGTTCTAAGTGTCAGCTTCTGCATTTACTTTTATTACTCTTGGTATTTTTATCTATCTGAGATTTCTTTGTAGAAATCTCCTAAGGCCTTTATCAGTGTTTTGAGAATTCATTTAAACTTAATGTAATCTGTAAATCTTCCTAACTAAGCTCATAAAGTATATGACTGTTTCTATTATCTACCTCAAAATGCAGAAGTTTAAAATAAAAACTGATTATTATTAATTATTAAAATTTGGCAGATCAGGAAGTTGGGCAGATAATAGCTCATCTCTGTTTTGTGATGTTTGGGGCCTCTGCTTGGATGACTTGATTATCTGGGGGATGGAGAAATAGGGTTGCATCTTTTTTCACACAGCCTCTCCATTGAGCTAGCTTGGGCTTCCTCATAGCATGGTTGTGCCAAAGTTTTAAAGGGGCAATGCAAAAGCTATTAGTCTTGTTATAGGCTAAACCCATAACTGGCATAGTGTCACTTCCAATGTTCTCTATGGGTGTGTAGATCATTAAGGACAACTAAGATTCAAGTGGGAAGGCAAGCAGGCTCTACCTCTCAGGAGAAGAAAAGAATTGGCAGATATATTTAATCTATCATAGAAATACATCACTAAAAGGAAGTCTTTATAAATTCCCCTTCACTGTGGAACTCCAGATCTTCTCTCAGAAGTGGATCATGAAGGTCTCATACACTGATCCATATAAAGAAACTAGTATCAATGAGTTACTAAATGTCAACAAAGCTTATTTCCTTCCTTTCTTCTTCTTTCCTTCCTTCCTTCCTTCCTTTCTCCCCTTTTCTGTCTTTTTTTTTTATAAAAATGAATAGAATCTCCTGCATCTCTGAGGAGTCATTCACTCTTTGAGTATAGAAGGTATATGGATGTTGGAAGGAAACAATGATCACATTGAACTGAAAGATGTAAATTGCTGATTTGCTGGGGCTCTGCAACCCATGCAGCTGGGTTACAGAAATTTGAACATTTGAAGTAAATGTTCTCAATTGGCTTCCAAATGCCAGTCTCTTGTTTTCATCACACAGTGGCCTGGCTTAGAGTGCTGGACCGGCTGCTAGGTACAGCTTTAGCAGTCCTGCTGCACACTCTGACAGGTGGATGGGTTACTTTCATGGAGCCAGAGGCCCCACAGCTGCTAATAGTAATTATACTTGTCAGCAATGCATTCCCCTCAGGAAACTCCTGCTGCTTCATTAGGGCTAATTGCCAATAGGCTGTGCAGTTTCCTAGAAGAGGAGGGGACATAAACCCGCAGGGAGTTGACAGAACAGCTGTGTGAGCTCAGAAAAGCCAGATGTGGCCATGTGTAGCTGAGAGCTGCTGAATTCATTCAACCCAGACCTGGGAACAGAAGAAAGAATTTGGTGAGGTAGGCCAAACTCCTTTCCATGTTTACTCCCTACCAGCTTTTGTGAAAAATATGAACACACCTTGCAGGACTTCCAATTATAAAAGTGAAAGAAAGAAAACACTCAATTTTGAAGCTGCATTTCTTACACAAGACTCAGGAATTAAAGAATTTCCCCAAAGCTGGCTTCATTCATTTACCCATTCAGCAAATACATATGTACTTACTATTTGTCTGGATCTGTGCCTGTGCTTAGGGTACAAGATGAGGCTCTTTGTCTGATGGAAGCCAACTCATTATATAGAATCTTTATTTTAGCCAACCATAATAAAGTACCATAGACTCAATGACTTAAAAACAGAAATTTATTTCTCACAGTTCTAGAGGTTGGAAATCTGAGATCAGGTACCAGCATGGTTGGCTTCTGGTAAGGGCCATCTCCCAGGAAGCAGACTGCTGACTTACTTGTATTACAGAAAGTGTGACAGAAAGTAAGTAGGGGAAATAAGCTCTCTTGTGACTTTTATAAGGGGTCCAGCTTTATTATTTCATCCAATTCTAAGTACTTCCCCATGTCCCATGTCGGAATACCATCACATTGTGAGGTAGGGTTTCAACATAAATTTTGGATGAACACAAATATTTAGCCCATAGTATTCTACCCCTGGCCTCTCAAAATTCATGTCCTTTTCACCTGCAAAATGAATTCATTCCATCTTGATAGCCCAAAGAGTCTTTTTTTTTTGTAGCAGGGATTGAACCCAGGAGTGCTTAGCCACCAAGCCACATCCCAGCCCTTTTTATCTTTTATTTTGAGACAAGGTCTCGCTAAGTTGCTTAGGGCCTTACTAAGTTGCTGAGGCTGGCTTTGAACTTGCAATCTTCCTGCCTCAGCCTCCCGAGCCACTGGGATTACAGGTATGTGTCACCATATCCTGCTTCAAATATTTTTAAAGTTATAAATTATGAAAGTAGAAATTAAAAGCTGCTTAATTGTGGTAAAGGTTAAGATGTAATAGGGATGAGGAACATTTAATTGAATAAGCAGAACAGCCCCCTTGTCTAGCTTCTGATATAAATTTGATCACATCTCCTTATAATAGGTAAACTTCTCTCCATAGCTCCTACCTCTTCACATTTGCAGAATATTTCTCTTAGAACCTCCCTGATACTCCCAATTGGTTTCAGAACCCTCAAGGCCTCCTGAATCCAAAGATGAGATACTGCTTCCAAGTGAAGCATAGTAGCTAAGAGCCTGGAATTTCAAACTATAGTGTCTGAGTTAAAATCCTAGCTCTACCTCTATATTAGTCAGCTGTCACTAGGTTATACTGCTTAACAAACATCAAGTTGCAACAAAAAAATATGTATTTTTCCTTCATTTGAAATGTGAGTAGGTATAAGGTATAGGTGAGCTGCTTTGACAATACTTTTGGCCCTGGGTCACGGTAGGGTCTGTTCCATCTACTTCCTTGACTAAAGGAGCAATTTGGATCTGTGAAAGTATGTTCTAGTAGAAGATTAAAGAGATTCAATCATACTCTGCAAAGACACTTAACACTTCTGCTTGAATATCATGTATATTTGCATTCTTTGATTATAGGCTTGTGGGCATTTCAAATCTGCATTCCAATGGTTTATGGCTGCCTCACTTTGAGACTCACTATATCTTTATTTTTCACTATCCCCCAATTCCTCTCTTACTTCCCATGTGAAATAGAGGGTCATAGTCTCTTTTCTCCCAAAAGGTTCTTGGTCATGTTACTCTAAGAGGGTTTGAGGAGGTCTCTCCAGGGGCAAAGGAGATGAGTATTTCGACCTTCCAGGCTCCTGACATGACAAAGAATTTAAGGAAGCATCCAGTTTTAGCAAAGAGGAAGAGCTTTGCTAGAAAATGAAAGGCAAAGATATGCATTCTCAAACCAGAATGTGGGTTATCTCAAGTAGCAAGTTGCTTTCTAGGTCTATGGGTCTTCTTTTAAAGGAAATTTCATGAGGGATGGGCATAGGAAGAAAGGTATATGGGAATGAGGACAGACAGGTGAACTCAGTTCTTTGATCATGGATCATAAGACATTTAGGGTGAGCTGGTCCTTTCCAGGATCTTCAGGTTGTCAATGTCTCTGTCTATTTGGAATGTGTCTATAAGTTTCTAAAAATATCCTCTCCCTTTGTTTTATCTAATCTGAAAATATATTGTATAGGTTAACAGCACATGTAAGCTTCAATCAAAATAAGGCAATTTTCAGAACCAGGCATGGTGGTGCATGCCTATAATCTTAGCAGCTTGGACCACAAGTTCAAGGCCAGCCTCAGCAACTTTGCAAGACCATGTTTCAAAATAAAAAATAATACAAAGGGCTGGGGATGTGACTCTCTGGTTGAGCACCCTTCCATTCAATCCCCAGTACCAAAAATAAATAAATAAATAAATAGATAAATAAAGTCATTTTTTGTAAATGGGTGAATTTACAGCAATTCTTAAGATTTGTAGATTTCTCAGAAATTTGGGAATGACCTAGAAGAAAAGCAGGTAAACCTGATTAGGGTGCTTTTAGATTTATAGTTACAGTCTCTTTTTTCTTTCCTATTGTCTCTCTTCTACCTACCTTTATTTCTTATGTCCTGCCTCAGTCCCTATGGATATTTACCCATGTCCTATCCCTCCCCCAAAACAAATCTATATTGTTCTGAGTAGTGGGAAAGACAACTCTTACCAGTACCTAAAATGATAACTGTAATTATTTGACAGAGAAATTTTAAGTGTTTTCCTCTCTCATTCTCAATATTTTGTGTAGCTTTATTTTTTTTACTCTAAGAATATATTATTTATAATTAGAAAACAATAAATCCAAAAAGAAAAATGTAAGGGCTTAAAAAAACGTGATGTATTTAAACAGTATTTAAACATGCAATTTTATCTAATTTTTCACACTTAAGGTTGCTTATCAAATTACCTGTAATTTTTCACATTTAGTTGATGTTGGAATCTCCACCTAGTTAATTAGAAGAAAGTCCACTTTACCAAATTTAAAAAAACGTAGCTGTAGATGGACAGAATGCTTTTATTTTATTTGTTTATTTTTATGTGGTGCCGAGGATCAAACCCAGTGCGTCATGCATGCTAGGCAAACGCTCTACCACTTAGCTACCACCCCAGCCCCTGAAAAGATATTTTTTTATTCACAGTTCCCAAATGGAGCAAACATGCCAAATCATGCAGAGCCACCTTGAGAAACACTAGAGTCAGTCAGGAGCAGGAGTTGGGGGAATAGAGATTTTATGGTATTTTCCACAGGAAGGAGCAGGTGGCAAGGTAAGCAGGTTTGAGATTGAATAGTTTGAATAATTTCAATGCACTCTATAGTACCTGTCCATCTGCATTGTCCAAGACCTGATCTTAGGGCCTGGTCTTGGATTAATCAAGGCAGGAGACTATTGGCTGGGATGTTAATAGCCAAATAGAGTAGGTAGGAGGATGGGGAATGGATTGATTAGTTTGCATATGAAAGACACACTCCTAGGTGAATTTTTTTTTTTTTGCTGTCTCTACCAATTAGCTAACCCTGGAAGGGACAATCCTTCTGATCAGCAGTCTATGAGATCTCAGATGCCAGACCATCAAGCATAGAGAAATTAAGAAAATATAGTTAGGGCTGGGGTTGTAGCTCAATGGTAGAGCACTTGCCTAGCATGTGTGAGGCACTGGGTTCAATCCTCAGCACCACATAAAAATAAATAAATAAAAATAAAGGTATTGTGTCCATCTACAGCTAAAAAAAAACTATTAGAAAAAGAAAATATAGTTAATACATAAGCTTTGGATAGGGATCATTCTAATGCATTGAACAAGTCTCTACATTCCTGAATCTCAGTAATGGAATTGGTGGGGATATTGTCTAATTGTGCCTAACAAAATCACAGGCTCTCAAGGCACTACCAAAGTGCCCTATTCCATATATTAATTTTTAAAAATAAATTTGGTTTATTTTTCTTAATGAAGAACTACAGCTGGCTGTGGTGGCATACATCTGTAATCTGACCTACTTGAGAGGCTGAGGAAGGAGGGTTACAAGTTCAAGGCTAGCCTGGGCAACTTAGTGACACCCTCTCTCAAAATTAAAGAAAAAAGGTCCTGGGAGGGATGTAGATCCTGTTTAGAGAGCTTGTGTAGCATGTGTGAGGCTCTGTGTTCAAGCCCCAATACCGCAGGGAAAAACTGTATTATACTATTATGACAATTCTCCATGTTTTTTTGTAATTTCCTTCCTCCTTTCCATTTCCTCCACTAGTCTCTAATTTCTATGAGGTCAGGACAGTGTCACTCTTGGGTCAATCACTACATGCATACAATACTAATTGATGCTCAACTATTTGCTAAGTAAATGAACTAGTGAATTAATTCTAGATATAGGACATCTTGGGAAAACATTATATAAGTATAGATATATAAATTTCTTTTCACTGTGTATGATCTTTGGGATTTTACCAATCAAATTTTAAAAAGGAAAACTGTTTCCTAAATATAGTACTGACTTCCTTTCCTGGATCGTAACTAATATTTTAGTGGTTTATTGATAATTTCCATACTATTAAGTTTATTCATTTAAATTACACTCATTCTATTGTACAACAATCACCATTTTAGAATATTTTAATCACCCCAAAAGGAAACTTTGTACTCCCCACCTGCAACTTGCCCCTGGCTCCTTCACCTGCCTAGCATTTAGCAAACACTAATTTCACTGTCTCTATGGATTTGCCTATTCTGGACATTTCCTATAAATAGAATCATACAGTATATGGCATTTTATGACTGGCTTCTTTAATTTAGTATAGTATTTTCAAGGTCCATTAATGTTATAACATGTATTCATACTTCATTCCTTTTTGTGGCTGATTAATATTCCATTTTGTTTATTCATTCATCCATTGACATTTGGATTATTCCTACCTTTTGACTATTGTGAATACTGATATATAAGCATTTGTGTATTAGCTTTTGTTTGCATGCCTGTTTTCAGTTCTTTTTAGGTCTGGAATTTCTGTGGTCATATGGTAATTCTGTTTGCTTTTTGAAGAACTGCCAAACTCTTTTTCCATAGTAGCTACCTCATCTTACATTCCCAGAAAAATGTATGAGCATCCCAACTCATACATTACCTTTTTAAAAACCTATTTCTTCCCCAAACTCTCCTTCAATTTTATAGGGAAAAATGTATATAGATATATACATATACATAAATTCATATCCCCTATACTTCTCCTGTCCTACATTTCTCTTACTAAACTTTCTTTAATGCACCTTCCTTTCCCTCTATTTTTACTATGATGGCAAGAAATAAGGAAGCAGGAAAATGTTGGTGCAGGAGCCACAGCAACTTCCTCTCCTGCCCACTGTCTTTCTCAGTTTGGGGTCCTCCAAGAGCAATCTTGCATAAGGGTACATGTTGTTTATTTGGCCACAGAGAAGGGAAAATAAGATAGGGAAGGAGAACTAGCTAATGTGAGGGTATTATATTTAGCTTAGAGGGATTCCACTTCACCAAGACTACTAATAATGACTTTCCAGAATTCTATACTTGATAGGCTGGGATATTTATTACTATCTCTTTATCCCCATTGCTCTTTAAGGATATTCCCAGAAATGACAAATTCTGAGTTGTGCTTTAGTGTGATGTTCTCCAGTTCCCTGGCATTGGGGTTAGTGCCTGGGGCAGAAATTAGAAGTTAGTCAGTATTGTTCCCCATAGCCACAGCACAAACAGGAAGCATAAACTGGACACTGAAAGTATTTGTTACACATTCTTTCTCATATATTATGGAATTAATAAATTATTTAAAATTATTTTTACTGAAGCATAATTTATATGCAATAAAAGCACAGATCACAAGAGGACACAAGGACAAATTTGGGGGTTATATCTATTAAAACACCACCCTGTTTCAGATGGAACATTTCCACTATCCCAGAAAATCCCTTGTGCTCCCTATAGCCAATCCCTTTCTATGTACTCCTCCAGTCAAGCATTAGTTTGATTTTGATCATCACAGATGAGAGTACACTATTTTAGAACTTCATATAAATGAACCCTCACAGCATGCACTTTTAAGATTCATCCCAAATGTTACGTGATCAGTAGCTCATTCTTTTACATTGCTGAGTTTTCTACTGTATGAAGACACCACAATCTGTTTATCCATTCTCCTACTGATAGAAATTTGAGTCATTGTCAGTTTATGGCTATTATGAAGAAGCCTTATGAACCTTATTTTATAATTTTATTGTATATATTAAGTTTTTTTTATTTTTAAAGCCTCTTTGTGCAGTTGTGGAATTCTGGAGTCTCTTTCTTTGCTTCATAAATCCTGGTTGAAAGCATAAAAGCAAAGAGAGAAGTCAGGCTAGATCTTCTGTTTCCCAAAAGATCTTCCACATGTCATGACCTAGCAGTAAATTTTATTACAGGGAATATATACAATGCATACATTTAATGTTGTTGCATAAGAAGAACTTGGGATACCTTTTTAAAAAAATATTCCCTTTATTATTAAAAAAAAATAAGCCAGGCACAGTGGTACATGCCTGTAATCCCAGAAGTTTGGGAGGCTGAGGCAGGAGGATCACAAGTTCAAAGCAGCCTCGGAAAAAGCAAGGCACTAAGCAACTCAGTGAGACTCTGTCTGTAAATAAGATACAAAATAGGACTGGGGATGTGGCTCAGTGGTCAAGTGCCCCTGAGTTCAATCCTCAGTTCCCACTCCCCAAAAAAGAGTAACAGATATTCTTAACTCCCACTATATATTTAACATATATTCCAGGCACACGAGGTTTTCAGGTTTTACTTCCTTCATTTCTATAAAATTTGAATTTCTCATGAGCATTCACTATTTTATTAGCAAAAAAGCAATTAAAATCTTTGAAGTGTTTCAATGTGGGTGAGTCTCTAAGAATATGTCTCTTCTTCAAAATCACCATCATGAAATAATATAATAATATCAAACACTATATATATATGTGTGTGTATATGTATATGATATGTACATATATAATATTTATGTGTGAGTACAGAGAAAAATATTATAAACTTAACAGAAAAAAGCCTTGATCTACCTGGGGCTGAGAATAAAGCATCAAATCATGGCAAATTACTCTCCCCCACAGGAAATAGCTAAAACATGCCCAAATAAGATTAGCATAAGGAAAGTACAAACAGCAGAGATTTTTAATGTAAGGATCATAATTTGTTTTAGTCATCAGATGAAATCAGAGAATCTGAGGTGCAGATCATTAAAGATTCAAGCAACTTCTTAGCAGCCATTTTGCTTCCCTGTGTGGTCTTAACCCCCAGAATTGCTTTGTAGGTAGTCATCAGGCTTCATCACGAGTCCAGTCCTCTCCTAGGATGTTTATTTTTCACTGCCCTAAGAATCTTACCCCTGAATCTCCCCTGTTGGAGTGTCCTAGCCTTGACACTTACATTGAACTCTCTAATTCTAGTGTCCTGAGCACTGGCTCCTCTTTGTCTTCCAAGTAAATGATTTTTAACCCCCTGGGAGACAGTTAAAGGCCCTCTTTCTCCCTGCAAGAAACAGTACATTTCAGTAGAAGCCTTCCAGAAGCATCTCTCTTGCCTCAGTGGTATACTCCAAAATGCTAGCTTAAGTGGTGGGGGTTCTGAGCCCTCTAGGAAGTGAGTGTTTATGGTGAAGCTTTTTAAGGGCCAGGCAGAGCTTCTTATGACAGCATGCAGACAACCACCTCCTCTGCTTATGGCTTGTCCTGCCTCCACTATTTACCCTCAAGGATGGAGATTCCAAAGCAGAAAATCATGAACAGCAATTTTTTAGCTGCTGCTGGCACACAGCTGAGAATTGACTTGGTTCTCACTATGGAGCCAGGATATGTCATGCTTGGAAAAGCTATTGCAGCAGCAGGGTGATCTCATTAAAATCATAAAATAAACTAAAGCAATCAACATTGCATCCTTGGAAAGCTGGAATAAGGCAAGAGCTCAGAAATTGCTGGTAGGCAGAGAGTTCCTTTTCACACGGAGGAAGAAATATCTTGGCTCCGATTCTCACACTTGGGTATCTGAATGCATGTGTCCTTGCCTAATCACATACCTTGCCTCCTTGGCAATGATATGCACAAACTAATCAGCCTTGACACATTAAAAACTCAGCATCACCCAGCAGTTTTCATCTGCAGTATATACCCAACAGAAATACTTAAGTATTTTTATGAAGATGTGTAAGAATTTTCATAGCAGTGGTGTTCATAATAGCCTCAAACTGGAAACCACACAAATAATCATCAATAGTAGAACAGATAAATAATACAGCAATGAGAGTTAATGATCTTTGACTTTATACACAATATGATTAGTTCTCACTAGCATAATAGTGAGTGATGAAAGCCAGATGCAAGAGAATACATACTGTATGACACCATTTACATAAAGCATACAAACAGGAGTTTAATGTGCTACTAAGAGTCAAGATCATGGTTACTGATGAAGGCATGTGATTACTATACCGGAGACCTGAGGGAGCCTGTGATGTCCAGGGTGTGATATTTTTTTGATCTGGGTGTTGATTTCATGGGCATGATCAGTCTTTGAAACCTGACTGAACTTATGATATATGCACTTTGGTATGTATGTTATAACTCAATAAAAATAACTCTTTTTAAAAAATAAAATTTTAGCCAGGTGTGATGTTACAAACCTGTAATCTTGGTGACTTGGGAGGCTAAGGCTTGAGGATCACAAGTTTACAGCCAGCCTCAGCAACTTAGTGAGGCCCTTAGCAGCTTAGGGAGACCCTGTCTCAAAATAAGACATAAAAAGGGCTGGAGATGTGGCTCAGTGGGTAAGCACCACTGGGTTAAATCCTCAATACCAGAAAAAAAAATTGTTTAAACCCTCAGCATCAGACTTTAACAGATGCCTCAGACTGTAAATGGCAGTAAAGGAAATCTAGAGTATAGTCAATCTAGGTGGTTTACTTTAAAGTAGTTTAAAGGTGTGTTCTGTGACTAAAACGTCTTGAGGAAAGAACTTGGGAAAGTAGAGGAAAGCAAATGAGAAGATGTGTTTTCAGTATGTCTCTTCTGGGAGGATCCAGAGTACACCAAAGCAAAAAAGTGTTTTACTCCAAGTGACTTAATTAGCAAAAAGAAGGTCATAAGTGAAACTAGGAGGTAGCCAAGCCACGGCATATCTTCCCTCTACTAAAAGATAAAAAGTATCATGAAGATCTATTCTAAGAAGGACTGAGAATTTGAATATAACACCTCTCTCTCTCTCTCTCTCTCTCTCTCTCTCTCTCTCTCTCTCTCTCTCCCTCCCTCCTCCCTCCCTCCCTCTCTCCCTCTCTCATTTCTCATGATGATAACTGACTCTGATCCTTAGACTGGAACAGGACAATGTGTCCAAGGGCTGTGTGTGGGACTCCTGAATCTAAGAAGAGCCACCCAGGGCAGTTGATAAAGGTTGATGAAAACGGTGGCGAGGAAGAAATCTGGGGTTGTTTCCAACTGAGGGCACTGGGCCAAGTCATTAAGGAAGGAAAGAAGAGGCCAGCAGAGGAAGAAAGGGGTGACCAGTGAGATGGGAGTTATTTGGGGAAAGATGATGCAGAAGTCTGGAACTCAACAGATTCTCTGTGTCTATTGCTCATTACCCAGATATACAACATTTTGGTCCACACATATTCAGGGGAAATGTCCTCAAATACTAGTAATAGAGGAGATAGGGGAAAACATCCAAAGGGCCATAAATGTCTGTCTAGGGCGCTTACACATTGTTGTATACATGCACAAGGGGAAAAAGTCTCTGGGATCACTGTGACAAGTATAATGACATACCAAATTAATGTTTCCTCTGGAGAACAAAGAACTCTTTTTTTTGGGGGGGGGTAGCAGGGATTGAACGCGGGGGTGCTTAACCATGGAGCCACATCCCCAGCCCCTTTTACATTTTATTTTGAGACAGGGTCTCACTAAATTGCTTAGGGCCTTGCTAAATTGCTAAGGCTGGCTTTGAACTCATGATCCTCCTGCCTCTGCCTCCTGAGCCACGGGATTACAGGCATGCACCACCATACCTGGCAAGATTCTGCATTTCTAATGAACTCCCAATGCTGCTGTTGCTGGCTGCCTTCAGGCCACACCAAGTAGCAAGATTCTAAAACAGGGATGTGTTAGGTGTCCTAGGAGCCTGACAATTGTCCCATTGTTATTTTCAGATTTTATTTGAATATATACACTAATAGTCTCTGGAAAGACAAAGACACTACCAGCAGTGATTGTGGAGAGTAGATATTGTCCAATGGATGATAGAAAAGGGAGAAAGACACCTTCCTATACACTATTTACACTCTTTTCATGAACCATAGGAAGGCATATCTATTCTAGAAATTAATTTTAAAACAAAGATTTAAAAAACACAAGAATTCATCTATTATATGTAGTGGGTTGCTAGGGAATAAGCAAATGTGCCTTAAAGTTTTGATTCATTCCTGAACTTGGTAAGCAAAGCCATCCCCATTGTGTGCACACCTAATTAGTATCCAGGAAGTACTAGGATTGATCCAAAAGCCCCTCATCTTGTCTTGTTGGTGTTGATAGTGAGCACTGCCACTGAGATGTGTGGTGGTTTCCATGACTAATAACTGATGGAAGGCTGCATATTTCAATGCAAACATGTATCCAAGATACAATTTGTCAACAAGATAAAGAAGCCCATTAAGGTTACAGCTTCTTCCAAGTAATGGCTTTTCCAGCATTAAGCACAATCAAAGCAAAGCTATTAAGATCAGGAAGAGGACTAACACATACATAGCTCTAAAGTCTCATGGGAAAATGTGAATTTCACAGAAGGGGGGAATCCATCCTTTAATTGAACGACCAATTTCCAAATACATTTTAAGGTAATGATTTCTTGATCTTGTGATTTATTCTTAAGTAGAAAACTTGATTAAAAAGAGTATTCATATGTGTTAGATATATGTTAGCTTTTTTTCTTTCTAGTATCAGGGATTGAACCCAGGGGTACTCTACCACTGAGCCACATCCCCAGGCGTTTTCAATTTTGATTTTGAGACAGGGTCTCTCAAGTTGCTCAGGCTGGACTTGAACTTGCAATCTTCCTGCCTCAGTTTCCTGAGTCCCTGGGATTACAGGTGTATGCCACTGTGTCCTCCTTGGCACATTTTTAATGAAGTATGGAATATATAGAAAAGTGCATAAATTTTAAGTGTATAGATCAATGACATTTCACAAACTGAATATACCCAAGTAAAAAATTCAAGAAATAGAACATTCCTAGCGCTCCAGAAGTACCCTTTATGCATTCTTCCAGTTGCTAATCCGTACCCCAAAGTAATCTCTACTTTGACTTCTAACAGCATAGATTCATTTTGTGTGGCTTTGAGCATTACAAAGTGGAATCACACACTATTGTACTTGTATGGTTTTAATTAGCACCCTCATGCCCCCCTTTTCTGATCAGTAAATTGTACATCTTTGTCTCCATGCTCAGAAAGGGGTGGCCATGAGAGTCTTGCTGATTAAGCCATCGATCAAAGTACATCTGTAAACCATTGTGTGTGTGTTTTTTTAAAGAGTTGCATGAAAACACCCCCCCCTCCCAAATTACAATACCTTTCTATAAAAAGACACGTCCCAGGGCACCGTCTTTATCTCCATTCTTTTTCCAAGTCATCAATTTTAAATTACCAAGTGACCCAGAGGCACTGCAGATTCCAGGTCTGCAATTCTCTTACCAGTCAGGAAAAAGAGTAGAAAGGATAAATCTTCAGCCTGTCAGCAAACTCTCAAACAACAATATCCCTGTTAACTTCGTTATGAAGAAATCCCATTCTTTTGTACTCTGGGGAGGAGAGAAGCTGCAGCCCCTGAAATTAGATTATCTTCTCTGCTGGTGTAAGGTGGGGCAAGACCAGGGGCGACTTCATTTTGGATTTAGCTGGTGACTAAATGGAGTGCCTGAGGAATGTCTTTTGGGTGAGGACACTGTGGGCAAGGAAGATATATAAAGTGGCACAAAGAAGACTTCAGAAAAAAATGCTATAAAGGCAATTGATGATGTTGTTGACAGAATTGAGACTTGGAAACCTAGTTACGTGGTATGGATGTCAGGAATCAGTGCTATTTATGACCATATGGAGGATATTAGATACAAAAAGGAGAGCAGCATCTTTACTTTCCAATTTTTTTCCCTCAGAAAAATTCTCTGGCTGAAGTCTACCTCGCTCCGTGTCAAACCCAGTAAGACTGAGGTGATAATAATAGCTATGGGGAAGAATTTGAAGAACAAGAGCCCATTTTATCATAGTGGCCAAGATAAAAGCATCATTCTTAATCCAGAATAAATTTGTTATGGTTCTAAAGTGTAAGGATTTAATACTAAATGTTCAGGCCATTGGAACTGGTGAGGATTTTATTTGATGGAAAACCATTGGTGGATTTTGAAAGTATCCAATATACAAAAATTCCTAAGCCCTGAGTTAAATCATAATCTTTTAAATAGTTGTTTTCTTCACTCCATTCTTCCCTTACCCTATCAAAAGACAAATGGAAAACACCCTTACATAGGACTGAAAATAGTTGGCCTATTAATGTAGTATAAACATCAAAATTGTTTTAGGATACAAATCATAGAGGAAAGCAAGTAAATCCATGTATTGAAATCCTTGCCTTCTGTTGCAAGGGGGTCAGTTGACACAGAGGCGGAGGGGAGGGATAAGGACAGCGGGAGTGTACGCAAAAATAACCGAGATGGGGGCAGACCTCAATGGATCAGCAAGCTGATTTTATTAAGCAGTGGCAGAATGGCATATTTTCAGTGGAAAAAAAATGGCAACTGTTTACAAGAGGGGTCTGTTTTTTTTTATAGATTTTAATGAGAGTTAATCATAGAAGAATGTTTAGTATGACTTAATCATTAGAGACTTGGGCAGTCAGGAAACTAGTTGTGCAGGTTCAAAGTCTAAATCAGGAAAACAGTTGTAAAAGTTCAAAACCCACTGTCACTGGGATGAAAGTCCAGAGGCCAGAACTCATTGTTTGCCTTCTCCACCCAGGACTCATCCTTTCTCCCTGGGGGTTGTTGTTCCATAACCTTCAGAGAGTGGGGGGAGGAAGAGAAAGGCCCTCCATGGATGAAAGAGTATTTAAAAGGGAGGATAATAAATCAAATCCCCTTTCCAGGCTTCTTAGCCAATCCTTCCCACACCTCCAACAATTCCTCCACTTAGTCCTTTTTTGTAAGACCTTTTGTAAGAATTCCTTAAGAGAAGTCTTTGAACATTAGTTAGACAAGATCTAAGTAGAGACTCTGTACCTTGTTCTTGTCCTCATCCTGAAATATACTTGTGTTACTTCTCCCTCAAAGTCACAACTCTGCAAAAGGGGGAAATGATAGTACAAAGTCAAAAGAAGCAAGGGATGGAGAAGGATATTGTGCCAAGTCTGGGAGATGACTCTCAAACACTGTCATCTGGACCATTTCTCCCTACTTTACAGATTTGGAAATTGAAACCCAGACAGGTGAAGTTACTTATTCATTTTTTTTTTGTCAGGGAGGTAAGCTAATTTGTGGCCAAATCTCTTCTGGAACCCAGGTCCTCAGTGAAATTCCCTGTCTTCTGAGCAGTGTCATTCCCCTTTATGAGTACAGGTTGCTGTGAGAAAGTCTAGCACCATCCTATCCTCTGAGCCTATAATATGGATGTCTGTCCTTGACTACACTAGAGCCATAACAAGTTCAGGAAACATATGTAATATAAATGTCAGAAGTCCCAAAGACTATGTAGTACAAAAGAACTCTCAATTGCCAGGGAAGTTATAGGAACTTCCCCATCTTAATGGACCTGAGGCATTCCAACAGATCAACAGTACTCCCAAGGGACTCAGAATTTATAAAACCCTTCACAGAGAGGTGGTTTCTGTATCGAGAAGTTATTCTAGGGCTTTGTTTAATCCCATGTTATCTAGGCTAACCCTGAGTCCCCTAAAAAGCCCAGCAATAGGCATGTAGCCCAGCAGCATTCATTGGACTTAATATAGAATGGCCCCCATAGTCAGTCAGGAGCAATGTGATTGGACTCTCAAATAAGGAACCACTTTGTTCACACTACCTGTATACCTATGTTATACAGCTTATACTGTATAATAAACCACTCCCAAATGTAGGTTATGGAATAACAACCCCCAGGGAGAAAGGATGGGTCCCGAGTGGAGAAGGCAAACAATGAGTTCTGGGCTCTAGACTTTCATTCATCCCATTTGTTAATTAGCTAGATCTAAGCATTCCACAATGGTATATACTTCAAAACATTATGCTGCATTCCATCATTTATGTATCTGGAGAAGATACATAAATTTACCTTTTAATCAAAAGCATCCATGAGATAGATACATATAATTGTATAATTCAATTTTTAAAAATAAATAAATTTAGGGAAAAATATAATGCTTGACTGATTATGTGTAATTTAAATGTCACAGGACCCCAGAGGCTGTGGAGAACAAAGAACTCTCAACTGGCAGGGAAGTTCCAAGAGATGTCCTTATCACTGCCCATTTCTGGCCCCTTATATTGTACAATTGGCCCTCCATAACCATGGGTTCACATTCCTAGATTCAACCAACTGTGCATCAAAAATATTCAAAGAAAAAAACAACTGCATCTATAATGAACATATGTAGACTTTTTTTATATTTTCTGAAGAATATAGTATAGTAACTATTTGTAGAGCATTTATGATATATTAGTTATTGTAAGTAATTTAGAGATTAAGATTTAAAGTACACAAGAGGATATGCATAAATTATATACAAATACTATGCCATTTTATGTAAAGGACTTCAGCATACACATATCTTAGTATTCATGGGGCTTAGGGGGTGTTGGAATCGATCTCCCAAGGATACCAAGCGATGGTTATGTATTTTTTACCTATAATTGTATGGATGTTTAAAGGTCAGGATTGCATTTACACTTGAGTTGTCTAAAACAAGAAAGTAATAACCAGGAAATTCAACAATATGCTTTCCTAAATAGACTCTATTTTCTCTCAGCTATTCAGAAAACATACAATCTTACCTGTATTCTGGGGTGTGGGAGTAAGGTGGTGCAAGGAGGCTGAGATTGTTTTTAAATGTTACGCGTTTCTAAGAATAATAAGGTTCTCCTTGATATCCGTGACATTCAAGATATCTAAGTTTGGAAAGATCTAACCTTGGTCTTCCTTCTTGCTAAATGGCTCAGTCAAATGCACCAGTTCTATTCCAGAGTCATAAAGAAGACAGACAATCACCAGGGATCTGTTTCAAATGTTAATATCTTCTTATAAGTAGGTCTCCTAATGATACATACATTCACCTTTTAATCAAAAGTATCCATGACGTGGTTTTGTTTTGCTTTGTTCATTTGTTTTTTGGTACTAGGGAATTGAACCCAGGGCCTCATATATGCTAGGCAAGTGCTCAACCATTGAGCTACATCCTTAGCCCTTTTTATTTTTTGTTTTGAAACAGTGTCTTGCTAAGTTGCCCAGCCTGGCCTTGAATTTGTGATCCTCCTGAGTAACTTGGATTACAGGTGTGTGTCATCTGTACAGGTGTGTGCACCTGGCTCCTTGGTATATATTAACTGCCCTCATAGCTCATCTATAGATGCCCCATATGTATATACATTGAAGTTTCTGTGTTACCTACCTGCACAGGAGAATGCTTTTTCTTCAGATGTAGAGTTGCACAAAGTCGTTTCTTTTTTTAATTTTTTAATTGTAGATTGACACAATACCTTTATTTTATTTATTGTTATTTTTATGTGGGGCTGAGGATCGAACCCAGTGCCTCACGTGTGCTAGGCAAGTGCTTGACCACTGAGCCACAACCCCAGACCACAAGTATGTTTCTAACATATTTGGTCATGTCCTCTTTCTGAGTATAAATGTGTCATTAATGATATAATACAGGGGTTGCCAAACTTTTCCCTTAAAAGTCCAGATAATAAGCATTTTGGGCTTTGGAGGCCACATCATCTCTCACAACTATTCAACTCAGCCATTGTAGTGTGAAAGCAACCACAAACAATCTGTAATTCATGGACATGGCTGTGTTCAAATAAAGTCTTATTTGTGGTTGCTAAATTTTGAATTTCATGTAATTTTCACATGTCCTAAAATATTCTTCTGAAAAGATTTTGCAACCATCTACAAATGTCAAAACCATTTTTGGCTGCTAAAGAATATAAAAGCAGGTAGTGGGTCAGATTTTGCCCATGAGCCAGTTTGCAGGCTCCTAATACAGTAGATTAATTAATGGAGTGATTGTCTGACAAAGGAAACAGGCTCCAGACTTGAGCTCTCCAGCTCCATTTTGGCATCTCTGTTTTCTCTATAAATATATTTCTCTATGAAATCTAATCTCTTTAAATTTTTAGCCACTCTGCTTTTATATATAACCACAGGGAAGAAATGCTGCTTTGTGCTTTTGGGTTTTTTTAAATGAAGATAAAAGCCACATGATAGCAAATTAGTTCTCTTTTTCCTTTATTTGTACATAATTGTGTGGGTTTAGGTCTTTCCTTTTCCTTATTTATTCTCTACATAGCTTCACATTTCTTTGTCGGAGTGACATGACAATGATCTTGTGAATTGGCAACATGAGTAATAAAATCACAAAGTTGTAGAACAAAGCTCATTCTGATAATGGTAGCTCATCCCTCCGTCCCAGAATCAGCAAATTTCATCCTTCAAGACCTTCCATTAGGCATTTTAGTCCTAGCCCTATATTGTCTTTGATTATAGTATATCATAAAGACCTTTGTTCAATCTGATCTTTTTTGATTTTCCAATTTAGATCTCAAGAAGTGAATAAAATCAATGTCAGCATTTTGACAGCGGTAGTACTTCAGAGTTTGTTCAGCATTTTTTTATAACTTGTGTTGCTCTATATTCTGATGATACATAGAGAATGTTTCGCAGTGTTTGCATTTATCTCATTGGCTTCAATGTTTCTGTCTGATACAGAAGAATCTGGATGCCTTCATGTCCAGATAAAATTGCTCCATAGTTCATCTCATTCTGGATGGATTAGGCAGATCTAATGAATCTTTTTATTTTCCCTAATGAATCGTTTAATGTTATTTTGCCATCTAGTGCATTGTGACCTTTTTTTTTTTTTTGGTAAAAATATTATGTTGAATTTATTTAGTAGTAGACTCTATTTTAAGTGATTTTTAAAATGATAAATCTATTTTCTTACCCTGTATTCAAAGTGATGTGATATTAATCTATTCTTAGTGGTTAAAGGCTCCCCTGAGGTTTTTTGTTTTTTTTTTTAATTGAGGCACTTCCTCTAAGTTATTATTTACATCCTCTTTCTCCATGTTCTAAGCTATAGAACAAAGCTCATTCTGATAATGGCTGGTATATAAATATTTGCCACCTTAAAAAAAAGCATGAATCTGGGGCTGGGGTTGTAGCTCGGTTGTTGAGCACTTGTCTTGCATGCATGAGGCACTGCATTGGATCCTTAGCACCACATTTTAAAAAACAAATAAATAAAATAAAGATATTGTGTTCATCTACAAATAAAAAATATATTTTTTTGAAAAACCATGAATCTGTATGTTTCAATGAAGCCTTTTCTTTCTTCAGGTTAGTCATAAATTCAACTTAATTCAGTGATTATTGGGAACTTACTGGACACAATTTTGTGTCAGGAATAGTGAAAGGAGAGTGAGACACACCCAATCTCAAGGGTCTTATACTTGTCTTGAAACCAACTACTAAATGGAATAGAATATGCAGGCTGAGTTTTAGATGCAGGGTTTTAGGTAATAGAGTACATACCACAGGCCTCATGTTATCAACTGCAAGACTCCTCTGCTGATCATGTTGAAGTATTGTCCTGGGGTTGGGGATGTAGCTCAGTGCTAGAGCCCTTGCCTGTCATGCCCAAGACACTGGGTTCTATCACCAGCACCACCAAAAGTGAAAAAAAAAAACACAAAAAACAAAAAACACTGCCTGTTCTTGTCCATTTTGATCTAATCAATCAAGGCAGGCTTTGACTTTGGGGTCAAACTATGAAACTTTAAACCATGAAATTTTTAAATATGTATTCCTGGGCCTGGGGATGTGGCTTAGTGGTAGAGCATTTGCCTGGCATGCGTAAGTCCCTGGGTTTCATCCCCAGCACCACCAAAGAAAAAAAAATTATTCCTTACACTTATCAAATTTGTTTGATAAGTGTAATCAGGAAGCCTGCCCGGATCCTAGCTGTCTGGGCTAGGCTGCTCACCCACATAAGATATAGGCCAATGATGGAAAACAGGAACTTTATGCAGTTTAATCAAACTGGGGAGAAGTGGCTAGATTCCCCCTCCCCCAGAAGCAGTTACAATTATAATTTATAGAAACAAAAGCCAGGTGATAAGCATATGCAGATTTAGTTGGCCTGAATGGGACAGAATGGGACAAAATGTAGGAAGTATACCAATGCAGATTTAGTTACCCTGTACTAGTGTGGTTCTATGTGGGGGTGGGGAGTGGGGATCTCCACTTCCGGGGTGGAGGGCTTGCAGCCCTTCAGCCTTACTCTCAGCAGGAGGAAGTTGCTCTTAGTGGTGGTGGTGACCGGATTTAGTCATTTTCAGTATTCTTTTTTTTTTTGGGGGGGGGGGTATACTGAGCATTGAAGTCAGGGGCACTGAGCCACATCCCCAACCCTATTTAGTATTTTATTTAGAGACAAGGTCTCACTGAATTGGCTTCTCTGCCTCACTTTTGCTGAGGCTGGCTTTGCATTTGCAATCCTCCTGCCTCAGCCTTCCCAGCCACTGGGATTACAGGCATGCACCACAAAGCCTGTCAGTTTCAGTATTCTTGCAGGGCCAAAAAAGCTGTTTTAAAAAGTTCCTGTTTGAGGCATGGACAGTTTTCTCTTTTGTCTTTTTCTTTTAGTGCAGTCAAAAAATGTTCTTGGTAATTAAAAAAAAATCAATTCATTGAATTGAAGAACTAGTGCGATTGATTTTTGAAAAGTAAATTGAATCCATTGCATGGTGGAACTGACACTTCAGTTCAGTCAGATTGGTGCATGTATAACCTAGTTAGGTTCAGCCTAGGGGTACACAGCTGCAGGGTAAGGCTGTGTTTAGAAAAGCAGAGGTGAAGTTGGTAAGGATCAAGGGAGAGGGGAGGGATTGGGATCAAGAACTGAGTAAACAACCAATATTTGTCAGATCTGAGAAGACATGGTCAGGGTAAGCAGTGGGCCCAAACTCAGGTAGATGGGCAGAGCTCAAAGGTATAAATATTGACCAAAAATCTAAACTAAAGATCCCAAATGAAGACATCTTAAGGGACTGGAGAAAAGGAGAGATTCCGCAGAGAATCAAATCAAAGGTGAAGAAAGACCTTGATCAAAAGAATCAAAGGCCTGTCTTCACCTAAGACTTTTTACTCTACTCCAGTGAAACCCTGGACCAAACCCCCAGGCTGTTTACAAGGGCTGATGATTATGAGCATTTGACTTCAGTAAAGAGAATATTAAAAGGATTACAGTTGCCTGAAGCAGAAGCAGAAAAAAACAGTCTTTCATCTCACTTCTTTAAGCCTATCACCAGAAAGATTTTTTTTTCAAAAGACATATGTCCATCATTAAAGTAATACTTAATTTAGCAAACTACGAGGTTTAACTATTTGGATGAAACTTCAGCTAAAAATGGATCCTTCAACTCTTGAGAATGACCACAAGAATATGGTATAAATCAAGTAGTTCAGGCTTTTAGATCCAACTGTACAAGTACTTAAGTGGGCAATATGGAACTTGAAGTAGTTATATATTTTCTTTTTCTCCCTTTCCAAGGCATCACTGTTTCCTTTCCTTCTAAAGGACTTTTTGTGAGAGTCTTCAGATAAAAGGTATTGCTCTGATAAGTGCAGGTGCTATTGGAATATAGCCCATCACCACCAGCCCAGCCATCAAGAGTTGTATCTACAGATCACAGTGAAATTGAAAAGAGCAGGAATTGGGCCCTTGGAGGGGTCTAATGGACCAGCAGCTGTCAGTTCATTGTTTAAACACTTGTTCTAACTCAGTAGTGATTTTTTCCCCCAGAAATGCTCAAACCAACACATGACCCTTTTGTATAATCTATATAGACTGTTGGTTTACTGCAGAGCACTTGAAATTGAAAATACAAAAGCTTTCTTTGAGCATTAAAACAAAGCAGCTTCTGACTTGCTCTGAAAATGCACATTGTGGAGATTTTTATCTGGATCGGCCTTTGATTTCCGGCCAAGTTTAGAGGAGTGTGGTCTAATAATAAAACAGCAAAGCAGTTTGAGTAGTAAATTCACATGAGATTTTCAGAGAATATGGAGATAAAAATCCAAAAGAGAGATTCTCAAAACAATCCTCAAACCAATAAATTCCACTTCCCTCATAATGAAAATAAAAGAGCCCTTTAGTCCTTGTATTAGTGAAAATAGGTTATTTTTTTCTTTTTAAAAGATACTTTGTAAAGCAATAATAATAAAGGGTGACACTTTTTCTTTTGTCTTCACTGTTTTTCCATAAGCCTAGATTTGCAAGATTTAAAACAAAAAGAAAAAAGAAAAAAAATAACTCTCCACAAAAATGTAAACGGCAACACCATGCTTTAAGAAAATTATCTTATTAAAAAAAAGAAAAAAATTGTTACAACAGTTTTATTTACCTTTTAACTTCTGCTGGATCTCTAATTTTCCTAGTCTTGTATTTAAAATGTAAATTACAGGACCTACAAGATTCACTAGACTTATGAAAAACCAGTTAAGACAAAAGGAAAAAAGTGTCACCCTTTATTATTATTTCATTACAATACTTTTATTGGCTCTATCTGATTTTTTTTTAGAAAGTACAGACTAATTGTAGAAAATTGGAAAATATGCATGATCTCTCCACCCTTTTTCCTTTTGCTTTTCTATAGATGGCTGCACTGGTTTTTTTTGTTTTATTTTTGTTGTTGTTGTTGTTGTTCTTGTATGTGTTTGTTTGAAATGAAAGCTTTATCATGCTTTGTGTACCTTTTCATAGAAGTAAGTTACTCTTGAAAAGATATGAAGATCATTTGTATCTTCAGCCCACAAACCAATAACAAATACAATACATTATACAGGATCAAAAGAGACAATAATATTTTAACAAAGTAGGAGAAAAAGTAGTCAAGTTGACACATAGATATGGGGTGGAATCAAATGTTGGCTCAGTCTATTGATAGTTCCTTAGTGTTAATTGAAAAAAACAAATCTGTGGGCTTTACGTTTCACCCTCTTCTACTCCACAACCTGTCTGAATCCCACTATCGGGGCCTCTAAATGATCATGAATGCAAATAGAAGGTGTGCACTAGAGGGAGCTGGCTGAATTCAAATACAATTTCTGGCATGCGAGTATGTGTCTGTGTATGCAAGAGTGTACGTGGGCAAGCTTCGTGTGTGCATGCCTTCATTTGTATGAGTACTCCCAAATAAAGCCATTTTAACATCTTGAATGTCAATACTAGGTAATTGTGAGCTAATTATGATAAAGCTACCATTTATTAAGTACTAAACTCTGTACTGATGGTTCTGTTGCATTATCAAAATGATTTTTTTCTGATCACTCTATTTAAACTACACACCCCTTGGGCCAGAGCTCTTGATCCCCTTACTACTATACTTTCCTATGCACTTTACCCCATAATACTTATTAACTTTTAACATATTTTATAATTCACTTATTTCTTTTGTCACCATTGTTATTTTGTCTCTCCTGCCATTGTCTGTTTTGTTAATTGATGTAACTCAAGATCCTAGAATGATTTCTGGCATATAGTCTGGGTTCAAGAAATATTTGTGTAATGGGCAAATGTGTGAATGAATGTATTATTTCATCTTTATAAGCAACTCTTTGAGGTAACTTTATCTTCATTTTGGAGAAGAGGAAGTCACAAAATTTGCCAGTGGTCACGTAGCTGGTAAGTAATAGAATTTGATTTGCAAATCAAATCTCTCTGAACTCCAAATCTTATCATTTTAAAAAGGATTCCCCAGAATTTGTGTTGTTCCACAAATTTTACTTACTGGTCCAAGTAAGGGAAATTGATAGTAAGCATTTGTAGACATTGCTTTAACATTCTAGAAACAGTAAATCAGTGGGCTTGTGTCATTGAACAGAGTGTGCACCAGTTTGGATGTTGTTGAACGTGCCTGGTGAGTTACATGTAGTGCCAATTGCACTACAGCCATGCAGAGTAAGACCACATTCCAATACTATACATTATGGTTTTTGAATGACTTTATCAGTGAACCTCAAAAGTCCACAAATCAGAGGAAATTTGGGCTTTTATTTCTTTTGATAAATTTTAAATTTTTATGATCACTTTAATTTTTATATATTAACATCATTAATTAAATGAAAGAAGCAACTGTTGTAATATTTATTTTAACCCTGATTTACCTTTGGCAAGATAAGCTTCTCTAGACTTTTTTTTTTTTTACCCAGAGGCATTTAACCATTGAGCCACATACCCAGCCCTTTTTTATATTTTATATAGAAAAAGGGTCTCCCTGAGTTGCTAAGGCTGGCTTTGAATTCACTATTGTTCTGCCTCAGCCTCCAGAGCTTCTGAGATTATAGGTGTGCACCATCCTGCCCAGCACTTCTCTAGACGGACGTTTCATCAAGAAAACCTACTATTTCTAATTGTAGCAGCAGTGGTAAGCAAGATGACATTAACTAAAGTGAGTCCTGGAAAGTGAAGACCAAAAGAGTTTTACTGTTTTTTTTTTCCCCCAGAACTATTTTCCTTGAAAGGGTGAGACAACTTTGTTGAGCAGGAATTGGGCCCTTGGAGGCTATACCCGGCAGTAAAGTGCTTAAAACAGAATGTGTGACTATGGAGACTTTCTACCTTAAAGGAGCAACAGAAAATAAAAATGTAAGAAGCAATTATGAATTAAAGATAAAGAAATATCCAGGTATGGTGGCGCATTTCAGGAGGCTGAGGCAGGAGGATTGCAAGAGGATTGCAATTCAGGAGGCTGAGGCAGGAGGATTGCAAGTTCAAAGCCAGCCTCAGCTAATTAGAAAGGCCCTAAGCAACGCAGCAAGAACACTGTTTCAATTTTTAAAAAATACATAAAAAAGGGCTGGGGATGTGGCTTAGCAACCCTGAGTTCAATTGAAAGTACCAAAGAAGTTTAAAAAAAATAAAGAAATAAGTTTAAAACATGATAACAAAAAAAAAATCTTTAAAAAAAGGAGTAGTGAAATAAAAAGCTGACATAAACAGATGTTCAGTTTATAATTTCTATAAACCCAGACTTGATACTGTAAAGCTATTGAATATGGAAATAATTGTATATATTTCAGAGTGTTTTATTTTAAGGTGAGAGTTTTGTTACAGTTTATAAGAGATATTTTCCTATTTAGATCTCAGGGCTATTGGGACCTTCAGATAAATGTGACCCCCCTCCCCAGTAGCTTCAATTATTTATATTCAAAAGGTTCATGATTTTTAAGTTAAATGTGATATTTTCAGAAGAAAGAATTTTTTTTTCTTTTTTAACTTATGACAAATTCTATTGAATATTTTAAGTCTAGAAAAAAGATGTGGTAGTGTAAAAACAAGGGGAATTTGTGGCAAAAGATTTAAAACCACTTGCAAAATAAACATATTCTCATGTGGAAAACAAAAAAAGAAATATTATTGCTGGGGGTTGGGGTTGTGGCTCAGCGGTGAGCCCTTGTCCAGCATGTGTGGGACCCTGTTTTCCATTCTCAGCACCACATATAAATAAATAAAATAAAGGTATTGTGTCCAACTACAACTAAAAATAAATATTAAAAAAGAAACATTATTGCTGTGCAGGCTTCTTATAAATAGCCCTTCAGTTTGCTAAGACTAAAAATCCATGCACAACTTCCAAGACATTAGTTAAAGAAACAAGAAAGATGTTTGCCTAGAAATGTTGGGTGCATTTGGTGGCAAACAAGGTAGCCCAAGTTATCACTTTTCAAATGAAGGTGGGCTACAAAATGGAAGATCAACTCATAGAAAACACCAAACTTTCCAAATGGTTTCCACTGCAACTTGATATCATAATCAGAGTTAATATGGTAATTTTTGGATACGTACAATTTCAGTATGATAGAAATATTAAGGTAGAATATATTTTTTTCAACCTCATCACTGACAAACATAACTAGCACTTAATGGTGTGAAACTGTGAAAGCAAATGTTTTATATGACAAAACACTGTCAACAAACATGGTTTGAAGTTGGTTTGGTATAGAAGTAATGTTCTGCGGGCTCAGTTGCAATTACGGGAAAACATTCTCAGTTCTTACTTAGATTAAGATGCCCCCAGAACATCAATCAATGCACTTTCCTTCATCAAGAAAATCTTGCCGAACTGGATGGGTAGTCCTGAGTTTGATCTCTAGCATGAGCCGTGGGGAGGGAAAGAACATTGCGCTACAAAAATAGCATCAGCTGAACTAACCAGTGTGCTCATTGACGTGGTAAAATCTGAGAATTACATAAAAGCTTATGTATTACATTTCAGATTGTTTTCTCTGTTTTGTGATACTATAGAAACTGAACATAATCAGGTAATCTTGCATGCTGGGGATGATGATTATCAAAAGGAAAGTTCCGCCAAGAACATTTGAAGTATGGTATAAACTTTCAGTGTTCCTGAAAGATAAGAAACTAGTTTAACTTAACTTTTTTTGAAAGATATGAGTTGTACAGCCACTTTGACTTTTTGCCTTGTATTTTCAGTGTATTTATGATCTGAGTTCAGTACTTATCCCATTCAAGGATGTAATACAACATGTTTTTCAATGGCAGATAAGATCTAAGGACCAAAACAAAAGTTAGACCTTTAGAAGTTCAGTTTTTACAGACTGTAATGACACATTTCATAATTTAAAAATTATCTTTGGTTTAGGTGATAATCTTTTTTGTTTTGTTTTGTTTAATTAGTTACACATGACAGTGCAATGATCTTGACTTATCATAAATTTGAATCAGATGGGATATAATTTCTCATTTTTCTGAGTGTACAGGTTGCAGAATCACATTGGTTGTACAGTCACGTATATACTCACAGCAATAATAATGTCTATTTTATTCTTCTGTCCTTCCTTTCCCCCTTCCCCTCCCCTCCTCTCCCATCACTTCTCTCTACCCAATCTAATGTAACCCACTTCTTTTTTTCCCCCTCACATCGTCATACCTGAATTCTATATAACAAAAAGGGTCTCCTTCCCTCTTCCATGCAATTTCCCTTCTCCCTCTCTTTCCCTCCTACCTCTCTTCCCTATCTAGAGGTAATTTTCTTCTCATGCTTTTCCTCCCTACCCCATTTTGAGTCACCTCCCTTATATCAGAGAAGACATTCGGCATTTGTATTTTTTTTGGGGGGGGAGGGGGTTGGCTAACTTCACTTAGCATAATCTGCTCTAATGCCATCCATTTCCCTGCAAATGCCATGATCTTGTTATTTTTTAGTGCTGAGTAATATTCCATTGTGTATAAATGCCACATTTTAGTTTAGTACAGAGAAATAAATGAGTAAAAAAAGGATATGATTGGGTTCCTTGGTCATCTGGATTTTCTTAGAATTGTCTTGTTTCTGCATTTGAAGCAAGTTCTAGTTTGAATGGAAAGTGTGGCCTCTTCTCAGAGCTGTTAGTGCTCTCCTTCCTGGTTCATAGATATGTTCATAAGGTGAACATAGCCACCTTGTACTTGCTCTGAGTCTTGCTCCACTCCCTTGCATGTGGGTGTACCTGAACTCTGGT
Organism: Urocitellus parryii; assembly: GCF_045843805.1. NCBI lineage: Eukaryota > Metazoa > Chordata > Mammalia > Rodentia > Sciuridae > Urocitellus > Urocitellus parryii. Next base: position 107,152,438 of record NC_135547.1, read on the forward strand.
GCTCATTGTAGGCCCTATGTGCTAAAAAGGAAACAACGAGTAGCAGAAATATAGTGTATAGGAAATACAGTGTCTCACTTCTGTTCACATCCATGTCCATTATCCGTTTAGATTTCACTTAACAAAAGTTGAAAGATAAATATTAAAAATTTCAAGATGGTGACAATAGAGCACTCAGTCAAGAGTGGGCTTTTCTGAGCACAGGGCCCTGTGTGTTTGCACAAGCAGCAGAGTCACAAAACCTTCTAGAAGGTTGGGGGAATAGGTTCTAAGTGGACCAAGATTCTCAGTGGGCCTATCTTCCTAGTCCCATAGACTCCTTATCCCTTGACCAAAAGAATATTCAAGTGAGATTCTCTATAGGCCAGGTCCTAAGGCAGTGGCCCCTTGTGCTGCAGTCTAAAGGCATGGCAGATGGTGCCTTCTACTCACAAAAGAAAGATAGTGAGAGAACAGATTTGGGGATAAGATTGATTGTGTCCTCAGTGAAGCATGACACACAGACTCAATACATATTCATGAATACATGAGTACACATACACAATGTGCAATGAGAACATGTGTTTTAATGAAATGATAACTGACTTACATAGGGAATGCAGGCCTGTATTCCAAGCCAACTCTTCCCCTCCTTCTTGTTCATTAAAATGTGATTTTACGATGTGCCTAATTGTGTACTATTCATTCCATGTTGTTGCACAAAAAAAAAAAAAAAACACCAAAGCAGGAGGGAGAAAGTACTGGGGATTGAAAACTATGTTATATGCACTTATGAATATGTTAAAATGAACCCCACTATTATGTATAACTATAATGTACTAAAAAAAAGAACCACCAAAGAAATATATTCCATCTTCCTCTTTATATATAAATGATTTTTAAATTACCCATACTGACAAAATACTGAGCTCTGTGCTTCCTTGCCTCAATCATGTTTTTCATCATTATATTCCTTCTTCAACCTTGAGATTTACTTTTCTTCAATTGCATTCCCCACATCTGGGATAAAAACCATTCTGTTGATACAGCAAATGCATATGATAAGGGAAATGTGCATCTGTTTTAATTCTCTAAATCCCAGGCAAGATTTGACCAAACAAATCACTGGGCCTTTCAAAAATCTACTTTTTTCATTGACTACATTCATGTAAAACTGTTAAGATGTCAACATGAAGGAAGAAAATGTGGCTCACCTATTTTTTTTCTTTGATGATCTGTGCTGAAATACTTGAATTCCATTATATGCGTTTTTCTCAACTCAGTTGGGACATTGAATATTCCTAAAATGTTCCAGCACCAAAACCACACACACACACACACACACACACACCGACTAACTGAAAGAAAATAGCCCATTAACATACTTAGAAAAGAATGAAACTTGACATGCCATTGGTTGCCACCCTCTCTGTTCATTTCCATGAATCCAATAGGTTGAATAAACATTGCCTCTAGTTTCTCTTTTTATTTTGATTATTGTGCTTTAGCCAGGCACCTTGTACTTAAGTCTGCAAAATTTCAATCCCTGCCTCTGTGTAGTACATAACCTCTATAAAGAAAAAATAAAAGCCCCTTTTTCTTTCTATACTTTGAAACCTTCAGAAATTCTCATTTCACTTTGGTGACTGAATACACTCTATCTGGGCTTTGTTCTTCAAAAAAGGTGGGTCTTGGTTCACAGACCAAACTCCTGTCTAGCTCACATATGTAATTTCCATTACCTTCAACAATTCTAAGGCAATCTAATCAATAAAGATAATTCCAGATTTTAAAAGGCTATGCTAATTGCCCTGATTCCTTTTATTCACTAAATCCTTCTTTATTTCACTCTTCCTTAAAAGAGAATGATAATTTTTCTTCATGAATCAATAAACTCTCCCAAAGCCATTGAAGCTTCCAGAAAAAGGCTGTCAGGTAAAATTTTTATTTTATCTTAACTTCTTTCTATATTCATTGATCTCACCAGCTCAAAGATACAAAAACAAGACAGGATTAGAAAAAAAATGAAATATAGCCACTAGAGCACAAAGTAATTAGTTAGCCACCTCTAGTACAAGTGGTTGGCCTGTTTTTGATGCATACGAGGCACTAAGTCATGATTTCTTGATTGTTTGATTGATGTTTAAAAGGCAAGTGCCTGAGGGGAAATTTGAAAAATTTCTTATCATTGTATCCTTTCCAATTGTATGAAATACATGATTTTCTATAAATCACTCTCAAAATAAATTGTGTCATTTTCATGTTTCAGAGGAAGGCAATTTGGATCAGTTCTCTAGCAATTTGTGATGAAAATTTGACTGATGACAAAGCAGTTCAACAGAAAATAGCATTCACAAACATTTAGTGAGAACTAGCTACAAGACAGCCACCTTACTAGATATTAGACATAAAAGGACACCTGAGATTGAGTCCTTGACTTCTCAAAGCTCACAGTGAAGTGGGGGAAATAGTAGTACAAATAAATAACCATCATGAAATGTACAGAATTTTAATAAAGGTATGTGCAAAGTGGAACAGGGGCATACAGGTTCAACCTCAATGGATAGGGATTGAGCAGAATGGTCAATAGCAGAAGCTGTAGAATCAAACTGCCCAGATTTGAATCCCAGATCTGTGATCTACTGCATGTCTTTTCAAGCTACTTTGTCTCTCTGTGCCTCAGCTTCTTCCTCTGTAAAATGGTGATAATCATAGGACTTATCTCAAAGTCAATGTGAAGACTTTTTGTTTCAGTGCCTGGGATTGAACCCGGAGCCTTGCACATGCTAGACAAGTGCTCCACCACTCAGCCACATCCCCATCCCATTGTCAAGATTAAAGGAGAAACAGAATAGTGTCTGAAACATGGTACTCAATAAATATTAATAATTATTATCAGATCACACATAGAAGGGAGCCTGAGACTTATTGCAGTCATGTTCAGGGCATCCCAAGCAACTCTGTGGCTGGAAAATAGATGAACAGAGTAGAAATATGCAAATAACACTGGCTGCTCTGGACCATGGCCTTCATGGTGTAGCTCTGCTACTCCAGCTGTATGCCTGTGCAGTTTTGCCTGGCATGAAAGGAGCAGGTATTCAATACATGAGAATAAGAATTAATTGCTATGGGTGCATGAGAGAAATTGGCCTGAGGCTGGCACTAAAAGTCTGGTTGGGTTTAGATTGGGAAGGGTCTGTATGTTGTGTGTATTTCTCAAATATTGCTGCAATAACGCTGTTTAACAACCTCCAAAATTTTAATAGCTTACAACAAGCATGTGTAACTTACAGGTGAGTCACCTGAAGTTTGGCTTATTTCAGTTGATTTTTGCTTGGTCTGTTTGGGTTCTACTGGGCTTGGGTTCAAGTACAGGCCAGTTTTGCTCCATATGTCTCATTCTAGGACCTGTAGCTACCAATATGTGGCATACATTTCTGGACATGAGTTTCTCGTGATGATAGCTGAAGCCAACAGAAGGATTCAAACCATGTAAAATATTTAAAATGTGCTTGCATCACATCAGCCAACAAATTCTGTTTATCAATGGAAATCACACAGGATGAGGAAGTATCCTATATTCCCATTATAGTAAGAGTTGCAAAGTCACACTGCAATGAGCATGGAAGAATTAGGAATAATAAGCCAATCTATGTGTTTGGTAGTTTTAAATCATTCCGCATATAAAAAGATACATGGGCAGGGCATGGTGGCACATTCTTGTGACCCCAGCAACTCTGAAGACTGAGGCAGGAGGATTACAAGTTTGAGACCCACCTGAGCAACTTAGTGTGATCCCATCTCAAAATAACCAATAATAAGGGTCAGAGATGTAGTTTGATGGTAGAGCGCCCCTGGGTTTAATCCCAATAACACCAAAAAATCCATCAAAGACATTATAGTAAGGAAATGAATGACATGATTAGATCTAAATTTTGGAAAGTTCATCCAAGTGGCTAATTGGAAGGTAAATGGAGTAGGGAGGGACTAGAAGCATTGGGAGCAGTACTTCTGGTGCACCAGGCAATACATGTTTGGGACATGAGATTACTTGAAGAAGATAAATGTAGGAAAAAAATTGATGAGATAGGATTAGAAAGACTTGGTGGCTGATTAGATATGGAAGATGTGGGAAGGGCGGGATTGATGGGACAAAGTAGGGGATGATCCAGAAGTTTTTAGGCTAAACAAGTAGATGGATAGTGATGGAGAAGAGTGTAGGAAGAGTGCATTTCTGAAGAAGAGGATGATATAGGAAGATAATGAATCTGATTTTGAATAGTATGGTGGCTTTGTAATGTGTCGTTTGCTTAGGCTAATCTCTATTTCTCAGAATTCCTTTCTTTGAATGTTTCTGGTCAAGATTGATCACAGGAAACTTTAAATTCAGAAGGTCAAGTAGGATTTATATTGCTTTCTCATCCTCTGAAAGTCTGTGCAAGTGTTGTAGGTGATGTTGCAATTGATGCACATTGTCACTAATATGTTGACTTACCTGGTTGGTATGAGGTACCATCTGGGCCTATTGCTGTCCCACCAACTCTCTGATCTTCCTTCTGCTTCTCTAACTCCTGGAATAGGTACATAATTAGTTCCAAAAGAAAGATGCCAGCTTCTTCTATAGGACATCTATGTAATCAAAGCTGTAGGCATAGGCTGTGAGAAACTGAGGCAGGTTCTAGTCCATTTTCACAGGTTCCTATGTGTCTTGGCTTCATCCCATTTTACATTCCTTCCCAACTGTTTGCAGTGCTGAGTTCAAGTTCCAGAATCTGATATAAAGATCCTGAACTTACAGAAACCATTTACTAGCTTTTTTTTTATACAAGGGATTGAATCCAGGGGCTCTCAACCACCAAACCACTTCCCTAGCCCTTTTTATTTTTTTAGACAGGTTGCTGAGACTGGATTTGAACTTGTAATCCTCCTGCCTCAGCCTCCTGAGCCTCTGGGATTACAGGTGTGTGCCACCGTGCCCAGCCTATTCACCCACTTTTATAAGTGCACAAGGTTGTCTTGCTAAGAAATTCTATGTATATGATTTCCTAATGGTCTTGCCTCTCTGATCAAACCCTGATTGATACACGCAGGTCAAGTCTGACATGCCTGTAGTAAGTCTGTGTAAAAATAGGAAATATGGCCTATATTTAGAAGGGTGAGTGGAAATGTGGATTTGATAATATTGACTAGGAATCAGGGGGTTGATAGCACAAGAATAGATGTCTTTCATTAGCTTAAAGCAAAACTGAAGTAAACCCAAAGTCAAAATCATGGGAAATTTCAATATTTGAGGCTCTAGAAGCGGGAGAAGAATATGATCAGGCAAGCAACAATCAAAGAGGTAAGGAGAAGATCAGGAGCAAAGAATGTTCTGGAAGCTAAAGGATGGAGTATATAAGAATAGAGTATCCATTGAGAATCCAAACCTTGCACAAAGGTTGAAGGGAATGAGAAGTAGAAGAGAGATCGGTGCAGTGGCACACACCTATAATCCCAGTTACTCAGGAGACTGAGACAGGAGGATCACAAGTTTGATGCCAACCTCAGTAACCTAGCAAGGCCCTAAGCAACTTAGACCTTGTCTCAAAATAAAAAATAAAAAGGGTTGGAGATGTGGTTCAGTGATTAATCACTTCTGGGTTCAATCCTTAGTACCAAAAAAAAAAAAAAAAAAGATAAAGACCACAAACTTCTCAAATTAGAAGGCCGAGAGCAGGTGAAAATGACTCTAAAAAGCTTGGTGTGTCATGCATGGTGGTGCATGCCTTTATTTAAGAGGCTGAGGCAGGAGGATTGCAAATTCAAGGCCAGCCTCAGCATCAGACAGATCCTGTCCTGAAATAAAAAATAAAAGGCACTGATGGTGCCAATCAGTGGTAAGGTACTTGGTGAGAAGTCAAGGAATATATAAGCAATCTGTTCTTCAGGGTTGAGAGGACTGGTGACAATGTCAAGACAAGATTTCCTTAGGATCATGTCCATTTGAATTTATCTATATTCAGAAGGGTGGAAGCAAGTTGAAGATGAAGATTCCAGAGATTGAGGATAATGGATATGCTGTGGTGCATGATAAGAATATGTGTCTCTGTAGAAAAGTCAACATTGATCAAAGCCATGTGGGACAGTGCTTCTTCCAAGGAAGGAAGAAGAGAAGGAGAACGTAGAGTATGTGGAATTTACTTGAAGAGCATTGCTTTGTCATATTCTAGGCACTCATTTTACTTTATCTGTTAAAGATTTTTTTCTAAATACATAAACACAGGGTTTTTCCACTTTGTTGTAAGCCCCTGGGACTGCTTCTACCCGGTGAGGTCACCTTTCTCTGATTTTCACAAACATGTTATACAGGCCAGCACTGATGCTGCCATCACCATAGTTGTAAAGGTAGCTAGCTGGAAAGCATATTTCTGGCTTATACATTAGGGAAACGGGAGTGTAAAAGAATATTCTAAAGTTTCTGGGAAGCTAAGAAAGCAAAACAAATATTCTCTGTGACTATAGAGCTAAAAGACGGGAAAATTTGAAAAGAAGAGTAAATGTCTGAAGTAGCCATTAGGAAGATAAATGGGAATTAACTAAAATGATTTCTCAGCAGTGCAGGGATCCACAGAAGATTGGAACTCAAAAAATTTATAATTCATTTGTTCACTTATTCAATTATTCAACAAATATTTATTAAATGTCATGTGTCAGGTACTTTTCAAACCACTGGGAATATGTGGTGAACATGAAAATAATTAACGTAGGCATTCTGGAGACGGTGATAAGGTGATGATAAATGTTTTGAAAAAAAATATAGCAGGCTAAGGGATTTGAGAGTGATGGAAATAAGTGATGCAAATTTAGATGGGATTTTTTTAGGGAATGCTTCTCAAAGGAGGTGACATTTAAACAGAGCCCTGAATATAGCAAGGGAGAAAACTATATAAAACCCCTTCCCCAAAAAAGAGATGTTTCAGGCAGAGGTAGCAGCAAGTGAAAAGTCTGTGAGGGAGAAATGAGCTCAATATGTTTGAAAAACACAAAAATTGCCAATGTGACCATAGCCATTGCTTTCTGGAAGGAAAGGAGAAATGGTAGGAGATGAGGTCATCAGAAGGGTGAGCCTAGATAATGAATGATCTTATAAGCTCTGAAAAAAAGATTCCATTTTATTGTAAGAGTGAGGAAATTTCTTGGGGGAATTTTGAGCAGGAGAGTGATATGATTTGGTCTCATTGACTCCTGGTTATGGTTATGGTTATGGTTATAGTGTATAGTAGAAGCAGAGAGACTAGATCAGAAGGCATTGCAGAAGTTTACATGAGAGATACGGTATCTTAGAAGAGCATCTGAGTTGTAAGAAGTGGTCAGATAATGAATATCATTTGATAGATTAGATGTGATATATAAGAAAAAGAGCTATCAAGGATTTTGGCTTGAGCAACTGAGGGAATTGTGTAAGTGAGGTACTAAGAAATGTCTAACAAATAGCACTCAGTGGGAAAAACAAACAACAACGAAAAGCCCCTGATTTGTAGCATTTGCCAGTCTCCATGGGTCTATGCTACTTTCATGTCTGATTTCAAACCGTGCATGGCGATTTTACCATACACAGAATATAGAAGAGATGCTGAGTTTTGAACTTGGTACTTCAGCAATGTAATTTAAGTCTAAAGACAAAAACTGCAAATAAGTCTTGAACTCTAGTTGGTGGATTTTATTTTGTTTTGAGTAGTGTGAACTTGTAGTTCTGCAACTCTTTACTGTGTGTTGTAGGATTGAGAAAGTGAGTACATATAATGATAATATTAGGAACCATATTTGTCACTGTTGAAGAAGGCAGATAAAAATATGAATTGAGTGAAGACTAGAAAGAATATTTTGATGGTGATTTGGAATAAACTCCAGTTCTTTCTTAGTGCCAGATTTTTGTTTCTAGACACAATTTCCGATTAAAAGGATCCAAGGACCCTTGATCTGATTCCAGGATGACCCTTGGCTGATTCTAGGATTAGGACACAGATAGTACAGGATGAGCCTGAAACATTACTTTGAGGGTATGCCAGAAAGTAAGAAAATATTCAGAAAATTATGGAATACATTAAAAGTATACAGAAATTAACCTGAAAGGGATTTCACTGGCCAAAGCTGGGACAATTTAACATCAAAATTTATAAAGTTAGCAATGAATTATAATTTACTAAATAAAATAAAAATTTATGAATCCATACTGATAAATGAATGGATAGATGGATGGATGGATGGATGGATACAGTTCTTTTTTGCATACTAACTAATAACAACTAATCTCTAGATGAAATGATGATTTAGAAAAGCATAGTTCTGCAAATATGGTGATATCTAGTTAATTCAGGTAAGAATCATCAATGTATACTAAAACTAGGCGTCAAAAATATAATGAGGAACAGAATATTACAGAGTCTCAAAGTATTCTCCCCACAGATTACTTGTAATTACAAATGGCCAAGAAGGATTCAACATCACCTATGAAGTATTACTGTCAAAAATGTATTAATTGACTATAAACATAAAAAAGCATCAGATAAAACCAAATCACAGAATATTCTACAAAATGTCTTGTCTCTACTTTCTTTCCTTTCTTCTTTTTGGTGCTGGGGATCTAACCCAGGTCCTCACACATGATATGCAACACTTTACCACTGAGCCCAGGCCTCTGCTTTTAATGTGATAATAGTCAAAGGCTGAGGAACCATTCCAGAATATAATAAAGAGACATAAAAATGAAATGTAAGTGAAGAATCTAGCTCAGTGGTACAGCACTCTCCTAACATGTGTGAGCCCCTGGGTTCAATTCCCAGCCCCACCCCCTGCAAATGACATGCTAGATATGATTCTATATTAGATCCAGATACACAAAACAGTTATTTTAAAGTATTATAAAATGTCATTATAAAAGTCACTATAAAAGTCATTATTGGGACAATTGGTGATACTATGTGCTGATTAGATAATAAGAATATATTAATGTGACTTTTGATCATTATGACAGGGCTATGTAAGTGAATGTCCTTATCCTTAGAAAATGCACTATTATGGTTTGGATGTGAGGTGTCCCCCAAAAGTTTATATGTGAGACAATGTAAGAAGGTTCAGAGTATGGGGTTGTGATTGTGGCTCAGTGGTAGAGTACTCACCTACCATGTGCGAGGCCCTGGGTTTGATTCTCAGCACCATATAAAATAAATAAATGAAATAAAGGTATTGTATCCAACTACAACTAAAAAATAAATATTAAAAAAGAAGGTTCAGGGTAGAAATGATTGGGTTATGAAAGGCTTAACAAAATCAGTGAATTGATCCCCTGATGGGATTAACTAGGTGGTAACTGAAGGCAGGTGGGGTATAGCTGGAGGAGGTGGGTCACTGGGAGCATGGATTTGGGGTATACATTTTGTATCAGGTGAGTGAAATCTCTCCCTGCTTCTTGATCATCATGTGAGTTGCTTCCCTATATGCTACACTCTTCTGCCATGATGTTCTGCCTCACCTCAAGACCTGAGGAATGGAGTTGGCTGTGATAATAGTCAGCTGATATCTCTGAAATTAATAGTCAGCTGATATCTCTGAGCCTCCAAATAAACTTTTCCTCCTCTAAAATTGTTCTTGTCTGGTCTTTTAGTCACAGCAGCGAAAAAGTTGACTAAAGCACCCTCTGCTGTAGTATTTGGGGGTAAAGGAATCTGGTGTCTGCAATTTACTTTCGATTGACCCAAGATATAGATTGTAAGAAAAAGAGAGATAGGACACACATATAGAATGAGAACCATGAAGCTAATGTGGCAAACTGTTAGCAATGTTAGGAATTGATAAATAGTGTGCACCAATTATGGGAGTTTTTTGTTTTACTCTTTCAACTTTTTATAGATTTAAAACTATTTTTAAAGATAAAGCTAAAAGAAAAGAAAAACCAACTGCATTATAACTGTTTAGAACAGACCCTTGGATTGAACAAGATGGAGGTAATGAGCAACCATGTCTCCAGTGATGAAATATATTGACAAGAGAATGGGAGATCAGGAAAGCAACAACAAGTGAGTTACAACTCCTTTCAGGAGTTTTGCTTAAGTGAATGGAAATATATGGTTAAGAGAAAGAATCATAGTTGTCATTGTTAATATGAAACATCTTCAATACCTATCATGAGCTTGCAGCCTAGTCTCAAGTTATCTGAGAGATCCTTGAATTGCTTGTGCTCTCAGGCTCCTGAGAACAGCAAAGGATATTTTCAAATACAATATTAAGCATATTCAGGTCCTCTATTATCTTACCCTAACCTACCTTTCCAAGAATCTCATCTCACTCTCTTTCCATGCCTCAGCTCCATCACACATCTAGCCTCCACTGGATTCTTGTTTTTGCTCTGTTTATCACATTTTCCATTTATCTGCCTTTCTGAGTGTTGCTCATGTTCTCCTCTTTGATTAGAATTTCCTTCCCACAACTTTTTGAAAAACAGTGGCTTAAACAAGATGTAAAATGATTATTCTGTGATGATAGTCCAAGGATAGGAAGTCCAGGGTTTCCACAAGATCTGACTTCTGTCCTTCTATCCTGGGCAGCTGCTCTGATTCTTCCAGTCTCTCAGGCAACCATCTTAATTACCATTGCTTCCTGCAGAAATGAAATTTCCTCTCAAAGCCCACCTCCTTTATTAAGTTGTCCTTTTCCCAAAGTCAGAATTAATCTTCCCTTCCCCATTTCTCTATTCATTTGTCCTTTGATTCTAACATTTATTACCTCCTGTTGTATATGATGGTTGTGTGTTGCCTACTGTTTTGTGGGTATGGAGAGTGCAGATACCTCATATTACATATTTCTATATTCTCTGCATCACCTCCCTCAATCCCTGAACAAAGTGGATGCCCATAAATGTTTGAAGACTTGAACTTGATCGACACAGGTTCAAAGCATGGATCCTCTCTCCTTGTTTCCAGTTGTAATCAAATCTTGTTCCCTGGATTTATCCAACTTTGAAAAAGTTACTTTCAAGGTCAGGAATGAGGGAATATTTTGCCTGTTTTATTTTATTTTATGAGCAGACACAAAGATTAGGTTTGCTTTTTTCCTTTTTAGTTCTCCTAACAATTCAGCTGATTGATGGAAGGTAGAGTGAAGTAATAAACCTTTATTCACAGAACCACAAAACCCTCTCGGGCTGCTGCCTCCTTCCCTCTCTGGAGATAGATAGGGCCATTGCTATTATGAAATATACAGTAGAGGGGTGTTTTCCAGTAATCCCTGTGGTACTCATCTACATCTTGACTACTTCTTGATAAAGACATCACCCTCTAGATAGAAACTGTCATCAAGACAAGAAGACCACATATGCATTTAACTGTTTCGCTTCTTAAAGAGAACAACAACTTATCATGAAAAAATGACTGCTCCTTTCAGGCAATGATTTTATAGCATTAGAGAGGAAGCACACTAGATCAGACCAAGTAAATATTTCAGAAATATATTAGTCATAATAGATTTTTTTGTTTGTTTGATTTTGGGGTACCAGGGATTGAACTTGGGGGCACTCAACCACTGAGTCACATCCCCAGCCCTTTTTATATTTTGTTTAGAGACGGGATCTCACTGAGTTACTTAGTGCCTTGCCATTTCTAAGGCTGGCTTTGAACTCATGATCCTCTTGCCTCAACCTCCCCAGCTGCTGGGATTACAGGCATGTGTCATCACGCCTGGGAGTCATAATGTTCTATGTGATCAGCTGGTGGTTTGGCTACATGTGGATGGGCTAGGATGACCTTACTTACATGGCTTTCAATTGGCTAAATGCCTGTTGGGGAGACAAGGGTAACTTTGCCCCGTATGTGTCTCTTATCAGTCACCAGGCTAGTTCAGGTTCATTCACCTTATGGTTCAAGTGCAGTAAGTCCTGGTGCATGGGCTTTCAAACCTCTACTTGAGTCTTGTTGACTAGATTAAAAGGCCAGCCTAGACTCAGGAAATGGACAAATAAAGAACATTTCTCAATGGGACAACTTGCAATGCACATTGACCAGGAGCAGCCATACACTAATGAGAAGAATTTGTAGCTGTTTTTGCAATATACCCTAGGCCCTGCCTTCCACCATTTTCTTCCGACCAGAATCATCTGTTCTTAGTCATTGTACCAGAAGACAACAGCAGAGAAACAGTGACTAAAAAAAGAAAGTGGTACTGACTATCTCTTATGGAGTCCTTCCCCATTGTCCCTTCTAGTTGTATTCCCTATGTGCACCTTTGGAACACAGTCAAAGCAAACACCTGAAAAGAAGAGATAAAGAGTATGCTGAGAGAGGGAAAGCTTCACCTGGGTCATACTTGTCTGGAAATGGAACCTGGGGAGAAGTACATTTTCTGAGGCATGGACAGCTAGGTAGGTGAGAAATGAAGTATGAATGGTCCAGGCTGGAGAGGGCAGGCCTGAAAAGGGTCCTTTGGCTTCCTTTTACTCCTCCCTCTGTTCAAGGTTCATCTGTTCAGGTGTGTCAAGATCACTTTGAAGTCCTATTTTGTGGAAAAGTGGGTAGAATGCTTTATGTTATAGTACACAAAAGCTTCCTTTAAAAAGAATAGCTTTACAACGTAGAGAGGTCCTTTTTCAAAATAAAAAAATAAATAGTGCTGGGGATGTGGCTCCATGGTTGAGTAACCCTGGGTTCAATCCCCAGGACTAAAACAAAAACACAAAAACAAAAACAATAAACACCAAACCCCCCAAAAGAAGTGGCTTTAACTTTTATTTGGAGGGAGTTTCCAGCCAACAAAAGACTTTCAAGAAGATAAATAATACACAGAAGAGCTGACCCTTTATCCAGAATCACTTATAGTTATTAACATTTTGTCTCATTTGTTTATCACTTGTATTTTTATTCTGTTTCTCTATCTCTCCCCCCCCCACCACAGTGAGGAAGAAAAAAGCAAGCAATAGAAAGAAAGACAGGGAGAGACAGGACTTTTTAGCCTTAAGAGAACTGAGGAAGTGGGGAGGCATTATTGCTTCAAGGAAATTAAACAATGGGCAGGGCAGGGGGGTGTAAAGTTATTTTTTAAATTTTAAACTAGTAGGGAAAAAGGAAAGCATTACAATGAAAAGGAACACATGGGACTTTTGGAAGATGTGGAGAGACACCCCAAATATATATATTCTCTGCTTGTTTAAATTGCTTAGACTGGGCTGGGGATGTGGCTCAAGTGGTAGCGCGCTCGCCTGGCATGCATGTGGCCCGGGTTCGATCCTCAGCACCACATACAAACGAGAGAACTAAGAAAAAAATAAATAAATGTTAAAATTCTCTCTCTCTCTCTCTGTCCCCCCCCTCTCTCACTCTCTCTTTAAAAAATAAATAAATAAATAAATAAATAAATTGCTTAGACTGACTTTAAGAAAGTGTTACAAAGCCTTAAAAATCAGAGGCATCTCAGTAGCACACTGAAGCTACATATCTCTCCTAAAATACCCTAGGACCTCCCAGGTATGGTGGTGCACACCTTTTATCCTAGTGAATTGAGAAGCTGAGGCAGGAGAATAGCAAGTTTGAGGCTAACCTCAGCAACTCAATGAGACCCTGTCCCAAAATTAAAAAAAATAAAAAAGGGCTGGAGATGCAGCTCAGTGGTAAAGTGCCCCTGGGTTCAATACCCACTGAAAAACTAAAACAAAATTAACAAATCTAGTATCACTTTCCTCAGATTGAATCAGTTAGACACATGATATGAGGAAAAGCATGTTCCAGCTCAGAGGGGTCTTGACTGTGGCTTGCTGGCCTCTAGTGGCCAAGAAGGAACCTTCTGGTTTCTGGCTCTGCCTGGCTTCATTGTGACTTCAGTGAGAAGGGTGTGGGGATGGGGGGGAGCAGTTAATACTGGGTGTCTTATTAAACATTTAAGGGCCCTTTGAGAATGTTGGACAGATGCTCTTCTTCTTTACCTAGACAAGAAAAAAAAATTTTTTTTTTTGGTCCAGAATAAATTATGTAAGCAACATTTAGGCCCAAACTAGATAGCCTTATTTCTAAGATGTGGATGATGTTCTGAAGATAATGTTTTTCAGCTTCGCTAACAAAAGATACAAAGACAGATGAATGTCAGGACAGTGATGCATGGGTATAATCCCAGAGACTCGGGAGTCAGAGGCAGCGGGATCACAAGATCAAGGCCAGCCTCAACAAATTAGCAAGGCCCTAATCAACTTATCGAGACACTGTCTCAAAAATAAAAAATAAATAAATAAAAAGGACTGGGAATGTTGCTCAGTGGTAAAGCATCCCTGAGTTCAATACCCAGTACCAAAAAAAAAAAAAAATGACACGCACTATAAATTTGGAGCAGAGTCTCACAACCATCTCAAAATGAAAATGACATATGAAAGAAGTGTGTAAACACTAAAGAGATGTATGTGTACACACACATTATTTTTTAAAAAAAATATCAGCAATCATGTGGCCTCTGATAGGTCTTTGTGACTTCTCTAAGCTTCAGTTTGCTCCTCTATACATTGAAGTAATGGTACTTCTGCATGCATGGATTGTCAAAATTAAAAGAGTCAGTAGGTAAAATGCTTACTTTATCTTTTACTGTGCAGGACCTAACATTTTAAAGATTTAAAAATTTTTGCTACTATTATTCTCTGGGAGATATAGTCCCATGTTGAGTTTTATGGCAGATCAGGATAATCTCTGTCTGCTAGAATTCTACTGTGCATTTTATAAAAGGTCTTTTAACACATGTTGATCCCATTTAATTAATGTCCAAAATTCCTTATAAAGTTCTGCTCAAGTACATGGAAACACAGTTTTTCCAAGGTGAAAGATGCATTCATTCATTTGATATGAAGATACTAGGGGGAAGAATGAGTGGTGTTTGAGAGTTGACCAGAAAGCCTTTAAAGCCCTTTCAGGCTTGAAATGCTGTACCATGTGGCTCTCTGAGCCTCTTTATTGCCTGAAAGTTCATAAGCAGAGGTAAATTGGAGAAGACACCAGAGACACATCATAGTACAAAGCCATGTTTAACCCTGTGTCTCACACAAGAGAAAACTTCATCCTTTGTCCCCACAGAGAGGCATTCTGGCCCCTCCCAATCACACAGCAATGCCCTCAGGATGACACAGACTCTCCAAATGCAGACTCCCTCCCAGTATCATCCTCACTGCCAGAGTTATCTTTGAGAAAAATGTGTACATGCAGAGAATGCTTTCTGAGTGAAGAAAAAATTGGCATCAAACTGAAGTGATTCAAAATAGTAAGACTTTGTAGGACTACTAGAAAAATTAAAGGGGACATAAGTTAATAATTGATAGCAAAACTGGTAAGGATGATTTAGTGTCCACCTGATATTCTGATTATATAAATAATATGAATTCTTAGTATTTGGGCAGAAAATAAATAACTTCACATAATTTGGTATAGCTGTCTGACAGCAATGTAGTTAATAGAGCTCTGTGACTTGTGTACATAAGAAAAAAACATGTACATATATCAGGATATAGAATCCAAATACAGTTAATTTTTCTTTATGGAAAGATAGAATAACAAGTTAGCGAATTGGCTAGTAAAAAATAATGGACTATAAATTCCTGAGAAGAAACCATCATTATAAATCAGCAATAGTTTAATATAAGACATTTATAGTTTGGAATTAAGTGGCAAAAATATAATATCAAAATCACTCATGTTGTTGAGAGCACTTACTGAATACTAGATGCTATGCAAAGTGATTTCCATGCATTATTTCATTTAATTATTGAAATGGAATAGGGTATTATCCCACTGCACAGATAAAGACCTTGGAGTTGTGTGTGCGAGATATCCTGTGTGGTCAGGGGGAATAAATGGCACCTGGGAACGTAAGGAATCTATTTACCTCTGAGATCTGGAAGCAAAGAGAAAGGAAGGAGGGGATAGGGAGATTTTAGAATAAAGTTTAGGATTCAGCTCAAGACTTTGGAACTTGGATCTCCTCAATCTATTCTAAAATATTTCAAAGTGGCAGTAGATTCACAATGCACTTACTCAATAAAAAAAAAAAATCCTCAAGAAGTAGAAAGAAAAGAGATGCAAGGGAGGTAAGCTTGAGGGGATGTAGCATTTACCTGGGGATAAGGAATTGACTTTCACATTAAGTGGCTAGACTGGTGTGGGTGTTGTTTAGGGTTGAGCCTATGAGAAACAATGTTATGAAACAGCTCAGCAACAGATCAAGGAGATTTCCCATGGTACCTAAGACCCATGAAGGCTTCTTAATCATTTGTATGTGTGAGGTGTATCTATGTGCACATGCACAGTACATTGAAGACTGACCATTCAGAACTGTTACAGATTCTCAAAGGAATCTGGCTCCCCAAAGTAGTAGAGATTCTCTTCTGATCTATTCAGTCTGAGGGTCTTTGGAAAGCAAGTGAGCAGTCATTTTAGCCATAAGGGGAGGCAGATCGAACGTTTTCTTTCATATTTTTAAATTGGTGCATTATAATTATACAAAATGGTGGGATTTAGTGTTACATATTCATAAATGCATGCTATATGACAGTATAATTTGTCCAATATTGTTCCCCTGTATTTTCCCTTTCCCTCCTCTCTTTCCTTCCCCTGGTCCCTTTCCTCTACTGATCTCCCTTTGATTTCATGAGATTCATCCCACTTTTCCTTTTTCCTCTCTAGCTTCCACACATGAGATAAAACAAACAACCTTAAATTTCTGAGTTTAGCTTATTTCACTTAACATAATGCTCTAGTTCCATCCATTTTCCTGCAAATGACATAATTTCATTCTTCTTTACAGTTGAATAAAAACTCCATTGTGTATATATACCTCATTTTTTAACCCATTTAGCCACTGATGGACACGTAAGTTGATTGCATAGTTCAGCTATTATAAATTATCACAGACATTTTTTAACATTTAAAAAAACTCAAGGCTCACTATGGAACTAGTGCCACTTATAGACAATGGTAACCTTTCAGTGTGCATGAAGTTTTGAATCCCTACCCTACTACCATACTTGTATCTCTTGAACTTTAGATTTATGTCTGCGGGTGGTAAATGTTACTAGATATTGGTTGTGATTGTCCCTGTTTCTTATTTAAACCAGTGCTGGGGGTATTGAGGGTCCCCTCCTCCATTTTTCCAGTTAATAGAGTGATGGATCTTATTGCACAGACAGGAATCATGTGGACTTGACTGAGAAAAGACTTGATAGCTAATCTGCTTTCCAGATGATTAAATCCAAGCCCAGAATTATTATGAAGCTAATAACAATGAGTGAGGACTACCAATTTGTTTTTCTGCAATATAATGCCTCTATTCCATTCCACCTCTTCTGGAAGGAAAACATTTCTATTCAATATTTTCTATAAGGTTCCTTATATGGTTGTGCCAACTGGTGGTTGTAGGAAGTTTTAGTGCCATTTTAGAATTGTCAATGCAGGTGACCCCCTTGGGAGGTAGCAATGACATAGATCAGTCAATTAGCTGGAAGAAGGTGGATTGACAATGCAGTCATTTGGAAAACCATTTAATTTCACCTGCTGCCAACTCTCAGATAAGAAGTACACACACAATCAACTAAGACAGGAGTACCACTTAATATTTTTTTCAAAGTGTTTAAATATTGCCACTTATTGGTGATTACCTCTTTGTATAATTGTAAAAAAATCAAATAAAAATGCATTACTAAGATATTAAGTCACATTTTGTTATAAGGTATTTAAAATAATTTTTTATATTTTATTCTGCCAATTATGTTATTTCTCTCCAGTTTCTGAATATAATTAATTAAAAGAGTGATGGTTCTCTGATCAAAATTTATATTAACGGTTAAATTATTAAAGTACTAAGGGAACATTATTTCCCACAAAAATATACTTTTATTTAGCTAATTAAATAAATTTACATTTTACACAGGGACAGAAAAAGAGAAGTAGAAAATCATTTTGAGGTTTGTAACATGAGCAACTCAGAGGATAAATTCATATGATTAGAAATACCATAATAGTTTTGGGCGATTATTTGTAAATAGGAATGCAACAATTTCTACTTTCTCTCTCCCTGCCCTTGAGTATTTGCCTCCCACAGTGACTCTGACCTTGCCCATGTGACTTTCTTTGGTTAATGGGACAAAAGCAAATATGACATAACCAAAGACTTAATGAATACTTGTGCATTGTGGATTACTCTCTCTAGTTCTTCAGAATCCTATAATTATGTCTATTTTAGTCAGATTTTTGTTGTTGTTGTTGTTGCTGCTGCTGTAACCAAAGACTGACAAGAACATCTTAGAGGAGGAAAAGTTTATTTGGGGCTCATGGGTTCAGAGGTCTCAGTCCATAAACAGCTGACTCCATTGCTCTGGACTGGAGGTGAATCAGAACATCATGGCAGAAGTGGGTAGAGGAGAAAAGCTGCTCAGAACATGGCAATCATTAAGTAGAAAGAGACTTCTATTTCCCAAGGACTCCTCCAGCAACCCTACCTGTTACCACCCAGTTAATCCATATAAATAGATTAAGCCATTGATTAGGTGTTATGGTTTAGATATTATGTGCCCCCTAAAAGCTCATGTGTGAAACAATGCAAGAAGGTTTAGAGGTGAAATGATTGAGCTATGAGAGTCTTAACCTAATCAATGTGTTAATCCCAATGATAGGGTTTAACGGAGGGGTAACTGCAGGTACATAGGGTGTGGTTGGAGGAAGTGGGTCTCTGGAACATACCTTTGGGTTATATATTTTGTCCTTGTTGAGCAGAGTTCTTATGCTTCCTGAGTGACATGTTCCAAGCTGCTTTCTTCCACCACACTCTTCTGCCATGGTGTTCTGCCTCACCTAGTGCCCCAAGGCATGGAGCTGACTGTCTATGGACTGAGACTTCTGAAACTGTGAGCCCCCATCCCAAATAAACTTTTCCTCCTCTAATTGTTCTTATCAGGTCTTTTTGTCATACATAGCAGCAGAAAAAGGCTAACTAAAACATTAGGATTTACCTCTCATAACCTAATCATTTTGCCTTTGAAGTTTCTTACATTATCTCACATATGAGCTTTTGGGGGACAAATATCACATTTCCAAATCATAACACTCTTATTCTCAGTTTCTCAAGGTTGAGCTTCTGGGTTGTATTCTCTACTTTACACCATTTCTTTGTATAACTCATCATGTTCCATAGCTTTAAATGCTGTCTTTACACTTATGACTGCCATGTTTATATTTCCAGCCCTGCCCTCTCTTCTGAATACCAGTTTTTTGTAGCCAACTGCCTACTAGACATATAAGTTTGGGGATAGATATCTAATAAGCCATTCCAACTTCACACATCCAAAATGGGACTCTTGATATCTCACCCCAACCCCAAGGAATCCCAACCTTTCCTTCCCATAGCTTTTGTTGTATAGGTTACTAGAATCTCTGATCATCCAGTGAGCTAGGAGTCATCTTAAATTCTTTTATCTCTCCTGTAGTTGCAATTTAACAGCAGGTTGTGTTATTTGTATGTGCAAAATATATCACTTGTGTCCTCTCACAACATATTAACTCAAAACACCATCATTTTTATTTTAAGTTACTACCATAGGCTCCTAAATATAACCCCAATTCTATCATTTCTCTATCATAGTCTATTCTCCAGGAGACAGCCAAAATGATTCATTCAAAAATATTCAACACATACCGGATGATAACCACCTTGCTTAAATGCTTCAATGGCTTTATACTGTACCACAGATAAAGTACAGACTCCTTACTATATAATTGAGCCTTTGCCTTCCTCTTTGACCTTGTCTGACTTTCCTAATAAATGACAAAATTTAGGAGATAGTTTTGTTTTTCTTGTTTATCTGTTTATTTTTTGACAATAGTCAATTTTGATAATTATTTATTGAATAAATAAGAGGATAATCATAAAATAAATATAGGGCTGTGTGGGCCCTTGTCTTCTTATTATATTCTTTTCTCTTTTTTTCTTTCTCATGCTGGGAATTGAACCCAGAGATGCTTTACTACTAAGTCACATCTCCAGCCCCCTACTTTTTTTTTTTAATTTAAGACAGGGCCTCACTAAGTTCTGAGCTTGGCCTTGAACTTGTGATCCTCCTGCCTCAACCTCCCAAGTCACTAAGAATACAGGCATGTGCCACCACTCCTGGCTGTCATTATTTTCTTATTTAAATATTTTTAATACAACAAAAGTATATGATATACATACACCCTAAGAAACTGGTATTTGTGAATAACACCATCCTTGAAACTGTCATCTGTGGACTGGTGAGTGGATGCCACCATGGAATTCGGTTCTTTAATCTCAAAAGAATAATAAAATCCTGGAGTGATTAAAGCAATGGTGAAATTCTCCTACACTTACTATTTCTATGACTTTTACAAATAATAGATTTAGGTTAGCATATTAGTAAATAGGTATGAGAAGCACAGGATTTAAAGTTGTGCTGGATATTTTCATTTCACCCTCCAGTCTACTCTCCACTTATGTATATTCTGTTCTGTGCCCTCAGAGACCAAACTCTCTCTCTCTCATCTTCTGGTTTAAGGTTTGGTTCAATCAATGGAAGCATTACCAGGAGATTGGAAGGTCAAAAGAGAGTGAGGACAGGTTACTTACTCCTCCCTTGCTGTGTTATGGGCTGCCCATATCCCTCTATCAAAGGCCAATCCCCAGAAGTTATGGAGCATATAAGGTTGAAGAACAAACTCACAAGCTACTAAGTGCATCCTAAGAAATAGAATAGGTACATTTGGACAGATACAGACAAAACTGATAACTTTGAACCCCCCTGAACCTCTCTTGTTAGAGGAGGCAGACCCTATAAGTTTTTCTCCAAAAGTAGGATGATTCCAACCACAGCTGTGGTTCTGGTTCTGAGACATTTTTTGTCTTTTCTTTTTTTGGAACTGGGGTTCAAACCCAGAGTTTCATGCACACAAGATAAACACTTTACCACTGAGCTACATCCAAACCTTGGTTCTGACTCTTATAAGACTGAGTAAATAGAACTTCTGATATCTAGATTGTAACTAATGTTTACCTGCATACAAGTTTTTCAATGATCACAGCTGAAATACTAGCCTCACAAGATGAGGTCCATCATACCCCATTTTGGAGAAGGAAAAGGTTTAGACCAAGAAAAGAAACTTTAACTGAAATATAGTGGAAGAACTTCACAAAATTGTATTGTCAGGAGTCTAAGAAGCATGTGTGAGAGGGGATTTTAAGGAGGAAGGCAGATGATAGATAGCATCTTGGCTCCAAATGTACAATGGGTCCTGCAGAACTATGGACACATTCTGTGCAGTCTCAGAATATACAGTGGACATACCTCCATCTTTCTTAGCTAGAAGTTTTCCTACTCTAGCTTCTTGAAAGTTAGGGCTAATATAGAGGGCAAGACCAAATGCAAGTCCTGGAAATTACTCCCAAACCTCATCAAGATAGTAAACTGGAAGCAATGCTGCATCTATTGGAGAATCACAGAGAAAGAATGACCACTGTCAAAGACTTGAGAGATATAAGGGTGATGATTCCTCTCACATCCCCATTTGACTTGTCAGTTTTGCCAGTGCAAGGGCTAGATAGATGTTGGAAAATGACTGTTGATAATCACAGACTTAATAAGATAATGATTTCAATCACAGCTGTTGGTCTAGATATGCTAATTTTATAGAAGCAAATAAATAGAACCTCTGACATCTGCCTTGTAGCTACTGACCTAACAAAATTATTTAACTTACTCTGACCAGCAAAGATGATGAGAAGTCATTGCCTTATATTAGGTGCAGCAGTTCACCTGAGTATACTCAGGTCTATGTCAGCTCACTTGCTCTGTTCCATAATAGAGTCTGTAGAATCCTTGATCATCTTGATTTCCCACAGAACATCATTCTGACACAGTGTAATTATGACATTATGGTAATTGGACCCAATGAACAGGACATAGTAAGTAAGTAAGTAGGAAAACAATCAAGATATATGTATGCCAGAGGGTGAGAGATAATCACCAAGAAGACTCAGGAGCCTGCTGCATCATTTAAATTGCTGCATCATTTAAGTTTCTAGTGGTATAGTGGCCTGGAGTCTGTTGATATCACCTGTACATGGAATAAGCTCCTTTTCCTTACACAGCCTATCAATGACCAAATGGAGACAGCACAGACTGCGTTTGGTCATGCTTCTTATAACCATTAGGTAAGACCTGGAACAGGATAGTTTCCTCTGATCAATCCAGGCTTTAATGCCAGTTATCCTGGCACTTGGGCTTTCTCTCTCAACAGACCAGTATCAGGAGTGTCTGAGAGCAGAGAGTGGAACTGCATGGAGTCTCCAACATACCTCAATTACAGTATCTTCTCCCAACAATTCTCCAGTTGAAAAGTAACACCTGGCTTTCTACTCAGCACTGGTGGAAAACTGAAAGCCTGAGCAAGTTAACTACCAGTCATGAACTGGGTATTATCTTCCTACATTACTATAAAATTAAATTGCCTAACACCATACCATTGTAAAATTGAAATGCTCTATATAAGAGCTCATGCAAGTAAAGAAAAGGCATAAATAAAGTGTTCAAGTTGGGGCTGGGTTGTGGCTCAGTGGTAGAGTGCTCCCCTGGTACAGGAGATGCCCTAGGTTTGAGCCTCAGCACCACATAAAAATAAATAAATTAATTAATTAAAGATATTGTGTTAAACTACAACTAAAATATAAATATTTAATAAAAAATAAAATGTTCAAGTTGATGGCTTCTACTCCCATGCTACCTATTCCTACTGCTTTGCCATATTGCCTTTAATCTACATTGATGGTTTCATAGGTAGTACCTTTTGGCCAGATAATGGAGGAGGTAAAAGCTCAGACTTGGTTTATAGGTGGATCTGCATAGCACATTAGCACCAGCTAAAAGTTAATAGCCATTACAACATGTAGCCCTATACAGAGGTGGTAAAGGGTAATCTGCCTAGAGAGGTCAACTTTAGGTTATAAATCTGGCTGTCCACTTTCTTTAGCAGAAGTGGCAGCTTATGATAAAGACCTATAGTAATTCAAAGTGATTGACTAATAAGTTGGTCAGCCATTTGGAGATGTAGAATAAGATTGCAAAATTGATGACAAAGAAGATCAAAGATAGGGATATGGATGGATGAATTTCTTAGAATGGAAAGAAAGTTTGAGGATATTTATATCTCAATAATGCCTAACAGAAGTCATCTACTTCAGAGGTAGGCCCAGTAATTCAGCACACCAAGTGACCTGTCCTGGATTTTTGTCAGCCTCTTTCTTCAGCTACTTTCTCCTTAAAGAATAGAAGTAGTTTCAACTTTCAACTGTTACTAGCCCTAGGGTTCTGCACCAACCATGATGATTTCCATAAGTCCTGATCTAACCAAAATATATATAAGTGGGCAAGATACTGGTTATCCTGCCCATAATTTTTTAAACATTCCTTATCCAATTTAAATGCACCAGTTATTTCTCATAAGGGCCTTAACTGATAAAAAAATTGCAAGTGAACTTTTAAAAATCCTTTCAGCTACTTCCAGTCTTGGAGATGTGGGTAAATTTCACTAGATCTCTAAACCTTGGATTGCTCTTTGGAAAATTAAGACAACTTCCTCAGAGTATTTTTCAGACTTGAATGTTAAATACATAATTCCTGACATGGCTAATATTCAGAAAGTCATAGTGATCATTATTAGTCTTACTAATGAAACTAAAGGAAATCTAAATGGAATCTGCCAGGGTAAGTGGAAATGTGATGTACCACCATCAATTACTAGTAATAATTGCCAATACTTGCTAAATACTTTTTGCATGTCAAGTGCTCTTGTGGTAATCTTATAGGTCCTGTCTCATTTACTGTTCTTAACAAATATATGAGGAAGGCACTGTCGTGATCTTCATTTAACATATGAGGTTAAGTAACCTGTCCAAAATGATATTGCTTGTAAATAGCAGAGCTGGGATTTAAATCCAAGTCTTTCCTACTCTAGAGTACAAAGCATTACCTACAATTTTATGCTGCCTTTACATCATTTTACATCTCCTCAAATATTATCATGTAACATATCACTGATGAATATATATCTACTATATTGGACTCCATTTATAAGCTTCCCCTGAGTTAAATTCTACCAACATCTGCCTTTCAGGTCTTTACCTGCTTCACCTTCTGCTGCTGCTAGCCCTTTAAATGACACTAGAGTGAGGGCCAGGCTATAGCAGGGTCTGGACTCTATCCATTGCAGTGGGAGACCTGGGGCTCCAGTGCCCAGAGGCCTGATCTCATCAGATCCCTCGAGGCTATGGCTTTCTTCTTCCTCTGTCTCAGAAGCACTACAGCAGGAAGTATGTGACCTGGCTTTCCCAGCAGCCATTCAAAAGGGCTAGGTGACAAGAGTCTGGAGTTACAGAGGATTTAACACTCTATATAGTGAACAGTGATCAGTGAGAGATACAAGACACAAAGAAATTGGCAGAAAAATTTCTCTTTTTCCTTCCTTCCCAGGGATGTTCCCAGGAACAGCAGCTTGGTGCAGGCTGTCTGGAACTAAGTTGCATAAGTGAGCAATCAACTATATTCTCTTGTAGTTCAGGCCAGCCTGTTAATACATCACCTTGTATTTGTTTTCTCTGCTTCATCACCTTGTATCCCCTTTCTCCTCAGTCTTGCTGCCTTGAAATTGTACCTGTCAATTAGGGTGACAAATTGTCCCAGCTTGCCTAGGACTAAAGGGATTCCTATGATGCAGAACATTCAGTGCTGAAACCAGGAAGGTCCCAGGCAAACCCAACTCTCAATAAAAAATTAGCAGGTAAACATTGAGTCAGGCCCTATTTCCCAAAGAATCCTACATGTGACAGTTGGCACCAGGAATGGCTATAGAAAGTCAATGCTTAGGATGGGATTTTCAAACTAGATTGAACAATGATCTGAAAGCAAAAGGTTTTCTATTGCTGGTGGTAAGTGGAAACAGTAATAACCCCTAGTGTCCATTAGCATAAGAATTACTCAAGATAGTACATAGGTATGAAGATTAATTGTGATGAGGTACGAATTGAGGGTAAGGGATTAGGAAATGAAGGGCTGCTACCTTTGATTAGTATGGGAGTCCTAAAAATTATAGATTGTCATGTAGGGTGGTTGCTTTTGACAGAACTGCATGCCTTGCAACAAAGAAATTATAGTCTCAGGTGACTGCCTATTTAAGAAACTCTATAAAGGTCATAGGCCACATTTAGAGAGACCCTGATCTCATTGGCAACTGGGTACACTTTGCTGAAAATCCATCCCAGGACTTAATTGTAGGAGAATGGCAAAGGAGACTGAATACACAGCCTCAGTATTTCTCCCATGCCAAAGTCGGTGCCTTCATAAGAAAAGAATAGGAATTGAGAACTATTATGGGAACATTTGGGTAAGTAGGCCTAAAAATCTTTGTTCCCCAACAAACTCACTGGGCTTGCAGAAATAGTTTCCTTCCCCATGCGAGAAAACAGCAGCTTCCCCATACCTGGAGATCCTCCCTGCAAAGACCTCATCAATCTTAAACCATTGCTGCTGCTATAACAAAATACCACTTGGGCTGGGGATGTGGCTCAAGCGGTAGCGCGCTCGCCTGGCATGCGTGCGGCCCGGGTTCGATCCTCAGCACCACATACCAACAAAGATGTTGTGTCCACCGAAAACTAAAAAATAAATATTAAAAATTCTCTCTCTCTCTCTCTCTCTCTCCTCTCTCACTCTCTCTTAAAAAAAAATACCACAGACTGGGCAATTTACTAAAACTATGAGAATTCACAGTTCTGGAGACTGGGATGTCCAAGGTCAAGGCACCAGCAGGTTTGGTGACTGGGAAGGCCTGTTCATCATAGATGGCATCATCTAAGTGCCGTCAAATGGTGCAAGAGACAGAAAAGCAAAAAGGGCATAAAAGTGGTACATGTTATGTCCTCAAATGGCAGAAGATTTTAAAAGGGAAAAGGACCAAAGTGCTTCCCCTCACCTCATTTTTATAGTAATTAATACTATTCATGAAGGCTCTGCTCTCATGACTAATAACTTCAAAAGCCCCCACCTCTTAATACTATCACATTGGTTTCGAAATATGAATTTGGGGGAAACAAATTCAGACAATAGCACCACCTGAGACAGATACTTCTCAAGGGTGCTTGTTTTCAAGATTTGCCCCATTTTCCCTTGCTGCTGCCTGACCAATAATAGAAGTTAGGTAACAGCACATGTCAAGGAGGAAAATACAAGCCCTGCTCTAGGACGAAATGGTATGTCCATCTAAACAACACAAAACCTGGTCTATGTGTTCCAACAGGAACTGTAGTGATGCTGGTGGGAGAACACAAATGGGAGTGGGTTATAAGGCTAGATCACCAAAAATTTATGCATGAGGTCACTCTCCCATGACTCAGAGTTTAACTCCTGGCACAGACACCTGGGGCTGGCTTAATACATTGCTGGGATGTCTCTTGGAAGCTTGAACATATGCAATAATAATCAATTGCAGACATTCTGGAACTGCCTGATAGAGAGCTAAAAGTCACAAGACAGGGAGGCAGAATATAAGAAGGGATTATATATTAATCCATTTTTCTGTTACTATAATGAAATACCTGAGGCAGGATAATCTTATAAAGAAAATAGGTTTATTTAGCTTTGGAGCCTGAAAGTCCAGGTTTAGGTAACTCCATTTGTTTAATCTCTGGTGACAGATGGTATCATGACAGGGGTGCATGTGAGAACAAGAAATCATGTGGTTAAACAGGATTCAGGTTTTTGTAACAATTTGCTCTCCCAAGAACTCATTTCAGGAGTCCAGCTTTTCTTCATGAGAGCAGCACCCTTAAGGACCTAAAGAGCTCTCAGTAGGCCTTACCTTTTAAAACTTCCAACATCACACCGAGGACCAAGGCTCTAACACATGAACATATGGGAGACAAATTTCATCTAAACCATAGCATATTACTACCTATGGTTGGAAGACCATGCATACTGAAAAGGCCTGAATGAAGTCATGTATCTCCTTAAACATATGGAGTTGGTCCTGGCCTTTTTGGTAATTTTTATCAAAATTACATCTGACTTGTTTCTCGGGGAGGATCCATAGGACACTTCCTGCATTAAAGGTATAAAAATGCACTGGAGAGGACAGCACTATATTTGAGAAACTCAATGTCCTCTTATGACATTGAAAATGTTGCCATGAAATGGGCTCCTTAGTACCAAAGGGGATGATGGGACAGGCCTCTTTGCTCTCTGGTTTCTGCTAGACTCTATCAGAGTGGCACATCAGCAAGAGAATTTTGAGCTTTGGGGATTTATTCACCCAACTCTTCCTGGTGAATTCACAGTATTCCTCAAGTCAAGGTCAAATCTCCTGCATGGCTGCCCTCTCCACATAGACTTTCTGTCTCCAGGTTTATGTTCCCAGCTCCCACCTCTAGACCTAGGGCTATTAACTGAGCCTCTATTCCTAGTTCCAGGTTATTACAGTGTTCCTTTGGGGGGTCTCAGTACCTGGCTTCATTTTGTAAATAATCTTATTA
The DNA here is from genome assembly GCF_045843805.1 of Urocitellus parryii. NCBI lineage: Eukaryota > Metazoa > Chordata > Mammalia > Rodentia > Sciuridae > Urocitellus > Urocitellus parryii. The sequence continues at coordinate 107,179,990 of NC_135547.1, forward strand.
CTAAATTCTCAAATTACTTGACTATTTTTTTTTTGGTGCCAGGATCCTATCTGTGTTTAAGATATATTTGGAATTTTTTTCTAGAAACCTCATGTGTGGGAGAACTATGCAGCTAGGAGACATGTGTTGGAGGGAAACTTTTCAGTGTATACTTTGGAATTTTGAATCATGTAAATTTATTACTTGTTAAAAAGAGTACTCCACACTCTTATGCTCTTAAAAGCAATGTTAAGTCGTGAAGGGGGTGGTGGCAGAGCAAGGACAAATGTGGCAATTGATATCATAAGCTTTAGCTATGTGACACAGTATTTCCACTTCTAGGAAAGAGGATTTATCCTTAGAAAATAATTGAAGATAGAAAATTTCATGTACAAGTAGGATTTGCTGCAATCTTACACAAGAAAAGTTTGCTAACTTTGTAAATGCTTAGAATAGCTTCATTTGTGTTAAGAAAAATCTGCAGCTATCAAAGATCATGCCTTTCAGAAAAATGTTGAGGAGCACAAGAGAATCTCATGTTTTTGTCAGATGACAGAAGCAGAATGCAAAAGACTGCATACAATTATGTAAAAATGTGTAAAAATTATCTATCTATATTTTAGCAACTAAGGTAAAAAATAAATGTCTGTATGTGCTCAAAGGCATAGGGTTTATAAATTTGGATTCTGGGGCTCTAAGTAATAATGTTCATCTCAAAGGAGTTTAAACAATAGAAACATTTCATTTTGTTACCAAGACATTTGAGCATAGGCAATTCTCTAGTTTATTAGGCACAAACATCAGTTTCATCATTTAGGACTCATGTTCTATCATCCACTTCAACAATTTGTCCTTAAATTTATTGTCTCATGGTCACAATATTGGCTGCTTCAGCTCTAAATATTACAGGACAATAATCAACGCAGGAAGGCCTTAGAAGCCAACTAGTTTAGGTCAAGCTCTTTGTTTGGGCCAGCTCTTTGAGGGTAATCTAGGGTTTATACAAATATATCTGCACTGCATTATGAGCTACCTAATAACAAGAATCTACTACTCCTGTTTAAGGAAATGGAAGCAAAACCAGAAATAGAGGCAAGTGTGTGTGTGTGTGTGTGTGTGTGTGTGTTACTGGGGATTGAACATGAAGTACTCTGACTCTGAGCCACATCCTCAGCTCTTTTTATATTTTAACTTTGAGACAGGGTCTCTCTAAATTTTCCTACTGCCTCAGCCTCCCAAGTCACTGGGATTACAAACATGTACCACTGTGCCTGGTAGAGTCAGTCTTTTAATGAATTCTCTTCATTTTAAAAAATGGGTGGGTTGGACTAGGTAATCTCTTGAGATCCCTTCCTGCTTCACCTGGCTCTGATTAACAAAAAGGCTGACACAAAAGACAGTAAATTATTAATTGTGGTTAACATGGGATGGTAAGATTATGAAGAATTTTCATTTTCTTCTTTAAAATTTTCTCCTTTCAAAAATTTCTATAATGATGTTATTAATCGGTATGGTTTGGATGTGAGGTGTCCCCCAAAAGATCATGTGTGAGACAATGCAAGAAGGTTCAGAGGAGAAATGGTTGGGTTGTGAGAGTCTTAACCCAATCAGTAAATTAATCCTCTGACAGGGATTAAGTGAGTGGTAAAGAAGGTGAGTAGGGAGTGGCTGGAGGACATGGGTCCGTGGAGGCATGCCTTTGTGGGTACATTTTGTATCTGGTAAGTGGAGTCTCTCCCTCTGCTTTCTGATCATCATATGAGCTGCCTCCCCCCACCACAGTTTTCTGCCATGATGTCCTGCCTCACCTCAGGCCCTGAAGAATGGAGCCAGCTGCCTATGGACTGAGACTTCTGAAACCGTGAGCCCTCAAATGAACTTTTCCTCCTCTACAATTGTTCTGGTTGGGTCTTTCACTCACAGCAGTGAAAAGCTGACTAAAACATGAATGTAATGAAGAAATACATCATTTTAAAACATCATAAATGTTCTAAACTAGAAAACTTTTAAAACTAATTGCACATGTAATATGTGTTGTTGTGTGTGTGTGTGTGTGTGTGTGTGTGTGTGTTTTAGTTTGTCTGCCAATAGTTCAACTTATTTTAATGAGACCTATTGCTGTACTTTGACCATCCAGTTGTATAGGTGTAAATGTCATCTGCAGTTATAATTATGGGCCTTTTAGTGAAACAGTAGACACGGGTAATGGTGGATAATGAGCAAGTTTTTCTTCTCATGTGAGCTCAATTGCCTTAATAATTGAAATCCCGCCAAGAAAAGCCACAAAATGTGTAGATAAATTCATAATGCATTTAACTGCCTTCAAAACTTAAAAAATGACAAGGTTGTGAAAATGATCACATCTAGATTTATTTACAAAATACTTGGAACTGCATACTAATCTTTGTACTTTGTTTTTCATGGAAACTGAGCTGTCTTTCAACAAATTCCAAAGGTCTTTGGGTCTAATGCACCTCACAGTTGTGAGACAATCATGCATTAAAAGAGAACAAGATGGGAAATGATTGTTTTCTCCATGGTGCTCATTTTCCAAGGTAAGTATAGTGGAACCCAGGATCTAATGAGAGAAATGTACCAGGTATTGATCACCAATTATGGTGTGCCAAGCACAGTTCTTAGCACTGGCCATACACCCTGTCTATCCCCACTGCAATCCTATGTAGAACATATTATTATCCCAACTTTATAGATGAGATCAAGGCTCAGAGAGAAGGAATAACTTATGAAAAGTAACATAGGCCAGGAGCCTTGGTGCATGCCTATAATTCCAGTGGCTTGGGAGGCTGAGGTAGGAGGATCACAAGTTCAAAGCCGGCCTCAGCAACTTAGTGAGGCCCTAAGCAACTCTGTCTCAAAATAAAAAATAGAAAGGACTGGGGATGTGGTTCAGCAGTTCAGTGCCCTTTGGTTCAATCCCTGATACCAAAAATAGGTAACAGTGAATCTTCATTTGAGGAAATCAAGATTTAAACAAAGGTCAGTCTGATTCCAAAGCCCTAGCTTTTAGCCACTTGCTGTATTTGCCCAATTTTTCTATTGAATGTACTTAGGCCAATTATCTCTTGAATTTAAAAGACACCTGATGCTTTGTTCTACAAAGATCATTTTATTTTCAACTATAGTTCCTTTTCTGTCCTCAGTACACAATGTATTCATTCAAGGCATGTGCCCTTCTGTAGATGAGGGTGCATTCTACCTCCGAATAAGAATAGATTTTGTTATGTTGTTTAGTACATTTCTATAACAGCATCTATCCCATAAAAAGCTAGGATGATTTCTTCTTCCCTCAATCACATTGCCCTCACTTCCTGTTATAGTTCCTTTATTCTAAAGATTCCTGGGCCTGAACTATGGTTGACTGCTCTGTCATTCATTTACCTTAAAAGAGAGGACAGTGGTGTCAGTTTAGTTTAGGGGCAGATGCTGCATAGGATATACAGGTCTCCTCCCTTTTAGGAGATGCTAGCGGCTGATGGTTCATAGCTGAGTCCCTCCCCAGGAACTGTCCCCAGCCAAAGGCAACTCTTTAACTCTACAGTTAAAGAGAACTGTTGAACACACCTATCAGTCCCCAGAATTCCACTCTAATGATACTAAATGACAGTAATATAGTATAATCACACCTTTTTAAATATAAAACTAAACCATGTCTCAGAGAAATTGACAGCATAAGGTCAATCAGTTAATTTATAGCAGAACTAGAACTAGAGAGTAGATTTTCAGATTCTCAATGTATTCACAAAATATGATTTTCCAACAGTAGTATATTCAAAACAATATGCCACTGTCTAACAGTTATACCAGAAAAAGAGATATTACCATATTTTCAACTACGGCAACATCATTGCAATAAGTAGGCTACTTCATGAGCAGCATGAACTTGAATGGATAAATTTAAGAATCTTAAGATAAAATTGCATTTAGTTAGAAATTCCTTATGTAGCCTCTCACCAAACTAAAGTTTTAAAATATAATGTTTTACTTGGAGTAAAAATTGATGAATTCAAGAAAAAAAAGAAAATCTTATAAACATGTATACATATATGTGTAATCTGCCACATTTCAATGTTAAACTGACACCACTGTCCTCTCTTTTAAGGCAAATGAATTATAGTGCAGTCAATCCTAGTTCAGACCCAGGAAGCTTTTAGAGCAATGGAGAATATGATGAGGGCAGTCGAGTTGAGGGAAGGAGAAACAAGTCTAGCTTTGTATGGGACACATGATATTCTAGAAATGTACTGATCATTCTCTACTTCCTTTATATTTTCTGTCACTTAGGCTCTGTCCCTTTGCTGACAGCTGCAATCTTAATGTGCAATTTTGTGAAAATAGGTGCTTTTTTGGTCCAAACCAAGAGCCAAAGTCAGCTTTAGTTAAAGAGAGGTGTTGAATACACCACCCTTCCAAATTCTACTTGAATATTAGTAAATGACTTTTCTCATGGACTCAAAGTCACAAGAGAAAAGCAAAGCAGGAAAATATTTCAAAAGTAGAAAGCAAATGCGTAAAAGCAAATGCTTGGTAGAGCTAAGAAATCAGAGTCCTCTGTCAGCAATGGGCAAAGGTAGAAGAAACCAGTAGAATCTACCTGTGGGAACTCCCAAACCTCACTAACTGAAGGCCCTGGGTGCTTTGGGATATGCAGGAGAAGCTGCACCTAAACAAGAAGGTTGATTGAGGGTCTATATAGGAAACAGGTGCCTACATCTCCTGCCTCCCCCTTAGGTGGCCAGACCATTGTTCTGCCCCCACCCTTGAAGGAAATTAGAGCTTTACTCTTTGGTAAGTCTGAACTAGACTCTCTGGGAGCAAGGTGCAGGAATCTGTATTTTAACATGCACTCCAGAAGATCTTTATGCATGTGAATGAGAACCACTGGACTCAGGCTCACTGAGTACAGAAGAGAGCCAAGGCACTATCTTTCAAACACAGAAATTAAATGAAAATTGACAGACTGAATATTGAGAGTGCCAACCTTTGCCCCTCCCCCACCCCATTCAGCTTAAAGAACACTGGCAGTCAGCATGGTACACAGCAGGCAGAAGGCTAGAAGAGACTTCTCTCATTAATCTACCCAGGCCAAGAAAAAAATACCTAAGAAAAGTTTCCCAGAACTCAAGGAAGCAAGCTTTCAGATTGAAAGGGCCCAATTGGGATTCAGCACAGGATAAAAATCAACCCACACAGGGGCACATCACCATGAAATTTGAGAGTACTGGAATCAAACAAAGATCCTAAAAATTTTAAGAGAGAAATAAGAAAAAGAAGTTTTCATATAAAGCAGCATTCTGCAAAGTCTCAAGTCTCCAGACTTCCATCTCTCTTAAAAATCACTGAGGATTCCAACAGCTTTAATTTGTATGGATTATGCCTATCAATATTTATCATATTAAAATTAAAACCAAGAAATTGAATATATATTTATTTACTAGTTCATTTAAAATAATCATAACAAATCTTCATGTTACCTATTTGGGAAAAGAGAAAGCAAATAAACAAAAGGAAAATGTAGTGAGAAAAAGGAGTTTGATTTTGTATGTTTGCAGATCTCTTTAATGTTTGCCTTAATAGAAGAAAACTGGATTCTCATTAGTTACTGTAATTGATCTGTTGTGATGTATTTTTTTGGTTGAAGTATATGAAGAAAATTTCATCTCACACAGATATGTAAATGAAAAAGGGAGGACTTTCAGTCTTTTCCAATAATTGTGGATATCCTCTCATATTACACTAAACTTTTACAAGTGGTAGTTGATTGAAGTTAATTTGAAAAGAGAACCCCAAACCAAAATTTTGCATATTCTGTTACTTTATAATCCATTGGCCTATTTTGCACTTGGACTGGGTCTTCTACCCAGACATTATTTTGCAACATCATGCATTAGTTATTTGGAAAATATTAGTTGAGAAAATTGTGCAGATCTTCCAAAATTCAACACATTTCATTATAAAATATTTTTTAAGAATCACTTTTGATAGTATGAACACCAGCCTCATCAGAAAAGTATTAGGAAGGGATCAAGCTCATAGTAGTGGATACAAGTTTCAAAAATATTAATTTTTACATGAAAGCTCAATTTATATCATTGGCAATAAATACTGTCACTTGATTTTTCCTTATGGTGACAGGCTCACTTTGTTCATGTTTGAGAAAATGCCTGCTAGATACTGAGATCAGAAAAGCCATAGTTTGTCAATCAGTCGTTCTTTCCAATATAAGTGGTGTCCCCTGAAAAAAACCAGTTTGTTCAGTTCACAATTCAAACAATCCCACAAGTCCTTTAACTTGACACATTGTGCTGCATTCTTTGGGGTACAGCATAATTCTCACCTCAACACATAGACTATAAAATGATATATTTTCAAAATTTAATAAAATTAATCATTTAACTGTATAGTCAATGACATTATTGAGTGCAACTGGCTCTTTTTCTTTTTTTCAAAGTGTGAGGAGTTGAAGAATGTGATGATTGTTCATGGTAGGGCCTTAATTTGTGCTAAATAATATTACCCATATTTGCTTTTGTACCATCAGTGCAATGGCAAAACAGAAAAAAATGCAAATAAAGTCTTAGTGTTATTGTTATGATATTATCAGCTCCCTGAAAGCATCTCAGGGACTCCCAGGGCTCTGTAGACCATACTTTGAGAACTACTGCTTTCAGTTCTGGGCAAATAAACTTAATTTTTTAAAAAAACTAAATAAAAGCAGGGCATGGTGGTGCACACCTATAGTCCTAGTGACTCAGGAGGCTGAGACAGGAGGATCACAAGTTCAAAGTCAGCTTCATCAACCTAGTGAGGCCCTAAGCAACTCAGTGAGGTCTTTAAATAAAAAAGTAAAATGGCTTAAGGATGTAGCTTAGTGGTTAAGCACCCCTGATACCGCCCCCCCCCCACACACACATACACTCACACACCTAAATAAAAAATGAAAACAAAATCAGGGCAAACATAAATTATATATGTGGCTCAATAGAGGAAAAAAATAAGACTCTCAGTCCCATAAATAAAGAAATGCTGCATTATCAGTGAATTATATCAGTTTAGCCTTGAATAATAGTAATAAACGAAAGGACAATTGAGATTTTTATGCATTTTTCCTAAGATAATTTGTTTTCTTACTATGCAATACGCTATTATTCTACCAAATTTTCAATCACACATTATTATGCTGTTTGTTACATTTTTCTCTCTGACCCTCTATCTCCCAAGTCGTTGAAATTTGGAATCATATATTAACTCAGACTACCAGAATGATATTTTGCCACTTGACAAGTACAGAGTTGAATCTAAAACACACATGCATGCACATGCACACACACACAAAGCAGATTCACAAACATACGCATATACACATCACAAAATATGGAAAGAAATGAAGCATATGACAAATTCAGTGGAAAATGGGGGTTGTGTTGAATTCTTGAGTTCTTATGTGCAATGATATCTAGATTTTTTTCTTAGTAACTTTAAGAAGCTTAGCTTGGCATGGTGGTGCATGCCCAGTGACTTGGGAGGTTGAGACAGGAAGAACTCTAGTTCAAAGCCAGCCTCAGCAATTTAGGGAGGCCCTAAGCAACTCAGCCAGATCTTTTCTGTAAATAAAATGTTTAAAAAGGGGGGGCTGGGGATGTGGCTCTGTGGTTAAGTGCCCCTGGGTTCAATCCCTGGTACTAAAAAAAGAAAGATAGGGCTGGGAATGTGGCTCAGGCAGTAGCGCGCTCGCCTGGCATGCGTGCGGCCCGGGTTCGATCCTCAGCACCACATACCAACAAAGATGTTGTGTTCACCGAGAACTAAAATATAAATATTAAAAATTCTCTCTCTCTCTCCTCTCTCACTCTCTCAAAAAAATTTAAAAAAAAAATAAAAAAAGAAAGAAAAAAAAGATAGAATGGATCATAGAGGTCATTGGTGAAATCTAACCAATTTGCATATAACAAAAAGGTACCTAATGAACTGAAGTATAACCCAAAGTAAAATACATAAAAACAAAGGTACATTGTTTTGTTGTTGTGGTGGTGGTGTTTTGAGCTCTCTCTTCCTACTTTACCCACCCTTGCACATTTTATACCTGAATGAATATCCTGGGATCCTGTCTTTTGTGATGCAAAAAAATAGCAGATTTTTTTGTTTTCTCTAGATTTACTTTAATTCTTCATTAATGTTTGGCTAGATGTTTAGGAATCCATATCCTTTGTTAAATCACTGTGTGAATGATTTGCCAAACCAATTATTACAAGTTAAGATATAGCTACAACAGCTTGAATAGTTGCAACTTTGAAGGTATTTCTAAGGTATATATAGCAGTTAAAAGAGAAAATGTATTGTAGTGGCGTCTCATCATATTTAATTCATAAATTATATGAAATTAAAATATATCATTAGACAAAGAATAATAAAAGTGTCTTAATTTGGGCTGCTATAACAAAGTACCATAGATTGGGTGGCTTGTAAACAACAGAAATCTATTATTCATGGTTCTGGAGGCTGGGTATCTGAGATAAAGGATGCCAGCATGGTCAGGTTCTGGTGAGGACTGAAAAAAGTGGGTGAGTGAGGTCTCTGTGTCCCTTGTAAGGGCACTAGTTTTATTCATGAGGATTTTATAGTCATGACCTAATTCCTCCCAAAGGCCTCACCTTCTAATATGACATTTCAGATTAGGATTTCAACATATGAACTTTGAGCAGCCACAAACATTCAGTGCTTTGTAAATAGAGAAGTAATAATTTAAGTACATAATAATTTTTTAAAATATTTAAATATCAGGTCATTCTGACGAGCATGTCACTCAATGAGAATACTTCCTAAGAAGAAAAGCATTAGATATTAGATACAAATCCAGCGTTCTTTCATCTGATCTGTGGGTATAGCCTCTAACAGAGGGTGGTTCATTCTTCCAAGGAATGTTTACTGAGGAATTACTAAGTGCCAGTGCTATTCTTGGTTTTAAGGATATAGCAATAAGCAAGATAGATAAGACCATTTGGAAAATATTAGTGATCTCCATGTTCTCATGAAGCTTATATTATATTGCAGAGAAACCAGTAAATAAAGTATAATAATAATAATAATAATAATAATAATAAATGGTGTTGGGAAAACTGGAAATAATGGTGTTGGGAAAACTGGAAATCCATATGCAACAAAATGAAACTGAATCCCTTTCTCTCGCCATGCACAAAAGTTAACTCAAAATGGATCAAGGAGCTTGATATCAAATCAGAGACTCTTTGCCTGATAGAAGAAAAAGTTGGCTATGATTTACATATTGTGGGGTCGGGCTCCAAATTCCTTAATAGGACACCCATAGCACAAGAGTTAATAACAAGAATCAACAAATGGGACTTACTTAAACTAAAAAGTTTTTTCTCAGCAAGAGAAACAATAAGAGAGGTAAATAGGGAGCCTACATCCTGGGAACAAATTTTTACTCCTCACACTTCAGATAGAGCCCTAATATCCAGAGTATACAAAGAACTCAAAAAATTAGACAATAAGATAGCAAATAACCCAATCAACAAATGGGCCAAGGACCTGAACAGACACTTCTCAGAGGAGGATATACAATCAATCAACAAGTACATGAAAAAATTCTCACCATCTCTAGCAGTCAGAGAAATGCAAATCAAAACCACCCTAAGATACCATCTCACTCCAGTAAGATTGGCAGCCACTATGAAGTCAAACAACAACAAGTGCTGGCGAGGATGTGGAGAAAAGGGTACTCTTGTACATTGCTGGTGGGACTGCAAATTGGTGCGGCCAATTTGGAAAGCAGTTTGGAGATTCCTGGGAAAGCTGGGAATGGAACCACCATTTGACCCTGCTATTGCCCTTCTCGGACTATTCCCTGAAGACCTTAAAAGAGCATGCTACAGGGATGCTGCCACATCGATGTTCATAGCAGCACAATTCACAATAGCTAGACTGTGGAACCAACCCAGATGCCCTTCAATAGATGAATGGATAAAAAAAATGTGGCATCTATACACAATGGAGTACTATGCAGCAATAAAAAATGACAAAATCATAGAATTTGCAGGGAAATGGATGGCACTAGAGCAGATTATGCTTAGTGAAGCTAGTCAATCCCTAAAAAACAAATACCAAATGTCTTCTTTGATATAATGAGAGCAACTATGAACAGAGCAGGGAGGAAGAGCAGGAAGAAAAGATTAACATTAAACAGAGACATGAGATGGGAGGGAAAGGGAGAGAAAAGGGAAATTGCATGGAAATGAAGGGAGACCCTCATTGCTATACAATATTACATATAAGAGGTTGTGAGGGGAATGGGAAAATTAACAAGGAGAGAAATGAATTACAATAGATGGGGTAGAGAGAGAAGATGGGAGGGGAGGGGAGGGGGGATAGTAGGGGATAGGAAAGGTAGCAGAATACAACAATTACTAATAGGGCATTATGTAAAATTGTGGATGTGTAACCGACGTGATTCTGCAATCTGCATTTGGGGTAAAATTGGGAGTTCATAACCCACTTCAATCTAATGTATGAAATATGATATGTCATGAGCTTTGTAATGTTGTGAACAACCAATAAAAAAAATAATAATAAAAAAAGGAATAAATATATATCTATTAAAAATAATAATAATAATAATAATAATAACTTCATACAGATAAGTGATATGAAGCAAAAGTAATGAGACAAAGAATAGCTGACAGGAATAATAGGAAATGGTCTTTATTCAGAGGCTTGATAGGAAAGGTCTCTTAGGCTAAGACATGAATGATAAGAATACAGCCATATGCAAAATATATGTGAAATGAGGGTGGGAGTCATGGCTCAGTTGTAGAGTACTTGCCTGGCATGTTTGGAGCCCTGGGTTCAATCCTCAGCACCACATATAAATAAGTAAATAAATAAATAGAAGATCCAATGACAACTAAAAAAATATTTACAAAAAAAATAAAACATGTGGAATGAGCACTCCTAACAGAAGGAGCCAACAGAATGAAGTCCTTCAAAAGGGAGGTCTGTGGTTGAAGTATAATAATCAAAGGGGCAAGTTGTTCAAGATGGGGAAAAAGGACAGGCACAGTGGCACACACCTGTAATTCCAGTGACTCAGGAGGCTGAGACAGGAGGATCACAAGTTTGATACCAGCCTCAGCAATTTAACAAGGCCCTAATCAACTCAGTTGATTATCTCAAAAAAAAAAAAAAGGAAAAAGATGGAAATAAAGAGTTCTGCTAAGGGCCTAATTATGGAGGACGTGGTAGTTTGTATTTTATTCTAAATACTATAGAAAGTCATTGGAGGTTTGCTTTATTTCTAACTTTCATTCTGAAATACTTTTAGACTACAAAACAGTTGCAAAGATAGTACAGAGAATTTCTGTGTACCACTCACCCAGATTTGCCTAACGTTAACATTCTACATGACCATGGAACGATGATCAAAACTAAGCATTGGTACAATACTATTAAATGTGGATATTATTCTTATTTGACTCGTTTTGAGAAATTTTTCTATGCTATTATTTCTTCAAATACTTCATATACCATATTGTTTCTCTTTTTTTCTCTGAAATTCTAGTTAAATATGTAATCCAACCCAGGATACCACAATGCATTTAGTTATCATGGACCTTATTCTCCTCCAATCTGAGACAGTTTCTCTCAGTCTTTTTTGTTTTATATGACCTTGATACTTTTGAAGAGCACTGATCAGTTACTTTATAGAATATTCCTCAAGTTGGGTTTGTCAGGAGCTTTCTCATTATTGGATTGAAATGATGGATTTTGTGAAAAATAAGACAAAAGTATAGTGCCCTTCTCATTCATTATATTATATTGGGGGCACACAACGTCAATGTGTCTTACCACTGATAATGTTGACCTTGATCACTTAGTTCAGGTGGTGTCTGCAAAGTTTCTCCACTACAAAGTTACTTTCCCCCCTTTTTGTATGTTATTCATTAGAAGCAAATCATTAAGACCAGACCACACTCAAGAGGAGGGGAGGAAAATTAAGTTCTTCTTCCTGAAATATCAAAGACATTGAGGACATATGCTAAAAGCAACACAATAATCATAAATATTTTTGGAAAGACACTTTATGACTATGCAAATGTCCTGTTTCTTACTTTGCAGTACTGGGGATTGAACCCAGGGATTCATGCATGCTGAGCAAGTGCTATACCACTGAGCTACATCCCCAGACCCCCACATTTATCCTTAAAGTGAAGTGGCACAATATTATTTGGAGATAGAATCACATTTTTAAACATATAGAATATTATACAAATGTGTATGCTGTATTATTCATCCTGCTTTGATGTTCTCTAAGGTTCTCCTATCTGTGATTTTGTATTTGTCATTAATCTTGGAAAATTCTAGGCTATTATTTCTTTAAAGATTTCAGCTACCCTACCTGTTGTTTCTCATTTTTCTTCTGAAATTCTAGTTAAACATGTTAAACCATTTGATATTGACTTATTGTTCTTGAGTGTTCTGTTCTGGGTTTTTCCTTTTTTTTTCCTTTGCATTTTGGTTTGTATAATTTCTATTGATTTATCTTCAAGTTTCCTTGGCTGTGTCAAATCTACTGATTAGCCCATCAAAGACATTGTCTTTTTTTTTTTTACTGTGGTTTTTATTTTTCGCATTTACATTTTATATTTTTCTTATAATTTCTTTCTTTCTACTGAAATGTTGCTTACATTTCTCCATTAAAACCTATAACATATTAGTCATAAGTATTTTAAATTTTCTGATTTTTTAAACTATGTCTATCACATCTGAATCTGGTTTGATGATTGCTTTGTAATTTGTATTGCAGCAGAGATAGATTGAGCAGAGTTTGAGCAGTCCTGTGCATTTTCTGTCCATCATTTCTGATGATTGCTTTGTATGGCTTGTCCATTTTCCATCCATCTTTGTGGCACCACAAATAGAGTATGTCTCTTGCAGCTCCCCAGTTCTATTCTGTTATTTTTTCTTGATGCCTGTTGCTCTGTGGTGAGTAGCATTATCTGATGATCTGTTTAGGCCTCTGTCTTAGGAGGGTGTTTATTCTTAGTTTTGTTTTTTTCATGCTTCACTTTTTATGCTGATAGCCAATACTTTGTATAGGACAGTAAATATTGAGGTAAATATTTTTATGCTTAGAGATGAACATGCATTTTCTTCTGCTATGCTTTTGGTGTGAAAGTGTGTGTTAACCTAGTCAGGCTGTGAGATTTGCTGTTGCTATGTTACCATCAATAACACAAACTTCAGACTCCACTAGATATCTAGTGTATGGGGGCAAGGGCTGGCTTGCTGGAGGTTGCTTTCTCAATATCTCCTCCTCTTTTGTCCATCTTTGCAGCACCATCAATAGAGTATATCTCTTGCAACTCCCCAGTTGTACCCTGTTGTTTTTTCTTGATGCCTGTTGCTCTGTGGTGAGTAGCACTATCTGATGATCTGTTTAGGCCTCTGTCTTACTTAGGCAGGTGCTCTGTTTCTGAGGCTCAGGGCACGCCCTTCACAAATGCTTGTCTCTCCTCCAGCTATAGTTTTAGTCTGGCACATGTTCTTGCCTTTTCTTCAAAGATAGAGTATCTTTTTTCCTGCTGTCTTCCCCAACTGCAGTGGATTTTCACAGTGCCCTAAAATGAGGCTGATTTTGCTGCTCTTCCTCCTACAAAGCTAAGTTTTTATTCCATAGGAAAAGCAGGAGAGATGGGTTGAGTAGAGTTTGAGCAGTCACTGTTGTTCCCCTTCCCTCGCCAGCAACATAATGGAAGCTTTGTCAGATTTCTACTCATCTTCCCTATAAATACTTAGTGAGGTTTGTAGAGGAAACTCCCATAAGAGGATAAAGTCTTTAAACTAGCCCATACTTGGCCTTTAGCAATTCATTAAAAACTTTTATCTGAATCCTCTTACCACTTTATATGGAACCCAGTAGCATCTGCCCCAGATTAGCAAGTGTTGAGGTCCTATATCTCCCTGAAGGAGACTGATTTTCTTCAGTTTGATTTATATGGTTATCCTATAACCTCAGTTGCCTGATGGGTTCGAGAAACATGATTAATTTTCAGTTTTTCCAGATTTTTCTTGTAGGTATGGATGAGAGACAGTCATCTTCTAAACTGTATGTTTCTAAGCTGAAACCAGAATTCCTTGTTGGAGGGTGTTAAGCAGTATAATAATGTGATTTGATTTTTATTAAGAGCTTGCTGTGGCTATTATATGGAGAATGGACTATAGAGGTCTGGGGAGAGGGCAAATGGAAAAGTAGAGAAATCAGGATACTGTTACATTTGTTCAAATAAAACATGGCAGTCTGACTTGGCTGCTAAAAGTACAAACAAGAAGGGGTGGGTATTTCAGATGTTCTTTATCTTGATCACAGTGGTGTTTTATATGTATATACATTTGTCAAAACACATTGAAATTTATGCTTTAATCACTATTGCTGTAGGGAGGGGATATAGGAGATAGAAGAAGAGAGAACAAAGTATGAAATGTATGTCTCAAATTTAGGAAATAAATTTCCAAGAGAAATATAATAGTGTTAGCCAGCAGACTGAAGGCCTATTAAAATATTTGTATTAAATTTAAATTGAGAGTGCTCAGAAGAGTGGTATAATTTCCTCCAGCAAGGTTCAGCTTCTCCAATATTAGCAAAGAATAGAAGCATGGTTGACTGGAAGGAATCTAGATTAGAATTATGCTAGGGGAGTGTGATTAAGGGAGAGGGACAAGGGATTCAGCTCTGTGGTTCTTCTGCTTGTCTGGTCTTACGCAGTTTCAGTGATCTGGAAGCTCCATTGAGACTGAATGGTCTAAAATGGACTCTCTCACATGTCTGGCTGGGCCATGCATCTCTATCAAACTAGTCTGGAATTGTTCACATAAAATTGGAGCAAAATGAAGGTAAGCTCCGGTGTATACGTACTTTATCAGTGTCTACTGGTTTGCCACATTCACTAATATCCCTTGGCCAAAGTCAGATGGCAACACTTAGTGTCTATGATGTGAATATTTGTCTTCTGACAAGGGCACGTACAGGGAGGTGTGGTGCATGGAGAGCCATTAATTTAGCAATCAACCACAAGGAGATTAGGAGCATTGCTCTCTTCCTACAGCTGGTAAATAGCAGCTAAAACTAAATAGAAAAGTGAGCCACAGCCGGGCACAGTAGCATACACCTGTAATCCCAGCAGCTCAAGATGCTGAGAACAGCATGGTGAGTTCAAAGCCAGCCTCAGCAAAAGTGAGGTGCTAAGCAACTCAGTAAGACCCTGTCTCTAAATAAAATACAAAATAGGGCTAGGAATGTGGCTCAGTGGTCAAATGCCCCTGAGTTCAATCCCTGGTACCCAACCCTGAAAAAAAGTGAGCCAGTTATTCTCTTGGAAAAACATCATTTTCCTCAGAGTATTATAACTAGTCTAGGATGTCTGCAATTTTTCTCAATGTCATGAAATTCTAAAGACAATCAATTTGAAAAATACATGTGTCAAAGAACATTTTGTGAAGAGAGAGGTCTTACAATGAAATGATGATAGTGGTTAACAGCTTCCAAAACTTGCTAACTTGGCCCTTCTGCTTTGAATGAGCAAATTTGTAGACAGGATATTGAACCAAATGACCTTTAATGTTCTTTTAAAGTACTGAGATTTTATGATAAACCATTTAGTAATCAGTCTATTACAGCTGATTCTATCGTAGCTGAGAAAATGCCCTTTTTTTCTTACAAGCACATACACATACGCCTCTGCAGAAATCAGAGCTCTGAAACAAATGACAGTCCTGTTTCATAATATTTGTCTTCTGATAGAAGAGGACCAGCTCTTGAGTTATTGCCTCATTATCAAAAATAAAAATCATTGACAACTCCCAGAATTGTAGGACTGGAAATATTGATACTTTCCTTTACAAGGGCTATTTCTGTCTTGCATTTTTTTTGTTTGTTTTTTTGTTTGGGGGGGTAGGGTACTGGGGATTGAACTCAGGGGCACTCAACTACTGTGCCACATCTCCAGCCCAGTTTTGTATTTTATTAGAGACAGAGTCTTACTGAGTTGCTTAGGGCCTCACCATTGCTGACGCTGCCTTTGAACTCCTGACTCTCCTGTATCAGCCTCCGGAGCTGCTGGGATTACAGGTGTGTGCCACCATGCCTGGCTATGACTTGCATTTTTTTGGAAGCTTGGACTTCTTAGCCCCTATTCCTGGATTAGTGGAAAACATGTAGAAGGACATTTTGAAGGCTGAAAGTAGGAAAAATATAAGTGTGGACAAAGAAGAAAAAAAAACAAAGAAATCCGTATGTTTCATAGTGCTTAGATAGGAAAATATAAATAATTTTATTGTTCTCTAAATAATTTCATCATTGAGGAAAAATACTTATTTCACTTAACATCATAAAAAGTGAGCTTTGCTGACCCAGAATTAGATCCCCAAGTATTTTTATTTGCTTTGCTGGCACAGCAAAGCTATGGGTAACTTATAATTGCCTGAATGCCCAAAGGTTATAGATCAATCACTCGAACTGCCAGTCACGCCAAGTCACAAGCCTGGGAATAGTCAAAGAAGCTTGGGATCTTTTTTCACAAAGGCAAAATGGCTTATTGTTATATTTGGAAGAAAAACAGAGTGAAAGGAAAATGCTATTGAGCGTACTTAGTGAGAGACATCATTTATATTTGACAGTTGCACATTTTTAATAATGAGGTCAGCCGGGAAAAGATAGAGAGCAGGAAAGACCTTATAGTGAGAGCTCTGCTCAGTGAGCCAGCTCAGCTGTTGTGAAGTGGACCCAAAAGTCCACAGGGGAGAAAAGAATCTAATATTTTTTAAATGCAGCATATAGCATTCACTTTTATTTTAAGGGAAAAAAAAATGCCCAGGTCAACCCCACCCACTGACTTGATCTCATAACTATGACATTGACTCTTGCCAGCTAATATCTAATGGTTACACATACCTGCATAATTTTTTTACTCAGTATATTTTTTACAATTATTAAGATATTCTTTATCATCATTTAATAAAAGAAAATGACACTTTTGCAAGAAGTTAGTATTAGGGTGAATCACAGAATTGAAAATAGTCTACTATTTCTTTTTTTTTTTTTTAGATTCTTGTTATGTGTGGTAGTTATGTACTATAAGATCACTGCAAATACTGAATTAGTGAATGCTGAATCATTGCTCATAGTGGAAATACAGGATTAGGTCTTGAAAGTCTTTGATCATAACATTTTCAATAATCAAAAAATAGATAGCAATATAATAATCAATAATTATGTTTCTGTTTAAATACACATTATTTAATACATATTGTTGACTTATTAATATAATTAATGCCTTAATGAGAAGTATAACTTACATGTATTCTCTCTGTAAGACACATCCCAGTCTTCTTGTGATTTGGAATATTCAGAAGCTTTTCAGCCTTGTTTTTTGTGATTTGGGAACATGTGCAACAACAACTCAAATTTTTGACTGCTCTGCACATGTCTACAAATGACCTCAAAAGCACTATATCAAATTTGAGGGTGACAAATCAATTTTTAATAGACAAAGATGCAAATAGGAATCTGTGAATAGTATTAGTGCAAGTGAATACATGAGCGTGCACCCCCTCCCAGGTATACATATACATAAGTGGAAAATTTGGGGAATGAATAAAAGAAACTACTCCATAAAAGTTACCTTTGGGGAGTAGGACTTTGGGCAGGAATGAGATGTACCTGTTATTGTCCTCTCTGTTCTACATGACTTGTATACCATATACATCACATATACCTTCTTGCTCTCTATCCTTTCCCACTACCACCATTGTAACCATTTTTTATCTTTTTTTATTTGTTATATATATCAGCAGAATGCATTACAATTTATATTACACATGTAGAGCACAATTTTTCATATCTCTGGTTGTACATAAAGTGGAGTCACACCATTCATGTCTTCATACATGTACTTGGGGTAATGATGTCCATCTCATTCCACCATTTTTCCTACCCCCATGTCCCCTCCCTTTGCTTCCCTCCCCTTTTCCCATTTGGCCTATCTAGAGTTCACCTAATCCTCCCATGCCCCCACCACCACATTATGAATCAGCATCCTTAAATCAGAGAAAACATTCAGCATTTGTTTTTTGGGGATTAGCTAACTTCATTTACCATTATGTTCTCCAACACCCTCCATTTACCTGCAAATGCCATAATTTTATTCTCTTTTAATGTTGAGTAATATTAAATTTTGTATGTATACCACATTTTATTTATCCATTCATAAATGGATAAATAAAATGTGGTATCTAGGGCATCTAGGTTGGTTTCACAATTCAGCTATTGTGAATTGTGCTGCTATAAACATTGATGTGACTGCTGTTTTTAGGTCCTTTGGATATAGACCAAGGAGTGGGATAACTGGGTCAAATGGTGGTTCCATTCCCAGTTTTCCAAGCATTCTCCATACTGTTTTCCATATTGGCTGCATCAATTTGCAGTCCCACCAGCAGTGTAGGAGTGTGCCTTTCCCCCCCACATCCTCACCCACAATTAGTGTTGTTTGTCTTCATAATAGCTGCCATTCTAACTGGAGTGAGATGAAATCTTAGGATAGTTTTGATTTCCATTTCTCTAATTGCTAGAGATGTTGAACATTTTTTCATATATTTGTTGATAGATTCTATATCTTCTTCTGAGAAGTGTTTGTTCAGTTCCTTGGCCCATTTATTGATTGAGTTATTTGGTTTTTTTAGTAATAAGATGTTTGAGTTCTTTATACATCCTAGAGATCAGTGTCTATCTGACATTCATGTGGTAAAAATTTGTTCCCAAATTGTAGGCTCTCTGTTCTTTGTTTGAATCCATCTGATTTATTGATTCTTCATATTAATTCTTGTGCTATAGGAGTTTTATTAAGGAAGTTGGGGCCTAATCTAACATGATGGAGATTAGGACCTACTTTTTCTTCTAATAGATGCAGTGTCTCTGGTTTAATTCCTGGGTCCTTGATCCACTTTGAGTTGAGTTTTGTGCACAGTGAGAGAAAGGGGTTTAATTTCATTTTGTTGTGTATGGATATCCAGTTTTCCCAGCATCATTTGTTGAAGAGGCTATCTTTTCTCCAATGTACCTTTTTTGGTGCCTTTGTCTAATATAAGATAACTGTAATTATGTGGGTTAGTCTCTATGTTCTCTGTTCTGTACCATTGGTCTACCAGTCTGTTTTGGTACCAATATCATGCTGTTTTTGTTTCTACTGCTCTGTAGTATAGTTTAAGGTCTGGTATAGTTATGCCACATGCTTCACTCTTCTTGCTAAGGATTTCTTTAACTATTCTGGGTTTCTTATTTTTCCAGATGGATTTCGTGACTGCTTTTTCTATTTCTATGAGGAATGTCATTAGGATTTTAATTTGAATTGCATTAAATCTCAGTATTCTACTATTTCTGACCCTAAAATGGCAACTTCATATTATGCAGCCTCATACAGTTCCTATAAGTGATTGGTGTTTGATAGGTTTGGTGTTTTCTATTTGTGGGGAAAAGCTAAATTATTTTTATTTTTTTTTTATTTTTGGTACCTAGGATTGAAAACAGGGGAGCTTAATCACTGAGCCACATCCCCAGCCCTTTTTATATTTTATTTAGAGACAGAGTCTCACTGAGTTGCTTAAGGCCTCACTAAGTTGCTGTGGCTGGCTTTGAGCTTATGATCCTTCTGCCTCAGCCTCCTGAGCCACTGAGATTACATGCATGTACTACTGCACCTGGCAAAAAGTTAATTTGTTGAATGAATGTTTCTAGTCCTGTGACCATTAGACAAGTATTTGGGGAAAAGTAAAAAGCATTACATCAACCCATACATGCAAATAAATTTCAGATATTACTATTTGGTTAAATGTTAAAAATATAGGAAGTTAAGATAATTTGGATGAATATTTACATAATGGGGTGGTAACTGAAAGATTTCTTATAAAAAATAGGGAAAGGCCATGATAAATTTAAATAAGCTTCTAAAATTACCAAAGCATCAATACGTCTTTCCTTAAAACCATAAATAAAATGAAAGCACAACTTTAAAAACAGAAAAAAAATATTGGCAACATATAGGACAGCTAAATAAACTGGTATCCTTAACATCTAAAGAACTCTTATCAATCAGTTTAATAATCAATGGGAAAGAGATAAACACTCCAAATAAAAATGGGTAATTTCCAAAAGGAGACATAAATCCTAGTAAACCTCACAATCAAGAATAGAGAAATTGGGGCTGGGGTTGTGGCTCAGCGGTAGAGTGCTCACCTGTGTGAGGCCCTGGGTTTCATCCTCAGCACCACATAAAAGTAAATAAATAAAATAAAGGTAGTGTGTCAACTACAACTAAAAATATTTTTAAAAAATAGAATAGAGCAATTGCAAACACTAATGAGATGTCAAGTGCTAGATTTAAATTATTAAAATAAAAAGAATGAGGTAAGATGAAGATTAGGAGAAAAGAGGGAAATAAACTTTAACACATGACTATAGAGATGGAGCTAAATTTGTGATTTCTAGTGGGCAATTGGTAATCAAAAAATCTTAAAACTACACATATCCTATGAACCAACAATTCCACCTTTGGCAAGTTATCTTAAGTATAAAACCACAAATGTGCTCCAAATTGTATGTACAAGTACTTCATCACAGTGAAAGTTTGGAAACTACCAAATGTTCTTAAATAATAGAATTGTTAAGAAATCATGACACAGAGAGAAAAATACTATGCTAGTGATAAAACCACATTATAAAAATACTTTTAGGTATTGGAAGGATATACTGTTTACACAAAAAGAATAAAAGTAGGCCATCAATCAACATGTGTGCTGTACAAGTCAGGGTGGAGTGGATCTACATCATCATTTAAACTGTATATAGCAGCACTAGTGCCTTTTTTCCTGTTCATAGCCAATCACCTGGTACCCTAAGATACATGGTGCTGATGTCACTACCTATACAGAACCTTCTTACATTCCAATTTTGTCTCTTTCTCCAGAGTGAAGAATGGACCATCTACAATCATCCTGACAGTTCTTTTGGGGGGGTGTTTATCAGTGATTGAACTCAGGGACAGTCGACCACTGAGCCACATCCCCAGCCCTATTTTGTATTTTATTTAGAGACAGGGTCTCACTGAGTTGTTTTGTGCTTTGCAGTTGCTGAGGCTGGCTATGAACTCGTGGTCCTCCTGCCTCAGCCTCCAAAGCTGCTGGGATTACAGGCCAACACCACCATGCCTGGCTCATCCTGACCATTCTAAATTGTCATGGTAGGATGGCATCAGGAGGGATGAGATAAATCCCACTTTATGGGCCTGTTGAATTCTGGCTTCAATAAATATTAATACTAATAATCGCTGATTGTTATCCCAGTGACACTTCCCTTTCTGCCCCTAACACTCTCCATCTTTCTTATCCTGTTATTTTTTCTTCCTATACACCTCCTAATACTTTCTGTAATTGACATATTTCTTGTTTTATTATCTGTCTCCCCCTACTGGCATGAAGTCAGAGATTTTCTTTTTCTTTTCTGTTTTCTCTTGTAGTTTCCTTTTCTTGCTCTTTCCTTTTCTGTTTTTCTGTTTTTCCTCCACTGTACCCCCAGCACCTAGAACAGTAGAGTACCTGCCTGGTACATAACAGGATCTCAATAAATATTAATCAAATGAATTAATAAATGAACAAGAGTGCTCTCTCTCTCTCTCTCTCTCTCTCTCTCTCTATATATATATATATATATATATATATATATATATATATATATATATATATCCCATGCACCAGATAGTTTAATTAGTTAAGGACAACTTGTAGGGGAAAAGAGGTGATAAACAGGCAACATGAGGGGCATAGCTGTAGAGGGATCGTAGCAGTACTCCCTCGCTGCCTTGCCAGTGGCTATGAGGGTGTTGAGTAAGAGTTGATGAGTGATAAGTGACCAACCCAAATGATTCTTTCAATGCAAATTCAAGGAACTACCTCTCTCCACCAATTGTCCCCCTATACCATTGCCCACTGGATCCTCAGCAAGAACCCCAAAGTGGAAGGGCCAAGAGCACTCCTCTCATTCACTTTCTTCTTAACTTTAAAGCTTTAACTTTAAAGCTTCTCCAACAATCCAGAACTCTGTTTAGGCGATTGGAAGATTAAAATTAATCTCAGCAAGAAGAATAATTGGAAAGCTAAGCAAATATTCATAATAGCAGTCATTTCTAATGGATTTTTAAAAATCCACATGTTTAACCTCATTACTTTGAATCCTTCTTTGGCTTTCTATATGCATCAAATTCATTATTCCCAGAAAGACTATACTTTTACTCTAGAATGTGTAGTTTCTTAAATCAGACCTTATAATAATGTTCATTTTGTTTTCCTGCTGAGCAAGATCAGCTTTGAGTTTGTTTGGGCAGAAGTACAGTTTAAGAATGTACATTCTGGGCTGCAGTTGTGGCTCAGTGGCAGAGCGCTTGCCTCACACATATGAGGCAGTGGGTTCAATCCTCAGCACCACACAAAGTAAATAAAATAAAGGTATCATGTCCATCTACAACGAAAAATATCTTTTTAAAAAAGAAAAGAATGCACATCCTTCTCTTCTTTTCCTCTCCCCATGTTATCCATCACAGCAACTGGCTGTTACCCCTTTGCTGATCATTAGTTTAAATGTGCCTACAATGAATAAAGCCTTCATCTGGATGCTTTAACAAAAGAAAAGATGTCTCCTCCTGCAAGTACAAAACAGCCAGGTTTCACAGCATAAACAGGAACTTCAAAATTATTGCCAGTTCCTGACATGCAGATAATTCTTCCAGAATTGCAGTTTTCCAGTCCAAATTATACTTGAAAAACTACCAGCTCCCTAGAATAAACTCTATGCAATGTCCAGCTCATACCACCCTCACAATAACAGGAAGAATACTGCTTCATATTTTGCCCTTGAAAGGCAATGCAGCCTGGTTGATAAGAGATCAGAGTAGGTTTAAAAAATGGCTGTATTTATGACTCTCCTTCTTAAAGACTGTGCTTTTTTCTTCTCTTCCCTTCCCTCTCTTCCTCTTCCTTACCTTCTCTCTGCTTGCTTCTCTCCTCCCTTCCTCTCTTCTCCTATGTTATCCCTTCCCCTTTGCTCCATTCCTCTTCCCTCTTCTCTACTCCTAATATAAAATATTAGCTGTAATATTTTATTTTAGGAGTAGAGAATCAACAATGCCAAGTGTTGGCAAGGATGTGGTGGAATTGCAAAATGGCACAACTATTTTGAGTAAAGTTTAGGCAGTTTCTTATAAAGTTAAAACAAGCAGCTACCCTATGACCTAGCAGTTCTGCTCCTAAGTACTTACTCAAGAGAAATGGTAGCCTACATCCACAAAAAGAGCTATTCAAGGACTGGAGATGTAGTTCCTTGATACAGTGCTTGCTTAGCATGTGCCAGGCCCTGGGTTCAATCCCTAGTACCACACACACACACACACACACACACACACACATACACACACATACACACAGTTGTTCCAGATGTCATAACATCTTTATTCCTAATAAGGAATAATCCAAATGTCCATCAACAAGTAAATGGATGCACAAATGTGATATGTTTGTAAAGTGGATTCAGCAATGAAAAGGAATGAACTGCTGGCTGGGAGTGGTGGCACATGCCTGCCACCACATCCCAGCAGCTCGGGAGGCTGAGACAGGAGGATCATGAGTTCAAAGCCAGTCTCAGCATCAGTGAGGTGCTAAGCCACTCAGTGAAACCCTGTCTCTAAATAAAATACAAAATAGGGCTGGGAATGTGGCTCAGTGGCTGAGTGCACCTGAGTTCAATCACTGGTACCCCCGCCCACACACACACACACACACACAAAGAAATGAATTGCAGATACAAGCACTAATGTGAATGAATCTCAACATTAGATTGAATGAAAGAAGGTAGGCATAAAGCAGCACATGCTGTTTTTTTATTAATATAAAGTTTTGGACAGATAAAACTAATGCATAGTAATAGAAATAATATTAGTATCTCCCTGGAGCAACAGGAATGGCAATGGTGACAGGATACTGACTTAAAGGAGAATGAGGGAACTTTCTAGATGTGGTGGAAATGTCTTATGGCTTCAAGGCTGTCTATATTTGTCAAAACTCATCAAACTATATGCTTAAGAACTATGCATTTTTGTGTAATTATACCCCAATAAAGTTGATTGAAAGATTCAAACTGCTTTCTAGGCAAAGGTTTAGAAAATAGTTTTCTTGCCAGAGTGCAGAGGTGGAAACTGTGTCAGCCTTTCTGTAAATTCACATATTAGTAGGTTGAAAGAGGTGGGTTGAATCAGTGAGGTCATGGATCTGTTGAAAAATTCCTGCTGACTACCTCATTAAATTCACAGTCACTTAGTGCTTCAATGTGCAAGATAATACATTGGGCATTATGGGACATATAAAGATGAATAATTCAGAATTCCCACTCTCAAGTTGCTAATTATTTTTGACCTGATAATGATAAAAACAAAGGCCATCTAATTACTGTAAAATAAGGAATAAGTGGATAGCACAAGGTAATACATAATGCATACTTACTTAATAACTGGGAGTGACAGAAGAAGCTATTGTGTGTGTGTGTGCGTGTGTGTGTGTGTGTGTATTTGCTAAGCCCTCTGGGAAGAATTTTGAGGGATACTTGCTACCCAATAATAAATTAACAAACAGTGAAATTAATATTCTTCCACCAAACTGTCAGGAGTGGATTGCTTTCCATCCCTTGAGAAGGGACCTTAATATGGCAGCAAGTTAGAGGGTGGGCACCTATTTTGAGACCTAAGGGTGAGAATGATGGAAGAGAGTTATTAGAATTGTTAAGAACAGGGTTATACAGAATAGCTTTATATAGTCTGGGTCTAAGTTTTCATTAAAGAGAGCCATAAACTGAGAGGGCAAACGTATCAAAGTAGGTCATCTCTATGCCTTCACATAATAAGTTTATTTCTTCCTCCCTCAAAGTGCTATTTGGACATTCTTATTTGGGCAGTTGTCCTCCAAGTGGTGACTCTTGGATCTAGGTGCTTCCATTTTGTGACTTTGGGGAGTTGATGGGAAAACAAACATATAGGTATATGTGAAATGTTTGTGAGCCAGGCCCAGAAGTAACATACATCAATTTTGTCCATGTTCCACTGACCAGAACTTAGTCACACAATTCTGGTTAGATACAAAGGTGGCCAAAAAAATTTATGTTAGCTGTGTGTCCAGAAAAAAAGAGTGAGATTGGTAAACACCAACTGTCTTAACCACAGCAAGGCTCCTATTAAGCAATTAGAGAAGTATAAAGTTCCATGTTCATTTACTCAAGCCAAAAGAGGTACCATAGAGCAGGGGGTGAGGAAAAATAGGTAGCATCATATTCTTTGCATAGAAAGTCCTCTATTTTTACTTACTAGGAATATATAAGCAAATCAACAATTGAGACCAGAAGAATCCTATGCCACAAATGCTAGGTTATCCAAGAGCCAGAAAAGAAAAATAGCAGAGATCTGGGGTCAGAATAACTTTGTCAAAGACTGATATAGTGGCCATTATGCTTTGAGGACCCCAAGCCTGAAGTTGGTGCATTGCCCAGAACAACAGAAGGTTGAATTGGGCTGATTGGATTGAATCATTGGAAGATATTTACCAGGATTTCAGCCAGAAGCTTCAAAGAGATATCTCATGCGTTATTGGTTGGGCTCTTTTTTTCCCCTTTGTTTAATGTAGACAAAAAAATGAGGAACAGAAACATAGAAGTACCATATGATCTAACAATTCCATTTCTGGATACATATCCAAAATTATTGAAAAGCAGGGACCTAAACACATAATTGCACATCAATGTCCTTAGCCAAATGCACAATAGGCAAAGATGGAAATAACCCAAATGTTCATTAACAGATTAATGTATAAACAAAATGTGGCATATATATATATATATATATATATATATATATATATATAATAAAATATATTCAGCCTTAAAAAGGAATGAAGTTCTGATACATGTTTTAACATATATGAATCCTGAAAACATGATGCTCAGTGAAATAAGCCAGACACTAAAGGACAAATATGAGGGACCTAAATAGGCAAATTCATAGAAATGGAAAACAGAATACAAATTACCAGCATTGTGAGGAGGAAGAAATGAGGAATTACTATTTAATGTGTACAGAGTTTCTATGTGGAATGATGAGAAAGTTCTGGAAATGAATAGGTGGCAATGTTTGGACAATGTGAATGTGCTTAATACTTAACACTGTACCTAAAAATTGTTAAAATGGTTGTGCATATTTTACTACAACAAAAAATTGAGAACAAAATGAAGGACCCAGGCTTTCTGATAGAGAAACAATTTAAGAACCAGATCAAGATTTCAGTTGGTGGATGGCAGATGGAAAGAATCAACTAAATCTTCACAGAAGAGGGAATTACTCCAGCTGCCCGTGGAGAATTTCAGGCTGAATATTGGGAAGAAGGAGGACATATTCCAGGCTGTAGGCAAATATGAACAAAGGCAATTATGAAAGTATGTAGCAAAACCAAAAATAAATAAATAAATAAGTTAACTAATTAGGAAAAAAAGTGTAGTCTGATTTATTCATTGCCTGATGAGGACATTGATGTTTTCCCATTGGAAGTGTGATAGGTGATCACTGATTCCTCAACACTTCCCAGTACCTGGGAAATAGAATACTCCTGCCTGGTTTAACTCAAGAAGGCATATCTCCAAGTTACTGCATGTGAGTGTTTCCACTTTATCCATAGGAATGGAGTTTACATCGCTCTGCAATGTACACATTACCTTTTTCAAGGGGGTATCATTGTGGTCTGAGGAATTTCATCCACAGAATCTATCTATATATTGTCAAACACATAGAGTATATATTTTTCTTTTCTTTTTTTTTTTTTTTTTTTTGGTACTGGTGATTGAACCCAAGGGTGCTTAACCATGGAGCAACATCCCTAACCCTTTTTATTTTTTACTTTGAGACAGGGTCTTACTAAGTTGCAGACGCTGACTTTGCTTACAGTCCTCCTGCCTCAGCTTCCCAAGTCACTGGGATTACAGGTGCACAAAATACAATTAGATGTATTCTTAAAATATTCTTAACTAATATTCCCCACGCCCTCCACCATGCTTCCTCCTGTTTCTCCCTGTTTGAGGAGATAGGTGAGTTTGCACATGCTACCTCAAAGGAGGGATGAGACAGGGTGGGATTTTAGATCCTTATAGAAGTTAGATATGACTTTTTCTCTGGATGATGTATCACTTTGATTCTTTAAAAATCAACAAAACAGATGTTTCTGAACAACGAGTTATGTTTGCTTATTTGTGTATGTGATTTTAACTTTCTATTCTCTGTCCAAGCCAATTCTAAGCAACATCAAGTAGTGGTATCTTAATATCTGCACAGTTTCCAGCCTTCTGCAAAAATAGATTTTATCTTCCCACCTTGAAGTTCCCTGGCTCAGGAGCTTCTTGAATTCATCTGGTCACTGGAGTGGACTGACCACATTCCATAGACAAGCCCTATAGGTCTTCATGGTGCACTCTTCAGAAAGGAGAGGTGTTCTGATCATTTGATTACTTTCCTTAGGGCAGAAATGAAGAGCGAAGCAGACAGCCAAACTGACCTTCATGCCTCATCAAGGGACAGTCTCCCTCCATAACTGCTTTAAAGAGAAAATGAACATAAGGTCTAAACACTATTTTCAAGTCAGAAAAATCAGACCATTATCCAGCCAAGTGATCGAGATTAAGACCACCAGTATAGGGTAAGCAGACCTGGAATGTCTCTAGAGGAAACATCTCAGGTAGAATATAGCCTCACTTAATTGCTCTAAAGTGGCAAACTCAACCTTAGCTTTCCTAAAAATATCCCCTGGTTGCTTTTAGGAAATGTAGGGTTTACTTATAGTTAGTTCCTCTGGCAGAAAAATGTATCTTCTTATATGCTTCTCTAACTTTCTCTAACTTTGGTGTGCTTATCATCTGGAGATCTCACTTAAATGGATTCTAGTTCAGCAGTATGGAGTGGGGTCCAATATTTTCCATTTCTACAAGTTCCTAGTTGATTAGAGAGTTGCTGGTCTGCAAGCCAAAGGTACGTCTCAAACATGGCTGTAGTAATTCTCTAAGCATGGTCCCCAGACCAGAAGCATCAGATTATCTAGGAACTTGTTAGTGATGTAAATTTTCATTCACCCCCTAGACCTAGTTACTTACTGAATGGCAAACTCTGAGTATGGAGTCCAATCCAATCAGGGCCAAGATTAGGGTAAGGCAAGTGAAGTGAGTAGGGCACAAAATTTTAAAAGGTGCCCATTCTCTGGGCCATGAAAGTGTAGTATGGGTACTGAAAGTGCAAACACCTTGAATGTCCTGAGTCCTACAGTCTGTTTTACAAGCCCTTCTGGGGATCTGATGCATGCTAGAGTTTGAGAATCATTGTCCCCTTTCTTCTCAGTAAATCACTTCACTAGAGTAGCAGCCTAGTTGTATCTGAATCACCTGGGACCTATTGAATCAACCTGTGAGAATTGAAAACTTTCACCCAGTCCATAAAGGAATGTGAATGAGAATGGTCATCAAAGATCTGTTTGCCTTAGCAAAGATTTAGAAGTAAAAGCAATACATCACCTATGTTACATTGGATAAACAAAATAAACATGTAGAAGCACTAAGCTAGATGGACCATAGAGTAATGTGTAAGATTTTTGTGGGGGAGGGGCACTGGGGATTAAACCCAGAGGTGGTTAACCACTGAGCAACAACCCCAGACCTTTTTTATTTTTTACTTTGAGACAGGGTCTTGCTAAATTGCTAAGGGCCTCACTGGTCACTTTTTTTGAAGCTGGTCTTGAACTTATGATCCTCCTGTCTCAGCCTCTTGAGCCACTGGGATTACAGGCATGTACCACCTCACCCAGTGTTACATGACAAGACCTTATAAAACAAAAAGTTGGATGAAAATGGAAGGAAACATGATCTAGAGTTCTATACCACTGGTGAAAATTTAAACTGCATACTTTTTTAAAATGCGTGATTTATTTTAAAATAAAGATATAAAAATAGGGGGGATAGAAAGAGAGGGAGGACCCAGAATAAGGGGGAAACCAAATTGATAAATAATAAGCAGACAAACAAGCATTAAACAGAAGAGTTCTGTGCAAATAGAGATGAACTGGGGAACATGATTAACTCAACTTCAACTTGAAGTCCACTAATGTACAGAAATCTTTGCATATAGAATTGAGAAACCTATTAAAAGAAGAGCCCTGGTTGATTCTTTTGCATACTATTAAAGATTGATGCATTTTTATGTTTTAGCACTTCCGTAATTTGCTTACCTTTCCAGTTACCCTGTCTTATACTTTGTAGTCCAGTAATCAAGTAAATGTCATAATCAAGTTTCTCACCCCCAGATCTTTATTCATGCAGTGTCTCCTGACTGCAGCACTCTTGATCTTTCTTCACCCTAGATAATCCTTTTTTTCTTTTCAATTTAGCTTAGGTGCAATCTCCTCAGGAAAGTACCCCCTGACCTCTCAGGCTGGGACAAATTTACCCACTAGCTTTCACAGCTCTGGGTTATTTAGTTACACAGCATTATACTGGGATCACTGTGTATTTTTTAATCTCTCTAGCCCAAGGACCTACTTTTATCACCAATGCCTGTCAATATTATACCTGCCATTCAGTAGGCTCTCAGATGTGGTAGGGCTTACCTGGAACCAGGAGTATTATTTATGTATTCGTTCACTTATACCAGACTCTATTCAGGAAGGACTTAAGACAACACTTGAAAACTAAACTTCAGAGGGAGAAGGTGGAATTTCACGGTAACAAAGCACTAGCAATGGAGCCCCCTGCAGCCACAAGGATCCATCATGGCTGTCTCTGAGCAATCCGGAGCTGGAGCCTGAAGTTTTGGCTGTGGTTGCTTTACAAATGATTTCCATCTCTGCCTGTTACTGCCATCTCCAGGAGACTGGTTGATTTTCACCCAGCTGCTAGTCTACAGCTGCTAGGAGATTCACAGCTCTGAATTTAAATCACCTTCATCAGTGAACCAAAAGAAAGCTCATTCTATCCTTTCCTTCCCTAGGTCTCTCTGACAGGAGTGTTGCAGATGCCATGTCTTTCAGTCAGGACCAGAAGACCATCTTAGTGTCTCTTCATGAGCATCAAATAATTTCTAAATTTATAACTCCACAAGAAAACTCCTAAAATAGACTGCTTTTACAAAGCCAGGGATTTATAAGAGATTAATATAGAAAATTAGAAAGTTAATATCTTAAGATTCACAAATCCTTCATAAAGAAAACATTTGCAGTTATGGTTATACTCCCTTCCCACAAAAAAAGGACAATGAGTGTTTTATTTAAACCAATGTTTCATAAAAGTAAGAGGGCCAGGTGCAATGATGCCAGTGGCTAGGGAAGCTGAGGCAGAAGGATTATAAGTTCAAGATCAGCCTCAGCAACTTAGTAAGGCCCTGCTGCTGGGGATTTAACCCAGGGATATTTTACCACTGAACTACATCCCCAGCCCATTTATTTTTTTATTTTGAGGCAGGGTCTCACTAAGTTGTTTAGGGCCTTGCTAAGTTGCTGAGGCTATCCTTGAACTTGTGAGCCTCCTGCCTCAGTCTCCAGAGTTGCTAGGACTACAGGCATGCACCACTGCACCCAGCTGATTATATTTTTAACAGACCAATTTATATTTGCTTAATAATAAGAAAACATGGTTTAATAAAATCTAAATTTGACTGGTTAGAAAAAACCTTTCCCATATACAAAAGGTACTATCTCATAATGAACCAAGTAATAACCAGGAGGAAATTTAGGGATACTTAATAGAGAAGGATTTCTCAGCCTCAGCATTATTGATTATCTGTATGTGATATTCTTTTCTCAGGGGATAGGAGAGGGCCATTCCATGCATTATAGGATGTTTAGATGCTTCACTGGGCTCTTTCTACCTCTAATGATCAGCAGCTTAAATGAACCCTGGATGAAGGTGTTGAGAACCACTGCACTAGTGGGAGACACAAAGCCATTCACAGATAAAATGGAGTCTGTAAATTAAAACACGATGCAGACCTTTCTCCTGATCCAAACTCCAAGGATTTGACTTCCTTAATTCAAAAGGTCAAACTTGCAAAAACTGTACTTGGGAACAAATCCTTCTTTTAAATAGCATTTTGAAATCTATTCAAGAGATGTCTAACAGAGGAAGTCTAGCTTTCAATAATCTATTTTTTTTTACTCAAAGAAACCCCTGACCCTTCATTTTTGGCTTCTAATAAATACCTAAGATACAAAAGAGCTATGTTGACCTCAGTGAGCAAGCTTAACTACTCTTGATAAGAAATAATTATAAATTTAAATACAGTAACTAATTATTAAGTGTCTATGTGGGCAGAATACTACCCCCATCCCCAGCTAAGATGTCAGAGTCCTAATATCCAGAACCTGTAAGGCAAAAGGGACTTTGCATATGTGATTAAATTAAGATGATGAGATTGTACTGGGTTACCCAGGAGGGCCAATGTAATTACAAAAGCCCTTATAAGGGAAAGAGGGAGGTAGGGGAATCGGACAAAGAAGATGGGGTGACAGAAGCAGACAAGGAGTGATGCAGTTGTTGGCTTTGAACATGGAGGAAGAAGCATGAGCCAAGGAATGCAGGTGGCCCCTAGTAGCTGGAAAAGGCAAGGAACAGATTCTCTCCCAGAGCCTCCAGGAGGGACACACCCCTGATGAAACCTCAATGTTAGACCAATAAGACCTTGTCCATTGCAACCATAAGGTAATACATCTGTATATGTAAACTACTGAATTTCTGATAATTTGTTATTGCAGCAACAGAGAACTAATATGGTAGCCACTTAGTACCACAGCACCATCATGGGGAAAATCCAACAGTAAGATTGTGACCCAGAAAGCCAGGAAAGGGAGACCATTTCTTAGCTTTTATAAACGTAGTTAATATTTTAAACCATAGCTAAAGATCTCAATAGATTGATGCACCATTTCACCCTAATAACAGTGAAGAAGTATATAGCTTTTATGTGTTAAACACTTCTCAGGGCTTTAAATGCATTAATTTATTGAATCATCATAACAACACTATGATGAAAATACTTTTATTATCCCCATTTTGCTGTTAAGGAAACAATTTCTTGCTCACATGGCTAGGAAAGGGTAGCACTGTGTTTCACAATCCAGGCATTCTGGCTCCAGAATGCAAGTAAATGCCACCCAGGGCAGTTCTATGAAGTTTAGGTGTGTGATTTTTAAAAAACAAAACCTTGGACTTCTATAACCAAAAAGGTTGCTTCACCATAAGTACTGTGACATCTGTTTCCAAATGGAGGGACATCTACTGTTTTTGCCCTACTGGGAACTCCTGCCACCTCATTTTTTAAAAAATGGTACTAGAGATGAAACCCAGGGCTTTGCACATGGTAGGCAATAACTTTTCCACTGAGCTACATCCTTAGCCCTTTTTAATTTTTATTATGAGACAGGATCTCACTAAATTGCCCAGGCTGGCCTCAACTTGTGATCCTCTTGACTCAGCCTCCGAATAGCTGGGATTATAGGCATGCACCACTCTATCCAAGTTTCCCATGGGCACCTCAATCAGCCTGACCCTATGCAATACAAGCCAGACCAATACAATCCCTAAAACCCACCTCAGGAATTTGAAGGTCAACAAGATTATCCTTAATTTATGCTCCCTGATCCCTGGAGTTTCACTGGTTCTAATCTTTTCTAAGGCCTGCTTGCTGGGCTTTCTCTTTGATTTGCTGGGCTACCCCATATCCTTCCAATGAAGCCTTTAAAAAAAAAATGTAAGTATACAAGGGTATGTTACTTTCCTTACAAACAAACAAACAAACAAAAACCTTAGCTGAAATTGAGCATTCAAGAAACCCCAAACTGGACACTCTGAATTTCCTACCACATGCGAAGAGCCCAAAACATTTCTTCTCATGGACCTAGAAGCAGCAGAACACAGGAAGCTGACTAGAGTATAGACAGAGCTCATTAGCAAAGGAGACTGAAGTATGCAGAGCCATTCAGATAAAATGACAGTCCAATAATCAGGAACAGTTTGGGACACAGACAATTTTTCCTTGGCAATTACTGTTGAACATAGTATATATCTAGAACAAATGATGAGCAATGATTAAACCATCCACTGCGGTAAGCACATACAGTAAAGGATGCACTGAACCTAGGCAATGCAGGAAGTATGGACTGCAGTGGCATAATTAATCTTTTTATTGTCTTCATGCACTGCTATAGGTGGTTAATTCAATCCAGTGAACACAATTGACTATTGCCACCAAGTTATTGTT
Source organism: Urocitellus parryii (assembly GCF_045843805.1). Classification (NCBI taxonomy): domain Eukaryota; kingdom Metazoa; phylum Chordata; class Mammalia; order Rodentia; family Sciuridae; genus Urocitellus; species Urocitellus parryii. The sequence goes on from NC_135547.1 coordinate 107,213,418, forward strand.
GATAGAATTGACAAATCAAATTAGGATCACTTCCAATAGAATGCTACCACAATAGGGCTCCTTTCTTTTATAACTCTATCTTATGAAAGTAGGACATGAATAAAACTTATTTTGGATTCCTTAAGCTTCTGCAAGCCTATGCATCATTGCAATCTAAAAATGTTTCATCGGTATGCATTTTCTCTCTGCAGTACCTATTACATGTGTAGCTAAAAATCCACAGCCTCCAATCTCTCACTGGTAAGATAAAAAACTTTGAGATGATCAGCAGCTTCACTGACCTGATTTTAACAGGTCTTAAAGTCACTTTCAGTTGTCAAAACTTTTTTAATTACAAAAAGCTACATTTTTCCAATAAATGAAATGTCAAACGTTTTGAGATTGCCTGAGGCAGACTTTTTAAAGTGTTGTGGGTATTTATTTTAACTTTCCATTCGTGTCTGATTCCAGGACATTAAAGTCCCTATGAATACTGTCATCACCCCCTCATCTTTTTCAACAATGTTGTCCTAGATTCAGCCTATAGAAGACAGGTTTTACTGACACTCTTTAAGAATGTCACTAAGAAGTCATTCTACTTTTCTAAGATAGCTAACTCCATGATGAATAGGTTTTAATTTAAAAAACTTCAGTTTAGTTTTTTGACTGAATATCATGCATTTTTTTCTAAAGACATTAAGAGAATAAGAGCAAATTAGTAGTGTGTTTAGATTTCAGTATATTTTGTTTTATTGCAAAAATATATTGCATTTGTTCTGGACTCATCAATCATCAGGGCAGCCTTCCCATCACAGTGTCCCTGATAATTAGTTATGCATCTGGGATAGATGGCCAAAATGTCCTCTATTTTTCATCTTTCCCTGTTATACTTCTCCCATCAAAAGATGGAATCTTTTGTCCAGCTTTGGAATCATAGCTGTTCTTGTGATTTGCTTTGGCCACTAGAAGGCAGCAAAAGTGATGTGTGAGTTCCAACTCTAGGCCTCAAGAGACATTGCAGTTGCCATTCTCATTGCTGTTGGAACTGATGCCGCCACTATAAGCATATAGACCTGAGCTAGTCTGCTGGAAGTAAGAGACCCTGTGGAGTGATACTTTACCCATTCAAGCCATCCCAATCAAGGCTCCAGACACAGAAGTGAGAACAGTTTAGATAAGCTGAGCCTGATTCAGACCATAAGGACTACCATCAGAATTACGAGCTAAATAAATGGCTGCAATTTTCAGCCACTCTGTTTTAGAGTGTCTGTTACCTACCAAAAGCTAACTGATATAGAAGCACTTAAGCAAACTCTCTGGGCTCTGTAAAATAAGGGTGGGGATTTAAGTAGCACTACAATTTTCTCATTGTAAAAACATTCTTAGTAATGCATTTACCACCCTGTTTACTCCTGAGCACTCATGTCATAGGAAGCTGAAAATGGAATTCACACAATTATATACAAGGATTCAAGGTGTAGAGTATATACCGTATGCAAAAATGCTTGTAAACATTAAAGCATTATACAAAATTAAGCTGTAATCATACTTACATACAAATTGAGAGCACAAGTGAGTCTAAGGAAAATAAATGATTGCAGGGCAAGTCTATGGAGGAGTGCTCCATCTTCAAGGTAGCCTAAGAAATGGTAAAAAAAAGAAACTAATGATTTTTTAACATTTGTAGTCTTCCTAGTTATTTGCATATATTAGCTTATTTATACTTCATCTTGTAAGTAGTCATTACTATTGGTCCATCTTATGGTTGAGGAAATTAAATTTGGTGATGGTAATTTGCCTGAGTGCAAAAAGAATAAGATACAATAACTAGAGTATGAGCACGGAACTTTGAACTTCAAAGCCTAAAGTATTTCTTTCCTATCATTATGAAAAGGTAATAAAAACATACCACATAGTAAAGTCAAGCTTAAATCAGCTATCAATAAACATTTTAATTGCTTTTTAAATTTTTATCTTATGACAGAAATACATGCCAATGGGAAAGGTTGACATAAAAGCATTATCCATACAACCAAGATCCTATCATCTCAAAACAATGACTAATAAATATTGAGATATGTTTGTCCCCATGTTTTCTCTAAACTGGGTTTTCTTTTCTTTGTTGGTACCAGGGATTGAACCCAGGGGCACTTAACCACCAAGCCACATCGCCAGCCCTTTATTATTATTATTTTTTCTTTAATTTTGAGACAGGCCCTAAGCAACTTAGGGCCTCACTAAATTACTGAGCCTGACTTTGAATTTGTGATCTTTTGCCTCAAGATCTTCCAAGCCACTGGGATCACAGGCATGTATCACCATGCCTGGCTATACTGGATTTTCATAATAAAGCAAATGACATTTTAATTATTATTTTAAAAATCATGCCCATAATATATGAACACATTTATTACAAAAAGTTAAAGAATCAAAAAGCTTGTAAGATTAAAAAAATATCAATTTGGTATATGCCTTTCCAAATACACATAAAAGATTGTATTGTGTCACAATAAATTATGTCTTATATGCAGACATATATCTTTGCTTTGCATAAATAAGATAATTTTAAATATATTCTTTCACTTAGCAAAATGTTTTAGAGTGCTTTTCATATCAGGGCATATAGATCTTCCACATTTTTTACCATATTTAACCCTTTTTGTATCTATGTACACTTTGGTCATTTCCAGTTGCTATAAAAATATAATTGTACACATACATTTTAAAAAGTTGCTGCAACAGCCAGGCGTGGGGGTACACACCTGTAATCCTAGTGGCTCTGGAGGCTGAGACAGGAGGATCACGAGTTCAAAGCCAGCCTCAGCAAAAGCAAGGTGGTAAGTAACTCAGGGAGACCCTGTCTCTAAATAAAATACAAAATAGGGCTGGGGGTGGGGCTCAGGGATTAAATGCCCCTGGGTTCAATCCCCAATTTTAAAAAAAAAATTGCTGCAACAAATGCAATTACATACATGTTGTAAACATGATTCTATTTATAGATGTAGACATAGGGTTTTTCTTTTTTGTTTGTTTGTTTTTGTTTTTATAATGCTGGGGCTTGAACCCATCACCTTGTGCATACTAGGCACGTGCTCTACAACCAACTCACACCCCCAGCCCTAAACATAGTTTTTTTTTTTTTTTGGGGGGGGTACCAGGGATTGAACTCAGGAGCTCTTGACCACTGAGCCACATTCTCAGCCCTATTTTGTATTTTGTTTAGAGACAGGGTCTCAATGAGATTTTTAGCACCTCACTTTTGCTGAGGCTGGCTTTGAACTCGCCATCCTCCTGTCTCAGCCTCCTGAGCCATCTTAGACATAGTTTTAATTTGCAAAAATAATGTCAAATTCACTGCCCAGAAAAGCTACTCCAAACAGAGTGTAAGTGCCTATTTCTTCCAAACTAACAAATGAATATTACTCATTTAAAAATCTTTTCCTAATCTGATTATAGAAAGATATTATAATTGCTTAATTTATAGTCTCCAGATTTCAAACAGGCATTAGTTCATAATATATTTGAAATTTGATTTTCTTGTTCAGTAAATTATTAACTTATTTCCTGTGCTCAATTGTTTTCCTTTTGCTTTTGATACCAGACATTAAATGTACATGTGTAATGGACAGATAAACATATATATAACATGAATATTTACACTATTTTTTGTGTGTATGTGTGTATGCATACATATATTCTCCCAGCCTGACACATTTTTTATTTTGGTTTACAATATGTTTTAACATACAGAAATGTTAAATTTGCATGTATTCAGATACTTCAATATTTTCCATTATGGCTTCCAAGTTTTTTTTTTTAAGAGAGAGAGAGAGAGAGAGAGAGAGAGAGAGAGAGAGAGAGAGAGAGAGAGAGAGTGTTTTAATATTTATTTTTTAGTTTTCGGTGGACACAACATCTTTATTTTATTTTTATGTGGTGCTGAGGATTGAACCCAGCGCCCCGCGCATGCCAGGCGAGCGTGTTTGAGCCACATCCCCAGCCGGGCTTCCAAGTTTTAAAAAATAATTTTGCTCACTCTTATAGAATGGGTTTGTGTATGTGTGTACTTCTAGTACTTAATAAAGTTTTGGTTTTTTGCGGTACTGGGGATTGAAACCAGAGCCTTAAGTATGCTAAGCAAGCCCTCTAACACTTACCTATATCACCACCACTCACCCCCCCCCTTTTTTTTTTACTTTTATTTGGATATAGGGTCTCCCTAAATTGCCCAGACTGGCCTTGAACTTGCAGTTCTCTTGCTTCAATCTCCTGAGTAACTGGGATCATAGGTGTGTATCACCATGCACAGCCTTAGTAAATTTTTTAATCATTTAGATATTAGATATTTAATTCATCTGGAATTTATCTTTGTTTTTAATTTATAGAAGGGCTCTACTTTTCTTTCTTTTTATCAGTTGCATTATAGTTATACATAATATTGGGGTTTATTTTGACATAATTACACAAACATGGAATATAATTTGTTTCAGTTCAGAGGCCAGTATTTCCACTTTCCCTCCCCTCCTCCTTCCCCTTGTTTCCTTTTCTCTACTGTTTTCTTTCTATTTATAATTTTTTAAAAAATAGTGCAATATATATATATATATATATATATATATACATACATTATGGTAAAATTCACTATGGTATATTCATATATGTATAAATAGTTTGGTCAGTATCATTCTGGTGTTCCTCTTTTTTCCCATCCCTCCTCTGTCTCCCTCAATCTCTTTCCTCAATTCCACTGATTACTCCTCTGTTTTCATGGGGTCCCCTATTTTTCCCCTTATTTTGGTCTAGCTCCCACATATGAGAGAAAACATTGAACCTTTGACTTTCTGGGTCTGGTTTATTTCACTTAGCCTGATGTTCTCCAGTTCCATCCATATACCAGCAAATGACATAATTTCATTCTTCTTTATGGCTGAGTAAAACTCCATTGTGTAAATATACTACATTTTTTAATCCATTTGTCTGTTGACAGGTACCTAGATTTGTTCCATAGCTTGGCATTGTGAATTGAGCTGCTATAAACATTAATGTGGTTGTATCATTATAGCATGCTAATTTCAGATCTTTGGGATATATACCAAGGAGTGGGATAGCTGGGTCATATGGTGGTTCCTTTCCTAGTTTTTTGAGGAATCTCCATACTGCTTTTTAAGTGGTTGCACTCACTTGAAGTCCCACTAACAATGTATGAACGTGTCTTTCTTCCACATCTTCACCATTATTTATTATTATTTGTGACCTTGATAATTGCCATTCTGACTGGAGTGAGATGAAATCTCAATGTACTTTTGATTTTCGCACTTCCCTGATTGCTAGAGATGTTGACTATATTATTTTATATATTTGTTGGCCATTTCTATTTCATCTTTTGAGAAGTGTCTGTTTAGTTCTTTTGTCCATTTACTAATTGGGTTGTATTTTTTGAGTTCTTTATATATTCTGGATATAAATTCCCTGAGGAGCAGGTAGCAAAGATCTCTCATTCTATGGGCTCTCTCTTCACACTCTTAATTGTTTATTTTACTGTGCAGAAGCTTTATAATTTGATGCCATGCCACTTTTTGATTTTTGGTTTTATTTCTTGTACTTTAGGAGTCTTGTTAAGGAAGTTGGTGCCTGTGCCAATATGTTGGAGTGTTGAGCAGAAGAGCTCTACTTTTAATGCAATGAATTGCCAGTATTTATAACACTATCTTTTACCACCTACCAGTGCCCAAGTATTTTTATTACTTTAGCTTTATTATATGGTTTATGGCTGATAGAGCAAATCTCTGTTATTATTGCTATTTTTCAAAAACGTATTTGTTGTTTTTTATATTATCTCTTTTACATTACGTTTGGAAGCAGCATATCAAGATTCTAATGGATATTGCAATAAATTTGTAAATTAACTGGGGGGGGTAATTTTCTGTGACAATCAGATTAATGTCCCCTATCCCTGCAAAGACCACATCGTAATACCTAGAACTGTAAATATGCTGTATTATATGGCAAAGAGTAATTAAGGTTGTTAATCAACTGACTTTAAAATAGATTATTCTGGATTGTCTGGGAGGACTAAAGTAGATTATTTTGGATTATCTGGGAGGGCTCAATATAACCATAAGGGTTTTTGTAAAGTGGAAGAGAGAGGCATAATAGAGTCAGAAGGAGACATAACTATGGAAGAAGGGTCAGAGAAATAAAATGTTGCTGGTTTTGAAGATGGAGAAAGTAGACCATGAGCCAACAAATGAAGTGAAAGCTAGATAAAGCAAGGAAATTGATTTTCCTTGAGACTCTCCAGAAAGGAATACCATCCTTGTGATAACCTTGATTTTATTTTTTATTTTTATTTTTAGATGAACTCCTAATGGGCAGAGATGTAAGATAAATTTGTGCATTTTTGTTTGTTTGTTTATTTTTTGGCAATACTGGGGATTGAACCCAGAGGCACTCTACCACTGAATTACATCCCCAGTCCAGTAGTCAAAAAAGGGGTGGTGGTGGTGGGGGAGTCAGGAGAATCTTTTTCTCCCATCTATTCAATTTTATACCCCTTCATTTATTCAGGTTGTCTCCTAGACTATAATGTAGAGTGCTGTGGTTTTATCCATATAAGACTTGCATGTTTTTGTTAGATTCTTTTATTAGTTGATCTCAGTTGCAAAGTGACAGGAACCAGAACACATGAACCAAAGTAAAATAAAAGAAAAGAAAAGAAAATATATTGGCCCAGATATTTATAGTACCAGGGGTGGAGCTAACTTAGAGTTTCTGTCGGGACCTCCCTACACCCAAATATTATCTCATAGTTTACCTCTAGCCTGCAACCCCTCCAACAGCAAAATACTTTTGTCCATGAGTTAAGGAAAAGTGCAAATTATCTGCACAAAGGTAGCAGGTATTAAATTCACAATCCCAAAACTTTAAGTGTGTAAAAAATATCACTTTCAGGGCTGGGGTTGTGGCTCAGTGGTAAAGCACTTGTCTCTCACATGTGAGGCACTGGGTTCGATCCTCAGCACCACATAAAATAAATAAAATAAAAATAAAGATATTGCATCCATCTGCAACTTTAAAAATATTTTTAAAAATCACTTTCAAATCTGAGGTTCAAATATTTTGTTAGAAATTAGAAAACTCGCGAATTGTGAAGATTTCCATTGTGTAATTACTATAGAACTCCTTTAAATGTGTTTTTAACTATATTTTACTTTACTTAATATAATTTTCAAATAACCTGAAAAACTATAGCCTTCTTCCTTTCTTCTTATACTTAGATATTGAGCTTCCAAAGCAATTGGCATTATAGAATTTAGGTAACTCAGCCATATCTAATTTGGAACTCAAGTGTCTCTTGAGTATTCCCCATACCTTCTTCTCGCCAGAAATAAATGAATTTCTTTCTGGGTGGTTTCCTACAACCAGGAATCACAGAGTTTCTAGATACAGATGACCTGTCTTTTGTCAAGACTTACTGGAATTTAACTTGCTTACCTGGTCTTTGTCACTAGTTCTGGCATTCATGGCTAAGGTCCATAATCCCATCATGGCCTGTAGTTATAAGGGAACAACTCAGAATTTTCTCCAACCAGACCCCAAGTACCTTCGGGTCCAGTGGCACTCTTTCAGGCACTTTAAGAGGTTTTAAGGACCCTTAGCTACTTTCCTCATACAAAGTTAGTGTGCATGAACCTCTGTGAACACAAAGTATATCTGCTTGGGGACCTCTCTCAGCCTGAGTGTTCTCTGTTCTGGTGCCTTGCTAAATGTGAGGCTTCTTTTAGAAGCTTGCAGTCTCCTGGTTACACTTGAGGTGTGTGGCACAGTTCTTTCCATGCTCAGATCTCCCAAAACCTATTCAAGGCTTTCATCACCCCTTCCCACTCCAGATGCATCCCATAAAGTGGAGACCAAGCTCCAGTACTCTTAGGGATACTCATGGACTTCTAAATCATTTTATTCTCTAAATTTAAACCTTTCATCACCTCAATGGAGTCATCTCCAGGTCTAGGATAGGAATTACTTTTATATCATCAAGTATTCTTACCCACTTGATTGTTTAATGGATAAACTTTATTTTCTATTTCACTTAAGAGATTGTAAAAGGAGTGAAATGGAAAAAAATCTTTTTGAAAATTCGTAAGCTCCTTTAAAATATAAGGCTGCATTTCAACTTATGTTTCCAGAATGGATAATGCCTTCTAAGTTTGAGCTTTGTGTTTCTTCAAACTTTTTGGAAGAAAAAAGGGGAAACAAAGTAGGCTACAATTGATGGTCCTAAAACATGAATTTATAAAGTTTTTTATACATGATATTCTTTAACACAATACCTCATTTCTCTAGGACATGATTTCCTTTCACAGCAATTTGCATTAGCTATAGTAGTGGTTAATTTTTCTTCTCAGCATCAAAACTAGTTCCAGCCTTCATTTTTCTTACTTCTTGTGTCACATGTCATTAATTATACAATGACACCTTCAAAAAACATTGACCACACTATTAACATATTCAGGTCACAATCAGCCCAAATAGTCAATGATTGGAATTAAAATGAAGAGCCGGATGTGGTAGTGTAAGCTTGTGATCCCAGTGGCTCAGCAGGTTGAACAAGAGGATTCCAAGTTCAAAGCCAACCTCAGCAATTTAGCGAGGCCCTAGGCAACTCAGCGAGATCCTGTATCCAAATAAAATATTTTTTAAAAAAGAGGGGCTGGGTATGTGGTTCAGTGGTAAAGTACCCCTGGATGCAATGCCTGGTGCCAAAAAGAAAGAAAGAGAGAGAGAGAGAGAGAGAGAGAGAGAGAGAGAGAGAGAGAGAGAGACAGAAAAGAAATTAAAATGAAGAGGAAAATGTGTGATATTCAACTTGAAATCAGAAATCAGAAAGAAGTTACCCAGGAATTATCAGAGGAATTCTACATGTCAGGGGAACTTTTCATAATCCTTTCTCCCTCTTGATAGTGTATCAGGTCATTTCTAGGTTGGTTGTACCCATTGATATTTTTATACTTCCTCTTTCTGCTTTAAACAATTGTGCTCTAATGTAATCTGATTTTTAAAAATTATATGCAGTCTTTGAAAATTTTTATTAACACCTATTAGTTATATATATTAATGGGGTTCAGTGTAATATTGCAAAAATGTATATATCACCTTGAACAAATCCAATCACTCTTTCCATGCCCCTTTCTACACCCTTTCCATCTAGTAAGTACTATTCAACTTTAAGGTCAACATTTTAAAACTTCCACCTATGAGAGAGAACATGAGATATTTCCCTTACTATGTTCTCCACTTACATCTGTTTTGTTGTGAATGACAGGATTTCATTCATCTTTATGGTTGAAGAATACTTCATTGTGTATACACACACACACACACACACACACACACACACACATGACATGTTCTTTATCCTTTCATCTGCTGAAGGGCACCTAGGCTGATTCCATGTTTTATCTATTGTGAATAGTGGCACAATAAACATGGGCATGCAAGTATCTCTTTTATATGACTGATTTCATTTCCCTTGGATAGCTACATCTAAGTGGAATAGCTAGATAATATGGTAGATATATTTTTAGTTTTTTGAGGAACTTTCATACTTTTGTAGATAATGGGAGTAATAATTTCCATTTCCATCAATAATATGTGAGTTCCTTTTTCTCCACATCCTCACCAGCATTTATTTTATGTATTTTTAAAATAGATATCCCAAATGGGGTAAGATGATATCTCATTGTGATTTTGATTTGTATTTCCCTGATGGCTAATGATATCAAACATTTTTCTTATATTTGTTGACCATTTGTATTTCATCTTTTGATAAGTGTCTGTTCAGATCATTTTTTGTTTTTTTTTCCATTGGATTACTTGTGAGCATTTTTGTTAGTTTTTTGAGTTCTTTTTTTGCTTGTTTTTTTATTAAATTATTTATTTATTCTAATTTGTTATATATGACAACAGAATGCAATTCATTTCATATTACACATATTGAGCACAATTTTTCAAGTCACTGTTTGTATACAAAGTATTTTCACGCCATTCGTGTTTTCATACATGTACTTAGTAGGGCAATGATGTCTAACTCATTCCCCCATATTTTTTTGAGTTCTTTATATCTTCTAGTTATTAACCCTCTGATGGATGAATACTTGGCAAATATATTTACCATTCTTCATTCTGTTGTTCACTTTTTTTTTTTTTTTTGGTACTGGGAATTGAACTCAGGGGCACTCAACCACTGAGCCACATGCCCAGCCCTATTTTGTATTTTATTTAGATACAGAGTCTCACTGACTTTCTGAGACTGGCTCTGAACTCAAGATTCTCCTGTCTCAGCCTCCCGAGCCACTGGGATTACAGGAGTGAGCCTCTGTGCCCAGCTGTTGATCACTTCTTTTGCTGTGTAGAAGCTTCTTCATTTGATCTAATCCAATTTGTCAATTTTTGCTTTTGTTTCCTCTCCTTTGGGGATCCCATCCAGAAAGTCATTGGCTGTGCCAATGTCTTGAAATATTTCCCTTATGCTTTCTTTCAGTATTTTCAGAGTTTCAAATCTCACATTTAGGTCTTTGATCCATCTTGGGTTGATATTTGTAAGAGGGGTCAAGTTTCAGACTTCAGCACATGAACACCCAGTTTTCCCAGCACAATTTATTGAAGAAGATGTTCTTTCTCCAGTGTGTGTGTGTGTGTGTGTGTGTGTGTGTGTGTGTGTGTGTGTGTTGTTTTGTTTTTGGTACAGGGAATTGAATCCAGGGGCCTTAACCACTGAGCCACATCCTCAGACCCCACCCGACCACCACCACCACCCCTGCTTTTTTTGTATTTTATTTAGCGACAGGGTCTTGTTGAGTTGCTTAGGGCCTTACTAAGTTTCTGAAGCTGGCTTTGAACTGGTGATTCTCCTGCCTCAGCTTCCTGAGCTGCTGGGATTACAGGTGTGCACGACCATGCCTGGCTCTAGTGTGTGTTTTTGACAACTCTGTCTGAAATCAGTTGGCTATAGATGCATGATTAATTTCTGGGATTTCTACTGTGTCCCCTTGGTCTATTTGTATGTGTTTTATGCCAATACTATGCTTTTTGTTGTTGTTGTTGTTTATTATGGTTCTGAAGTATCTTGAAACCAGGTTCTGATGCTTCCAGTTTGATCTTTCTGCTCAAGATTGTTTGGGCTATTCTGGAACTTTTGTCTTTCTACATAATTTTTATGATTTGTTTTTCTAGTTCTCTGAAGAATGTCATTGGTATTTTGATGGGGATTATATTGACTCTGTAGATTTCTTTCAGTGGTATGCCCATTTTAACAATATTAATTATTCCTATCCATGAATATGGGAGTCTCTCCACCCACTTAGTGTCTTATTTGATTTCTTTCATCAGTGTTTTATAATTTTCATTGTCTTTCATTTCCTTGGTTAAGCTTATTGCTTCTGGGTATCTTTGTTGTGGTTGTTGTTGCTATTATGAATGGGGTTACTTTACTGATTTCTTTCTCAGAAAATTCTTTATTAGTGTATAGAAAAGCTACTGATTTTTATGTATTGATTTTGTATCCTGCTACTTTTCTGAATTCATTTATCATTTCTAATAGTCTTTGGGGGAACTCTTAAGGTTTTTCTATGTATCATATCATCTGCAAAAACGGATAGTTTGACTTTCTCCCTTTCTATTCCTTTGTCTTTTATGTTTTTCTCTTGTCTAATTTATCTGATGGAAACTTCTATACTATACTGAATAAGAGCAGTGAGACAGATCACTCTTGTTTTGTTCTTGATCTTAGAGGAAATGCTTTTCCCCACTCAGTATGATGTTGGCTATGGGTTTATCATATTTGCCTATATTATGTTGAGTTATGATCCTTCCATGACTAATTTATATGTTTTATTTTTATTGTGAGACAGGGTCTCACTAAGTTGCTGAGACTGACCTTGAACTTTGTGATCCTTCTGCCTGAGCCTTGATCATGTGTTGTTCAACCTTCATTTTGTGTATATGATGTAGTGTCTATTGATTTGCATATGTTGAACTATCCTTGAATCCCTAGGATGAAACCAACTTAATCATGGTGAATGAGCTCTTTTTCTTTTCTTTGAAATTTCATCTGTAGATGAACAGAATGCCTTTATTTTATTTGTTTATTTTTATGTGGTGCTAAGTGCCACAGTCTGGCTGGGCACAATTCACGAGCCACTTGTCAAGCAGAAATGAACTTTATTTTTAGAACACACACACTGTACCACCCAAGCTCTTCAGGAATTCCCTCAGAGCCCAACTGCCACCACGGGCTTCCGGCGAGACTCTCAACCCCCACTCCTCCCACTCTTGAGGCCGATTGTCTGGGTCACGTGGGCGGAGCCAAAAGAGTCCCTTAATGAGCAGCTCCGTGGTCTGAAAGGGCGGGGAAACAGCCCAATGAGCAGCTTCGCAGAGGAGTCAATCAGCTAGAAGTTTGCTGGGGCCGCTGTGAGCCAATCAGCTGGAAGTTTACTGGGGTCGCTTCGGCTGTGGCTCTCAACAGCTAAGAATCAAACTTAGTGCCTTACACGTGCTAGGCAAGTGCTCTGCCACTGAGTTACAGCCCCTGCCTGTGAATGAGCTTTCTCATGTGATGCTGGATTCAATTTGCAAGTATTTTACTGAGAAGTTTTGCGTGTATATTCATCAGTGATATTGACCTGTTAGCCCATAGTATTTTTTAATATCAAGGATTGAACTCAAGGAGACTTAACCGTTGAGCTACATCTCCACATCCCCAGCCCCTTTTAAAATATTTTATTTAGAGACAGAGTATCACTGAGTTACTTAGGGCCTTGCTAAGTTGCTGAGGCTGACTTTGAACTTGCTATCTTCCTGCCTCAGCTTCCTGAGCCACTGGGATTACAGGTGTGTGCTACTGCACCCGGCCCTATAGTATGTGTTTTTCCCTCTTCTTTTTCTTTTCGTGTCCTTGTCTGGTTTGGTAATAGGGTAATGCTGGCCTCATAGAATGAGTTTGGAAGGGTTCCCTCCCTTTCAATTCTTTGTAATAGTTTGAGAAGAATTGGCTGTGTTAGCTTTTCATGGCTGTGACCAAAACACCTGCCAAGAACAATTTACAGGAGGAAAAGCTTATTTTAGGTTCACGGTTTCAGAGGTCTTAGTCTGTGGTTGGCTGATTCCATTTCTCTGGGCTCAAGATGAGGCAAAACATCATGTCAGAAAATCATGAAAAAGGAAAACTGCTTAGCTCATGGCAACTTGAAAGCAGATAGAGAACACAAGTCAGGAACAAAATATAAACACCAAAGGCCCACGCTCAGTGACCTACTTCCTCCAACCACACCCTACCTGCCTACCTACCACTTATTAATAGTCCTTTCAAATCATTAATCCATAAAATGGATTAATATACTGATTAGTTACAGCTCTTGTAATCTAATAATTTTGCCTCTATTCCTACATTGTCTCACACATGAGTTTTTGGGAATACCTTATATCCACACCACAACACTGACATTAGTTCTTCTTTAAAAGTTTGGTAAAATTTGATATGAAGCCATATGGTGCTGGCCTTTTTCTTGGAGACATTTTATTACTGATTGATTCTCAATACTCATTATTAGTCTATTGAGATTTTTTATGCTTTCTTGGTTCAATTTTGGTAGGTTATATGTGTCCAGAAATTTGTTCACTCCCCCCCCCAGGTTTTCCAATTAGTAAGTATATTGTTTTTTCGTAACAATCCCTGATAATACTTTGTATTTCTGTGATATCAGTTGTAATGTTTCCTTTTGCATCTCAGGTTCATTTATTTCTACTCTAATCTGCTAATTCTTTACTTATACTGATTTTGAATTTAGTTTGTTCTGGCTTTTATAAGTCCTTAAGATACATTGTTAGGTTATTTATTTGAAGTCTTCTCTTTTGTGTGTAAAGACTTGTTGCTATAAACTTTTGGTATGTTTATCACCATTTTTATTTAGAAATTTTTAAATTTCCCTCCTGATTTTCTCAATGATCCACTGTTGTTGTTTAGGCAAAGTAAATGATTAAGAGTGTAAAGCGAGAATCTACAGAATGGGAGAAAATCTTTGCCAGCTGCTACTCTGACAGGGGATTAATATTGAGAATATATAAAGTACTCAAAAAACATAACACAAAAAACAAACAAACAGATGACCCAGAAACCTAGTCAATCATGGGCAAAAGAACTATACAGACATTTCTCCAAAGACTAAACACAAATGGCCAACTAATATATGAAAAATGTTCAATATCTCTAGGAATCAGAGAAATATAAATCAAAACTACTCTAAGGCTGGATATGGTAGCACATGTCTGTAATCCCAGCAGCTTGGGAGACTAAGACAGGAGATTTTTGTGAGTTCAAAGTCAGACTCAGCAACTTAGCAAGACCTTAAGCAATTCAGTGAGACCCTATCTCTAAATAAAATATAAAGAAGGGCTGGAGGTGTGGTTCAGTGGTTAAGCACCATTGGGTTCAGTCCCCAGGACCAGAAAAACAAAGCATACAAACAAAAATAATACACTGAGCCTTCATCTTACTCCAGTCAGAGTGGCAATTATTAAGAACACAAATAATAATAAATGCTGACAAGAATGTAGGGGGAAATGATACTCATACATTGTTGGTGGGACTGCAGACTGGTACAATCACTCTGGAGAGCAGTATGGAGATTTCTCAAAAAACTAGGGATAGAACCTCCATATGATCTAGTATTTATCCAACTCGTTAGTATTTATCCAAAAGAACTAAATTCAGCATGAAGCAATATAGCCAACTTAATATTTATAGCAGCACAATTCACAAAAGTCAAATTGTGGAATCAACCCAGATGCCTGTCAATAGACAGATTAAGAAATTGTGGTATAGTAACAGTGGTCCACTTTATGCTTTGAGCCCTTGCTGCTCTGCTACTGCAACTTATTTTTTAAACAGACATGTTTCTTTCTCTTCTAATCTTTCCCTTCCTTACCTAATCTCTCTCCCTCCCTAATTTTCCCCTCCATAATCTTAAGGAAACAGGATTACCTTTCTTCCCCATCCTAGACAGTTATCTATCCTTGAGCACATACTCACCACAGGAAAGAAGTAATTCAGATTTCAGGGATGGCACCAAGAGATATAAGAAATATGGGGGGGGATTAATAAGTGAATTACAACTTTTGACAGAGAAAACCTAGAGTGTAGCCTTTGGATCACCTCTTTAAAAATACTCTTTTTCCCCTGATAGGGAGAATCATTGCTTCTGGGATAGGAGTCCCTTGTGTTTCTCCTTTGCTATCAAAGCAATAAAACTTTTCCTCCCTATTTCTCAAAAAAAAAAAAAAGAAAAGAAAAAGAAATAAATTTTGGTATACATACACAATGGAGTTTTATTCAGCCATAAAGAAGAATGAAAATATGGCCATTTGTGGGTAAATAGATGGAACTGGAAAACATCATGCTAAATAAAATAAGCAGATATCAGAAAATCAAGGGTCAAATATTTTATCTCATATGTGAAAGCTACAGCAAAGTAAAAAAATGAAGGAGGGGAAGATCATAAAGATATAGGGATGATCACTAAAGTAGAAAAAGGAGATTGAGAATCAAGAGGGAAAAAGAGGGATGGGAAAGGGGAGGAAATGCAAAATGGATTTTTTAAAATCATGCTATGTTCAGATATAAATATACCAAAGGGAATTTCATCTTAGTGTATAAGTAAAAAGAACCAATCAAAAATAAATAAAGTAGAGGAAGGAGAATGGGGAAAGGGCAGAGGGATGGGAAAAGGCAGAGAACATGAACTGAAATAAAATTCCATGTATGTATGATTTTTGTCAGGATTAACTCAACTAGTGTGTATTAACTATAATGTTGTAATATTTTTTAAAGTGTGTTGTTTAGTTTCCATGAATTTGTATAACTTTTTATATACCTTTGCTTTATTTATTTATTTATATATTTATTTTTATGTGGTGCTGAGGATCCAACCCAGTGTCTCACACATGCTAAGCAAGCGCTCTACCACTGAGCTACAACCCCAGTTCCAATTATAATTTGTAAGATTTCTTTTGTTGACTTCTAGTTTTATTTTATCATGATTAGAAAAGATATAGGATATGATTTTAATTTTTTTTAATTTAAGAATTGTTTTGGGCCTAACAGATGGAATATTCTGGAGAAAGTTCCATTGGCTGATTGAAAAAAAAATATGTATTCTGCAGCTGTTGGATGAATGTACTGTAAATATTCTATAATCTGATTTGTAATATAGTTAAACTCTTTTCTTGTTTATTTGGATGATTTTCCATTGATGGAAGTGGAGTGTTGATGTCCCCCTTATTATTGTATTGGAGCCTATCTTTCCATTTGGGTCTGACAGTGTTTGTTTTTATAAAATTGGGTCCTCCAACATTAGGAACCTATATAGCTTTCCAATCATTCTTTCTTTCTGATGTATTGGATCCTTCATCATTCTACAGTGGACTTCTTTGTCTCTTCTTATGTCTTTTTTGGTCTAAAGTCTATTTTGTCATCCATGAGTACAGCTATCCTGTTTGCTTTAGGTTTTTGTTGCTTGGCTTATAATTTTCCATTTTTTCACTTTCAGTCTATATATAGATTTTACTGGTAAAGTGAGTTTCTTATAGGCAGTATGTTGTCAAAGTATTGTTATTGTTTGTTTTCTATTAAACCAGTCTGTATGTTTCAATTAGAGAATTTAGCCTACTTATATTCTAAGTTATTATTGATAGGTAAGGACTTATTTCTGTCATATTGTTGATTTTCTTCAGTTGTTTTGAATATTCTTTTTTCTTTTTTCCTCTCTTGTTCATGTTTGTGTTTTGATGGTTTACTGTATTGATAATGTTTGAGTATTTTCTGTATCTCCTTTGTGTAACTACTCTTCTAGTGAGATTTATGCTTTCATGATATTAGTTATCTTTTTTTCCATTGGATGTATGACTCCCTTAAATATCCTTTGTAAGACTAGTCTGGTGGTCATGAATTCCCTCAATATTTGATTATCTTAGAAGGTCTTTATTCTTCCTTCATTTCTGAAGTATATCATATTCTTCATTAGCAGTTGTTTTGTTTTAGAAATTTGAATACATCATTCCATTCCTTCCTGGCCTGTAAGTTTTGTGCTGAGAAATCTGCTATGCCTCTAATGGGGATGTCCTTAAGTATGAATTGGCACCTTTCTCTCATGTGTTTTAAGATTCTTTCCTTTATTTATACTTTTGACAGTTCAGCTATAATATGCCATGGTGGAGATCTTTTCTGGTCATGCTATTTGGGGTTCTATAAGCCTTCCGTACATGGATTTCTCTCTCTTTCTCCAGTTTAGGGGAAAATTATTATATGTTATTATTTTATAAAATAAGGTTCCAATGCCTTTAATCTTTATCTCCTCATCTTCAAGTATTACAAAGATGCAGATGTTTATTCATTTAATGATATTAAAGAGATCTGGAATACTCTTCATTTTTTAAAAAATTTGTCTGAATGGAGTATTTCAAAAGACTTTTCTTCAAGCTCAGATAGTGTTTATTTCACTTAATCTGGTCTAGATACTGTCTTAATGATAAAAATGTAACCATAAAGTATATAGAAGAGGGAAATGCTGGTTGCATCTGCTTATTTTACTGTGATGATGGCACCCTATAATAAAAATAATAACTAACATTGATCACTTACTATGAACAAGGCACTATGCTGTATCTGGTGCTTATGTTATCTGGTGTAATCATAAAAACAGCTCCATGAGGTAGGTATGCTCATTATCTCCATTTTATAAATGAGAAAACTAAGGCCCAAAGATTTTAAGTGACTTGTCCATGATCATTCACACAGATTAAATATTGGAATGATGAAAGTACCTATGTTACTTGACTATAAAATGAAATATTAGAATACTATAGAAGCTTAATAAATATTAGTCACTATGATGAGAAAGAAGAAGTGAGAAAGTTGATCTGCATTGAGAACATATCCAGTCGATGTACAGAAAAAAGCAAAGATAAGATTTAAGGAGGAAAGAAAATACTGGATATCATATCCCTGGCTCCAAATATTCCTAAGACCCAAGAGGAATTCTGTGAGCCAACAAATTCTCCATTTTGATTAAGCTACCATGAGTAGATTTCTAAAATTTGCAAACACACACAAACCCTGCCTTCTCCTTCCTGCTTTCCTACCTGAATATAGGTCCAATTCCACCAACCATAGGGATGGATAACTCACTTAGGATCTAGATAGAAGAGGTCCATTGAATGGGTAAGGAAAAAACACATGTCTTTACACCCATACATTTCCTTTTAGCATTTGTTTTTGTAATTGTCAGAAAGAAATATGGTTTTTGGAGGGGGTTCATGGTGAGAGGGAGGAGGCAAACTAAATATCTTAGCTTGCAGTTTCCTAAAACAGACTCTAAAACATGGATGTTGATGCTGGTAGTTTATTTGGACAGTGGTTCCAGGAATTAAATGCAAGGATTTGGGGAAGGTGAGGAAAGTAAGGGGGAAAGTATACAAAGGTTGTGTTCAAATATAGGTTATCATTGAAGGCAATTAAGACTCAATTCAGATGAGGATCATCTGAAATAAAGTATAGAACACCCCCTCAAAATTGTCACATATTAAATGTTGAAGACATCAAGAAATGTATCCATCAATTCCTCACCTCCCTTGATTGAGAGCTGTACCCAGGGCTATCAATTACCCTGCACATGTTGTGCCTACATGATGCTGAGCAAGCTTTTGTAGTGCCAGAAAATGACCTTGGCACAAAAGTAGAAATACACAGATACTTTGCAGTTGGAACCTGCTATCTTGCTGGGAATGTACATATAGCTTCAAGTGACTCAGGAAAGCCATGAAAACATGCAGCAGAATACCAACGATATCTATTCTATTCGATACCATCTTTCCAGTAATGATGCCTGGAACTGTTCCAGGGCAAGCAAAGTTCTTATCACTTCTAAAGTGAATCTTCCTAAATTTATATTTCTCAGTAACTCATGAGAGCCACAGTTAAGCTCCACTTCTATAATTTTCTCCAGTTAGACAGCATACCTGAATTAGTGGAAAAGTGTTTTTCTTTCCGTTCCAATTTCTTCTGGAGGAAATGTGACTTTTGAGATTTTTACTTCCAGTCATGGTGGTGTAAGTAGTGGGATTAACATGCCCTCCTCTCATAAATAACTACAAAACTTGTGAAAATATATAGATGACAATTTTTAGTTATTGAACGATAGGTATTATAGGACCATAAGGACATTGGAAAACAAATGAGGTGAGTCATACAATCATCCCAGTCTTCTTTCTAGAAGCAATTTCCAGACTGTGATACAGAATTCCAACAGAGCAAGAGTATGTTGCTAAAAGGAAGAGATGAATATCAATGTTCATGAAGACTTAGATAACTGGAAGTTGCATGGTAGAGCACGAGGGAGTAGGGAGATTTATAGAAAAATGATTCTAGAAGTAAACCTAGATGTCCCCTTGAGTGTGTTCCTGAATATTGAGCTGCACGCATGCAAAGGGTGAAAATACTTGATGTTAGACAAAAGAGAAATTGGAGCTGTAATGTTAGCAATTCCCAAAGATCAGACAGGACTGTGACATGTTTGAGTTCTGACCAACCAGAGGAGAAATTGCACGTTGAACATCCAGGTCTTCAATTAAGAGGTCAGAGTATCTAATCATTTACCTTACTCATATTGGTAGCACTCAGGGAAATGTATGTCTGAAGGATATTAGTTCACAGGTGTAATGTGTTGATTTATTCTATATTATGGTTAACTATATGTTTGTGTGTGTATTTGAAATATATTATTAATGGATATTTTCAGCTATTAAAATACTTTGTATGGAAAAAGAGGTCAGAGGATCACACATTAGGAAAACTTCTAGAAAAAAGAAAGTTTAGTGTCTGAAATGTAATATCTTAGCTATTGAAAGAAAACAAAGCAAAACTCAATAGGTGTGACAAAATAGGCTCGGGTCCATTTAACAAAAGGACTAGTTAATTGAAAGATAGCACCAAAGGATTCATAATGAGTGCAGCAGAGAGAAAATGTATCAGAGAATATATAAAAACTTCTACAATCCAACAACAAAATAAACTAATTAAAAAATGAGCAAAGGACTCAAATAGATATTTCTCCAAATATGATACATAAATTGGCAATAAGTACATGAAAATATGATCACCATCATTAGTCATTAAAAAAATGCAAATCAAAACTGCAATGAAATACCACTTCATAGCAATTAGGATGGCTAGCTAAAAAAAAAAGAAAGAAAGAAACCCTAAAAATAAGCATTGTTGAGAGTGTGGAAAAATTGTAACCCTATGCATTACTGGTAATTGGTGTAAGCCTGTACAGAAAATGTTTGGTGGTTCCTCAAAAATTGAACACAGAATTGCCATATGACCCAACATTTCCATTTATTGGTATATATTCTAAAGAATTGAAAACAGGCAGGGTGCACACCTCTAATCCTAGCAGCTTAGAGGCTAAGATAAAAGGATCGCAAGTTCAAAGCCAGCCTCAGCAATGGCAAGGCACTATGAGGTGTCTAAGATAGGCAAAAAGTAGAATAGAGATTAAGAGGAGTGGTGGAGAAGGGAGAATGGGAAGCTATTGTTTAATGGGTACAGAGTTTCTGCTTAGGATAATGAATTTAGCAAGACCTTGTCTCAAAAAAATAAAAAAATAAGAAGGACTGGGAACGCGGTTCAGTTGTTAAGTACCCTGGGTTCAATTTCTGCTAACAACATCATCAACAACAACAACAAAACCTAGTTAGAAGGGTATGTTTTACCACAATAAAAAAAATACCAGAGGAGATATGGAAAATACATTGAGAAATTACATAATACTTCTGATAGGGTGACAGAAGAAAAAAAGAGCAATATGAAGAAATAATATTTAATAATTTCCCTATATTAAAATATTGAGTCCTCATTGTTAAAAAATTAAGTATGCCCTGAACGCCAAAGTGAAAAAAGTTAAATCCACAGCCAGATATACTGTGGTGAAATTGCAAAATATCCAGAATTTTTAAAAAGTTACCAACTATCCTACTCTGGGTAAGTAAAGCCAGATACCATAACAGACAACTCTCAAATCTGTGGCTTGGCAGAGTACAAAGTGTATTTCTTTCTTTTATTTATTTATTTTTCAATACCTTCATTTTATTTATTTATTTATTTTTATGTGGTGCTGAGGTTTGAACCCAGTGCCTCACACATGCTAGGCAAGTGCTCTACCAGTAAGCCACAACCCCAGCTCCCCAAAGCTTATATCTTGTTCATGTTACAGAAGTGTTAGTTAGGGTGTTTCTGAAAACCTTCCACATGGCCTTCCAAAGATCCAGGCTTTCTCTTTTCTCAGTGTTTGTGATACTTGTGGTCTCCATTGGCACCACTGTATGCAACCAGGGGATGAGAAGAGACTGTGGAGATAAGATACATACCAGCTCTCAACTGTCTCATATCAAAAGTGACACATCACCCCCACTCAAATCATGTGGGAATAAATAATTTGTGGTACATCTAAGCATGCTCTCTCTCTCTCTGTCTCTCCCCATACATACATACATACACACACACACACACACACACACACACACACACAGAACCTCTATGTGTGTGTGTATACACATAGAGAGAAATATATATGGGGAGAGAGAGCTATATAGAGACATATATGAGTACATGAGGCGGATATCAATATTTTTATTTATTTTTTATTAGCTACACATGACATTACAATGATCTTGGCAATTCATACATTTGAATCATTGGGGTATAATTTCTCATTTTTCTGATTGTACAGATTGCAGAATCACACTGGTCATAGAGTCATCTATAGATATCAATAATTTTACGGGCTGAGGATGTGGCTCAAGTGGTAGCGCGCCTGCCTGGCATTCGTGCGGCCCGGGTTCGATCCTCAGCACCACATACCAACAAAGATGTTGTGTCCGCCGAGAACTAAAAAATAAATATTAAAAAAAAAATTTTACACCTTAAAAACAATATTAATAGGGGCTGGGGTTGTAGCTCAGCTGTTAAGTGCTTGCCTCGTATGCGTGAGGCACTGGGTTTGATCC
Organism: Urocitellus parryii; assembly: GCF_045843805.1. Lineage (NCBI taxonomy): Eukaryota > Metazoa > Chordata > Mammalia > Rodentia > Sciuridae > Urocitellus > Urocitellus parryii. The sequence goes on from NC_135547.1 coordinate 107,235,516, forward strand.
TTAGCACCACATTAAAAAAAAATAAAATAAAGATATTATGTCCATCTACAACTAAAAAATATTTTAAAAAACCAATATTAATAGAAAAAAGGAAGTTGCAGGACATGTACTTTAAATAAATAAAGTTTTAAAAATGCAAATACTAAAATGTACATAAATGTATTATTTATGTAAGTAATACATGGAGTAATATTGTATATTAAATATATAATTCTAGAAAATCTAATACTTTGGCAAGTTCAATAGAGTGGTGAACTTAAGTGGGGAGAGAGTGAAATAGGTTGGAGAGGGGATAACACAGAGGGATTCATTTGTATTAAATGTTTCATTACTTAAAACATCTGAAGCAAATATAGCAAAATATTAATATTTAATAAAACCAAGTATTAGGTATATAAATATGTTTTCCATAACTTTGTGTATTTGCAGTATTTTGTAATAAGTTATTTCTGGCACCTAACAATAATCATTTAATATTTTTCTACTATAAATTTACATATATTTTTCATGTGTGTATATGTATATGCTCATATATAAATTCATGTTTTAAATGTTATGGAGCTCATAAGATTCACAGTATTGTGTTACATGTTATTTTTACTCAATAGCATTGTAGCTATATTTTATATTAATGAACATATATTTTAAATATTTTAATAACTAACTGGAAAGAAAAATATTTTTAAAAGGGACCTCAGACAAGGAAGGGGATGGAGAAACTGGAAGGAGGAGAGAGAAAGGGGAGAAACTTGGGAATGAAATTGATCAAAATATATGCATATATGAAAATGTCACAATCATTCCCACTATTATATATAATAATAATGCACCAATAAAATTTTAAACATAAAATATATCAATGCATTATAATTTCAGTAAGCATTTGTGCCATACTTTTTAACCAATAAATATATTTTTTTCGTTTTCATCATCAAAATTACAAAATATTTTACAAATGCCTTTTTCAATTAATTATATGATTATAATCTTCACAAAAAAAATCCTTAAAATAAAGATGCTTGGATAGAAGAAATGTACTTTTATTCTTTTCTTTTTCAGGGCTGAGGATTGAACCCAGGGCCTTGCACAAGGGAGGCAAGTGCTTTACCACTGAGCTAAATCCCCAACCCCAGAAATGTATTTAAAGTTTTGCTACATACTGCCAAGTTGCCCTTCAGAAAAAAGATATTCTATTTTATATTTTAAGTGTATTCAAGATTATGTACTTTTTAATTTTAGTCTTTTTTAAGAAGCTGGTAGTATTCAATGTTTTCATCTTTATTTTGTAACTTTTGCATATGTTACATGCCATAGAATAGGAAATATTTGGAAAACATAAATGAAAATTTCCTAGTTTAGGTAAATCTATGGTCCAAGTGAAAAGGAAGATACATTCTCTGAAAATGAATTTATATGTGCATTATCTCTAAACTGTTTTCTCTTGAATTTTTATCCATAACTTTCCCAAAGTGCATTGTATGTGAATTATGTTAGTATTTATATGAATATCAAAACCATGCAAAAGACATCTAGAATGGAAAACTATGTATATATCCCTTAAAAGCATGAGGGAATATTGTCTCAAAAATCATTTTGTTTTAAGATACCCTGAGGTAAAATATGAAGCATATATATTTCTTCTTTGATTCATATTATTAAGTCCTCTTCTCAGAGGAAACAGATTTGAGATTAAAGTCCATAGAAGAATATATAAAATGAGGTACTTTCTTCTTGTAACCATTAAATGTATACTGGGGGAGATTTAGTGAGGATGGAAAAGCTAACATTCAGTAATTACATTGTTTCATGCAATCTCAGAGAAGTCTCTTTTTTTTACATTTTTTTTAAGTTGTAGATGTACACAATACCTTTATTTTATTTATTTATGTGGTGCTAAGGTCCAAACCCAATGCCTCACACATGCTAGCCAAGCACTGTACATGAACCACAGGCCCAACCCCTCAAAGAAGTTTTTGAAGAAGTTCTCTTTTTATTATATATGGCCTTTGACTATGCAGTGTTACAAAAGCGGGGTAGCAGAGCTGGTATTTCTACTCTATATATTCTCAAGGTCTATATATTCTCTTATCTATTTTACCAGCTTTAATAAATTTGATTTACAGGTCTCTGAAAATGTAAACATCACAATTGATAGAGGCAGTCAGGACTGGTTCTCCATAAGCAATTGTTTTAAGAGAGCTATATTTACTTAAATGTAAAATTTCTCAACAAACTGCTTATAATTATAAATTGCATAGTGCTAACAGGAAATGTGACAGATCTTGAGAAAATATTGTCTATAACCTGAAGGCCAGTGTTATTTGCTTTAGGTATTTTGTACTCTGTAGAAAGTGTAACATTGATCTTCATTTTAACTGGTAACTCAACTTGTCCTGGAGTCTAATTAGTCTAATTAGATGAGAATTGTAAAAGATGGAGAAAAGTAATCTAGAAGAAGCAATTTTTTTAAAAATTCCATAAAGGTCTGGGGTTGTGGCTCAGTGGCAGAGCACTTGCCTTGCACCTGTAGGGCACTGGGTTCGATCCTCAGCACTACATAAAAATAAATAAACAAAGATACTGTGTCCATGTATAAGTAAAAACAAATTTTAAAAATTTCATGAACAGTTTCCTGCTATTTCTTCAAGTTGCCCTGAGTACCTAGAGAGCGGAGCTTCCTCTTTCGTTTCTAACAACAGATTATTGACAATTAAAATCATGTTCCAGGTTTTGGTAAACTCAGGCCTCACCCTTTCAGATTCTGGTTTGACAACTACTGTTGGGGTGCAACAAAACAAAACACAACCTTAGCCAGGCTGATAAGGTGCTATGTGAAAAGAAATATAGAAGAAACCACCTCAGAGGAACTTAGTAAAGTTAACCCTGATTACAAACTTCTTATTGCCTAAAAAAATGCTTAAAATAATAATGCTATAAAAAATTTAAGTCAAAATAATGCATAAGTAATATGATTTTTTTGTATTATATGCTCATCCTAGGTTAGGCCTCTATAAGCACTAATCACATAGTTTAAGATGATGTACGTCCATATTTTGAATCTTGAGAATCACATTAAAGAAGTGTACTCAGGCTGGTCATATACTCAGATTCAAGTTGACACCCAGCAAGCTTCCTTTACTCAGCTTTTATAATCCAAGGTCAACTGCCTATAATTTTATTCAGCCCTCTTAAATTGTATTCCTGATAAGTCTTCTTCACATACTATCAAATTGTTTCTATGGGTAATCCTCTAATCCAGTCAGACCACTGGTCTGCTGATCATCAATTTAAATTCAGCATTTGTTTCTACTGGACAAATTTGATTTATGAGGTTGCTCAGACAATATTTTATAACTTTTAGTGATAATCTGTTAAGGACTGTAAATCAAATGTCAGGTTTAATCTAATTGTCCCTTAACTATGATTGCAACTCTGTGATCTCAATGTAGACCCTTGATTAGTCATACTTGATTAGTCCCCTGCTTCAGCATTATTATGAGAATTAGGGTCTGTCCTAATGCTCCTGATAGTAGGTCAGTGATTTTAAGTGGTGTCATACAGGGTTATGTTTTATACCATTCCCCTTGCCTTGTACTTGCCTATTTATAAACTCTTTTAGATAACCTAGAATCATATCCTCTCATTTTAACTCCTGTTGTGGAATAGAAGAATCAGTGTATTTCTTTATTGAGTTGAACTGGCAACAATATTGATAGGACAGTTCTATTATCAAATTATCATCAGAAATACTTAAAATCAATGACACTAAAACACCACTATTATTTGGATCAAATGATCCTATATCCTATATCATAATTAAAGTTAGCTGTAAATGAAAGAAACCCACCATACCTGGCTGGAAATGTCTCTTAATGGCCTAGGCACTGAAAATAAAAGACCAGTTGCTGGAGATGTAGCTCAAGCTCAGTGGTACAGAGCTTGCCTAGCAAGTACAAGGCCCTTCACACAATCCCTAGCACAAAAAAAAAAAAAAAAACAAGTCATTTGCTTTTATATCTTTAAAACTCCATGGCCACATAAATTGAAGTGGAAGTCCAAAGTTAATATGGTGATTGTTAATCACCTTACCCCATTTAGTTACAAAGGAGGCTGGGAAAAGTACATTTATCTGAGAAGCTATGCACCCAGATGAAAATAGTGGAAGAATTATAGAACAAATATGATGGCAGCACTGTCAGTAAATCTCAGCCAGAAACTCCAAATCATTCATCAAAATTTACATATGCATATCCAAAAGTACTATACATCTGAAAATTAAAATGTGCATATCCAATAATTATAAATATTTAATTTTTCAGACAACCCACCCTGTGAGTTCACCAGAAAGCTGTATTACTTAAACTATTTCACAGATGCCTTATTATAATTATATCTCTGCCTTATGATCAGTCACTAATAAACTCTGCTTTGAAATCATTGGAGATAAGAAATCACTGAGGGGTGCTTTATGGAATAGCCTATGTATTCATTTAAGGGCCCAGAATATTTTCTAAGGAACATCTTGGCTCATTTCCATGCTACGATGGGTTATTAAACAGGTTAGAGTTAATACCAAGATTGACTCCAGTAGCTTAGTGATTAATCACAAAAACCTAATTTTTTCTGGTACTGGGGATTGAACCCAGGAATGCTTTACCACTGAGCTACATCCCCCAGCCCTTTTTATTTAATTTTGAGACAGGGCTCACTAAATTGCCAAGGCTGGCCTCTAACTTGAGATCCTCTTGAGTCATGGGATCATACACATGTGCCACCATGCCTGGCTCCATACAAACCTATTTTAAATCAGAAATGTGGAAAAGTCCTGTATACAGTGCATGAATCATGGTACTTTCATATTCATATTCACTTCTTTCATCTCTTTTCTCTTTCTTTCTTTTTTTTTAAGAGACAGGGACTCACTGAGTTTAGTGCCTTGCTGTTACTGAGGCTGGCTTTGAACTCATGATCCTTCTGTTTCAGCCTCCCAAGCCACTGGGATTACAGGCATGTACCACCACACCTGTTCACTGCTCTATTTTAAGGGAAATTACCAACTCAGGGTCCCAGTGTGTGCTAATTAGTATTCTTTATTATAAGTAACAGAGTTGCAATTCAAACTAGCTCCATCAATAAAAGCTTTTTTCTATTGGCTCAAATGGTTAAAGGGGATAAAGGTGTACACCTGTAATCCCATCTACTCAGGAGGCTGAGGCAGGAGGATCACAAGTTCAAGCCCAGCCTCAGCAATTTGGTGAGGCCCTGTGTAACTTAGTGAGACCCTGTCTCAAAAATAAAAATAAAAAGGGCTGGACGGGTGTGGTGGTGAATGCCTGTAATCCCAGCTGCTTGAGAAGCTGAGGCAGGAGGATTGCAAGTTCAAAGCCAGCCTCAGCAATGGCAAGGCCCTAAGCAACTCAGTGAGGCCCTGTCTCTAAATAAAATATAAAATAGGGCCGGGGATGTGGCTCAATGGTTGAGTGTCCCTGAGTTCAATCACCAGTAACCCCCCCTCAAAAAAAAGGGCAGATGGGGATGTGGTTGAGTGCCCCTGGGTTCAATTCCCAGTACAAAACAAAACAAAAAAAAAATCCCCAAGAATGGCTAGTTTATGTGCTCATCCATTTATCTACTTGGCTGTTCAGTGCCTCTTCCATGGTATGTTTTCTCTGGTGGCATCAACCTGTGATACAAATATCTTCAATTTTTTGTGCACATTTCCATAGGTCCATCCTTGTGTCCTGTGCCTGTACCACAGATTTTATTGCCCTCAAATATTTCTCTTTTTCTTCCTAGCATCCTATCTAGATGGTCAGGCTATTCCCCACTGCCCAGGACTCCATAAATATTTCCACATTGTGGCTCTTTTCCTTTACACAAAATGCAGGGCAGTTCTATTTGGAGTCTGCCATTTGTGCAGATTTTCTTTCACCACTATCTTTAAATTCTTCCCCAAGCATGGCCATAGAGGAACCATTGTCCATTGTCAGTTTGCATCTATATATTGAGCTGGACCATATATAAAGCACACTCAGACATTTTTCTCCTCCTTCAGGTGGTCAGTTGTACAAGATCCACATAGGGCTACTGGTGTGAGCTGAGGAAGGGATGCTAGTATAATTATGGTGGCTGACATGAGGTATGACTTACCATGTGGCTTACTCATACCTTTGGGCCTGCTTAGGATTCTGGATGTGTGATTTTCATCTTACAATGGATTGCTGCTTGGCCCACCCAATATTATGACTTTTTATGTCTGAGAGGACCCAGCCTTGCTCCTATAAGCAATTCTAGACACAAAAATGGTTTCTTACTGTCCCCTGATCAACTGTTGCTTCTCTACCAATGTCTAGGAGCCTACTCCAGAAAGACAGACTTGTTGTAATTCTCCCACTGGGACTTGACATAAAATCTCACACTACATCTTTTTCTACCACTGACACCTCCATTAAGTCTGCTGCATCAGCAAGTCTTATTGTAGCTTGGACTCATGCCATGGAGCCCTTTCCTACCCTAGACCCATTAAGTTGGCAGCCTTTTGTGACAGTACATATGCCCAGAATGGTATTCCTAAATTCAGAAGGTATTCCCTGTAAGACCTAAAGAGATCACCAGGTAATAAGGTTTCCCTTCTTTGTAGGAGGGATATAAGATTCAACTAGTTTTTACTTTACAGAAGATGTCTTAGCATGTCCTAACCACTGGTCCCTTAAAAATTTACTGAAGTTGGCAGGCATGGTAGCACACGCCTGTAATTCTAACTACTTGGGAAGCTGAGGCAGGGTAATCACAATTCAAGGCCAGCCCAGGCAATTTAGTAAGACCATGTCTCAAAGTAAAAACAGGGCTATGGATGTAACTCACTAGTAGAGTACTTACATAGCATGTGTGAGACTCTGAAATCTCAGAGTCTCACTCAGTACTTCAAAAAAAGAAAAAGAAGAAAAAAATTAATTGAAGTATAAGATTCCTTCTGATCACCTCTCCCTCATTGTTTCCAATTAGCATAATGTCATCAATGTAATGGATTAATGTATTATTCAGTGGAACTTCCCAGATCTCTTTAAATTATGTTATGACATAAAACAGGCAGATTGTTAGCCTGTGTCAAAACAGTGACTGTATATTTTTGTCCTACGTAGTTGGGAACTGTTTCAGATTCTCTTTCCTGACTGGACTAGAAAAGAACACATTTGTCAAATTGATAGCTGTATATCATGTCTTGAGACCATGTTAGTCTCTTGGAACATAGATACCATGTCTAGAATGGTGGCTGTGAATGGCCTCATCACTTGCAGTAATCCATGGTAATTCTCAGAATCCATCCAATTTCTACAGGGGCCATATTAGCAAGTTCAGGGATTCATGAGATCCCTTTTAGATTATTAAGTGTAGCATTCATCCCTGCCATATTTTTGGGGTACAATATTATTTGGGGGTTACTCCCTTGGGGACTGGGAGAGAGAGGTGTGTTTCATCGGCTTTGTTTTTCCCACTATGATAGCTCTTGGCCCTATACAGGCCAAGCACCCAATGTAGAGGTCGAATCAATTGCCATGTGTATCAGTTGCAATTATACATACATTCAGGGAATAGGAAAATGATCAGCAGGTGGCTCCATATAACCAGTAGAAACACTGTAAGCTAGACTTTGGCCCCCACATGCCTCTACTCTAATGGGTGGCTGTGATGATGTTCGTGGTCTGTTAAGCTCAGACTCTTTTTCCAATACTACCTAAATTCCCTATCCCCAATGGAAGAGTCACCTGACTTGACAGTCAGTTCCTTTAGGAAAGAATTGAGGAAATTGTTGTGCTCTACACTCACCATAGTATTACACAGTCCTTTTTCTGGAGACTCAGAGCCCTGGCTCCCTGGACATCTCTTCAATAAATGGATTCTGGTTCTAAAAACAGGATCAGATCTAAGAAATGAGCAATGAGTCAGAATTTTTTATTGGAGTGACACATGAAGTCTTCTATATGACACTGGCTTCCTGCACCCTGGTTGTATGCCATCCATTTTGTCACTAGGGAGCCATAGCTTTTAACCATCTCCACAATTCTTTGCTAGTTAAGGCCCCTTGACAGCCACTCCTGTCTTTCTGGTCATAATGATAATTGCATCCCCATGGCTTCTGGTGATTAAGCACCACCACCTGGCCTGCTTTCGAGTTCCATCATTCTAATCACTATCAATAAGCCAAACTTTGTGACAGCCTCTCTGTTTTAGCCCAGGCCATCATGCAGAGGCAGCCACCACTAAATGCTGATGACCATCTCAACAGTGCTTTTCGCATGGTCTTGGTAAATGATGTGCCCTCTGGGCTTTTCCATGGGGCATAATCCACTGGCGGATCTCTGGCCTCGTGTAATATATGCATTGCTGTCTTTGCACTTCTCTCAGACTCTTTATTCCTTGCTCCATCATTTGTTCTGGCTATTTAGGCATTTCAACTTAGCTCAGCCTGGGCTTGCACTTTCTCTGGACATCTAGGAGCCACATAGTACTGAGTTTGTCCCATATCCTCAAGTCCTTGCCAGGATATCCCAAGAGAGTGACTCGAAGTCAATAAGCTCTCCTTTATCCAGTCATAGTTTTCAGTCTCATTGATCAGTCACCCTCAAAATCCAGTCCATTGTTACTCTTCTAGCTCTTGTCAGTGCATGCTTAACAGGTCTTGCAGCTCCTTTGGGGTGTGGTCCCTTTGCCCCTTATCAGACCCAGAACTCCATCAGCCAAATGATGCTAAGCATAAGCTCTTAAAACAGAAGAATGGGAAACCCCCTGAAGAATCTCAGTGTGCAAAGGAATCTGGGGAGACAAAAGCTTCAGGGATACTGAGTTTCTATCCCATGTTTCAGAGTCCAAGGTTGCCCCAAACAGGACTCTCTGTCCATGGAATACTAGGATGCCTTAGCTGAGTGTTCAAACATCTTTGAAGGCCAATGAATATAAATATGAGTTTTGTCCTCAGCTTTTTCTGCTCTCCCACTGCAGGCTATTAGGACCTCTTTGTAAACTCCCAAAGAGGGCTTCTGGCCTTCACACCTATTTTTCAATTATTCAGTTTCCATTATGTCTCTGTAGAGTATCATTGAAACTGAAAGCAACCAAACAATTCCTTTGTTCTTATGTGCATTGTGATTATACCCCACCCCACCAAGGACCTTTCAAATCCTTGCACCAGCCAGAGCATTCCTCTCCAGCAGAACATTCTTCCAATCACCACCAGAGGAAGTTTTAACCGAGAGTGCAATATTAGATCAGGGCCATTCTACTACAAAGGATGGGTGTTCTCATTGCCAGCCTGGTGGTGAGCGATCTGTCACCATTGCCCATCTTTTCTCCTGTTTTTTTTCTTTTCCAGACCACTTGAGGTTCCACTATGTCAGTTAGGTTCCCCAGTAAGCAAATAGTGAGATGGAGGGAGGAGTGCAGAAAGTTTAATGGAGGGGTTCAACACTTGGAAAAAATAAAGAGGGTGCAAGAATCAACATAGAAAGCCTCTGAATCGGGGCTGGAGTTGTGGCTCAGAGGTAGAGCACTTGCCTAGCATGTGTGAGGCACTGGCTTTGATTCTCAGCACCACATAAAAATAAATGAATAAAATAAAAGTCCATCAAAAAAAGAAAGAAAGCCTCTGAATGGTGATGCACATCTGACACCTATTTTTTAAAAAAGTGAAGGAGAAAGTAAAATCTGGTAGAGAGAACTTCAGACTGCAATGCAGATCTGACAAAGTCTCAGCCATCTCAGTGGGGAGCTCTGAACAAAGAATGCCAGTTAATGAAGACCTATGTTGGGCAGAAATAGCCCCATCATTGTAGTTACATTATGCTTCCTCTGAAAGAGGAGAGCTTCACAATTATGTGCTGAGGCAGATCCTGAAGACACTGTAGTCCAAGCCTGTCTGATAACTGTACTCTTTGCAGCTGATAAACAAGTTCTTTTTCAAAGGAAGATGCAAATGGCATATCTCTTTGTTTGCCACAGTAGACAAAAACAACAGATGTCCACCTCACTCTCATCAATAATATGAACATCTTCTATAGTGAACAGGTAAGTCATAGAGATTTTTATTCTTGTAGTTCTTTTTTAGAGAAAACAGCCTCATCTACAACCCATGCTGAGAGGAAACTAGATAAAAAGTATAATCACTACCATTTCTTAAGCACCTGCTATTTTTAGATACTAAACAAGGTACCTGATGTAAATTATCTTTAACCTTTATACTATTCATTATCCAAAAGTACCTTTAATCTCCAAGGATATGCCATCCCACACTTTTAGCAACACTGAATAGTACAAAAACTGCCACCTTCCATGACTCAGATTCAGATTCACTGTCACCCCCTTTCCCCCCACTACTTTATTTTTTTTTGAACTCCAAACTTGTGTGTGCCTTTAATTAACACACATTTCTGGCTTTTTTCTGAAGTGCTGGGGTCAAACCCAGGGCCCTGTGCATGCTAGCCAAGTGCTTTGCTATCAAACTACATCTCCCACTCTTATATCTGGGTTTCTTTGTCTTTTGACTTCTCCTTAGATTTGCTATGGCTGTTCACTTGTTTTGGTTTTTTAGGCTTCCCATCCCCTAAATATGGTGACCCAGGCTCTGGTCCATTTCCTGACCTACATCCTAGTACCCTCAGGTCTCTATACCAAGTTATAAGTGTAAAATGTACCCAACTCCATCTTCTACCTGTGTAGGTGTTATCTCTATTTGGTCTCCACCAGTTGAGGAGCAAGAAAAAATAATCAGGTGAGGTAGATATAGTTACCCCAATTTTACAGATGAAGAAATTGATTCCCATTGAATTTAGATAATTGCTCAAAAGCTAGTATGTTGCATGGCAAGATGTCCTAGTTATCGTTAAGACACATTACTTAAAACTTGGAAAATAAGGAGGAAGAGAGTGTTGCATATTTTTCAATACTACCCTGAGATGTCGACAGGATCACTCAAGCATTATTTATTTATCTAGGGGGATGTATCTTTGTGCAACGGTGAACTAAGGGCTCACACTCTGCATTTATATGTTAATTTTGCTGTTCATTAAAAATATAACCCCCAAATTATAATTTCACTGCCCTTTGTACAGTAACCAGTTTTGTCTCTAACTCTGTAAACTCATTTCAAAGTGCCTTTCCTGGTGGACTCTAAATATGGCAGTGCTCAAATGTTCTTTGATCCAGCCTTACCATCTTATTGATTTTTCTCATTAATGAATCAAATAACATCTTTGATAGGTGTCCATTCTATATTTGCATGAGAGTCATGTTCTTAACTTTTGAAAATTATCTTTTGGCATTATAATATTTGATGTCAAAGTTCTTGGTGTTTTCCTATTCTAGATTACCTTTGAAGATGGGAATGTCAATATATGGAACAGTAAGGGAGCTGTGATTTCCCTACACCAAGTTGATTTTCTCTGGAATTGGGAGAGAAATCTTATGCTGCATTGTTCCTGATGTCAAGGCTATGCCTCCATCTTGGGCCATGTTTTGGGAAAGAGTTTTCATTTTGCAGAGATTTCTGGTGAAAGAAACAGCACAAGAATATTGACCTTGAGATCTGCCTAGAAAACTGTTCCTTGAATTTTTGAAATCTTGGCACAAAGCCTAAGTGCTTAAAACAGAGGCTTTAATTCCTCTTTGAGAGCTCTTTTACTTTCAGAAGTCTATGGGATGCATAAAAGTAAAGCCAAGATCCTCTTCCACAATGGACTATGAAGGGCTAATCCACTCTGGATAATGTGAAAATTTGTCTTCATTATGGGCAAGGGGATAATGCCTACAGTTTATGCTTCTTCCATTCATGGTAATTATTCTTGCCTGGAAAGATTCTGGAGTCCCATCTTTTATCCTTAATACAAAGAAATGTTAGGTAAGATATGAAAAAAAATTTAAAAACATAGTTGAATTCAAAAGCAAATTCCTATGTGTCAAGTGGGAAGGATTTAAGCCATACAGCCTATGGAATATTGGGCCTGAATATACACCTAAGGTGCTAAGATATTGATACAAGAACAGTCCTGGAATCCAGGGTTTAAAAAATCCAACAAGAAACTGGACCCAAGTTCTTTAAACAAAGGTGGGCACTGCAAAGGGGTTTCCCTGTCCTTTGTTTAAGAGTAAAAGTAGAATGCACACAATTAGGTTGTTCACCTTGGGCCATTGATGGAAATAGAGCTACCTATAAGAACTGAAAGCCCTAGTTTGATTTCTGCTGGAGACTGGAAACAAGTTTTTAGATCCTGGAATGTGAATATCCTTTGCTGACAAACATTTAAAACTGATCTTGAATGTATGAAATTTGGAAGCCTAGAGCAGAGGCAAATGTTAAGCCATCTGATGGTGATACCTACTTGATCTAGGGTATACAGAAGATTCTCATGAAAGATAATGCTCACTGAAGATGAGCTCATAGCAAAAAAATAATTACAAAGCACATGAGGACACTGCCCTGAGTGTTAGCCAATGTTATTAATCAGAGAATTCATTGCAAGGCGCCACAGTGAAATCAAACAGGTATATATGGAGAACCATATTCTCCTTTATTCTTCTTGAGCCTTATTCTTTTTGGCCGGGCATAGTGGTACATGCCTATAATCAGTGACTAGAGAGGCTGAGACAGGATGATTGCAAGTTCAAGGCCAGCCTCAGCAATTTAGCTAGGCCCTGCCTCAAAATTAATAATAAAAAGAGCTGGGGCTGTTGCTCAGTGGTTGAGTGTCCTTGGATTCAATCCCCAATACTATAATATACAATTTTTTAAAATAGAAAAATAAAAAGGAACCTTTACCTCTTTAAAAGCATTAGGAAGAGTATTGCCTTAGTTTGGGCACCTCAAGAGGCAGATTCTGAGACAAGAATTCAAGTACAAGTGGTTCATTTAAGATGTATAGAAATCACCTGTAGATGGGTGTGGGGATGATACAGGAAAGGTAAGGAAGGTGAGGTTTCATTATAAAGTCAGCTCTTATTATGAGTAGTTGGAGCTTAATCCCAAAAGGTTAACTGGAGGAAAAGTACAAAATACTCACCTAAGAATTATCCCACCCAAGGGGATGTAGGGTGTTAATAATGAGATATAATTTATAATGAGGGATAAGAATTGTACTACAGGTTTTTGGTTTAGAGTTGCTCTCAGGGAGTTGATTTCCTGGCCTGCTGCATCAAGAAGAGTAGTTTTGGGGTCAGAGGGAAGATATTCAGATGCAGGGATGTATGTAATAGCCAGTGAAAGTCACAGAGAGCACACTAAAATGATGAAGGGCCATGGATGAGGCATTGAGAGTGCTACAAACAACCTTTGACTATGTCTCTGCCCTTTCATTCTCTTTGCCTAGGCAGGGGTGGAAGGAGCACATGCAGAGAATAGAATTCCACCTCAGGATCACATTAGTAAGTTTCTTTTTCTTCTCTGACTCTCCTCTTTGCTAGTCCTGGGAAGGCTTTAAATAGCTTTAGGCAGCTCTGATTGATCTGGTCTTGTTCTAGATCTTTCTGTGTCCACTCTGAAGGCTTCAGGGCCTTTCCTTTTGATACCCAAACCACTCAGGCTCTTGCAACCATAATCCCTTTTTACTCATAAATAATAGCTCTGCAAAAAGCTTTAAAATCCTATTTTGTAGCACAAAAGTAATTATTTTTGTACTGGGTACCCAAGAGCGTTTAACTAATGAGCCACATCCCCAGCCCTTTATTATTTTTTTATTTTGAGCTAGGGTCTCTCTAAGTTGTTTAGGGCCTCAGTAAATTACTGAGCCTGGACTCAAACTTGTGATCCTGTTGCCTTAGCCTCTCAAGTCACTGGTATTACAGGTATGTGCCACCATGTCTGGCAAAAGTAAATAATTCTCTTTATTTTTGCTCATTTTAATGAGGGAAAGGCTATGGGGGTAAAAAGAATCACCAATAATAAAAAAACACATTGATTTACATTGCAAAATACCATTGTTACATCACTTATACAGGAAATATGGCATCACTTTGTTCTCTATAAATCACTTTAAATTCTGTTTTGAATCTCCATTCCTACTGGACAGATGATCTCAATCATTATTAAAACAGCTCCCCTCTTGTTGTTACATGAGAATCCAGGAGTTTTATAGAGAAAAAGAGAAAGGGTCCTGTGTAGGAAGAAATTTGGCCTTGCCCAACAAGACAGTGGCCTGGCCTTTGTCCTGACTCCTAGAGGTAAACTCTAAATCCTTGTAATTTCCAGAGTGATGACAGTGTTTTTGTCATTCATGGTGGGCCACTTGGGCTGCACTTGAGAGTTTATGCTAAGGAGATGACTCAGAGTGGGGCAAGGCACACTAGACAGATTTTCTTGGCAAGAAGGGGGGTGGCTGAACACACCAGAAAAAACAAAAATGTGATGGAAGGTGGGGTGGAGATCAAATTGAACCAAATTAATCATGGCTGCATAATAAAGCCCTAGTAAAATAATCTCAACACCAATGCTTGGGTGAACTTTCTCATGGATGATTGGCACAGATACTGTTAGCAATGTTCTGTGCTTATTGTTACAAATCCATGTCAGAAGAGTTATGTGTCCTGAGGACAACAGGAGCTTCAGTTTGGAAGGCTTTACAACCCTCCCATATTCCGCCTTATACATCTTTGATTGACTATAACATATCCTTTTCTTGTAACAAATGTAGCTGTGTCATAAGTTTCTGTGAGTTCCGTGAGTCTTTTTTGGCACATTATTGAACCAAAGGTGGTTTGGGAAACCCTTGAACTTGTGGTTGGTGTCAGAGTCTTGGGCAGACTTGGCAGTCTGAAGGTCAGGTCCCTTATCCTCATAGGTTGGCTAACTCCATGTAACACCTAACCTTCAGTTCTTGCAGCAGATCGGTCTGTTGTCAAAGATTCAGTTTTCCTTGAGGTACCATAATACCTTGCTTTGGTGCCCTGCATAGAACACAGAACTTACAGAGGTGAAAACCTCCAGAGTTAAGGTCTAATCTTCCTATGTCCACTTTATCCTTACCCTTTGATTGTTGATTGTTGCTGTCTTCCTGAGATTCTGGTAACCTACCCTCTTTCTCCCCTTTCCATCAAAAGCATTCATGGTAGCACTGTTCATGATAGTTCTGAAGTAGAACAATCCAAATATCTGTCAAAAGTAGAATAGATAAATAAATAGTGGTGTAGTCTAACCACGAGATATTTTACAACACAGAACGAACAAAGTAAATGACACACAACATGGATGAATCTCATACACATAAATGAAAGAAACTACAAATGAGACTATAAACTGTAGAGTTCCATAACAGGCAAAACTAATCCAAAGTGTTTTAAGTAAGGACAATAGTTTATCAAGGGGATAGTGATTAGAAGGATGTAAAAGGGGGCTTCAGAAATTCTGAAAACATTCCCATTTGTGTATTTTGATATTGGGAATAGAGTCCAAGGGAGCTTTACCACTGAGCTACATCCCTGCTCTTTTTATTTTTCTATTTTGAGACAAGATCTTGCTAAGTTCTCAGACTGGCCTTAAACTCATGATCCTCCAGCCTCAGACTTTCAAGTCATTAGAATCACAAATATGCATAAGGTGTGCCTTTGTAGCCAACTGAAAAAATTCTTTCTTGATCTTAGTACTTACATGTGTATTGAGTTGGTAAAAATTAATAGCTTCACACTTTGTGCAATTTTTACATGTAACATTCTAATTAAAAATTTATATAAGCATAGTATCCCCCCTCTCCTCTTTCCCTTAGGGACACCTCTGTTCACTGAATTCAGGGTTTAGGAAAACCTTCAGGATAGGAGGTAGCTTGTAAGACATCTGCCTAGGTTGACCAACTTGTCCTGGCTTGCCAGGGACTGCCCTGGTTTTATTACTGAAAGCCTCATATGCCAGAAACTATTCCTCCACCCACCAAGTCCTGGGCAAACTGGCATAATTGGTACACACGGTTTGAATGTGTCCCTTAAAGTTCATGTGTTGGAAACTTAATCCCTAGTTTCATATGTTGATGGTATTTGAAGGTGGAGCCTTTGGGAGGTAATTAGGGTTAGATGAGGTCATGAGCATAGGGGCCCCATGATGAGATTAGTGACTTTATAAGAAGAGGGAGAGACCTGAGCTGACATACACCCTCTCTCACTATGCGACACATTCTTCCATGTTACAACACAGCAGGAAGGCCTTCATTAGATGCCTGCACCTTTCTATTGCTCCACTGAACCTTTACAACTGTAATAAATAAGTTTTCTTTATAAATTACTCACTGTGTGTTATTCTGTTATAGCAGTAAAGAATGAACTAAGACAGTTGGTCACTCTATTTCTGCCTGCAATTAAAATAAAAAACCTTCCCCTGGGAAGATGCACAAAAAGAATTGACTAACTTTCTGGAATGGGGAAAGAAAGAACCCACATTATGATCTCAATACATTATCCTGCCACAATCAACAAAACCTCTCTCTGGAAATCAGATAGATATTGGAGAATGTGATTAAAAATCTTTATACTGATGGGGCAAATAATAAGAAAAAGCATGGAAACCAGGCATAGTGACACATGCCTGTAATTCTAGCTACTCAGTAGTTTGAGGCAGCAGGATCACAAGTTCAGGATCAGCCTTTGCAACTTAGTGAGGACTGTCTTAAAATAAAAAGGGCTGGGGATGTAGCTCAATGATAGAGGGTCCAATCCTCAGTCCAAGTGTGGGGGTATGAGTAGAGCATGGAAACCACAGTTTTAGGGAAAATATGAACAAGTCCTATGAACAGAAATAAGAACATGAGAGTAAGACAGGATGTGGACATTACACAACTCTAAGCTACATCTTAGAGAACCACTAAGCTACATCTCCAGCCCTTTTTATTTTCTATTTTGAGACAGGGTCTTCCTAAGCTGCAGAGGCTGACCTCAAACTTGGGAACCTCCTGCTGGGGTTGTACCTCAGTGGTAGAGTGCTTGCCTAGCATGTATGAGTCACTGGGTTCGATTCTCAGTACCACATAAACAAATTAAATAAACAAAATAAAGTTATTGTGTCCGTCTAAAACTAAAAAATAAAAAGAAAAGAAAAAGAAAAGTCAGAATCGACATTAACCTAAAAGCCCAAATCCCACACATGCATGTATGCGTGCGCACCTGCGCACACACGCGCGCGCGCACACACACACACACACATACACACACCATCTTCATCTGAACCTAGATCCAGGGGGAGATATTCAGTTGGAAAGTTTACTTTCAAAAAGGTCAAGTTATTCTCCCTGAAGTTCCTGTAGACAAGCGATTTCAGAGATAGAAGCCCCTTGAGATCTAAAGGAAATGCTATTATAATACAAATAAACCTTCATGCGGCCCAGCTGTGACATTTGATACCAGAGAGAATATGACTGAAAATACACAGCACCGCTCTGGCTTTTCTCAAATGAAAAGGGAATTGTCAGAGACAACTATAAGTTGCAAGGACAAAATCCAAAACATGTGAATTTCCATTTATAGTTCAAAGGATGCTGCTGCTGGGGGTGAGTAGCAATGGGCTGCAGAATAGCTACCAAACAGTAATATTGAGCTGAGTCTTTGCCAAACATTTCCAAAATGGAAAGTCAAAGAAGCAAGGGAGAAAGAGGATCCAGTTTAAATTAACTTTAGTCAATAAGTCTCTTAAACAAAGTGTTGTTCCTTTAAAGTCTTCTATTAGGAAGTGATTAAATGTGCTCCCACAGAGCTCTGATTAAAAACATTTTGTGGGGCCCATTTCTCCAATTCCAGTTCTATAGCACTTAATGTTCCCTCCAGAATTGCTTTCGGGAAAGCAATCTCATGTCAGGAAAATGAATTCAAAAGTGTTTCCCAATAAGGGCTGAGGGAAATTCACACCTTCAATCCACAACTTGGAAAATAACAGGCTTTAGATTGCTTTTGGAAGCTTGCAAAATGAATTCAAGAAGCTCGATATTGAGTGAGGTAATCTTTAGATAGTTCACATACACACTTAGTCTTTACAACTATCATTACTAATATTCTTCAGTAGAATATACTTATTACCCAAGAAGACTATCTGAATAGCATGTTAGCTTTAATAAAAACATCTCCTTTTCAGAAGTAGTACTTGAACCTTTTATCTTCACAACTTTTAGACACACTATGTATTTTATACTCTGAGAATGTGCAACTTAATTTCAGTCACAGTCTGAAAAAGATCCCTAAGCAGATTCCTGGATCTTTTCTTTCTGGTATTTGGGACTGAACCCAGTGGTGCCCTACCACTAAGCTAGATCTCCAGCCCTTTTTATTTTCTATTTTGAGACAGGGTCTCCCTAAGCTGCAGAGGCTGACCTCAAACTTGGGAACCTCCTGCCTCAGCCTCCTGAGTAGCTAGAATTACAGGTATGTTCCACCATGCCTGGATATCCTGGATCATTTCTGTCTTGTCTTCTCTCCACAAGTCCTTTGCCCAGTATATACATCTCTCTTCACTGGAAAATCTTTCTGGACTCATGGATGATGATGTATGTTGGGACAGATCACTTGTCTTATATCTAATTGGAACAGAACCCTCACAACTTCTTTTACACATGGTTGTATTACTCTTTCCTTTAAATGGATCTTTTAGCAAAAGCCATAGCTTAAAAAAATTCTAGGGAGTACCATTCACATACATGATCCAGGGGGTGCTATTTAATTAGAGTTGTGTAATGTCCACATCCTGTCTTACTCTCATGTTCTTATTTCTGTTCATAGGACTTGTTCATATTTTCCCTAAAACTGTGGTTTCCCTGGTCTACTCATGCCCCCACACCTGGACTGAGGATTGGACCCTCTATCATTGAGCTACATCCCCAGCCCTTTTTGTTTTAAGACAGTCCTCACTAAGTTGTAAAGGCTGACCCTGAACTTGTGATCCTGCTGCCTCAAACTACTGAGTAGCTAGAATTACAGGCATGTGTCACTATGCCTGGTTTCCATGCTTTTTCTTGTTATTTGCCCCATTAGTATAAAGATTTTTTTATCACATTCTCCAATATCTACACACATACCTTCATTTAGAAAACAAATACCTGTGCATGTACAAACATACATACTATACATTCACAAATTAAATATGAATAGAATATTTGAAACTAAATATAAATAGAACTTGAAATAATTTTTTAAATCATCAAATGGAGAAAAATCAAGGCTCAAGTATGCTGCCTTGAAGAAACCCATTTTTTGTTTTGTTTTGTTTTTGTTTTTGAGGTTCTAGGGATTGAACCCAGACTACTGAACATGCTGGCAAGAACTCTACCACTGAGCTATATCCTCAGTTCCAAGAAAACCATTTTTAATTTAAAGAGGCAAATAGGTTAAAAGTAAAAACATGGAGAATATATACCATACTAACAGAAATCAAAATAAAGCTGGAGTGGCTATATTAATATCAAAGTAGATTTCAGAGCAAAGAATTTCATCAGGGATAAAGAGGGTTATTTCATAATGATAAAGGAGTCAATTCTTAAGAGTATATCGCAATCACAAATGTTTATGGATTTGATAACAGAACTTTAAATTACCTGAATCAAAAACTGACAGAAATGAAAGGTAAAGTAGATAACTCCAAAATTATGGTTGGAAATTTAAATACTCATCTCACAGGAATCAACAGAATAAGTAAACAGCAAATCAGCATGTATATAGAAAATTTTAACAACCCTATCAAGTAATGTAAGCTAATTAACATTTACAAAGCATTCTATCCACTAAGAATGGAATATACATTCCTTTCAGGTACACAAAGAATATTTACAAAGATAGACTATATTTTGGGCCATAAAACAAATTTCAACAAATTTAGAAGGATTCAAATTATGCAAAGTATGTTCTGTGACCATGCATTAGTCAGCTTTCTGTTACTTTGAGCAAAACACCTGACAAGAATAACTTAGAGGAGGGAAAGTTTATTTTGGCTTATGATTTAAGAGGCTCACTCCACGGTTGGCCTACTTCATTGCTTTGGACCTGATGTGAGGCAGCACATCATTGTGGAAGGGCATGGCAAAGAAGAGCTGCTCAGCTCATGGCAGCCAGGAAGCAATGAGGAAGCCAGGAGCCAGGGACAAGATATATAATCCCCAAGAGCACACGAGCAGTGACCTACTTCCTCTAGCTACACCACACCTGCCTACAGTTACCACCCAATAATCAATTCAAATTATTAATCCATCAAATGGATTAGTTCACTGATTAGGTTATGACTCTCATAATCTGATTATTTCATCTGTGAACATTCCTGCATTGTCTATCATATGAGCTTATTGGGGGATACCTCATATCCAAACCATAACAGACCACAATGGAATTAAATTAGAAAACAGTAACAGGATGATCTCATAAAAGTCACCAAATAACATAACTCTAAATAATGCACGGATCAATGAAATCAGAGGAGCAATTTAGAAGAATTTTGAACTATATATGAATGAAAATATGACAAATTAATATTTGTGGAATGCACCTAAAGCAGTTCCTAGAAGAAAACTTATAGTACTTGTGGGATAGGCCAAAGATGGCTAGGGTCAGGTTCCCTTGCTGAGACTTCTGGCCAGCTATGTTTTAGTACGTAGTAAAGGTCATAAATACCCTGATTCAGCATATGTACTCAAGGTCATAAATCTGCTTATGAGCATGCACTCACTTATGTAACCTGTTGGCACTGTGCCTTCTTTGTTTGGCCTGCATATTAAAAAGGCCTTTGGAAAGACTCAGGGGGCTGAGGCAGCTGCTGCATATGAATAAAGCATATCGACCATCCCAAATGCGCTTTGCATCTTCTTTCAACTGCCAGAACCTTGAACCTTCCTTCCAGGACCTGGGCCTCAGTCTGACAGTACTATATTAGAAAAGACAAAAGGTCTCACATCAATGACCTCAGCTTCCATAAGGGTCAGAAAGGTAAATGGTTCTATGCACAAGTCATTGACATTCTTATTACTCTGGATTCCCATTTTGGAGTTTCTTGATCAGCTTTTAACTCTTGGCCTCTTTCTGTGACTGGTAATGACAAATGGGCAACATGCTTTTATTTCCTCACTCTCCCCACCTCCATCTGGAAAGAAGACCCCTATCTCCACTTACATCCTTTAGAAGCCCAAGCAAAAACCAGGTTCATGGGAGAAGCCACTTAAGCTTGTTTTCAGTCTAGGTATAAACATTGCTTGCTGGGGCTGGGGTTATAGCTCAGGGGTAGAGCACTTGCCTCACACTAGTAAGGTACTGTATTCGATCCTCAGCCCCACATAAAAAATAAATAAATAAATATATTGTGTACATCTTTAAAAAAAATTAAAAAATAAAAAACAGTGCTTGCTGCCCACGAGTGATCCAGTCTACTTAAGATTTGGGGGGGGGGGGGGCAGAACATTTTAAAGTATCTTAATCAGCTTGGGCTGCCATAATAAGATACCATAAAATAGGTGGCTTAAACCACAGAAATTAATTTTTTCATAGTTCAGGAGGCTGGGAAGTCTAAGATGAAGATGCCAGCTTGTTTGGTTCCTGATGAGAGCTCTCTCTTTGGATTACAGATGTCCAAATTCTTGCTCTGTCCTCACATGGCCTTTCCTTGGTGCCTTTCCTTCCCCCTCCTCCTCCTCCTCCCCCTTTTCCAGTTATGGACTGAATGTTTGTGTACCACCAAAATTCATATGTTGAATCCCTAATCCCCAATGTGATGGTATTTGGAGATGCGGTCTTTGGGAGGTAATAAAGATAAGTTAGGGTAATTAGAGTGAGGCCTTCATGATGGGAGCAATAGAAGGGCTCAAAACATGACTTTTTAAAAAATTTTTGCCATACTGGAATTGAGCTAGGTATTGTGTTGCATGCCTTTAATGTCAGAAACTTGAGAAGCTTGAGGCAGGAGGATTACAAGTTCAAGGCCAGTCTTAGCAATTTAGTGAGGCCCTAAGCAACTTAGTGAAACCTTACATAAAAATAAAAAAAGAAAAAGGGCTGGGGATGTGGCTCAGTGGTAAAGTGCCCCTGGGTTCCATTCCTAGTAACTAAACAAACAAACCAAAAACTGGGGATTGAACCCAGGGGCACTCTACTACCAAGCTACATCCCCAGCACTTTTTATTTGAAGATAGGATCTTACTAAGTTATCCAGGCTGACCTTGAACTTGTGATCTTCTGTCTCAGCCTCCTGAATGGCCAGGATTACAGGTGTGCACCACTATGTCTGACAAAATATGGCTTCTTTATCCATCTTGATCATTACTGACAAAGACCTTCAGGCCTTAACTCTATCAATCAATAGCTCTGTGAGTTTGGACAAGTTCCTCACCCTTCTGAAGCTCAATTTCCACAATTATAAAATGAGAATAGTAGTACAAACTACTTATCAAAAGTATTAGGAGGCCAGGAGACTATCTCACTGCCATACAGAAGACCACTTGAAAATGTTTATTTCAATACTAATGTCACCAAGTATATGAATCAATGTCTCCTCAGCCATCATCTTCTAACAGAGACACAACTTACACACTCTATCACATAGCTGTGTTCTCACAATTTGTGACACTCCCATCTCCTGGCATGAGTATTCAGAGATGTTAAACTGAGGTTAAATGCCTTTTTCATCTGGTCTGAAGGCTTTCAAGAATGTAATACTTGGGCTGAGTTTGTAGCTCAGTGGTAAAGCACTTGCCTAGCATGTGTGAGGCACTGGGTTCAATCCTCAGCACCACATATAAATAAATGAATAAAATAAAGGTATTGTGTCCATCTACAAATATATATATATATATATATATATATATAGAGAGAGAGAGAGAGAGAGAGAGAGAAGAGAGAGAACACTAATACTTTAAATTATATAATCTGATCATGCCTTATCCTTGTTATACCTGGGGGGAAATAAACAACTGTGTTCTAACTACTTTGGTTAAATATTTTCCAGTGTATTTTAGGATTACTAAAAAGAAAACTCACTAATTCATTAATACCTATCGAGTGCCCACCAAGTGCTATTCTAGGTACCAGATATATAGCAGTGAACAAAATAGACAAAAATCCTGTGTACTCTATACTGATGTAAATAACTATAATGGCATAAACTTCTCAAAGTGTGTTGGCTATATTCCAGAACTACTGCTTAAAATGGTCATTGTTTTCATTCTCAAATAAAATTGATATTTAATTTGTATTTTGACAGTGCAGACTAATGAAGGTATCTTTAGTGCTAGAGATAAATTACTCTGGAGTACATTTATCAGACAAAGTGAACATCAAGAAAATGACATATGAACATGCTGGGAAGGATAAGAAAAATCTTTTGTGACAACCATTAATATTTTATTTTCTTCAAAGATTTATTTTATAATGCAAGAAGGAAGGAAACATCATGAAACATTGGAATATGTTACAAGCTCCAAATTTACACTAAAGCTATCTAAAGGAGAATAAAAGAATTTTAGAAGTAACTTCAGTAGTCTGATAACCATATTGACAACTTATGATAATACATAGGTTTTCCCATATTTATAGGTTTTTAAATCAGCATACAGCTATTTTGCGTGACTTTAAAAATAAAGTTCTTCTTCAGTTAGTTTTGACAGGACCCAGAAAGTCAATTTCATAGCTAGTTATGAGATAATCTTTAGGCATCTGTACCAATCATATCGAAACTAGCAAAAGTTTAGCTACAATTTTTTTATGTGGGGGAGGCTGTCTGGGTTTCCTTTTTACAGTGAGTCCTTTCATAATGTACAATGTGGTAATCTGAGGGTGCCAGTTTTCTATTTCACTGGCCCCATGCCTTGAACGAGTTGCTGACTCACTTTATAGAGTAGAATTAGGAACCAGTTCAAATCAATAGGCACTTGTGACAGAGGGTGCTAGTTCTTCCCCAGTATCCATTTTTTTCTTTCTTTCAAGAAAGTAAAATTTTTAGTTATGTACAACATCAACAAAAGTCAGCAATATCTTGGAAGAAAGCTCACAGGTATCAGAAGCAATAATATTAGGATAAATGATAAGAAAGATTTGAAATGTTGGGTAAATGTATGCCACTTCTTGCTACTTTTAGCAACATCCTACATAGGGATGGACCCTGATCAGACCTACCCAGACAGCTAACAAATATGGAAGGGAACAAAACTTTGTCAAAAGAGCATTCTTTGTCTGTGGCCTGCAATTTTAGAACCCCAAATAATTGTAAGAACCAACTGCTTTCTACAGCTCCATAGTGAAGCAGTTTAAAGAGATGTCAAAAAATGAGAACTTGGCAAGAGATAATCTGGTGGCTCCTCACGTCACTTTCATTATGGACCAGTAAAAGAGCCCAAGCAATGGTAAAGATCATATTAACTATGTCAACTTCCCACCCAAACCTATTAAGAAAACCTCAAGGAGGCAGCTATTAAGTTAAATGAGAGGAATATGAGTCAGCACAGAGAATTTGCCTGCAAGAGATCTGAAGCTGTGGTCACTTCTATTTGTAAATGGCAAGTAGCAAATATATCAGAAGCCTATTCTTATGGTTTAGATATTAGGTGTCCCCCAAAAGCTCATGTGTGAGAATATGCAAAAAAATTTAGAGGTGAAATGATTGGGTTACCAGAGCCTTAACCTAATCAGTGCATTAATCCCCTGAAAGGGATTAACTGTGTGTTAACTGTAGGTACATAGAGTGTGGCTGGAGGAGGTGGGTCACTGGAGGAATGCTTTTGGGGTATATATTTTGTCCCTGGAGAGTGGAGCTCTTTCTCCCTGCTTCCTGGTACAATGTCCTGAGATGCTTTCCTCTGCCATTCCCTTCCACCATTATGTATTGTCACACCTCAGGCCCAGAGCAATGGAACAGGCAGTCTATGCACCATGACCTCTGAAACTGTGAGCCCCAGATAAACTTTTCCTCATCTAAAATTGTTCTTGTCAGGTATTTTGGTCACAGATGCAAAAAAGCTGACTAAAACACCTATTATGTGTTAGAGGGAATCTGAAAAGCAAAGAAACTCAAAGCTTGGCTACAAATGCCTATGATGGGGAGCTGGAGTTGTAGCTTGGCAGTAGAGCACTTGCCTCGTACATGTAAGGCATGGGGTTCAATTCCCAGAAACACATATAAATAAGCAAATAAAATAAAGGTCCATCAACAACTAAAAAATATTTTTAAAAAATGCTTATGATGGCTGGGCACCATGGCACACAACTGTAATCCCAGCAACTGGAGAGGCTGAGGCAGGAAGATCACAAGCTTGAGGCCAGCCTCAGTAATTTAGGAAGACCCTGCCTCAAAAGAGCGAATGGGGATGTAGCTCCCTGGGTTCAATCCCCAGTACCCAAAACAAAACAAACAAACAAACAAACAAAAAAAAAAAAAACCAAATGCCTATGATGATTAAAGAGTCCCTAACTAGTGTCTACCCCAAATTGTTTAGCAGAAAACAGGACTTAAAAGCTGAGCAATTTCCAAGAAAGGCTCATTGCAGATGTGGTCATAATAATAAATGGAAATGAACTTTCTTGAAGGCAAAGACAAGGGCCATATAGGACAATAGAGTTCCTTTAAGAAAACAACTAGACAGATGTGGTGATGTGTACCTGTAATCCCAGCAGCTCGGGAGGCTGAGGGCAGGAGAATTGCAAGTTCAAAACCAGCTTCAGCAGACCCTGTCTCAAATAAAAATTAAAAATGGCTGGGGATGTGACTCAGTGGCTAAGCACTACTGGGTTCAATCCCCAGTACCAAAAAAAAAAAAAAAAAAAAAGAAGAAGAAGGACTAAGGGCTGTCAGATGAGCTAACTAAGTAATGTAATCCAATGCTAGGGCAAAGTACTTTTGCATTTCCAAGCCTGTAGGTCTTAGTAATTACTATAAACTGATGACTACTAAGTGGTTCTATTTCTCCCTTTTCAGTATCAGTGTTTCTATTCTTGTTACATTACTCCTCCACCATTATGTTGTGGATGGGGCACATAACTTTTCTTACTTTTTAATAATTTGTAGGATCACAAGGAGACATACCTATACCTTATATAGGAGATGACATCACTATGTGTGGGAAGAAGGGCATGTATAGCTGCTTGTGTGGTCAGAATAGGAGAAAGGCAAAGGCCAAGTTCTCCCCCAGTATATGTTTGCCACTTCTGTAGTAATAGAATTTTGAGCTGCATACATGGTTACCTAAAATTAAACTTCATTTCCCATTCTCCCTTGTAATTAGATGTGGTCATGGGACTAAATTCTGGTCAATGATATATCAGAGAGTATTGTGCATACAACTTCCTTCCTGTGACCCTAGCTTCCGTCATAAAGCCTAGCATCACTGAGGATGTGCCTTACATATTTTTCTGAATGAATGAAAAAGTAAAAAAGGAAAGTAATTATGTTGCAATGATGGAATTACAGATAATTTAGTATAATATTTTAAATAATTATTAACATACTTTTGACTATAAATTAAATATGCATCATTTATAATTTTCTAACTTAATAGGCTAAGTTAAGCTTGCTCAACTATTTTTCCTCAACTATCTTTGGAAATTACTTATGAACTATATTATGGGTTTGAAACAGTTTTTAAAAATTGTATTTATTTATTGAGAAATATACCGGGTGGAACAAGGAAAGGAGATTCTTTGTAAATTATATTGGTGGCTTTTTTCTTCTAACATTCCAATGATTATATTAAATGGAGGTGAGAAGATGTGTCACAGTCTCAAAACATTTATGCTCCCCAGCATCTCAATCCATGGGCCTTCATTTTTGTTTTTGATTGAAATCTTGATATATTTAGAAAATGGTAGTTAGCCAGGCATGGGGGCATATGCCTATAATCCTAGTGGTTCAGGAGGCTGAGGCAGAAGTATCATAAGTTCAAGGCCAGCCTCAGCAACTTAGTGAGACCCTGTTTCCAAATACAAAAATAAAAATGGCTAGGGATGTGGTTCAGCAGTTTGATGCCCCTGGATTCAACAAAAAAAGAAACAGAAAGAAAGAAAGAAAAGACAATGGTAGTGTTTTGTGAAATGCTCTGAAAAGAATGAAAATTAAATTAAAATTGTGCTGGATAAAAATAAAACAAAACATCCCAAGGATCACATAGTTGTGTGCCATAGAACTTCACAGTGTTGGAATTAATTTTAAATAATACCTTGGAATATTTTACCCTGTGAGACTCACTAAAGTCATCTAAGGGAGGAGTGTCTAGATATAGACTCATTTCATAGGAAATCTAGCTGAGAATCTTTTGGCCAAGTTTATGGAGCTAGACATGGAATTAGGAGTAGGCTTAGGTTTCTAATTCTTAATCTATTGTGATACTAGTGTTTTACCCATCCTAGTTCAAAAGAAGTATGCATGTAGTTTATCAGCTACTTCATCATGTTGGGGTTACATCCCAATAAATCCATTCTAAGTTTAAAAATATTATAAGTCAAAAATGCATTTACTATACCTAACCTACAGACCATCATAGCTTACAACACAATACTCTGCAGAGTATCTATTGTTTCCACTAGTGATCCTTGTGATTTGTAACTGACTAGGAGTTGTGCTCATTGTCACTGCCTAGAATTGCTAGAGAGTATCCTACCACACATTGCTAACTTGGGGAGCAAAATCAAATTTCAAAAATTAAAGCATGGTTTCTACTGAATACATATTATTTTGCACTATAAAATTGAAATTTCTCATGAAATCAAAAAATTACAAATCAAATCATCATAAGATCAAGGACCATCTATATAAAAAAAGATAACTGTCATGCACATGGTTTGCCAATTATTCCCTCTCATATCCCTGAGTTTAAAATAATGAGGCAGATCCAGGCACAGTGGTACACACCTGTAATTCCAGTGACTTGGGATGCTGAGGCAGGAGGGTTTTCAGATTTCAGGAACTTAGACCCTGTCTCAAAAAAAGGGGGAGCAGCTAGGGTTGTGGCTCAGTGGTAGAGCACTTGTCTAGCATATATGAGGCACTAGGTTCGATTCTCAGCACTGCATATAAATAAATGAATACAATAAAGGTCCATCAACATCTTAAAAAATATTAAAAAACAAAACACCAAAAAGAGCTGGGGATATAGCTTAGTAGTACCCTTGAATTTATTCCCCAGTTCAAAAAAAAAAAAAGATTGTAGAATGAGAAGTATAGAAACAGTTCTTGTGATATTACCACTTTCTGATTGGAAGCATAAGATTTGAGAATAAATAAATTATTTTTTAAGTAATAAAAGGGGACATTAAAAATTCTGCTATGAGTTTTCTCCTTGGTTAAATTGAAATAATAATAAACCTTAATTTCAAATGTTTGTTATTTCATTTCAGCTGGATCTATATTTACTCATTTTTATTATGAGTTTACATGTGACTTCCTTTGGGATACCACCCCAGACAACTCTCTCCTTCCCATTACTTTTCCCAGCTCCCACTCTCCCAAACACTTCCTCTGGACTCAGATTCTAGAACACCAAAGCCAAGAGCTACAGCTTCATTTGCTATATTCCGTTGTACTTATTTGTTTATGTGACATTTTTCTCCAATAGACTGGAAATACCTTGAAGTCAGGGACTTTGTTCTATTCATCTCTGTATCCTTAGAACCTAGCTTTATAAATGTATGTTGAACAATGAATGAATCCCTAAGGCTAAGAGTAAATGACACTTGCTGTTTCTGATGTTCCTGGCAGAGAGCACATTGCATTGGAGACAGGAAGGGCCAAGTTCCCTTCTTGGCTGGAACAGTTACCTATTACCTTGGGCAATCCTCTTAAATTCAATTTTCATCTGTCAAATGTCTTTCTGTAGTATTACTATATGTTTACCATGAAAAAAAAAACTGTGCTTCAGAAAGACCTCAAGACCATTTGGAAAAGAGAGCAGTGAAAACAAGCTATTTTAAAATGTGTATTAAGGAGGTTAGCTATAGTCTTCCGAAGAACAAAGAACACTCCCAGCTATAATATATATATTTTTTTGTTTTTTTGTTTTTGGTACTGGGGATTGAAATCAGGGGCATTCAACCACTGAGCCATAACCCCAGCTCAATTCTGCTAAGGCTGGCTTTGAAATTGCAATACTCCTGTCTAGGCTCCAGAGCCACTGGGATTATAGGCAGGTGCCACCATGCCGGGATAACTATAATGTTTTGTAGCCAGTAAGACCACCTAAGTGATTTAGTTGATTTTTTTAAGAGAGAGAGAGAGAGAATTTCTTTAATATTTATTTATTTATTTTTAGTTTTTGGCAGATACAACATCTTTATTTTATTTGTATGTGGTGCTGAGGATCGAACCCAGCACCTCGCACATGCCAGGTGAGTGCACTACCACTTGAGCCACATCCCCAACCCGATTTAGTTGAGTTTTGAGGAGAGAGTTTTAAATCTTGCCTCTGTTCAAATTCACTGTGTTACCTTAGGTATTCCGGGGTTCTTTGCTTTTAAAGAATTATAATTTATTTAACATAGGCTTATTGATCACCTATATCTTGAGTACTTATTATATGTTGAAAACTAAGCATTAGGCACAAAATGGATGCATTTTATTAATACAGAATGTAAATGTTTTTTGTCACTTTACCTTCCCTGTACTCAAGTAAGGTCTTCAATACTCAAACTCATTTTTTTACTTTAAAAATGTACTTTAAAAAAATTTATCTTTTTTCACATTTTTTATTGGCGCATTATTGTTGTACATACATTCATTCATAGCATATCAGTTTAGATTCTTTGGTTTGCAAGTGATAGAAAATTTATCCCAGGCTATGCAAAAGGAAAATATATGAGTTTATAGAACTGTATAGTGTAGGGATAAGGCTTGGTTCAAATGATGTTCCCCAAACCTACTTCCTCTTTTTCTCTCTCGTCTTTGAGTTCACTTCCTTTGGGTTGGTACTGTTCTTTAGAGAGAGTTCCCACTGTAGTCCTGACTGATTGTCCCAACTCCAGATCTTATATCTTCACAGAAAAAAAGTGAGAGTGATTCCCTGGATGTCTAGCCAAAAGTCTCATTGCATCTCTTTGTCTCTCCCAAAGTCATGTGTTCACTCCTGAGCCAGTTGCTGTGGCCTGAGGAATGTGTCTCTGATTAGCCAGGACTGAGTCATATGATCACCATTGGAACTGGAGTTGGAGTCTACTTTACCAGATGCACATATACTTAAGAGAAGTGTAGTCTCCTCCAACCCTCACCAAAAGGAATCTGGAACAATTGCTAGAGGAAGTGTTAGTAGATACTTGATAGTAAAATACTTAGTCCACTATACACACTTCCACTATATTGGTTCGTTTTTGTGCTACTATAATAGAATATCTGAGACTGGGTATTCTGTTAATAAATAAATTACCTGAGCCAGGTGTGGTGGTGCATGCCTGTAATCCCAGTGGCTCAGGAGGCTGAAGCAGGAGAATCACAAGTTCAAAGCCAGCCTCAGCAAAAGCTAGGCACTAAGCAACTCAGCAAGATCCTGTCTCTAAATAAAAAATATAAAATAGGGCTGGGGATGCAACTCAGTGGCTGAGTGCCCCTGAGTTCAATCCCTGGTGCCCCCCACAAAAAATTACCTAAGACTAGATAATTTATAAAGAAATTTATTAGAGCTCTAAATCATAAGAAGTCTAAGATTGAGGGTCCAGCAGGTAGAAAGGGCTTCTTGTTTCCTCACCCAGTGGCAGAAGGTGAAAGGGAAAGAGGGGGAAAAGAGAAGATAAAGAGAGGAAGGGAAAGGAGGGAAACTAGTGTTTTTATAATGAACACACTCTTTCAATAAAGACATTAATCTATTCATGGGAAGAGAAGTCTCATGGCCTAATCACTTCTTAAAGTGAATATTATTAATAATAATGAGGCTCATTTTGACATAATCATACATGCATAGTATATAATTTGCTCCATTTCAGTTGCCAGGTTTTCCTCTTTATTTTCCCTCCTCTCTCCCCCTATTCCCCTTCCTCTACTCTGCTGATCTTCCTTTTATTTATTTATTTATTTATTTATTTATTTATTGCTCTTTTAAAAATTGATGCTTTATAGAAATGCATAAAGGTGGTATATTCATATGTGTACACAACATAATTTTGTCAATTTTATTCCGCAGTGGTAAATAGATGGAACTGGAGAACATTATACTAAATGAAATATTCCTGCCTCAGAAAGTCAAGAATTGAATGTTTTCTCTCATAGACAAAAGCCGTTCTTAATTAGGGACATAGATGTAAAGTGTCAGAAACCAATAGTTATGGATAAGCATATTTTCTGAAGCAGGGATCTTGGTTGAGCACCACAGTATCCACTGCACATGTTCTCTACCATTGATAGTGAGGTCATTCCATATGTGTTCTTTCTAATTCACCCACCCATTTATTGCTTCTTCTTGTCTAGCCAAAAACTCAGTTTTCCTGTCCTGTCTTCCCCTACCATCATTACTTACCCACTGGATATGTAGCAAGTCTACCTTGCTGGCCCATTAGAGGAAACTGTTTTCTTGAGAAATATATTTGTGATTCCCTCAACTTGGGAGTTGAGGGAGGTGGGCAACTGTCCATCTATGTATAGGAGTCTTCTAGAGCACTGTTGAGCTTATTGAGCATTAAGGAAAAACTAATTGAGAGTCGTGATAAATTTAGGAGATACTGAACTTGTTTTCTACTTGAAATGTGTTCTTAGAAAAAACAATTAGAAACCACTTTATATTTGTGAAGAGAATTGCCCCCCACCAAATGTTTTGTTCCTATTAATTAAACTTTGACTTCGAACAAGAAATTTAATTAAGCTCTTACTTCTCAGAGATAGGTCATCCTGAGATGACAGCCTTAGTAGGGATGAGCCAGTAGGGAACTGACCTTCGTCCACTAGATGGGAACATAGGTGGTTAGGAGAACAAGTCCTAGAAGGGAAAGGAGGGATGTGAAATGGCTGATCGTGCTCCTTAGCTGGAATTGCTTAGTGTCTTCTATCTGCCCAGTTTAGGTGATGACCTAAGACCCAACTCTAATCTTCCAGCTTGTTTCAAAAGAGCCCTGATGAGTATAGATGATTCATATTCCAAACAGAATATTAATCCATTATCTGTACATAACTCACAAGCCAGAGAATGATGAGATAAAACAATGAATGTGTCCTGCATGGGTCCAGGGATAAAAGGGTAGAGGTGATAGGAAATTGATGCCTCTTTTTTTATCATTTGCACCAAATTAATAATTTTATATCCGCTTTTAGTGCCTGGTATAAGAAGGCTCAATTAATTAATTAATTAATTAATTTTGCAGGAAAAATTATAATAGGTTGCTCTTAATTCTTCTAGCCAGCTCAAGCAGCCTCCGGACTTCTGATAGGGTACTGGCCATTACAGGGGTATAAATGTTGGGATCTGGAATGTTTCCCAAAGTCTCATGTATTACAAGCATGGTCTCCAATGCAGCAATGTTCATAGGTGGGGTTTGGGGAAAGTGATTGTATCATGAGGGCTCTGACCTCATCAGTAGATTATTCCATTGATCACTGAATAGATGACTGGGAGGTAGTGGAAAATGTAGGCAGTGGTGCATAGTTGGAAGAGGTAGGCCACTGGGGGGTCTCCATGGATGGATATTTCTTGTCACTAGTCCATCTTTCCTCTGTTTCCTGGTTGCTAAGCAGCTTTCCTTTGCCACACCCTTCTACCATGATGTTTGTGACTTGGAGCCAGTCGACCATGGACTGAAACCTCTGAAACATGAGCCAAAATAAAACCTTCCTCCTTTAAGTTGTTTATGTCAGGTATTTGGGCCATTGTGATGAAAACCTGACTAATACAAGGGTAAGTACTAAGTGGAGGTTAGGTGGAAGCAGAGTAGTTTGTAGAATTTGTGGAAAAAATTACATTATAAGGAACTTATTTTCTATTGAAAATCACCAAATCACAGGGTAAACATCAATCAAGACATTTACAAAGTAGAAAATTAATACAATTTAAATAGGATTTTAGCACAAAGAGCAAATCTGTCTGAATGTGCTCCTTAGAACTCATCCAGGGTTTCAGGCAAAAAGCTAACTGGAACTGGGGCTTTGCCCTTCTCCCAGAGAGATAGGTTGCACCCAAGTTTAACTTCCCATGGGAATTATTTCCCTCACAGGAGAACTGTAATATCCCATTAAATCCAAAGTCCCATACAAGGCCTATAAACAGATGGTGCCCAAAATTCAGAGTGCCTGGCTTCAAGCAGCCTGAGTAGTCCATCACTGACAAGGTTCTTTTTAGGCTCACCAAAAGAAGGGAGAGCAAGGGACCAAGGGATCTTCTCAATGGAACCCGAAGGCACCTTTCAGGCCCAGAAAGGGCTCCTTCTCACCAATGCTCAATTAGCTAATACCAGCAGCACAGACCAACACTGAGCCCACAGTATGAAACCATTTCTCAAGGAGACCAGCCAGCCACTCTAGATTGATTACTTTGGTCCCTTCCACAGGGGATGTGTGACTGTGAGGCAGTAATTCATTCTTTCCAGAACTGCTTCAAACACTCAGGAAGTTTCCCTTCCCTATCTACACTTCCCCCACCAGCACCACCATTCAAAAGTTTATAAAGTGGTTATCTATTGAGATGGTATCCCAAACAGTATTGCCTAAAGCCAGGGAACCCATTTTACTACAATGGAGTTGCACATGACTATGAGAACCACTGCTCTCATTGTATCCCTCATCACTCAGAAGCAAGCAGCCAAAGCAGCAAGTAACTTTTTAGCTTTTAGACCATAACTTGGGGAGTTGAGGGTGACAATAGATATTGTTGGTCCCATGAATAGCCTCCATTCTGGTCACCATGAAAGACCCCAGGTAAGACCAGGAGAATTGCCAAGCTGAACCCACCCCAAATTGCTGCCTCATTGCATAATGAACAAATAAAGTGATTATTATTTTAGACTATCATGTTTTGAAATGGTTCGTTACATGACAATAGATTATTGATACAACAGGCAAGATCAAAAACATCTGAAATGGTACATAAGATGTGTAGATAAAGACATAGATAAAGAGAATACACACTAAATTCTGTCACATTATACAGAAATCTTCCAGGCTGTCTTCCACAGGACTTACCAAGAAGTGGCAAAACCAGTTCTATGACTTATCACTTAAACATGTCCTCTAGCCTAAGTAAGAAAAGACTACAAGGGAGATGTTTATTAGTTACCTCTGAGAGAGTGTTGGAGACTTTCTTTCCCAGTGGGGAAGGGGAAGCCAAGCAAGGGGGGGCTCAGAGGTGTCTTCAAGATGTATTTCTCTCTAGTTGCTTGATTACTGAACTGTAGTGATCTGTATGTAGAATTGGAGAATTTTAGGAAAAACTTGCCATGTATCTTTGGAGTTTGGAGGCCTGTGTCAACATAGACACTGCTGCATACCTCTTGGAATTCTGAAGGAAGGAAGCTTGCTGAAGCAGCAGTGACATGTCTGTTCACCATGGCAAGACCACATAGGTTTCCCATGGATCCAATGAGTGTTACAGAAGGAGAAAAAAGCTTAAGCCCTGTGCTTGCTTCCTGCCTGAGGCTCTGTCATTGGGTGAGGGAAACCTGGGGGTAAGATGCTATGGGTATTCTACAAGATTTTGGGTCTGAGAATAAGTTAGAAAAGATTCAGTCATGTCTAATAACTGTGCAACGAAGAGATTCCTGAACAATCATGCTTATGAGTAAGCATTTGGATGCCAGTCACATACAAGCTACTGACAACCAAGAGAGGATGTATTGACACATTGAAAAGTAAAAGACACCAGGTGCTAAGGAGAGAGAGGCCAGACAGAGGACTTCTCTCCTGGGACATGCTGATGAATCTTCCCAATGGGAGCATGAGTAGAAACCAAAAAATAAATAAATAAATAAATACATCAAGAGAGAAAGAACTAATTTTAAACATCTTCCATGTCCACAGGAACAAAGCTGTCTTTTGACATATCAGTAAAGCAATACTTTGGCCAGCTCAATTTCTACCCTCTTCACCCCTGGAGAAGAAGCTATGGTTATCAAGATAGGGGAGGTGAAGTAGAAGACTAAAGAAGAGAAAGGGAAAGGTTCCCCATGCTTCCTTGATTTCAAACTTCTCACTAGTGGGTTCCAACTGGAAGAGAAGACAAGATACAACTTTAAATCAAGTTCTAATTATGGGGTTGCTGCTTGTCCCCACCCCCGTGATCTTTTTTCCAAGGTCATGGGATTTTTTTTTTTTTTTGGCTAGGTATGAGGTAGCTTAGAATGAGTCCACATTTCCAAAGTCTCTCCTGTTGGTGAATACAATAATGTGATTAAGTTTGGGTGAAGGGATTGTGAACTTGTGATGTTAACTTCTGGGTCATGCCCTTGAAGGAAATGGGTACATCCTTCCTGATGACTGGAATGTGATAAGGTACTGGGCCATTCTGGACCATGTAGACTAGGACAATACTCTAGGGATGGTGAATCAAGAAGACAGAAGGAGACTAACCTCAGCTTACTGTGTGAAACAGAGCTTCTATATTAGTACACATTTGTTATGTAATAAGCAAAAGTCCCAGTGCTATCCAATAACAAGTGTTTATTTCTCATTCATGGATTGGTAAGTTGGCTGGGGCTGCCCTGATTGGCATGACTCTGATCTTAAAAGTTTTCAACAAATATTTTAGCACAATGGTCTTCACTATGTGGGGTGTGACAGGAGTGAATGGCCCCCTTTCTGACCACATTCAGCTTCCCCAGGGAGTGACTCTCTTGATGATGGAGCTTCTCTGCTTCAAGATGCAGACCAAGTTCAGCTCTAGCCCATGTGTCTGATTCTCATCCCCCGGCTGAAGAGAGATTTGAAGCTCTTTGAGGGAGGGGTACATGTCTTCCCATAGTGAAGTTGGATCTGGTTTGCAGTTTCCCCACTTTCAACTCCTGTTTGAGACATCATTACAAGTGGATGCTGCTTTCTCCTCAGTGGTCTGAGTTTTTCTAACACAAAGCCCTTCTCTAAACATCTAAATTGTAATATTCCCAACATCTTCCTTTTGTCCCTCTCACTTTAGACATCATGGCTGCTTCCTGCAGTTGCCATCACGTGATACATTGAATTCTGTGGTATTTTCAGTTGCTGAATAATCAAATCTTTATATTAATTATGTTAAAATAATTAGGGTGGTTTGTTTCTTGACATTACTTTGACCAATTCATTGGACTAAAATCCTGTGCCTGTGAGATGCCCCTCAAAAACTTTTGCATTGAGGTATTGTCATGACATCCTCCCTCTATATCTGTCACTCCTCTCTGTATTCATTTCTATGAGAATTTACTGTGGTAAACTGTCATCACTGTTGTCTTTCATCTTCATTCCAAGCCAACAGCTCTCCAAGTTCAGAGTATATTAATTTCTTCAGTTCCTAACACAGAAAATTCTGAACACATGCCTGAATAAATGAATGAGCTAGCAAAAATAAAGCAGGAAAAGGAGTTATGTAGCACCAAAATGAAAGAGAAAGTTAGATGATGTGAGAAACAGGAGGCCCGTTGCTGCCAGCTGTGAACCCAGCTTTAAGATCACAGGAAGCTCTTGTTAAATAACGTGAACCAAGAACAAGATGAAGAGGCTCCTGAGATTTCAAAGAAAATTCTCACAACGAGAATAGGGAAGAGCAAAGGGCTGGAGTATTCCCGGGGACGCAGAAATGTGTTGGCCATTTGAGCTTCTGAAGGATGACCAAGCCCTAAGAGATGCCTCTCACTATGTCACCTGGTCCTGCCAAGCCCTTCACCAGGTTTCTCTCCCAGTCCCTCCGCCGCCCGCCTCTAAAACCCGGAGAACTGGGTCCCGCCCTACGGTCATTCTGGGCATGCGCTATCCCACGCTCCTGCGCAGGCGCACTAACTTCCCCCTTGTAACCGGTGCTGCCCATTTCCGATATGGGGGAGCGTTTGCTCTGGCTAATTTATCACCTTTCCTGTGGTCCCCCGCCCTACGGTTCCTGTGGGGTAAGCCTCGCGAGATTGCCTACGGCAGTCCCCGGCGGCGCCATCTTTGTGCCTGGCGAGCGACGGCTCCCGACGGAAGCCCTGAAGCCAGCGGCTCGCCTGCCAAGCTATCGCGGAGACCGGATCCAGGAAATACTAGGCGGGCCTCGGTGGGAGGGACGCACTGAGGGAGGAGGGAGGGAAGGGGGCGGCGGCGGCTCACACCGGATCCAGGCTCCGCGCGGCGCGCACCCGAGGGGGGTCGGGCGGGGAAACGGCTCCGGCCCGGACCCCCCCGCGGGAGCAGACGACGGGCGTGAGGGCTAGGCGGCGGCTGCGAACGAGGAGCTGCGGTCGCTGGGTGAGTGTCCGCGAGGAGGCCCGGCACCTGCCCGTGCCAGGGCGTCGATGGTGCCTCGGGGTCGTCCTGGTGATCTCGCGCCTAGGCCGGTGGGCGTGTGCGCGACTGCGGGTATCCTGCGAGCTTGGCTTGGCCTGGAGCTGAGGCTGCCACTGGGAACTGCAGGGCTGCCGGAGGTCTGCGCAGGGCCTGGCGCGTCCGTGCCCGCCCGGGACACCCCGAGAGGCGAGAGGCGGAGGGGAGAGGGAGTGGCCGGTGGGGGGGGGGGCTTGATTGGCGTTCGTCCCCGGAGTGAGGGGATGATGTCCTCCTTCGCGGGTTCCTACCTCTGCACCGGTTTGACACCCTGGCAAGGTATTTGGTGATGAGGACTAGCAGCACGTAAGGTTAGGTCTGTTGAGTGTGTTGAGACATGTGGAAAAGGTTAGTAGTAATAGTAATAATTGTTAGCAAGTGTCGAGTAAAGAGAAAACATTGTCTGCGTTCATTTAAAGATCACATAAGCAGTACTCTGAGGTTCAGCAACAGACTAGAATTATTCCCAGTTGGACTTCTTTATTTTAGTACCGTGTGCCTGCTCATAAAGTGCATAAAAGCAGGATGGGGGGTGCGGATGAGATGGGGACAAGGTGGGGAATACACTGCATGAAAATCAAAAGTTGGTATTGTTGATGTGTTAAAATATTAAAGCATTTTCTGTCTTTACGAAACGTTAAATTCTTTAACAAAATTAGCTACCTTTGGTCGAGACAAGGCTTTTCAATTTGGTGTATTCTTTATTGACGTTTGTCTATCAGACAGTAATTTTGGTGTATTATATATTTACTTATGGTTTGTAAAAGGATAGGAATGAGTGGGATAAAAGAACAGTTTGGACAACTGAGCTCCCTATACCCACTTTTATTTTGGAAAGATAGGAGAGTTTACAGAAAGTAAACTCTTTGCTTTTGTACTGATTTGCAATAGTAAACAAGAACATGTGTAAGAAAAAAACCATTTTTTTGATGAAGAAAGGGCTTTTGAGATGAGAGTTTAATTTTGCAGTGTTAAATTATTAAAAGGCATCACCAACCATGGTACATTTTGTCACTTTGTCTTTTTATGAACACTGGAAGAATGCAAACATATACTCATAATTTTAAGCCCACGTGTGATAGAATTTTTTTACAACTTTAGATCCCCCTACCCCATTAGCATACTTGGCTCAGTCAAGGGAAAATTAAACTTCAGTGAAGGTAAATATTAAATATGATTTTCATCTTGACAGCTAACAGAACATTACCTGTGTTCACTCACCCTGAATTTTCTTCCTTATGTTTGTTTGATAC
Organism: Urocitellus parryii; assembly: GCF_045843805.1. NCBI lineage: Eukaryota > Metazoa > Chordata > Mammalia > Rodentia > Sciuridae > Urocitellus > Urocitellus parryii. The sequence continues at coordinate 107,274,120 of NC_135547.1, forward strand.
ATTCCTTAATTATAGACCATTCTACAGTTTGTGCTAGAGCTAACACAGAGTATGTTCAGGCACTGGGCTTGGTGTGTAATGTGCATTTGCATTAATCCTTGAAGCTACCCTATGTAAAGATAATCTTATACATGTTGCACAGATATAGACAATAACCTCCAGTATTCTGTAACTTACGTGGGTAGTTAAGGAGATCATATAGCTGGTAAATTGCAGAACTAGAACTCAAACTAATTCTAGAACATATGCTCCATCATATTCTGCATAAGTTTATGTGCTGACTAATACAAATTTTATGAAAATGGAAATTTTTATTACAAAGAAACCTTTCAGTTCTGTTGGTAATCTTGAAAGCTTTCAGTGTCCTTGACTCAATATAATCTTAAGGTTCTTTTTTTTTCCCTTTTCAAATGTGTTCGTTTTCTACCCAGAGGTAATATTTGGGCAAAATTTCAGAATTTTGTTGATCTGTAAAAGATTCCTAATAACTCATAGTGACCTATCTGGAATTCAGATGTTTTCAGTAACTTTTCCTCCTATTTCAGCATGCCAAAATACTGCAAAGATCAGATATTTTCTACTCGGGAGGCCGAGGTAAGAGGATTGCAAGTTTGAGACCAGCCAGGCCAACTTAGCAAGACCCTATCTCAAAAAATAAAAAGTGTTGGAGATGTAGCTCAGTGGCAGATTATCCCTGTGTTCAATCCCCAGTACCCACACAAAAGATATTTTATTTGTTCTGATCCTTTACATTATTAAAATAGTAACTATTCATAGGGTTTTGGATTTGTTTTCTGGCACATTGGAGGTATATGCATACACCCTTACCATCTCTAGCAATTAGAGTACTTGGTAGCTGACCCTAGTTTTCTTCCCTTTAATTTAGTACAAAGGTTTTGGACTCAGGTCATGGTTTGTAGAAAATATGGCAGCTATTATGGGAAACAGCATAATCTCTTATGGGGATGGCAATGAAAAACTTTAGAGGTTCCCAGCAGTATCTGAGACGTTGGTGAAAGAGCAGAAACATTGTGGGGAGTGTCACTTTTGTCTCCCACTGGTCTCTGCTGTTGCATCTCTGATGTGCTGTTGAGCCCTGTCGTCCTGGCCCTTATCTCTGCAAGAGAGAGGCCCTACATCTGGGTATCTGGGTAGAGTTCAACTGGAACAACAACTGTAGGAAAATAAAGGTATTAAGTGGCCCTCATTTCTAAAAGGTCATTTGGTCAGTTTTACCTGTGTGATTATCTCTGGCTGGAATTTCTAGAAAAGTTACGCAATTTGGGATTTGCTATTTCATCTTTTAAGAAGTAAATTGTTTGGTTGCCTTTAATGAGATAATCATGTCTTCTAGAAATGGAAAAAGAAGTCTTGTGTTTTTCAGTACATAGCAGCATACATGTGTGTTACACAGAGTGTTGGAGTGGATTTTTCAATAATACCTTGGAGTCTTGACAGGCAGTCTCTTAGTCTGAATGAGCAAGTTTTTAATTATAGTTGTACTTCCAAGAATGAAGTTAAATGTAGTCCAGTGTGATGGCACATGCCTGTAATCCCAGCAACTGGGGAGGCTGAGGCAGGAGAATTGCAAGTTCAAGGCCACTGGCCAATGAAGTAAGACCCTACCTCAAAATAAAAAGTAGAGCATGTAGCTCAGTGGTAGAGCACCCCAGGTTCAATCTCCAGTACCAAAAAAAAAAAAAAAAAGTACTTCTTTACTTGTGAAGGTAGTGACTCATGTTATTTGGGCTACGAGGGTGAAAAAATTGACAAGTGATAATGTAACTGAGAGCTTACCAAGTAAGAAAACCTTCCTGAAATGTTTTATATTGTCACTATATAAAGAAAGACACCAGAATATTGCCTCATGTATTTAGAAGTTTATTTTAATACTTTCTGCATAATAAAACCTCAGATTATTACCAGGGACACAGATATTTGTCTAATAGTGAAGTGGACCTGATGAAATATTTGTAACTGTCAAACTGAATCCTGAATATTTAAGAACATTTATTACAGTATAATTCATTGACGGGTCTATTATTTTATTTTTCCAATTCTCCAACTTCCCACTTCCTTCCTTACCTAAAATTTCTCATTTTATTTTCCTTCCTGTCTTCCTGCCTGCCTTTCTGACTCTCTCCATCCCTCCTTTCTTTCCTTTCTTTTTCTCTTTATTTTTTTTCTCTCTCTCCCCCTCCCTCTCTCCCTCCATCCTTCCATCCCTCCCTCCCTTCCTTCCACTACCCGGGTCCTTCCCCTTAGTTCTCTGAAGTGAATGAGAATAACCCAGGCCAGAAAGGTAGTGTCAAGACACCTACTACGGGTTTTCTTCTTCCCTTTCCTTAAGCATTAAGGAGGAAAGTTTGTAAAAAAAAAAGCCCTTGTGTTGCAGGAGCAGGCACTGTTCCCTCATCCTCTTCACCAACCACCCCACTGTCTTACTTTTTCCTCTCTCTTTTCACCTGTCATCCCACCCTTGATACTTCTCTTCTAAGTGTCTTGCCTTCCCAGTTCTGAGTCTTCTACTCTAGCTCTGCTTTTTGTCCTCATTCATGCCTTACTTCCTGCTCTCCCTTGATCAGGGAGGCTGAGGCTGTGGTCCTAGAGAAGCTCAGATTCCCAGTTTGGGCTGGGAAGATTTCCTTTTTCTACTTTCAGGACTGAATGGGGCAGGGGTAGTTGCTTTTATCTGAAGTTGGAATGTTAAATGGGTTTTCCCATAGAAACATTGCTCGCACAGGTTAAGTATTTTGTTATTCTCCTGTAACCTTGGTCAGGCTTTTGTGGGGTGACTTGGAAACCTAGCACATTGACCATTGTTTCCAGAAAGCTGAGATCTGAGGTTCAAATAGATGATTTAAAAAATCAGCTTGTCACCAATCAAAAATAAATGAATGAAAGGAAGATCAGTAGAGGAGGAATAGAGAAAGGGATGAGAAGAGTGAAAGTGGGGGAATTGAGACTGAATTGGAGTAAATAAAATTCCATATATCAAAATGAACCCAACTACTATGTATAATTATAATGCTCTAATAAAGAAATAAATACAAAAAAAATCAACTTGAGTCCCAGAAGTCACTGGAGATTGTCAGCATTTTGTGAATTACCTAGTGAGGTGGTAGGTATCATACCTTTAGCTATTAAAAATTAGGTTTGTTTTTCTAATGTACTGGCTCTTCTGGGAAATAATCTGATAGGCTTATTAGATTGTCAAAAAAGAATTCCTGAATTTAGGTACATGTTTTGAAATAAAATTTAAATTCAGTCCATTTCAGTTTGTTATTAAAGAAGATCTTACAGTATTGTTGACAGTACAGAGTTTTAGTTTGTCATGAAAGGAATATCTTGTTCCTTTCTTGCTGATGTTTTGAAACTTTTCAAAGGTATTGGACCTCGTGCAGCTATTTTACCCTAGTTTACTTAGTGGTAAATATGGACAGTATGTTTGTTTTACCTGAAGATTTTAAAATAAAGTTTTATTAGTCTGTTGGAGTTACATAATGTTACCATTATTTGTGGTGTTCAAACAATTAAGTGAAAGATTTCAAAGTGATAAAAGCAAAGCCAAATGCATTTTACATTTGTTCTCCATAAATGTGTTTAATCTTAGGTTGGTTGAAGGAAATATTCCTAATAAAAGGCAAGATGGATCTTTTTTAGTTTTTGTTCTCCAAACCACTCTTTGGTTTGAAAAAATGAATTTGAGTAAGACCCTCTGTTCATTTTAAGAGTTTACAAAATTCTTATAATTATACAGAGTATGGTGGTTAAAAAAACATGATCTCTAGGGAGTAAATGTTCAAATATTGCGATCTTCTGACACTAGCTAGCTCTGTGTTCTTGGGCAAATTGCTTAATCTCTGACCTGTTTCCTCATTTTTTGAAATGGGGATAATGTGGTATCTACCTCTTGTAAGGATTAAATGAGCCAAAGGATGCATTGTATTTAAAACATGCCTAGCAATGATATCTGCTCAAAAAGAGTTAATTCTTGTTGTTATTACTTTGTCATCATCATCACTACTGTTACTACTTTAGCTACCTTCTGAGATGATACCCTTCTATTCTTGGGCAGCAGGTAACTGTGAAAAATGTATTTACTCAATAGTAATTTTTTAAAGCAGTTTATTGAGGGGACCAGGAAGACCGATATATTAACTGCTACATACATCCACAATTGGCCGTAGTGCAGGAAATCCATAGAATAGTAAGCTATTTTTTTTTCTGTAGCTCCATTCCCATCATGTTAAGTATAAAGAGCTATGCTTCTTTGATGTATGAGCAAAACTGGATTGAGTAACTGCAGTCAGTGCCTTTATTAAAATTTAATGATCTTGGCATCTATAAGGCTGTGTAGAGGAGCTTCAATTTCTAAACGGTCTATAAAGACTTTCTTTTTTCATTTTATTTTGAAATCAGCACCATTTTCCCACAGAAAAAAAAATGTCACATATGGTGTTCAAATTCTCAGGCCAACCCAACATATCTGAATTTGAATATAGATAGTACTATAAAAATTAACTTCTATGTATATCAGTATCTCATCCTATACTAAAAGATTACGAACACAGTCTTGTGGGCAGTTGGGTCGTCTTCCTCCATGGTCCTACTAAGGTCCCCCCCAACTTGGGAAGAGAGTTTTATCTAGGGAAGGATGAGAATAGGGTGAATAATGGGGGCTGGTTTTTAGAAGGGAGGGGCTTTTTCCTGGATAGGCTTCTTAAAAGGCTAAACTGCATACAGTGGTTAAGAGCGTGGACTGTCTGCCCAGAATGCTTGCTTTCAAGTCTCTGTTCCATTACTTACAGAACTTCTCATCTGTAAAATGGAGATTAAAAAGTAGGGTCCTCAGGAGGATTAAATGTGTTAATATATGTGAAGCAAGTGAAGCAGCCCCTGACCAGTAGATGAGTACATAAGAAATGTGTTTTTATTAAGCTTTATGGTTTTTAGAACCTCTAGAATACCCTTCTCTACTTGGCTGTCCACTGCCTACATCTGTTCTTGAATAGGAATTTTTTTCTTCATTTTCCATGGAGGAATGATATCAGACTTTTCCTTTTCATTATTGGTAAAATGGTGGGGTTTTTTTTAATGCTTTTGGGGGGTTTTATAATGGTGGAGAAATAGATAGCATTTGTAGTTCTTTCTGTGAATTCATTGTAGCCCCCATTTAGGCCTTAGGTAAATTGAAGATACATAATGACTATTTGATTGGGTCTGAATTAGGTATAAATTTCTCAACCTAAGGTAGTTTTTTGCTAAGTCATTTCTTTCTTTCTTTTCTTTTCTTTTTCCTTTTTGCTTACTGTAGATTAACTCGGGACCTTATGTATGTTAGACAAGCACTCTACCAGTGAGCTACATTAGTGTCCCCCTTTGTGTGTGTGTACATGCGTGCGTGTGTGTGTGTGTGTGTGTGTGTGTGTGTGTGTGTGTTAAATTTCTGACAAGGTCTTGCTAACTTGTCCAGGCTGACCTCATGCTTGTGATCTTTCTGCCTCAGCCTCCCAAGTAGCTAAGATTATGCGCATGTGCTACCATGCCTGGCTTATTCACTTCTTTTTAAATACATTTTATTACTTTGGAATAATTTTTGACTTACAGTAAATTTGCAAACATAGTCCAAATCTGCCATCTACTCTGGCAATAAACTTGCAATCTTCCTGATTCAGCCTCCCCAGTAGCTGGGATTATAGGTGTGAGACAACATGCCTGGCTGAAATCTCCAGTTCTTTGGTGAATAAATTTCTGTGACTATAGAATGATTTTCTGATTTACTTTTCAGTTTTCCTCAGATCCTCAAAGGCCAGGTGTTTCCTTTAGGGATGACAAGGACAGTCATTAATATTGGTACTGAACTTTATGGTTTGAAATAAAAGGAGTGCTATGATAGTGGAAAGAACCCTATAGGGTTTGGGTTGAGGCTAAAGCATTTTTATAACTTTAAACTATGTTTTCACAACACTAAATGAGTTATTTTACGTACTGTTCACTTTTGATGTATTTAGTTTCAAAATGACACATTATTTTTAAAATGTTAAGCATACTTCTTATTTTTATATATGCAAGTGAATTGAGATGAATTGGAGACTTAATTTTTTAGGACTCATAATTGTGATTGATTTAAGAAATTGGTATTGAGGTAATGTCAGTGACTTAGCACATTTGTGTGTTTATGTGAGCTTTTAGAAAATTCTTGATTTCAGTTTGTGGTCATAATTGATTTTTTAAGTCTTTTTTCTTTAACATTTTTTAGTTGTCAATGGATCTTTATTTTCTTTATTTATATGTGGTGCTGAGAATCGAACCCAGTGCCCACACATGCTAGGCAAGTGCTCTACCACTGAACCACAATCCCAGTCCCCATGATTGATTTTTTAGGGTCTTTTTCTGGACTACCATATGCAGTAGGTGCCCTTGTTATTCTAAATTATCACTCATGCCTTAAATTTGATGTCAGAGTCGTCACTTGTGTAACAGAAAGTTATCTGTTAGGCTGCACATCATGAACTTCACTTTTAGAAAGTCTTATCTTTTTATGCCACAGAAATAACTTTTGGCTATTAGTCATGAGTGGCAAAGAAATTCATTTTGAGTTGTTTGGATGAAAATATTTCAGTTGAATATGGCTTGTATTGAGTGACACTGCCAGTAAATAAATTTTCTTAGTGGGTGGAAATCCCCCAGAACTTAGAAAATTGGGAGGGGGTGAACTTAATTAAATAACTTCAATTGTTTATACTTATTCAGAGCTTTTTATGACCTGGGACAAAGCATCCAACTTCAAAGGATCTTGGTTTCTTTATTTGTAAAATGAGGGGGTTTGGCTGGATGTGTCAATCTAAATTTAAATTTAAATCTTATAGTTAATTTATAAGATTTAAAAACTGGCCTATTTAACAAAAACCTACAAGATCAGGTTGCTTGTCTTAGATCTTTATTCATACTTAGATCTTTACTCAATACTCTTCACTAAATCTAGCTGTAAGTCAATTTTTCCTATTCAAGTAGTTTCATATCAACAATACTACAAATATTAGAGTTACTAGTTGGTTTGACACCTCTATAAATGCTTTCTGATAATTAGCATATTGATTTTAAAATGTTTGTCATTTGGTTTTTGTGCTATAACTTGAAGCAAGGGACTTTGAAACCTTTTTTTGCTGTTCTGTTCCCTGAATAAATTTGAAAAAATGTACTCCTTCATACTTAAAAAAAAAAAACAAGAAAATTTTTTACTGAACTTTAATATGAAGAAAGTACACATTATCAGTAGTGAACAACTCAGAGGATTTTCACCAACTAAGCACATTTTTGTATCAGCACCTAGATCAAGAAAGTAAACATCATCAGCAACTTAGAAATCCTGCTTACCACCCTTCCCACCCCAGCCATTTTCTTGACCACTTTTAGATTAGTTTTGCCTACTTTTATACTTTACATTTATTAATTAATTTATAAGATTTAAAAACTGGCCTGTTTAACAAAAACCTACAAGATCAAGTTGCTACTTGTACTCTTTTGTGTCTAACTTTTTTTGTGCGGAATTGTGAATGTGATATCTGTATTACTTGTAGTTGTATTCATTCTTTTTGATGTGTACTATTCCACTGTGTGAATATATTCACTGTATATGTTGTTTGGATGCTGTTTTTAAGAAAGTGTCTTTGTGACCTTAGAGTAGATAAAGATTTGTTAAACAAGACTTTTCAATGATAATTATTCTTCTTAGTGTTCAGATTGGAGAAGGAACAGGAGAACTTGTCTACTGAAATAAGAGCATTTGAAAAATTTTTAAAAATGTGAATATATAGTTAAAAGTTTTTACTCAGCAAATCTTAGGGAATGTGTCAGTATTTGTAGCTAAGTCTTCCAGACAGAGGTTTATGCCTTAATAACTATTGTGGGTATAATTTCTTAAGAAAATGTGCCATGTTCTTCCTTGCCTTTTTTTGTTGATTTACAGGAGTTCTTTATTATAAGCTGGAAATGAGCCTTTGCTGGTGGCAAATATATTCTCCCACTGTGTGGCATGCTTTTTCATTTTTAATGTGTCTTCATAATCTGAAGTTCTCATTTTCAATGTAATTAATCATTTCCTTTATGTTTAAATCAAGTATCAGGTTCAGTTTAAAGTATCTTTTCCTGTCCCAGGGTGAGGGATATATTCTCTCACCTTCCAAAAGTTTTAGGGTTTGGGCTTTTGCACCTGAAACTGATTTTTATGTATCCTGTTAGGGGACAATACTGGGGTTTCCCCCCCCCCATAAGGATAGCTAATTGTCCCAGTGCACCGTCTTTTCCATACTGTTGTGAGTAATCAAATATCTACATGTATTTGATTTTATTTCTGTGCTGTTTTGTTCCAATGGTCTGTCTGTCCTTGTTCTCATACAACATTTTCTTACTTATAAAAGCTTTATAATAAGTCTTTTTATCTTTATTTTATTTTATGTGGTGCTGAGGATCGAACTCAGTGCCTCACACGTGCTAGGTGAGCGCTCTACCTCTGAGCCACAACCCCAGCCCCTATAATAAGTCTTTATAACTTTATAATAAGTCAGTATAACAAGTTCTTCGACGTTGTCCTTTTTGACAACATTTTGGCTACTCTTGACCATTTGAACGTTTATATGAATTTTGGTATCATCTTGTCATCAATCCCTGCCCCTGCACCCCACAGTCCGTGGTTTTGATTGGAATTGCATGGAATCCATAGACCAATTTAGGGAGAATTAACATTTTTATAATATTGTTTTCTACATATTTTTGTGTGTGTGTATGTGTGGGGAGATACTGGGGATTGAACTCAGGAGCACTCAACCACTGAGTCACGTCCCCAGCCCTATTTTGTATTTTATTTAGAGACAGGATCTCACTGAGTTGCTCAGCGCCTCACTTTTGCTGAGGCTGGCTTTGATCTCGTTATCCTTCTGCCTCAGCTTCGCTGGGATTATAGGCATGTGCCACCATGCCTGGCTGTTTTCAATACTTGTTAAACATGATACACTGCTCCATTTGTTTAGGTCCTTCTTAATTTTTCTCAATAATGTTTACAGTTTTCTCCAGGAAGTTGTTCACAACTTTGGAGAGTTTTATTCCTAGATATGTGATATTTTTTTTATGTTATAAATGTTTATATTTTTATGTTGACTTTGTACATAGGAGTTGTCCTAAATTTTTACTACTTATGATATTCTTCTTTAGAATCTTTTGCTATATATTCAATCTTTTGATCTGCAAGTTAAGAAAATTTTATTCCTTCTAATTGTTATTCTTCTAGTGCTGGTTAGTACTTCGATGTAATATTAAATAGAAGTGGTATGAGTGGGCACCATTGTCTTGTTCCCTTTCTCAAAGGAAAATTTCCAGCATTTTTCCACCTAGTATGATGTTTGCTTTAATTTTTCCCCAGACATTATAAAATTAAGGAAATTTCATTCTGTTTTTATTTTCCTAGGAGCTTACATCATGAATGGATATTGGATTTTAACAGATACTTTGCTAATGTTAAAATAACTGTATGATTTTGTTTCTCAAATTAAATTACATTGATTGATTTCCTATTACTAAATCAGCTTTGAATTCTAGAAATAAACCCACTTTGGTCAATATCACATTTTTGTTTAATTTTATTTTGGAGTTTTAGATCTTTGCCCATGAATGAGATTGACCTTTAGTATTGTTTTCTTATTCTGTCCTTGTCAGGTTTGGGTAGCCTTATAAAATGAATTAAAGAATATACTTGTTTTTTTCATCCTCTGGAAGAGATTATGTTAAGATTTATTTTATCGCCAGGTGCAGTGGTGTATGCTTGTAATACTCGCCATTTGGGATGCTGAGGCAAGAAGATTACAAGTTCAAAGCTAGGCTCAGAAACTTTATGAGGCACTAAGCGACTCAGCAAGACCCTGTCTCTAAATAAAATATTTTTAAAAGGCTGGAGATGTGGCTCAGTGTGTGAGTGCCTTTGGGTTCAATATCCAGTACCAAAAATAAAATAAATAAATAAAGTGTGCAGTTATTAGTTTTTATTATTTTTCAAAATTGTACATCTATCACCACAGTCAATTTTATAATATTTTTATCATCCCCCAAAGAATCTCTGTACCTGTTAGTAGTCATTCTTATTTTCTCCCCTTCCCATCATCATTAGTTAGGTAATCACAAGTCTCTTCATTTCTGTAGACTGGCCTATTCTGAAATTTTCATATAAATGGAATCATGCAAACAACCAGACTTACCATAATGTTTTCTAGGTTCACCTATGTTGTAGTATGTATCAATACTTCATTTGTTTTTATTGCCAAATAGTATTCATTGTATGCATATACCACATTGTATTTATTCATCAGTGATGGACATTTGGGTTGTTTCCCTTTTGGAATATTATTTATAACACTACAGTGAACATTTGTGTACAGATTTTTGTCTAGCCATTTGTTTTCATTCTCTTGGTACTTTTTAATTCTTAATACTGGATATATGAATCTTTTTTCCCTCTCTCCTTTTTTTAAATTTTGAGACAGGGTCTTGCTAAGTTGCTGGGACTGGCTTTGAACTTGGATTCCTCCTGCCTCAGTCCCCTGAGCCACTGGAATTACAGGCATGCACCACTGAGCCCAGATCCTTCTCTTTAATGAATAATTTCACTAGAGGTTTAGCAGTTATAATGGTTTTCCCCAAGAACTTTCAACATTGTTGATTCTTCTATATGCATGTTTTTCTATCTTGTTAAGATCTGTTTTTATATTCATTTTCCTTTTAGTTCTTTAGGGATTTTTTTTTTTTTTTTTTGCTTTTTTCCTTCTCCCTAACTAATGGAGATGGGTAGTTAGGTATTAGTTTGCATCTTTATTTCCTTCCTGACACATTTAAAACCACATTTCACTTTCAAGTGTAGCTTTACCAGCATCTTGTGATTTTTGATATGTAATCATTTCATTATTTATTTCATATTTCTAATTTCCACCCTATTTTTTAATCTATGGGCTATTCAAAAGTGTCTCTTAATTTCTAATAATAAGAGAATTTTCTATGTATTTTTTGTAATTGGTTTGTGGCTTTATCACACTTTAAAGAACTCCCTTGAGTGATTTTAATCTTTTAAAATTTCTTGAGGCTTACTTTTGGCTCAGCAAGTAATCAATTTTTTTAACATACGTAAGCATTTGAAAAGCATATATTCTGTAGTTTTTAGATACAGCCTTCAATGTATGCCCAATCATGAAGCATGTTAATTGTGTTGTAGCTCGGTCTCTACTAATTTTTTTAGTCTGTTTATTCTTTCAACTATCTTTCACTGAGAGTGATATCTTAAAATCTGCCAGCATGACATTGATGCATGTGTATTTCTCCTAGTAATTTTTTAACTTTTGCTTTATACATAATTGGAGGCCATTTATCAAGTGCATGCAAATTTAGTTTGTTCTGGTGAATTTAAACCTTTTATCATTATGGAGTGACTTTTTAAAGAATGTATTTTATCTATCTATATCTATCTATCTATATATATATACACACACACATACATATATATTTTTTTAGTTGTCGATGGTCTTTTATTTTATTTATTTATATGTGGTTCTGAGATTCAAACCCAGTGCCTCACACATACTAAGCAAGCACTCTACCACTGAGCCACAACCCCAGTCCCTAGAGTGACTCTTTTTAATGATGCTTTTTTAAATATCTATTTTATCTGAAACTAGTATAGTTATGCCATCTTTATTTTGGCTGTTTGCATGATACATACTTTTCTATTACTTTTAACCTTTCTGTGTTCTTATGTTTCAGATGGGTTTCTTGAAAATAGCATATACATTTGTAGATTTCTTTTTGTTAATCCAGTGTTATAATCATTCTTTTTTATAACATTCAGTCTATTTAAATTAAATTTAAATTTAATGTAATTACTGGTATTTGGGAACTAAGTGGAACATTACATTTTTATTCCTCTAACTCTGCTGTTTCCTTTTTTCTTCCATTGATTTATTTTTATATTAGCTTTTTCCCTTTATTTAAGGCTCAGATATCACATATTTGTTTCTATTCCATTTGTGTGTGTGATTACCATAGAATTACAGTCTTCTTCGTCATTGTCATCATTGTCATCTCTTGCTTCTTCATAATTATTCTATTTTAATAGTCATCACCCTGGAATAACTAGTCGAGCATGTATCCCTCACTTATCAAAGTCTGGTGTTGAGGTACTTTTACCTTCCTCCTGGTTGAAGTAAGTACATTAAAACACCTCCATTCCATTTACCTATCTTTTGACATACGTGCTATTTTTTTTAACCTGGAATTTATTTCTGTATATATTTTAAACACCACAAGACATTTTTCCTAAAATCAGTGTCCCATAGATTTTTTTACATGCTCATTTATACCTTTGTAGTTCTTCATTCCTTTCTGCATTTATGATACTCCCATCTTGGGTCAGTTTTCCTTTGTGCTGATTTCTTAGTATCCACTGAATGTTAACTCTGTTTTTATTTGAGATGTATTTCAGTTTCAGTCTTGAAGAATATTTTCTCTGCAGTGGAATACTAGATTGACAATTCTTTGCTTTTTTTTAATCTTTATTTTATTTATTTTTACGTGGTGCTGAGGATCGAACCCAGGACCTTGCACGTGCTAAGCAAGCACTCTACCGCTGAGCTATAACCCCAGCCCCAACAATTATTTTCTTTTTGCTCCTCTTATAGTTTTCATTTTTATTGTTGAAAATTAAGCTGTCAGTCTACCTGTTGTGTCTTTGAAAGTAGTTTTTACCTTCTAAGGATGCATTTAATTTTTCCTTTTTTGATTTTTCAGCTAGGAATTCATTAAGATTGTTAAGTCTGTGGTTTGGCGCCTTTCATCATTTTTGGAAAATTTTCATATATGCAAATATTGCTTCTGCTCCATTCTCTCTTTTCCTTCTGGGATTCCAATTAACTATTGGATATGGGACCATCTCACTGAATCCTAATGTTTCTTACATCCCTCTCTCGTCATTCTGAGCCCTTCTTCAATCTGTCTTTTGGTTCATTGTCTCAACTGTGTCAGCTGTTAAATCTGTTCCTTGAATTAATTTTAATTTTTTACATTTTTTAGTAACAATTACTCTGTTCCTTTTAAGATCCATAATAATATGCTGTATAACATTTCCACTAATGATTGACCACACATAAGATGGAGGTCCCTTAAGAATATATTGCCTCGTGATATTGTAGCCATCTTACTTGGTACCCTATGTAATATTTGTACAACGGTGCATGTCTCAAAACACATGCCATTAAGTGACACAACTGTATTTTGTCACTTTTTATGGTTTCTAGTTTGTTACCAAGGTTTTTCTGTTTTGATATTATCTTCAACATAGTAAGTAATTTAAAATCAATGCCTGATTAAGTCCAATACTTGTAGTCCCTGTGGTTCTGTTTTTGTTATTGTTTCTTTGGCTTTTGGTCATCTTCTCTTTGTCTCCTCGTGTTCTAATTGTTTGCTGGGCATTGTATATGGAATTTTATTTGAGAAATCATTTGAAATGATACATTTCATAAAGAAGTGTGTGTGTGTGTGTGTGTGTGTGTGTGTGTGTGTGTGTGTGTGTGTTTTCATTTGCTTGAGAGAACCCAGGATTACTTAATCAAATCACACCTTTCCTGGGTCAGCCACATGACTCAAGATCATATTACATTCAGTGTCTGTACTGATTCATTTTTAGTTTACCCTTATTTCTAAGCTCTTCAAGGATTCCAACCTGAAGATGGGAGAAGGGGCTTTTTCCCCTTTGTCCCTCTGGTCTGTCAGACTGGCTGTGTTGGCAGCTTTTCATTGCCGTGACTAAAATACCTGACAAGAACAACTTAAAGGAGGAAAGATTTACTTTGACTCAGAGTTTGAGAAGTTTCAGTCTTTGTCAGTCTGCCAGTCTGTTCCATTGCTCTTGGCTTGAGGTGAGACAGAACATTACTGTGGAACAGGATGGCAGAGGAAAGCTGTCAGCTATGGCAGTCTGGGGGTGGGGGCAAGGAACAAGTTTTATCTCCAGTAACATACTCTTAGTGACCTACTTCCTCCAACCACACCCCATCTGCCTATAGTTTCCACCATTTCTTAGTTGTCCATTCAGCTGTCAGTGTATTAATCCATACATGTGTTCAGAACTCTCATGATCCACTCACTGCCCATATTACCCACCTCTGGACATTGTTGTACTGGGGACCAAGTAAGTCCTCAACATACGAACTTTTGAGGGACATTCAAGAGCCCAACTGTCAGATACATTTGAACCTCTGACTTCCTCTTTTAGATTGCTCAGCTTACCTTTTTGAATTTCAGTCCTTTAATGAATCTGAAAGCACTGTCCTGTTAATTCTTTGACTCTTTGAAGAAAGTCATTACTTATATTTTGTCCAACTCTGTTACTTATCTCAATGGGAGGGTTGATTCAAATTACCTCATATTCTATAACCAAGGTAGGGAGGCTTCTTGTTGGCTCTTTATGGGCAGAATTTATTTACAAAGGCAGTGACTTTATCACTCTTTTTTAAGACCTGAGACTTGTTCCCTAGTTCCATATGAGCTTTGTTTTAAAGAGTTTATTTACTCGTGTAATTATGTACATTTTTATTTAAAAGCTACATATTCTGTATGTTTATATAAATGTAAGTACATTATTTTTTGATTAGTCAGCAACATTTTGAGCCTCTATAACCTTGGATAATTTTTAGACCTTAACCAATGGATAAATTTACTGAAATGTCAGTTACAGTGGTCTAAAATGATTCTCATAATATGAAATATCTCTTAATTGCTATTGAAATTAGTATGCATAATATCAACTAAGTTTCCCCCCTCTAATTGAAAAGAATATTTTTAGTTATCTGTTTACCCTTATGACTTCTTAGTATACTTGTATGTGGGTATAATATATATCTGCCCTTGTGAAATAGAAGAAAGAGGCAGTTCTGATGAGATTCTTAAATTTGCTGCCATATGAGAGCTCTCAACCTAATGAATAAATATGGTACATTATCAGTTATAAACTTTTTCCTTTTATGTAAATTAATTCCCATAGGAGCCTCTGAAGTAAGTATGTGATAATTAGGTGTGGTTTTAAGCAAAGGATTAGGAAACAGGGTCTGAGAGCTTAAGTAACTTGCCTGTTGTCCCACACCTGGCGAATTGTGTATGTTCTTTGTCTATTATTATTACTCATTTTATTTCAGCTATAATGACCTACAGACGCTCACTGACTCCAAGTTTTATCGTTCTATGCTTTCTTCTTTCTGTAAACCATGTATCATGACCCCATGACTCATGTCCTAAAGATAGAGACAATTGGGAGAATATTTCTTCATATCTCATTCTCACTGTCCCCCACCACACCTCATTTCTAGAACATAGTCCCACTGGCTCTGAATTTGTCAACCTCTGCCCTGTTTGAAAGCTTGCTTTGTCACAAGTCTTCTTTCATCCCTACATGTATAGTTCCCTTTCCTCTCTTCAGATATGCCTCCATTTTCCAGTTCCAACAAAATTGCCTCTTTTTTATCTAATGCATTTTCTGTCTTTTATGATTAATGTCATACTTCTTTACTAACTTCATTCCTGGATACCTTCTGTAAGTCTTTCTTTTTTGCTTCTTCAATCACTCTTGATGAAATCCTAGCTAAAATCTTGTTAGCTCTGTCCTTCTTAGACTTAGGGCCAAAAGCTGACCCACCTCAGACCCCTTTCCCAGCAATAGAGTCCGTGCTCCTGTACATTCTTGTTTTCAACATTCTTGCTACTCCTTTGAATGACAGCCTCAAAGAGTTAGTTATCTTACATTAGACCTGTGACGTCAAATGCCCTTATTTAATTTGGAACATATTCAGTTACTACATGTTTTGGGGTATAAGAATGCCTCCTCCTAAAATTTAGTATCACTCTATTTTTTTCTTGAAAACTATTTCCTTTATCCCTAAGGATTCTTTTGTTTTGAAAGTTCATTCATCAGATTTTTCCCCTGTCCTACTCACAAATCTCTCCTGCCTTGAAATGTTGATAGAACTGAATTTCCTCATGTAGGACATTTGTATCTTCACTCTTTTTATTGTTTAATCTCTCTTCTTTTCTTTTGTCTGTATAATTTTTGTTCAGTAAGCTTGTTTTACTGAATCTGTCACTACATTTGTGAACTTTCTCATCAGGATTCCAGAGAGTGCACTTCTTAACCAGCTCAAGAGATGGTTCAAGACCGGGCATGGCCTTCATACTTCTTGCTTTATCACTTATTGTAGTTTTCAATAAATATTTAAATTAAATGGAGTTGGTATTTTAAAGTTTTTACCTCTGGACTGGCTGAAGAACCCTCTTAATAGCTTTATATCTCTAGCAAGTATTTTGAATATACTGCTTTTTTCTCCTTAAAGGACTATGTCTTCTAGTTCATTACTTTTAACTTTTGAGCATTCCAAATATACACAAATAAAAAGTTCATTGAACTTCTGATGTTGTAGTTATCAACAGTTCACTACGTGTTTCATCATCTCCTTACTCCTTTACTTTTGCTGAGAATTTAAAGCATATCTAAGATATAATTTCACCTCTAAATTAATATGCTTCTAAAACAAAACATTTTTACATAACTGCAGTGTTCTTATCATATATAGCACATCTAATAATAATTCCTTAATAACATAGACAACACTTCAGTCCGTATTCAAGTTCCCTCAGTTAAATCTCTCTTTATTCTCTTGTAAACTATACCAACCCTCTCTGCTTTTATTCATGCTCACATGTCCATTCTTGGGGTGTGTTAACTTGTTCCTTTATCCTTTGTATTTTATGTGGACTGACAATTAGAACTATATGCTTAATTACTTTCAGATTATACTTTCTTAGGGGAATAAATAAGAGTACTTGCTGTCATTTCATATTATGTCTCATCCAGAGGCATGTAGTGTCTGATCATTTCACTTTTTAAATATTGCCATGATTTATCAGAGGGTTCAGGTGGACAGCTTGATATTTTCATGAAGCCCAACTTTTCACTTAGTGCTCTTATTATTTATTGATTATGAGTAAGTGAATTAGTTACCTAATTAAAGTTTGCAAAGTTGTGATTATTCTAATTTGCTCACTTCTGGCATTATTAGCTGAAATTTTTCTAGATGGTAGAATTTTTTTTTTCCTTTTCACTATGGCTATTTGGTTAACATGAATTATCTAGTCAGTTCTTGAGCTATTAAAATCCCTAATTGGGAAACTGAAGACTCTGCTTTCCTCTTTTTAAACTAAAATAGTATTAGTTTATTTATGATTATAACAAATTAACTTTTTTCCTTTTTCAGGGAGTTAAAGTCATTCCTGAGTGGTAGATTAGTAATTTAGTGGGCCAAATTATGGGAGAGTCTCCCAGTCCTGAGTGAGCAATTGTCATTCTCTTGAGGCATAGGATAGCAGAGAAAATAACAGTAAAAAAAGATGGTATAACTTCTTTAATGCTACTGGCTTGCAGTGAGGGTGTGGTACTTGCTTGAAGTGTGGGAATTTAAAAAGTCCTGTGCTTAAGCAGAGACAAGTCAGTCTCATTGTGGAGTCATTTAAATTTTAAAGACCTAGGGCCCTAAAAAGGGCTCCAGCACAGTTTTGTAATCGAACTCATTAAATTTTAATGACTAGTATATCTTGGGAAGCTGCAGGGACCCCTGATGATTTGCCAGGGATATAACTAAAGCTCCTCTTGCTAGCTTTCTCTAAAGGCAGAATTTCAGCAAACCTTTATTGTGCCCTCTGCCATTTGGAGCTCTGCCTTAGGCATTAGAGGTGACTGAGAGGGAAGCAGAGTGGCTCAGGCAGCCAGGATAATTTTATCTTAGCATTTATTAAATATAAATTTCATTCACTGAAATTTCATGTAGGAAAATGACTGCTTGCATTTTAATGACCTTTTATTTGTACAGTGTATCACTTGCTCATGCTTTCATTTTTAAAGTGTTCATAGTTGGAATCTAAAATCTTCAGTTTTCATTTTTTAGGACCGTGTCTTCAGGTTTTCTTCACTTCATCGTGAATTGTAGCACATCAGACTACACAAGGTGTCTTAGTTGAAGTTTCATCAGTTATAAAATTAGAGGTAAGAAATGCATATGTCTTTTTTGAAAACGAATGTATGTTGCTGTTAATAAGTTTCATGTTTACACCCCTCCACTGTCCAGTCTTCTCCCCTCCGTTTACTCAAGAGCAAGAGAAAAAGATGATGTCCATGCAATTTCATTTTTGTAGATAATAGGCCTTAAATCAGGATGCTAAGCAGCTGCTACTCACTCTTTAGCAGTAGGAGGTACAAGTTCTTTTGATAGTTCATTTGCTATTAGAAACCTCACCAGAGAATGGAAGGAAATTTAGCAGTTGGTTTTGAATAAAAGAGGCTAATCCTGCCCAGAGACCAGATCCCTTGTTGGTTGGAGCAGTGGATCTTGAAAGATATCCCCCAATAAATAGCTATCCCCCCCGCCAAAAATAACTGCACATGTGTGTATATGCAGATTTTCCAGCTTCCTAGATTGTTTATTTTTGTTTTGTTTTGTTTTGTTTGTGGTGCTGGAGATTGAATCCAGGACCTCATGCATTCTAGGCAAATGCTCTACCATTGAGTTACATTCCCAGCCCTTTTTATTTTGAAACAGTGTCTCATTAAGTTGCCCAGGCTAACCTCAAACTTGTGATCCTCCTGCCTCACCTTCCCAAGTAGCAGGGATTACAGATATGTGCCACGGTGCCTCCCCAGCTTTCTAGTACTTTTTGTAATTTTTTAATTCTCAAATTTATGTTCAATATCTAAATTGAACAGATGGTTAATCTACTGTTATTATGAACAGATAAAGGCATTGTAATGATAGTTCTTGCTTTGGGCCATTGGCAGATCTGTATCAAGAAAGACTGAGAATATAGACTTTGATTTCTAGATAGTGTGTTTTTCCACCTTATGAAAATGTTCCTGCTCTTTTAAATGTCTATGTCCTAGTATATTAACACACATTGGTGTGTGTTGTAAATTAAGCACTGGACAAGATGTTATGTGGCCTGTTCAGTTCATCTTTTTAGCAAGTTTACAAACCTTACTAGCCTTAAGTTATCTTATTGTATAAAACAGAGGTTTACATTGGGATTGGGCTCAGGGTTTTCTAGCTTTAGCATTATTGACATCTTGGGCCCAGTAATTCTTTGTCAACAGGGACTGCGGACTTTAGGAGGATCCTTGGCCTCTTCCCACCAGATGTCAATAGAACCACTCTCCAGTATGACAACCAAAAATGGCTCTAGACATTGCCAAATGTCCTTTATAGGGCAAAATCATCCTGGATTGAGAACCACTGGGTTAAATGATGTATTAGAGTTCCTTGCAGCTTCATAATTCTGTTGTTTTTATTAAAACAAAAAACAAAACCTTCTCTTTGCAATCCAGCTTAGATGTCATCTCTTCCATGAAGTTTTCCTCAGATTGCTTCCTCTTTGTCCTACCTTAATTCTTTTTTGAGTACTTATAGAATTTAACACCACTCTTCTATAACTACTAGTGTGTTTCTCTCATTTTAGGGCATGGGTCTCCTGTATTTCTCAGCTCAGATTTTATTATATGAACAAACAGTGAATTCAGGAATATCATCAGATTAGAAATTGTTAAATAAATGGTTTCAAATGGCATTTTTGTTAATCTTTCAAACACTTCCACTAGGAAATTCCCACCGAATTTTAATTTCTGGGTTAATGAAACCAATTACCCACTTTTTTGATTTTTTTAGATAGATTAGCTGACAGGAGCTTCCTATATGTATGTGAGAGATCTACACAAACACATCTAGACTGAGAGAAAGAAAATCACACAAAAATTCATAACAGAGTTGAGCTGTTTCAGTTTTTATATCTAGAGGGCTCTGAAATAATTCTACTTTATTAATCAATTAGCTTCCATCTACTCAGAAATAAGTAAACAGGAAAGGTAGTAAATATTTTTTTTGTTTTTTTTATGTACCTCTCACCTTACATTATTCCTCACCATATTCTAAATATTTCTCAAAGCAACCCAGAGTAGTAATACATTTTAACCATGGTCTAGTGCATATGCATATACCTGAAACAAGATTTTTAAATTAGTATTATCGTTACTATGTATGTAACATTTTGATGCTCTTTTGTTTCTTTCCTTTTTTTTCTTAAAGAGTGGTCATCATCAGTAAATTTATTATATACTTTAGTAAAAGGTCACAACCCAGCATTTGAAAAACATTATTAAGTAATAAAATGTAGAGATAATCTACCTCTGGTTTATGTCACTAATAGGTTTTCCTTTCTTTTTAAATAATGTCACTTAAGAATTGACCCAACAAAGACATTGTAACATCTTAACCAGAACAAATTACATTTCCAATTAAAGTCCTATATTTTGTCATTTATTCTGAGTATTTAGTATGTACAAGGTACTGTTGTCAAAAGAGTATATTTGGTTCTTGTTCTCAAGATTTATGTTGATAAAACCTAGAGGAAAATTAAGTTAATAAATATATTGTTTCAATTCCTAAAAGAGGTAATAAATACAAAGTGATCTTTATAGGTGTTAAGAAAGGGAGAAAGCTGTGCTAATTGAGGTTCATGATAGAAAAATAACATGATTGTGTGATAGATTTTGCATTGTCATATCAGAAAGTGGAAAAAGATATTATGCATGGTAGAAACAGTATTTTGATAGGTGTGCAGTACTTTTGTCTCATACTTGAAGTTTATTTTTTGTATAATAGGATAAAGTGAGAAGTTAACATATACTAAAAAAGCATATAAAATGCTTAAAATATAGGTTATAAACAGGGTATGTAATTTTAGCTCTACGGTGGTTGTAACATGAAGTTTACCCAGTAGATTAATTAGAAACTTGTATGCATGATAGCTCTGATATAAGCCAATATTTACCCTAAAATGATAACATTAATATTGAATTACTAGGTTTACTGAGATTGCAGATAACCTCCAAATGGTGGAGGGAGTATGCCCATCTGTCAAAATAAGTGAATAATTTTACTATTCTATATAAATTGCTTTTCACGGGACAAAAACAATTTGTATAGTATTCAGCCTTTAAAAATGTTATATACTATTTCACCTATGCATTTACAAACTATGTGCTTACGTCATAGGCTCAGGCATAATCATTTGTAAATAGGAGGCTCAGCATGTAAGTTACAACCAAATGCCACAAAAACCTTGAGAAAATAAGCAGTAGACTATGTTTTTGCCTTTTTGATCTGTGACTTTCTTCTATGGAGTATATAGAATTTAATTACTATGGAAGTTTTTTTTGGGGGGGGGCTATGAATTGAACCCAGGGCCTTGTGCATGCAAGGCAAGCACTCTACCACTGAGCTATGTCCCCAACCCCACTATAGAAGATATTTTTGATCTAAAATGATCTAAAAGAAAAGTGGAAGATTTCGCTTATGATGATACTTAGGAAAGAGCCACCAGCCATAAAAGTGTGGTCTAGCATTCTGTCTGCTGTTACTTTAAGGCACCAGACCTTTACTAGTTTTTGTCATTTTCCATATTGAGTTGGGAAGTTAACAAAAAGATAATTATCTTTTCATTTTTGCAGATTTGTAGACTACTGAAAAGAAGGCATTTTCAGAGCCAGAGATGTGAACTTAAAAACTCCTGGGCCAGGGTTCACAGACCATATTGAGGTATTTTTTTTCTTCCTAATTTTAAACACTTTTTTAAGTAACAGTTTTATTTTTACAGCAAAATTGAGAAACTGGTATGGTGAGTCCCCATAGATCCTATACATAGTTCCCAGTATTATTAATACCCTATGTTAGCTTGATGCATTTGTTACAATTAATGAATCAATACTAAACTATTTTAATTAACTAAAATTCATATTATTTGGATTTCCTTAGTTTTTAATCTGATATTTTTTGGTGTGTTCCAAGATTCCATGTAGGAAACCACATCACATTTGGTTATTTTGTCTCCTTAGGCTTCTCTTGGCTGTGACACTTTCTTAACTTTCCTTGTTTTTAATGACCTGGACAGTTTTGAGGAGTACTGATCAGGCATTTTTTAAGAATATGCCTCAGATGGGATTACTTAGATGTTTTTCTCATTGTTAGAATAGAGTTATGGATTTTTGAGAAGACCACAAGATTAAGTGCCTTTTGACATTCTTATCCCATCATATCCAGAATACATACTAACAACAGTGCACATTTAAGAAGTGGGAAGGTATGCTCCTCTTCCTTGGATAAATGATCCACATAAATTATTTGGAATACTTCAGTGTCAAGAGAGAGATTCATCTTCCACCTGCCCATTCATTTAATCATTTTTTTATATCAGTATGGGTTTGTGGATATTTATTTTACATCTTGAATTATAATCTAATACTATTTTATTTGTTTTGATGTTCCAGTTTTTCCAGCTTTGGCCATTGGGAGATCCTTCAGTTAGCTCCTGTGTTGTTTTGTCATGTCCCCATGATCGTGGATTTTTTTTTTCTTTTTAGAAATACATGACAGTAGAATGCATTTTGACATATTATACATACAGGAAGTATAACTTATTCTAATTATGATCCCATTCTTGTGGTTGAAATAATGGGTAGTTTTGTTGAGTACTTCCATACTCTCTGGTACTACAAGATGCTTCAGGCTTATCTTGTATATTTCCTGACCCAGTTCTAGAATCAGCCATTTCTCTATAGGGCCCTGGTTCCTTTTATTAGAGAATGCTGTTAGAAAACTGGGGTATTCTTCCTTCTTGCCTTTCTTGGCTGGAATTCTGTGCGTTTGCTACCTACATATTTATGCATATCTATAAACATTTCTGTATATAGGTTGCAATTGACAAATAAATATTCATTTGGGGGTGATGTTACAGTTAAATGATATCTGATTATGCTTCTGTTTCTTGGCGGTTATATTTAATTTGAAAATGTTTCAGTTCTATTTTAATATAAACATTATTTGGGTCTCATTTCTCTTTTTAGAATGTAACAATGAGATAGATGTAGTGAATATTGTGATGATTTCAAAATGGTTTCCACTGTAATGAATATCCTATAAGATGATTGTTTTTGAAAGTATTTGGAAGGTTGCTGGGCATGGTGGCACACGCCTGTAATCCCAGTGGCTCGGGTGGCTGAGGCAGGAGGATCGAAAGTTCAAGGCCAGCCTCAGCAATTTGGGGAGGCCCTAAGCAACTTGGCAAGACCCTGTCTCAAAATAAAAAATTTTAAAAAGCTTGGGTGGGGCTCAGTGGTAGACTGCCCCTGGATTCAATCCCTAGTACCAAAAAAAATATTATTCAGAAGACTCATTTAGGGAAAATAGCAATTTTTATTTCCTAACCTGTTGTTATTTGGTAGCACTCTTAATATATGAACAAAAAATAATCTTGAAATTGGAACTCTCACCCTCTGTCAGTGAAAGCTTATGCTCCAGTATCAGCCACAGCTTGTTGCTATTTAACTGGAAAAATTCATATTCTAGTACAAATATTCTTCTGTTTAAAAGCAAGGCTTGCTTTATCCTCTCTTTAATAGTTATGACATCATCAGATTCTTACAAGGTAGCCAGCAGTACCAGAGAATAATGGTTAAAAGTTTAGACTTCAAGTTTGTGTTCTAACTTTGCTACTTGTTAACATTGTGACAGTAGGCAAATTTTTTACTGTCTCTGAGTCTCAAATTTCCTCACTTATATAATGTGAATGATATTATTAGCTCTCTCGTGGGATTATTTTGGGGATAAAATGAGATAAAGCACTTAGCACCATTATTGGTATGTAAATATTGTTTATTAATAGTATCTAAAATCAAATCCTCCGAAACAGGAAAACAATGGATAAAATTCAAAGCTTTATACTGGTATACATACTTGTTTTAGTTCAACAGTTATTACTGGGCTAGCCTAATCAGAAAAATGAATGGTTCTTTCATTTATTTATTCTTAAAAGTTCTTCAAAACAAGACACACTTCAAACCTGTGAGATGGCATCTCACCAATGTTAACATGATAGCAGTGATTATGAACTATTATTGCAATTAGGTGCTGCATGGGGCTTCTCGGATTTTATGGAAGGGGTCCAGGCAGCAAATTCCTTTCCTTGTCCTGAGACAATCTTTCATAATTATGCCCCAAATTATTGCCTCAATAGTATGTCTTTGGACACATTAGACTAAACTGATACTTACCATAGTATCTTTAAACCTCTTTTAGAACACATTTCTGGTGTGACAGACCCAGCAGCTGTGTAAGTGAATGAAGCAAGGCCAGGCCTCAGTATCTAGGATCCCTAGGGAGTGTAAGAACTAGGCAAACTGGAGCTGATTTGGCCTTTCTAAAAGGGGAGTGGTACCCTAGCTTCAACAAGTTGTTGCTAGTAGTTGCTAGATGGTCTGAATTTTCAGAAAAAAGTAGATATCTAAATTTTTATGTGAAGTTTTCTTATTTTAAAATGTAGCTCAACTTTTTTTTTAAACACCACCAAGTCCAAACCAGGCAGTTCTGTAGGCTGTGGGCTGGATTTGGCCCACAGACCATTGGTTTGCAACTTCTGATATAATTATTTTAGGAAGTGAGCTAAAATTCTGGCAGAGGTACAACACTCTGAGCGGTAATGGCACCATCCTATGTATTTGCTGAGCTCAGAAAAGGCTGTAGAAACAAAGCACTTAAGTGTCCACGTCATTTTCTCTCAAGTGTGGGGAATTGTGGTATCAGAGCAGACCTGTAGGGGAACTTCCTCTGTGGGTGGAGAAATTCTTTGGGGAGAAATCCTAGCAGCTGCATTTTCAGAAGCAGAGCCCTCTCTGCCTTGTGGTGCTAGTACTCCCTGAATTAGGAGGTGGCTGCACAACTGAAGGAAGCCTCCGTGATGCCACTGCTGAGCCTAGTATCTGGTCCCTTCAGACATTGCCTTGCCTTCAAAAATTAGAGTCCCCACAAAGCTGACAAGCAATGATGGCTCAACCCTGCAAAATCTCTTGGTTCACTTGGCCCTGAACTATACGGTGATCATAGGGCTTAAACCTTCAGTATTTCTTCTTTCTTGATCTAGGGTTACTGCCCACACAGCTCCACATTCCATCTGGGCTTCTTTAGTGGGGGTGTTTCAAGGGTGTCCCAGGAATTTGGTCACATTGGTGTAGGTACTGTTTGAGTCCTCTGCCTAGTTTTAAAGTGTCAAACCATCATTCAACAGTTTTAATATTGGGTTAAAAATAGCCCACTTTAATGTTAAAGTCAGTGTGTATTTTTCATAGTAACTGGTGCATAAATTGATACTTATGGATAAGAATAGAGTGTGTGCTTTGATCTGCATTGTGGCCAGATCTGTACAACACTATATGATAGACAACAGTATTTTCATTTTAGTTGTTTTCTATGGGACTAAACACAAAAATATAGTATTTTACTGTAAAATGTTAAGTGTTTTTAAAGGAAGCTGACTTGTTGGCTGGGATATTTTCTGTTTGTAAACTGTTGACTTAACCTCTTTGTGCACAAAAGGGAAATCACTTTTTAAAACATTTTAATGTTATATAATGTTTAAGAAATTAAGTTTATTTGAGTGCGTTATATTGTACTATGAAATATTAAATGATTATCCACGTCAGTCAGTGCTTATGTGAGTGAATGTAGAGGGCAAAGTGCCAACCACTGTTAAGATTACATACATAATTCCTTAAGGAAAATATCAATTTTTGTAGGGAGGGTACTGGGGATTGAGCCCAAGGTCTTTACCACTGGGCAACATCCTTTGCCCTTTTTATATTTTGAGACTTGGATTTGAGTGTCTTATTAAGTCGCTTAGGGTCTCTCTGAGTTGCTGAAGCTGGCCTTAAACTCACAACCCTCCTGTCCCAGCCTCCCAAGTTGCTGGGATTATAGGCATGTGCCACCACCCATGGCTCTTTATCAGTTTAGATCCTATTTGTTGTGAAAAGTCAGCCTACTATTAATCATCTTTTCAGATAGTAATCATCTTATGGGTGTGCAAGTTGTTGGCTTTGATTTGAAAGATTCTTTAATATGATTTTTCAAATGTACACATAAGGTAACTTGTTCCCTGTATAACTGTTTTTTGTGTGTCCTGAAAAAGCTAAATTTATTTGTTAAAGAATTCCTTCCCAAAAAAAAAAAAAAAAAAAAAAAAAGAATTCCTTCCCCCTCTCAACCCTCCACCTCCTCACATACCTATAACTCTTTATTTGGATGATAAACCGATGAGGGTTTGCTGTGTTTTTTACCCTGCTAGTGAAAGAAAGGCACTCATAATTGGGAATGTGTCTTGAGGATGTCCTTGGTATCTGTCTACCAGTGAGTGATGTAGGGAAGACCGCAGACTTTGGAAAAGACAGGCTTGGATTTGAGTCAAGAGTCTGCCATCTGCTCATCCTTTGAGTTCATTTTCTTATTTGTAAATTGGACATAATCATATGCTACTAATGACATAGTGGTTAGTAAATGGTAGCTAATAATAGTGATAAAATTAACAGTAACTTTGGCCTTGGTGTAGTGCCTGAGATCTCTGGAGGCTGACAAAACTAAGAACCAGTAGCTCTATGCTTTTGACATCTGAAACTTCTCTGTCCTTGTTCACTCTTGACATCTTTTCTTCTATCTGATAAAAAGACAATTATATTGTCCTTGCATTAAAGACTTTTAGGGTTGGGAAATTTTTTGGTGCCACTAGGAAATCTCAAGTTAAGACTTTGGGTACATGAGAAACTCTTTACTGAAGCTTTGATTAAGTTGCCATGAGGTATTCTGAATATGGTCAGAACCTCAAATGTTAGGGATCATTTCCTGGTAGGGAAGTTATTTCTGTAAATACAAGTAGATTTGATTAGTCATTCTTGTTACTGAATTTTTTTTTCATTTCACCTAATGAATATATATTGAATACCTAGTCTGTGCTAGGTCCTGTGCCTCTTCGTTTGTATACCCTCAAAGGAGATACAAGTTAAGTATCCCTTATTCAAAGTGCTTGGAACCAGAAGTATTCCAGAGGTCATTTTTTTTTTAGATTTGAGAATATTTGCATAGGTTTTTTTGGTTGAATATCCCTAATATGAAAATCTGAAATGTTCCAAAACCCAAAAATATTTTGAACATTGCGTTGGTGCTCAAAAAGTTTCAGATTTTGGAACATTTTAGATTTTGGACTTTTGGATTAGGAATGCTCCACCTATATTGAATTAAGGAATCCAAGAGTTGTCTTAGTCTGTCATTTAAATGAAGATCCTAAAATTTTAGAGCCGTACTTTCTGGTACAATAGTTACTAACCATTGATGGGTACTGAGCATTGAAAAATGTGAACAGTCTGAACTGAGGTGTGCTATTAGCATAAAATATACACTGGATTTCAAGAACTTAGTTTTACAAAAATAATGTAAAATATCAATAATTGTTATATTGATTACATGTTAAGACATTATTTTTATATACTAGCTTTAAATTAATTTTACCTATTTGTTTTTATGTTTTAATGTAGCCACTAGAGCATTTAAAATTGCTTTATATTTTTATTGGACAGTACTGCCTTAGAGCTTCAGTGACTTAGCAAGTGTACTTATCTAGCTGGGATTCCTTTGGTTAGTGCAAATTATAGATTGCTTTATTGTGAAAGTGGCAGGCAGTGTTTGTTTTGATCAAAAAGATCAATTATTAGGTGATATTCACGTGTAAAATTACTGAGGGTCTCTCTCAGCTGCCGAGGCTGAGGCAGGAGGATTGCAAGTTCAAGGTCACCTTCGGCAGCTGAGAGAGACCCTCAGTAATTTTAGCAAGACTCACTCTCAAAAAATAAAAAGTACAGGGCTGGGGTTGTGGCTCAGTGGTAGAGCACTTGCCTAGCACACGTGAGGCACTTGGTTCAATCCTCAGCACCACATAAAAATAAATAAATACAATAAAAAGTTATTTAAAAAATAAATAAAAATAAAAAGTACAGAGGATGAAGCTCAGTGCTAAAGCACCCCTGGGTTCAATTCCTAGTACCTCCTCCTCTCCAAAAAAAGAGGATTATTAAAACCCTGTTTCAGGAAAAAAAAAAAGTTAAATAATTACTTAGGGCTTTGAAATAATTTGCATTTTAAATTAAAGCCTAGATGATTAATCTAGTAGACTCCCAGCATTTCAGATTTGGAATACTTTTGAAAGGGGCAAACTGGGAAAATATACCCATTGATATAGTGGCCAAAACTTATTTTTCTTTTTCCTAAGTATTTGCAGTTTGCTGTACATAAGTGATCTCTGCTCCCCCAGTATTTGTGAAAGGTTGGGTGGGGGACAAGTTAGGGAGGCCAGGCATGGTGGTGCATGCCTATAATCCCAGCAGCTTGGGAGACTGAGATAGGAGGATTGGTTGCCTCAGCAACTTAGCAAGAACTTGTCTCTAAATAAAATATAAAAAGGGCTGGGGGTGTGGTTCAGTGGTTAAGGCTCCTGGGTTCAATTCCTGGTCCCCCCTCAAAGAAAAAAAAAAAGGTGTGTGTGTGTGTGTGTGTGTGTGTGTGTGTGTGTGTGTGTATATATATATATATATATATATATATATATATATATATATTCCTTTAAATACAAATAAAGTTTTATCAGGATGGTTTAGTACAGTCAATTCATCTTTTAATGTATTTGAGCAGATATTGGGGTTGGGCTGTGGAAATGCAGTAATGAATGAAGCATGGATCTTGAAAAGACTACAGGCTTTTTTTTGGTATTTGGGTTTTGTTTTCATCTTTTTGTTTTTACTTTTTATTTGTAAGTAATTTGAAACTCACAGAAATTGCAAAGATAAAAGTACAAAGAATACTGTGTAGCCTTTACCTAGATGCACATGTCAAAACATTTCCCTGTTTGCTTTATAGTTCGTTTCTTCTCTGTGTGTGTATATGTATATATGCACGTTTGAGTCTGCACACATATATATTTTTCCTAACCTATTTGAGAATAAGTTGTATACCCTTTATCTCTAAAAGCTTTATTGTCTAATTCCTAAAATTAGGAATATTCCTGTATGCAGCCACAACAATTATCAATTCAGTACACTTAGTACATTCAATACAAATAGAATACTTGTAATATACCATCCATATTTCATTTTTGTCTGTTGATTCGTTTTTTGTATGACATTTTTCCTGAACCTTAAGATTCAATTTAGGATCAGGTTAGTTTTAGTTGTCATGGTTTTGTTATTTTAACTTGGGACATTTTTCTGGCCTTTGTCATATATGACATTGGCATTTTTGAAGACAACATTACCCAACACCACTACCCCCCTCCACCGCCCTCAATAACACACACATCCAGCACTGGGGATTGAACCCAGTGGTGCTCTACCACTGCGTTTTTATCTCCAGCCCTCTTTTATTTTGAGATTGGGTCTTGCTAAATTGCTAAAACTTGCCTCAAACTTTTGATCCTCCTGCTTTAACCTCCCAAGGAGGTAGGATTACAGGTGTGTGCCACCACACCCTGCTCCTCCCCCCTTTTAAAAATAGAACATTTCTCTTTGGATTTATCAGTTTCTTCATGAGTAGTTTTAGATTATACATTCCTGACTGGAATACTATAAAGTGATATATCGTTTTGAGGATGTCTCATCTGGAGCTATATACTGTCTATCTAGCCCTCATTGGCGATATTTCATTTTGATCACACAGGCCTGGTGTTGTTCAGTTTATCCACTAGATAATTACATTCACTCCCTTCCAATTAACAAGCTTTGGAAAAACACTTGTGAGATCATGCATAATATATTCTATTCTTCATCTAAATTTCCCGGAGATTAATGCTTACTTGAAGCAGTCTATACTGTGATGCCTGCAAAATGATTTTTTCTGCTGCAGCATTCTGCACATTTACCACTTGGAGTCTACCATCAGTAAGAATCCTCCCTTTATATATATATATATATATATATATATATATATATATACACACACACACCCCTACCTATTTAACTATCTTTGGTATGGACTTGTGGAGTCCTCTTTTCCACAGACATACAATTCATTACTGTTCCTTATTTTGTTGTCCAAATTCTTACAGGTTTGACTGTTGGGAGCCTCTTCAGGCTGTCTTCCATTCCTTTTCACATGTTCTCATCATTTTTTGATTACTTCCCTACTCTCTGGCATATAGCACGGTCCAGAAGATGCTGAAGTTTTATATGAGAGATTCTTAGGTATTCAGTTAGTTTTAGGCTAGTATGAGGGTAAGCACATCCTGCAGTGGTAGCACAGAAGGCTGTCTAGCTAATGTAGGCATGGCAGCAGGACTGGATGGCAGAATGTCAATGGGAGCCTACTTAGAGGAGGTTATACCACAGTTGACAAGTACAGGACCAGCAGGACTTGGAGAAAGAGGGTGGTTGGGAGAGAAGATAGAAAACATTTCTGGCAGATGTCCCGTTGTGTCATCTGTGACTTTTCAGACATCAAAATAATTACTGTGCTTTAAAGGAGTGAAATAGCCCTTGGAAAAACATGAGTGATTATGCCTAAGTACATTCTCTCAAGGCTAAAATAATATGGTTGCCAAATAATAACACTACGTACTTTAAATCTAGCTGCTGATTATTTTTTTCACATTAAAATGAAGCTGAATTTTTTTAAGCCACTGACTGGTTATATTACATCAGCAGACTCTCTGGCTAAGTTGAATCCCTCAGTTTTCTAACCTTAAAATTAGATATACTTATCTTAGCATTTTTGATTTTTAAAATATTGATAACTGAATAAAGTAAAATATGTAGTTAGGCTTAACTGTATTTTAATTTCTTTTAATAGAAAATGACTGTGGTGTTGGAAGATCATTACTTTTGGAAAGCCAATTAGCATCAATTCCTAAGAGAAATTTGACCATCATTTGTTCTGGCATGGCGCAAAGCAGTCCACAGCTTGATATTCAGGTTCTCCATGATCTTCGGCAACGTTTTCCTGAAATTCCAGAGGGTGTGGTTTCTCAGTGCATGTTACAGGTAAATTTCCTGCCAGTGATACTGATTTTAAGTTAGATTTTCCTAATTAGAGTTGGCTTTGTATTGTGGTAACAAACTTAAATTTTCAGGTGTGTGTGTTGGGGGGGGAGGGGCTGGGACAATTTGAGTGGGATTTCTCAATCTTGGCACTGTTGATATTTGGGGCTGAATAATTCTTTGTTATGGACGTCAGCTTTGTGCCCAGTAGGATGTTTAGCGGCCTCCCTGGCCTCTACCCACTAGGTATCAATAGCTTCTCCTTAGTTGTACCAACCAAAAATATCTCCAAGCATTGCTAAATGTCCTGTGAGAGGCAAAAATCTCTCCCATGGAGAACCACTGATGTTGAGAAAAGAGTAAAGGCATGTACCAAAGAGAAAAAAATATTCTCTTTACATTTAACTTTTGAATTTGGGGGATGGAACCCAGACTTTCATGCATGCTAGGCAAGTACTCCACCCCCGAGCTACAGCCCAACCCCTAAAATTGAATTTTGAATCTCAAATTTATCATGTTAACTTCTTTAGAAGCAGGCTATACACTTCTGAGTCTTTCTTACCATTTTTCCATTTGGTAAATCCTTAAACTAATATCTGATTTGAAGTGTAAATCCACTTTTAGTTCATAAGCATTTCCCTTGTCTTGTACTACAGGGACAAGTCTTCCCACTCAAGAGATAACAGAAAACAGGCCTGCTGCTTCCTCTGTTTTGTATCATTTTTCACAGGATCTTGGTGTGTTTGGGGTTATGGCACTTCCCGAATTCATTTACTTTGGGGAGCTGTTCTACCACTCTACCCATTGGTCTTCTTCACATGGTAGTCAGTACTCATGTTCATACTACCTTACTGCAGTACAAGTAGCTGAGGATATAACCTAGCTATATACAGGGAAGTTTAGTTACAAATAGAGATGTACAGAATAATGGTGGTAACAGGTGCTTCCTTTGCAGACCCTTTACTAGGTCTAGCTCTTGGGCTTATGGTTTCTGTGTTACAGCTTGCCTTTTTGGTTTGGTTTGTTTTGGTACCAGGGATTGAACCCAGAGGCACTTTACCACTTAGCCTCATCCCCTTTTTATTTTGAGAGAGGGTCTTACTAAGTTGCTGAGGCTGGCCTTGAAATTAGAATCCTCCTGCCTCAGCCTCCTACTTTATGTCGCTTGGGATTGCAGGTGTACCACCATGCCCTGCTTGCCTTTGTTTTTTGTTACACATATTCCCAGTCTGAATCTCAGATCTTTAGCCCCATTTGGGTCTCTGATAGAACAAAGGTACTTCCCACTGGACTAAAACCAAGCAGGAGAGCGTCTTCTACTTGAAAAAACATCCAGGAATCACTTTCTTCACCCATTCTAGGGCCCCACTGAATTCTGACCTTATTTTGTTTGGCCTTTGATTACATGCATTTTTTTATGGTCACTTAACTGTACTGAAGGAATAGAACTTTGAAATTCTGTGTGGTGAACATTTGTTGATATTTACATTGTTCTAAGTCACTTTTTTTCTTCCTTTGGGATTAGTACAGTGTATCAGATTTACTACCTGCTGGCTCTAGAAACTTTCTTTACTCTAAAACTGTGAAATTTAGAAGTTTGCATGTAAAACACAGGCCTTAAAACCTGTCTCAGGGCAGTCATTCTGATCTCTTTATCCAGCTAGACAATTTTGATTTAACCATTTATTAACTCTTTGACACTTTCACCCATTTTTCTTGTTTTATGACATTTAGCAACTCAAATATGGTATTTGAATCTGTCTGGTGGTTTTAATAAAGAGGAAAATTTACTGTCACTGTAGGCATGTAATTGAATAAGTTGATAAATCCATTTTTATCAGTTTGAATTTGGATCCTTTTTGTAATGAGACTATTTAGAGAGCATAATTCATTATGTGGAAAGCATGCAATTTCAAGAGTATTAATAAAAATATCAAATAGTAAAATGTGTTTCCCCATAATCCATAAGTTTGTAAAAAGCTTGGAGATAACTGTGTTTTCATTTTTCAATTTTTTTCCTTTAACTCTGTCAGTGACACATTCTAGTTGGCAGTCTGAATCCTTTAGCTCCAAAATTATTTTTAATATCTAGCCCCTTTCTCTTGCTCAACAAGATTTCAAGGAGGATAAGAAAAAGTTAAATCTTTGTGTTCTTGTTTTCTTAACTGTCAACTAACAATTCTTTCTCTAGTATTTTTTAAAGCATTTGAAGTTTAATATCTAAAGCTTTATATAAGGAAAAGATCAAAATTAGATATGAAGTTTCAATGAAGCCAATTCTTTAAATTCCTGAGAATTTATTTTGCAAAAGTTTGCTTGACTGAATGTGTTGTTTCACTTCTAAAGCTCCAGTTTAGTAATATCCTTTTGGCCAAACAACCTCTCCCTTGGAATTACTGTGTGGAAAGAGCACTGAGACTCAGGAGACCAGGAATCTAGACTAGGTCTCCAGTTAACTAGTTCAGTGCCTGTTGTTAAGCCATGGTAACTTTTACCCCCAGCCATCTCTTTCCTCATTTGTAAGTATGAGTTTGAGTAGATGAACTCGTGAGTTCTCCCAATTCTAAGATTACAGTATTGTTGGTTCTGTTTTAGGTTTAACCTTATTTGCTTCATCAGAAGTGTTTCCTTTTTTTATATAAAATGTACTTCTCCTTAAATAAAGGAATATGTATGTGTATACATACATGTATGTATGTTTATGTTTGTGTGAATGTTTATGAGCTACATAGAAAGTCATAATTGGATTATGATGGATAATATAGATTTATCATATATAATGTTTTACTCTAATAGTTAAAAATTCTGTATTTTAATGGAAAACTGCTTTATAATATCTTAAAGTTTTAAAAATGGAGGCTTTATTACTTTGATTTCTGTTGATTAGAACTACTAAAATGTGAGTTTATTAGTACTATCTATGTGTATAACTAAGAAAATTCAAATCTTTGATTTTGAAAGTTTATCAAGTCACCTTTAGCAGATAGAAACTTGAGACAGCAGGAGTGTGAATGAATTTAAGGCAGTTGAGACTAGTTTTGTTAAACTACCATCAACTCTGGCAAAGTCAGAGTCATGGTTCAAAATATGGAATTGTTTTTTTAACTGATTGTTTTGCTTTGCCTAAATCTTTACAGTGATAGAGGTTTAAATTATATAGGCATAAATTTGGGTAAAAGAAAAGCAAAAGGCTGCTTTAGAATTTTTGTTGTTTTAACATTTCAGCAGTTTTATTATGTTTTATTATTCAGTGTTTAGAGTACCTGTTAAAAACTAAAGAATGGTTTTTATTTAATCAATTTAACTATTAATGATGGATATTGCTTATACTTGTATATTGCAGCAATTGTGGTGAATCCAAGATTAGCCCAACATTTTAATTTGTTGAGATGCAACAAGTGTAAAATGAGTCCTGGATTTGGAGTCAGAAAACTTGGGGTTGAGTCACAATGTTCATTAGTAGGTACTTTACATTTCTGTAGCAGTAGTAGTAGTGGTAGTACTAGTAATGTGAACTAAATGTTTATAAACTAATATGATTGATTTGGCATCTTCTTTTCAGGGTAGATGACCATCAAGTTTTTTTGTGGTTAAAATACTGCTCTCTACTTAACTCTATGACAGTAGTATAAAGCCTGATTTCCACTATTAAGATTCGTTAATTTTGCCAATGTTATTTTTACCGTTTTTCTCCCCTAGAATAACAACAATCTTGAAGCCTGTTGCCGAGCCCTTTCCCAGGAGAGTAGCAAATACTTATATATGGAATACCATAGTCCAGATGACAATAGAATGAATAGAAATCGCCTTTTGCATATTAACCTGGGTATACATTCTCCTGGTAGCTACCACCCAGGAGATGGAGCTCAACTTAATGGTGGTCGAACACTGGTACATAGCTCAAGTGATGGACACATTGATCCACAGCATACAGCAGGTAAACAGTTGATTTGCTTAGTTCAGGAACCACACTCAGCTCCAGCTGTTGTGGCTGCTACTCCCAAC
Source organism: Urocitellus parryii (assembly GCF_045843805.1). NCBI lineage: Eukaryota > Metazoa > Chordata > Mammalia > Rodentia > Sciuridae > Urocitellus > Urocitellus parryii. The sequence continues at coordinate 107,309,146 of NC_135547.1, forward strand.
TACAATCCATTTTTTATGAATGAACAGAACAGAAGTGCAGCTACTCCTCCTTCACAGCCACCTCAACAGCCATCTTCCCTGCAAACAGGAATGAATCCATCTGCTATGCAAGGGCCTTCACCGCCGCCGCCACCACCTCCTTCATACATGCACATACCTCGGTATAGTACAAATCCAATTACTGTTACAGTGTCCCAAAATCTCCCTTCTGGACAGACTGTACCAAGAGCTTTACAGATTCTTCCACAAATTCCAAGCAATCTCTATGGGTCTCCTGGTTCTATTTATATTAGACAGACATCTCAGAGTTCATCAGGAAGACAAACTCCTCAGAGTACGCCATGGCAGTCCTCACCACAGGGCCCAGTGCCTCATTATAGCCAACGTCCTTTACCTGTTTATCCACACCAACAGAACTATCAACCTTCTCAGTATTCTCCCAAACAGCAGCAGATTCCCCAGTCTGCTTACCATTCACCTCCTCCTTCTCAGTGTCCTTCACCTTTCAGCTCTCCACAGCATCAAGTACAACCTTCCCAGTTGGGCCACCCAAGCTCCCATGTGTTTATGCCACCTAGTCCTTCAACTACTCCACCCCATCTATATCAACAAGGACCTCCTAGCTATCAGAAACAGGGAAGCCACTCAGTAGCCTATCTCCCATACACAGCATCTAGCTTACCCAAAGGTTCCATGAAGAAGATAGAAATTACAGTTGAACCTCCTCAAAGACCTGGGACAACAATTACTAGGAGTCCTTCACCCATCAGTAATCAACCCTCTCCTCGGAATCAGCATTCACTGTACACAGCCACCACGCCACCTTCAAGTTCTCCTTCAAGAGGGATGTCTAGTCAACCAAAACCTCCATTTAATGTTAATCCTGTGTATATTACATATACACAGCCAACTGGACCTTCATGTGCTCCATCGCCATCTCCTCGGGTGATACCAAACCCAACTACAGTTTTTAAAATTACTGTAGGCCGAGCAACAACTGAAAATCTTTTAAATTTAGTGGACCAAGAAGAGCGCTCTGCAGCACCAGAACCTATTCAGCCCATTTCAGTGATACCAGGCTCTGGGGGAGAAAAGGGAAGCCATAAATATCAGAGGAGTTCTAGTTCTGGATCAGATGACTATGCCTATACACAAGGTAAATTTTAGCCCTTTTTATAAAAGTTAATCTTTGTGGTAAAGTGGCAGTCTCCTATTTGAATAACACTCTATTAGCTGGTTAGTTTTAATTAAATGTTTAGTATTTATTAAATGTTGGGCAGTGACATTAATGCTTCAGAGTCATCTATACACTGTTTTAAAATACGAATGTATAGGCATGAAAATTGTGACTTATTAACATTTTGTGGGGGAGAACACTCATTTGGAAAAAATACTAACCAGTGAAATAATAAGTGAAATGGATAGTCACAACTACAGAATAGGAAAAAGAGATTCAGACAGGGTGGAGGGTGGACTGTAGTTCAAAGAATGTGAATCTTTTCTGAAGATGGTCTGAAGAGCATAACAGTACTGATAAGTAATATAAAAGAAGTGAAATTAGTAATGAAGAATATTATTGGAGTAGCTAATATTAGACCTATAGAAAAATAGAGATTTTTTAAAATCTTAACTTTTAATATTTATTTTTTGGTTGTAACTGGACACAATATTTTATTTATTTATTTTTATATGGTGCTGAGGATTGAACCCAGGGCCTCCCACGTGCTAGGCGAGCACTCTACCACTGAGCCACAATCCCAGACCCATGTTCAGATAGTTTTAAGAGAAGAGAATTTAGTACTTTTTAGTAATTTTGCAGTGGATAGGGAGTGATTATAATTCTAAGTTAATTTGCCTGATATTAAGCCTTTTAAAACACAAGTCCAGTTAAAGAGAATCTTGTGGAAACTGAGGGATATCCTTAGGGAAATAAAAGATGAATGAACAAGACAGATGTGCATGCAGGTGATGTATTTTGGTAGTTAAGAGCTAAATTAAAGCATTAGAGTAAATGCCGACCCCCAAGTTGGATGAGTGCTTTATACATTAGCAGTGCGTATAGAAATTTTTCAGTCACTTATTCAATGTTATTCTCTGCAATGACTTTATCTATAATGCTATAGCCTTGCTGTTACATCAGCGAGCAAGGATGGAGAGGTTAGCAAAGCAATTGAAAGTTGAGAAAGAGGAGCTAGAGCGGTTGAAGGCTGAAGTTAATGGTATGGAGCACGACCTGATGCAGAGACGCCTCAGAAGAGTCAGCTGCACCACTGCGATCCCCACGGTAAGTGATCTTGATAGGAAAGTGGCCATTTGTTTTTCTTTTAAGTTCTGTTCCTGACAGGTTTTTTTTTAAAAAAACAATGGATACAGGACTTGTCAGAATTATTTGATTTTTTTTTCACATGTGCAAATTCCATAGGCTCATCAGTATTTTCAAAGACAGTTATAATCAAGGTATAGCATCTCATTTATTGCAAATTGCTTTCTGTCAAAATAGAAATATGCACCCTGATCAAAAGTTTTATAAATTATTCTCCATGTATTCATTTATTCTTCTAAGCAGAGGATATATATTTGTTCAAATAGTTAAATATGAATTTTGGGACAGTATTGACTATAGGATATTTTAAGACAAAGCAATTTCACCAAATGAAAGTCATTGTAGAAACTGAGATGACAGTATTGATTGATAGTGGTCCTTCAGGGTACTTATCTGATGAAAAGATTTGGGTATTTTCAACATGTTGGTTAATGTATAGGAGTTCTAATGATCTCAAATAACTCCCAAAATTCTAAAGCACGTCTCCTAAAATCTTGGGACTCCACAAGCTTTCTATGATCCAACCTATCATTTCACCTTTTAACATTCATGGATTCTAGTTTTTGCATATAGCTTAGGAGTGTGGTGCTATGCTAGGTGCTTAGTGCATACCTGCCAATGGGAAAAATAGATAACTGTATTAATACATTGGGGTAAGTGCCATATATGGTGCCCGGTTAATGAGAGAACACCTACATTATCTGGTTTGTCAGTATATTCTATGCACTTCTCTCCTCTCACATTATCCTCCTGGAATGACCCTTCTAAAATTCTGCATGTATAAATCCTGTAGTTCAAGGCTCACATAACTCTACTTTTTCTGTGGAGCCTTTCCTCACTTTTCCTTCCCTAAGTTTAGGGTTATCTCTCAGCTTATAGGTTCAAAGAAACAAGCATATATGTATCAGGCCTCTTGTCATCAGCATAGCTATAGCTCCTTTCTCATAGAGAAAATTTTACTTGAGGTTCCCAGCTTCAAAGGGGATCTGTGAAATCCCTGAAATTAAGTGCACAGTTTCATATGTGTGATCATATGGGAGGTGGAAAAATAGCTTTCATCTGATTTTCATAAAATTATTAAAGGAAAAAAAGGGTGAGAAACCACTGCCCTAAACAATTGCTAGTATTGCTATAGTCAGGGAGGAAAGGGGGAAGGCATTTTTAAAGGTAAAGAACACAAGATAATGAGGGCTTGAAGTCAAGACAGGGACTAATTTTTTCAAGGCAGTAAATAGAGTTCCCTGGCTTAAGCTGATTTCTGATGAGTTTCCAAAGATGAATGTGCATAGAGGTATAATGTGGTTTAGACCTTGAAAGCTGCATCAAGGCATTTGAATTTTATTCTGCTGGTAACAGGAAACCAGTAGAAGTATTTGAGGAAGAGGTTTTTGAGAATTAAACATATTCAATAATTTAATCAGATTTTTTCTAATATTGACTCTTCTCAGTTAACATTGGAAGGACGAGTTTTCATTAAGCACTTGGAAAATTACAATGCTATCTTTTAACTAAAGGTGATGTTACTGTAAATTCAGTTTCTGCCTCATTTCTCTATTTGAAAATCTTAATTGAGTCTTCTGGTTAGGAAAGTTATTGAAGTATAAAACCCATATGGGAATCTACTTAATGATGGTTGTGTACTTTGTAATTCTCTAGGTAGCTGTACAGCATAAACAAATTAGGCATTTTCTTTAATCTTATAAACCTTGCTTATCAACTACTTGCTACTTGGTAACCTCTGTTAAATAAAACTATTTAAAAAAATTGGAAGTCAGAAACTGTCTAATGTAACCTGGGTTCGTTCTTCAAAAAAAGCACCCAGATTTTAGATTGGAGCTTTTATTGATGAGTCAGTTTCGAAAACAAAAAAAGATAAGTTGATAAAACTTCCCTGACTATATTTTTAACTTTTTAAAAAGAGGATTTCAAAGATAAAGTGAGTATAGTGAAACCTGTGTAGAACTATCTTCAAGCTTCAGAAATTGGTAGTTAGATGGGTGATAATCAAGAGATGAGAGGTTTGTGATTGCCTTGTAATTCTGCTGTCAGACCTATAGTAAAATGGAAGACACTTAGGAGTGCATGGCTGAGGAACAGTTTGTTGTACGTGGTGGTTAAGACAGTGAGTGGGCTTTTGAGTCAGGTATAAATTTGAATTCTATTTCCCCTACTTGTGTCACTCATATCTTTGGATAAATTACATTCTCTATGCTTATTTTCTTCTCTATAAAATGTGTATGGGAGAGTTCCCATCCCATGGGATTTTCTTTAGAATTATATAAGATACAATAAGCAGTAAGTGTTCTTATAAAACATTGGTTGCAAAATACTAGAATTTTGCTTACTATATATAATACACACACCCCCCTACCTGTTAATATACAAATCCGAAGCAATTTACAAAACTTTAGTTTTGCTTTAACTTAAGGAATTATGTTGTGCATGTTCCTAGTGTAAGAAATTAACCAAGAAATAAATTATTTAGTCAAAATTCTCATTGAGGCTCATTTGAGAAACCATAAGATAATGGAAAAGATAACTGTCTAGGCTTAGGAGTCAGAATAGCTCTGGCACTCACTGGCTATAGCCACTGGTCTTATTTGATTTGCCCTGTCTATAAAAGGGAAATTATAACAAATACAATATTGTTGTAAACATGAAAGAGACAGTGTATGTAATATGCCTGGTATGAAGTAGGTGCTCAGCAAATGGCTGTCATTGTCCCACTTTGTTGTAGGAATAGCCAATAGAGTGTTGACTTTTTTGCACATATTGCTACCTTCAAGCTTAGACAAATTAATTTCTAATCAAACAGTGTACAAAAAGTTGGTTAAGAAGTACTTGCCTAATGAGGTTGGAAGGCACATTTGTGACCAGCCATATGTGTGTTTCAGAAACTTAGTGTAGACGTGAAATAATCTTTTCCTAAGGAGAATAGAAATTTTGAGATGTGGCATGTCATTTTTCCTCAGTCTGCTGTTTACAAAGTACTATATTAAATGATGCAGAAGATGGTTTAGATATGTACATCTAACTATAAATCTATATTTGTGTGTGTGAGAAAGAGAAAAGTTATGTAGGGTAGTAAATCAAAAGTGTTGGCCTGCTAATTGGTAATGACGTAAGTGCTTTCAGAGTTCAGAGATAGAAACAGCCTTTTGCTAATTGGATCCAAAGATGAGACAGTTTCATGGAGGAAGGGAAATTTTAGGCAAAGAACTGCCAGTTTTCCTTCTACCAAGCTATTTCTCACTATTCATCTTATTCTGGTTGATTTTTGGATACCCCACAGCTTTGAGTCCCAGATGCATATCTGTGGATAAGTACCAAACATCAACAGTGGTCTTCGATGTTGGTCTCTGTGGCACAATGGTTGCCACAGAGTTAAAGTGCCACAACAGTTGACTTAGGTATTTCTGCCACCCTTTAAAAAAAAAGAACTTAGAATTTTAGATACAAATAACTCTAACTAAAACCTGTCCTCCATGAAAACACAGCATACTTTTGGCAAGTGGCAGTAACTATTCAGAAACAGCTTTCCCCTCTCAATCAGAAGTTAGGAAAGGGACATAGGAATTTTACAGATAAACCCTGAGTTCAGTGGATTCCAGTGGCTCTGGTGTGTTTGAAAATGAGCCTAATGACCAGAGTGATTTTTTTTTGTTTTTGTGTAGTAAATGTGTAGTAACATTTACTATGCAGGGCCACGGCTGAAAAATCTCTTTGCACCATCAAAAATACATAGGAAGGACCAGTGCCTTCAAGAGACTATATTACATGGTCCTAGGAAGATAGCATCACTCTTTGGATCCCTTAATTAATTGCTTTATCTTTAATGTAAATGCTCAATTATACCTTTTAAACTGTTACAATGTTGCCTGGTAGGCAAGGTATAAGCATTTTACATGTTAATGCTACATAGTTTCCCATAGAAGTGAGGAAAGAAAAACAATACCTAATATTTTTGAGTGATTTTTTTTGTTGTTGTTTTTCTAGCATTCTAAGGGATAGTTAGCTTCTATTGAGCCTTTTAAATCTCTTAAACTTTTGATCCTTTCTCATTTAATGGACATTCCCAGTTATTCTAATAATACCTCCTAATAGCATACAATTTTGTGAATTAAGATTTCTTTCTCATTTTTCTTCACTGTTGAATACATGTATTTTGGTAAAGGTTAAAGACATTAACAGAATAGAATTTTTTTCTGTTTTCCCACAGTAGCAGATATATGGGTTTTTTTTTCTTTTTATAGTTAAAACCACCCTAGTAATTGAGTTAATACCTGGACTATGCTGAAAGTTTCAGTACCTGTGCCTCTAGAGTCCAAACACTGACCTTATTTTTTACTGTTCACACACACACACACACACACACACACACACACACACACACATATATATGCATATATGCATATGTAAATATGCAAAGAAATTGACAATGACAAGAGAAGTCAAGACTTCCAAAAAGTCTTACTTACCTGAAGATTAGAACTCTCTCCTTATATGTGCTCCTGAAAGGCCTAGGAACTGGGTGGGCTAGAAAGGTTGAGGGAGAAGAAATAGTTGAAGAAAGGAAAATTGACCTATGCCTCCATCTCCTATTCAGTAAATAGGGAATTGTTCAGAGGAAGAAATGAGAGAATCCTGGTAAACACAATGCCTGACACTAAGCACTTAGTAAAATTAGTGCTGTTATAATTTTTAGCAGGTTGGACAAGACCAAAATCATGGACATTGTTTGTTTAGAAGGTTGTTTATCTTAGTTTCCCTTGCCATGAAAATATAGAAGCAGAATATTCTGTGATTAAAATGGTAGTATATTGTATGATAGAACAGTCCAATATTATAGCCTACCACTACATTGCAGCTTTTGTTTATATGTGGCCATTTCAGTGTCCCCATTTTACCTGATTATTCCTTTAAAAATATACATTTAGGACTTCTTAAACATGCCCTCTTATGGACTAAGGCAGAATTCTTGGTAATACCCAATCAGAACAATTAACATGAAACGCAGTTCTTAAATGTTGGGCTTGATAATGACTTTCCCACAATTGCTATTTTGGGTCCTTTCTTACTAGCCTGAGGAAATGACAAGATTGAGAAGCATGAACAGACAACTCCAGATAAATGTTGACTGTACACTGAAAGAAGTTGACCTCCTTCAATCTAGAGGTATAGACTTGATTATTTGGTAAACCATAAGTTAATAGTGTGGTATTTTTAAGCTGCGTAAATAGCAATAATTTTGATTTTGTAGATTTAAGAGACAATTTTTGTCCATTATAAGATTATAATCCTTATAAAAGAGATCACCCTTCCCCTTGCTCATGGATCAGATTTGGGGGATCAAAAAACAGTTTTACTTTGGCGATTTCATCATTATTCTTACCTAAAGTGTTTTATGTCATATCTTTGCATTTATTCCTCTTAATCTTACTGTGAATGTTTTATAAATCAATGGGTTTTAAGATATAGTACAGTTTAGTCAGTCATCTAAAATATCTGAAAAAAATGGGGAATCCCAAATCAGTTTATCAGATGTTTCAGCTTTAAATACTGTATGCCATTTTTTTGTTTGTTACATGAAGAGTTTTAGTGTTTTGATTTCTTACATTAGTATACTACTGAAGAAGCTCTCTTAACTTTCATTTACCCAGTTCACTAGATTAGAGACAGCCTTCATTCATTTCCTCTAGGAAATAAAGTGATGTGATATGCCCATGTACCATTGCTTTCATTGGTCAAATTGTCTGCTTACCATGAGTCAGTCCCCAACACTGTTTCTGCCAGTTACCATACTTCTGTAATTTAATGTTTCATAAACTGAGATGAATCCAGAGAAAGCCTGTGTCTAAAAACCAAAGGCAAATGTTTTTTTAAGCCTCAAAGACAAAACACTGAAAAGATAAGGGCTATGATAGGAACTAAAATCATAAAAATCTAAAAGGATTCTCAGTGATTTATAGAAGTATACTTAGAATCTTTCTTGCTCCATTCTAAAGAAATCAAAACAGAAAATTTACAGATCTGGGGTTTAGCAAACTATGGTCTGCTGTTTTATTTATTTATAAATAAAATTTTAGTGAAATGATAACATACAAACAAATGGGGATAGCTATCTATGGTTGCCTTTGTGCATCAGTGGCACAAATGCAACAGAGACTGTATTACAGGTCCACAAAGTCTAAACTATTATCAGACCCTTGACAGAAAAACTGTGCTGACCTTTGCTTTTGGTCACCCAGGATTTGGTTTACATAAGATAATATGGAACTTCAGCCATAAAGAAAAGGTCTTTGTCTAAACATTAAACTACTGCTATATCCATTAAAGTTGATGCAGATTTTTCCTTAATATGTTTTAGCCAGCCTTTTCCCTGAGCCCCCACAATTTCTCTTAATTATGGCAGCTAAGAGAGCTTCTATGATCTTTTAAGAATATACAATATAGTATCTCATTGCCACTTCTAGGCAACACTGAACAGTAGATGCAGGAGAACACAAACAAAATGGAACTGTCTGAACAATAAATAGAAAAATTGGACTGTGAAAGTTGAGCAATCTAGTCAGGTACCCTTGAAGTTATTTTCAGAAGCTTAGTCACTGTGTAGCCTGATAGCTTTAAGCAGTGAAAGATTTACTATGCATAACATGTAGGTTATAAAGACTCGTGCTACTATATCATAGAAATTTACATTTTTTTTTACTTGAGTGGTCTTTGAAGCAAAACAAGAAACATTTAACTCAAAAATTTGGTTAGGATATTTATAGTAAACCTTATGGGATTAGAATATTAGCTGTGACTTAAGGAATCAAATACATATGTAGCATTTTATCATAAACAATCCAGTTACTACATCAAATAGCATCATGGTATTTATGAACTACCATAGGAATTGTTTACAGGAAATTCTCCCAAAATAAAACAACATATCCAAGTGGATAAACTACTTGTAATAGGACCTGCAAAGGGGGAACCACTATTAAGGTTTTGTAAGTAAAGAGCTGTGTTTTGGGGCTTTGTTGGGCAATGACCTTGCAATTAGCTCTTTTTGGTACTGAAGCATTTCCAAGTCTCTTTACGTAAGGGGTCCAAACCTAGCTAATTTATACTGAATTCTACTTTTATACACTCTAGAAAACATTTTATACCAGGTTGACCAAGTTTCCAGTCTGAACTTGCTTTTTGAGGTATAGTGGGTGGCATTTAGACTAGATACAAATCAGTGCATACACTGATGAAAAGTAACTTCTGGTAATAAGAGAAAAAAAGTCTAGAAATCAGGACTTAACTATTTAGTATAATTAAATTGTCGGTGTCCTACTCCATCCTCTGTAAATAAACATAACAGTTAAACTTTTACTGGAATTGTGTACAACAACCAGAGTACAGAGAGAGAGAGAAGTTAGGACTCAAAACTGGCACTATATCAAAATGAACCTTGTAGGACTCACACTAGGAGAAATGGTTGAAATGCAGACCAGTGTCTGTATCAGGGCATGAATATCTTAGAAGTGAAAAATTGTGTGGCAAGACAAATTTCTCAAGGAATATTCTATACTGAAATTGGCACATCATCTTTTATCATTGATAAAGCATATGGGCTACATTAAATTTAATATTGAAGTTAAGATTATCCAATTTTGAAAATAGGAATCCATGAGCTGCTACTTATTTCACAGTTATCCAGGTCACTTAGCTATCTCAAAATATAACTAATAATTTTTTGGCCTTTTCCATAGGTGAATTTATAATGGATAAACTTTTAAGGTAAATTATGAAAGACATGAAAGTGAGCCTTCACTATTTGTCTTCTCTTATGGTTTGTTCATTAAATTAAAACGGAATACAGGTCAGCCATCCTTTCATTTCTTCATTTACCTCTTCAAATGCCCAACATGCTTAATCCTGCCTGAGGAGACTAGCTTTACATTTAGAGAAATATTCCTTCAGGTAACACATTGGAGACAAACACTGATCTGGTTTTCTTTTTTTTTTTTTTTTAATCACTGTGAAAAAAGAACTCACAATTTCAGTGGGAGGACAGAATAGTATAATGAGATTTGAAACCCTGGAAAACATTCTCCCTTCTTATGTCTTTATATATTTTCTTTTTTTAAAAAAAAAATCAAATAGCAGAAGAAAAAGTCCTAAATGCCTGGTTGATTTTATTTTATTTATAGGAAACTTTGATCCAAAAGCCATGAATAATTTTTATGACAACATAGAACCTGGTCCAGTTGTACCACCAAAACCATCCAAGAAAGGTAAGTAGGGACATGCCACAATCATTGTAGAAACAAATGACAAAATTCTTTAAAACTGAAGAAATTTCCATTTGAGATCTTCTTTAGCTTGTTCAGCATAAACAAAGTTACCATCTTGATGTCACCATAGCAAGGCAATAATGTTACATCCCCAAATGTTAATTTTTTAAAAGCACAGAATTGAATGGAATATGTAATTTTATTGAAACTGTATTATATAATTAATGGTACAAAACAATAGGAATTTCAAAGGTCTAATGTTAAACTACAAAGTTAGATTTGTAATAGATCTGAGATTATTTTGTAGGCAACAGGAGTCCTTGTGTACTCAGAAGTTGAGCATAACAATTAGGGGAGGGGTGTTTTCTTATCAAGGACAAAATAAATTCTATATAACAAACATTTTCAGATTTTTTATGTAGAAATGGTTTAATATCAAAATCTGTTTTATTTGAAATGCATTCTGTCATGTACAACTAAGTAGAATAATTTTTTTAAAAATCTGTTCTATTTTTATGTATCAGTGTTTAAATTAAGATATTATAATGCCAAGTAATCAAATTAATTTGCGTTATTAAATGTAGGTAACATTTCTATCCCATTATTAATGAACAGCCCAAGTTGCTTCATAATTATAGTTCTAGACTGAATTGAAGTATACATTTCATATTTTAGTCCTTTTTGTTTTAAGCAGTTCAAACTATTGATTAAAGACATTCTGAAGAGTGAATATTTTTAAAATCTTAGATTTGTTTTTAATTAAGCCATATATAAATTCCATCTAAGTCATATAAACTGAGCTAAGAAATTTTGATCAATAATTTCACGAGTAATGTTTAGATACCCATTTTTCAAGCCTGATATGCAGATACAATACCAAATTAACCCCACTAATTTCAGGGGGCAGTACTGGTGATTGAACCCTGGGGCACTGAATCACTAGGCTATACCCCCACCCAGCACTTTTTTTTTTTTTTTTAAAGTTTTGGGACAGGGTCTCCCAAAGTTGCTGAGGCTGGCAATGAACTTGCAATCCTCTTGCCTCAGCCTCCTGAATAGCTGGGATAACAGCTGTGTTCCACCATACCCACTAAACTTTTTATTTAACAAAATTGATTCTAAAATTCAAATGGAAATGCAAAGCAATCTTGAAAAAAAAACAAAAGCCAGAAACCTTAAGCTAACCAACTTTAGGACTTAATTATAAAGCTAAGGTAATTACAGTGTGATGCTGGCATAAGAATAAAGAAATTGAACACTAGAACAGAAAACCTGGATATAGATCCCCCACTAAACTGTCAGTTGATATTTTGATAGAAGCAACCAACAGAGAAAGGAAAGTCTTCAACAAGCAGGACTGGAAGAACTGAATATCCTTGTGGGGAAAACACAAATTTTGATCTCTATCTCACATCATCATCATAATACAAAAATTTTAATTTGTTGTTCATACACCTATGTTTTTAAACACTAAGCTTTATAAAGCTTCCAGAACAAACATGGTATCTTTGCTACTTGGGTGTACTTAAAGTTTAAACAGGACACAAGAAGCAATAAACACAATTGATGAACAAACCTTCATTAAAATTCAACACTTCTGCTGGAGAGACTCTTGAGAAAATGAAAAGGCAAGCCACAGACTAGGAGAACATATTTGTGAAGTATGTCTGATAAAAGACTGGTATCCATAGCCTAAAGAACTTCTACAAGACAATAGTAAAGAGACAAAAAACACCCGACTTTAAAAAGCAAAAACATTTAATCAGACCTTCACAAAGGAATACACATGAAAGACCATATACAAAGAAATTTCTTGAGGCGACATGATAGATCTGTTGCCAAGAGCCTGTTGAGTCCGAGTGGTGATTTTCTAGCAGTGATAGTGTCAATATGTCATTTTGTTTTCTGTCTCTGGGACCAATACCATGTAATTGAGGTAGGAGGTTCCTGTTTGGTATCCTCCTTGGCTAGAAATTGTGCAAGGCTTGCATTAATATTCCATGATGTAGTCTCATAAATATCAACCTTCATCTAGCTCTCTACAAGTACTTGTACACTAAAAAGTTTTTTTTTCGTGGCTTGTTTAATTCAAATAAAATTTGCTAAAGCCGATATTGGATAGTCCCATGAAGCTAGCTGTAATGGGTCCAGTTACAACCCATTTCTTAAATATGTATCAGATGCTCATATGTAGATTAATTATACAGATGCTTGATTCTAAGACTCCTACCCTAAGCAGTTTCTACTCTATATGTACAGTTTTAATATAAAAGACTAGAAAGACACCTAAAACATTTCACAATATTTTAGAAATTTGTTTTAATTATATACTAGCATAAGCTATTATAAATGTCAGTAAAAAAATTGTATTATTTACCATAGTTTCTGAACTTTCACATTTTTTCTGTTAAAATTTATAATAAAACTTGATTAAATTCTCCAATTTCATTGACAGCCTTTTCATAACAGGTTTCTCAAAAAGCTACTCATTTTTCTTTATGAATTCAAATTTGTTTTCTTTTAGGCACTTGCATATTTTCCACTTTGTTTTTTAAACTAACATGGCCTTTGTAAAAGTACATCTAGTTTAGCACAGAATGATTGCAATAGTACTCAGTAACAAACCAAATGAATAAAATGCTCACAACTGGAAGAACTGGCATATTGGTTTGAATAAATGTCTTGGAGTTATATGCAAGAAATATATGCAAGCTGGAAGTTTGCTGGGCCCCTTTGGCTGTGGCTCTCAACAATGGGATATAGAAGTTTATGTGCATAAATGTGATAAAGAAAGAGACAGAAAGGAAGACAGATTTTTTTTAATTGGACTTGGCAGTTAAGCAATACAGTGTGTATTACCCCTCAGGTGACTCAGCAAGTCTCCTCACTTCCCCATTGGAAACTCATACAGTGGCAAGAGCACTGACCTTGGCTTCCCAGATGCTAAATACCGATTCTGGGCATCTTAGCCACATGGCCTTGTTCAGCTCTAATCTGCACCACAGTTGATCTGTTCAAATATTTACCAGGATATTTTACAAGGTTTTTGTAAGAGTGACATGTAGGCATGTGATGCTGTAAAAGTGCTTTACAAAACCTAAGAAATAGAACTTTACCCTTGTTTGTTGGGGTCTATGGAAACATTGACTCTGCTCTTGTTTAATTCTGATAATGAAGTGTTGAAGTGTTTAAGCATCATGCTTAGAATTCTAGAACAGTGATCTCCAAAGGTGTTGCATTAGGGGATTGCACAGGGGCTCCAAACCAATTAGAAAATGCAATACTTTTCTTTGATTCTTAAATGCAAAAATATGAAGTCTGCCATTTTTCATTTTTACTTAATACAAAGATTATTTACTAATAACCTATTAATTCATAGAAACATTCTAGCAAGAAGTCAGGATACATACAATTATTGCCTATGTTGCAAAATGTCTGCTGCAGATGTGGGTAATTAGAATCATGAAACAATTTGGGAGCACAGGTTTATCAGGACATAGTATTATTTTGAGTCAATTTTGACTTAAAGAGCAAGAATAATAGTACTTAAACTATAAAATCTGTATTTCATCATCATTATTGTAATAGTTAGCCTTGTATGGATAGTCTGTTTTCACCCTATAATTTCCTGTTAATTATTGCTTAATTGGAGAATTACTGTATTATAATCTTCCTAATTTTACTTCCACATTGACATTTCATTGCTATCACTGTTTGTACCCCTAATCCACTAACAAGTAGGAATCTGATAAAATAGGCCATTGGTTCTGGGTAATCAGAGAATGGAAAATGTTGAGAGCCAGGTTGTGGCTCAGGTTGCAGTGCAGAATTAAATGTAGTATTTGCCCTCACAGGACAACTAAAGGTAGCATGAAGTGATAGGAAATGTACTCAGCTGTGTGGGTTGCAGGAGTAAACCTTGTGAGCCTTTTTACTCTTGCTAAAGAATCACTTGATCTCTTCTTACTGGCTTTGCTTTTTTACCTTTTTTTTCTTTTTTTTTTTCTTTTTTCTTCCTTTTTTTCCTTTTTCTTCTTTTTCTTCTTTTTTTCCCTTTTTCTTTCCTTTTTTTTTTAAATAAACAGACTCCTCAGACCCCTGCACAATTGAGAGAAAAGCTCGAAGAATTAGTGTGACCTCCAAAGTACAGGCGGATGTTCATGACACCCAGGCAGCAGCTGCAGATGGTTTGTACTTGTGTGTCCAGAATGTCCACAGACACATGTTAACTTATGTAGAGTTACCATAAAAGTAAAACCAAACCTTTAATTTTTGCTTTCAAAAATTATTCCCTAAGCCAGGAATAGGGGGCACACACCTATAATTCCAACTACTCGGGAGGCTGAGACAGGAAGATTCCAAGTTTGAGTCTTAACAACTTAGCAAGACCCTAGGGATATAGCTGAGTGACAAAAGTGCCCCAGGGCTCAATTCCCAGAAACCACCCCGCTACCCTGAAAATTTTTTTTTCTCTATACAGAGTTAAATTTTAAGGCTATGCTGTCCAATTGAAATATTTTGCAAGCCATGTATATAATTCAAAATGTTCTAGTAATCACCCTAAATAGTAAAAAAAAAAAAGATTTTAATATATTTTATTTAATCCAATATACATAAGATATTTCAATATGAAATCAGGGTAAAGTTAGTGATTTTTATCCACTTACAGTACATCTCAAATCAGACTCATCATCTTTGAAACACTCAGTGGCCACCATATTAGGTGGATCAAGCTCCAAGGAAATAGCATATATAGAGAGCAAGGCCAAATAAACAATTTCAAAATGACTTGAAAGTTCTGGATTATTATGAACTTCTCACTGAAATTTTCTAATGGTTTATCCTGGCATTCAGTTGAAATGAGATTTCTAAAAGTATTGTATATGTTTGTGTTTGTGCAAGTATACTACTTGCTAGTTCTTAAATTCCCCTTAATGTAGCAATTGAAACGAGAAATGAGCCCATCTTTCTTATGTAGTCATAGGAATATGGTAAAGAACCCAGCAATTTTTAGTCATTGTATAACTAAGATCAACCTTCCCAACAGGGGCTGAGCCTTATCATAGGGTAAGGTTCAGAATCTGAACCTCAGTTCTCAGGGAATGGTCACACTAGTCATTTGCCATGAAAGACAAATTGATAACCCAGAAGTAAGCTAGTTAATTTTTAGTGGGAAATATGCTAACCCAGAACCATAACTGACAGAGCTTTCCCATATCTCAGTTTATTTTTGTTAACTATTTGGAAAGATTGCTTACCTTAGATCTTAATTGTATTTCCAGAACATAGTGAGGGTTTCCAGTGTCCTATAGGTGGACATTCCCAGCCTCTTGATCTTACCCCAGATTCCAGGGAAGATTTCATCAGGAGACCTTTAGCCTTCTCTTCACTCACCCTGCTGTTAATAGGGACTGTTCCTAAAAGGCAGGATTTACAAATGGACCCTAGAAGCAGAGCCTTTTTAAGTGTGATGATTAGGGAGAATGAAGATTTAACACGAATACAAGTTTCGAATTTTTAAAAAACCTTGGAGGCCAACTTAAATTTGCCAGCATTTGATTTTGCCAATTATAGACATTTTTTCAAAACATATGAAGGACATTTGAATGCCAAAAAAGTAAGAAAGAATCTGGGAATAATAGCTTTTTATACTCAATGTAATTTGGCTTTCAGAAAAACTGAAGTCTTTATCTTTTCACTATTCTGGGGAAATTTTTCTTACGAACTGTCCCCTGCCATTTATGAACCATTAGTACAAAGCACATGTGTATTGGAGTTTAAATATCTCATAGGAAAAGGCACATATATCAGATATTTGCTATATTATGTATATAGTAACAGAAAAAAAAGTCAAGGTAGGCTGAGATCGTCAGGGAAGACATGTTTTCTTCCATGTCAATTTTTTTTTCATTTGGCTGGAATAAAGCATAAATATCTACTATCTATGAGTAATCTTTTAGGAAGATAATCTGTTCTAGACTTCTGTCCATCATTTTTTTTTCATTTTGGCAGTGCTGGGGATTGAACCCAGGGCCTTGTGCATGCTAGATATTAGCTATATCCCCAGCCCCCTTTTTAATTTTGAGGCAGGGTCTTGCTAAATTGCCCAGGCTGGTCTTGAAATTGTCATCCTCCTGTCTCAGCCTCTCAAGCAGCTGGGATACAGGTGAGCAACACCACACTCAGCTTCTGTCTTATAGCAAAAAAAAAAAAAAGTGAACTGTTTAGAACTTTATATTTTGCATTCTGCTCAGTTATGCTTTTCTAGTAGATGTGCTTACTAAGTGCCTTACACATAAGGCAGAAAGTTACATCCCTTGCTTTTTGGATTGTACTTGGGGAAAAAAAAAAACTTTATCTTTACCCCCCTCTCTCTTTAATCTTCACTTCCCTCAGAGAATCTAACTGGCTCCACACACAGTCCTCGGATACAACCCCGAGATGAAGACTACGAAGGGGCTCCGTGGAATTGTGACAGCTGCACCTTTCTTAACCACCCAGCACTAAATCGCTGTGAGCAGTGTGAGATGCCACGGTACACTTGAATTCAGAAGAGTTGGCACCAGGTTAAGAGTGAAACTTTTTGAGCACCATGAGAAAAGGAAACCTCAGGAGTCTATTCATCTGCCCAGCCTTTTCATTTTCAATTGCACGGGGGGTGGGTAGGAGGAGGAATGGCACTGTGGTCACTGTGCTCACAAAAGGAATATGGTGAGGTCTTTCTTTTTTTCCTTTCTTAACTCATTGCAGAGTTAGAGGTAGAAAGGAATACTTGAAACTGGGGAAGGATTCACTCCTGAAAGAATGTACACAGAGCTAAGTCAAGAGCTCTTCTGTGGAATCCCAATTGTTAAAGTTACTGCTGAGTGGCCCTTATGTTTTTTTTTAAGTAAAACCTTGAATGATATTATGAAAAGTTAACAGTTTATGCAGACAAACTGTGAATTTCAGAGTAGGCTTACCTGGCCACAGCTCTCTGGAAAACCAAGGCTCCCTGTGCTTCTTCCCATGCTTCCTATGAAGAGAAGGACAGGAAAAAGCACCCAGAATATGATTTTTTTTTTGCAAAATAATAGAGATATTTTTAATTGCTGCTTTTTTTCAGGGGTAATTTCAAACACAAACAATATGTTTTAAAATGTGATTTGTAGCAGTCAGGAATTAGGCATATTATGCCCATCATTGGAAAGTACAATCAGAGGTGGTAAGATCCCTTTGGCTTGTACAAGGTTTCATCAAGCTATATCAACACTGGTAACTAAGACCTAATTATGCCATGTAAGAGATATATTTTTAAGTTACTGTATGCTTTTATTAGGCCGTTTTAAAAAATAACAAATCCTTACAAAGTATGATTTTATAAATGACATTCTTGTAAAACTGCGCTTTGCCAATAGCACAGTGAATGTATGCCAAATGCAAGTCCATTCCAAAATCTATTTGGAAATCTTGAGCTCGGCTGTGGTTCTTAAGAAATGTTTGCAGTTCATAGGGCTTTTTTTTTTTTTTGCCTCCTTCCAATTTTGTGATGAATTCATGATGTTTACAGCACAGATAATACTTTGTGCCATAATCCTAATTTAGCTGAAGAAAAAAAATCAATATTAGCTGTTCAATAAAGATTTATTTACACATATGTTATAAACCAATGTGAGGGAAATTACAGTTGGCCAATATCAAAGTTGCACACTGCATTGTTTGGGGAGAAGAAAAAACTGGTTAGGAAATATTGGATGGGGGTGTAGCTCAGTGGTAGAGCATATGCTTAACATGCACAAGGCCCTAGTTTTGACCCCCAGTACCACGAAAAGAAAAAAGATGAATACAAGAGTTTTAAATGAACAACTTTTTAAATAAAAAAACTTCAAGGTTTGGATAACTGAAGAGATAAAATCATGTGACTCATTAGGGTGCACCACTGGAAATTTAATAGCACATCTAAATAAGGTCTCTGCCACTGTTCAGTTTCCTTCTTGGCTCAGAATTGAATTTTAAAATCCAAACCCCTCATTTTGGTGAATATAAACAGCAGTAAAGTTGGTAGATTTTCCCATTCTGAAGCATTTTGGCTGAGGTTATAATCTTAGGAATACCAGCAGGTGCCCCCCCTACACACACACACACACACACACACACCCTTTGTGTTCTCATTGTATTCTAATTTAGCAGTAATCTCTGGCAGGCTTGGAAAAACAAGCTGCACTTAATAGCATAATGAAACCAAAGGCATAACTCATCATAGTTTTCCATCAAATCATAATTTCATACTCTGCCTACAGCTTTGAAAACATTTTTTCATATGTGGAAAACTCCCCAAAATATGTCCACTCGTCTCCCAAAGTTAACTGTGGTTATGTAATTACACTGATAAAACATTTCTCATTCAACAACTGTGGCAAAACTGTGAAAAAGATGGTGAGAAAGCAGACAGGCTTTAAAGCATGGACTTGAAAACAGGTTTTTTTTTTTAAACAGACTTTTGTAACACTGGTATCTGTCAGTCTCCCAACAACAGTCCAGCAGTCCTACTATCCTGTAAGATTCCTTTGCCTCTGTGTGGTTTTGTATCATGTTAGTGGTGGTCAACCCCACTTGGTGTTAATAAACAATTTAGGGGGACAAACCTATATATATACTGCTTGGTGTTCTAGCTAAAAGGTTTACCAGTATTCATAGTGATACGCTGAAGTGGCAGCAATTAACTTGGCAGTTGTCAGTTGAAATGAAAGTAGCATGTTTGAAAATCGTCAGATGCTTTATTAAAACCATGTAGATGACTTTAAAACTATTGCATGAAAATACATCCAGGTTAATAAGCTGTTATCATACAGTAGACGCATGGTTTCAGTCCTTTGATGACATATCTAGTCAATCATTGCTTTCCTGCCAGGAAAAATGAGAAAACAGTCCATTTGCTAGGTGTGGAAGGTGGGGTATGAGATATATCAGAGATTGATTTTAAGGAAGTTTTGTACATGTCAATTTGTGATTGTGCACAAGTTTCATCTGCCAACTTAGGCCGTATTCAGTTTTTTAAAATATGCATATTGTTTGACACTGATAAATTTTCTATGTTTAACTGTATCCCATAGACTTCTTTTTGCCTATGACCAGATTGAGTAAGAATCCACCCAGCTTTCAAGGTATCTTTTCCAAAGGATCTCCTAGTCAGATTGGTATGCATAAACAATTGGTAGGAATTAAGTTGGGTGATGCCTAGCCACTGAGGCGCCTACGCCCTTTGGTTGAGTTGGTGCACTCCTTGTTTCTTGTAAGAGATTTTCTTTCTTAAAATACAACTGGTTTGATGTATCTGGTAACATATAGACCTGACTATACATTTTACATTATTTTACCGTTTCATAACTGGGTTTTTAGAAAGCACGTTTGCCATTCTGCTATAGTACATTGCCCCTTAAAATTTTGGAGTTCTTAAAAGTTTAAAGTGGTAATAGAGGAGCCAGAAACTTTCTAAGCATTGTAAAATGTTGATATTGAGCTAGTTTGGGAGAGAGTAGAGGCAGGAGATTTTAAAGAAAAACAGAAATGCATTGTAAAAATGTAGTTTTAGAGCAGATTAATGATGGTGGGGAAAGTGTTGCTAATTTGTTTATTTCCCTGGAAGAAATGGGAAGTGTGATAAGCAGTTTAATTTTTAAGGAGCTGGTCTCAATTTTAGTACTTTTTAATTATAAATCGATGTTTCCTTAAATTTTGTCATTGCTTTGTCACAATTATCTAGGGTTCATATCCAACTTTCTGTGGCAACTCAATTTTATATAGTCTTTTAAAAGGTAATTGTAATGTCTTGCTGACAGTATAAACAAAAAGCAAGAATATAAGACATAGAAGAATTGTCCTTTAAAAATTATCAATGATGTATCCTGGAATGTGAAGATGTCCCTTTATAGTTAAAAATTATTTTAATATTGTACCATTGTTAGACCTTGAATGAGTCTATGTTACAGTGTGTGTATGTATATCTTTAGAGAAAGGAAAATGACAAGTGAAATGCTACTTTAAAAAAATCAAAATTGGGCACTGTCTGTGTTGCACCACTACTGTATCTTTTTGAAAGAATTAACAGTATTTTCCTATTGTGAAAGTTAATTCTGATGACGTTTTCACATTCACCAGAAATTTTTTTCTGTATTATTTGCATCCCCAAATATTTAATACAAGTAGATTTTGCATGGCTTGGGCATTCAGAGATTAATAGAATGATGAGTCAATTTTAATTTCTAAAGCCATGAAAAGTTGCTTTGAGACTGAGCAATTCTGAATTCTTATTTATAAGAACACGCAATGTCCATGTTTCTTTCCCTACTGTAAAGGAATTGATCAGTTTCTTCATTAAAGCAGCAAGAACTTATTAAATCTTGTAAATACCATGTCTCTTAGATTTCTGTGTATGCTGTGAATGAAATTATTTTGAGATGAAATTGTACAAAGGCATTTAAAAAGGCTATGCATGCATCGTACTTCCAAACAGTACATATTCAGAAAGTCAAAAGTTTCCTGAAAAATAAATTAATAAACTAAAAGCAAACACTACATTCTGCATCTTTTCTGTATAGTTAGAAATAATTCATAATATCAAGCTAGTTCTAGTTCTAAACATTTCTGGATGCACTAACTTAACCATCACATTTCATCTTCTTAGAACATTAGTAATGTTAGACGTGGGTAAGTATTAAGTGCACATTGTTCTGACTTGAAAATTTGTAGGTGAGTGTGTGTGCGTGCGCGCATGTTTTTATAAGTTGGAACATGTTAGAAACTTAATATTTTTTTCATTCCACTTAATGTTATTTACCGACAAACTATTTTTCTTCTTTACATTTTTTTTCCTTTTTTGTAGTACTGGGGATTGAATCTAGGGGCATTCTACCACCGAGCCACACCCCCAGCCCTTTTTATTTTGAGTCTACATCTTGCCAAGTTGCTCAGGCTGTCCTGAAACTTGGCAATCTCAGAATCCCTAATAGCTGGTGTTACAGGGCCCCGCCACTGCATCTAGCTATTGATATCATTTGTAATTAGTTTTCCAAAGGCAAACAGAGGTTCTGTCACTTACCTTGCCTAGGGTCTGAAATAAACCTTCCCAACTTTTTGCACAGAAATCACCACAGATGAATTCTATTAGACAACTCTTTTGTGATTAAATACATTTAAAAATCATTTCTAGGGCTGGGCTGTAGCTCAGTGGTAAACCACTTGCCTCGCATGTGTGAGGAGGCACTTTGTTCAATCCTCCGCACCACATACAAAAATGATATTGTGTGTCCATCTACAACTAAAAATTTTTAAATTTCTACATTTTATATACATACAGAAGTATAGAATTGTATAATGATACCCCATTTATTCATTACCCAGCTTCCAAAATTAAATACATATCCTTATTTCATCTATATTCTTATCACCTCTCACTTTTCCCTGGATTATTTTGAAATAAATCCTAGACATCAGTTCATTTGAAAATACATTTTAACATAAGCACATTGTACTCATCACACCTTATAGAATTACTGCTGTTTAAATATTGAATATCCAGTGTTTTAAATTTCCCAAGTCTCACACATTTTTTCAAAATAAGGTTTCTCAAATTATAGTATAGATGGAGTACTTGAAATTTGTCATGTCTCACAATGTGCAGTATGTGTGTGTATGCATGCACATCCTCAGAGTTTTCTTCTCTCCCTGCCAGGAAACTAGTCATTTATTAACTGGAATATCTTCTAAGGAAACTTTTCTTCATCACCTATTTAGTTATACTCTACCACATCTTAGAATAAATGTCAAAGATAACTTTAAAAGTAGTAAAGTGTTTTTAACTCCAAATCAATTCCCACATCCTAGGTTGCCTTAAGCAGTTGAATTATTTTTAGTTACTTCAAATGTTCCGTTAGCACAGATGTGGTTTGCTGTGGTGTCTGTTTTGTAGAGATATCTGTGAGGACTACATTATTTACCTTTAATTCCTGTATCCATATAATGATTTATTTAGAAATTGACCAGCTCAGTTTTCATACAGAAGACTTGGGGGACTGTTGTGTGGGAGATGCCCAGTGTTTGTATCCCACCTGTATTCCTCCAAAGACTTCCTGACTTTGTCCTATTGGCCTTTTTCTAGAACATAGAACAGGTAATATTTTATGATGGAGATTTTTAAGATAGTATATACAATACGTGGAGGGTTATTGCTGAGGGTTGAACCCAGTAGGTCAAGCATGCTAAGTAGATGCTCAACCACTGAGCTATATCCCCAACCTGTGGTTGAGATTTT
Organism: Urocitellus parryii; assembly: GCF_045843805.1. NCBI lineage: Eukaryota > Metazoa > Chordata > Mammalia > Rodentia > Sciuridae > Urocitellus > Urocitellus parryii. The sequence continues at coordinate 107,332,028 of NC_135547.1, forward strand.
GTTTTGCAAAATTGTGACCAATCAAATCATCTCACTTTTCCTGCCTTTTGAACATTGGTGAATATATTTTTCAAATTCCACTGAAACATTGAAAAAAAACATTTTTAAGGATTGGAAAACAGGGAAGGGTACTCTCAAGGGGTCAGAAATGACAGGAAGTTGATGGATGTATAGAGGGCAATAGCAACTGCTGTCAACCAGGCCACAACAGCTGAAGGTCAACCTGCAAAGCATGCCTTTGGGATTCCCCAATAGGACCCATGAAGATCCCCAAGCTCTGAACAGTGAGCAAATAGAACCTAGACAGAAAGCATGTAGATTGCATTTGCTTCCTGACTCACTTGGCACCACAGTTCACTAAAATAAGGAAAACAGTTACTGAGAGTTACTTGGCCACTAGTTAAGGGACATAAGGCAACAAGTAACTTCAGGCTGCCACGATGAACACAGATGAAAATCTTGTTTGGTCCCCTGAGGATTCCAGGAAGAGGTTTTCAACCCCACAGTAAATACTGAAAACAGTACTCACTGCTGTCTACTGTTGAGTGGCCAAAAACAAATGCTTAAAAGGTTTTGAACTTCCCAATCTTCCCAATACTTAGTAATCAAGTAATTTCCAACCAAGTGATATATAAAACTACCAAAGAAAAGTAGAAAACTTGTTTTCAGTTTTGTTGGATATTAATATGATGGTATCAAACTGAAAAGCTTCACAGTGAAGGAAACAAGAATGTGAACAGAGAGCCTACAGAATGGGAGAAAACTTTCACTACCAGTACCTCAGATAAGGCATTAATTTTCAGGATATACAAAGAACTCAAAAAACCCAACATCAGGAAAATAACCCAGTCAATAAATGGGCAAAGGAAATGAACAAACACTTCACAGAAATATGAATGGTCAAAAATACATGAAAAAAAATGGTCAACATCCCTAGCAATTAGAGAAATGCAAATTAAAACTACACTGAAGTCCTGGGGTTGTGGCTCAGTGGTAGAGTGCCTGCCTGGCATGTGTAAGGCACAGGGTTCGATCCTCAGCACCACAAAAAAATAAAGGTATTATGTCCGTCTACAACTAAAAAATATTTTCTTAAAAAACTACACTGAAATTCCATCTCACTACAGTCAGAATAGCAATTATAAATAATACAAGTAACAAATGTTGGCAAGGATATGGGAGAAAGGTACTCTCATACATTGTTGGTGGGAATTGGTGCAACCAATCTGCAGTATGGAGATTCCTTAGAAAACCTGGAATAGAACCACCACTTGACCCATTTATTCCACTGCTTGGTACATACCCAAAGAACTTAAAAACAGCATATATAATGATACAGCCACGTCAATGTTTATAACAGCTCAATTCACAATAGTCAAGTCACAGAAATAACCTAGGTGTTCCTCAATGGATGAATGGATAAAGAAAATATGGTATATATTTTTGGAATATTACTCAGCCACAAAGAAAGAATGGCACTTGGAACTGGAGAATATCATGCTAGTCCCCAAAAAATAAAGGTTGAATGTTTTACTGATATGTGGAAGTTAACCCACAAAAAGCGGGAAGAAGGGGAGAATAGAAATTCAGTAAGTTAAACAAAGGGGAATGAAGAGAAGGCATGGGTATAGGAAAAGTAAAGACAGTGGAATGAACCTGACATAATTTTCCTATGCACATATAAACACCACAGTGAATCCCACCATCATGTACACCCACAAGAATGGACTCCTAGTTAGAATAGGGTATACTCCATGTTTGTATAATTATATAAAAATGGACTCTACTGTCATGTATAACTAAAAAGAACCAATAAAATTAATGTATATCCAGGAAATGTGACAAGGAATACCAGAGGAACAGACAGTGGATATAGAAGAAAATTGTGCCATGATATGTTAGCAGCAACCCCATACAACTCATTCACTACATCTCAATTACATTAAGAAGACATCTAAGTTTGTGGAAGTATATTCTATGATCTTTGCACAATAACAAAAGCACTTAACACATTTCAGATCATATTCCTGTTAAGAGACATATAACTATATAGAGACATGGGGGCAGGAGGGTTGAGAAAATATTACCTACAAGGGTAAACAATCCAGGTGATATCAGAATTTTCCTAAGTCTTTGTATAGAAGACACAATTCTCTTATTTTGACGTGCAAAATAGACTAAATGGTATTATGATTAACTTGGTTAATTCTCTATATATTGAGACTTTATATTTTGTAAAAACTTTTTTTCCTAATATCCAAACATTTACACACAGAAATCAAGAAAATCCCAATTTCAAAAACAATTATACAGGCCATTTTTTTTTGACCATAAGGTATTAAATCTAGAAGTTACTAAAATAAATCAAGCCATCTGAAAACTTAAAAAGCTCTTCTAAACTCTTGATTCAAAAGTGGAATAAAACAGATTAGTTCAGGCAAATTCTCAAAAAGAGGTTCTAGCAAAGACATTATCTCAAACTAAAAAAAACTTTCAACTCCCCAAATAACAGAATGGAATAAGAATACTATATCCTAGTGACATTTCAGAGGCTGCAAATTTTGAATTATTTCTAGATGGAAATAAGTCATCCACACCAATAACAGAACAAGTCACATGAAATGACAATTCAGAATGCAAAATGATGTCTCTTGGGGAAATATTTCCAGCACAAGATGTCTCTGTGGCAACTCTTAACAGTGAAATGGGAAAATGGGGAGAAAAATCACAACTGTATGCTAAGAGAACACTCTTAAGATGGCCATGTCAAGAATCTTTACCAGCCAGAAAGCTCTGAGGAAGGGTTGATAGGGCAGAGTGGTGGGAGTGGAAGGGAGAGGGCATGGGGTAATTAATGATGGTTGAATGTGATGATCACTATTATCCAAGGTACATGTATGAAGATACGAATTGGTGTGAATATACTTTGTATACAACCAGAGATGAAAAATTGTGCTCTATATAGGTACTAAGAATTGTAATGCATTCTGCTGTTATATATAAATTTTAAAAAGAAAGGGCTGAATCAAAATCATTCCAAGGCCAAGATGAGGTATAACATGTGGGAAAGTGTTTTTAGAAGTGAGCAGCTTTAAGAAAGCACATAACTACTCACAAAGGAGTCAAACTACATCTGCCACTTGGGTGGAAAGATATTTACCCCATGCATCAGCCCTTGGTTAACTACCATTGTACTCTGTTTATACAAGTTTGCCATTTTAGATTGTATATATGAGAGCATGCAGTATGTCTTTCTATACCTGGATTATTTCAGTTAGCAAGTGATCTCTAGTTCCATCCATGTTGTCCCAAGTGACAGAACTTCATTCTTTATGGCTAAATGGTATTTCATTGTACATATGTACCACATTTTCTTTTTCTGGTTGATTCCATTCTTGGCTATCCTAAATAATGCTGTAATGAACACGGAATGCAGATATGTCTTTGACATATTAACATCATTTCCTTTGGAATCATTCCCAGTAGTGGGATTGCTGGATCATATAGTAGGCCTATTTATAATTTTTTGAGGAAATTTCATAGTATTTACTATAATTGTTGTATTTTTTACATTCCCTCCAACAGTGTGCAAGGATTCCCTTTTCTCCATATCCTCACTAGTACTTGTTAGGATGACTACTTTCAAAAAGACTAAAGCTAACAGTGTGAGGCAATATGTCATTCAGGTTTAGATTCCATTCCCCTGTTGATTAGTGGTGTTGATTGATTTTTCATATACCTGTTGGCAGTCTTTTGAGACAGTTTACCAAAGAAGGCTTTTGCTCATTTTTTAATTGAAATTGAGTAGTTTTCTTGCCAATGAATTCTGCTGTTATATATAAATAAAATTTTTGTGTACATGGTGCTGGGGATGGAACCCAGGGCCTTATACATGCTAGCCTAGCAATCTACCAGTGAGCTACATCCCTAGCCCCTTTAATATGTTTTAGATGTTAATCTTTAATGAGATACAGGATCTACAAATATTTTTCTCCCATTCTGTAGGTTGTCTCTTCACTCTGTCAGTTGTTTCCCTGGCTGTGCAGAACTTTTGTTTGATATAATCCTATTGGCCTACTTTTAGTTATGTTGCCTGTGCTTTGGGGACCATATTAAAAATAACATCGCCAAGACCAATGTCATGGAGATTCCCCCTGTGTTTTCTTCTGGTAATTTTTACAAATTCAGATCTTATGTGTAAATCTTTAATCCATTTTGAGTTGATTTATGTATATGATGTGACAAAGGCCTAATTTCATTCTCTTGTATGTGAATTTCTAGTTTTGCCAATACCATTTATTGGAAACACTATCCTTTTCACATTTTGGGTATTTGGCACTTTTGTTAAAAAAAATTAACAAAATTTGTGGATTTGTTTCTGGTCTCTCTATTCCATTCCATTGGTCTATGTTTTTATACCAGTGCCATTCTGTTTTACTATCATTTGGTAATATATTTTGAAGTCGGGTGGTTTAATGCCTCCAGAGTTGTTTTTGTTTCAGTTTGTTTTGGATATTTGAGGTTTTTTGTAGTTCTATTGTGAAATTTAGGGTTCCTATTTCTGTGAAAATATCATTAGAATTTTGATAGGAAGTATATTGAATCTGTAGATCAATTTGAGTGGTATTTAAAGATTAATTTTTCCAGTTTGTGAACACATGATACCAATCCATTTATGTCTAATTTCTTTAATCAACATTTTATGGTTTTCTGTGTACAAATCTTTCACCTCCTCGATTAAATTTATTCCCAAGAATTGGGATTTTAATTTGTTTTTTCAATAGTTTGTTGTTAGTGTATTGGAACACTACTGATTTTTGGATGTTGATTTTGTACCCTGCAACTTTACTGAATACATTTATTAGTTTTAAACAGTGGTTGGTTGGTTGGTTGGTTTAGAGTCTGTATGGTTCTCGATATATAAAATGATGTCTTCTGGAGAAAATTTAACTTCTTCCTTTCCAATTTGAATGCCTTTCATTTCTTTCTTTTGCCTAGTTGCTCTGACTAGGATCTTCAGTTTTGTGTTAAATAGAAGTAACAGTGTGTATCCTTGTCTTGTTCCTGATCTTAGAGAAAAAACTTTCACTGATGAGTATGTTAGCTGTGGGTTTGTCATATGTGACTTATTATGTTGAGGCAAAGTTCCTCCTGCACCTAATGTTTGAGAGTTTTTAATCACAGAAGGACATTGACTTTTTTCAAATGCATTTTTTTTTTGCATCATCAAGTTAATCACGCTTTTTGTCTTTAATTCTGTTAATGTTATTAAACCACATTTATAGATTTATGTTGAAACATTCTTGCATCCCAGGAATAAATGCCACTTGATTGTGTTATATGCTTTTTTAAATGTGCTGTTGAGTTCAGTTTGCTAGTATTTTGTTGAGGATTTTGCATCTATCTTCATCAAGGATATTGGCCTATAATTTTCTTTTCTTGTGTCCTTAACTGGCCTTGATACTAGGGTAAGACTGGCTTCATACAATTAATTTGGAAGTGTTTCCTCTTCTTCAATTTTGGGAAACTTTGGGAAGGTTTGGGGTTAGTTCTTTTTTAATTTGTTCTTTTTAGTTATACTTGTTTAAATGCTTGGTAAAACTCAGTATCAGGTTCTGGTTTTTCTTTGATGGAAGACTTTTTATTACTGATCTGAGCTCCTTAGTCATTATTGGTCTGTTTTGATCTCCTCTCTCTTCATGATCAGTCTTAATAGATAAATTCCTAGACACATAATAACCTGTTTTTCTGGGTTATACAATTTGTTGATATATAATTGTTCATAGAAATTTTATGATCCTTTGTATTTCTGTGGTATCAGTTAATAAAACTCAACTTCATTGAGTAGTTGTGAACATTAACTGAGTTATTGTATTCAAAGCATATAGAAAAATGCCTAGCATATGCTAAGTGCTGACATGATGTTAGCTATTATCACATGCTATGATTACTATTTAAAACTATTATTACAAATATAGGAAGCAAACAGAATCAAGATAGTGAGTGAAAGCAAATGAAAAAAGAAAGAAAAAGAACATACGAAGAGCTTGAGATGATTTACATTAAACAGGGATGAGAGGTGGGAGGGAAAGGGAGTGAGAAGGGAAATCGCATGGAAATGGAAGGCGATCCTCAGGGTTATACAAAATGTCATATAAGAGGAAAGGAGGGGCAAGACAAGATAATACAAATGGAAGAAATGATTTACAGTAGAAGGGGTAGAGAGAGAAAAGGGGAGGGGAGGGGAGGGGAGGGGGGATAGTAGAGAATAATACAGACAGCAGAATACATCAGACACTAGAAAGGCAATATGTCAATCAATGGAAGGGTAACTGATGTGATACAGCAATCTGTATACGGGGTAAAAGCGGGAGTTCATAATCCACGTGAATCAAACCGTGTAATATGATGTATTAAGAACTATGTAATGTTATGAACGACCAATAAAAAAAAAAAGAAAAAGAACAGACCTCAACAGATCAGTGATGCTTAATAAAGCAGCAGAGGGGCACATTTTCAAGAGGAAAATGTCAACTGGTTACAATTGGGGTCTGAGTTTTATAAGGTTCACTGGGGCCGAGTCATAGCAGGGATGTGTCAGTTGGGCAGTCAGGGGAACAGTTGTAAAGATATGGGAAATTGTGAAAGTCCAGAGCCCATTCTTTTCCTTTTCTCTCTAGGGGTTGTGATTTTCCATATCCTTCAGTGAGAATATTTGAAGGCTTCAATACAAGACTTTAAATAGATAATACATCTAGGTAGACTATCAATAAATAGGGGATTAAAATAAAACTATAAATCAACTATATCTAACAGATGCACATAGAACACACCTATTCAACCATAGCAGAATGCACATTCTTCTCCAGTTCATATAGAACATTTTCCAGGATAGACAAAATCTTAGGTCATATAAGAGTCCCAATAGATATATTTAAGAAAGTAAAATCATATAGTATCTCTGACTACAATGGAATGGTATTTAAAAAGGTAATGCAGAAAATTTGCAAATATGTGGAAATTAAACAACATACTCTTAAACGACTGATGGGTCAAAGAAATCACAAGGGATATACAAAAATGCATAGATATGAATGAAAAGGAAAACAAAGCATACCAAAACTTTAGAGTTACAGCAGAAGCAGTGCTTGGAGAAAAATTTACAGCTGCAAATATATTTTTAAAAAATCAAGTTGGGCTGGGGATGTAGCTCAGTGATGTAGTTGATATCATACTTGGTAAGGATGGTTACCTTCACCACTGCTATTCAATGTTGTATTGGAAGTTCCAGCAAAGGCACTTACAGAGGACTGGGGCTGTAGCTCAGTGACAAAGTGTTTGCCTATCATATATGAGGCACTGGGTTCAGTCCTTAGCACCACATAAAGATGAACAAATTTTAAAAATAAAGGCATGATGTCCATCGACAACTACAAAAAAGAATTCAAATAAAAGCACTTACAGAACTAAAAGGCATCCATATTTGGACACTACCTTGGGTTGGGAGCAAAATGGCCAAAATGCTCAAGCAACTATCTTCCCCACAGAGAAACCAATTTGAACAGCTACTCACATATCAAACTACCACCACAAAAGCTAATTAAACCAGGTGAGAGGCTACCAGGCCTAGTTTTAGCCTAAGAAAAGATGCATTGAGGAAGGCAGAAAGGATAGAGTTGCCTGTTTCACACCTCCCCCCAACTTCAAGCCGTGCAGCATGGAGAGACACCCCTCCCACTTGAGAGAGGGAGAACAATTAAATACAGACTTTAGACTTGAACCCCAATACCAGGCCTGCCACACGGAAACAGTGCCAGGAAGAGACCCAGGACCCCTGTCCCAAGGCCAGTGCCCAAAGATCTCTGGATCTTCCTTAGCCAAGGTGGCCAAGGGACTGCCACCACCACCCCTCCCTCAACCTCTGGCAACAGAGTGGGGAGCATGACTACTTACTTGTAAGTAAGGCAGGAAAATGAGAATAGACTTTGCTTTGGAGTTCTATACAAGACTTGCTACATTGGGACCCAGCACCAGAAAGAGCCCCCTGGCCCCCATCCCCAGGCCAGTCCTCATGGACTAAAACTAGACATGCCTCTACATCATGCAGAAACCTGAATCTCAGTGGAATACACTCATGTTTCAGCCTGCATCACTGCCAGTCATGGCACCTCATTGCCTGAGATTGTGCAGGTCTCTGCAGCTGTGAAATTCAGGTGTGACCCAGGTTAGCATCAGCTTAGGGACTGCTTCTACCACCCTCAGGCAGAACAGTGAAGAACAAGGCTCCTCCCACTGGATGTAGGGCAAAAAGTGAGTTCCAAGACTCAGTGCAGGGCTAGTGAAACCTAATTGTGGGCTGATCTTCAGAGTCCTAATTTCCAGGGCCAGTGTCTGCAGATAGAGCCTCCGAATCAGCCCCCATGCTAGGAAGAGACCTGTGGCCCTAGTCAATTGGACTTCTAATCCAACCAGTATTACCTGTATCTGGCTGCAGTGGTCTTGGTCCATGAGTCTACCTTAACAGACCGCAATCCATAGCAGCGTGGGCCTTGATCCTGCAGTAGCACTGCAGTGGTCTTGGCAAGCCATGAACTTCAGGTGTGACCTACCATTGCAGTGTTAGTGGCCATGGGATTTTCCAACTTTCCCAACCCCAGGTAGCACAATATGGAGAGAGAAATTATCCACTGGGGGTGGGGGCACAGGGAGGTAGGTGCCAAGTCACAGTATAGAAACCTGGGGTTGGTCTTGTCAAGGCGAGGCCCAGAGCCAGGAAGAATCCTGTGGTACCTGAACAGAGGCCAGTGATTGTGGACAAAGCATCTGGGTCTATCCTGACCTCAAATGGAGGACAACAGAGATGGACTATATGTTTTAGGTATTCCTCCAGTTCATTCTGAATGATACGCCAACTGCAGATTTAGGACAACTTGGACTTAGGGCGCCCTCTAGTGCCAAGACAGCAACAATACACTAAGAGCCTACTTGAGGCAAATCTGGATTTAGGGTGTCATCTACTGCTGAAAGAGCAGAAGCATCCTTAGGCTTAGAGAAGCCAACTCTAGAATTTCTGGGATGGGCACAATCACGGCCAGATTACAAAGGTAAATAGAATCTATAAAAAAATCAAGAATAGCCATACTTATATCATATAAAATAAATTCTGTATGAAAAGCAATACAGAGGTTGGGGATGTGGCTCAAGCGGTATCATGCTCTCCTGGCATGTGTGTGGCCCGGGTTCGATCCTCAGCACCACATACAAAAAAAGATGTTGTGTCTGCTGAAAACTAAAAATAAATATTAAAATTCTCTCTCCCCCTCTCTCTCTAAAAAAAAAAGAAAAGAAAAAAAAAGAAAAGCAATACAGAGACATAAAAGGTCATTACATAATGATAAAGGGGTCAATTCAATAACAACTATAAATATTATATGCACCCAATATTGGAACGCCCAAATATATAAAACAAATATGAATAGACCTATAAGGAGAGACAGACTTCAATACAATAATAGTAGGGAACTTTAACACCTACTTGTCAATGGACAAATCATCCAAACCAAAAAAAAAGAAAAAACGTAAAATTGCACCCTAGACCAAACGGACCTAACACCTAACAGACATCTACAGAACATTCCACCCAGAAGCTTCAGGGTACACATTCTATCAACAACACATAAGCCATTCTCCAGGATAGGCCTGGTAGGCCACAATACAAGTCTCAATTTTTTAAAAATTGAAGTCATATCAAGTATCTTTTCCAACCACAATGCAGTAAAACTGGAGATCAATAAGAAAAACTTTGGAAACTGTACAAATGCGTGGAAATTAAACAACTTACTTTTGGACAACCAATGGTTCAAGGAATGAATCAATAAAATTTAAGTTTCTTGAAACACATAAACATGGAACATTCCAAAACCTTATGGGATACAACAATAGCACAGCTAGATGGGAAGTTTACAGGAATTGACACCTACATAAAAAAAAAAAAAAAAAAGATTTCAAACAACCTATTGCTATAGATCAGGGAACCAGAAAAACAAGAATAAACCAAACCCAGATTAGTAGAAGAAAAAAATAGTAAATATCAGAGCAGAAGTAAATGAAATAAATAAAAAATGTGAAATGGCATCAAAACAGAGCTGGTTATTATGAAAAAGAAAAAAATGGCAAATCCTTAGCTAGGCTAAGAAAAAGAGAAGCCACAAATATAATCAGATATGAAAAAGGAAACATTACAACTGACCCCACATTAATACAAGGGATCATTAGAGATTATTATGAATAATTATACACCAAATTTGATAAACTAGAAGAAACAGACAAATTCCTGGACACACACACTTTACCAAGGCTGAATCTTGAATAGAAAATCTGAACAGATCAACAAGTAATGAAAACAAATTAGTAAGTCTCCCATCTACAAAAAGCCCCTTGAATCAGATGGCTTCTAATTGCCAAGTTCTACCAAATATTTAAAGGAGAACTCATACCAATTCTAAAAGAAAAAACTAAAGGAGGAAATTCTTCCAACCTAGACAAGGATACACATATATACGTGTGAATGCAAAATGAGAAAAAAGTGAAAAAAAGAAATGCTAAAAAAGGAAAAGAAAGAAAACTACAAGTCAAATGAACAGACACAAAAATCTTTAACAAAATACTAGCAAACTGACTCCAAGTGCACATTAAAAAATGATTTGCTATGATCAAGTGGGATTCATCCCGGGGATGCAAACATGGTTCAATAGATGCAAATCAATAAACATGATACACCACATCAACAGAATGAAGCATAAAAATCCTCAAAAGATTCAGAAAATGCATTCAGCACCACTTCATGATAAAAATACTGAATTAGTTATAGAAAGAATATATCTCAACATAATAAAGGCTATATATAAAACAAGCCAACAGGTAATATCACACTTGTTAGAGAAAAAGCTAAAGGCTTTCTCTAAGTTCTGAAATAAGGATGCTCACTTTTACCCTTTTAACTCATCATAGTACCAGAAGTCCTAGGCAGAATAACCAGGCAAGAGAAAGAAAAGCCATCCAAATTGGCAAAGAATAAGTCAAATTGTTACTGTTTCCACATGACGTGATTTCCTGAGTGCGCGTGCATGTGTGTGTAAACCCAAAGATTCCAAAAAACTATTAGAATAAAAGAATTCAGCAAATTTTCAGGATATGAAATAAATATGCTAAAATCAGTAGCACTATTATATGCCAATAGTGAATTATCTGAAAAGGAAATCAATAAAGCAATCTCATGTATAATAGCTACAAAAAAAATCAAATGAAGACCCCAGAAATAAATCCAAGATGTGAAAGATCTTAATGAAAACACTGATGAAGGAAATTGAAGAGGACATCAATAGAAAGACATACTGAGTTCATGGGTTGGAAGAATCAATATTGTTAAAATGTTCATCCTACCCAAAACAATTTATAGTTTCAATACAATCCTTATCAAGACACCAATGGCATTGTTCACAGAGCTTAAAAATCCTAAAATTTATGTGGAACCACAAAAATCCCCAAATACCCAAAGCCATCTTGAGCAAAAAGAACAAAGCAGGAAGCATTGCACTACATGACTTTAAAATGTACCACTAAACTGTAGTAATCAATACAGCATGGTATTGGCATAAAAACAGACAAATAGACCATTGGAATAGAAATACAGCCTAAAAGTAAATCCACAGATCTATAGCTGGTGGATCTTTGACAAGATAATAGAGCACGCACCACAGTCTTTTCAAAAAATGATACTAGGGGGGCTGGAAATGTGGCTCAGTGGTAGAGCACTTGCCTAGCATGCATGAGGCATTGGGTTCGATTCTCAGCACCACATATAAATAAATGAATAAAATAAAGGTCCATTGACAACTAAAATTTTTTTTAAGTTTTAAAAAATGATTGGAAATGGGTATCTACCTGCAGAAAAATGAAATATACACCCCTTCTCTCCCCAAATATAAAAATCAATTCAAAATCCTTTAAAGGCTTATTGAGAAGACCTGAAGCCATGAAACTTCTCAAAGGAAACATGGAGAAAATACTTTGGGACATTAGAATGAATAAGAATGTTTTTGAGCAAGACCACAAAACACAGGAGACAAAAGTAAAAATAGACAAATGGGATTGCTTCAAACTAGAAAACTAATGCACAGAAAAGGAAGCAATTAACAGAGTGAAGAGACAACCTATAGAATGTGTGAAAACATTTAACCAAGTATTCATCTGATAGAGAGTTAATACCCAGACTACATAAGGAATTCGAGCAACTTAATAGCATCAAACAATGTGACTGAAAATGGGCAACAGACCTAAATAGACATTTCTCTAAGGAATATTTACAAATGGCTAACATGTACATGAAAAAAAATACTCAACACAAATTGTCAGGGAAATGCAAATCAAAACCACAATGAGATGATATTTCACATCTGCTAGTATGCCTATTATTTAAACAAATGTCATCAAGAATGTGAAGGAAAGGGAATCCTTGTACATTGTTGGGAATACAAATTACTGCACCCATCATGGAATACAGTATGGAGCTCCCTCAAAACATTAAAAATTGAATTACCCTATGATTTGACAATTCCAGTTCTAAGTTTGTTATTGTAATGAATTGAAATTGTAATCTTGACTATATATCTATTAGTTACATGTTCATTGACACATTATTCCCACTAAAAGATATGGGAACTTAATGTTCATTGATAGATGGATAAAGTTGTAAGACACGTGTTTGTACATGTATGTGCACATCCACACACAGAAACATTATTCAATTTTTTTATGATTTTACCAATTTAAAATTTTTTTAGTTGAAGATGGACACAATATCTTTATTTTATTTATTCATTTTTATGTGGTGCTGAGGATCAAACTCAGTTCCTCATGCATGCAAGGCGAGCAGTCTACCACTGAGCCACAACCCCAGCCCACATTATTCAATATTAATATGGAAGGAAATCCTGCCTTTGCTACAACATAAACAGATCTTGAGGGCAGTATGTCAAGTAAAATAGGTCAAACAAAGAAAACCAAATATTGTATGATGTCTCTTATGTGTGAAATCTAAAGTAGTCAATATCAGGGGACAGGGACATAGTTCAGTGGTAGAGCACTTACCAGGGTTTCATTCCCAGCACTGCAAAAAACAAACAATAGTCAAATTCATGGAAATGGAAAGTAGAATGGTTGCCACGGCTGGGGGAATGAGAAAATAGGGAAGTGATCATTCAAGAGTACAAAATTTTAGCTTTGAAAGGTAAGTTCTGGAGATCTACTGTACAGCATAGTACCTGTAGCTAACAATGCTTTATTGCACACTTAAAATTTGCTGAGAAGGGCAAATCTTATGTTAAAAACTCTGACTATACACACGCAAAAGGAAAAAAATAAAGGAAACTTTTAGAGGTGACATATATGTGGATGATCTTAATGGTAATGATGGTTTCACAAGTATCTACTTATCCCCAAACTTACCAAGATTAAATATATATAGTTTTTATACATTAATGTACTTCAATAAAATGATTTAAAAAATAAAGATACTGGAAATCTTAGCTCTCTTCATCCATTCACATGGATGAATTGCTTTGCCAAAATAATTATATATACTTCAGTTAAGCAGATATCAAATAGTGATTATAATGATTATTTACATTAGAATATTAATGTGTGGAAGTATCAGATTTTAAACTGCCATATCATCTTTTACCAAAGCCTAATTAATTCTACAGAATTGAATGTTATGATGTGACTTAAGAATTGTCACATTAATTATAGGCAAGTGAATATAGAAGACTTTCAACTAAAATTTCAGAGTTACATGAATTTGTAGAGAAGTGAGGTTTATCAGATAACCATTACACACTATGATAAATTTAAAGTAGATGAATCTTAGACCAGGTTCTAACTAAAGAATATTTATTTATCTTGTATATACAAATGAACACCTCTTACTTAAGAGTTATTTTTCCTAGAAGGGCAAACCCACAATTCTTTTCTATGCAATATTCTCAGTGGTTACATCTGAGGTGAAATTTAGCCAATGATTTTGCTTCCTCTGATGCAAACATTGAAGGAACTTAAGACATTAACAACAAATGCTATCTTGACAATATTCTACATTTACATAAGATTTCACCATTAGGGGAAGCTGGGTGAAGGGTTCATCAGATTCTATGTGTTGTTTTTGTTACTTCCTGTGTGATTATTATTTCAAAATAAAAATTTTAAAAATGACACCAAATGTTTGTAAAAACATCAAATTATCTTAAACACAAATCATCTCTAAGAAGTGATTTGTTGAATGTTGAATCCAGTCTAGGCCTTGAAATTTTCACAATGTTGCTACAAACCATCATTTTATAAGAGTACTCTATAATGCTGACTTTCAATTATCTAATTAGACCTAAGTGAACCTCATTGTTAATACAATGGAGTCATAATCTAATTTCTACCAAAATAACTACTTCATTACTTCCTTCAGAGTCATAAGCATTTTTAAAAATCATGGTATAAAATTTGCATATGTTTGTGCTGTGGGGCTGTGAATCTTTGCCTACTCATAGAAAAATAGAGAACAGAGATTAACTCCCTTCTTCAGAATTATTATGTGTGCCCATATAAAACTTCTTATAGACCATGCTTCACTTCCCCAATTGGAGATTAATTATCCCACATACCCTATCACAGGTAGCTAAAATGAAATAAATGAAGCAATGTGTATTATAGAAATAAAACATACCAAATGATATCATTAATTAAAATGTCTCCAAATTTTAGGATCTTAGAATTGTTTCAAAAACAAACAACAATGGGCTGGGGATGTGGCTCAAGTGGTAGCACACTCGCCTGGCATGAGTTCGGCCTGGGTTCGATCCTCAGCACCACATACAAAGATGTTGTGTCTGCCAAAAACTAAAAAATAAATGTTAAAAAATTCTCTCTAAAACAAAACAAAAAAAAAAAAAACAACAACAACAATAACAACAAAAAAGGCTTACAATTCTAAACAATGGCTAAAGTCCATGATTTAAAAACCAAGCTAAAATGATTGTTTACAAAAAGGATGGTTGGCTAGGCTTTGGTAGCAGATGAATATCACAACTATATGAAGACAGAACTCCAAAGGACCACTCTTTAATGCTCCCAAGTTCAATGTTAGTCTTACAAAGGATATTTTAACAAAAGAACCTGCTGATCTGATTTCTGGTTTCAAAGTATCCTCTGAAGTTACCTCATGTCTCATCTTTTGCAATGGAATGGAGCTTGGCTATCTCTGCTGCAGCAACTTGAGATTAAGTTTTCTACCACAGCTTTGAGCCAATGGCTTTTATCCTTAGCTTGTTATTATGGTTTAGATATTAGATGTCCCCCTAAAGCTCATGTGTGAGACAGTGCAAGAAAGTACAGTAGTGAAATGATTGAGTTATGAGACATTAACCTAATCAGTGTATTAATCTACTGTTAGGGATTAACTGAGTGGTAACTAACTGTAGGCAGGTAGGCTGTGGCTGGAGGAGCTGGATCATTGGGATTATTTATATTTTGTCCATGATGAGGGGAGCAGTCTCGCTCTGCTTCCAGGTTTCTAACCTGAGCTGCTTTCTTCCTCCACACCTTTCTGCCATGATATTCTGCCTCACCACAGTCTCAAGGCAATGTAGTCAGTTGTGTATGGACTGAAATCTCTGAAACCGTGAGCCCTAAATAAACTTTTCCTCCTGCAAAATTGTTCTTGTTAAGTCTTTTGGTCACAGTGGTTAAAAAAACTGACTAAAACACTTGGCCTTTAAGGATATTTATCTGCAGCATGATACTTGATTGGGTCCCCTGAGATTGCTGGAGTTATGGAGTTTCAGTTGACAGATGGATTTTTTTTTTAATTTCCTTTTAAGGCCACCCCTCCCTTATTGGGGATTGAATCTAGGGGCACTCTACCACTGGGATTCCCCATCCCTTTTAAAGAAAATCTAGCTAAGTTGCTGAGACTGGCCTTGAACTTGCCATCTTCCTGCTTCAGTTTCCAGAATCACTGAGATTGCAGGTATGTGCCACAGTGCCCAGCTCTTTTATTTCCTTCATTGTCTCTTAAAACCAATGTGCATGGCAGATATTTGTTCTCCAATCTTATAAGGCACAGAGAGATCTATAGGACTAGACCTTGCTCTGTCCTTACCCTGGTCCACCTGAATCAATTTATAGATTGTGAGACCCAGGAATCACTATATTTTAAAATGTTCCCTAGATAATTCTAATCTCCAGCCAGGGATTAGAACCATCGGACTACAGTAGCTGTTTTACTTTAACATGTAGATACACCACTTATTTCACTGAAACACCTGAGATACTGTAGGGATAAAGCAACCGTCATAACAAGTTGACTTTGCCAATTACATAGGAGTAGGGCTGTTCCCACTCAGATTTTTAAGTGCATCTGCATTGAAAGTGAGCCATAGATTTGGTTGAGTCACATGATCTTCAAAATATATTTGGCTTGAAGTACCCTTACATCATTAATTCTCTTTCAATTCTGACAAATTTTGTGTGGATGCTTTTATGTTTCTGGCATAAGAAATGTGAAAAGATCTCTACACATGCACACAACACACACGCATACACAGATTTACTTGAACTTTAAAATTCTGGCTTGTTTTATACCTAGTTATTGGGACTGGTATAAACACTTTACTTTAGGTAATGGACAGGCTGTCCACTTGGAACATTCTCAGAAAAAGCAGCAGAGCCATGCACAATGGCATATGTTGGTAATTCCAGCAACTCAGGAGGCTATGGAAAAAGGATCACAAGTTCTGGGCCAGTCTCAACAACTTAGGAAGACCCTGTCTCAAAATAAGAAGGGTTGGGGATGCACCCCAGTGGTATCACACCCATGGGTTCAATTCCCAGTTCTGAGGGCAGAGGAGGGGAGAGAAAACAAGAAAAAGTAGCTGAGCATTTTTGTCAACTCGTAGCTAGAACTTGAATCTTCTTGCAAGCAGATTTAAGCAACATTTTTCTATCACCTATTCTAGTCATTCCTATATACACTGCTGAGGAACAATTTAGAACAAATGAAAAGCTCATTCTCATATGCCCAGTGAAGTTTGCTATTCACTCACATAGCTGTGCAGGTTGCCTGGCAAATAGGTGCTAATAAAGACTTGGTTGAATGACTGTCCTCCCCTACAATCGGGACATCAACTCAGCATTGATGACCTGCTTGCTGGTTTAAAACAGTGCTTGGTATGTTGTAGGTATTCAACAAATATCTGCTGAAAAAATGTTGAATCAGAAATATTTTAAAAATCTTTAAATTTATTCATTATTTATCATATTTCTAATACCCAGAAAGCAAAAACAAGCTGAACGATAATTGGCACTTATTTTGTGAACTTTCAACTTCTAAAAAAAAAATTCTAGTTCCAATTGTCTCTCAAGCAAATAATCCTAAAACAATCCCCTAAGCACAATTGAGCACAATCCCCTAAGCAGTTTGGAAGTACCTAATAACCCATCAGTTTATTGGTTCAATTTTTTTCTCCCTCTTAGTACTAGGACAGATATTCCAGGAAAAATGTGTATTATGGTTTGGATCTGAGGTATCTACCAAAAGCTCCTGTGTTAATGCAGGAATGTTCAGATGATCAGATTGTGAGAGCTATAACCTTGTTACTCCATCTTTGTTTGAATGGACTGGGTGGTAACAGTGTGGGAGGGATCATGGCTGAAGGAGTTGGGTCCCTGGGGCATGCCATTGAAGGGTGCATCTTCCCTCTGCTATACCACCACCCCACTCACTTCCTGGCCACCATGAACTGAGAAGTTTTCCTGTACACATCCTTCCACTGTGATCATACCTCACCTTGGTACTAAGGCTATGGAGTCAGCTCACCATGGAATAAACCTTTGAAACCAAGCCGAAAATAAACTTTTTTTTTTCCCATAAGTTGTTCTTGTCAGGTAGTAGACAAGACTTGTCAGGTAGTCTTCTTTATCCATTAATCAGATCTAGAGTCTTTAAATTTATTTGTTTGTTTTAATCAGTTATACATAACAGCAGAATGCTCTTTGATTCAATGTGATAATATTATTTAATATTATGTTAGTTTGCTCTCACTGTGAGCAAACTAAAATAATATTAATCCACATTATTTATTAAATGGATACATTTGGGTAGCATCTTAACATGCAGCTATTTTAGATGAAAAATAGAATTGTTCAATTTTTTTGTTCTCTAAGAAGTACTAGATGAAATTTTCCCTTACTCTTTTATTGGTGCATCATAGTTGTACATCTTGATGGGATTTGTTGTTATATTGTATACATGTAACAAATATGTAACATAATTTGGCCAAATCACTCCCCAGCATGGACAAATTCTTATAACTAAAATGCTATAACTAAATATACTATGGTATATTGGGGGGAATGATAAATTCCAAATAAAGTCTGGAGTTTATAAACAGTAATATAAATAGTCAACTCTTGACTTTTGACAAATATATTATGGTTATATAAGTTGTTAACATTAGAGGAAGTTGAGTAGGGGGTTGGTGGGTATAGCTCAGTGGTAAAGCAAGTATTGGCATACCTCCTGCCCTAGGTTCAATTCCAGTGCTGAATAAAGTGACCTGATAAAGGAAGTTGGGTAAAGGGTATATGGGAACTCTGTACTTTTTATTAATATTTTTATTTGTTTTAATTAGTTATACATGACAGTAGACTGCATTTATGCACTTTGATAAATCATTCATAGATGGTACTATCTTTACAACTATTCTATAAGTCTAAAGTTATTCTAGAATAAAGTTTATTAAAAAATAAAGTAGTAGCTGGGCGCGGTGGTGTATGCCTGTAAAACCAGCCACTCAGGAGGCTGAGGCAGGAGGATCATGAGTTCAAAGCCAGCCTCAGCAAAAGCAAAGTGCTAAGCAAGTCAGTGAGACCCTGTCTCTAAATACAAAATAGGGCTGGGGATGTGTCTCAGTGATTGAGTGCCCTAGTTTAATCCCTGGTTCCCCAAAATAAAGCAGTAAGTTCCACTAGCCTTTGATAGAAAAGATCATGAATATTTTCCATTTACAAAACCTTAGTAGGCAGAATTAGTCTTACTAAGCTACTTTACTAATAAAGGCAGAGGAAAAGAAGACAATACCTTATGCTCCTTTTTATATCATAGGAGTTCATATCTAAAAAGAACTTTATTAAATATATACACAATCAACACAATTTTTTTGTACCAAGGATTGAACCCAGAGGGTACTTACCACTGAGCTATTTTTCCCCAGTCACCCCCCTTTTATTTTTTGAGACAGGGTCTCACTAAGTTGCCAAGATTGGCTTTGAATTTGTGAGCGTCAGCCTCCCCAGCCTCTGGGTTTACAACCACACACCACTGCAACAAGCTCAACACATCTTAAATAGTCATGCTCCCAAACATTAAGGAGAAGTGAAGATGGGAATGAAGCAGGTATGGTTATAAAATGGCAACTTGGAGGATCCTGTGGTGATAGAAGTACTCTGTATCTTGACTATCAATGTGATAATTGTATATATATGTTTTATGTAATTGTATGTATGTTTTATGTTTTTAAATTTATTTTTATTTGTTTTAATCAGTTATGTATAACAGCAGAATGCTCTTTGATTCATTGTACACAAATGGAGCACAATTTTTCACTTCTCTGGTTGTATCCAAAGTAGAGTCACACCACTCATGCAATCATACATAAATGATGTCCGTCTCATTCTACCTTCTTTCCTACCCCCATTCCTCCTCCCCGCCCACCCTATGCCCAGTCCAAAGTTCCTCCACTTGTTTCTTGTCCCCCCCCATTACAGATTAGCATCCATTTTTCAAAGAAAAACATTCAGCCTTTGGTTTGGGGGGATTGGCTTACTTAGCATGATATTCTTCAACTCCATACATTTACCTGCAAATGCCATAATTTTTTCTTTTGGGCTGTGGTTGTGGCTCAGTGGTAGAGTGCTCACCTAGCATGTGTGAGGCACTGGGTTCGATCCTCATAAAAATAAAGGTATTGTGTCCATCTACAACTAAAAAATATATTTTTAAAAAAATCTTTTAATACTGAGTAATATTCCATCATGTATACATACCAGTTTCTTTATCCATTAATCTACAGGAGGGGATCTCAATTGGTTCCACAGTTTGTCTATTGTGAATTGTGCTTCTATAAACATTGATGTGGCTGCATCAATGTTTTTAAGACCTTCGGATATAGACCAAGGAGTAGGATAGCTGGGTCAAATGGTGGTTCCATTCCAAGTTTTCTAAGGAATCTCCATACTACTTTCCAGATCGGTTGCACCAATTTGCAGTCCCACCAGCAATGTAAACAGTGTATCTTTTCCCCCACAGCCTCACCAACACTTATTGTTGCTTGTATTCTTGATAACTGAAATATAATTGTAAATTACACTATAGTTTTGCAAAATGGTATCATTTTGGAAGAAACTGGATAAAGGTTTCTCGGGATCTCTATTATTTCTTACAACTGCATATAAATCTACACTTGACTGAAAGAGCTCAATGAAAAAAATTAAAGACAAAAACTTAAAATAATAGTTGTACTTAGAAAAAATATTGATAGTTATGATAAATTGGACAAAAAAATAATGATTCATAATTAACTGGTAAAGAAAAAATTAACTACTTTTCAGAATGATTAGGAAAACTGTTTTCCAATTGATAGTTGTAACGGTAATGTAACCAAAATGCTCATCATCCGAATGTTATACAAAAGCATAGAATGCAAATTGATCATTCTCTCCCTGTCCCTTGCCTATCTGGTTCTTTTCCTCAGTTACACGCCATATCCAGTTTTAGAAGGAGCACTAGATGCTAAAGGTGCCAAAAGTAATGTGAATCATCTGTGAATCGGATCTACAGTCTTTGATGAAATCATCTTGAAAGTTTGAAGTTTTATCCATATAAAAGTTATCCCCCCCCAAATCCTCCAGAATTTGTGTTCCAAGTCTTGAAATAAGCACATTTTTCTTCTCCCTATGAAGAGCTTATTAAAATAATAAATGATTTTAAAAGATACAAACCCACAACTTTGCATAGAGGATAATGGGGAACATTGAGAGACAAAAGTTCAGAACAGATTTCTGGTGGGAGTAATAGTGGTATGATGAAAGTAGATGGAGGAACTCAGAGTTTAGGCATGCATGGAAGATCTCACAACTGAGTGGCGGCCAGCATTAATAGAAAGTCCTGATGAGTTCTTAGGTTCAGAATCTGTAGGTTCTATGGAGGACAAAAGAGAGAAGTAGAATTGGAAAAACCATAAAATCCTTTTACTGCTTCTAACTCAAGCTCAAAATAGTGTTTACTCATCTGGCAAAACAGAGCAACAAAACAGGCAATTTCTCTAAAGAAAAGGTAAAAACTGGGAATATCGGCCGATTTTGCCAATACATTCTGCTAAGAGGTAAGCCCTGTTTCTCAGCTTTTTAATCCAACTGATAATCAAGGATCACCAGGAATTTAAGCAAAACTTGCAACTTAAAATTAATTGACCAAGTGAAACAGAAATAACTTCAGAAAAAAAAAAGTTCAGGGATCAGATATGTCTATGAAATCTATTTCTACAAGAGAAAAGAATGGGGAGAAATCACATTCATTAAACTAAAACATAACACTAATAACTGGAGTACAGAAAAAAAACCAGAATAATACAATTACTAAAATACTAAATATCTACTTCCTTGATAGAAACTGAATTTCCCAAATGTATAGCAACACAAGGACAGGAAAAATAGGGGGAAACCAAATATATAGAATTTCAACCTTGGATATTTAATCTCCAAATACTGACAGCTCTAAATAGAAACAGTGGGAGAAACTTATCAAAAAGGAGAGAAAATTCCTAAAAGTTTAAGAAACACATAATATCTTACTAAGTGGCATTCAAGATAAGTAACAAAAGACCCACACACCTCCCATGGAATTTTCTTAAAAGACTCAGAGCATCCAGAAAGAATAAAACTCATCATCTAAAAAGGAATGACAATTGGCCTGGTATCTAAATTTTCAACATAAAAATTAGTTTGAAAATTCAATGTTAAAGGAAAAGAGATTTTCAAACTGAAATTATATACTTAAGGACATTTCAGTCAAGTATGAGTTCAGAATAAAGACATGCTTAGACAAAGCAACACTCAAAGCAAAGATTCAGCAGATTCCCATTTCTATACCCTTTTAGAGAAATTTCTGGGGGATAGGCTCTGGCAAAAGGAGCAGGTAAACAAGGAGAAGGAGGAGGAAGAGAAATGGTCACTAGGAAACAGATGGTGCATCTTAGGTGAGCAGTGAAAAGCCACCTCTGGGTGACAGCTGTGCAAAAGCAATCAATTCAGATTGCATCCTGTGGACAGAAGTCTATGGAGCGGAAGTGTTCCATCTTAGAAACTCCAGGAAACAACACATTAATACTCAATGTGGTTCTGCAGTTAATAAGTCAGCATTGTGAACACTTTCAATTTTCAGCTGTTAGTGCCAACCTGGAAACAAAGCCAGAATGACTGAATTTGGTTGCAAGATAGAGTAATAAATGCTATTAACCCAATTCAGGAGTTGAGACTGAAGTTGATGTCACAATCTTATGAAGTGGGGACAAAGGGCATCAATTATAGTTCATAAGAAGTAGAACCATAAGTACGTTATTCATAGTTTCAAAGCAACCAAGAAGGGAACAAATAGTAATATGACTATATTTGGAGAAAAGGGAAATGAGAAGTACATGTGAATGAGTCAAATCCTCTATGAAAGCAGAACATCACTAGATATAATTTAAAGTTGATAAGTCAAAAATATTGCTGGGTATGGTGACTCATGTCTATAATTCCAGCTACTCAAGAGGTTGAGTCAGGAGGATCATGAGTTCAAAGCCAGCCTCAGCAACTTAGTTATACCCTGTCTCAAAATAAGAAAAAGAGCTGGGGATGTAGCTCAGTGAGGAAGCAATCCCTAGTACCACCCACCCATCTATCCCCCCTACACCAAAAAAAATGTTCAAATGTTTAATAACACTTGTTAAAGACCATAAGGCAAACCTGTTCAGGATCATCATAGTATGTATAGGGAGTACTTCAGTGGGGGTTTTCAGTAAGGAAGAGAGATCAAGCAATGAAAAGTGAGAATTCATAGCTAAGGAGCAGGGCAAGCAAGGTCAGTAGAAAATTGCTAAGAGGAAATATCAGGGATAATCTGGCTAAAATTGTTTCTTCTTGGAGGGTTGTGGATGCAGCGTGAAACAGCTTGGTGGCATTAGTGTGTATAGGCACAGCATAGACTGGCTAGCCCATCCTTGGTGACTCTGCCCACAGTTGGGCAGCACATGAACATTGGCTGGTGACTGTAGATGCGGCATCAGAACCTACCCCCGATCTAGGAAGAGGCTTGTGGAGAGAAACTCCCGTTTCTAGGTACTCCTTTAATTCATTCTGGATAACAAACCCAATTGTCGATATAGGAAGAATCTGGGCTTTGATAGCCCTCTAGTGCCAAAACAATGACTATGCACCAAGAACACATTCAGCAAACCTGGGCCTGGGTACCATCCAGTGTTGAAATAGTAGAAGTGACTACAAGGAACAGAGAAAATAAGCAGCCTGCTAGAATTTCTGGACAGGCACAGACAAAGCCAGATTGCAAATACTGTGATTTATATCTAACCATTTAATGCCCAGATGATATTGCATGTCAACAAGTATCAAGAGCCTTCAGGAGAAAACCAACATGGTGGAAAAGAGGTGTTCAGCCCTCATCACCTCCTTCACAGAAAAAAAAAAAAAAACAGAACAAGTGTATAGCTGCATTTTGAGGTGATGCCCACAAGAGAAACACTGGAAATATAATCAAGAGAGAGACTGGAACCATGGAAATTCAGAGACCTGGAACCAAAGCACAGAAACAAAGTATCCTGGGCTGGGGATGTGGCTCAAGCGGTAACTCACTTGCCTGGTATGCGCGGGGCGCTGGGTTCGATCTTCAGCACCATAAGATAAAGATGTTGTGTCCACTGAAAAACTGAAAAATAAGTATTAAAAATTCTCCCTCTCTCTCTCTCAAAAAAAAGTACCCTGGTGTCTGCCATCTCCATAGATGGGGGATGGGTAGTCTCCTTTGCAGGAGTAAGGGTGAAAAAGTCCCAGTGAACTAAGGATGCAGATATTGGTAATCCTAGCTATTAGAAAGTTATACAATCTTCACAGGCTTAGCCAACTTAGATAAGTCACCTGAAATCCGCCTTGCTTTGGAAAAGGAGCTCACATCATCTCCCAGTGATGTACCCGGGAGCCATGCAGAGAAGTGAACTATTGTGAGAGTTTGAACAGTTCTAGGGGTCAGAGACCCTGATATGATTTCCCATTTGTGAGTCTCTGCAGACATTCCACTGTACTGCCTTGTGAAATCAACTTAGCCAAGTACAGTGACTATGATATATGCCAGATGGATGTTCTGCACTGAAGGGGATGGGTGTTGTGACAGAGGGAAATGGAGGATACCACCTTCAAAAGCCAGAATACCAGGATGCTTGTCTTGAGAACAAGGGCATGGCCAGGCACACAGAGTCTCACCAGTGCCTGGACTGAAGGCAGGTGCCCATGTGTTTTCTGCTGCCAATGCTCAGGTTCTTGTTACCGACAGTAGGGAAGGAATACCCTGGTTCTTACTGCTATCCTGCCCACAAGGACAAGCTGAGAGAACCTTGAGCAACTCCTTGAGTTCTTCTGTCACCCTGTCCCCAGATATATGCTAAAATTGAAGGAGTATGTGTATATG
The DNA here is from genome assembly GCF_045843805.1 of Urocitellus parryii. Lineage (NCBI taxonomy): Eukaryota > Metazoa > Chordata > Mammalia > Rodentia > Sciuridae > Urocitellus > Urocitellus parryii. The sequence continues at coordinate 107,356,872 of NC_135547.1, forward strand.
GGCTGTTGCCTCCAGCCCTGGGTGAAAATTACTAAAGGAACTGAGAACTTTACCCAATATCAGCCAAAGACCTGTTCCTGGGTATGAACTGCCACTGGCAGAGAGGGTCATCACAGTTCCTGTTGCTACCCAACCTATGTGGTTTCTGCAATCACCTTGCCCTCCCTTGTCTGACCACACCTTACTATCAGAACTGGGTATGAGCTCCACAGAGGGGGTCATGTGGTTCCTACCATGGCCTCTCCGTGTGCAGCATCTGGGCCTGGACCACTGGCCAATTGGAGGATAAATTCTTCAAGACTCTGACCACTGATGGGTCTGTCAGAGCCAGAGAATCTTGCTAATAGTAGATCTAGCATCACAGTGCTTAAGGAAATTCTCAGTCACCCAATAAGGGCCACCACTCCCATTGTGGGAGTAGCTACACAGTGAGCATGCTATACATACTGCTGTTTGCACCTCATCTGCCTGAATGGATATACTATCCCTACTCTTACATGGCCCACAGAGATAGTGGTTCTCTCCCACTCTGTCACAGTAACCACAGTGCCCAATGTCATTAATCACACCCAAAGAAGTTATTGGGAAAATACACTATGGTGCCCAGGTAGAATCAAAGCCAACACTGCAGTAACAAACTGACACTTCTCATACATTTCCAGGAGAATGTTGCTTATTAAGAAGGCAGCTTCGGGCTGGGGATGTGGCTCAAGCGGTAGCGTGCTCGCCTGGCATGCGTGCGGCCCGGGTTCGATCCTCAGCACCACATACCAACAAAGATGTTGTGTCCGCCGAGAACTAAAAAATAAATATTAAAAATTCTCAAAAAAAAAAAAAAGAAGGCAACTTCATGAAAGTGATAGAGATATCTCATTAAACAGATGTGAAAATCAACATGGGAACAAAAGAAATATGAAAAAAGGTAATATGATACCTCTAAAAGAACATAATAACTTGAATATCAGATGTAATATCTGATAAGTCATTTAAAAGAATGATTATAAAAATCTCAATGAGATCCAACGGAATACAGGTAAACAGTTAAATGAAATTAGGAAGAAAATGCAGGATATGGATAAGAAATTGACCAAAGACAGAGATCTTGAAAAAGAACCAAACATAAATCTTGTAAATGAAGAGCTTAATAAATCAAATAAAGAAACACAGTGGGAACTCTTAACAGATTATATCAAGTGGAAGAAAAAATATATGAACTTGAAGGTTTTTTGAAATATCCTAGGCAGACAAAAAAGAAAGAAAGAAAAGAACTAGAAGGCTGGAGAGATTATTCAAGAACATTGATATTAATAGTGATTAACTGTACAAATGTCCAAAATTTCACAATGTCCAAAGGTGAAGAGAAAAATGTTAATGGCATAGCAAAACTATCCAATGAAATAACAGCCGAAGTCTTCCCTAACTGTGGGAAAGATAAGGACACGTATGGTTAGGAGGTTTATAGAACCCTAAATAGATGTAACCAGAAAATTCTTCACCATGGCATATTGTAGTCAAATTGTCAGAAGTACAAGATGATGGGGGAAAAAATGCAAACTCCCAAGAGAAAAGTATAAAGTCATATTAAAGGGTATCCCCATTAGACTAATAGCTGATTTCTCAGCACAAATCCTATAACCCAGGAGGGAATGGAGTTTTAGAGTTCCAAGTTCTGAAATGAGGTAAACTTCCCACAAAGACTATTCTACCCACAAAGGCTATCTTTCAGAAATGAAGAAATAAAGTCTTTTTTAAGACAAGCAAAAATTAAGGGTATTCATGACAACCAGACCAGTCTTTAAAAAGATACTTAGGAAAGCTCTACATCCAGAAGTGAAAGAAAGATAACATCATGAAAGCCTGTGAAAGTATAAATCCCACTAGTAGATACACAAAAAAGGGAAATAGAAAAGAATCAAACATTATCAATGTAGTAGACCATCAAACCACAAACATGAACAAAGGAAGAAAAATATTCGAAACTAGAGGAAAACAAAATGACAGAAGTCCTTACCTACCTAGAATTTAAATGGGCTAAATTATCCAATTAAAAGACACAGACTGATTATCATCCCAATTTTACAGATGAGAAAACTGAAGCAAGAGTGATTATTAACTTGTTTAAATCTACATAGCTGAGAATTAGCCAAACCAAAGATCTTTTATACCTGTTCCTCCTTTGCATCTTCACCTTCTTTTGACAATTCACAATTGCTAGACTGTGGAACCAACCCAGATGCCCTTCAATAGATAAATGGATTTTTAAAAAATGTGGCATTTATACACCATGGAGTATTACGCAGCACTAAAAAATGACAAAATCATGGAATTTGCAGGGAAATGGATGGCACTAGAGCAGATCATGCTTAGTGAAGCTAGCCAATCCCTAAAAACAAATACCAAATGTCTTCTTTGATATAATGAGAGTAACTAAGAACAGAGCAGGGAGGAAGAGCAGGAAAAAAAGATTAACATTAAACAGAGACACGAGGTGGGAGGGAAAGGGAGAGAAAAGGGAAATTACATGGAAATGGAGGGAGACCCTCATTGTTATACAAAATTACATATAAGAGGTTGTGAGGGGAATGGGATAATAAACAAGGAGGGAAATGAATTACAGTAGATGGGGTAGAGAAAGAAGATGGGAGGGGAGGGGAGGGGGGATAGTAGAGGATAGGAAAGGTAGCAGAATACAACAGTTACTAGTATGGCACTATGTAAAAATGTGGATGTGTAACCGAAGTGATTCTGCAACCTGTATTTGGGGTAAAAATGGGAGTTCAGAACCCACTTGAATCTAATGTATGAAATATGATATGTCAAGAGCTTTGTAATGTTTTGAACAACCAATAAAAAAATAAATAAAATTTTAAAAAGTAAAAAAAAATCCTTCTTTTGAAATTGGCTTATGGCATAATCTAATGGACAGACTTAGAGTCAGTAGCAGGAGGAGGAAAGGGTGTAAGTCTGGGCAGCCAGCCACTCTCCTGTGAGGCCAACCACTCTCCTGTGAAGCCAATATATTTTCATACCCATTTTTACTGTGGAGGCAGGAATGTGAAATTCCTTATGCATATTTCTTTTTATTGGTGTATCATAATCATACATTATGCAAATTTCTTTTTATAATTTTTAGTGGTAGTTGGACACAATCCTTTATTTTATTTTTATTTATTTTTATGTGGTGCTGAGGATCAAACCCAGCACTCACACATGCTAGGTGAGCACTCTACCACTGAGCCACAATCCCAGCCCCTATGCAAATTTCTTGATGTGATGATTTGGCTGGAAAAGCAGACACTATGGAAATGTTTCCTTGCTGATCCCCAAGGACCACTCTGAGGCAAAATATGTTGATGGGTATGTATGTGTTTATGGGAATTTATCTACATACATGATTCTGTGTCAGCATGTGTGTGTGTTAGATATAGTACACTGGCTCTCAAACTTTATTCTAATCTGAAATACCTAAATAAAATTATAAACATTAAAAAAAGATACAGACTGGCTGAATGGATAAGAAAGGTTAACAGAATACTGCCTACAGGAAACTTACATCCATAAGGACATATACAGATTGAATGTGAAAGGATAGAAAATGATATCTCAAGCAAATCAAAACCTGAAGTGAGCAGGAATAGTTATGCTTGTATCTCAAAGGATAAATTTTAAGGGGCTGGGGTTGTGACTCAGTGCTAGAGTGCTTGCCTAGCATGTGTGAGGCACTGGTTTTGATCCCCAGGGGCACATTAAAAAAAAAAGCTAAATAAGCAAACTAAAGATATTGTGTCCATCTATAACTAAAAATATTTCCTAAAAAATAATAAACTTTAAGACAAGAGTTGTAAGAGACAAAGAAGCCAGATGCAGTGGACAATGTGTATATAATATCAGCAATTTAGGAGAATGAGGCAGGATGATGACAGGTTCAAAGCCAACCTCAGCAACTTAGTGAGGCCCTAAGCAACTTAGCAAGATCCTGTCTCAAAATTAAAAAAGAAGATTATAAAAAGGGCTGGGGATGTTGCTCAGTGGTTTAGCATCCCTTAGTTAAATCCTCGGTACAAAAAAAAAAAAAAAGATAAAGAAGATCACTATAGAATAATCCAGGGATCAATTCCACAAGAAGATATAATTATTCTAAATCTGTATCTACCTAATGTCGAAGCACCAAATTATATAAAATAAATGCTTTTAAACTTAAAGGCAAGATAGATGCAAATATAGTAATAGTGAGAGATTCCAATAGCTTACTTTTATCAATAGACATCAGATAAAACAGTTAAACAATCAGAGGGAATTAACAGACATATATAGAACATTCCATCCAATCAGTGCCAGAATACACATTCATTAGTGCCTGAAACTTCCTCTAAAATACACCATATAGTAGGCCACATAAGAAGTCTTAACAAATTTTAAAAAGTCATATATTGTACCTTGCCCAATTATAATAGAATAAAACTAGAAGTCGATAATGAAATTTAAGAAATAAAACATTTTTGAATGAAGAATCAAAGAAATCAGAGAAGTTTCAAAAAATTCTCAAAACAAATGAAAATTGGAACAACATACTGAAACTTATGGAATAGAGCAAACACAATATGGAGAGGGAAATTTATAGCAATGAGTACAAACATAAAACACACACAGAGGGGCTGGAGTGTGGCTCAGTGGTAGAGCACTTGCCTAGCATGTGTGAGGCACTGGGTTTGATTTTCAGCACCACATAAAAATAAATGAATAAAATACAGGTCCATGAACATCTAAAAAATATTTAGAACACACACACACAAAAGGAGCTGGGGTTGTAGCTCAGTGGTAGAGTGCCTAGCACTGAGTTTGATCCTCAGCACTAAATAAAAATAAAATAAAGGTATTGTGTTCACCTACAACTAAAAATATATATTTACACACACACACACACACACACACACACACACACACACAGATTTCAAATAAATAACCTAATGATACAATGTGAATATTTGGAAAAGAATAAACCACACCCCAGATTAGTAAAGAAGTAAAAAAAAAAAAAAATCACAGGAGAAATACATAAAATGGAGATTAAAAATATAAAAGATTAAACAGATTTGTTTTTTGAGAAGATGAACATTGACAAACCTTTAAGTAGACTAATCAAGAAAAAAAGGGGAGGGGGGTTTAAGGATGGGAAAGATAGTGGAATGAGACAGACATTATTATCCTACGTACATGTATGATTGCATGAATGGTGCAACTCTGCATTGTGTATAACCAGAAAAATACAACTACAGGGGAAGTTTATAGCAAATGACATCTAAATTAAAAAAAAAAATCAGACCCCAAACAACCTATTTGTATAGCTCATGGAACAAGAAAAACAAGAATAAACCAGATCCAAAATTAGTAGGAAAAAGTAATTAATAGCTAGACTAAGGAAAAAAAATACTGCTCTGATAAGAATTTTTCAATTGTGTTCTTTTTTGAAATACCCGCTCTTTGTTTTGATATTTTATATTGTTCTCTACTTATTGCTGCTCTGTAAATCATTTATAAATGGAAATATTACAAGTGACACCACAGAAATATACAATTATTAGAGATTATTATGAACAACTTAAACAGCAACAAATTTGATACCATCAAAGAAGCAGACAAACTGTTGGACACATGCACTGTACCAAGACCAAATCATGAAGAAATAGAATAACACATGATCTCTTCATGTTTTCTACTTTCTGCCACTGAGACAAGATACCCAAAAAAGTAACTTTAAAGGAAAAGAGAAGATTTATTTTGGCTCATGGTTTCAGTTCATGGTTACTTTGTCCCATTGCTATTGGCCTGTGGCAAGGCAGAACGTCATAGTGAGGGATAATGGTGGTGGTAGATCATCAAAGCTGCTTACCTCATGGTGGCTGGGAAGCAGAGAGATGGGGCATGGGGAGGGATCTAGGACAAAAATATACCCTTCAAAGGAAAAACAAAATGGAAACAACCTACATGTCCACTGAATGGTGAATGGATTGTGTACATCTACACAATTGTAGCCATAAAATGAATGAAATCCTGTCATGTGTAGCAATGTGGATAGAACTGGAGAGCATTATGTTAACTGAAGTAACAGAAAAGACAAGGACTGCAAAATGTCACTCATGTGTAATCAAAAATGTTGCTATAACAGATGTTGAAGAGTAGGATAGTGGTTATTAGAGGCAGGGAAGAATGGGAGGGGGTCCTTCCTTACTCTGTTTAGATAGAGGTGACTATTCAAATTATATTTGCTCTATTGATGTCATTTACTTGTTCTTCTTAGTTTTTATCTTTTTTCTTTTCCATTTAATAAAACTTTCTATAATTAAAACTTGCAACATTATTCCAAGATGCCATATTGCTGTTAATTCACTAGTAAGCAACAGCTCAAGTCTTGATACTGTTTTTTAATTTTGAAATTTTGACAGTGCCATCTGTCCCATTAATGTTCCAGATTATCAGATTTTGATTAATTTCCCTCCAGCTCTTAGATATATTCCTATGTTTCTATAAATCCTTTCTGGTCCATTGACTGCACAAAATAAATTTTCTCTAAATATTTGGTCTCAAATGTTTCACTGCTATACAAGGGTATTCTTGAGTTTATAACAAAAAGAAGAAAATACCTAATGAAAGGGTTATTTTGAATTGGAGGCAACTGAATAAACTTTAATTAGTCCATGTCTTCTAAATGTTTCTGGTGTAATCTGAAAAGGAATTTGTGTTGGAAGTTGTCACAGCAACATTTCCCCAGCTGAACCAGAAGTGTTCTATTTGGCCTACTTAGAATTGAACAGTTTGGTTTTCATCAAATATCAAATAACACTGCTCAGTGTTTTCCAACTCTACATTTCAAAATTCCATTTATAATTTTTTTTGTTGGCATACATACTTAGAAAAAAAAAAGCCCTCAGTATTTGTTGTGGCTTATCTCAGTCAATTGTCCTTTGGGGAGACATCCATGAAAAGAATACTATCTATGGGCAATGGATATCAATGTCTGTTTAATACAGTGACTATGTTATAGGCCAGTCACAATAAAGTTTAGTCAATGAATGAGTCAAATATAAACTGGAACTTTAAATAAAGATTTGTATACTATGGGGCTGGGGTTGTGGCTCAGTGGTAGAGTGCTCACCTAGCACATGCAAGGCTCTGGGTTTGATCATCAGCACCACACAAAGATAAATAAATAAAGGTATTGTGTCCAACTACAACTAAAAAATAAATTTTTAAAAAAGGGTTGTATACTAGTAAGCATGCACATTAAGAACCGAATTTAAGCGGGGTGTGGTGGTACATGCCCGTAATCCCAACAGTTGGAGAGGTGGAGGCAGGAGGATTGTCAAGTTCAATGCCAGCCTCAGAAACTTAGCAAGGTGCTAAGCAAATTAGTGAGACCCTATTTCAAAATTAAGAATTTAAAACAGGGCTGGGGATGATAGCTCAGTGTTTAGGCACCCTTAGGTTCAATTCCTGGTACCAAAAAAACAAACAATACCACTACCACACCAAGTTCAAGGCTCAGTTCAGTTCTCTATAACTGCATATATGACTTTAATCATTGATGGAAAGGTACTATGAAAATCACATTGGCAGTAAAATAATAGCCACAGAGCTAAACATGACTATGGCTTCCTAAAGGCTTTGGCCTTATTGTTGCAACATGGCTGCAACAGCTGTAGGTATTCTGTCCTCAAAGGACAGGGTATCCAAAGTGAAAAAGAAAAAGGAATCTACTTATATGACTTGCTCCTTTCAGAGGTGGGAGAATTCTTCCTCAGAAGCCTCCTATAATTCTCTTTCTGGTTAAATTTAGGTCATATTCAATTCTAACCACAAATTATAATGGATAAGTGAGAATATAGCATATTTAGCATATGTAGGGAGATAGACAAGGTATAAAAAGGTTAAGAATGACAATCATGTAGCAACTAACAGGCTCTGCCTCAATTCAACTCCCTTGTCCAGATGATGAAACTGTTACCTAGATCAGAGAAGCAGCTTGTTGCAATTTAGTGTTACAGCCAGAATCAGAAGTAGAAGCTATATCCAAATATCTGTACTAGCTTCAGTGCTTCTTCAAAGGTACCATACCCTTACCTCTGAGGTAAGTAGGTTGGTTGGTTGAGTGCAATTTATTCATCAATTTATAAGTTAGCATTAAGCAAGCACTGAATATATGTCATGCACTGAGTGAGGTGCAGGAGATACAAAGATAAATAAGAAATGGTTTCTTCCCTCAAAATCTGAATTATATCCACATGCAAAGGTAAGATAATTTTTAAATAAAATTAATATATACCCTAGAAAAGGTTTAGAATGTACATTTAAACCAGAAAATACTTATTGTCATGATCATGTTAAGCTGCTATCATTTCAAAAATAGCTCATTATAATCAAAAGATGTTTTTGTAAGTCTGATGGTAACCATAAAGCAAAAATCTATAAGAGACAAACTAAGCAAGGAATAAGCAAGGAATCAAACTATTAGAGTAATTCACTTAACCACAAAGGAAGAGTGTAAGAAAAGTTTTAAAAAGAACTACAACAAAACTAGAAACCAAGTTACATAATAGCTGTAGTAAGACCTTACCTCTCAATAATTACCTTGAATGTAAATGTATTAGACTCTTCAATTGAAAAAAAATCAGTGAATAGATAAATAAAACCCAACTATGTTGCTTGTAAAGTAAACTTGCTTCATCTAAGGATATGCAGACTGAAAGTGAAGGGATAATATAAGATATTCCATGCATATGGGAGCCAAAAGAAAGTAGGAACAGCCATAGTTATAGTCAGATAAAATAGACTGTAAATCAAAACCAGTGAGAAAAGAAGGTCAAAATAAAATTACTCAGGGGTCAATTCAGTAAGAGGAAATAATGCTGAATGGATACACACCCAATATCAGAAAGTGTGTGCATACACACACACACACACACATCTCAAACATTAAAAACTAACACTCAGGGCTGGGGTTATGGCTCAGTAGTAGAGTGCTCACCTAGCATGCATGAGGCACTGGGTTCAATCCTCAGCACCACATAAAAATAAAAAATAAAGATATTGTGTCCACCTAAAACTAAAAAATAAATGTTAAAAAAAGCTCTAACACAATAATCATTGTGGATTTTAACACCCTACTTTCATCAAAGGCCAGATCATCCAGACAGAAAATATAAAGAACCAGCAGTAAAATTTCATCCTAGATCAAATGGACTTAACAGATATTTACAGAACATTACATCCAATGCTGCTGAATACAAATAATATAATTTTCTCATAGTTCTGGAGACTGGGATGTACAAGATCAAGATGCTAGCAGGTCCAGCTGCCTGGTGAAACTTGAATACACATTTTTCTCATCAGTGCATGGAACATTCTCCAAGATAGATCATATGATAGGCCCCAAAATAAGTCTCAACACATTTTTAAAAATTGAATTAATATCAAGTAACTTTCAGTACAATGCAATAAAATTAGAAATTGATAACAAGAAAAACTTTGGTTTATTTTTCATATATTTGTATAGTTTCCAGTGGTTGATCTGAATTTGACTTGATTTCTTGCTTCCTGCAAATTCTGTTGACAGTAAGTCGACACATTAATACAAGACCTTGGTTATTTGTGCCACTATTGCCTTGAAAACATTAAAAATGGTTTAAAAATAGCCAAAGTAATGAGCTATTTTTCCCCACTGGAGAGAATTAACTCACCCAGTTCATGGAAATAAAGATTTGACCTGGAATACAAACTGATATGTATAGCTTTACTTAGGATTAAGTTTTAATTTGAAAATATTTCAGTATATGTAAGAGGCCAAGTCAAACAAAGCTGTTCCCAAATGGCTTTCTTGCTTCTAATGAAAGATCTATAGTCCCCATTTCCCTAGTAGCTGAACATCCATTCCTGAATGTTTTCTAGTGCCTCCTAGACACTTAAGTTTCAAATTCACCTTAACTTTTCCTGCAGACTCTCATTGTTCCCGATGGTACTAACCCCACCCAACAAGATAGCACACAGACTTGGGTTCAGATTCTGACTTTACCATCCCTTGATATTTAGCCCATTTCTCAAGCTTTCATTTTCTCTTTTGCACAATGTAGATGATAATATTTCTTTTCTTTAAGATTGGTGTAAAAATTAAAGGAGACACCAAGTACAAAATGCGTGGCATACTGCATATAAAAATTCCTTGTCAAGAAACACGTTATAATCTCAATAGATGAGGAAAAAACACTTGACAAAATTCAGCACCCATTTATGCTCAAAACACTAGAAAAACTAGGGATAATAGTAACATACCTCAACATTGTAAAAGCTATATACACTAAACCCAAGAACAAACATCATTTTAAATGGAGAAAAACTGAAAGTATTCCCTCTAAAAACTGAACAAGACAGCAATGCCCTCTTTCCATCATTCCTATTCAATATAGTCCTCAAAACCCTAGCCAGGGCAATCAGAAAAAAGAAATTAAAGGGATATGAATTGGAAAAGAAGAGCTGAAACTATCCCTATTTGCCAACAACATGATTCTATATTTAGAAAACCCAAAAAACTCTACTAGAAAGCTCCTAGAATAAAAAAGTTCAGTAAAGTGTCAGGGTTTAAAATCAATACTAATAAATCAAATTGCATTTCTATACACCAAGGATATATCATCTGAAAGAGAAATCAGGAAAACTATTCCTTTTACAATAACCTCAAAAAATAATATTTATGAATCAACCTAACAAAAGAGTTGAAAGACCTCTATAATGAAAACTACAGAACACTAAAGAATTGAAGATCTCAGAAAATGGAAAGATCTCCCATGTTCCTGGATAAGCAGAATAAATATTATCAAAATGGCCATACTACCAAAAGCACTATTCCATACAGATTTAATGTAATTTCCACAAAGATCCCAATGATGTTCTTCACAGAAATAGAAAAAGCAATCATGAAATTCACTTGGAAAAATAAGAGACCCAGAATAGCCAAAGTAAACCTTAGCACAAAAAGTGAAGCAGGAGGCATCAAAATACGAGACCTTTAATTATACTACAGAGCTATAGTAACAAAAACAGCATGGTATTGGCACCAAAAAAGAATAGAAGACACACAGACATACCCACATAAATACAGTTATCTCATCCTAGACAAAGGTATCATAAACATACATTGGAGAAAAGATAGCCTCTTCAACAAATGGTGTTGGGAAAACTAGAAATCCATATATAAAATGAAATTGAACCTATATATCTCACCCTGCACAAAACTCAACTCAAAGTGGATCAGTGACCTAGGCATTAGACCACAGACCTGCACTTACTAGAAGAAAAAGTAAGTCCAACTCTCCAACATGTCAGCTTACAAACTGAATTCCTCAACAAGACTCCTAAAGCGCAAGAAGTAAAATCAAGAAAAAAAATGTATCAAACTGAAAAGCTTCTTCAAGGCAAAGAAGACAATCAAGAATGTGAACAGAGATCCTACAGAACAGAAGAAAACCTTCACCACCAGTAGCTCAGATAAGGCGATAATTTCCAGGATATACAAAAACTCAGAAAACTTATCAGAAAAGTAACCCAATCAATAAATGAGCCAAGGAACTCAACAAACACTTCACAGAAGAAATAAATGGTCAAAAATATGAAGTTCAACATCTCTAGCAATTAGAAAAATACAAATTAAAACAGATTCCATCTCACTCCAAGTCAGAATGGCAATTATCAAGAATACAAGTAACAATAAATGTTGGCAAGAATGTGGGGAGAAAGGTATTGTACATTCTTGGCGAAAATGCAGATTGGTGCAATCACTATGGAAAGCAGTATGGAGATTCCTTAGAAAACTTGGAATGTAATTACCATTTGACCCAGTCATCCCACTCCTCAGTATATACCCAAAGGACTTAAAAACAGCATACTACAGTGACACAGCCACACCAATGTTTATAGCATCTTAATTTAACAATAGTCAAGCTATGGAAACAACCTAGGTGTCCCTCAACGGATGAGTGGATAAAGAAAATGTGGTGTGTGTGTGTGTGTGTGTGTGTGTGTGTGTGTGTATGTATATATATTACACACACCCCCACACAATGGAATATTACTCAGCCATAAAGAATGAAATTATGGAATTTGCTGGTAAATAATGAATGGAACTAGAGAATATCAAGCTAAGTGAAATAAGCCAGTTTCCCAAAACCAAAGTCCAAATGTTCCGAATTGTGGATGCTGACCCAAAACGAAGGAGGTGGGGGAGGGGAACAATAGAAATCCATTGGATTAGACAAAAAGAAATGTAGAGAGGGGAGGGTGAGGGTAATAGGAAAAACAGAATTAATTGGTCATAACTTTCTAGCCTTGTATTTGAATACACGATCAGGGTAACTCCACAAGAGTGGGATCTTACATAGATTATAACCACAAGAGTGGGATCTTATGTAGATCATAACTTATTCTCTTCAAGTATAATCTGCCAAAATATATTCTACTTTCATGTATTGCTAAAAAGAACAAATTAAAGAATTCCTTGTCCTTCCATGTACTTTTCAAAATGCTCCACAACCTTTTTTTTTTTTTTTTTGCTTTCATCCTCCTTATATACTTAATAAATGCTAGCAACTCAGCTTTAGTGGCTTGCTTGGATTCTATTGTACCCTTTCCATCAATATGGCTATAACCTCGCTTCTTCTCTAAATTGCTGCAATCATCCCCCCATCTCTTCTTCCTTCCTCCACTTTTTTGATCCATCTTACCATAATTTTGCTTGGAAATCTACATCTGTTCTTTTTTCCTATAAAATAAAAATCCCCCAGTTCGTTGCATTTGTTGATAAATGCCTCTTCAACCATGGTCTGCAAGGCCCTACCTACCTCTCTAAGACAATCTTCTGTGACTCTCAGGTCTTCTGCCTGGACCTAAGACATTTTCTTATTTTTTTTTTTATGTGAACTAGGCTAAAGTATATTAGTTACATTAATGGCTCATACACATCATGAAACTTGATATCATGATATTCAATATCTTAAATACATTGATGAGGATACAACCATTAAAAAGTCATGTTTTTTTATTGGTTGTTCAAAACATTACAAGGCTCATGACATATCATCTTTCATACATTTGATTCAAGTGGGTTATGAACTCCCATTTTTTACCCCAAATACAAGTTGCAGAATCACATCGGTTACACATCCACATTTGTACATAATGCCATATTAATGACTGTTGTATTCTGCTACCTTTCCTATCCCCTACTATCCCCCCTGCCCTCCCCTCTCATCTTCCCTCTCTACCCCATCTGCTGTTGTTTAATTCTCTCCCTTGTTCCCCCCCCTTTCCCATCACAAACTCTCATATGTAATTTTGTGTAACAATGAGGGTCTCCTTCCATTTCCATACATTTTCCCTTCTCTCTCCCTTTCTCTCCCCCCACTCGTCTCTGTTTAATGTTAATCTTTTCCTCATGCTCTTCTTCCCTGTTCTGATCTTAGTTGCTCTCTTTATATCAAAGAAGACATTTGGCATTTGTTTTTTAAGGATTGGCTAGCTTCACTTAGCATAATCTGCTCTAATGCCATCCATTTCCCTGCAAAATCCATGATTTTGTCGTTTTTTAGTGCTGCATAATACTCCATGGTGTATAAATGCCACAGTTTTTTAATCCATTCATCTATTGAAGGGCATCTAGGTTGATTCCAAAGTCTAGCTATTGTGAATTGTGCTGCTATGATCATTGATGTGGCAGCATCCCTATAGTATGCTCTTTTAAGGTCCTCAGGGAATAGACCGAGAAGGGCGATAGCTGGGTCAAATGGTGGTTCCATTCCCAGCTTTCCTAGGAATCTCCATACTGCTTTCCATATTGGCCGCACCAATTTGCAGTCCCACCATCAATGTACAAGTGTACCCTTTTCCCCACATCCTCGCCAGCACTTGTTGTTGTTTGACTTCCTAATGGCTGCCAGTCTTACTGGAGTGAGATGGTATCTTAGGGTAGTTTTGATTTGCATTTCTCTGACTGCTAGAGATGGTGAGCATTTTTTCATGTACTTGTTGATTGATTGTATGTCCTCCTCTGAGAAGTGTCTGTTCAGGTCCTTGGCCCATTTGTTGATTGGGTTATTTGTTATCTTATTGTCTAATTTTTTGAGTTCTTTGTATACTCTGGATATTAGGGCTCTATCTGAAGTGTGAGGAGTAAAAATTTGTTCCCAGGATGTAGGTTCCCTAATTACCACTCTTATTGTTTCTCTTGCTGAGAAAAAACTTTTGTTTAAGTAAGTCCCATTTGTTTATTCTTGTATTTAACTCTTGGGCTATGGGCATCCTATTAAGGAATTTGGAGCCCGCCCCCACAATATGTAGATCGGAGACAACTTTTTCTTCTATCAGGTGCAGAGTCTCTGATTTGATATCTAGCTCCTTGATCCACTTTGAATTAACTTTTGTGCATGGCGAGAGAAAGGGATTCAGATTCATTTTGTTGCATATGGATTTCTAGTTTTCTCAACACCATTTGTTGAAGATGCTATCCTTCCTCCATTGCATGCTTTTAGCCCCTTTATCAAAAATAAGATAGTTGTAGTTTTGTGGATTGGTTACTGTGTCCTCTATTCTGTACCATTGGTCCACCCGCCTGTTTTGGTACCAGTACCATGCTATTTTTGTTACTATTGCTCTGTAGTATAGTTTGAAATCTGGTATGGCTATACCTCCTGATTCACACTTCCTGCTTAGAATTGCTTTTGCTATTCTGGGTCTTTTGTTTTTCCATATGAATTTCATGATTGCTTTATCTATTTCTACAAGAAATGCCGTTGGGATTTTGACTGGCATCACATTAAACCTATAGAGAACTTTTGGTAATATCGCCATTTTGATGATGTTAGTTCTGCCTATCCATGAACAGGGTATATTTTTCCATCTTCTAAGATCTTCTTCTACTTCTCTCTTTAGGGTTCTGTAGTTTTCATTATATAAATCTTTCACCTCTTTTGTTAGGTTGATTCCCAAGTATTTTATTTTCTTTGAGGATATTGTGAATGGAGTGTTTTTCCTCATTTCCATTTCAGAAGTTTTGTTGCTGATATACAGGAATGCCTTTGATTTATGCGTGTTGATTTTATATCCTGCCACTTTGCTGAATTCATTTATTAGTTCTAGTAGTTTCTTTGTAGACCCTTTTGGGTCTTCTAGGTATAGGATCATATTGCCTAAGACATTTTCAAGGGTAATTTTATCTCTACATGATTTAGTCTTATGGGCAGACTTTTTATTTGGTAGACTATAAATTGCACATGTGTCTAACACTGCTATTTTAGTTATTTGGGTCATGAACATCCCTTTCATTTGTTTGAAAGCTGGCAGGGAGTGGTAGTCAGTGCATATGACAGGAAAGATCAGAGTTTCAGAGGGGGAAAAGGGAGAAAGATCAAATTCAGATTTGGTCCCCCAGATAACATAACAGCCTTTTTGTGCATAACAAACTATTCCAAAACTTAATGGACTAAAGCAATAAACCTTGTTTCTTATAATTCTGTAGACCTTGTGGGCAGTTCTGGTCCAGGCTAATTTACCTGATTCCTGAAATTATTTGGATGCTCTATTGAAACTGAAGCCTGACATCACTCACATGTCCAGCAACTGTCAGACTAGTGTGTCGTGTGCACCTCAGCAGTGAGGGCTCCTTTCTGCTCCACATGTCTTGTCTTCTAACAGACTGGCTCAGTCTTCTTCATATGAGAGAATCAGCATTTCAAAGAGCAACAAGAGGACAATCCCCAGTGGCAAAGTACTTTTCAAGGCTCTGCTTGTATTCAGTTTGCTAATGTCCCATTGGGCATAGCAAATCATGTGGCCTATATATTCAAGATATACTTTTTTTTCTGTAGTGCTAGGGATTCAACCCAGGGTCTCTATTATGGTTTAATATGAGGTGTTCCCCAAAAGTTCATGTGTGAGACAATGCAAGAATGTTCAGGGGCTGGGGAGTGTGGCTCAGTGGTACAGCACTTGCGTTAGTGTGAGGCACTGGGTTCAATTCTCAGCACTACATATAAGTAAATAAAGTCCATTGACAACTGAAAAAAATTATATGTAGCCTAGACCAGAATTGCCCATATATATTATGTAATATATATAATATATACACACACACACACATGAATGTTCAGATATGAAATGATCAGACTAGGAAAGCTGTAACTTAATCCACTCAAGTGGGCCAATCCACTGATTAACTGGACAGTAACTGTAGGATGTTTTTCTAGGATGTGGCTAGAGGAAGTAGATCACTAGTGGTGAGCCTTTGGATTTTATATTTTGTCCCTGGTGAGCCGAGTTCCCTGCTTCCTTGTTGCTATATCCTGAGCTGTATTCCTCCTCCATACCCTTCTGCCATGATGTTCTACCTCATCTCAGGCCCAGAGTTATGGAATCAACCAACCATTGACTCTGAAACCATGAGCCCCAAATAAACTTTTCCTCCTCTAAAATTGTTTCTATTGAGTCTTTTAGTCACAGTGGTGAAAAAGCTGACTAAAACATTACATAAATGAAATTATTGCCTTGAGAAATGTACTGGTTTTAATGCGGCTTTTCTCAGATATTTTCATTTAAATGTCTCTTTTGCCTTCCTGATTTTGAAATATATGTTCACAGTAGAAAAACAATGAAAAGAGGACAGTAAAATTAAGTAAAATCCAGTTGCTAAGAAATAACCATTCTTAATGCTTCAGATTGTTCTTCAGTCTTTTTTCCTATGGATTCTCATCTTACTAACTTCCAAGCAAAGTGAAAACTTCTTCTGAAAAGAGCAAATGGATTTAACTATTCCCTATTTTAAAAATGTATTTAAAACATTTATGTGTTGAAATAAAAACCAACTGACATGCCATTTAATTTTGTGTGAGGGGTGGGTGCTGGGGATTGAACCCAGGGCCTTGTGCATGTGGAGACAAGCATTCTACCAACTAAGCTATACCCCAGCCCCCCATTTAACTTTTGTTAAGAGTACCAGGAATGGAGACTGAGGGAGTGCCAGAAGATAGAAAAGCATTCATCTTGCTCACTTGGCAGTTGAGCAAGAAGTTACAGCCATAAAACTCACAATTACTGACAAGTTATAAATATGTCCCATTCTCTTTCTTTAGAAAATTCTTCATATAATCAAAACCATTTCCTTTACTTGACTCATTACAAGGGCCTTTTTGCCAAGAGTACCTTCTCCATGCAAAAGTGAAAAGCAGATTGTTCAAGAACCTCTACTTTTTTAAGGGGATCTTGACTTTTTTTTGGGGGGGGGATAACTATGTTTTTTCAGCAAATTGTTTTTTAATCTGTTCTTTAATTCAGTTGCCCCGATCAATTTCTTATCAGACTTTTAGCAAGTATATTGACACTTGTCCTTGGAGTCTTTCCCAGTCAAAACTGTCACAAATATACAAAAGCCACATAGATACAGTAAAGCTTAAGTTGGCTCTATTTACCAATTTCTACCTTATTACTGAGACTAAACTCATCTTGAAAAAGTAACATGGGCAAATGGAAAGAATTTCACCCTAACTACAAACCAATCATTAACTTATCTAACAATAAGATTTCAGAGGCATTAAATTTCTCACTTATTGGAAGAAAAGAATGGAGTAATGAATACTAAATGAATTCTAATTTCCCCTATGGTGAAAGTTTTGGTCATCTTACCATGATATTGATATAAATTCATGTTTTTAAAACTTTTCTTGAAATATTTTTAATTTTAAATGGACACAATATCCTTATTTTTATGTGGTGCTGAGAATTGAACCCAGTGCCTCACACATACCAGGCAAGCACTCTACCACTGAGCTATAACCCCAGCCCCTAAAATGCATGTTATTTGGAATGAATTTTTGAAGGGAATGCAGTGAGCTACAACTACTCAATTTCAGGATCACAAGTATGGGATGGATGTAGGGGAGTTCAACTAGCTTAAGGGAAGGATTCTAGACATCTGGGACTGATTTTAGGAGGGATGGATTTTTTTGGGGGGGGGGGCAGCTATAAGGATTATTTAGCTGGGGTGATGACAGGCACAGACTTTCACAATAAAAAGGTATCTACCAAGTAGTAACAAAGTCTCTACTTCATGTTAATTTCCCACATCAAGCAACCCATCAATAAGTGAGGGACATTGCTGAAAATCTTTGCACACTGGTAGTTTTGTTGTGGTGGTGGTTTTGTGTGCAGTACTGGGGATTGAGCCCAGGGCCTTGCAAATGATTTACCACTAAACTTGATCCCAGCCCTAAATTTTTTCTGTGTGTGTGTGTGTGTGTGTGTGTGTGTGTGTGTGGTGGGGGGGGGGTGTACTGAGGATTGAACTGAGAGGCTTTCTACCATTGAGCCACACCCTAGCCTTTTTAATTTTGAGACAGGGTCTCACTACAATGCTGAGGGCCTTGCTAAATTGCTAAAGCTGGCCTCAAATTTGTAATCCTCTTGCCTCAGCCTCCCGAGTTGTTGAGATTCCAGCCCTAGTTTTAGAGGAAAGTTTAAAGTAAAAGACCATAAACATTGTTAAGTCGCTCTGGACTAGTATCTTACTCTAAGTTTAATATTTTGGTTCACTCTGTGGAGTCTTTATGTAGTTGCTTTTTGTGTTTTGTCCAGTGATTTTTGGTTGTCTATTATAGGATCACTTAATTGGGCACCTGCTTGGCCACACAGGAAGTACAACTCCTATTGAACTACACTGTAGGATGCCGATTCTTTGAAATATATTGATATTTGTCTTAAGGACCATTTTTTATATCAATTGTGTGTTTGAAAATGTTATTTTGCCAATGATGCAGTATCTTTATTGTCATGATTTTTTAACTAGAACATTATAGTTATATATAATAGTTGGGTTCATTTTGACAAAAATCATATACATGCATGGAGTTTGATTTACTCCATTTCAATCCCCAGTGCTCCCTGCTTTCCCGCCTCTCCTTCCTCTTTTTCTCCTTCCGCCACTCTACTAATCTTCCCTTCATTTATTTCATTTTTTTAATTTTTTGGTACCAGGGATTGAACTCAGGGGCACTCAAACACTGAGCCACATCCCCAGCCCTATTTTGTATTTTATTTAGAGACAGGGTCTCACCGAGTTGCTTAGCACTTTTTTTTTTTCTTGGCGCTGAGGCTGGCTTTGAACTCATGATCTTCCTGCCTAAGCCTCCCAAGCCACTGGGATTATAAGCGCCTGCCACTGCACCCGACTTCACTTGTTTATTTTTGATTAGTGCTTTCATAAATAAAGGTTAAATTCCCTGGGGCATATTAATATACACATATGGAATAAATTCAATAAAATCACACTATCTTCTCCCTTTTCCCATTCCTCCTCAATCTCCTTTCACTCCACTGATAATCCCTATATCTTTATGATATCTGTTTGATAGTCTTTCTAGCCAGTCAAATGTGATTAATTGTGTAGTTGAAATAGTCTATATCCTCAATGATTTCTATCTTCTTGATATATTAAACTAGAATATCTAGATGAATGTCTCTCATTAGGAATATGGATTTGTCTCTTTCTTGATCTGTCCATTTTTGCTCTATATATTTGGAGTCTTATTAAATGCAGAAAAGTTTTAAGTTGTTATAACTTTTTAAAAAAAGTTGTAGATAGACAGCATGCCTTTATTTAAATTTTTATATGGTGCTAAGGATAAAACCCAGTGCCTCACACATGCTAGGCAAGCACTCTGCCACTGAGCTATAGCCCCAGCTCAAATTGTTATAACTTCTTAGAAACATTGAACCTTGTATCATAATATAATGATCACTTGAAACTTTTTTTTTGGTAAGACTTTCTGCATTCTCTTCTATGTTTAGGTATCTTGGTTTACAATCAGATTACAAGCTTTATTTGGAGAATGTTTATTGTCTATCTCAACAGAACAATGATCTTTAGGGAGCTGTTGCTCCCTCACCTCCTTGTGCCTTTGGAACTGCCACCTGTACTCCTTCCACCTCCTTATTCAGAGTTCCTTACTCTGAGGGGGGTGGATGTGGCTCTAGATGGACCAAATTTCTTCCTTATACTTTTCTAAACCGTGGCTGGGGAGGAAGTTTTCCTGCCTTGTGGTCTGTAACACTGTAGAGATGTGCCCAGAGTTACCTTTTCTGTGGAGAATTCTCTTTGCTATGAGAAAAAGCACTGATGTCTTATGTCCATGAATCTAGCTCTATTGCTGGTTTGTTAAATAAGATAATACATTTTTGCCCCAGCCTTTTGCCCCTAAGGCAATTTGATCCATTGGTTGCAACAAATGCCCCAATTAACATTCATGAAGAACTTTAAACAGCTATCCTCACCAATTTTTTCCTCCAAAACCTCATTTGGAAGGAAAAGGAGCGATTTTCTGTTTAACAACAAGAGTATTCTTGCACCAAGTATGGTGGCATATACCTGTAATCCCAGCTACTCGGGAGGCTGAAGCAGGAGAATCACAGTTCCAAGTCAGCCTCAGCAACTTAGCAAGAACTTGTCTCAAAATACAACACCCCTGTACTGCCAAAAAACATGTATTCTTGATTACAGGAATATAGTTACAACATCTTTCAAACATACCTAAATGTTTGAATGCACATAATTTGCATTCTTGGAATATATTGGGCAATGACTTATGGACAAAATATTGATTTAAGCAAGCAGGGAATTAAAAACTAATTTTTCAGGGGGTGCTAGGATCTGAGCATAGGGCCTCACACATGTGAAGCACATGCTCTATCTCTGAGCTCACACCCTGTTTCATAAGCTAATTTTAATATTTATGTGACTTCATAAATGACCTTAGTGCTTTACCATCTACATAAGCACAAAATCCACACAAAATAGAAACAACCGTCTGGAAGCAATAAAGTTTAGATGATATGAAACAAATTTCTCATAACTATAATCAGTAGATCAACAAAGAGGTCAAAGTTTAATTTACTGGTAGCATAACATGCAAATCTGAAAAATACCCTTTGAAGCCAAATTTCCTGTTAAGACATATCTATTGAATGAAATCATGACTAATTTCAAACTATATTTAAAAGTATCATACACAAATATATACTTTTCACTCAATATTCAATAAATCAAATATTATATGTAAAACAACTATTTGGCTCATTATTAAATTCAGTAGTATTTTATAATTTTAATATTAATTAGATTTATCTATTCTAGCATACAATATTTAATTCAATAATAGTTTGCTGAAGGAAAAGACTTCTTGGTAAATTTATGATTAAAAAAATCCTATTTTCCTGCTCTTGTCTATGGTAATGGTGAATGACCAAATATTTATGAGCCCATATTTGATATTTTAATGATGTTTGCTTGTAATCATTCTCCCTGCCCTTTACTTTTGGCCTTCTATTGTATCTCAAAGAAAGAGAAAGATAAAGAGAAGGAAGTTGCTAGATTAGAACTACAATAAAGTATTGCTTTGAACTTATCAGATACTGGGCCTGGAAGTGCTTCTAAACCTGGTCACTTCCATTCATTCAGTTTTTGCTACAGTGATATTAGACAAACATAAACCACTTAAATATAATGTTCTATTTATAATCTATTTAAAGTAATACCTGCAATAAATTATTCAAATCTCGATTTTTATCAATCAAATATCCAATTTTTCCCCATGTAGCTTTCAAATACTATGTTTTCTACTGGTAGGCAAGTATATACTATAAAAAATTATGCTCTAGCCAATAAGCAAACTCACTCTTTGAGGAGATCATGTTTTAGATTCTGGCTAACGCCAGTTGTTGAGTTGCTATTCATACCATTATGATCACTTGTGGAATAAGCTTTGATATACAAGATGCCCATTATTTTTCAGAGTAAGTTCCTTTTCTAAAATTTCCATTTCATCAGAGAAAAATCTACAAAGGCTTTAAACACTAAGGATTTTCCTATTAGCCTGGAAAGATTGTGAGGACAGGACATGATAACAAAAATCCCAAATCTCAGTGGCTAGGCACCAGAAAGATTTTGTGACTTCTGATTAAAATGGCTATTGTGGGAACTTAGACTGAATGAGGCTCAGTCAAGACACCTGGTTTTACAATTGCAAGAGAAAGAGTGATGGAGTGTCCCCATGATCCTTTAAACAAAGTTTGAAGCTTGGGCAGTTGTGGTAGGTGTAATTTGTTATCTGTGATTTAGAAATAGTGCCTATTTGGAGTGATAGAGAAGAATCAGCTTTGATTGCAGAGACACAAAAAGAGTGACAGGAGCCTGATGGCTTGATAACATTTCTTTTAGCACTGAATAATATTCCATTGTCTGGATGTATCAGTTTTTATTTATATGTTCACCCACTAAAGCACATCTTGATTGCTTTCAAGTATTGGCAATTATGAATAACACCACTATAAATATTCACGTACAGGTTTTTGTGTGGATATAAGTTTTCAATTCCTTTGGGTAAATACCAAGAAACATGATTGCTGGATCATACGATAAAACATGTTTAGTAAATCAATAAATGGACAAAAAAAATGAACAGACACTTCTCAAAAGAATACAAATGGTCAACAAGTATATGAAAAATGTTCAATATCTCTAACAATTAGAGAAATGCAAATCAAAACTACACTGAAATTTCATCTCATTCCAGTCAGAATGGCAATTATCAAGAAT
Organism: Urocitellus parryii; assembly: GCF_045843805.1. Taxonomy (NCBI): domain Eukaryota; kingdom Metazoa; phylum Chordata; class Mammalia; order Rodentia; family Sciuridae; genus Urocitellus; species Urocitellus parryii. Next base: position 107,379,550 of record NC_135547.1, read on the forward strand.
ACAAGGAACAATAAATATTGGTGAGGATGTGGGGGGAAAGGGTACATTCCTTCATTGTTGGTGGGACTTTGAATTGGAGCAACCACTCTGGAAAGCAGAGATTCCTCAAAAAACTAGGAATGGAACCGCTACCACTCCTTGGTAGATATCCAAAAGATTTTAAATCAGCATACTACGGTGAACATAGCCACATCAATGTTTATAGCAGAACAATTGACAATAGCTAAGCTATGGAGCCAACCTAGGTGCCCTTCAACAGATGAATGAAAAAAATGTGATATATATATCACAGAAAATGTGATAAAAACAGTATTACTCAGCCATTAAGAAGAATGACTTTATGACATTTGCCAGTAAATGCTAAGTGAAATAAGCCAAATGTAAAAAAAAAAAAAAAAAAAGAAAAGAAAAACTAAAGGTCAAATGTTTTCACCAATATGTGGAAGCTAATCCACAATAAGTTGGGGGGAAAGGGGAAGAACAGAAATTCTGTAGGTTAGAGGCCGGGGTTGTGGCTCAGTGGTAGAGCATGTGCCTAGCATGCGTGAAGCACTGGGTTCGCTCCCCAGCACCACATAAAAAAAATAAAATACAGGTATTAAAAAAAGAAATTCTGTAGGTTAGACAAAGGGGAATGAAGGAAAGGGAGGAAGATAGGAAAGACAGTGGAAGGAATCTGATATACTTTTCCTGTGTACATATATAAATACACCACAGTGAATCCCACCATCATGTATATCCACAAGAATGGGGTCCTAACTAGAATAAGATTCCATGCCTATATATCAAAATGGATTCTACTGTCATATATAACTAAAAAGAATCAATAAAAATCTTAATACAAAAGAACATGTTTAGTTTTATAAGAAACTTCTAACTGCTTTTCAAAGTGGCTGTATCATTTTGCATTCTAACCAGCCAACTAGTGAGTGTCTGATGAGTCACATTATCACCACCATTTGGTGTTACTGTTCTGGATTTGGGTCATTCTAATAGGCATATCAGTATCTTATTGTACACTGCATTTCATTGTATGTAGCTCAACATCACAAAGGCCATTTACATCAAACCCACTGCTAACATAATAGTGAAAAGTTGAAAGCTTTTCATGTAAAAATTAGGAACAAGTTAGGATGCCCACTCTTATCACTTTTGTTTAACAGAGTACTAGAAGTCCCAGTGAAAGCAATTAGGCAACAAAAATAAGTGAGGGCTGGGGTTGTAGCTTAGTGGCAGAGCACTTGCCTAGCATGTGTGAGGCATTGGGTTTGATCTTCAACATCACATAAAAATAAATAAGTAAAATAAAGATATTGTGTCCATCTACAACTTAAAAAAATTAAAAATAAGTGAAAGGCATCTAAATGGGATACAAGTTAAATGATTTGTTCACCAATGACAGAATTTTATATATAGAAAACCCTAAAGGTCTTCATTAGACAAATCATTAGAATAAACAAATTTAGTAAACTTACAGGGTATAAAAAACAAAAACTGGCAACATTTCCATATAACAATGAACATTTTTACTGAAAAAATAAAACCAAGAAAATAATCCCATTTAAAGTAGTAAAAATGCTTAGGGATAAATTAAACCACAGAAGCGAAAGATTTGCACACAAACATTACAGAACATCAATGAAAGGGATTAGACACAAATGATCAGAATGATGTCCTGTGTTCATGGATTTGAAAATTAACATTGTTAACATGTTCATATTACCCAAGGCAATTTACAGATTCAATGCAATTCATGGCAAAATCCTAATGACATTTTCAGAAATAGAAAAGAAAATCCTGAAATTCATATAGAATCACAAAAGATCCTGTGTAGCCAAAGCAAGCATGAGCAAAAAGAACAAAGTTGAAGTATCCTGCTACCTGATATCAAAATCTACCACAAATCTATAGTAATCAAAGCAATATAATATTGGCATAAAAACAAATACTTAGACCAATGGAACAGAATAGAAAGCCCAGAAATAAACCCAAGCATATATGATCAACTAGTTTTCAACAAGGGAATATTTCAACAAGAATTATTTCAACAAGAATATTTCATGGGGAAATAACCTTTTCAACAAATGGTGTTAGGAAAACTGAATATTTACATGCAAAAGAATGAAATCAGACTCTGATCTTATATCATACACAAAAATCAAGTAAAACAGTGTATTAAAGAACTAAGCATAAAATCCAAAACCACTGAAACCACAAAAATCCTAGAAGAAAACAGGTGAAATTGTTCACAAGGTCTTGGGATTGATTTTTGTTATTATGTCCAAAGCACAGGCATAGAAAGCAGAAATAAGTAGAATAATAAACTAAAAAAACTTTTGAATAGCAAGGGAATCATTCAACAAAAATGAAAAGGCAACCTAGGGGTTGGGAGAAAATGTTGTGAGCTATATGATAAAAGGTTAATATCCAAGAGATAAGGAACCCACATAACTCAATATCAAACCCCCCAAATAACTGATTAAAAGTCAGGCAAAGGGCCTGGCACAGTGACACATGCCTTTAATCCCAGTGGCTCTGGAGGCTGAGGCAGGAGGATCAGTTGTTCAAGCCCAGCCCCAGCAATTTAGTGAGACTGTATCTCAAAATATAAAATAAAAAGAGCTGGGGATGTGGCTCAGTGATTAAGTGTCCCAGGGCTCATTCCCTGGTACAAAAAAAAAAAAAAAAAAAAAAAGAAAAGAAAAAGAAAAAAAAGGAAATCCTGCCATTTATAAGAACACGGAAAAACCTAAAAACCTAAAAAAAAAAAAAAACTTATGCTGATTGAGATAAGCCAGAGAGAAAAGTACTGCATGATCTCATTTATATGTGGAATTTATTTATATTTGTGCCAGGTATTGAACCCAGGGATGCTTAACCAATGAGCAACATCTCCAGCTCTTTGTTGTTGTTGTTGTTGTTTTTTGAGACAGGTTCTCGCTGTTGCTAAGTGTGCCACTGCACCCAGAGGGAATCCTAAAATATGAAAACCGAATACACAGAAACAGTAAAATAGGAGGTACTGGGGATGGGTTAAAAAAAATGGACTGGGAAATCTGATTGGGTTGATGTTTGGGTTTTTTCATTGCTTACCAGACAATATGGGTTTTGTTTTCATGCTGATATTCAAATCCTTGATTCTGGTTGTTTCTGAGGCCCAAGGATATCTTCTTTTATCCCCGCTTGGTTCGACCTCAAAATGCACAAGAATCTTCCGATGAATCCTTTTTATAAGCTTAAGCAACATAGCCATCACTCTCTACTGCACAACTTCTCCCACAACTCTGTAGCGTAAAGCCAGTATTTATTTAGTCTCTAATAATGTGGATCAGCTGGATGATTCCGGGCTGGGTTGACTTTATTGCTCTCACCTGGGTCTACTCATGCAAATTTGTGGTCACGTGCCCAGCCTCACCCAATGGCTGTTGGTCAGGGTACTAGGGGCAGTGACTAGGCCATGTAATTTCCTTTCCTTGGCAATCTATCTCAGTTTCTCCACATAGCAATTGCAGGCTTCCATTCAAAAGTCAAAAGAAAGCTGGGTGTGGTGGTGCATGCCTGGAATCCCAGTGGCTTGGGAGGCTGAGGCAGGAGGATCACAAGTTCAAAGCCAGCTGCAGCAACTTAGTGAGGCCCTGAGCAACTCAGCAAGACTCTGTCTCTAAATAAGATACAAAATGGAGCTGGGGATGTGGCTCAGTGTTTAAGCACACCTGAGTTCAATCCCCAGTACAAAAAAAAAAAAAACATAAGAGGAGGCAAGCCTCAATGTGCAAACACTTTTTAAGCCTCTGATTGCCTCACATATTTTAGTGTCCATTGGACAGAGCAAGTCATGTGGTCAACTTGATTCCTCTGCTAGAGAAATAGACTACACCTTGTGAAGGGAAGAAACAAATTTTGGCCATGTTTGCAATCTACCACAGCTACTTCAAATTGGATTTATTATTTGTGCTCCAACTGCCAATACAAATAAAGCTTTTTAAAAAGTGTTTTTGTGAAATAATGTTTACAATCATATCGCATTGCAAGAGCAATCGCTTACAACTAAGCAAGCAAACTACAGAAATGTTTTTCAAGGTTTTAAACCAACAGCGCCATCAAAGCAGTCTCCTGCTGGCATTTTAACAGGGTACTCCCATTTGCAAGGATTTTGGATGAGATATTTAATTAATGATCTCAGAGACACATATTGTGTATATTTATTTTCTTTGTCCTGAAACTACTTCCTTTGCAAATGCACTTGGTAATACTCCAAAGTGCTTTTCTGCTAGTAGGCAGAAGAACAGTTCTATAAATTGTTGGTTGTGGAAAACAAAAACAGCTAGCTCATCCTGTTGCAGTAGAGAGCACTTTTGATTGCTTTGTCACACTTCATGTGAGTTTTACCAGAAACGCTGTAGGCTTTGCCTTAAAACCCCTCCCAAAGTGGTAGAAATGGCTCAGCAAATATTTATTCTTGCAGCTCAATAAAACATTCCTATTTCTTCAAGCATTGATGAAGCCATCTGGAGCCCAGAATGACCAGACAAATGGGCAACATTGGTTACTATTGCCTCTCCTCAAGGAACATTAACTAAAATGTCCTTTTAAAGTAAAGCATCTGGACCTATTTATCACTGTTTAACGATGTGAAGGAGATTGCATCCTAACCAGAGGATTGCACTAACATGCTGAATAGGCATCAGAAAAAAATTCAACTGGGAGCAAATGACTGCCAACAGTTCTCCCTCCCTAGAGACTTAGAACTCTCAGTGTCATGTATGGCCCCAGGTCCCCAATTCATGCTTCCATATTTTAGAGTGTTTTTGAATTTTTAAAATAAGGTTAAAAGCTGGGTGTGGTGGCTCACACATGTAATCCCAGCCACTCAGGAGGCTGAAGCAAGAGGATGGTGAGTTCAAACCCAGCCTCAGCAACTTAGCAAGGCCTTAAGCAACTCAGTGAGACCCTGTCTCTAAATAAAATATTAAAAAGGGAAATGAGGGTTGAGATCTTGCTTCAGAGGAAAAAATAAATAAATAAATAAATAAAAAGGGCTTGGAGCGGGGGATGCTGGGGTTGTGGCTCAGTGGTAGAGTGCTCACCTACCATGTGTAAGGTGCTGGGTTCGATCCTCAGCACCACATAAAAATAAATAAATAAAATAAAGGTATTGTGTCCAACTACAACTAAAAAAAAACATTTTTTTTTTAAAAAGAAGGGCTGGGGATGTGGCTCAGTGGTTAAGTGCCCCTAGGTTCAATCCCTGGTACCAATAAATAAATAAGGTTAGAACTTGCCACTAGATTAGACTCTACAAAAGCATATGTAATTTCATGGACACTCAGTCTCTCCCTGCCTCCTCTTACCCCAAACATACACATGCATGTGTGTGCATGCATGTGCATACACACACAGATGTCTGACCAAACTTCTGAACAAATAATGACTTCTCTTCTGAAAGGCATCTCCTCATCCAGACCCTGACCCCGCAGAGTTGATGGTTCCTTCCTCAAGGCCAATAGTGGTGTGATATATCAGATTAACATTTAGAAAACTTTTTTAGTGTCATATTGAGGTGGTTAGTTTTGCTATGTAAAACAATGAACCCCAAACATAGAACCTTAAACTATTATTTTATTGCCCATGATTCCAAGGATAAAGGAAATTATTAAAATATTCTTATTTCTTCAATTCTTAACTCAGTACACATGGGGCCCAGTCAAAGGCGTGGATACAGAAAGGTGTGATCAATTTGGACCATCTGCAGCAGAAGGTTTAATTGTATCACAAATGAGTTACTTTCAAGTTTAAGGATGGAGCCAGATATAGTGGCATAGTCCTATAATCCCAGCAGCTCAAGAGGTTAAGGCAGAAGGATCCCAGGTTCAAGGCCAGCCTCATCAATTTAGCAAGCCCCTAAGCAACTTAGTGAGATCCTGTCCCAAGATAAAAAATAAAAAGTGCTGGGGATGTAGCTCAGTGGTTAAGTGCCCCTAGGTTCAATTCCTGGTACGAAAATAAAACAACAACAACAGAAATAAAACAAACCCTTAAGGATGAGAGCTGGGTCCTGTGGTACACAATATAGCCCCAGCTATTTAGGAAGCTAAGGTGAGAGGATCACCTGAGCTCACCAAAGTTCAAGACCATCCTGGGCAACATAGTGAGACCCTATCTCAAAAAACAAACCAAACACATTATGGGTGGATATTCTATGACCCTGATGATGTTTATATATTTGTGTATATTCAAGAGGTGATAAAGCAGGATGCAATAGCACATGTCTATATTCTCAGCTACTCCGGAGGCCAAGGCAGGAGGATCACAAGCTCAAGGCTAGCATCAGTAACTTAGTGAGATCCTGTCTAAAAAACAAACAACAACAAAAAAAAAAAAAAAAAAAAAAAAACAAGAAGGTTTGGGAATGTAACTCAGTGATAGAGTGCTTGCCTAGCATGTGTAAGATCTTGGGTTCATCCCCAGCACAATAAACAAGCAAAAAAGATGAGACTTTAGGGGCTGGGATTGTGGCTCAGAGGGAGAGCTTTCGCCTCGCATTCGTGAGGTACTGGGTTCAATCCTCAGCACCACACAAAAATAAAATAAAGTTATTGTGTCCACCTATAACTAAAAAATAAATATTAAAAAAAGATGAAACTTTAAATAAGGTTAACAAGGAGTACAATTGGGTAACAGGTTAATATATGTGTTCTATTTTGATTTCTATTTATGTTTAAGAAAAGTTCACTATATGGCTTATGCTCATTTCTAAACTGGGGAGGTGTTAGTATTGTCTAACTCTAGAAATTTCATCCCATAGACATTATAGAAATATTAGGAAATTATGATCATGGGGTATTTTCACCACTATTTACTGTTTCACATCCAGAGAAGTAACTGTTTATTTATTTACTTTTTTTATGAAGCTGGATATCAAAACCTAAGACCTTGTGCATAATAGGCAAGTACTCTACAACTGAGCTATACCCTAGCACTGAATTTATTTTTTGTTTACAAATCAGTTCCATGCCTACACAAAGGAGACCATAATTCATGATTACTTCAAATATAAAGGAAACAAATTCTTATTCTCTTTTTGTTCATAGTCTTTGTAATCTCTTTAAAATCTTATCATTAGTCATTTATTCCAAAAATAGTTATTTGGCTTATATTGTGCAAGGAACAATATTCAACACCATGTAAGATAGGGTTTCCCATTTTCTAACCCCCCATCCCAGGCTTATTCATTCATTCAGTAAATATCTAATCAAGTAGATTTTGTACCCCAAGTATAATTGCAACTCCACACATCAAACTCATTCATTCAATCAACAAATACGTACTGCGTATCAGTTATGTGCCAGCATATCACTGTGCTTGATGTTAGTGCTCCAAGAGTGAGCAATGTTCGGCCTTCTTTGCTTTCTAGAGTTTATAATGGGTTCAATCCCTGGTACCAAAAATATGGAATGGGATCCTAATTAGAATAAATTATACTCCATATATGCATAATATGTCAAAGTACACTCTACTGTCATGTATATCTAAACAGAATAAATAAAAGAATGATTGTTGTGAATGTCATGTGGAGCCCAGATCAGAGTGGGGCCACTGTGGATTCAAGGAAACAGGTTAAGAGCAATCCCCATTTAGCATTCCAGGTGGGAGTCTGGGCAAGACTGGGGTCAGTGAAAATGGAGAAAAGGAGATGGATTTCAGATTTACACAGGATAAAAACAGACCTTGGAGGTGGGTACATGTCAGTGGTGGATAACTATAGGCTGGGCCTACTGTACTGACCCCCATATGCTTTCATTTGAAGGGTAATTTGCCTAAGGCTGCTCTGACGGTGCCTGGCTCAAGTCAATAGAATATGCTCATTCCTCAGCAACCAACCAGGTACTACTAGGAGGAGAAATGCAGGTCCAAAAGTCTCCTCCATGCTGATAAGAAGAACACAAGTGGGCTTGGATTGTGGTTCAGTGTTGCAGTGCTTGCCTAGCATGCATGAGGCACTGGGTTTGATCCCTAGCACTACATAAAAAAAAAAAAAGTAAAGGTATTGAATAATAGTATGTGCTCATACCTGAATTATCTCTTTCCAATGAAAAAGAGAAATCTAACAGCCTTCCCTTATTTTGAAAAATCTGTCCCCATCAGTTGAAACTGGTAGTGTTTCTGTCATAAATTCTGAGGGAGAGGGGCTGGGATTGTGGCTCAGTGGTAGAGTGCTTGCCTAGCACATGTGAGGCACTGGGTTCGATTCTCAGTACCACATATAAATAAATAAAATAAAGGTCCATCAACAACTAATTTTTTTTTAATTCTGAAGGAGAGGGAAACACCAGAATTGACTCCTAAATCTCACAAAGTTTCAATATTAACTTATTTTTTAAACAGGTCATTGGATGGTTTCTTTAAACATTTAACTTTTTTTGTTGTTGTTTATTACCTTTATTAAGGTTTCTACAAACTTCCTAGAGGTAGCAACAATCCATGTTTTCTTTTGGAGAAGAATGGCAAATGTATTCACATGAGGTTGTCCATGTGAGTCATTCACATGGTGTATCAGCTGAAACTGTATAAAAAAAACCACTCCCAAAATGAAATGACAATATTTTTTTTTATCCACGATTTTGAGGCATGGAAATTTGGGTTGTGCTCAAATGGGTAGTTCTAGGCTCACACTTGTGAACACAGTCAGCTAGGAGGTCAGCTAAGAGCCTTCAGCCCACATGGCCTGGTGGCTGCTCTCTGTGGTCTCATCTTTTAGCTTGGCTTCTTTACATGGTATTGTCAGAGCTCCAAAAATCAACAAAAGAAGACCATCCCTTAAGTTCTGCCACTTTTCCAGTTTTGCCTGCATCTCATTTACTCTTGTCTATTGGACAAATTCAGAATCATTGTACAAGAACATGGATATAGAGAGCCATGACCAAATTGGAGACCATTACTGAAACAAATTGCCACATGTGGTTTCATTGTTTTAACAGTGAGTGACTTCAAAACTGTGAGAGGAGCTAAGTGCCGTGGTGCACACTTGTAATCCCAGCAGCTTAGGAGGCTGAAGCAGGAGAATCACAAATTCAAAGCCAGCCTCAGCAAAAGCAAGGCACTAAGCAACTCATCAAGACCGTCTCTAAATAAAATATAATGAAGGACTGGGGATGTGGCTCAGTGGTTGAGTACCCCTGAGTTCAATCCCTGGTACCGCCACCCACCCCGCTGCCAAAAAAAAAAGAGAGAGAGAGAGAGAGGATTTTCTGTGATCCCAGGAATTTATTCACATTTATATAGGGTCAATACACTAGCTTATGAACACCAACTGCTTGACCTGGTGTTCTTGATCTAGTGTGTACTGAGGTAATAAAAAAATTTAAGTATTCAAGACTGAAGCATGGAATTGATTGATGCTCACCCATCCCATGCCTTTGATGCATTTATTTCATAGAAAATTCTAGAATCACTGCAGCTTCTTTTCTTGTGGGTTTGTGTGTCTAATATGATTCTTTGAATTATCTTTTGGTTTATCAAACATCTTGTGGCTGACTCAAAGTGCATCCTGGATCACTGTACACTTGTTTATGTAGGATTTCTTTTTAAAAATGTCCTCCCTTCAGAATAGATATGGGAAGTAATGACAAACTACAAAATGTCTATAGTATATGACAAAACATTGCTCTTGCTCACATGCTGTAGATCAGCCAAGGAGTCTACTGCTCTAAGCTGGATCAGGGTCAACTCCATGTGTCTCATTGTCCTTGATCCCAATGGTGAGCTAAGTAAGGCACATTCTTCTTATGATGATGACAGATGTACAAGAAGACATATTCAAAAGTTTAAGACACAAAGATTTATTTCTTTAATCTTTTGAAAGAAAAATATTTCCAATAATTTTAACTGCCAATCTCTTCCTTAAATGGCAGTCAAAATTATTGGAAATATTTTTCTTTCTTTCCATTTTATTTACAAAATTTATGGAGATATTCTAGTTGCCCATTGTTTCTATTCTTGTGTGTTCCCAGCACAGGTGAGTAAGAAATTTGTTTGTTAAACTAAATTATTGAGTATATCTCACACTATGTCCTCTTAACCACAAGTATGACAACAGATTCTTTTCTTTTGTGGTATTTTATTATTCATAGAGGAAGGATCACCTTCTGTTCTCATTTTTAAATAAAAGTTCTAGACATTTATCAAGCATCTAACACTTTCAAAGGCTGCTCAGGCTATTTTGCCAGTTAGCTGAGAAGCAATGGCATGGAAAGCAGTTCTAAAATCCCCCTAGAGAACCAGTGATTAAAAAAAAATAACCCTAGAACAAATAAATCTTCTGTGGTTGATAGGATAAGAATTGTTACTTTAGGGTCATCTACTTAGGTACAGTCATGTAAGCTTTATGGATTGATAATAAGTATTAATGACAGAAGGTACTGAGGTAGAAAATAAAGGCTTGGAAGTAAATATAGTAGGAAGAATGTCTGTGTCATAGACTAGTATGTGGAATCTAAGCTAACTCTAGCAGTATTTTAAGACAGGTGGAAGCAATGCACATGACCATAGACTGGGTCATTACCATTTGTGGGTAGCATATTTGCATGTGTACATCATCCAACTTATTTATTAATTTACTTATTTGGCACCAGGGAATTGAACCCAGGGGCACTTAACCACTATCCTTAGCCCTTTTTTATATTTTATTTAGAGACAGGGTCTTGCTGAGTTGCTTAGGGCCTCACTAAGTTGCTGAAGCTGGCTTTGAACTTGTGATCCTCCTGCCTCAGCCTCCCAAGGCACTGGAATTACCAGTGTGCACCATCGTGCCCAGCACATCACCCAATTTTTGGCCCCAGGAATGCATATGACAGAAAAATAATTGATTATGATCAGAATAGAATCAACAGTGCTAAGAAGTTTGGGAGAGTGGTTAAGAGATTTGGCTTTGAAGTCTGACACACTCAGTTCTGTCACTCTTTGACCTTGGGCAAATCACCCTTCTCTGAGCAGCTGCTAGGGACTCAGGAAGTTTGTCTCTTCTTGGGGAAAATTCTAGTCCTAGGAGCAACCTCTTTGTACCATTCTGTCATCTGCCCCTTCTCATTCTTGACTACTCTTTGGGGGCTCTGAAGTTTTCTTCCCAAGTCTCTTTAAGGAGCAGAACCTGAGCTTCCCTCTTTCTTTTCCTTTTTTCCGCACTCACTGCATTTAGAAACATTTATCTCTTTCCCTTCCCTCAAAGCATAAATCCCCCAAAGCAGTAAAAATGGAAAAATATACACCAGGGAAAAAACATTCTCTTAGCACAATAAACTGTCTAGTTTAAGTGGGGAAATAATAGTAACTAATTTAAAGGGTATTTAGGAAAGTACAAGAAGTAATATTGTATGAAAAAGCACCTAAAACACCTAAGCTGCAAACATAGTAACAATTAAATAAATATTATTGCTGCTTGCCTATTCCCTTACCTGAGCAACAGTTTATAAACTGTTAATATACACAATATTAAACCTCTTAGGCATTTTGCTTTATTTAAAAAATTTCTAATTTTTTTTTTTTACATTTTTCCTTAAAGTAAGAGATCTTGACTCAACTCTTGGCTCGTCCTTTGTAGAGAAATGTAATACTTTTTCAAGCTCTGGGAATGATTTTATTTCCCAAAAGATTCCAAAATTAATGTAATCTATTCTTATTCCCCATATGTCTAGTTTGTTGTTGTAGTTTAGAGCTGACCTGTTAAAGTCTTGGTCCTCAATGTGGAAGTCTTCGCTAGGTCTCACCCCTTCAAGTTTCCACCACCTCCCATTAGCACCACACTTCATTGCCAGGAAGCAAGTGGGGGGGTCTGGAGTTCCACAACCCCCTTCGAGGCATAATGAAGTGAGTGGTGTTGCTCCACTGGGTACTCCCACCATGATGGATCTTGCAACCTTATTCCCCTCATGGCGACAATTCCCATTCACACAGTGTATATAATCCTTGTTTTACAGAGTTCTCTGCCTCCTTTTCTTCTCTACTTTCCCTCTTCCCTCTTTACATTGCTTATCTGGCTTCTTTGGGCATCGGACATTTTGACACAGGCATAGGAACCAGAGGGTACAAAGGAAAGGAGAAAAAAACTCAGTAACCCCTTTCCTTTTATGTGCCTTTTCATTACTATTTTTCCTGCTTATTAAATGATAACACTAGTTAGTATTTATTGAGCAGCTGTTCTGACATCCATGCTCTATGAAATTTGTATGTATTGTTCTATTTAATCCTCACAATCTCTAAGAGGTAGGGATTGCTTATTTTCTAGATGAGGGAATGATGCAATCAAATAAATTATTAACAATTAATAACTGATTCATAACTCATTGTGTGTCAAATCCAAGCAGACAATTCAAGATTTTAATTAATATGCTCCCCTCCACACGTTGTTTTCCTCTAATGTTTTAAAAATGTGTTTTATTTTTCGTCAGGATTCTCACGAGTTGTGATTTGCTTTTAGTTTTATGCCATTCTCTATAGAGTTGCAATTCTTTATTAAACCTTTTTAAAAATCAAACAATACAAATGTGTATCCAATAGGAAGCGGAAAGTTCACTTTCCCATAATTCACTAGGAAATTACTAACTATGAGTTTGATGTAGACTTTTTCTTATGAATCTCAATAGCGTTCTCTGGTTACACCACAATGGCCATATTAGGAGAAAACCACTATGATGGAGTTTATAGTTGGATGACTGCAATAAGTACGAACTATGTCCAGAATTGCACTCTGAGTTCTGACAATTTCTGTTAAGCTTTCCTCACTTTGCCTCAACCATTAAGGAGAATGGAGAAGCCGAAAAGTGACTCCAGGGGCAATTTCCAGGAGATAAAATGGCTAACGTTCCTTCCTTCATGCCAAACTGCAATGACTGATCACCACACGTGGGGAGAAAAATCATTACCTAAGCCATCAGGAGGACCATCATTCATAGAGTGTCATTCTAAAGTGTCATTCCCAATGTACTTAGAATAGTCTCTCTTATAGCTAAAGGTAAATTCTTAGAATGTTATTCATTCATTCATTCATTCACTCAGTTATTCATTCATTCAATACATGTCCTTTCAGCACTTAACATGTGCTACCCATTCCTAGGCACTGGAGGTTAAAAATAAACAAATGTGAAAAAAATCCCTGTCTTCATGGAGCTTACATTTCTAGAAGAGGGTAAGGGAAATAGGCAGCAAACAAAGTAATTTAACAAAATACTTAGTGTGTGAGGTGGTGATAAATACTATGCAGAAAAAAATATTAAGGAAGAGGGTCAAGTATTGAGTAGGCTTGTGATTTTGCCTCTGCTTGATTTTTTGGCTTTTTATTGTAATATATAATTGATAGATAGAAAAGTACACAAGAAGCTGGGCATGGTGGCACACACCTGTAATCCTGGTGGCTTGGGAGGCTGAGGAAGGAGGAACATGAGTTCAAAGCCAGCCTCAGCAACTTAGCAAGGCCCTGAGCAACTTAGTAAGACCTTGTCTCTAAATTTAAAAAAAGGGGGGGTGGGGATGTGGCTCAGTGATTAAGCACTCCTGGGTTCAATCCCTGTACCCCTCTCCCCCCAAATTTTAAACTACATAAGAAATGAATAGAAAACTAAACAAATTATTTGTTATTATAAAGTGAACACTCCTGTATGGACAAGCTAGAATGGCCATCATCCTAAAAGCTTCTGGCAATGTTACTGCCCAGCCACTGCCTCTTCACTGTCCAATCTTCTATGCTTATCAATCCCTTGCAGTTTTGATAGTTTTATTACCTATGTATGATTCCCAGCTATTAGTTCCTCAGGGCCCTTTCCAATTTTGGTTTTTTCTTTCTTCATTTGTTCTTTTTAGTTATAGATGACAGTGGAAAATATTTTCACATATCATACATACATGAAGTATCACTTCCGACTCTTGTGGTTGTACATGATGTGGAGTTTCACTGGTCATGAATTCATATATGAACATGGGAAAGTTATGTCAAAATCTTTCTACTGTCTCCCTTTCAGATTTTGAACAGAGGTCATGTTCTTCTCAAGGGGTGGCCTCTGGACAATGACTGAGCAGATGGTGATACTCAGGCCTGGACATTTCTTCCCTATATGGGACTCCTTTAGCAATCTTCATTCCAGAACTCCCATTTGGGGTGGCAGAGATTTTCCACCTTCTTTTCTTTGGGTTCTCCAAATTGGGTAATTTGTCCTGATCTACCTTCCAGTTTACTAGTGGAAGATTTAATATGTTCAATCTGTTGTAAGCCACCAGATTCTTTTGTAGTTGTTGTTCTTTATAGTTATACACGATAGTATAGTGTACTTTGACATATCATACATACATAGACTATAACTTATTCTAATTAGGATCCCATTCTTGTGGTTGTACATAATGTGGAGTTTCATTATTTGTGTATTCATGTATGAACATAGGAAAGTAATGTCTGATTCATTCTACTATCTTTCCTATTCCCATTCTCCTCCCTTCTCTTCATTCCCTGTGTCTAACCCAATTAACTTCTACTTTTCCCTTCCCTCCCTTATTGTAAGCCACTGTATTCTTTTTCTTTTCTTTTCTTTTTTCTTTTTTTGGTACTAAGAATTGAACTCAGGGTACTTAACCACTGAGCCACATCCCCAGCCCTATTTTGTACTTTATTTAGAGACAGGGTCTCACTGAGTTGCTTAGTGCCTCACTGTTACTGAGGCTGGCTTTGAACTCGCAATCCTCCTGCCTCAACCTCCCAAGCCACTGGGATTACAGGCTTGTGCCACCATGCCCGGCAAGCCACAGTATTCTTAATTTTGGTAATTGAATTTTCCATTCCTAGAAGTTCAGGTTCGTTCTTTTTCAAACTGGCTATGTTGCCTTTTATAACTTTCTTTCTTGCAAGGCATTTATTCCTTGAAACTTGTCAGAAAATATCTGAAATTGTTAAAATATATGTTATCAGGTTCTCTTTCATGGTGCCTTGTTTTCTAGTACTATCTGACTTTTGTGCTGGTCATTGCCTTTGAAGAATTTTTTTCTGGTGGCCTCCCAAGACCTAGGATGAAGAGACTTTGTGATTCAATTCAGTCATGTGCCTGAGAGCACTTCTAGTCCAGTTGCATCAACCAAGTTCAGGGCCTGATGGCCCCTGCTCATTGGAGTGCACATTTGTATAAGGGAAGATATGTCCCTCTCAGGGATTCATTACATTTTCATTCTTTTTCTCTTGCTCTGCTCAGATCCAAGGCAGCCTTCTCCTCAGATAGGGGGTGAAAGAATTGAACCAGTCCTTATCCTGAGGTTGTGGTCTTTTTAACCCTTCTATAAACCTCGAGAATCCCTTGTAAGATTCCCTGTATTTTGAATACATCCTGGTTCTGATCTTCTGGATCTGGATCCCCAAGCATGAAGCCTGATCATCTTTGATGCTCCAATAGCTCATCTCTCTGATTATAGGCTATCATCCAAATATTTTAAATTGCCTGAGAAGTTCATTACTGTCTTTTCATCTCAACACTTTAAAGGTCTTGTTTTGATATTTACAATGAGAAAGTTGATCTGAATAACCCTATGTGATAGATTAATATAACCACAAACTGTTTGCAGCTCGCTCTCTCTCTCGCGCGCTCTCTCTCTCTCTCTCTCTCTCTCTCTCTCTCTCTCTCTCTCTCTCTCTCTCTCTTTCTTTTATCATGCACTTAAGTCTACTTTCCCTTCCCTTCAATCTAGTCTGGCCTTCTGATTTGCTTTGACCAATAGAAAACAGTGGAAGTCACATTGTGGTGTTTCCTAGGCCAGGAATTCAAGAAGCTTTACAATTTCCACTTTTGCCCTCTTGGAACTCAGCCACCAGGGGAAAGATGTTTGAGATATCCTGCTGCATAGGCAGTGTGGAAAACAACTGAGTTGTCCTGTTCAACAGCCCAGGTTCCTGCCGATGTGTGAGTGAGGTCAACCTGGGCCAACCAGCCTCCATCCTATGGGCCATCTGACTGTAGGCCCAGGAGTGATTCAAGTGAGACCAAGAGAAATGCCCCTACTGAGGCCAGAGCAGACTAATGGTCTATAGAATTGTGACCAGTAAAATGGCTGCTGTTTCAAGTTACTAAGTTTTGGGGTAGTCTATTATGAATCAATAGATAACTCATACACACAACTTACTGTATATCAAAATCTACAATCACCTTTAACTGAAAAAAAAAATTTTTTTTTTTTTTTTGGTACTGGGGATTGAACCCAGGATCGTTTAACCACTGAGCCACACCCCCAGCCCTTTTTATATTTTATTTAGAGATAGGCTCTTGCTGAGTTGCTTAGGGCCTCACTAAGTTGCTGAGGCTAACTTTGAACTCCCAATCCTCCTTCCTTAGCCTCTTCACCCGCTGGGTTACAGGCATACGCCACCTCACCCAGCCTTAACTGAAATTTTAATGCCAAAAACATCATTCACTTAGTTTTTGTCATGCATTACTCTAAGAAGATATTTATGTAAAATGTATTAATAAAGTACATATATTTTATAGTACTAACCCAATATTTGATAGCAGAATGGATAATTTTCTTTTGATTTCAGGAAAATCTTCCTGAATGCACACTTAAAATTGCCAAGTTGAGGGCTGGGGTTGTGGCTCAGTGGTAGAGCACTTTCCTAGCACTTGTGAAGCTCTGTGTTTGATCCTCAGCACCACATAAATATAAATAAATAAAGGTATTATGTCCAACTATAACTAAAATAAAAATAAATATTAAAAATTGCCAAGTTCATTTGGATACACCATAGTCAATTGATTACTAAACCTTGGTAAGAAAAATTATACCTTCCTTTCTCTAATCACTTCCTAGAGGACTAAAATTAACTGCTATAGTAATATTTAGAAACAAAATTCATGATTCTTTAACCTAAAAACCTGAAAGTAGAGGAAAAAACAGTATAACCCTAAGGCCATTCACTGTATTTCAAGTTAACATCTTACTTATGTTTTAAATAAAAAAGCTTTTCTATAACTTTCTACAAGAGAACTCCAAAAACAGTTTGGGAAGCAAGACAATCTCTTTGACTACATCTTTATGGTGAGTATTTTTAGCATCCATCCATACATCTACAACTAAATTTCTCACTAATAGTGTAATGCAATGATGAATGTCATTACCTCCCTTGGATAATAATTAATTTGGATTGCTCAATTCCAATGTAGTTCATGATACTTTTAAGAGTACTATATTAAAGAAGAAAATTTAAATTTCTTATTTTAAATAAAAACAATTCCATGGAAAATATGCTTTACTCAAAAAAATGTCTTTGGGATTAGGATGGTGAAGTTGTTGGCTCAATAACTGTTTTATGATTAAAAGAATTTAATCCTGTTTATAGCTTTTTAACATTGACATGAACTTATTGTGATCTTTTTAAATATTTTTTTAGTTGTAGGTGAACACAATACCTTTATTTTATTTTTATGTGCCGCCCAAGCGCTCTACCACTGAGCTACAACCCCAGCCCCCTTATTGTGATCTTATATTACAAGTATACCCATTGTCTCATACAACTGTATGAATTCATTTTTAACTACATAATATCCTATAAATTAGATTATTCATCTTTTTCCAAATTAGCTAGATTTTAATATATTTGAATGCTACGGTGCTTATGGTGCTTAGAACATTTGATCAAAATGTTGATGGTTTATAGTAATATAGAAAACTTTCTTAATAGCTTTGTAAAGTTCAATATGTAAGAAGCTAATGACAATGATAATAGTTAAAAAAGATTTGCCACATATTGAGACCATAATTATGCTATACAGTTAACACGACTTTATTTTAATTTGGTCATGTTTATGGATTATTAGATTCTTTCTCTTTAAAATTTTCTACAACCAAATAGGTGAAAGGCAAAAATAATAAGAGTGAAAAATAATTTGGTTTGTATTGGGACTATAATGGGGACTGTATTTTGCCTTGGAATTGGTTGATTCTATTACATATAGTATTTAAACAATCAATTATGAACAGAGGTTTTTATATTATTTTTAATTTTTTTTAGTTGTAGATGGACACAATACCTTTATTTAATTTATTTATTGTTATGTGTGCTGAGGATCGAACCCAGCGCCTTCCTGCACGTGCTAGGCCAGTACTCTACCACTGAGCCATAACACCAGCCCCCAGGTTTTTATATTTTATTATTTTATTTTTTAAGAAAGAGAGAGATTGAGAGAGAATTTTTTTAATATTTATTTTTTAGTTATCGGCAGACACAACATCTTTGTTGTATGTGGTGCTGAGGATCGAACCCGGGCCGCACGCATGCCAGGCGAGCGCACTACCGCTTGAGCCACATCCCCAGCCCCGGTTTTTATATTTTAAAGTTTCAAAAATAAAACAGGACATAACCAAGAATATATTTGTGACTGAATAAATGTAGGCAAGTACATAGTGTGTAATTACCAAAGTTTCAACTATTAAATGATGAACTTTAAGTTATGAAGATGAATATCTATAAACCTGACTTATGATATATTGAAAAGTCTAAGGAAAAGCAAAGATGCAGGAGAGTGTAGGTGAATTTATGGCATCAGTTAAGCTTTTGGTTTTTATCATCTAGCATGAAAGCACCGTGTACATCTCCCAACGGTGCTTTTGTTTAACTTTGATTACCAAAGACTAATTTCTACATCACTTGCTGCTGGGAGCAATTTCTACATCACTTGCTCCCCACAGTCACAGAGAATCCTTGACTGTGGAGAGCAGCTCCATCTAGTGGTAAAATTTGTTTCTTACACGAAACCAGCTTTTCAAAAGGTAACCAGATACTATTCTAGATGGCCTTTAGCAAGCTGATAAAAGTTTAGACTACAAGTGATGGATTTGGAAAAGATTGGGAATATTGTATGGCCTATTCCTTAATAAATGTGATACTTGACACATTTCAGCATAAACGACTTGGCATGTGTGTATGTTATAATTATTTTATTGGCATTATGGTGTCTTCAGATTCAACTGGAAAAAAAAAAAAACAGCACCACTAAATTTGAAGTCCTGTCTACTATGACCAAATAAAAGAAACCTGTGTTAATACAGCTTTACACTGTACCTTCCTCAGTCCTTCAAGATGGGGGCAAGAATCTTTGCCTTGAGCTACTTAATTTCTTGGCTCAAGCCAAAAATCTGAGACAAGAGTATGGATGGAGGATTTTCTTTCCTTAATTTTGAAGGCCAATCTTTTTTTGTGGGGGAGGCCCATGTGGTTACCAAAGAGTAGTTCAATTAGCTAAACATAGACATTGGAGTTAATTAGGAGACAGCCATAAAATGCAAGACTCCAGAGTATATGAAGCCATTATAATAGGTATAGGCCCTCAGCCCTAGCATACATCTGTGTGTCTGAGAGAGAAGGAAAGGGAATGTACTGTTGTGGAAGAACAAATGTGTACACTGGACACCTGGTAAAAATTTCCCTTCAATAATGTCTTACTTGTGGTACCCCAGGATCTTGAGCATGCTAGGCAAGCACTTCACCACTGAGCTACATCCCCAGCCCCTTTTTATTTGAGGCAAGGTCTTGCTAAGTTGCCCAGGCTGTCCTTGAACTTGTGATCCTCCTGCTTTAGTCTCCCAAGCTGTCCCTTCAGCAATACTTATTCCATTCTGTAACCCATAGAATAGCCCTGATCTTGGGTATTCTAAATGTACAGACTTAATAGAAAGTCTACAGAACTCTCGTATGCTCACATGTGAGTATATTGAATAAAAATAGATACTCTGCCTGGGCACAGTGGCACACACCTGTAATTCCAGCAACCCGAGAAGCTAATGCAGTAGGATTGAAAGCTAACTTGGTGAGCGAGACCTATAGATGCAGTTCAGTGGTAAGGAACCTCTGCATTCAATCTCCAGTAACCCCAAGTTACTTGGTGTGTGTTGGGGAGTAGAAGTACAACTTTACAGGATATACATATACACATATATATTTAACACATAGAATTAGAGAATTAACTCTGTCCATGGAATGGATAAAGATAACATTGAAATACAGAAGGATCCTGACAACTTTGTTTTAGTCACTACTCATGACTATTCTTTTAAAATCAATTAGCTAACACAGATGGTTACTTTAGAAGACTAGGGCCTCAAGATTTGATTTAATTCTCCCTAGGACAGTTTTTCAGGTGAAAATATCTGAGGCCCTTTGAGTTCTCTGGTAAACAGTCTCCTTAGATGTGGGTCAGGCATCCTTATACTGAATTTATCACAGGAAAGCCCAAGTATATTTTATCTCTTGGAATACCATTCAGGTTACAAAAAAAATCTGGTGAAGGTACTTAATCCTAACCACAAACCAAGAAAAAAATGTGTGTGTGTGTGTGTGTGTAATGACTAAAGATATATATATACACACACACACACACACACACACACACACAATTCTTAAGTTACTGAATTAAAAAAATAAATTAGCTAATACTAACTAACAATAACATTTCCCTGAGTGTGAGCAAAGAGAACTAAAATAACAAACACCATAATGGCAAACAAACAAACAAAACCAGCATAGGTGAAATTGGATAATTGGTTTGTATGAGAGCCCAATTTTCCCTTCTATAGCAGTTGTTAACCATTTTGATTATCACGCTACTGTTTTATTTTACCCCATGTCTTTGTGATCCTTTGAAAACATGTTCAGAAAAAAAAACAAATTCCAGTTTTATTAGTGCTTCCTTTGGACCGTACTGAACTAGAACCTTGCAATAAGAGGCCTTGTGCCAGGTATGGTGGTTCGAGCCTTTAATCCCAGACACTCAGGAGGCTGAAACAGGGGATCGAGAGTTCAAAGCCAGCCTCAGCAAGAGTAAGATGCTAAGCAATTCAGTAAGATTCTGTCTCTAAATACAAAATAGGGCTGGGAATGTGGCTCAGTGGTCCAGTGCCCCCGAGTTCAATCCCCGGTACCACCTCTCAAAAAAGAGGCCTCGCATCTAAATTCAAATCCAACAGGATGATCACAATTGTTTTTCACATGAGACTTTTTGATCCAGAAATTTTCTACCCTTAACATGTGAGCTTACAAATGTATAGCTATTAAAAATTGTGGAAGGCACTATGTAGAAAATAAAACAAATG
The DNA here is from genome assembly GCF_045843805.1 of Urocitellus parryii. NCBI lineage: Eukaryota > Metazoa > Chordata > Mammalia > Rodentia > Sciuridae > Urocitellus > Urocitellus parryii. The sequence goes on from NC_135547.1 coordinate 107,400,655, forward strand.
GGAATTTATTTTTGAACTTTTAAAATTCACCTCATAACAAGTGAATGGTTAAGGGTGAAATTATTTTTAGGATATAATTTCAAATATAATTTTAGGATATATTTGAAATTATACCTCTTCTGTATTTGAGGTGCTTAAAAATTTTTTTGCTGGGAAACAAGATTTCAAACTTTTTTAATTGAGAAGGATGTCAGGATAAACAATTAAACTGATGGCCAGTGAGTGATAGATTTAGATTCAAACAATCATGAAGGCAATATATCTTTTTTAATATGAAATAGATCAAGTATTACATAAATAGATCAAGCACATAAATGTAGGGGATATAGTAAATACATGTGTACTTACCATTAAGCAGTGTCAAATCTAAAGATTTTGTGATATTTGCTGTAGCTCTTTATTTTTTTAGAAACAGCTTTTCAGGCTTCAGGGAAGATCCTTTCCATCCCCCATTCCAGAGGTAACCACTCTAAACTTGGTTATTATCTCTAACCATGTTTTATACTTCATGTTCATTTGTATGAGGTACATGGTACCTCATATAATCTTACATGTTAAAAAATCTTTATATAAAGTTTATGAATATTCAAGATGTGTGAAATATTCCCTTAAGGCTTGGGGGCATCAAAATGATAACCACAGGGATTATTTTAGGATTATGGATGATTTTTCCATTCTTTGTAACCTTTTATTTTTCCAATGTCCCTTTTTCTTTTGGTACTGGGGATTGAACCCAGGGGTGCTTTACCACTATGCTACAAACCCAACACCTTTTTATACTTTGTTTTAAAGCAGTATATTACAAACAAACCTACTGTTGTCTTCCAGAAGCTTTGTAGAAAACAAAGAGCACATTTAGTAGAAAATTAATCAAAGGCTGACAGTTTAAAGAAGTTGGGAAGAAGTTGATAAACAGATAAAATTAAATCTTTAAGGAAATTAGGAAATAGCAGTTAAAATTTTCACTTAAGAAAAAGTCAAGTTACTAAGAATTATGATAATGTTGTGGTTAATACTTTCAGAAGACTTCCTCTTCATTTATTAAGTTGTTTTTTTATTTTTGGTGGGGGTAGTGGGGACCAGTTATCTGCATCCTTTATTATCAGTATATTCTATTGAGCATACCATAAAAATCCCTAGAGGGTGAATGGAAAGGCATCAGTGACAAAAGCACCTTAGTTTTTCCCCAATATTAAACACTTGAAACAGTAAGTTAATGGAAGTGGAATAAAAGTTCCCCAGCACCACCAAGAAAGAGGGGAGAGTCAAACTTACTAACTTCCATTTTTCAAGGAATAAATAAAATTCATTTTAGGGATCTCAAATTCACATCCCATCAGGGACTAGGTATTTGTTACTTTACATAGTGCAAATTTTAAAAATAATTTTGTTTTAAATGAGCCCGTGGGAGTGAATTTGGCATGTAGATTACTAACTCATGACCTCTGATATTTTAAATTACTTTTAGAGATAGAACTCATATATTAGAAAATGCACCCCTTTCAAGTAAAGTCAGTTTTTAGTAAATTCACAAATTTTGGCACCCTTCACATCTAATTCGACAATTTTCATCACCCCCCAAAGAAACCCCATACACAGTAAGTTCCCATTTTTCCTTCCTTGCCCCTGGCAATCACTAAACTTTCAGTCTCTATGGATTTATATATTCTGAACATTTTATATAAAAGGAATCATACAATATGTAGTGTTTTGTGTATGGGTTCTTTCATTTTGCATAATATTTTCAAGGCTCATCCATCTTTTCAAGACACAACAGTACTTTATTCATTTCTATGGCTGAATAACATTTACTATATGGATATACAACTTCTGTTTATTAACCCATCAATGGATATTTGGGTTGTTTCCTCTTTTGGCTATTACGAATAATGCTATAATTATTCATGTGCAATGACTTCTGAATTTAAGTTCAAATTTTAGTTTTATAAATAGTGGATATATTAAACATGATTCAATAGTATACATGCTAACACTTAAGATAGTTCAAATATATAGTGATAGTAAGATGATTCAAATATATAGTGAAAGTTCTTCCCATCCTTGTTTCCCAAATGTCCAATTTTCATTCCCTCCATTCTGTCCCAGAAGATGAACACTATTTTTATTTTTTATTTAGGTAGCTGGGATTGAATACAGGGGCACTTGATCACTGAGCCATATTCCCGGCCCTATTTTAGAGACAGGGTCGCACTGAGTTGTTTAGTGCCTCTCCATTACTGAAGCTGGCTTTGACTTGTTCCTCCAGCCTCACCCTCCCAAGCCCCTGGAATTACAGGTATGTATGCCACTGTGCCCAGAACTCCATTAATCATTTTTGTATTCCTGAAAGCAAGATAATTTATTTGTGCTGGGGTTGTAGCTCTGTGGTAGAGTGCTTGCCTTGCAAGTGGAAGGCACTGGGTTTGATCCTCAGCACCACATAAATATAAAAGTATTGTGTCCATTTACAACTTAAATAAATTAATTTATTTATTGGAGGAGGGGTGCTGGGGATGGAATCCAGGACCCCATGCATGCTAGGTAACACTCCCAGGCTTTTTTTCTTTTTAATAGAAATGTGCTTCTCAGTACCTTGATTTTTCACTTATCTTGAATTTTATTTTTAGACAGTATCTTCATTCTCTTCTACACATTTCTCTTGAGCAGCTATACCACAGTTTATCTACTCTCCTTTTTATGGTTACTTTGGTGATCTAAATATTTGCTTTTTACAAAATTCACTTGTCAACTAGTCATACAATAATAAATAACCAATGAGATAAATACTATGAGATTTAATAATGAAAAATAAAAGAACTACCATCCTCTTAATTGTTATGTCATTAGGTAAAACTGAAACTGAAAAATCGGTAATCAAAGATATTGGCCTAGTTAAGCAACGTGGGGTTTTGTATGGTGAGGGAGCAACCCAGGGCCTTACACATGAGCAATTTGTTTTTAAACTACTTCTTCTCAGGATTTTTTATAGCCCTCAAATTTAATTTAATGGGTCATTTTCATTAAATCCAATACAGGGAAATCTAAGAGGTTTTTGCCTATAGGAAAGACTTAAGACACAAACCTATGAAGTATAGAAAATGTAGCAACCAAACTGCTTTCTCATTTTTCTAATTGCTTACTATGCGAATATATTAAGATACTTGTTAAGTTGCAAAAACAAGGGATCAACTAAACTTCAACATTTAAATATTAGTTAAAACAAGCTATTAAACAGTTTGCTAAAAATAATTTTTGTCACAATAGGCAGCAGGGGAGAGAGGAGTGGAGGTTCGCCAGATTGGACAGGAGGGAATGGGGGGAGAGGAGGAAGGGAGGAAAGATAGGAATGTGAAAGACGGCAGAATGATTAGGACGTAACATTCCTATGTTCACATATGAATACATGACCAATGTAACTCCATATCATGCCCAACCACAAAAATGTGAAGTCATGTATATCAAAATACATTCTACTGGGCTGGGGTTGTGGCTCTGTGGTGCAGCACTTGCCTGGCACCTGTGAGGCACTGGGTTCTATCCTCAGCACCACCTAAAAATAAATAAAATGGAGGTATCGTGTCCATGTACAACTAAAAATTTTTTAAAAACATTCTACTGTAAATGTATGACTAAAAAGAATAAAAACATTTTTACATCTATTACTATTAAGTAAACATGGGATAAATAGTTCCTACCCTATTGTTAATGTCATTAGTTTCTATGCTATGACAATTTTTATTGGGTGGTTTCTCTGAAATAGCTTCTACTTTTCATTTTGCACAAGGCTACAGTATACCAATAAACATTCCAAAGTATTGGGCTTTGGACACTTCAAAAATGCATGAAAAACTCTTAAGATATCATCACAGAAGAAAAGATGCATTATTTATTTTACTGATTAGTTGGAGAACAAAAGACTGAGGTGTTGGCTATCGAGTTGAGAGAACAATGGTACACTAGACTCCACTGACTAACCCAGGTAGAGAGAGGCTGGAAATGCTGAGATGGAACATTTTAGTCTGTTCTAATAGACTGATTAAGGTGTTCATCATTCCAGAAACTATTTCTTCGGCTGTTGTTTAATTCTTCCGAGTATGCCTGATCAAGTGCTAACAGCTGAGTTTCAAGTTTGCTGAAACATCTTTGTTAATTTAACTTGATCTAAATGAGAAATGCAAGTAAGAATGAGGGGTCAATTTATTTTGTGTAAATTTATCATTAAATATCAATGTGTACAATTCAAACATTTACAAATCTTGCAATCTGTAAAAAAATTAATGTAATATTAAGATTATCTGAACAGTGATTTGCACCATTATTTACAATTATCTCAACCTACCTTTGTAGAAAGGTAATTATGTTTAAAAGTATCCCTGCCAAAAAGTGATAATTTCACAGTACCTTTCTTTAGTATTTGTGTCACTTAAATGCCAGCATCAATAAAACCCAGCACATTTAATAATTTAGAAACAGCACAATCAGAACGGTAGATACAAACTATGATGAATTCCAAACAAAACCTCTTTTATCAACATATAAATATTTTCCCATTCGACATTGATAGAAGAAAAGAATTAGGAGGCAATATTTTCTTGTTTACTAGAAAAAAATAAAACTAGGTGAATTCTTATATAATACTAAATATTTTGAGAAATAATTAGTTTCACTGGAAGGCATTTCTAATGGTAAAACTTTTTTCATTTGTAATATGACAATGAGCATTGATAATTCTCTAGCATTTCCAGATTGAAAGATTGTCTTTATTCCTACATTTTCCTTTTGTTTTTAAAATCTGACATTCCCTCAATCCCTCAAAAGAATCCCAAATATATAAAAGATTAATTGAAACAAAAAATAATTTTATTTTGACTAACGCTTGTGTTTGAGAACAATGTTTACTGTAATATTCCATAGTTTTCTTTTTTAAAGATATATCCAGCTAGACAATTAAATAAAAGGTAAAGTATAAGAAATATAGCTGAAATCATAATAAAGTACATTTTCTTTTATTGACATAGGAGATATACTTAAATTTTAAATATTGGCTCTTTAAGAAAAATTTCTCTTGGTTAAATAATATGCATAACCGTTGCCCAAACATGTATACAGCTGTTTTCCCCAAACTATTTATATACATAGTAGTCCACTTAAAACCAGCCATGTTAACCTACTAAATACAATGTGCTCCTAAATTTATAAATGGGCTACCAGTAGTATATAAAATATATAGGCATGTATGTTATACATATAAAGTAAAAAAATATAAAAAGGAGAGATGGAAGAAATAAGAAAAAGAAAACATCCTTTCCTATAAGATCCAGACAAAAAGTCACTCTAATTAGTCAGACAATGTAAAATACTGAAGCATTTCAGTTTTGGCAAATACTTTTCAGAAAAATATCCAAACTATGAGCTACTAAATTGTTGTCTTAATAATTTTAGTAGAATTTTACATTTAAACATTCAATGAAGATGTGGTTTTCTAATATATAGAAAAGAAAACTTTTGGCAAACCAAAAAAAAAAAATCACTCTTTTTAACAGGTTAGTATTAACCCCTTAATCAGGCATGTAAGGTGCAGATAATCAAAATCCTGTTCCGTTAGCATCTGAATATGTTTGATGAAAGACTCCAATGGACAGGATCTGAATTCTTCCTAAATCTTAGAGGGAATGGGGCAGGATGTTACGACAATGGAGGGGGTCAGCCCCAAAAGTAGCTGGCCTAACCTTAACTGTCAGTGTTAAAAAAACACACCAAATATTTCTGTAGCATTCTTTCTGCGGCATTTTCTTTATCTCAAGCCACAGGTCTACTTGGAGGATCATGCAGCAAGTGGCTTATAAATAAAATCAGAGTCTATGAATAGTGTCATCACATTAAGAGACAGAATTGCTGGATTCTCTCATTACATAAAAAGCTTGCATCTTGGGAATCCATGAGTTGGAATTATTTATGGGATACCTAAAATAGGGGACAAAAACCATATAAATCAATAAGACATATATGAAATTCAGGAGTAAAAGCAATGAAGACTATTCAATCATTTATTGAGCTACAAATTCAATGATTTCAAAATACTGCCTTCTAGTTAAAATGCAACAAATGTAACTAAGCCTATTCCAAAATTGGCAAATACAACTACTGTTGCTAGTTGTTTACAAGGCAAACAATTCCACTATTCTTGAATTTTGGTATATGTCACAAAAAGAACCTAAAGATGGTGACAATATGCATTCTAGAAGCCTACCAATTTGAATACATACCATCATTATGCATCTCAAAATACTCGGGATAATGAAAAGTAACAGAATAGTTTCTAAAAGTGTATGTTTATATTTCTCTATAAATTTAAATTACAGTTCTCATTGCAACATTTAGAGTCTTCCACTAAACATTCCCGAGAAGCAGAAAGAGAACAGACATTTTCTAATTCCATATAGATTTATGTATACAGAATCCCTTAGCACATTAACACTAATACCAGGATACTATTAGTACACAAGCGATGATTTGAAAAAAAAATTATCTTGAGTATACTTGAATATGAAATCTAGTTTTAAATTTTCATGCAAGTAACTCAAATTTTTCATTAAAAGATAATATAATGTTCTGATATGTAATTTTCATTTCATAACACACAGCACTAAACTGACGATGCCAAACAAAATAAATACTTCTCAAATTTCTACAAACAGATGTTTCTCCCACATTAATATGTTTAAAATTTGCATTTTAAATCCAGGTCATCATCATATTAACTAAGAGAGATAATTTAACTCTTTCTGTAATCATTATGATTTTATAAAATGTTTTACTTTCATGGAAACATATAAATAAGAAGCAACTTGTTTCCATTTAAGCCAGTAATTTGAAGAAAAACTGAGCTATCATCAGGAGAAACTTCCAAAATGACTACTATTTAAATAAACACAGATTATGTTTTGCATTTCATAATATGCTGAGACATTTTACTTTACAAGAATATTCAGTAGCTGTTAATATGCAAAAATAATTCAGTTTTTGTTTAATCTCTAATTTACATAATAAATTTTAAAATTTCAGCTCACCAAATATATTCTTTTAACTAAAATAGAAGTGACTACAAATCTTCTCTGATTTTAGAGTTTTATAAGAACTCTACTAACATGCTCTGGCTTAGAATCTTGCCAGAAATGAACTATCAAGTCTTGTTTAGCAAATTTTCAAAAGTATGAAAAACAATTTATATACTTAATTAATGTCAAAATTACACTTTAACTTTCATCAGTCACTCTGAAAGTCCTTTCATTTAAACATTAACATTTGTACTCTTCCACTTTAACTTATTGATGTAGCTGACAGCAGAATGTAGCCCCTCAAAGAAACTATCTACTAAAAATAAAAATTTAAGCAATGTCAGTCCTTAATTCCAATTGTTCCAAAACATTAATTGATATAATTATATCTTTCATTGATTTTCCAGGTTCCTAAACACAGAAAGAATGAAAAACACTGAAAACTTTCTGCTGAATTATACATAAACACATTAAAGCTAACTAATAACAATTGTCTAATTTAAAGAGTAACTAACCTGAGATGTACCTTGCTCCGATTAACATTACCATGCTACTCACTATAAAAATGCCCAAGGGCAGACTACAGAAGATACTAGGGTCACCTGTGGTCATCCAAGTAGAAGGGAATTCCAGTCAAGCAAACCAAAAGAGAGACACATAATTACAATATTTATGTTAAGAATCACATGATAGCAAAACAAAATAAGTTATAAAAATAGCATATTCATAAAAGCTAGCAAAGAGTTATTACTTTAAATCAAAAATATAATCAATATCAAAGGCTTATGACAGATAACAAACAATACAGAGACCATGCCACAAGTAGCCAAGAACATAATACATATAGACCAACATTAGCCTTCCACTGGCAAAGCCAAAGAGAGCCTATGGAGAACTTTTTGGGAGGCTGATGAGTTTTGGGCTTTTCTCCCCCAAAGATACTAAATGATCATATTCACCAAAGTTCAAATTATACATCCTTTGGCTGTCAGAGAAGAGTTATATTAGTCTATTAAAAATGAATTCCAAATCCTTTCTTTGCTAAAACATTGATTCAGTCTCATTTTTAAATAGATGTTGATGTGTAAGGAAATGTACCTGTAATATATTAATCTACATTTTAAAATTACCCAAGAACAACTATTTTTGTATTTTCTAATCTGATATCTATTGGAATCCTTTTTTAAAGAACATTCCTTATATATACCCATTTTTTAAATTTAAATATTACATATTTAGGGCTGGGGTTGTTACACAGTGGTAGAGCACTTGCCTAGCAGGTGTGAGGCACTGGATTCGATTCTCAGCACCACATATGAATAAGAAAAGGTCCATTGATAACTAAAAAAATATTTTCTAAAAAAGTAAAACAAAAGGGGGGGTACTGAGGTTGTAGCTCAGTGGTAGAGCACTTGCCTAGCATGTGTGAGGTACTGGGCTCGATCCTAAGCACTACATAAAAATAAATTAATTAAATAAAGGCATAAAAACACAATAATGGGCTGAGGTTATGGCTCAGTGGTAGCGCACTCGCCTGGCATGTGTGAGGCACTGGGTTTGAGTCTCAGCACTGCAAATAAATAAATAAATAAATAAATAAATAAATAACAACTAAAAAAACCTTTAAATACAATAACATTATTAAAATAAAGTTTAAATAGATTATATATTTAGAATATATAGTACTTTTTATTTTGGTGTTGGGTATTGAACCTAGGACTTCCAAGCTATATCTCTAACCCCTAGAATATTTAAAACTCTTTAAAGAAGAAGCTTATTAAAAAACAATGCCTAAGAGTTGAGGAAGCATAACCATTAGACAGGGGCTTCACTGAAATGTGGTTAAAGATTCTCTGTGGGTGTATTGTGTGATACAGTAAACTAATGACAGTAATTTCTTTGCTTTTCAAGGAAAGGATTTTTCCTCCCTCACCATGCATTTCTTTCCCCATAGAGGTAATTTTTCATTAGAAGGACATTATCCATTTTCCCTACTTTGTCATTGTTTATGTTATTTTTGTTTTCAAATAAAATAGGGTTTTGTTCCCTATTTATACTGACTGCTAAGGCTTGGATATGAGGTTTCCCCAAAAGCTCTTGTGTTAATTTAGGAATGTCTGGAGGTGTGAAATGATTGGATTGTGAGATCAGTAACCTAATCATAATCAGTCCATCCTAGTGTGAATGGACTGTGTGGTACCTGTACCCACGAGGAAGTATGGCTGGAGGAGGTGGGTCACTGGGGACATGCCCTGGAAACATGCATCTTCCCTGTGGCCCCTTGTGACTCTCTTTGATTCCTAACTCAGCTGGGATCTGAGCAGCTTTCCTCTGCTGGGCCCTTCCTTCATGGTGTGCTACCTCACCTGGGGACCAGAGCAATGGAGGACCAACCAAATACTGAACCTCTGAAACCATGAGCTCAAAATAAATTTTTTCTGGGCTGGGATTGTGGCTCTGTGGTAGAGTCCTTGCCTACCATGTGTGAGGCACTGGGTTTAATTCTCACCACCACATAAAAATAAATAAATAAAATAAAGGTATTGTGTCTATATACAACTAAAAAATTATTAAATAAAATAAATTATTTCTCATCTTGTAGGATATTTTTGGTCACAGCAATGAAAAGCTGAATAAAACAGGGACCATATTTTAATTAGATTTTAGAAAAGGAAAATCTATGTTCTGGTTCTCTTACAGCAAGTTATAAGTTATGCTAAGGTACAACATCTGCTTTTTTGGATATTCCTACAGTGAATTCTATTTTGAAAAGATCTGAAGATTATCTATATTCAGGAGTTGCTATTTATATATAATGTTAATGAGGCTATTTCTCTTTTGGTGGAATATATACATGTTTATATATTACATATATACTTATATCACTCATATATGTATATATAGTGTTAATGAAACTATTTCTCATTAATTCTACCAAGAGAAATAACTTCATTAAAAATATCCCACCTAAGTTGATAGTAACTCTTGGATGCAGATAAGTCTAAGATTATCATATATAATTAATATAAATATATTGATATATTATCATATATATAATTAATATACATATTGATATTATCATATATATATACCCATATGATATTACATTATATACATATACTAGTAATATACAGATACATATTAGATAATATATAGTATATGTATATATAGTTATATATGTAATATGCTTGCTATTTGATATGTATAATATATATAAACCAATTTGACCTGCTTTCAAAATGCCATTATGGTGGGTTGGAGCCCAAACCAAGTCGTTGTTTGTGATAAACCTTCTCTAAAAAACATCAAACCTCCAATCACTTCTACATCTAAAACACATAACAAATGTATATTAATAATGCATTCAAATATAGTTACAAGCAAAAAATAAATGACTGTTCTAATGTTGACAAAGTGCTTTGGAAATCAAGCAAACAATACTCTTCCCATAATTTAAAGCAATTCTAACATCCTTTCGAATTTATTAAAATAGGGCCCTTTGTAATTCTATTATCACATAGCTCATTATATTAGTTATATAGCTTAAAAGAATATAATTAGCAATTTATTAATTAAATATTATTTGGAGCTTATTAATAAACAGCTTAGAAATACCCCACATATTAAATCATGTTTTTAGAACTTTGACCTTAACGCTACTATTGTCTAGCTAAAACAAAAACAAAAGAAAATCTAAAACTCTCAAAAACTCAAATTACTTTTGTCATCAATGCTGATAAGCAGAACTGAAGAAATGTAATTTTTTGTTTGTTTTTACCAACTTTTTCTTAGCATTTTAAATTAATTGATAGGTATATAAACAATGGGAAATGGGAAATAGGTACATAAAAATGGGAAAATTGATTTGGGGGGAATTCTGCAATTAAAAGTTATATCTTCAACTACCAATATAGAGAACTGTGAGAGTACAAGGTATGGCATACAAGGAGGAAGACAGGAAGATTGTGCTATTAACAAAAATTCACCTACTAAAAGAAATCTTATAACCCAACTTCTCATTAATTCAGGACAATTAAAAAAGAAGTCAGGTACCACATCTATTACATCTCACATAACATATGTATATAATGTAACATCACATATAATACATACATCTCACATAACTAGCATTATGCTAAAAAAAAATAAGTATGACTAAGAAGTGTAATTGTAAAGGATCTCAAAATTGCAGTCTTGAAAGAAAGGCTTGGCTGTCATCTTGGAAAAGGCAGCTGAATCTGAGAACAAAAAGGATATCAAGCTCATTTTGGAGAAAAAAAACGAAAGCTCCAAAAGTAGGAACATCAGGACTGAAAATACAGATCACACACGGAGCTGTGGTGATAGATTGTTCTAGAGGCTTGTCTTAAAAGCCAGATACATTAAAAGTGGTTCTAGGGGGCTGGGGATGTGGCTCAAGTGGTAGCGCACTAGCCTGGCATATGTGGGGCACTGGGTTCGATCCTCAGCACCACATAAAAATAAAGATGTTGTGTCCACCGAAAACTAAAAAATATTTTTAAAAAGTGGTTCTAGGGGGTAGCTCAGTGGTAGAGCACTTGCCTAGCATGCATGAGGCACTGGGTTCGATCCTCAGTGCCACATAAAAATAAAACAAAATAAAATAAAAGCATTTTGTCCATCTACAACTACAAAAATTGTTTTTAAAAAATTCAAAAGTGGTTCTATACTCACTTTGGGGGTTGCAAGGCAGGTAATATTTCATTTACAAATCTTCTCCATTAAAATATATTCCTAATCATATTATTGGCCATTGTTTTGTTCATTATACTCTTGTATTTATCATAGAATTTAATTAAAGGCAGTTTGAGGCTGTTTAAATCTAAATGGTTTACTTGGGCTAAATATCTTCCTGCCTAAATGATTTGAAAAGTAAAATAGTCCTTAATTTTCTGCTAAAAGCCTATCTCAATCTATTATAATACTTCTGATTTACAATGTTTGGTAGATTTCTTCCTGTTTCTACAGTATTCCCATTGTATAAATTTCCTAAGTACTTTGAATCGGGATAGGAAGTAGTAGAATATATTCTGAAATTAAAATAGGTTCTACTGGTTCAGTTCATAAAGATAGCCTCCCAAAAAGGTAAGATAAGACAAGAGAGAGGAAAGGGGAGGGAGAGAAAGAGAGGATTCTAGTTGATTTTTTTGTTCATTAAGAATAAACTAGAAATAATTTTACTTTGGGAATATTTAATTATCAATTGAAGTGCCAGGAATAAACTTATAAGGAAAGATATGACAGAACAGAGTTAAAGAATTTACATTAACCTGATAATTTCCATTTTATGTTAAGAACTTTAAAGTGCTTTCAAAATATTAGAAACTTTGGACATATAATGCTTTTCTTCAGAACAGCCTGGCTAAGTAAGTGTGAATGGCCAGATACGTAGATAAATTGTTTAATATACTTAGAAAATATAGAAATAATAAACAATGAAAATATTTTACCACTTTCTGGAGACTGAGTTGTAACCCAACCCATTGACTTCATCACAGCTTTCTTCCACGTAGAATAACGAATTTCACTTTCTAGAATTTGAAAGGAGGAAAAAGAAAACAGATATGAAAGATAATTTGCAGAGGTGTTCTGTGTCATACTTATCACTCTGCATTTTACTATGATTATTTTTTGTACTGAGGATTGAACCCAGAGGTGCTCTATCACAGAACTACATTCCTACCCCTTTTTTGAGACAGGTCTCGCTGAGTTGCTGAGGATGCTTTTGAACTTGTGGTCCTCCTGCCCCAGCCTCCTGAGTTGCTGGTATTACAGGTATGTGCTACTGTGCCTGGCATCACTTTGTATTCTTGACATTGTTGTACACATTACACTAAAGTGAGGACTCAGATTTGGGAGCACATGGTTGTAGGTTAATGGGCGGTGCTTAGATGTTATAGAGTGTTGTAGAGAAAAAAGCATCATGGGAAATTCAGCATGGGACCGCAGGGTGAAGGGAGATTGGGAGACAGACTACTTGCTATGAAGACAGGGCTATTCAGAAATAAGTGGTGGTCAATTTGAAAACGGAATCCCATTTCCCATTTGATTTCTCTTTCTCTCCCCCTCCCCCTCCTCCCCTCTCCAGGGAGAGGGGACTAATGTGAGGAGAAGGGGTTAGTATGATGTGGAAAAACTAGAATTGCTTTTGGTCCAGTTAAAGGATTTAGCAAATACTGATTTCTCACAAGATTCAAAGTGAATTCCTGTGAGGCTCCCCTGACATCTGAAAGCAAGATTTCTTAAGGTGAAAATCTACAACAGGAGGACTAAACAAAAATGAACATTGACGCTATACTCTAAAGTCTACCAAATCATGTGTAAGACTAGCCTTTTGTCAAGCCTCCCCAGCCTTTTCACAGCTCCTGAAACCTGAAACTCCCAGGAGATAAGGCTCAAAGATCACTAGCTTCAGAAAGTTTTCCAATGTCCCACTTGTAACCCCATGCCCACCCTTGCCTTCGCACATCCCTTAAGATGTTGGTTACCAAGTGAATTTTTATGGTTTGGTCTACCTCTCCCAGTTTATGTGAGTCTCCTGAGGGGAAAGGATTTGGTCTTTTACATCTTTGTAGCCTCATGAAAGTAACAATCTCTGACATGCAGTTGGCTCTAAATAACTGTTAGCTGAAAGGATGAAGTAGGTGCCTATTAGTATGTGGGGGATAGTGGGAAGAAATCAGTCAAAGGGAGGAAAGCTGGCAGAACTGATCAACTCCAGGCTAAGGCCTTAAATGATGGCAAAGATGGCTCACCTAAGGAAACAATCATCTTATCCTTTGCTCAAAAATTCCTTGCTTTAAAAGTTGGATAAGCATTTAGAGGCCACATACATGTTCTGAATATTATCTGCCTATTAAGCTGGTATGTTTTTTCAGAAGAAAAAAATTTGAACTTCATATTTTATCCAGTATTACAAAAATTTAAAAATTCCAGGGCTGGGGCTATGGCTCAGCGGTAGAGCACTCACCTAGCATGTGCGAGTCCCTGGGTTTGATCCTCAGCACCACATAAAAATCAATAAATAAAGGTTAAAAAATTATTTTAAAAAAAGTTTAAAAAAAATTTTAAAAATTCCGACAGAATATCAGATTTTGAAACAAATTTCTACATCTTGGTACATGGTCTAATGTCTGACTATAAAATTATAGTATTATAACTCATTTTATTATATATGAAACTCTAGTATAAATTCTAGAAAATTCAAGAAAAATGCATTTGAAAATTTATTTTCCAAAAGCTCAAAATCCACTTTGATGCTTTTATGCATAAAAGGTTATAAAATCAAATTAATAAATAAAATCATATTTTCCTATTCACATCTTTAAGAAAAGTATCACTATATTTTAATAAAGATGTTGAGCAGAGCTTTTGGTCTAGTTTAATTGCTGAGGACAGTGAATCTGATATTTAATGCTCATTTATTTAAATTGCTGCCACTCTTTGTTAGGGTAGTCCTGTTGTGCTAAAACATTACCAGAGTGTCTCTTAAATCAGCTAATCATATTCTAGGAGCCAGGCCATCACACTGAGGGTGACTTGGTATACACATTAGAGGTGGGTGGCTAATATATCTCATTTATCACTTTGTTATTCTCCTAAACAGTGTAGAAATGAATGGTTTAAAAAGTGACTTTAGAGACTCGGGTTATAGCTCAGTGGTAGAGTGCTTGCCTAGTATGTGTGAGGCCCTGGGTTCGATCCTCAACACCACATAAAGATAATAAGTAAAATAAAGGCACTGTATAAATCTACAACTGAAAAAAAATAAAGTGATTTTAGAAGTTTTTTAAAAGGAAACAATTCTTTCCTCCACACTTATTTAGCATAGCCCAATATGGCTTAGCAGCCACATCTGAAATAGTAACTTTTGCTATTTTACTTTGTTCCTTAACTTAAAAAGTAAACAGAAAGGCAAACCCCCTGAAACTGAAGTCATTTTCACAGAATACCATTCAAAGTTTCATTCTTTATATTTACCCTCAGCATTGATCTGAGGTTCAAATCGCTCCATCGTGACAGCTGACAAATCCTCAGGTTCAAGACTCCAAACGCCAACTCCTTCTGCAGCCCCTGCTGCCATTGCAGCACCGAGTGCAGTTGTTTCAGGCATGGAGGGCTTCACTGAGGGGCAAAAGATACATCAACAGTTTTGCAGTTATGTATGCCTAAGTTCTTCTGAAGGAACCATTACTTCTGGAGTTAAAGGAATGAAGACTTACTAACCTACTGGAATATACAGGATGTCCGCTTGCAGCTGCATAAGAATTTTGTTGCTGGTCATTCCTCCATCTACCTGCAAATGGCTGAGTGGAATTCCACAGTCGCGATTCATGGCATCCAAAATCTTAAATAAACCAATGCAATTAACATTATGAAACTACTTCATAGTAACATCTATGAAAATAGCAACCCTCCACTCAAAAACCCTAAGGAACTTTCCAAAGCCTACAATATGAAATTGAGATATCTTATATTCATTTTCCAAGCCCTCCTTGATCTGGTCACAGTCAATCTTTTCTCTCATTTTATCTCTGCACTATGATATTCAGCAAGCCATATGATTCTGTTCTGCACCCTAGTTTCCTGGCTTGATAAGTCTATGTCTGTTTTGTCTCCTCTGTTTACTATGTACCACTCAGACTCCCTGAAATTATAAAATGCCTAGTAATAAAAGCTGGGAAAGGAGGGAAGCATATTTAGATTTGTTTATACTAGTTCTGTTTTTTTATTAAGCATACTTTTGGCATTTAACAAATTTCAGGCATTAATATATCATTTTAAAATTCATAATAGAGAATAATTTACAAGAAAACAGGCCAATATTTATTACCTCTCGAGTTTGAAAACAAACAGCTTCTAGTGCAGCAAAAGCGATATGGCATTTATTGGTGAATTGAGTAAGTCCACAGATTATCCTAAAAATACACAAAACATTTTCAGATTAAAGTGTTATGAATAAGTCATCCATTTGAAATGTCCCAAATATGCAAAGAGTGAATTTGGTGAACAGAAACATTCAGAGAAAGAAAATTCAATATAATCATAAAATAACTTGGAAAGTCTTTATAGTACACACTCCTGCATTCACATATGGAAAAGTTCATGAGCCATCTAAATAGATGGCAGTAAGGCAAAATCAAATCATTTAGATGATGGCCCTTTGCTATACAACTTGTAGATGCCTTGAAGAAAAAGGATAACAGTATTATCATGAATATGAATATAGCAGAAGCTATAGTATACTGATTTATAACTTTTTGTAGTTTAAAGTTCTGAAGTTAGAGTCTCCAAACAGGAAAGGTTTTCTTAACATTTTAAAATCATGAAAATAGGAAACTAGGGCTGGGGATGTGGCTCAAGCAGTAGTGCGCTCGCCTGGCATGCGTGCGGCCCAGTTTCGGTCCTCAGCACCACATACAAACAAAGATGTTGTGTCCGCCGAAAACTAAAAAAATAAATAAATAAAAATTCTCTCTCTCTTAAAAAATTAATTTAAAAGAAAATAGGAAACTATTAACTAATTTGTTAAAAGAAACAAAACACCAAAAAGTAGACCATATTGTCAATACTTACCTTCTTTATTTTCTAATTGATAATAGTTTTACATATTTGTGGATGGAGTATAGTGTGGTATTTCAATATACACACACAATATGTGATGATCAAATCAGGATGCTTAGCATATATATCACCTCAAATGTTTATCATTTCTCTCTGTTGGGAACATTCAAAATCATCTCTTCTAGTTATTTTGACATACATAGTAAATTATTGTTAACTATAGCAATACTTACCCTCTTGCACTAGGTTCCCAATAAGGTGCATATAACCCTGAAAATGCTGGAACAAAGTAGCAGCCATAAGAAGTACCTACTTCTTTAGCGAGTTTTTCTAATAGTTAAAAGAAAAAGAAAAAGATCAAAAATCACACAAATATCCTACATTTTGAATAAATATACCTATTTTCAAAATTATTTCAGGGTTTTAGTTTCCAATTCATTGGGATAGCCAAATGTTCCTAATTATAGAAGTATGTTAGGAGCAACAAAAAGGTTTTTTTACACTGAAACCCATCCCCCACTAAAATATAACCCAGCTCAAGAAATCAAGGAACTGGAATCATTTCCTTAAGGTATTTTAGCTCTTTTCTATTGTTTTTTTTTAAGGTTGCTGATTAGAAGATAAAGTGGCCTCTTCTGTGCCTAAATATTTCTGATTGTCTATACAAGTGTCTATACAAGTGGAGAGTGAGTAGCTAAGTTCAAACTAATTATTCATCAATTGACTACAACCATATTAGTAAAGAGTTTTAATGTTCACTGTAATCTAGTGGTTAAAGCTCTTTTTTGGGGGAGGGGAGGGTGCCGGGATTGAACTCAGGAGCACTCACCCACTAAGCCGCGTCCCCAACTTATTTTGTATTTTCCTGTCTCACCAAGTTGCTTACCATCTAGTTTTTGCTCATGCTGGCTTTGAGCTCACAATTCTCCTATCTCAGACTCCCCAGCCACTGGGATTAGAGGCATGTGTCACAGCATACAGCTAAAGTTCTTTCTTATCAGATAAATGTAAGTAGACTGCTTTACCTGCAAATTTGGGCAATCTCTGGTGTTTGATTTTATATTTGGGTAATTTTTATGCCCTCCCTTTCCATTTCCAGTTTATTAATAACTACTGCTAACTATATCAATTTGTTGTTTAAGAAACCTTCACAATATAGTTTAAGTCAAATCTATAATAGGGGCCCACCTCAACACCTGTGTGGCAATGCAATCTATGCAGAGATAAAATATTAGAAGTTTTCATTTTTCAGATTTTCTAACCTGTTGTTAGAACATACTCACCAATTTCCTCTGAGGACTTGATAATACCAAGATTGTCTCGTAGCCAGCGAATAACAGCTCCAGCTATAGCTACAGAACCCTGAGGGAAAATAGAAATCCAAGACAGAATATACGTTAGCACTACAAAGCATTTTTATTGACCCTATTCTCTGTATATGGCACTAGCAAATGGATAAATTTCAAGCAATTCAACCTTGGGAATTCCATAAATACAATAAATTAGGTCTTCTAATATGAATATAATACTTCTAATATAAATATAGTTCACTAATAAAAGTTTTTCATGGGATAGGGAAAAATGAGCCCTCCAGATACTCTTGGACCTGTCAAATCTTTTAAGCAGTTTGATTCTTTTACCATTTTTTATTTGTTGCTAAGCTACTGGGGCATGCTATCACCTAGAGTAAATTTCCATTTTATTCACAAAGTTATTGGGAGAGGCCGCATTAAGTTTCTTCAACCTGGGTACAATGATGCATGCCTATAATCCCAGCTATTCTGGAGGCTGAGGCAGGAGGACTGACTGGTCAGCCTGGCAATTTAGAGATCCTGTCTCGAAATAAAAGAAAATAAAATAGCTGGGCATAGTGGCACATGCCTATAATCCCAGCAACTCAGGAGGCTAATATAAGAGGATCGTGAGTTCAAGGTTAGCCTCAGCAATTTAGCAAGGCACTAAGCAATTCAATGAGAACCAGTCTCTAAATAAAATATTTAAAAGGGCTGGGGATGTGACTCAGAGGTTAAGTGTCCCTGGGTTCAATCCTCAGTACCAAAATAGATAGATTGATAGATAGGCTTGGGATGTAGCTTAGTGGTAGAGTGTCACTGGGTTCATTCCCCAGTACTGTCAAAATAAGTTTCTTCAAATCCATTTTCCACATCCAATAGCATATAAAAATCAAACAAAAAGCTGGTCATGGTGGTGGATGTAAAATCCCAGTGATTTGAGAGGCTGAGACAGGGAGCAAAAGTTCAAGGACAGCCTAAGAAATTTAGTGAAACTCTCAGCAACTTAGCAAGGCCCTATCTCAAAATTTAAAAAAAAAAAAATCCTAGTATGCATGAAGCCCTGAGTCCAATCCCTAGCACTGCAAAAATAATTTTTTTTATTATTTTTGGACTGGGGATATAGTTCAGTGGCAAAGCACCCTTGGGTTCAATATTTAATACCCCCCCCCCAAAAAGTTTAAAGACACTAGCTCCAAAGTAATTATTCTTTAAGACCAATCAATCACCAATGGATTTGGAGGTAGGGGCTGTGTCACAAGGATGAAAAATACAATTCAGAGTCAGATAAAATGAGTTTGAGTTCCATTTCTAGAACTTAACTTTTCTATGTAATCTTAGACAAATTATTTAGGCTTTCTGAGCTTCTTTCCTTCCTTTTTTGTGGGACAAGAGATTGAACTCAGGGGTACTCTATCTCTGTGCTATATTCCCAGCCTCTTTTTTGAGACAAGGTCTTGCTAAATTGCCTGTGCTGGGGCTAGGGTTGTAGCTCAGTGGTAGAGCATTCGCCTCACACTTGTGAGTCACTAGGTTCAGTCCTCAGCACCACATAAAAATGAATAAGTAAATGAAATATCTATTATGTCCATCTACAACTAAAATATTTTTTAAAAAGTTGCCTGTGCTGGCCTTGAATTATGATCCTTCTGTCTCAGTGTTCTGAGTTGCTAGGATTATAGGTGTGTACCTTTGCACCCAGCTCTGCACTTCATTTCTTTACATGTAAAATGACAGTGACTATCACAATATGTACTTAAACAAAATTACTGTAAGGCTCAGTATGAGAATACATGTGAAGGTTCTTAATGTAAAAATATTAACTTTGTTAATTTCTTTTTTTAGTTGTTGATAGACCTTTATTTTTCTTTATATGTGGTGCTGAGAATCAAACCCCGTGCCTCACATGCTAGGCAAGTACTCTATCACTGAAGCTACAACCCCAGCCCTAACTTTGTTAAAGTGTTCAATAAATATCAGCTAGGGGTGTAACTCAATGCCTACCATGTATAAGGCTCCAAGTTCAATTCCTAATATCACCAAAAAATATATTTATATAACAGATATCAGCCAAATTCCATCAACAGATGAATGGATAAAAATGTGAAAACACTATGTAATATTATTTTTCCAGTAAAATGAATAAAGTACAACAATGGGGAAGCCTTGAAAACATGCAAAGTAAAAGAAACCAGGTATAAAATATCATGTACTGCATGACTCCATTTATATGAAATATCTGGCATAGGCAAAGCCATAGAGACAGAAAGATCAGTAGTTGTTTAGGGTGAAGGATGGCAGTTATGGGGTTTCTCTTGAGGATAATGTGATAATGGTTGTAAAAATCTGTGAATATTCTAAAAACCAGTAACTTATATACTTCTAAGGAGTAAATTTTGTGGAATGTGAATTAAATCTCAATAAAACTACTATAGGGCTGGGGTTGTAGCTCAGTGGTAGAATATTTGCCTTGCACATGTGAAGCACTAGGTTCAATCTTCAGCACCACATAAAAATAAAATAAAGGTATTATGTCCATCTATAGCTAAAAAATTAAAACTATTATAAAAAAGACATTAAGGGCAGAAAAAGTATCAGCGTGAATCAACAAGAATTTTAAAAAATATTTTGCTCTGATGATATAGATTTTCAATGTAAATTACTACCACTGAGTCACTCCAAATCAAATGTCACATGATAGTAAATGTAGAAACCTGTCAGTTCAATTAACTGAATTACAAATGTCATCCCTTCTTGTTGTCATTTTTCAAGATATATACAAATCAGAGGATGAATGTACTGATAAAGTTCTTCATTCATACATTCTATAAGAAGTCACTATATGTTACTACAAAGCCACAGAATACCATAACTGTTCTATTTATACAATGGCTTTTTAACTACAAATAATTATATGTGGAGCATATTTACGTAAAAGTACAAAGATAATGAAGCTTTAAAACTGGGACTGGGCTGTGGTGCAACTCAATGATAGAGTGCTTATCCATGCATAAGTGCCAGGGTTCCATCCCCAGCATGGCAAAAACAAAACAAAAAACCTTCCTCCCAGTTAAAAAAAAAAAAAAAAAAACAAGAGGGCAGGACAAAAGCAATTCAGTTAAGTAGCAACCTTAACCTACTTCACTACTCCCAGTGAATCTTATTAGTATATTTCCCATCTTTGATATGTTTACATTTAGATACTTAGTGGGACTATTCAGGAGTACTAAGTAAAAATTTTTTTAGAGAGACTTTACCTTTGGATTTCCTTTGGAGCAGACAATTCAAAGATAGTAGCTGTCAAATACTACTAGTCTGGTGTTATCCAATGAAATATAATGAGAACCATAGGTAAATTTTTACCACATTAAAAAAAACTAAACATCTGGGTGCAGTGGTATATGCCTATAATCCTAGTGACTTGAGAAGCTGAGGCAGGAGGATTGCAAGGTCAAGACAAAATTACTGAGATATTTTATTTTTTGTACTATGTCTGAAATCTGGTAAATATTTTAAATTTACAGTACATCTCAATTCAAACTAGCCACATTACCAATACCCAATAGCCAGATATGGCTAGTGGCTACCATATTGGGCAGCACAGTTCTAGACCTCATTCATAAAACAAACGTCTTTTCCCCTTCTGCTCTCAAAAGACACTATGCACAACTCGGATCTAACCAAGAAACACATATATTTTCAATAGTTTAGGGCAAGTAGAGTGAATTTTGAACTAAATTCAACTATGAATTTTTAAAAGTTACTTTGCTAGAAGTCTAGCAGGGTGATTCCACGCCTATTAGCTAGTGGAAAACTTTGGGAAACCAAGTGCTGATATACCATATTTCCACTGAAAATGGTAGAATACTATGTACTTGAGACATTTTTTTTTTAAAAAAAGAGGAGGCAATATGGCTTTAGCAAAATGAAAATCAAGGTTTTGATAATCGGTTGACAAGCAGAGGGCATTACTTTGACTTAAAACAAAAGAAACAAAATACAAAGCCACTGCCAAGACTTCAGAAGAAAAGTGTTAAATTTGGTCATCAGGAGATATAGAAGTATTGTGCTATAATCAAAGAAATAGAGTGAATATAAGAAAATAAAATATAGATTAAAAACACTGAACTGAAAGAAGTATAAAATTTTGGTATCAGGATATAATACACAGTATGGTTTAGCTTTTACAGAAATTACTAAAAATGAGAGAAACCTTTAAAATTCACACAAAAATGTAGTTTTCTGAAATCAGAGGCAGGGGATAAAATGAAAGGTATAAAATTTTGAAGCTGGACAAGAAAACAGAAACAGAAACCTAAAATGATGTGATAGAATGTAACTGTCCACTTTGTTATTAATTAAGTTACCACAAACCTAAAATATAAAAATCCAATACTTTGGTGCAGTATCTACAAAAATGAAGCAGCCCTAGTTATGAGTCTTGACCCCCTGGGAAACATGCACACAATTGTACTCTAAGGAAGACACAATGGAACTGAGAGGGTATAATGAAGAATAAATTAAATGATATGAGGAATAAATTATATAAAAATTAGACAATGTAGTCTGGAAAATGAAAGGATATGGGAAGACTAGACTGAAAATAATCAAATAGTGGGGCTGGGACTGTGGCTCAGTGGTAGAGAGCTTGCCTAGCATGCTTGGGGCCCTGAGTTTGCTCCTCAGCACCACATAAAAATAAGTGAATGAAATAAAGGTATTGGGTCCAACTACAACTAAAAAATTTTTAAAAAAATCAAGTAGCACTGATGTAACATCATAGCAAGTGCATGAACTCGATTCCTCCAAAATTCCTTGACATGAATGCCACTGTCACAACAGTATATGTACAAAGAAGAATACTTCAGAATGCGCTAGACTTGCATCTCAAAAGGCAGTTGGTGAGAGTGGAGATAATAATGTAAAATCAAGATTATCATTAAAATTGTTTAAAACCACTCATTAGGCATGGTAAACACAATTTTGTGCATACTGAAGTACTATGTATCCTACATGTATAATTTACACTGTACTTAATTTGTATATATTAGATTACAAATGCAAAGTCTAACTCCACAGCATTTTTTTTTTGGGTGGTACTGGAGATTCTATCTAGGTCCTCATACATACTAGGGAAGTACTCTACAACTGAGCTAGACTCCCAGCCTTTTTAAACATTTTTGAGACACACACAGTCTTGATAAGTTGCCCAGGCTGGCCTCAAATGTATGATCCTTCTGCCTCTGCCTCCCAAGTAGCAGGGATTAAAGTTGTGTACCACCGTGTCTGGCTCTGTGGAATTTTTTTTGGAGGTACTGGAATTGAATTTGGAAGGGGGTTGGTTCTACCACTGAACTACATCCTGAGTCCCCTTTTTTTCTTTTGAGACAGTGTCTCAAAGTTGTGTAGGGTGCCCTGAACTTTCAATCCTTCTGCCTCAGCTTCCTGAAGCACTGGGATTACAAGTATGTGCCACTGTGCCCAGCTTCCATAGCAACATTAACCACAGAGAAAAGGGGATTACAGAGTTGAGCTGGGGCGACATAATTTTGAAACATAGTCCATTTCATTGATATTTCAGTAATAAGTGAGGAAACTAAAATTCAAAATGGCATTTATTGATCAGAAGGTATACTTCTCAAGAAAGTACATTATGAAAATCTATAAATAATGTTTATAAATTTTGACAAACTCTTAATTTAGGTGGTCCCCATAATCCTCACTTCCTGGTGTTTATACTCTTTTGTGATTCCCTCTCCTTGAGTGTGGTGGGACCTTTGAGTTTCTTCTAACCAACAGTACACATCAAAGGTGATACTATGTATGCAATGATGTAAGTGTGATTATGATACATAAGATCATTGCTCTGCCTTGCTGGAAAACCCTTCCCTTTCTGGCTTAGAGGAAGCAGAGGCTCTGTTGGGAAACCCCACGTGGCAAGGAACTCTAGGTGACCTCTAGGAGCTGAGGGTCACCTCCAGCTGAGAGCCAGCAAGAAACTGAAGCTCTTAGTTCTACAACCACAAGGAATGAAATTCTGCCAATAGCTTGCCTGAGCTTGGAAGCAGATGGAGCCTCAGATAAGACCACAGCCTCAGCCGACACCTTGACTGCAGCCTCATGAGACTCTGAACAGCATAACCAGTTAAGCTGTGCCTGGACCCATGAGAACTGAGAGATGATAAATGTGTTATTTTAAGCCACTTATGTTTGTGATGATATTGTTATATAGCAATAAATGACTACTACATAGGATTATACCTAAAATGCAAAAGTTAGCTCAAGAAGAATGAAAAGCTCTCACAAAGGAAATCTTAATACTATAATCATAAATTAAACCAAAGAATAGATGAGCAAAGACATTTAAATAAACCAATGAGGTGATATTAAAAAAATCCTCTTTGAAGGTTATATTTAAAAAGAAAAATGGCATAAAAACAGAATTTGGTGTTTAAATAATATTTACTGTCTGTCTGCCAGCCTGCTAGGATAGAGGAATGAACAATACAGACAAATACCCTGACCTCAGGAATCCCAGATCCCAAACATGGAAGTCTCATATCCTAAGTAAGTTCAAGTTCATAATTATATTGAAGCCCCCACAACCCGCCAAAGGATTTTTGTTTTATGAAGCAATACTTAGAAAATGAAGAGGAACAAGGAAAAGGGAAAGCACGGCTTCAGGAAGATAGTGTACTATTAGCAGATGACAGAGGAAAGCAGAACCACTCAATTGCTCTATTTGCTCCAGTATCTTCCACCCCTGGGAAACATTTTCCAAACTAGAAAGGGTAGGACAAATTTAAAGTTGTAGAATAATTTAAGGATCATGTGCCCCAATTTCCTTATACAGATATAAAAATAAGAAATCAGAGATGTTAAAATGTCATGTTTAGAATCACCTGACAGGGTCTTGAGAGGAAAAAAAATATGAAGAGTCCTCTTTGGGGTTAAAAAAAGAAGATGCAGATGTTTATATCAACAAAGATAGTGAATTTGTACTTCAAAAATCCCATTTATTCTAAACACAAAGGGAACAGAGAAAGAACTAAAGCAACACATGATGAAATACAGAATAATGTCTACATGGATGGAAGAGAAAATGTACCACTGAGCAGGACTGAAGGCAGAAGCATGATGGGTTCTGACTTATTTTTCTGGTTGTGTCATGGAGTAGGAAAAATGGCCAGGAACTGGTTCCTCCAGAGGAAAGGTGTCCAAAATGCTTTGTGCAAGACAAGAAACAGAATCAGGTTCAATGCTTGAAGCCACGGGCTAGGTGGCGCTCTCCTACTTGTGCATGGATGCTGGAAAAATAAAGTAACTGTCTATTCTTGCTGACTAAGGCTATGAGGAGGCTGGAACTGAAAATTCTAAACTACATGAAGAAATCTATGGTAAGTAATCAGCCAACAAAACTGAACACCTGGAATAGAAATCATTTTAGTCTGACAAAGACATTAAAATAAATATGCTGAACGTATTCAAAGAGATAAATTGAGGCATGACTTCCATTAAAAACACATATGAAATTATAATCAAAAGAAAAGAGGAATGAAACAAAATCGGATTGATCTGAAAAATAACCAAATAAAAACCATGTAAGTTAACATACTGAATTAAATTTAGAAATGTAATACTTGGGATACATCCTAGTCTAAACGGAGATGATGAATAAATTAGTGTTCCCATAAATGGCTGGTGAGAGTACAACTTACTACATCTTATGAAATGGTTTTCAGTATCTACTCAAAGTGAAGATACATTCCATGGCACAGAAATTCTAACCCTACAGAAATGTGTACATGTACATATATAAAAATGTTCACAGCAGCATTTTTTATAAGAGCCAATATCAAAAACTTGAATGTCATCAACACTGAATACATACTAAGTTGTAGCAATGGGAAAGAATGAAAAAAAAAAAACAGCTATATCTAACAACATGGATGAATCTCACAAACAAATACTGAGTAAAAGAAGCCACAGTATCTGGCTCAGACATGCATGCACGAGCTCTTTCTTGATCTCATTTACATTTTTAATATATAAACTATTAAAGTCATGCAAACTCAATTCTAGTGTTTAGGGTTGTACATTTTAGTGTTAGAACTATAAAGAAAAGTAAGGAAGTGATTAATGATAAAAGGCAGGGCAGGATTTATCTCAGGGAAGAGCAAGGGTGGCTTATAGGAATTCCCAGGTGTTGGCAGTGTTCTATTTCCTGACCTGAGCACAGGTTACATGATCTTCTCTTTATAACAATTTGTTAAGCTGTACAGTGATGTTTAGATGAATTTTTCTGTATGTATCTTAAGTTTTACAATACAAAAGAGGTTTATTGTTTGTTTTTAAAGAAAGTATTTGGAAATGGAAGATAGTTACTGAGAAACTCACCAAGGATGCAGCACAGAGAAACAAAGAGATTTTAAAAATATAAAGGGCAGTTAAGAGACATGGAGGATGGTTTGAAAGGTTCCGACATTCATCCAATAGCAATTCCAGAAGAGGATGGAGGTAATGGTAGAGGAGCAATATTTGAAGAAATAACTGCTGAGAATTTTCCAGATTTGAAGACAGACTTGGATCCAAGCACCTAACAGGATAAATAAAAATAAATCCAAACCCAGGCACATCACAGTAAAACTATAGAGCATCAATGATAAAGAGATAATATTAAAAACTCTCAGACAATAAACCAACCAGATTATCTACAAAGGAACCACATTTAGAAATGACAGGAGGTCTCATTAGCATAAAAACAGCCAGAAGGGATGTGGGAAAAACTGTTAAATCTAGGACTTTATACCCACTTCAGAGGGAGAGCAAAATAAAGACAAACTTAAAAAAAATAGGCTTACTATACTATAATCTTAATAAGTGAAATATAAAATGATGTCCCTTAGCAAGAAAAATTATGTGGATGAGGACAAAAAAGGGGCAAAATCAAAGACATGATACTAGACACAGAAATGGATACAAGTCAGTAGATATGAATTACTTCACTGTGAAGCAAATATTAGTAATTATTCTATGTTGAAGGATAATAGGGAAATGAAAACTTATAATATTGATTGCTGGTGGAGATAGTGGGGGTAAGGTATTTGAGGTTCTCTAATTTAATCCTTGGGAGATTAAAAATATTAAATAACTATATACACTGATAGAAAAAAAATACAGTTAAATAATATCTTAAAAATTTCAAACTACAAACAAAAGAGAAAAAGATTACTAAACCCCCGCAAAATAGATTTGCATCATGCTACTTTCAAACCAGCAGAGGGAAAATCAAGGCAGGCTTACTGACTAAAGAAGGGTAGCTACAGTTTCAGTTTTTAAAGAGGGTAGAAAGTAAAATTTTAATATCTCAGACTTCCAAGCCTATTGACAACTTGTCAAGTTAAAGACTTGATTATTCAATATATATTTTGTAAGCACTTTTTAAAAAAGGAATTGGTGTGAATTTGTTGAGAAAAAGTTTTATCAGCATTATTTCCTATTTTTTAATGTGGTTTAATTTTTTAAAAGTTCTTTAATGTTCATTTATTGAAAACATTAATGAAAATAATTTGATCAACTAAAATTAGCAAGGTAAACATATTCCTCTCTGTGTGTGTTGCTCCTGCTGAGACTGCTAAATTAGCAGACAAAGGGTGGGGGGACACATGTGAGTCTGCAATGAAAACAACACAGGACTCAGGCTGATGCCTAACATATCCAAACTTAGAAAGAGGGAGATAGTAAATGGGGTGTCCTATGCAATGAAACCTTGATGTTCATTAACCTGAATTTGCATCCTGGATCTATCTGCTACTCACTGCCTGTCAAAAATTATACTGACCAAGTTACTCCAATTTCACTTCTCTATTTTTAGATTGTGTGTAAAACAATAAGGAGAGTATACTAAGTGTGTTGTCCTGTGATCCAATGTAATGTCTCTCTCAGTCTTAAAATTCTATAAATCTAAAAATATTACATGAATTGAAAGAAAATCATGAAACATATGCTTGTTAAGTCTCCAGATGAGACAAAATTTAAGAGTAATAGACCAAACAATGAAAAATAATTCAGACTATATCAGAATAAGCTTAAATATCTATTGTGAAATTAAACAGAAAGAAACAAAGACCTAAAATTAGAATAATAAAAAAATCTTGTACATACAATGGAGTAGACATGGTTTGACAATGATTCATTTGAAAGAGAGGTAGGTATTTTAGCATATTTCCAGGCCAATGTATGAAGGAACTATTAGACTAAATTAATGAACTCATGGACTAGATTATCAAAAATAGTACTTATACTTTAAGAGGCAAAAATCACACTATTGAGCACAGGTCAGATTACATGTAGGATTTTATGTTCTGTTTGGGAAGACACTGACTGGCCAATCGGAATGCATTTCTTACAGGGAGCTCAGAACTACCAAGCATCTAGAAATCATGTGATATCAGGCACTGGGGCAGTTTATCCTGGAGGAGCAAGACTCACACAAACTGATAGCTGCCTCCAAGTGTTTGAACACTTGACAAACAAACTAGGTCCACTGCAAGATGTATTAAGAAGTGTTTTTGTGTAGAAGCTAGAGCAAAATAAGGGAAAGAAGGCAGTGGGAAGGGGATTGAATATTATGAAGACAGCAAGATCGGTGGAATAGATGCAGAACCAGAGGGAGGGAGGGAGGGAGGGAGGAAGGGAAAGGGTTTTGAAAAAATATGAAATTAATTTAACAAAATCATGTTATATAGATACATAAATGTGCCAAAGAGAATTTCACGTTTATGTATATGTAGAAAGTGCCAATCAAAAATAAATAAAAGGTTGAACAGAAGATCAGTAGCATAGAGGAGGAGAAAAGAGTGGGGACTGGAGTAAAAGAGGGGGACAAGAATTGAAATCAAATTTCTTGCATGTGTAACTTTGTCAAAAT
Organism: Urocitellus parryii; assembly: GCF_045843805.1. NCBI lineage: Eukaryota > Metazoa > Chordata > Mammalia > Rodentia > Sciuridae > Urocitellus > Urocitellus parryii. Next base: position 107,429,520 of record NC_135547.1, read on the forward strand.
GAACCCAAATACTATGTATAATTATAATGTTATAATAAAAAAAAATTACAAAAGTAGTTTTGGGTGCCATCTTCAAACAAGTTGGTAAGGAGACCAAGAGAAGGCTTTCCTATTGGGTGGGAAGTTAAGATCAGGTGTCTCCTATCCCTGAGGTCTTTGCCAAGTCTAAGGAAACTAATTCTAACTGCTAATTGTCTCCTGTGCAAGGAAAAAAAGAGAACATCTTACTACCATTATCATCATCATCATCATCATCATCATCATAGGTAAAACTGATCAAGTGCATATTCTATGTTGCTACTGTCATGCTAAGTACTCTCCATAGAAGGAAAAGAGAGGAAGTGGGCTCATAGGATCTTAAGTTCTGAGGAATGTTAAGATACCTTAAATACACAGAGCAAGTATTTCAAAAATTCTTCTCTCCAAAGGAAGAGACTAGAGGGAGAGATTACACTGTTTATAGGGGGTGGGGGTAGGGAAATGTGTAGAAAACCTGGAATGAAGTAATATTCTTCATGTTCTAAGCCTAATGAACAAGAAAATATTTTAAAACTATAATTATAAGTTTGAAATTTTAACCAAATTATTATCAGACACTCTAGAAAACGGACCTTAAAAAGTTTTCGAATCAATAGTATTATCAATGTTACAAGGTAGCCATTCCTAAATTATTTGTGTAGAAATGCTCATAAGAAATATATCTGATTTTACAAAAAGAATATTGCTTCTTTGACTTTATAAACAAATGTTTCTAATTTTTCTCACACAAACTTACCATATCCTATAGGATTTGGCTGATATATTCATCTAAAATTTACAAGTGTCTGAAACAAATACTTCCAGTAACGAATAGGGTAAATTACCTCAATTTCTTTTCTGCATCAAATGTTACACAAAAAACAAAAAATTTTACACAGAACTGATTTTAACGAGGATACAGGTGAAGAAATCTGTTCTGTCTTTATATGCGCTGGGGTTCTCTTTAAAAAACTGTGCAGTTATAAAAATAGACTTTTTCAAGTAAGGCAATCCCTTCATTAAACTTCAAGGGTAGAAACAAAACTTACATTACAGAGTCAAATAATATTCCCAAGGTGACACAATTAATTGGTATAATAATTAAGGACACAATATAATCAAGGTCTCCTAGAAGTAGTGATCCCCAGCTCAGTCCCAGGATATTTCCACTCAATCAAAGGCAAAGGGGAAGAAAAGGAAATTTTTGAGCCCTATATATTTATATTTAGCAGAAAAGATATTAGAAAACACTATAATTTTCATTTTATTTAAATGTTTGTCATATCATTCATATTGATTGAAAAGAACTTACTTCCAATGCATAATATACTGGTTTGTCTCTGCCAAGTTTGTAAGCCACTGTGGTCAGAAGGCCATGTTCAGAAAATACACACTATCAGAAAGAAAAATAAAACACGTCAATGTGGAGAAAATTAAAACATAGCATATTTTTAAAATCTAAACTGACATAGTTTCATAATGCTATATGCTTTATATGTATACAATTTTTAATTATCAGTTATATCTCAATAAAAATAATTAGAAAATCTTAAAATGATAGCTTCAAAATAATTTAATCAATAGGTCAATTTAAAAAATATTAGTCAAAATCATCAGTATTAAAAACACTTGAGGGGCTGAGGCTGTATCTCAGTGGTAAAGTGCTTGCCTCTCATGTGTGAGGCACTGGATTCAATCCTCAGCATCACATAAAAATAAATTAAAAATACCGTGTGTTCATCTACAACTAAATAAATATTTTTTTAAAAACACTTGAATTGTGCAACAAGTTTATTACTTGTTCCAAATTAGATTTGTATTAGAAATCTGACAAGATCAGTGTCTAGTCCATCTACTGATAGGGACTGTTGGGAAGGATGGCCCTCTTTCTTTTTTTTTTTTTTTTTAAAGAAAGAGTGAGAGAGAATTTTTTAATATTTATTTTTTAGTTCTCAGTGTACACAACATCTTTGTTTGTATGTGGTGCTGAGGATCGAACCTGGGCCGCACAGATGCCAGGCGAGCGCGCTACCACTTGAGCCACATCCCCAGCCCCAAGATCAGTGTCTAGATTTCAACTAACACAATTAAAAGCACACACATAGGGGCTGGGGTTGTGGCTCAGTGGTAGAGTGCTTGCCTAGCATGTGGGAGACACTTGATTCTCAGCACCAAGTATAAACAAACAAATAAATAAAGGTCCATCAATAACTAATATTTTTTAAAAAACACACATACACATACATTGAAAGAACATAAATGGTTCTTCCTATACAAAAATCATTCAAATGTCATGAGTTTCATCATTTTTATTGAACTCTAAGTTAAACACTGATAAAGATTAAGTAAAAACTTAAGTCTCAAAAGTCAATTAATAGCAAATTATATTCAAGCATTATTCATATGAACTTAAAGAAGACTGTCATCAATCTTTTTATTTAAAAGAAAAACCAACCTTATGGCCTGTATTACATAGTAAGAAACATCCTGTACCATACCTATAAGTGGAAGGAAGAATGAAGAGTATGACAATTTTATTTAAAACAAATGATAAAGTATTTAAAATACAAATGATCTAAACTGACATTTAATTTAGTACAACAGAACTCATTATATTAAAGTTTTAGGCAAGTCCTGAAAGCTACCAAGTATCATATACCCTTTATGGCAGAATGTTTCAGAGATCAGTCTAGAAGAAAATTTACTTGGTATAATGGAACAAAAATGTAGCTATAGTATTTAGTACTTGGTCATCACCCATGGCTGTGTTTACTTAAAAATATTAAATTACAACAAATTCTGTGTTTCGTTGCAGTTATGTTACTAAGTCATGTGGAATAAAACATTATCACTTAACAGCCACTCACCAATGGAGTTCACCAGCTTAGCTCTATCATTAATAGTTATTTTTAATATGCATTTTTAAAATTCTTTTTTAAGTAGGATACATTTTTTAGAATGAGAGAGAGAATGAATGAGAGAGAGAGAGAGAATTTTTTTAATGTTTATTTTTTAGTTTTCGGTGGACACAACATCTTTGTTTGTATGTGGTGCTGAGGATCGAACCCGGGCCACACGCATGCCAGGCGAGCGCCCTACCGCTTGAGCCACATCCCCAGCCTATTACATAGTTCTTAATACATCATATTTCACAGTTTGATTCAGGTGGGTTATGAACTCCCAATTTTACCCCGTATACAGATTGCTGTATCACATCAGTTACCCTTCCATTGATTGACATATTGCCTTTCTCGTGTCTGATGTATTCTGCTGTCTGTCCTATTCTCTACTATCCCCCCTCCCCTCCCCTCCCCTCCCCTTTTCTCTCTCTACCCCTTCTACTGTAAATCATTTCTTCCATTTGTATTATCTTGTCTGGGGATATAGCTCAGTTGGTAGAGTGCTTGCCTCGTATGCAAAGGTCCTGGGTTCAATCTCCAGCACCACAAAAAATAAATAAAATAAAATAAAATTTAGTTATCATTTCATGGTGTTTTTTCTTTTGGGGGGGGTGGTACTGGTACTGAGATTTGAACTCAGAGGTGCTCTACTAATGAGCTACAACCCACACTCCTTCAAAAATAATCTTATTTTGAAATAGGGTCTTGCTAAACTGCCCAGTCTGTCCTCAAACTTGTGATCCTCCTGCCTCAGCGGTTTGAGGCTAGAATTACAAGCATGTGTCATTCATTTCACGGGTTTTTTTGTGGGGGGGACACTTGGGATTGAACTCGGGGGCACTTGACCACTGAGCCACATCCCAGTTCTATTTTGTATTTTATTTAAATGAGTCAGGGTCTCACTGAGTTGCTTAGTGCCTCACTGTCACTGAGGCTAGCTTTGAGCTAGCAATCCTCCTGCCTTTGCCTCCCAGGGGCTGGGATTACAGGTATGCACCATGATGCCTAGCTAATTCCATTCTTTTTAAGGGAAAAGCAGGTACCAATTTAAACACCCTATTTTTAATTTTTTTTCAGTTAACACTCTTTGTTTGTTTGTTTCTTTATTGGGTGGGGTTACTGGGGATTAAACCCAGGGTGCTTAACTATTAAGTGATATCCCCAGCCCTTTTTTATTTTGGAACGTCTTTCTAAATTGCTGAGGGCCTTGATAAATTGCTATGGCTGGCTTTGAACTTTCAATCCTCCTGCTTCAGGCTCCTGAGCCACTGGGATTACAGGCATACACGACCATACCTGGTGGCTTAAACACTCTTTATACTGAATAGTTGTGTATAAGTGTTGAAGTGAATTCTTCAATTAATATACTTAGTAATTATAAGTTTTATCAATGTATGAAGAGATTTTTTGGTACCTTTAGACTGTAGCTTTCAAAGCAGTACACGGGCAATTAATTTCCTCTTAAATTATATTATTCTGTCTTCTCAGTCATCAAACACATGTGAAGCTATCAGCATTTATGTGGTCTACATAACTTGTCTCAACATTGTACCATTTTAAATATCCCAGAAATATATCTGATTTTTCTAATTCTGCAAAGGTAAAGAAGATGGCACACAGGGGCAGGGCAAGTAGCCTCGAGCAAAGCTGGGAGGGAGGTAAAAGACAGTATTATACTAGTCAGTGTCCCTAGGGAGAGGAGGTTGTCTTCCTGAAAAAATGTAATTTTTTAAAACATTTATTATTTACTTTCAGTTAGACACAATACCTTTATTCCATTTATTTTTATGTGGTGCTAAGGATTGAACTCAGGGCCCTGCATGTGCCAGGAAAGCACTCTACTGCTGAGCCACAACCCCAGTCCCTGAAAAATGTATTTTAATATTCAAAGAATCCATGTTCTTTCTAGAAAGATTGGGAAATACAGCTAAACTGAAAGACAAATTAGAAGCAGCCACAATCTGTTCTCCCACCCTAAATCAGTGATGGGCTTTCCATTAAATTCTGTGCTGCCTGTCATTTTCTCCCTGCTGAGAATGGGAAAGATTAACTAATTGTTCAACCCTAATTTTTCCAGCCTCTTAGAACTTCATTCTGCCCATCATCTATCTACCATGTATTTTACAACTTCCATCTGTTCTCTGCTCAGACTCCAAAGGAACATTCTGTGGTCTTATTATAACTTAAAAATAAAACCAAAATTCCCAAAATGTTCAATAATTCTGTGAACACCACAAACTTTGTACTTCTGTCACTATTCCTAAATGGTTGCATTTCTGGAAAACACATTCCATCATGTCTCTACTCACATCTCTTGTGACCATTTACAATTTAGCTTCCATCTTGAGCATTCTACTAAAACTTCCTTCTGGAGATAACCAAATAAAGATCTAATTTCTACATACAATGGTCTGTTTTCAGTTCTCAGCCTCCATAACCTCTTTGTAGTACTCTGCATTGCTGACCATGCCTCAGTTTTAAATATCCCTACTGTGGTTTTCCACACTAATGAATACTGTATTCTACGTTTCTGAGTTCTGTATTCTGGTGCCTAATTGTCCTAAATATCTCCTTGACCTGTATACTTATTCTTGGTAATGTCACCTATACCTATTACTTCTTTATAGGGGAAATTTTTTAAAAATCTCAACTTTTATATTGAACTTTTTTGGGGGTGTTTGGGGATTTGAACCCAGGACCTCATGCATACCAGGCAAGCACTTTACCACTGAGCCATATCCCCAGCCCTTTATATCAAACTTATTTCACAGTTTTAAGTATTTGTGATATATTACCTACCTGTACCACAAACAGTAATACTCCTAACAGAAATTTTTCTACATGGACCTATTCCTTACTTTGGCTAAGCCTAACCACTTTGTCCCAAGACCTAGACTCCATAATTAATTTCTGCAGTGTTATGCACATCTACCTACAGTCTCCTTCTGTGTCCTCCTCTGGTGAGTCCATATCCTCATCACTGGGATACTATAGTGGCTTCTTCCTTGGCCTCTTTGTCTCTTTTTTCTTGTTTCTCCTTGCTTTAAGCCAGGACTGCCATATAATTAACTGAAAGTTCCCACCATCTCTCTACACACTTCAAAAGTTTCCCACTACGTATCAAGAAAAAGCTTCTTGGCTTGAAATTTGGGGCTTCATAACATGACCCTAATTCCATTTTCTACTACGTTACTCTAAGGTTCTCTACATTCTCTAAACTAAGACTTCAATGTCCCTATTATCATTGTTCAATGTTTTCTACACTCTCCAATATTGCTCATTCTGTAAAACATCTTGCTACTAACATAATCTTTTTAAAAAAAAATTTTTAATATTTATTTTTTTTAGTTTTCAGCAGACACAACATCTTTGTTTGTATGTGGTGCTGAGGATCGAACCCGGGCCGCACGCATGCCAGGCGAGCGCGCTACCACTTGAGCCACATCCCCAGCCCCTAACAATCTTTTGTGACTTTTCTTCTCTTGCTTTAAAACCCTTCTCTTGCTTTAAATAGCATGCTGCATGTGATGGTGCATGCCTGTAATTCTAGCTACTCAGGAGGCTATGGCAGGAGGATGGAAAGTTTAAGACCAGCCTCAACAACTTAGTGGGAATTTGCCTTAAAATATTGAAAATAAAAAAAGGGGGACTCTGGCTGCAGCTTGGTGGCAAGGTGCCCCTTAGTTCAATTCCCTACTACTGACCCACCCCCAAGGAAAGAAAATAGAAAAAGAAATCTAAAAGCATTACTTCTAATTTTCTTATAGCAGGTAAGTTCTGATTGATATATAATTGTGTATCTGTGTCCTCTCTCTCAGAGAAAAAAAAATATGAAATCTAGGGTTTTACAATTTGTTACTTCCCTCCTCCAACCTGTAGTAGCAACAGAGGTACTCAAACATGCACTCCTTAACTTCACTGATTACACTTAAGGATATGGCTGATAATGCTTAAGGGGAAAAGAAATAAAGAAGGAAAAATAGGCTATTTCATTGAGTCCCTACCATGTGTTATCTACTATGGTAGGCACTTGACATACAGAGACAGCATCTGATTTCCTAGCATTAGTGTTCCTGGCAGAGGAGGAAATAAGGCAAAAATATCTTCATTTTCTATGACTCCTCAAACAGCTGCCTGAAACTAGGATTCAGAGAATATGTTCCCTTACTCAAGCTGACGTAAGTGCTCCTTGATCGTAACCTTACCAAGACCTGCAAAGAATTTTCATATTTCCCCATCCCCAACAAATTTTCACATAAATAATGCTATACTTGTTACGTGAGGACTGATGACCCTGCTGGACCACTGGGCTATAAGTACATTTATTAAAATTGTTAGACATTCTATTATTATGATGATGATAATTATGATTATTATACCAGGGATTGAACTCAGGGGCACTTGACCACTGAACCACATCCCCAGCCCTTTTTTTATATTTTAGTAGTAACAGGGTCTCATTGAGTTGCTTAGGGCCTTGCTAAGTTGCTGAGGCTGGCTTTGAACTTGTGATCCTCCTGCCTCAGCTTTCCCAGTCAATGGGTTTATAGGCATGAGCCACTGCACCCAGCCATTCCATTATTCACTGAAGTAAAAACTGATGAGAAAATTAATACATCATCATGAGAACCATTAAATATAAAGAGTCTTTTGCCTCTTGCTAGGTAAATAGAAATCTTTTCCACACATGGACAGTAAAGTATGGAGGGTAAGAGCCCCAGCTAAGGAATGAGATGACTGGGATGCAAATAATACATTTCACACTCATTGAATGTGTGATGCTGCGTAAATTAGTTCTCTTATTTAATTCTTAGTTCCCCAATCCACAAAATGATAATCATACAATATGTATGGATGAAATGATATAATGTCATTTAAATATATGGAACATTATATATAACCCAATAGCCATTGGCTGAGCCTGTGTTATAATCAGTATTATTTCAGCCTTTGGGACATATCTATTTCTGTTCATAAATACATGTAATTGACAAGTGTTTTCTTTAAAATTTAAAAGATTACCTTCATATACAATTAATGGTGTTAAAGAAAGAGCACCAGACTGAGAAGATGTGGGCTTGAGATCTGGCTCTGCCTTTAAGTCAAGGCTATGACCTTTCTCTGAGCATCCATTTTCTTACCCTAAAGTGGGTAAGAGGCTAGTTCCAGACTCGACACGGGTAAGTAGTAAGGAGATAAGATTAGGAGAAAAATACTCTTCTCTACTTCCTTCATTCTTTCTACTTCTTGTCATAGAAGACACTTTAGATTAGGAGTAGGGGAAGCACAGTGCCAGGAAAATAACCTTAAAAATATGAGCTTGTGATTACATTGAAAACTTGAGTAGAAGTAATATGCTCAAAATTGTACCTTATTTTATGGCTCTACCTCACCTCTTCCCAGCCCTCTCTCCTGCCCCACCAATCTTCCCATAAAAAGAAAAGAATACGGGGCTGGGGATGTGGCTCAAGTGGTAGCGCGCTCGCCTGCCATGTGTGCGGCTCGGGTTCGATCCTCAGCACCACATACAAACAAAGATGTTGTGCCCGCCGAAAACTAAAAAATAAAACTTAAACAATTCTCTCCTCTCTCTCTCTCTCTCTCTCTCTCTGTCTCTCACTCTCTCTTAAAAAAAAAAAAAGAATACTATGAACCTAAATTTAGTTCCTGTGGAGAAAAAGGTAATAAACTATAAACTCAGATCTTTCCAAACTGCACCAGTGTGTTTGCATATGGTGTAATGCATTTTATTTGAAGGAGACGGAGAAAAACAAATGGTAAAAAGAATGAATGAATAAATAAATAAATAAATAAATAAATAAATAAATAAATAAATAAAAAGTACACATTTGCTGGGCATAGTGGCCCATATCTTTAATTTCAGCAATTTCAGAGGCTGAGACAGAAGCATAGCAAGTTTGAGGCAAGCTTGGGCAACTCTGAGATGTAGAGCACCCCTGGGTTTAATCTTCGTTATCACAAAATAAAATAAATAAGAATAATTTAAAAACTACATATTCATATTGGAGAGAGTAAGGTATTGATTTGCAGTCTGGATGAACTTTAAAAAGTTTTTCTTCCGTAAAGCACCAAAGGAGAAAAACAAACACACATCACAATGGTTTTTAAGTCTGTTTCTTAAACTCACGTGTTTTTGGCTTGTCCATCCTGGAAACACATTTGTCCCACCAAAGCAGCAGACTGGTCCCCCAGACACTGAAAGTATAAAATGATAGTAAAGAACACTAAAACAACATTACTAATTTCTTTCTTAAAAGAGTGACAGAATTTCTTTTTATTTATCGTTCTACCTATGCTTCCTGCATGTCCTCCATTTGGCCATTCCCCACATTTGTTAATACCCATACCCTACAATATAATAGGTATGGGAAGGGAGAGGTAAAATTAATTTCTTCAAAAGATTCTCAATGACTCACACTGTCAAAAAAGAACAAAAATTAGCCAATTTTGTGACTCTCACTGGTTTTCTCCAGTTTAGGGAGAGGCTGACTGATTAAGATAGAGGAAGAAAACCACTACACAGAGGAGAGTGGGAAAGGAGAAGCATCAGGGAGATGTTTGGTGACAAAACTTACCCCAGATATTGGCACACCTTCCAAGGCCCCAGCTTTCTAATAAAAATTTAAAAAAAGGATTATGAACAGTCACAAACTGTTGACTCTGCTAATATTATTGCAACAGGAATAGACATAAAGAGAGAGCAACGTGCCAGAGGATGTGGGCAGACAAGACAAAGCAAGTGTTTCAACTACATGAGTAGTACAGAGACAGATACTAGAAGTATACCTAGAACGTTGAGAACAGACGTGGTGCTGGAGAATGAACATGGAACACTGGACTGGTAGTCGGGAGACATGGGCTCTATTCCTGGTTAGTTGGTGTTAGGGCACAAGCAGGCTGCTGAAACCTCTCTATGCCTCAACTTATTACAAAATTATATGATTAATATATCCTTTAAACAGCTATCAAACCAACATGGAGTATATTTTGGGGGAAGGCTGTATTTTTATCAACTCTTCTTTCTATTCAAGTTGCTCTTAAGAAACAAAGAGTATACAAGTATTAGATATTTGTTCATAGCAAACATCATTCTTCAAATTTAGATAAGGAACAGTTAAATTATGAAATGAATAATGGACTTTATTTTGATCAATATGGCCAACATTCTAGGAAGAATACTGAGATTGAAGTGGCTGGTTGTAGATACTATAAATTTAATTAAAAAATCTACTATGGCTGGGGGTTTAGCTCAGTGGTAAGCCTTTGCTTAGCATGAGCAGGGCCCTGGGTTTCATCCCTAGCATTGCCAAAAACAAACAAAAAACCACTAATACAAAGCACATTTTATTGATTTTAAGGAATTAGGGGGATTAAGAAACATAATCCTTGAGGTAATAATGATGTACCAGGAAGAGCAAATTAAAGCTTTGGACTCACTCCTCTGCCATTTGTGAGCAAGTCTCTTGGATCCTGGGAGTTTTGGGCACCCTATCTGTTAAAGTGAGGGTAAGAATAAAATCCTTCCTCATATAGCTATGATGACAAGGAAAAAATGCCCTCTAGATATCTGGTATTATTCTATTTCTTTCATGCCTTCTGTTTAAATTAAAGACCCACTACTTATTTAAAAAAAATATTTTTCTTAGTTGTTGATAGACCTTTATTTTTTTATATGCAGTGCTGAGAATTGAACCCAGTGCCTCACACATGCTAGGCAAGCGCTCTATGGCCGAGCCACAGCCCCAGCCCCAAGACTTGCTACTTTTATTTATTGTATATTTCTTTGAGAATCTGAACCTGGATACTAAGTAAAGCCTAAATTCCATAAAAAGGCTTAAACTAAATCAATAGAAAACCTAGGTTTTATGTCTTCTTTGTTTGTTTTGTGGTGCTAGAAATGGAACCCAGGGCCTTGTGCGTGTTAGGCAAGTGCTTTACCTCTGAGTTACACCCCTAAGAATTTAAATCTTGATATATTTAAATACAAGAAGTCCACTTGTACTTTTGAAATTATCAAACTCTCAGCAGGATCTATTGTGTATTCAGGCATGTAAAGCACTCCTTTTTCTTCACAGTGGGGAGCATTTAGAGGATTCCCGGAGTGTCTTCTGATGAAGCATGCAGAAAAAGTGACAGTGCATTTCCAACTAACTTGTCTAAAAGTCTGCTTAAAGTATCATGTAAGATAGATGTTCAGGACATTTAAAAACTGTATCAAAATTTCCCTACTTTATGCTAAAGTCCAAAGCACATCACAACTGTGCTTTGTAACAGATAATATTAGAATCTCTCATCCCAGGAAACTACCTAAGTCTTTTATTTTAGAACCATCACTCTCAGTCTATGGAAAACTTTTTAAAGAAATGAAAAAACAAAATTAAACTCTTTTAAAAAAATCTAAAATATGACTAAAGCTTATAATATTTTTGGAGGGTCATGAACATTCTAGATCCATATATTAAGTAAATAGACTTCCACTTGTCTAAATATAAATGGAAATGCACTGTATCTTTTCCAAATGAATGGGTAGCATAATTGGTGGGCAACCTACTCACCAGGCTATGAGAGATTTTCTATAGTCAGCACGGGGGAAAAAGGGACAGAAGCACAATATTTTAAATGCAAGAGAAAACTAGGCCAGTTAAATGTTTTCTTTCAATCATTCTCTGAAACTAATTCTCAAGAGTAGTTTCTTTTTCTCTGATCCAGTTTGTGATAGCTATGAAACCACAAAAGTGCTTTTATTATAGATAAGCAGTGACTATGTCTCCCTTAAGAAATTCCATGTTGAATAAAAAAACAGAAAAAAAAATGAAAAGAATTCTGTGTTGCCTTAAAGCTTTATAATAAATGAAACAGTTCAGAATTCTTATTCAAGCTTTGTCCAGAGCACTTAGTGTTCAACTCCATGATTAGTAACTCTATAAATGGATTTTCTAAAATTTTCAAGAAATGTCTACACAATCTTTTTACACTTCATCTTAAACTTATTTTTTAAGTTTTATCATAAATTCCACGATATTGTGCTCAAATACCAGTTCAATCCTCTTAGAGGTTTTCATTCCTCCTTTGTTATCATAGACTCTCAATGATGCTAAGCACACTTTTTGCTAAAACTACTTTTTTTCCCTGGGTTTCAATGAAAACAAAAGTAAAAATGTCCATTATGGATATCAGTTTCATTAGTCATCCCAATTCAAGACTAGATTCTCTGTTTTCAGTTTCTTCCATAAATTTTTCTCAGGCTAAGAATATAATATATAACAATGTTTTGGCTATTAAAAGAGATTCAACAGAAAAAAGAACACCATTAAAATGTGAACAGTCATTCTCTAAATTAAAAGCAGACATCACAACTACAAAACAGTTATTTAGATTGAAAGAATAAACTGGCTCAAACATTCCCACACCACTGTTCATACTTAAAAAATACTAATATTTTTCAAAGAAAAGCCAATTAAAGTTTATGAATATAAAATCAATTGGTAAGAAGAATTCTAATGTTTTTAGTTATAAACTATTTAAATAATACTAAATTCTTAGCTAACATACTACCAACTTTCACAGCAAAGTCACAAATCTCCAAACTATAATACAACAATATTGGCTGCTGAATTCTGAATGGTAAAGTTTTTTAAAAAACAAAGTTCCCTCCTCCATTTATTTTATTTCATTTTTTTACCATTAGGCCATAGATCTCAGAAGAACTCCGAACATTGGGAAGAATTTCCATTGGAATTCCAAAAAAACTGAAAAAGAGTAAGTTTGGGTATATAACAATTTTAAATAAACATCTAGAAACATATGTATATGTTCAAAGAAAAATTTAAATTAGAAAATGGATATATTTGAGTATAGAGAGTAATGAAAATATACTTGAATATTCAATAATCTAACTTTATGCAATAGAACCAATAAAAATTTAAGGGCACACACAAAACCAAAGAACATTTCTAGAAGGACCAAATCCATGAAGAATAGTTAATTTGGCCTCTTTATTGTACATGCATGCCTCATATCAACTGTTAAATTTTAGTGCTTCACTGACATCTGAAAATAGTGTGATTTAGGTTATAAATAGGTAAAGTATTGGGAAAGCTATCCTTTGGACAAAACACAACTCACTCGCAGAGCTCTTTATCCCATTCCAAAGAATGAATGTTGAAAAGCATTGTCCTACTTGCATTCGTTACATCGGTACAGTGGACGCCTCCATTGACTCCTCCTGTCAAACTCTAGACAGGATAAAAAGCCAGGTTAAATTTGTACTTACTTGCTACTTAATTCACACATTGTTAAGGGCCACAATCAGCAACAGAGCACATAAAACAAAAGAAAGAAATGTCTCAATTATATAGCTTTTTAGTTTTCAACAGTGTCCAATGGAAATGAAATAGAAACAACGTACATAATTGCAAAATTTCTAGTAGCCACATTAAAAACATAATAACATGAAATTAATTTTAATAAAACCCTAGATTTTATTTAGCCCAATGGATCCAAAATATCATTTGAACATGTAATCAATTAAAAAATTGATACTGAGACATTTTACTTTCTTGTTTTGGGCTAAGTATTTTATACTCATAGCATATCTCAATTAAGACTGACCGCATTTAAAGTATTCACAGCCTCATGTGGCTCATGGCTTACTGTAATAGTGCAACTGCAGTTAATTGATGGTTTAAAAAATCAGTTTTGTTTTCATCTTATCTTTGGAAAATTCAGAGTCTCGTTAAATTTGGCTGGGTGAAATAAATAGAAATATCTGCCTCCTGAAGATTTTTGAGAGCCCCATGTCACTGTTGCTTTATTTTTCTCTTTTTTATGACAATTGGCATTGGGCTGTATCTGTACTGACCCAAGCACATATTCTGAAAGTGGAGTTTTAAACTCTCCATGTTAATACCCTCCCACTGGAACTAGAAGCAATGCTATCTTCCTTTATGCAGAAGCAATACGAGATGAGAAGGAACAAAAGTGAGTAAATGGCATCCCACCCGGGTAAAACCAAGATGTGCTCCCTCCAGTCTCCTGCAGTTCACAGTTCTTACTCTTGTCTCACTCTAGTTCAAGACACTGTCAGAGCTACTCATTCAATTATGACTCACACATGGAAAAACACCTGGCCCAGAGCACAAAGCCCAACTTGCCCCATCCAAGTATAGGAGAAGGCACCTCATTTTAGAAGTGGTTCTGAAAGACCTGCTCTGTGGATCCAGCAAGTGAGATTTGGGACAAAATTCCCTTGAAGTTCCCTTGTAACCTTGCATATTTACAAATAAAATATTATGTCTAGGATTTGCATTAAAATTATCTGCAGGAAGAAAAGAATATATGGGTATCTTTGAAACAAATAGTCCACAGGTTGATGATCACTGTCCCTGGCTCACAGTTAAAGTTGTTCATTATACTACTGTCTATATTACTCTTGGAAATACTGGAAAATCATCATAAAAATAATATAATATGAGGGCTGGGGTTGTGGCTTAGTGGTAGAGCACTCGCCTAGCACATAAGAAGCCCTAGGTTCAATCCTCAGCACCATATAACAATAAATAAATAAAATAAAGGTATATAAAAATATTTTTAAAATAATATAATGAGGGAGAGGGAGAAGCACCACAGGATATGTACTTTTAAGATACCTGTTGGAAATATTTGAAATGTTAAGTTTTACTTGTCCATGTTCAGCATAGGCAAAAAGATTAACAGAAATTTCCACTCTGATTTACCTTCATATTATGGCTTGATTACACAAAAGACATCTGTGTGATGTTGAAAGCGAATGACAAAAGTACCCTAAGTGTTTTGTAGTGTTAAATAGCTATTTCTTCTTAAGAAATGGCTAGTGGCAAAGAAGAGAAAAGCTATATCTAAATTACTTATCCTAAAAATAATAGATATATGAGATATGGTTTGATAGTTGTCCACCATTTTCACTGAAATAAGGCAAGAAAAAATAAAGAGAAAGTAGACAAAAATGACTCTCAAACGGAGACTGAAATGTTCTGCTGCCTTGAGTGGTTTTTGTCAGGAATGCTGCTAACTAAAAGTTTAAAATGTGGTAGAAAATACATAGGCAAGGCAGTCTAAAAATGTTGTGAAAAAAAATCCTCCACGTATACATTGTATTTAAACATACCCAAATAAGCCATGAATCAATGGTCCCAAAAAGAGCTCTATTTTCTTCAACAGCCTTTTGAACTTTTCTCACATTGTCAAGGAGCCAACGAAGTTTCACTGCACTGAAGTAAGTGCTAAGTGGAAGGCCTGTCTTGGACTAAAACAGTTATGAAGTTCGGTCAGAAAATTAAATTTATAACAGTTTTAAATAAAACCTCCAAACCAAAGAACTCAACAAATCACAAAATATTCACTGGTTTTAAAGGCAATCCCATTGTATTATGAATGAAATACTTTTCCTATCTCATGGCACAGGAAGCACGTTCATGAACAAAGATCAGAGTGATTATGTTTGAGTTCAAAGAACATCCACGTAGCAAAGTAAAGAGAAAATTAAATGACATGATGTCCTATAATTAGATACTGACAATGTAGATGTGAACTTCTGCAATACATTACCATCATATGTAGAACCTAACCCAAAACTCTGCAGTTTATTTTATATTTCACAAAAATGATAGTTAACCCATTCACAGAGACTACATTAAATCATAACTACATCGAATCATAAAAATGACTATAGCTGGAAAATTTAATTTTTTCCAACACGAAACTTAATAATAATACATTTGTTTATATACACACATACACATATTCAAATAATATAATAATATAAAATTACTGGAAACTAAAATAGAACTCAAAGCCACACCAGAGTAAAGTGACACAGAATTGCTCTGTGTCACAAAGTAGCTGGTTCAAGTCAGCAAGTACAGTGAACAGAAGGAATGTGGATTGAATAAAAGGCTAGAGGTAATAAATAAAGGCTAAACTTCATAATGAAATCACAGTCACAGATAGGATAGTGATTAGTTTACATATGGGCTTATCAATCTTCCTTGAGAATGGATCAGGTCCAATTCTTATTTCTGTTGGAATATTTACTATCAAATTTATTTGCAAATGCTGATTAAAGTTAAGTGGTTAAGAAAATTCATACCTAAAAATAATACAAGTATCTTTCCCTTCGATCTCTATTCTCATTTAGCACCTAACTGCTGAAAGTGATAACATTTCCCCTTCTATCTCATGTTTCATAAGAAAACCAAAGAATTTACTTCAATGCAACCTACGAGTTAAAGATCTTAACTCAAGGCTTCCTAGCTTTCCTAGAAAAAAGGATCAATGCTCAGAAATAATGGAAGAAAATAACTTATGGAAAAATTATTATCTGACTTGAAGGACCAAGGGTCATGCCATAGGATGACCCAGGAAGATTCCACAAAGTCAAAAGTGAGATAGTATATAACATCTCATTTTTATGATGAAGGCAAGAAATGTAAAAGTTGCCTAAATGGCAATGTAGAGAAGAAAAACATGCATCCCTTGAAGCAGAGTGAAGCTGCAGGTGGGAGTGAGGGTTAGGCAGAGTGACAAAAAGAATAGAATAGGAAATGGGCAAGGGGTTTTTCAGGAGGAGCCTGAAATTATTGGGTAGGGAGAGGGGCATGGAATGGTTTGCTAGATCACTGCAAATAATGGGATTTGATCACTATTTTTGGATCCAAGAAGCAAAAGAAAATGCCTTAAGTGTCCCACTGACAACAAAAAAGAGGATATAAAAAGAAAAAACAGAAAAAAGGGAACTTCCTTTTGATTCTAGAAGAACTTGATCTTGACCTTCCTAAGAAAAATGTCTTGCCCCCAAATTCTCTCTCCCTTCATTTATCTTAAGAGAGAGATCAACACAAGGACTGAAAATTTGGCAATTTTTATTAGCCTTCTGCATATGAAGAAAATGGAAAAGGTATTCAACCAAGTGCTAGAGTATTTTCTACTTTCTCCCCCTGAATCCAGACAGGAAACAATATGGATGAATTCAGAAAACATGGCTTAAATACAGAAAGCACCCCTTGGGGAATATGGCTTAAGCCACTGAGACTCATTATAATCCCCTCCAGCCTTTCAATTGGAGTATTATTTTCAAACCTACTATGGGTTAGGAAGAGAGGAAGGCAAAGACTTGATTTGGCCTCAGTTATCTGTAAGAAATATTCTATAAATTGTATAAAATAATTATCTTTTTTGCCAAAAGATATAAGGCCCAGATAGTCTTTCTGGTGAAACTGCAAACATTTTTTTAAACAAACATTCATATAGTATACTTTTAAAGAGATCTCTTACCTTGACAAAGTTATTATTTCCTGGAATTCTTTTATAAAGATTTTCAACGGTAGACTGGGTTCTTAGATCAAGCCACACTATGGACCAAAATACAATAATATATATAAAAAAATTTCATTAAAAACTTCATAATGAAATCACTTTCAAGGATAGGAGACTGATTAGTTTACATAAGCAATTGAAATGCTATAGCTTTTAATAGACAGAAATTAGAAAATTAGAAATGAATGGGCATATTGTTAGGAGAGGATAAATTTATGAAGGAGAATTTAAAGCTTTTATGCTAAATTATAAACCAAGTTAGGAGAACAATACAAACCTTAGGCCTCTTTTATTCTTTTCATAGAAAAAAATATGAAAGAAGTGCTTGGAGTATGGATTTTCTACGCATATATGAATGCAAGGAAGACCTGAGAGCTAGGCAGTCTGGTCGGCAGTGTAAAATGCACAGCCCAGGATAATATGTGTATCTCAGAAAATTCGGTAGCAATCTGTGACAAAGAGAACCTGATCCTATTATTGAAAGAACAAAATATTGAGTTTCTCGTGTATGAAATGCTTATTTACATTAAAAACTTTCAGTTGAAATGGTTAATGGAATCATGTAAAAGACACCATTCTTTCCCTATGCTGGATTGCAAGGGGCAAAAATGGCCATTTTAAGAGGTCAACATTATTTTCACTAAATAGCTATCAAATACTTTCTGATCCCCTAGTAGAAAGCTTCATGACATCAGGCTTGAGGAAGAGAAAGCATTAAATAGTACATACAACAATTGTGAAAGGTAATAAATACAATTGAATGAGCTTTATTTGTCATATTTAAGTCTTGTGCTTAACTAAATCTATTAATGGTCACTCAATATTTTTAGGACCTCCTAAAAAAACTCAAGGCCTATATTCTATTTAAAGGATTCCAGGGAAGATAATACAAGCTTACCCACTACACATTTGAATACTGACAGTTATTATAGTCTAGTTTTGTTTACTTTTAACTATATTACTTTGTTCTCTTCATTTAAAATCCATTCTTAACTGTGGTACATTTTAATCAATTCTTTCTAGTTACTTAAACTGTCATTTCTCTTGAGGGCCCTGTGCTTGATTCTGGCAGAGGCTACTTCCCATGAGATTTAAGTTGGGGACTTTAGGATACAATAATGGTTTCCATAGGTATAAAAAGCAGCAAGAAAAAGACTCATCACAACCAAGAAAATAAGAGGGAAAAGATGACTATGAAAACAGATGGCTTATAGACGAGATCTGCATTTGCTAACCAGCATCTACTCCTCCTAAGTCTAGAACCAGTACCTCAAATTCTCTTTAGTAAATCAGGTCTCCTTCACCCTTAGCCTTATGGTTTACCTGAGCTTTGACCCTACCTCTAGCTCCAATATTGGGTCTGGATCTCAGGGGTTGATTCAGAAGAAAATATGTGATCAAAGAGCCCAAGAGAAAGTTATAGGAAGTCTGAAAGCACAACTCTTCCCAGCTAAGTATGCAGTGTCTGGTGTAGGCCTGCTACCCTCATGAAGGGAGATTTCAATGTGCCCCATCAGGAGCCATCTGGGAAAAGACAGACTTGAGGGGGATCTCTGAATTTGAAATCAAACAGCACTTAATAGCACTATGCTACCCTTAGATGACTAGTTGTATTAGCAAAGTAATTCTTTTTTCCCCCACTTCACTTAATTGGAGTTTTCTATTATTTTATACTGAGTGATATGGTAGTGATATCATCATAGAGGTGGCAAGATCTCTTATGCCCAGGGAACAAGGGCAATCCACTTTATACGTACATACAGTGAAAATACTGTATGACTGTGGGAAAAAAAAAGTGGAACTTCCTCTCACGCAACCAACCCTAGCAGGTATTACTAGCATAGAAAACAGTAAAGTGGAAGAATTCGAAAAATTTTAAATTTGTGATATGTAACATTAACAGGCACATCTCAATCCTCAGTGTTTCAAACTACAGTGAGGTATGAGTTTAAAAATCAATTTAGTGGGTCTGATTGCCTAATTTAAAAACAAAATAGGATAGATTAGAATGGTAAATACTGAGTTCAGTGCACTAGATAAGATAAATATTATGAAACTTTTGTTTTAGTTATGTGGGTTGCTGAACCACAATGTAAAATATAGTTCTTGCCAAAAGGACATGAACGGGGTCTGGGGATGTGGCTCAAGTGGTAGCGCGCTCGTCTGGCATGCGTGCGGCCCGGGTTCGATCCCCAGCACCACATACAAACAAAGATGTTGTGTCCGCCGATAACTAAAAAAAAAAAAAATTTTTTTAATTCTCTCCCTCCGTCCCTCCCTCCCCCCTCCCCCCCCTCTCTCTCTTAAAAAAAAAAGGACATGAACAATACATTTGAAAGCCATTGCTCTAGCCCCTTTATTTAAGGACTTAAGCCTCTTAGACCAGTGTTTTCTCATATTTTAATAATGGACATACCTTTCACCAGGAAGCTTCATGATGGGCCCCATTCCCTGAAATTGTGGGATAGTAGGTCTGGGAATGGGCCCAGACCTAAATAAGTGTCCTATCTTGAAAAATACTGGTAGACTCCATAGCAATGGTTCATATTTAGAAAGCAAGCCAAAACCACCTGAAAAACTTTCATATCACATATTTAGGCCCTATGCACCAGGATACTGGTTACAGGCCTAGATAAAACCTGAACCTCTGTACTTTTGTGTAAGAGGATTTCAAGATATCCAATATATTACTAAAACTTGAGAACCTCTTTCATAGGACATGTTCTTTATAATATTAGATGGGTTTCAATCTCTTAAGATATTTTGATGGCTCCCTGAGTCCCAGTGGCTCTGTAACTCTACTGTTCCTTAACAAGGATCACTCTAGTAACTGGACTTTTATTCTTCACGTGAAAGTTTGTAGTTATGACTGACAATAGTGGTGCTCAGCGTGTTAATCCTCACCAGAAAGAATCAAACACTGCATGTGACATCATGAACTACAAGTTCTTTGTTTGGCTTTGTCACCAATAGCTTTGTGACTTAGACCAGTCTTTTACCCTCTTGATCTGGATTTCCTAAATAGAAAATAAGGAGACCAGACTTGATGGTTTCTGAAGTCTTTCTCTTTCCATTGTTCCATGCTCACAGAAGGCTGTCATAATATTTACTTTGTTTTTATAGCCAAAGACTTTAAGGCAATTAAAATGCATGGAATGAATTAGTAAAATTGCCAAGGAGACATGTCAGTGGTTGATAACTACCAAGCAATTCACAAATGCTCATAATTAATTGAATTAAAAACAAAAAAATTAGAAAACTCATTAAAGAAGCTAAGATGAACAGAATTAGATTTGCAGAATAAGAGATCAAAAGCCAAAGAGAAGACCCCAAGCTGGAGGACTAAGGTGCTTGTGCAAGTACTTTCTGAGAACAATCAAAAGAAGACAGATCCAGATCTGGCAGCAGCAGTCAATTTCCCCCAACACATCTGAGTTGGAAGGCTGGGACATAAGCAATAGCCAGAGCACCAATACCTGAGGAAGTACCAGCAGCTGGAACTGAAGCACCAGAGGGAACAACGGCAACTGGAACTGAAGGGCCAGGAGAAACTGGAGCAGCTGGAGCATTAGGAGAAATAATGGCAGTTCATGCTAGAGATGGCCAGGTTCAAGGTCTATTTACTCTTTTTGACCACTTAGGAACTTTAGATCAGTTGGGCAAGTTCATCAGAATGAAAATCTTTCTACATGTTGAGTGTAGAAAAGGAAGAGATATGGAGTAGAAGGGGAAAAAAGGAAAGGCAGTCTGAACATCTGGTTCAATAGTATTTCCATTTGGATGAAGACCAGGTAAATATCTGCTTCTTATTCAAAGTGACTCTTTCCTACCTGCCCACATGCATGCATCATAGTTAGAAAAGTGGCTCAGTTGATTATTGACCACTGAATTGAAACAATGCATGATGTTATGAGGGTGTACATCCCCAAGGGATGTTAGAAAGGAATGCTAAGGAGCATGCTACAATCTGTTGTGGCCATCTGCTATAAGACACAAAAGGGTTCCTTTGGGAAAGCATAGCCCCAAGAAAGCACTTTCCTAGTAAGGTAGCTGGAGGTAAAGGCCACCTCCACAGAAAGGAATAGCATGTCTAAAAAGAATAGGGAATTGCTAACTTCCAAAGTGATTAGGAAAAAAACAATTGAAGGAAAATAGATACCAGGGAGTCCAGACAATCGTACACCTTCTTCTAGAAGATATGTCCTTTATCTACAGTAAGTATATTGGAATTAAATGGTCCAGACTATCAAATGAATAAGTTAAAAAATTGGATGATCTGAAACATGTATGTATTAAATAAAGTCATACCCAACACATGTCAGATTTAGTACTGGTAAAAGTTTTAAGAGTGAAGAGAAATGTAGTAGCCTTAGTCCACGTGAACCATGGTTTAATTATGTAGTAATAGTACAGAGAAAGACATTATTTTGGAGTATTTAAAATAATAAACCTCACAAATTTACATAATTTGGGGATTGTCAGAACAATAGAAGTAAAAAGCACCTAAGAAACAAAATAAAAGCCAAAAATCAAACCACTAGATATCATCTAAATTACTTTCAGCTGACCAGAAACAAAGGCAAATAGTAAATCTCCACTGGGAGGGTTTGTCCTGAAGAACTTCTAGCTTGAAAAGAAGTAAAATGACTGGGAGAGGGCTGGGGATGTGGCTCAAGCGGTAGGGCGCTCGCCTGGCATGCGTGCGGCCCGGGTTCGATCCTCAGCACCACATACAAAGAAAGATGTTGTGTCCGCCGAGAGAACTAAGAAATAAATATTAAAATTCTCTCTCTCTGGGCTGGGGATGTGGCTCAGCGGTAGCGCGCTCGCCTGGCATGCGTGCGGCCCGGGTTCGATCCTCAGCACCACATACCAACAAAGATGTTGTGTCTGCCGAGAACTAAAGAATAAATATTAAAAATTCTCTCTCTCTCTCTCCTCTCTCACTCTCTCTTTAAAAAAAAAAAAATTCTCTCTCTCCTCTCTCTCCTCTCTCTCTCTCTCTCTCTCTCTCTCTCTCTCTCTCTCTCTCTCTCTCTCTCTCCACTCTCTCTTTAAAAAAAAAAAAAAAAGAAAAGAAATGACTGGGAGACTCCAGCTTATGGAAACACATCTTAAGCCAGGACCAACAGTTGCACACCATCTTATCGAGTTTTCCCCATTAATATAATTGTAAAATAGATCTAACTACTGTTTACCACTTGCCATAAGTTAAATTATTAAGTTGGGTAAGAGGTCATTTGTGAGGGCTAAGACACTATACTGATGACTGTCCCTTACTTGATGACATTTTGAGAAATAGGTGGGAAAGTGTGGAGGTAAGGAGTAAGTTAAAACCTATTTCCTCAAGAGGTAGGGGTGTGTGTGTGTGTGTGTGTGTGTGTGTGTGTGTGTGTGTATAAACACATGCACATGGGGCAGAAAGGAATCTACTTTGGCTCTTAGGTATATAAAAGCCAAAATGCCAATGACAGGCCCAAGTGTAGGTGACCCCAGATAGGCTTTCCATTTCCCCTAGGAAAATGATCCAGTTATAAAACTTTACTTGGCATTCTGAATTTAAAGGCTATTGGCTAGTTCAGAACAGTAGCCATGGGTAATACTTACTGAAGTACCTTATAATCTGCCAGAGTTAAAGTACCTTACATGAATTAACTCACTGATCTTCACCTTACGCCTACAATGTCCAAACTTTAAATTTTCACAGTTTAACTGTCAAAGGAAAAGATATAGAATAGGTGGAGGTGGAAAATCCAGAATTTGAACTCAGACTCTTGAATCCAGAATTAAATATCTATGATGTGGGTCTTAAATGGGATAAAAAGAAATATTAAAGATTAAAGACCTCAATGTTGAACGCTAAGACTTTTTTTAAAATTTAAACTAGCCAGTGTTGAAGAATTCAATCACTACAAAATACAGTAGTATTACTTTTCTCAGGATTCAAGGAGTTACAAAGCTTTCAAAGAATTAGGTAATAAAAGTCTTGAAGTAATTGAGAATAAAGTTTGATGAAGCTGAATGTCCTAGATTTTACAAAGATAAAATATCTTCTCCCTTCCAAAGAGACCATAACAGCGCCCCCCCGCCACACACACACACACACACAGACACACACACACACACACACACGCATGCACGCACGCACGCACATGCACACAAGTGCACTTAGTAGTTTTAGGTGGTTTGCCATCTCTGGTTTTCTTTCTTGCTAATTTTTTGAAACAATCCAGTTCTACAAAAAAATATAAAAGCATTGAGCTCAAGGTTCATTCAGATCTCACAGATGATGAGAGGTTTAATAACTGGCTCAGAATTAACTGATAAGTCAAAAAAGGAGGGCAAGAATGAACAATGTTTAAAATTTAACAGTTGCACAGTTATATTATAGGGAACTTTAAATCCAACATGTTAGAAAAAAACTTCAATACCATTTAAATAAGGAAAAAGTTTTACAAAGAAATTATTTTTGTGGATGGTTTTTCAATACACCAAAAGTGTTTAACCAGTGACTCTTGTCTCACTGGATATTATCCCTTATTATGACTGATTTTTTATGACTGATATTTTTACATTAAAACATTAATTGTGTCTGTAGAAAGCTACCATAGTGAGAGTCATATTGTACTAAGTGTACCATGTATAATAAACAATTGCAGTGGTGAGTGACCCAACCTGGCCAATAAGGGGAAATTCTTCAAAAATCCTAGTTAAGTTTGAACATTTTGCTGGTAGCATTAATGAAATAAGTGTGTGTGTGTGTGTGCACATTTAAATATTATGGACTCAAGACTTCTCCCACTCTGCATTTGAATCACTTGGATAAGTTTTGTGTTTATCAGTTTAGTGTATGGTTTGAAGACAGCAAGGCATGTAGACCACTAATAAAAGTTGAATTTGGAAGGAAAAGGCTTAGAAAATTGAGTGAGCATAAGAAATCTTTTGGAAAAGAGTATCAGTGAAGATAATGCTAAAAGGGAAAGACAAAAGTTACAGGGAGACAAGGATAACTGAAGAAAGGGGAGAGAAGTCAAAGGCCTGCTTCAGATTCAGGGCCCCAAAGCTCTTGTGACTCCACCAATGAAGTCATCATAGTAAATGGCTGCATTATGGCACAGTGGCACTAGAATTTACCTTGTTAATCTCAGAATTAACGCATAAACTATAAAAAATACACAGAACTTCTAAAGCAAACCATCTGTACTTCAATGGACCATCAAAACTTTTCTCCTATACTTATAATTGTTATCTGTTAGAAAAGATATCAGTAAACAAACACACCTTTATTGCAATCAAGAACAAATAGCTTTTCTCAATATTCAACTTCCTCTCAACATCCACATCCTATCCACAGTACCCTGGAATTCTTTTATCTTGATTTCCCTGTTATCATACTGGGGATGAAGGTATTTATTGCTTACCAAGGACACCAGAGTCATAGTATAAGGCCACATAAAAGGTAATTTTGTTTAAAAAAAAGAGAAACATTAACTACTCCTCTCATTTTCTTGTTTGTAATAAATATTGTTCATCAGTTACTTAATTTACTAAAAGACAAAAATGAAGAGGATGGACCTAAAGTGTCAGAAATTTACAAGAGGAGGAGACAAGGAAGAAAAAAAACATACAAAGAGAGTGTTGTGGACTGAAAGTTTATATACTACCAAAATTAACATCTTGAAATCCTAACCCTAATTTGATGGTATTAGGAGGTAGCCCTTTGGGAGATAATCAGGTCATGAGGGTGGAGCCTTCATGAATGGAAGTAGAGCCTTTACAAAAAGATAGAAGAAAGCTGGCTTTCTTGCTGTCTATTACCAACCATGAGAATACAAGTAGAAATGTATAAATGTACAAATCAGAGAACAGGGCCTCACCAGACACAGGATCTTCTGACAACCTTGATCTCAAACTTGTAGCTTACAGAACTGTGAGGAGTAAATGTCTGCTTTATAAGCAATCCAATCTATAATATTTTTACTATAGCAGCTCAAACTGATAGTGGGGGAGAGGGAGGGGGAGGGAAACGTACATACTATGATATAAATAAAACCAAAGTAGCTCAAAGACAAATGTATGTGAAAATCTGTTTCCAGAGGGCTGAGGATATAGCTCTGTTGGTAGAGTGCTTGTCTCACATGCACAAGGCCCTGGGTTCAATCCCCAGCATGACAAAAAAAAAAAAAAAAAAAAAAAAAGAAAGAAAGAAAGAAAGAAAAAGAAAGAAAGAAAGAAGGAAAGGAAAATAAAATCCGATTCCATCAATCCCACCTTTAGAATAAAGATTCTAAAGTTTTTATATTATGATGGTATTTTTAACTGAAGACTTACATGAAGATATGACACCTTAGTATTTTCTTTGAAGAAATAAAACCAGATGTAGAATCTATCCTTGCAATTACTTGGTGATTTGGTTTTCTAACTAATTACTTCTCTCTCCTCCTGTTCTGTTCCCCTTTCTCCTTCTAAATTCAAAATTCATATCCTTAGGAACTTCTGAGACACAGAGGCAAGGACCTCTGGTTGGTGTGTATACCTGGTTTGTCATTATTTGTTTAGGGGTCATCACAGAACTTGGAACATAAAAAGGCACCTAAATTTCCATTGCATAATTTTATATTCATTCTACAGTGAATTCACATAAAATAAATTGATATGACTACATCTATTATCAACTTTCAAGTCTACATATTGAACAACCAAATTTCTAATGGCCCAAAAATCAGCTTTGATCTCAAGTCTAATACTTACCTCATCCAAAACAGCTACTTTTTCCTATTTTTTCATCCCAGATTGGTATCCCTTATATATGACTTAATTTTCTTCCAGTATCTCAGGATAGAAATCTCACATCTCTGGTTTTTTTTTTCCCTTCAACTTTATACCATATCCAATATGCAAACATACAAGCTGTATATTTCCTTTTCTTCATTCTCATTGGATTAAGCAACTCACCGGCACTTTTTAAAAATATTTTTTAGTTGTTGATTGACCTTTATTTTATTTATTTGTACATGGTGCTGAGAATCGAACTCAGTACCTCATGCATGCTAGGCAAGCACTCTACCACTGAGCCACAACCCCAGCCCTCACTGGCAGTTTTAATTGAATCTTTTGCTAGATTTTATGGCAGAGAATCTTGTCATTTTACATATAACTACATACATATTTAGATTTATATGCTACTTGTGTGCACAAGTAATCCCAGCTACTCAGGAAGCTGAGGATGGAGGATGTCAAGTTCAAGATCAGCCTCAGCAACTTACAGAAACCTGTCTCAAAAAAAAAAAAGAAAAAATTGCTACTTGTCCTGTTTCGTATTCCCTTCCTTCTTTTAAAATATCATTCCACTTATTATATCTCACTCTTCTTTTAATGCTTATAACATGCATCTTTGATAACACAAGGACCTTTAAACACTATAGATTCATTTACCAAATTCCCTTCACATAGAACTGTTACCAAATGTGTTAATTCTTAAAATGTTTTAAGCATCAAAATGAGTTATCACTTTATACAGTCAAAATCTGCATATTTACCCTTCCTAGTGGTCTGCATTCCTTCCTGAATTTCCACATTTCCATTTGAGATTATTAGTTTTGTTCTTAACACTGTTAAGCTTTTCCTTTAGTGGGTGCTACAATATGAACAATGTGGTCTCCCAAAAATTTGTATGTTAAGACCTAACATCCAAAGCAATAGTATTACATAGTGGGACCTTTGGGAAGTGATTAAATCACAAGGGCCAACTTTTATGAATGGGATCAGTAGCCTAAAATAAAGGCTTGAGGAAACTCCCTTGACCCTTCAGCCATGTCAGAATACACAGAAGGCAGTTTATGAAGAAAAGTCCCTGATCAGACATCAAACTTGCTGCTGCCTTTGTTCTTCTTGAGTTTACAGATTTCCAGAACTGTGACCAACACATTTCTGTTGTTTATAAATTACCAGTCTACAGTACTTTGTTTTTGTCTTGGCCTTTATATTTTACTTTCATTTCTGAATGATATATTCATTGGATCTAGAACTCTAGGAAGATTTTTTTTCTTTCAGCACTTTAAAGATTATTTCATCACATCATGACTTTGCATTGTTTCCATTAAGAAATCACCTAAAACTCCCCAGAGTTGCTATCTTGAAGATTATGTTTCTTTTTCCTGTGGTTACTTTAACATTTTCCTTTTTGTCTTCAGATGTCAGTATATGTTTATATATGATATTCTAAGTATTTTTCTTGTCTGGGCACCATAATGCTTCTTGAATATGCAGTTTGATATCTTTAACCAATTTTGGAAAACTTTTTCTAATTTTCTTTCAAATATTATTTCTTCCTCATTTTCTCTCTCCCTTCTTTCTGGAGCTCCAATTACAATGTTAGATTTTCTCACCTTAGCCCATATTTCACTTGGATTTTTTTTCTGTATTTTCTAAACTTTCCTTTGTGTTTCAGTCTGGATATTTACTTCTTATCTCTCTTTCAGTTCATTGGTTTGTTTCAGCTGTGTCTATTCTGATGTAAAATGTATCAAGTGAGTTCTTAATACAGCTCTAAAATTTCCATTTGTTAATTAATTTCCAATTCTTTGTCAAGAATATCAATCTTATCAATTAATTCCTTGCACATGTTAATTATTATTATTATTATTATTTTAAATCTGATGATGCAGTGGCACATGCCTGTAATCCCAGTGACTTGGGAGGCTGAAGCAGGAGGACTGCAATTTCGAGGCCAGCATCAGCAACTTAGCAACACCCTGCCTCAAAATTAAATATAAAAAGAAGTGGGGATGGGGGCTGCGGATGTGGCTCAAGCGGTAGCGCGCTTGCCTGGCATGCGTGCGGCCCAGGTTCGATCCTCAGCATCACATACAAACAAAGATGTTGTGTCTGCCGAAAACTGAAAAATAAATATTAAAATTCTCTCTCTCTTAAAAAAAAAGTGGGATGTAGCTCAGCAGCAAAGTGCTCCTGATACAATTCCTAGTACCAGAAAAAAATCTGATGATTAATATTGGAATTTCCTATGAGTTTAGCTTTAATATCACTCTTTCATGTTGGTTTTCATTCCTGTCTTGTTTTATATGTGTGGCTATTTTTGAAAAGTAGACATTACATATGGAAATTTTTAGAGATAATCTATGTAATGTTGTCTTTTACCAAGAAGTGGTTTACTTCTGTTTCTGAAAGGCTAGTAGCATTAGCAATCTCAAATAATATTAATTCAATCAGAGTTTCATATTATTTTAATCTTTAGGATTTGACTCTTCACAGTCCCAATCCTAAGTCTGGGATTTTACCAATACTCATCCCCATTCTTGGCAGCACCTGACTCCATTTTTTTCACTCCTATCTATAAAAAGTGCTGCTTAGCCTCTCAGATCCTCCTTTCAGAACCCATGGATATCATTAGGGGATAAGCAACCCCAAATATCAGGCCAGGCTTAACTCTCAGGGCTCCCTTTCTCTATTCTATCTTGGTCCCATAACTTATCACTTCTCTAGTAACCTTCTTTCTAGTCCCTCTGAATTTCATTTCATTTTTCTAGCTGTTTCTCAGTAGAATGATGTGTTTGAAATAACACATTCCACCCATGGCATGTTAAACTCTCCTTCATGACCCTTTTTGTCCCAAGCTGTCCAAGGTATTAAGTCTACTATTCTGTGCATGGTTGTCAGTGTGCTCTTACAGATCCAAATCTATCCAAACTTGAACACACATTTTGGGCTTAACTTCAACTAAAAGCTACATGATATTAAATAAGTTATACAGGTTTCTGTAATTAATTCATAAAATAAGTCTAGTAAATCTACTTCACAGGGTCAGTACAATCCTACTATAATAGCAGTTAGGACTTATTGAGCATTATCATCACTATTAGTTCTATTAAAAATAATATGTAAGTCAACCTATGCTTGAATCTGATCAATTTTCATTCTGGTAAAATATATATACATATTTTTAACTTCAAAGCTTGGTCATGCTGTTCCTCAATTTTCCCTTTTCCTAATGCCATCCAATACATGCTGTAAAGTCCAAATTAAGATGAACCTCTACTATAACAGGCATGGAAAAAAATCCATACTGATATGGACTTGTTCTAATTCCCATCCACTTAACAGGACACAATTATCAACTACTCCCTAATTTTCTGTTGTTCCCTTTCCAAAACTATAAAGTACTTGCCAAAACAACCAATAAAGTTTAGATCCTTTATAATATAATAATATCAAACATATTAGAGGTTCTCAAAACATAGATGTAGCTCAGTATAGAAAAGGAAAGTTCTTCATTTGTGATAGGTACATTTGAATATTCCAAAGAACACAGAATAGAGGAGAGGTACAGAGGTAAAAGAAAATAAAAAGCACACAATAGAAAACTTTTGTGAAAAAGTATTTACTTAAAATCTTCACTGTAAACCTGACTTCAATTAACCTAGTTGCATTATTTAAATATGATAATTCAAATTGAGATAGGTAGGAACAAGAGGGAATACACTCTTGGACCTTTATCCATAACCTATTACCTCCTAAAATCTTTCCCTACTGTCCCCAACTTCAACAATGTTTGAACTATGCCCTTCCTTACCCTTTTAATCAAATTCTACCACAGAAACAAGATGATACCAAGATGTCTCCAAGGATCTTCCACAAGAAACTCCAAAAAAATTGACCATACTTATGACTAGAGGAAAAATACTACACCCTAGCAGTCCTACCTCAGCTTTGCAATGTAATGCTAGCTCCTTTCTTTATTCAGCCTGAATTTTCTCTTAATCAGTTGCTGTTCCCCTTTCTCTTCAAGGAGAAACTACCACTGCTTTTATCTTCCCAATTAAAGCTTTGACTGTGTGTTCATAATCTTTGACCCAGTTTCATTTCTATTGTCACTGGGTCAGGAGTTCCCATCTCTGGTATCAAAATTCCAAAGTTCCATTTTTACAATTCAAAATTTAGAATTTAATAGGCACTTTCTGGTTCCCTAAATAGGCCCTTCCTTTCACTAGGGGAAAAAAGTAAAATTCTACTGTGAATTCTTTTATCATTTATGTTCTCTCAGCATCCATTTTAAATATGTTTAACTTTCTCATACAGGGCTTAGTCACCTTTGACACATTTCTAGTTCAACACCTTATCTTGGTTCCTGGACATAGGTGATCCAGATATTTGCCTTATATCACTTTTTCCTGGTGTCCACCTCCCTAAGGGACAGTACATATGGCCAACTTGACTGGCCCCACTGACCCTCATGCCCCACATGGTCTGTACAAATATGCCAGTGACCACCTTTCAGTAAGAATGACTTCTTTAAACTTGTCCTTGCATTAAACCCATAAAACAGAATTCCCCACAGGCAATCTATTTGAAAAAGTTTTGGATACAATTATGGTGTTGGCCCATAGGTCCCTTCCTATCTCTCCCTGCCTAAGTTATCTGATCTCTATGAGTATGGCCTCCAGGCATGTGTATCTCCAGGGGCCAGAAATAAAAATATCATTATTTCTAACTTATGACTCTCCTAATCATTTAAGGGGTACTCCCCATTTTAAAGATCCTAAGTTACAACAAACCCTAACTAGTTCCAGAAGTTAGCTAATATTAATATACGAAAAATATTCCCCTAAATACCAGTTATTAAAATTATAATAGTTTTGTTTTATTTATTAAAAAAACCCAGCTCATATAAAAAAACAGTTTTTACCCTAAGTGTTAAAAGTCTTTCATTTGGATTAAACTATCATTACAATTATGAGTGAAAAATTGATCAAAAAATAAAGTATGTTCAAAATTTTGATAGGAAATTATAATTCAAAACTCATGTCTTCATGAGCTAAATGGCTGCTCCTCCTACAATTACTTCATATATTCAAGAATGAAAATAACCAACTGCTAGAATAAAGAAGATTCAACCTAAAAAAAGAAAAAAAAAAACTGCTCATGACATTGAGAAAAAAAGGTTTTAAAAAATGTACTTTTATGTGATAGAATCTTTGGTTACAATTTTTTGAAATTTTTTGAGTATTTTTTAATCACAAATATAGAACATACACTAAATGTTTTCTTATAAACATTAACATTTAATATCTTAATTTCTTTTTAAAATATTTTATTAGTTATTCATGGATCTTTATTTTATTCATTTATATGTGATGCCGAGAATCGAACCCAGTGCCTCACACGTGCTAGGCAAGCACTCTATCACTGAGCCACAACCCCAGCCCAATATCTTAACTTCTTTATAAAAGAATTTATGGTACTCTTACAATATACCCTTTTCACATATCGTTTGCTTTAATATTGCTTTATCCCAATCAAAACTAATGTAACTATATTACTAAAATAACTATAAAGTAAAAATAGCTCACTCTAGTTGGGTGGGGGTGCAGACCTGTAGTCCCAGCGCTCAAAAGCCTAAGATATCCAGACCAGCCTGGGCAACATAGCCAGAGCCATTCTCAAAAGGAAAATAAAGGCCTACTCTATAAATCAATCCCATCTCTGACAATTTCTACTTCATTCCCTATCCTACAACCTGTTATTTTACTGATTAAAAAAAATTGTGCTTTGCTATTTCTGACAGAAGTGTTTTAATGATTATAGACTTAGAACACAATTTTCCTTTTAGGAAGTGGCAGTATCATTCAGTGTTCACTAATTATTACATGCTAGAAAAATAACCATGGTCATGTATATCTAAGATGTGATATCTAAAATTAATATATTTGAGATTTGAGTTGTTTAACCCATGCCAAAATGGCAAAATTTGTAGCATAAGCAGCTAAAATTATGATATTTCATTTTTTATAATCTCAGAAAAGTAAATCTGATTCTTAAAGGAAAGAAGAAGTACACAAGCACTTTATAGATAGGTGACTATGAACATTTGTAATTTTGATTTGAGGGTAGGAAGATGTGGAATCTCATTTAGATATCATAAAAACAGGAATTATAAAACAGTTCTGGTAATAGTCACCCATTTTTGTAATACAAATAATCAACAAAAGGAAAGAATATGGGAAAAAGTTAATTCAATGTGTGAATAAATATGATCTGAATATTATAAATATTATAAATAAATAATATTATAAATAAATATTCAGAATTCTTCTACTCATCCCAGATTATATAAAACATGACTACATACTTTTTTAGCAAGATATTTTGGTGTGACCACATTTGTAAGTGGAAGAGGCCCTGTACTTGACCTCCAAGCATAATGGCTTACCCACAGCATTGTAGAGAGGCTCTCCTGTTAACTTGTCCCAGACTACAGTGGTTTCCCTCTGGTTGCTGACGCCAATAGCTTTAAAGCAAAAGTTAAAGAGAGTAGAAAATTAGCTTTAGGAGAACAGTTCTCAACGTTTTTTATAGGCACAACTAAACAAACAATTCCCCCCAAAATTTTGGAAGATTTGTAGTGGTATTAAATTTGTTTTCATTGAGTGGCCCTAAGAAAAACAAACACATAATGTCAAGTTTTTCTTTTTATTTCTACATATGCCTTGTAGCTTCAACACTAGCACACAGATAGTCAGTTAAGTACCCAAAGGAAAGGCTCTGAGATTGCTTTAAGGAATGCAATAACTTTCCAAGATTATAATACCTAATTTATTATTCTGAGCAGACCAACATTCACCTCATTCATTTATTTACCAATTGGTATAAAAAATTTCCCTTCCCATATGTGTGTGGTTGTGTATATGTATGAAAATGTGTGGGTGCATACCTAAATTTTAAGAAGTAGCCCAGACAAAATCCCTCATGCTGAGCAACCTCATATTATCATTGGTTTGAAATAAAGTTTTACTTCCATATTTTAATAATGTGTCACAAAACCTAAGAGTTTGAATTAGGCGCAAACAATATGTAATGGCATTTACATTATACTAACTACACATAACTCAGGTGCTATATATTTACAATAACATTATAAGTATAAATCTCTACCATCTTATTCAGATCCATTTGATTCTGGTAAATCAGAGATTGTCAGACTTGGCTGTAGTTTAAAATCAACTGGGGAGCTTCTTAAAAAAAAAAAAAAATCAACGTCTAAGCCCTGGTCAAAACATTCCAATTTAACTGATCTGGGGTGGGATCTGAACATTGTATTAGTTCTTATAACTCCCTAAGTCATTCTAACATGCATCCCAGAACACTCTGAGCCAAAGAATGGAGCACTTCCTGAATTTAAGATGAGGACAGACCTTAAAGGTTATATAATCAGTTACACTTTTATGCATAAATCTCCTCTAAAATCATCTGTCATGTGACCACACAGACTGTACTTCTGGTAACAAGATACTACAGCTCTCAAGGCAGACCAATCTCTACTAGTCAACTTTGGTATTTAAAAAAAAAAATCCTGAGGCTTAGTGGTAGAGTATTTGCTTAAGATTTCATGAGGCCCTGGATTTGATCCTTAGCACCACAGAAATAAAATTTAAAAACCCTTTTCCTTGTGGCTTCCACCTACAGATCTTAGCCATATTCATTGGAGATATTTAAAATATAAAGTTAATCTTCTTTCCATATGCCAGTTTTTCAAAAACTTCAAGTAGCTGCTTTGTAGCTTAAGTCTTCCCTTCCACTGTCCAGGCTAAACAATCCAATTTCCTCAGCTGCCTCTGTTTCCACATGACAAGTTCCTTTACTACAGCTCCTGGGAATATACAACTATCTGTCCATATCATTCAAACTGTAGACGCAGAATAAAATACACTATTCTAGCAGTGTTTGGAGTAGCTCAGAGCTGAGGATGACCATCAGTTCTCTTGTTCTAATACCATTTATCCAATGTGGATTTACTTGCTTCATCTGACACCTTTTGTAGAGGTACAAGGTACAAAGATGACTGAACTTCTCTCCCAAAGATACTTAGAGGCATAAGTTAAAGGTAAGAGATCCTGGGTTAGTTGGTTGTACAAATAGAACAATTATAGGAAGAAAGGAGAGAAAATGAGGACTGAGGCTGAAATTCAAAGGGACATGGTTGTGATGTGCAGAGACAGGAGGTGGCATGAATAGCACAGGCAGAGGGAGGAGCCCCAAGTGGGACAGAATCTATTTCCCTTATGATTAAGGAAATGGGGCACAGGGGGGCACAAAATCCACACATTAAGTACAGAAATAAGAAATGAAGGAATTAAGGTCCTAGAGACTCACCTTTCTCTGTGCAGTAGGAGGCAAAGTTATATACTAAAATGAGGCCAAGCAAAAGCAGTATCAAAGAGTTTGGAGCAGGGCTGAGCATGGTGGCACACACCTGTAATCCCAGTGGCTCAGAAGCAACAAGTTAGGAGGAGTGTGAGTTTAATGCCAGCCTCAGCTATTTATCAAGGCCCTAAGCAACTCAGCAAGATCCCGTCTCTAAATAAAAAATATAAAATGGCTCAGAGGTTGAGTGTAACTGGGTTCAATTCTTGGTACAAAAAAAAAAAAGTTTGAGGCAGTCAGGAGAGGTGACATACCTGTAATCTCAGCTAATTTCGAGGCTGAGGCTGAGGCAGGAGAATCTAAAGTTCGAGGCAAGCCTGGAGAACTTAGGAAGACCATGTCTCAAATGTCTCAAAAAAATTAACTAAATAAAAATGGCTAGGGGTGTAGCTCAGTGCCTAGCATGCGCAAGACTATAGATTCAATTCCTAGTTCTACAAAGAAAAAAAAAATTTGCAGGGGTTTGGGGCTCTTCAGTAGAATTTAGGCGCTGAAGCCAGACAGTTGAGGTTCAAATTACAATTCTGAGTTTCCTATTTTCTTTTGTCATAGTTTTGTCTCCTGTAAAATGAAGGGGCAAAAAAGTTCCTACCTTACTAGTAGGGTTATACTGGTAAGTCGATACATGTTAAAACAGATACCTGGCACATAGTAAGTACTAAATGTTACCTACTGCAGTTGCCATTATCATCATTACTGAGGAGAGAGTGACATAATAGTTGCAGAAAATGGGACACAGTTAAGCAGACACATAAAGGAATTTCCCAGAAGCTCTGTGGGTACAACAGTGGGACTTTGGCAGTAGGTTGCTACAGTGGAGTTTTGTAAACTTGTTAATTTAGTGACAACTTTTCAATGCAAAATCAGAATAAATTATAATGGTAAAATAACGTCTCCTATTTTCTCCTTACTACATTAATTTTCCTGTAAACCAGCTGGCTATTCCCTTAGCTACAATTCTTGAGTCACCATTAGGACAGGCATCAAATAGTGCTACCTTCTTTATTGGCTCCTCCTGGACTTGTACACAGATTCTAATCTACAGCTATTTCCATCTGATTCTTTGGTCATGCGATCCTCCCCGACTACTCAATCTCCTCTATCTTAATTCTATTCTTTCATGCCAAGTAAAATTGCTTTCCTTGCAGACAATCAAAGTCCAGCAAAATAGCTTTTCAGTATTCTTTCAGCCAGCACATCTTTATTACCCATTTCAGCCAGCACATCTTTATTACCCATTTCTCCCCAAGGCACACAGGTCTTTTGCAATGACTGAGTTTTTCCAAACCTCTTCCTATTTTACCCTAAAATCTATGTCTTAAAAAAACTTTCATGACTATTAATCCCAATGTATATGCCATTTTTAATGGCTCCTAATTTTCATCCCCTTTCTCAGAATAATATATGCAAGTTTTGTAATTCTCCACCATAGTTCATCTGCACCACATAGAGGCAGGCAAAAATTAACAGGTTAAAAAAATAAACCCCAAAAACTTTATACAGTTTCATACAGAAGATATGAACTTTGGCTGGGGCTGGGGCTCAGCAGTAGCACACTTGCCTAATGTGTGAGGCACAGGGTTCAATTCTCAGCACCACATATAAATAAATAAAAGGTCTATCAACAAATAAAAAATACTAATAATAAATGCAAAGGAAGAGAA
Source organism: Urocitellus parryii (assembly GCF_045843805.1). Lineage (NCBI taxonomy): Eukaryota > Metazoa > Chordata > Mammalia > Rodentia > Sciuridae > Urocitellus > Urocitellus parryii. The sequence goes on from NC_135547.1 coordinate 107,465,692, forward strand.
GGCTGGGAGTGACAGAAATGTGTAAATGTTGGGTAGGGTAAGGCAGTGAAGGAATGGATTTGTGAGTTTTCCTTTTCTCAGAACAAAGTAACTGCTTTAGATACAAGAGAATTTAATTCTTTAGAATTCTGAGCCTTTGTTACTAACACAGTTTATGTTTTATTTTGCTTTTTTGCATGAAAGAGAATGAATGGGAATATTTGCTATTGTAATTCTTTATACTTACTGATTCTTTCAGTCCTATGACACAGGTGCTTGACTGAAAGTTTAGTAGGAAAGAAGCAGAATATTTTCTTGCTTTGGGCTAGAATGTACAGTTAAATTTGAGAATGAATTTTAATTTTGAGGACATTGTTCATAGTAATCTGAAATCAACAGACTTTTTGAAAGATGAAGACAACTAAAACCAATGAAGCAGGAATTTGTGAAGGAAATACAACCAGATATGTATGATGAGCTCTGTTAATAATTACTAGGTAAGATAATAAATGCATCACTCATCAGCTGGCAAAGCCAATTTACCTGCCACACAGCAAATATATAAATAAATGGTTTTTGAGATTATCATCAGCATAGCTCAGGGGAAAAAATGCACTGGTCTAGGAATTACAGGAGCTGTACTTTAATGCTATTGAACACTAAACAGCAGCATGATCTCTAGTAAGTCCCCTTCCCTCATTGCAGCTCGAGGAAATTGGTCTGTATTAGTGAAGATCTTTTAGAGCTTTAACAATTTGAGATTTAGATCTCTACACAGGAAAGTGAAAGCTTGCCCATTGGCAATGCCAATTCAATAAATTATCAGAAGAAAAGATTAACACAACTGGTCTTGTATAGAAGGGCTTGTGAGACACTTTTCATCCCTGGCCATAGGCTGGTAATTATGGAGAGAAAAAAATGCTGGGTCACCTTGGCTCAGGTAGGGGTTTCACATTGGCCAAAGAAAGAGGAGTGTAAAGAAGAGGGCTTCATGTTCAATTACAGACCAGTTAGTGCAAGTAGAAGACAAGTCCCTTGGGCAGTTGTGTACATCTTCATATAAACCACACACACACACACAAAAAGTGGAAAAATGAGTGGCACCCGAGTGGGTGCAGAAGGAATAACATATTACAGCCCAACTTAACTGTAAGGAAGGTATAACAATGTCAATGCATAGTCAGTCCCCCTGTACTCCACATTCTGAACATGACTTTAAGCCACGTAGATCACCTATGTCTTGGGAATGACTATTTTGACAGTGTTTCTGATTGCCTATTATTTATCTGCACTGCTTAGAACATGAGAGATGTAAACATAGCTTTAAGAAATGATCAAGAGCAATCACTTTGATGTACAACTCATCTAAAATTTAGTGATTGCAACTCTTAAGTTTGAAGTACCCCAAATTAGATGTAGGGATAAGACAAGTGTATGATTAAAACATGAATGATCCCCATATGAGGCACACACCCATAATCCCAGTGACTTGGGAGGCTGAGGGAGGAGGTCACAAGTTTGAGGCCAGCCTCAGCAATTTAGTGAGACCCTGTCTCACGATAAAAAATAAAGGTCTGGGGATGTAGTAGTAGAGGACTTCTGAGTTAAATTCCCCATACCACAAAAGATACATGATATTAAAAACTGCTAATAGCAAAGCACAGTGGTGTACACCTGTATTCCCAGCAGCTTGGGAGGTTGAGGCAGTAGTGTCATGAGTTCAAAGCCATCCTCATCAATTCAGTGAGGCCCTAAACAACTCAGTGAGACCCTGTCTCTAAATAAAATACAAAAAAAGGGCTGGGGATATAGCTCAGTGGTTAAGCGCCCCTGGGTTCAATCCCTAGTACGAAACAAACAAACAACAACAACAAAAAAAAAAAACCTGTTAATAAAATTTCAAATTGTACCTACGTGTTTCTATTAAAACTCTGTAATAACAGAAGCTACTATTGTTCTGATTGTTCATTCATTGTGATTATAAGATTAACATGTTTCCCCCATTTGACTGTTAGCTACATGACTCTATTTGTGCCCCCACTGTATACCTAGGTGTACACTGTATACGATAGGTTTCTACAGACTTGCTAAATGATGTGATTATGCATAGTCTTTATTTTTAAATGAGTTTCTATTTATACAAATATGGGAAAGTCTCAGGAGTGAAGGCAATTCTTAGAGCTAAGATGATGTGAATCAAGGCACCACTACTATGGCCAAACTAAGAAGATCAGAACTATCCTTGAATGGTGAACTTGAAAAACATAGCTATAAAAAAGCAATTACCACATCATGCTTCTACCCTTTATGCTGTTATATCAATCTTGGATGACTGGATTATTTTCTCTCTCTGTGTGTGAAAATCAAATGTAGATATTGTAATAAAATACTAGGAATTCAGACAGAACTGTTATAATAAATTTTTTGGGGGGAGGGGTACCGGAGATTGAACTCGGGGGGTATCCGACCACTGAGCACATTCCCAGCCCTATCTTACATTTTATGTAGAGACAGGGTCTCACTGAGTTGCTTAATGCCTCACTGTTGGCTTTGAATTCACGTTATTTCTGTCTCAGCCTCCTGAGCTGCTGGGATTACAGGAGTGCGACACTGTGCCTGGATAATCTCACATTTTCAAGTAATTATTTTTAAATATTTGTTTTTTAATTATAGGTGGACACAATAATTTATTTTATTTTATGTGGTGCTGAGGATCGAACCCAATGACTCACACCTGGCATGCCAGGTGAGCGCTCTGCCTCTGAGCTACAGCCCCAGCCCTCAAGTAATTATTGCAAGGAAATTTTATAAGCAAAGCATTTAGATTTCAAACACCCCTCCCCCAACCTGCTCCTTTAGTTTTTCTCCCTTTAATAAGAGGTCTATCTATCCAGGTCCCATCTACTCAGGACCTCCAGGAAAAAATTTTAAAAACCCAAGCATTAAGGTGGGGGTGTGACTCAGTGGTACACCGCTTATCTAGCATGCATGTGGTCCTGAATTTAATACTCAGGACTACAAAATAGAAAAAATAAACAAGCATCACCTTTGATGCATTTCTCAAATACCTAATATCCAATCTATCAGCAAGTTCTGGCTCTTCTTCCCCACCTCTGTGTTGCCACTGTTGGTCAAGCCACCATCCTCTTTCAGCCTCTATACTGGTCTCCCTGTATCTGCACTTAAACCCATATATGGTCTACTTTCCACAGAGCATTTGGGGAATTGTCTTTCAAGTGCAAGCCATCCCTAGCCACCTTGCTTAGAATCTCCTAATGGCTCCTTATGATGCTAAGAATAACAAATTACTAACTACAGCTGACAAGGCCCTACCCACTTTCCTGAGTTTAATTCCTACTGAAACACCTACTCAGCCACTCTCACACCTGAACCTTCTGTTACTGTCCTTGACATGCTGGCCTTCTTTCTGACCCTGGAATGTCCTAAGCTCACTCTCACCTCAGGGTCTTTGCATATGTCACTTTCTTTGCCTTAAACATTCTTTCCTCCCAAATAGTCACATGACTGGTTGACCCCTTATGGCCTTGGAAATGTCAGAAAGTGTAGCCTCCTTTATACCCAATTTCAAGTAAGCCCCTCTAGGTATACCCCACCACATCACTTTAAGTTTTTATTTTCTGCATGGAGTTTACTGGTATCTGAAATTAGCTTCTATTTGTCTGCTTTAGTTGTCTTACCCCCCCCACACACACACACCAAAATAAAAGCTCCAGAACAGGAACTTAAATCTTCCTATTCATAACAGTTGTAACCTCAAGTTTCCAAAGAAATGGCTGGCCCTGCATAAGTACTCATTGTGAGCTGAAAAATGAATTAATGAATCCAACTAAGAGTCATACCACAAAAATATAATATTCCATTAAAATACCTTTTATGTTGGAAATATCAATATTGAGCTGTCCAAGTTTCTCACATGTTTTCTCTATGCATTCATAGACAGACTGCAGAATTTCCTTAGGATCTTGTTCCACCCATCTTTGAAAAAAAGGATGTGTTTGGTTAATCCATAAGAAAGCAATATAATTGTAACTAATTTCTACAAAAATGTTAACTTATGAATGCGGCTGGTGTATAAACAAAATATATCTATATCCCATAGTCTAAAGAAATGATTTAAAGAAAAGCTTTCCCTTACATTTTTATTATTCTTTGCACAGCAATCAATCATTTTAAAGGAGACCTCAAGTCCAAAAATAAGACGTATTAGTTCCCCAATTCTTTATATTCTGTGGGTTTGATGAATTTTGATAAACTATCTTCATGTTTCATTAGTTACTTCTAAGTAGATGAAAATACATTATTCTTATAAATTATATATTTTGGAATCAAAAGGAACTCATTAGTAATATATATATATATATATATATATATATATTTTTTTTTTTTTTTTTTTTTTTTTTGGTACCAGAGATTGAACTCAGGGGCACTCGACCACTGAGCCACATCCCCAGCCTTATTTTATATTTTATTAGAGACAGGGTCTCACTGAGTTGCTTAGTGCCTTGCTAAATTGCTGAGGCTGGCTTTGAACTTATGATCCTCCTGCCTCAGCCCCCACCTGAGTTGCTGGGATTACAGGGGTGCGTCACCACGCCTGGCATATAGTAATATTATTTGCCACACTTTTTCCCCAAAATGTTTTGTTGAAATTTAGGGGAAATTTTTTAAACTTCTAATAACTATTTCATGTAGATGAATTATTGATCCATATATTCATACTCAATCCCAGTAAAATGTTGGTAAGGTCCCGCACCTCAGAAGGGTAGAAGACTAATAAAAAATGAGAAGGAAGAGAAGGCTGGGAGTAACAAACAATTTAACAAGCAATTTAAGGAAGGCCAAAGTAGAAATGATACATACTAAAAGAATTCTACTTCGAGGTTCTGGAAATAGCAATGGAATTCCAAACACCTTTTCTCTCTGCCTTCCTGGAGCCAGATTAAATGTTTCCCTTTCCTGAGCTTTAAGCTTTGTGTGGAACATTTCTTTTTTTCAAAAACCCAGTATTTTAATTCTCATCCCTCCAAGAACCAGGTATCCTCTTTCCAAATTGTACTAGGATCAGGCCTATAGACAGTCATTCTAATGCTCCTAAATATTTAACAAAGGAATGCTTTTAAAAATAGGAGAACCACAGTCTCTGTGATGCAATCCATTAGCAAGTTCGGCTATTAACTGAAAGGTTGGTGGTTTGAGCCCATCCAGGGACGCTGCCTTTTGCTGCGAAGTGACTTCAGCAACTTAGCTAAGCCCTAAACATCTTAATGAGACACGTCTCAAAATAAAATATAAAGGGGCTGGGGATATAGCTCAGTTGGTAGAGTGCTTGCCCAGCATGCCCAAGGCCCTGGGTTCCATCCTCAGCACCATCAAAAATAAATAAATAAAAATTTAAAAATAAAATAAAAAGGGCTGGGGATATGGGTCAGTGGTTGAGAGCCCCTGGGTTCAATCCCCAGTACCAAAAAAACAAAACATTTTTTCTTGGGAAAAAAATAATACAATTTGTTAAGACATTGTATTTTTCTTTTTTTCTCAAATTGAGGTAAAGTTTAGACTCAAACACATGTATCTAAAGTTGACAATTGGCCAAGTTTGGACAAATTATATATATATATTATATATATATATATATATATATATATATATATATATATATATATATATATATATAAAATATCAATACCCCAGACAAGATAAAAAAAAATTATCATACCCCAGAAAATTCTCCCCCACACCTGGGTATTGGGGATGGAACCTGGGGTCCCTCTCACATGCTAGGCAAGCATTCTACCACTGAGCTATTCCCCCAATCCATATCCCAGAAAGTTCTTTCATGCTCCTTTCAATTCAATCAGATACCCCATAGGCAATCACTTTTCTATCATCCTATATTAATTTAGTCTACTTTTGAATTTCAGATAAAGTGAGCCATGCAGTATATACTTTTTGTACTTCTTTCAACATCCATTACTTCAATGAGATTCATCCATGTTGAAAGTATCAGCTCACTTTTTAAAAATGCTGAATAGCATTCCACTGTTATCCATTGTACTGAGGACAGACATCTGGGCAGTTTCCAGTTTGGGACTATTATGAATAAAATGGCTATAAACATTTGTGTGTGAGTCTTTCTATAGTTATATGCTTTTATAAGATTGAAATGCTGCAGATATATGATTAACATTACAAGAAACTACCATATGGCTTTTAAAGGGGTTGTATCATGAGTGTCATTAAATTTTAAATAATGTACAACATTATATTTAATTACAATTCTCACATGTTATTCTAAAAAAAGGATTATTTCAGAGATGGACATCATTACCCTAAGTACATGTATGAAGGCACGAATGGTGTGAGTATACTTTGTATACAACCAGAAATATGAAAAATTGTGCTCTAGGCTGGGTTTGTGGCTCAGCAGTAGAGTGCTTGCCTGGCTTTGATCCTAAGCACCACCACATAAAAATGAATAAATGAAATAAAGTTATTGTGTGCAACTACAACTAAAAAAGTAAGTATAAAAAATTGTGCTCTATATGTATAATATGAATTGTAATACATTCTGTTGTCATAACAAATTAGAATAAAAATATATTTAAAAAATAAAAAAGGATTATTTCATATTAGTGATAGGATATACATGCTTTTTATTTTTAAAAAGCTTACACTCATATTAGTAAAAATTCCATATGGCAATGATGGGAACACAAAACTAAATATAAAATTTCAGATATTTAATAATTACTACAATTTGGATCTAAAATGTCCCCAAAGGTTCATATGTTGAAGACTTGGTCCCCAGCTGGTGGCACTACTGGGAAGTGGGGGAAACTTTAGGAGGTAGGGCCTAATTGGAGGAAGTATGTCACTGGGAGCATGTTCTGGAAGGTTATATCTTGTTCAGTTTCTCTCCCTGCCCTCATCACCACTGCCCCCCCCACACACACACTCTCTCTCTTTTGTCTTATTATTTTATTATTCATTCCTTTTGTGTCACTGATTTCATAAACCACGAATTACCCACGTTTTTTACTGACCTAAAGTTATTACTTTTTTTCTTGACTAATACCAATCCCTCAAGTCTTCTCAGGAGGGTGCCCAGGGAAGGTTACTTTACAAATCTACAGGGAAGGGTAAAATGAACCAATAAACACAATTTGTCTTCACAAATCAAATTAGGAAACATACCCTTCTCTTGGGAACTCCTGTTTTATTTCTACTTGATGATGACTAAGTAGTTCAGCTGTTTTTGAATTGAAAACCTGAAAAAACATATTGCAATATTAGTGTAAAAATGCAAGAAGATATTAAACATGTCTAAATTTATTCAGCAACTGAAGTTCTTGTTCACAGATTTTAAAAAGTCCAATCAGATTAAATGCTACACAAGATTTTCTCTTCACATGGAATTGTAAAAGTTATTAGACAGCATCAGAAATAACTTCTCCTGGCCAGGGTCAAGGGCACATGTCTATAGTCCCAGCCACTTGGGAGGCTGGGGTGAGCGCATCACTTAAGCCTAGGAGTTTGAGGCCAGAGTAGGCAACATAGAGACTAAAGAAAAAGAAAGAATTAAATTCTCCTTAGAAAAGGAAATAAAACAAAAAACCTGAATGAAATCAAAAGAAATAACTTTCCTTTAGAAGAAATGAAACTTATTGAGGGTAAAGGTAAATTTAAGAGAAAATTCCTTAATAAACCAAAATGACTCTGGTTTTAAGAAATTTAATACATCAACCAACTAATAGTATGAACTTCCTTTTAAGAATAGGAAAACTTAATAATAAAAGTGAGCTGATACAATACTAATAGCTATGGCTTAAGGATTCATTCCTCACTCATGTTGGAGATATAGTCAGGAAGGGTCACATGACACACAGGCAAGGATGCATACTGTGTGGATTCCTTTGAAGGGAAGTGCTGCAATGCCTCTAGCTATCATGAGAGGGAAACAGCACAATCAGCTAAGTATATACTGGCCCCAACCAACCAAGCATTCTCTGTGATATCCTTATCATAAACTCCTGACCCTTGAGATAAAACATGAGAATCAAGGGATGAATGCTAACAAAGAACTGCTTGCTACATAATCCTCCCTAATTTTAGTGCTACTGAATCATTAACTTTTTTTTAAAAAAATTGGCAGATTTTTTTCTTATATATTTTCACCTGGTAGTCCCTATACTTGAGTACCAAAGCACTTAGAATGCATATTTTAATTAAAATTAACTCCCCAAATCACTGTAGTTATAGCAGTGAAATCACTTTCAATTAGTTAAAGAGTTACCATGTCTAGGTTTCCTGTGGGAGAAAATTACCTGTTCAACAAAGGCTAGCAGTCAGAGAAATGCAAATCAAAACCACCCTAAGATACCATCTCACTCCAGTAAGATTGGCAGCCACTATGAAGTCAAACAACAACAAGTGCTGGCGAGGATGTGGAGAAAAGGGTACTCTTGTACATTGCTGGTGGGACTGCAAATTGGTGCGGCCAATTTGGAAAGCAGTTTGGAGATTCCTGGGAAAGCTGGGAATGGAACCACCATTTGACCCTGCTATTGCCCTTCTCGGACTATTCCCTGAAGACCTTAAAAGAGCATGCTACAGGGATGCTGCCACATGTTCATAGCAGCACAATTCACAATAGCTAGACTGTGGAACCAACCCAGATGCCCTTCAATAGATGAATGGATAAAAAAAATGTGGCATCTATACACAATGGAGTACTATGCAGCAATAAAAAATGACAAAATCATAGAATTTGCAGGGAAATGGATGGCACTAGAGCAGATTATGCTTAGTGAAGCTAGTCAATCCCTAAAAAACAAATACCAAATGTCTTCTTTGATATAATGAGAGCAACTATGAACAGAGCAGGGAGGAAGAGCAGGAAGAAAAGATTAACATTAAACAGAGACATGAGATGGGAGGGAAAGGGAGAGAAAAGGGAAATTGCATGGAAATGAAGGGAGACCCTCATTGCTATACAATATTACATATAAGAGGTTGTGAGGGGAATGGGAAAATTAACAAGGAGAGAAATGAATTACAATAGATGGGGTAGAGAGAGAAGATGGGAGGGGAGGGGAGGGGGGATAGTAGGGGATAGGAAAAGTAGCAGAATACAACAATTACTAATTGGGCATTATGTAAAATTGTGGATGTGTAACCGACGTGATTCTGCAATCTGCATTTGGGGTAAAATTGGGAGTTCATAACCCACTTCAATCTAATGTATGAAATATGATATGTCATGAGCTTTGTAATGTTGTGAACAACCAATAAAAAAAATAATAAAAAAAATTCCAATGTAAATTAAAGCAAGAAAAAAAAAAGAAAAGATGAAGAAAGAGAAAACACACTGTGACCTGTTGCCTCCCTCCCTCCTCATATGCACACCCTCTTTTCTGGGAAAAAAGGATAAACATAATGAAACCCAGAGGGCAAATTCTAAAGTTCTCAGAGGAGATAAAATATCTTGCAAGTCAAAGGTTAATCCAACACATTCTAAATAAAAGACACCTGGCAGAACCCCAAGTAACATCCCTGCAATTATAACTTTGCATTAAGGTATGAGATCTAGGATGTCAGCTCCATTTGTTCTGTTTTATTCACTGGAGCATGCCTAAGACCTAGAAAGGTATCTTGCATAGAACTGGTGCACCACAAATATTTGTTAAAGTTCTAAAAAATGGTCTGTCACAAGCACTTATTAGAAGAAAAATTATCAAATCAAATAAAAGAATTATCAACAACAATTATATTATTTTTATTCATATCACTGCTGCTCCCTTTTAACTCTAAATTCCCCAAAGGAGTTTGGGTCAAGGGACATGAGGTGTCCCTTTTTGCTGGTTGAATTAATAAAGACCTCATAGCAGACAGAGTGGACTCTGAATGAACTGGGATCCCTCTTCCATCATCTCCTAGTTTTAGCTAAATGAACTTCAGGACCTCGTGCTAAACATGAATTCACAGGCGTTTGAAATAGACACAGAAAACAGAAGAATTTTAGCAAGCTCTATTTGTTGTATTAAGTAAAACATGAAGCCATCCAATAACACAGTATTTGTAACCCTACTTTATAGAGCTCTGAACCTTAGGCAGGTACACTACCAAGTTTGTGGGATACTTTATAGGTTTAATATTTTCAGAATCTGAAACTTCTCAATATAGCACTCTCCAATAAAATATAATGCAAGCTATAAACGCCAAGTCAAATATGTAATTAGGTACTGGGGATAGAACTCAGGACCTCACACAAGTGCTATACCACTGAGTTATGTCTCCAATCCTTTTTTATTTTTATTTTGAGACAGGGTCTTAACTAAGATGACCAGGTTAGCCTTGAATTTACAATCCTCCTGCCTCAGACTCTCAAGTAGCTAGGATTATAGGCATCCAAATGTGTAATTTTATGTTTTCTCATAAAACCAGTAAAAAGAAACCAGTGAAATTAATTTTAATAATACATTTTATTTAAGTCAATATGCCTATACATGATTATTTCAACATGTGATGAATGTTAAAAAATTATTAATGAGATCATTCACTTTTTAATGCTGTTTTTGAAATCTAGCATATATATACACACATACATTATATATATATATATATATATATATATATATATATATATATATCAAATCCAGGGTCTCATACATGCTCAGCAAGCATTCTCCCACCATGTTACACTCCCCAGCCCAGAACTAGCCACATGTGGCTAATGACTATTGTATTGCACAAACTCCTAGAGTACTTTTTTCTTACATTATCTTGGTTTACATTAAGGGTTATAATGAAGCCTCCTGGATGTCCTTTTGTCTGCAGCTGGAAAAAGGTAGAAAGAAAGCTAATGATGTTTCCACAAGATTCTATGATGGAGGGGCTGGGGATGTGGCTCAAGCGGTAGCGCGCTCGCCTGGCATGCATGCGGCCCGGGTTCGATCCTCAGCACCACATACCAACAAAGATGTTGTGTCCCCCGAGAACTAAAAAATAAATATTAAAAATTCTCTCTCTTTCTAAAAAAAAAAAAAAAGATTCTATGATGGAGAGTAACTATCTCCACATGAGAACACATTGCCCAGTAGCAAGAATACGAGCTGGGTTTCATTAAGATTTCAAAAAGCATGCAGATTAAAGATGACAATAGCTGTATAATTTGTTTTATAAAATGCCTAGCATGGGCATTTGTTTAAAAATCATTTGATGGGGGCTGGGGATGTGGCTCAAGTGGTAGCGTGCTTGCCTAACATGTGTGAGGCACTGGGTTCGATTCTCAGCACCACATAAAAATAAAATAAAAATGTTGTGTCCACCTAAAACTAAAAAATAAATATTTTTTAAAAATCATTTGATGGCAATGGCCAAACATTGCAGAATTACAGATACTCCTTACTTTTTAACTCACTTTTCAAGTTTGAAATTCACCAAACTTAAAGGTCACTTAAAGCTTCTGATATACAACAATATAGACTAGAAGAGTATCTTTAAGAAAAAAAAAAATTAAGGGCTGGGGCTATAGCTCAATGGCAGAGCACTTGCCTAGCATGTGTGAGGCACTGGATTCGATCCTTAGCACCACATAAAAATAAGCAAATAAAATAAAGGCATTCTGTTCGTCTACAACTACAAAAAATTTTTTTAAAGAAATTAAAAGGAATAATTAAGACACAGCAGTTCATGGGAGTTAGTAGGCATGTTAGAAATCCTGTGGCCCACATTTTCAGAATGTGCTTACTGCACCTCCAGAAGCTGGGAAAGACGGACAGGGAGCAGGAAAAAAAATGGTTAGCAATGGAGTTCCAAGGTGAAAATTAAATGACACCACCAACTCAAACCCAAAGCCCTAATATAATACTCTCATATTTACAAGGTGAGATCCAGGAGGTTAGACAATACTGAAAAACAGAACTAAGCACCATGTTTTTTAAATACTAATTCAATACTTTTTGTATTCACTGCCACTTAATCACCCCTTAAGTGGCAGTGAATACAAATAAGCCTTATAATTGCATAGGGCTGCCAAGGGCTATGAAGAGGAGAAAAGTCATCTTCTGATTAGGACGTGGGAGTCAGAAGAGCTCCCCAAACAGGTAACTTCTAAAGTAGGACTTCAAATTAAACAGAAGTGAATTCATGTGGGAGACAAAGTACAGATATACAGGGTGTACAAGTGGGCGAGGGTACACACTGCTAGCTACTGTTTAGGGAGGTGAGGCTGGGGCCAGGAGAGCAGTCAAAGTGTGTCTGTAGAGATCCTGGTGAGCTGCACAAGACTCCAACTAGGACAGCAGCAGAAATAGGGATTGAGAAGAGTGAAATGTAAATGCAGAAGTATACACAGGAAAAGAAGGAACACTCAGGGATGATAGATTCTAGGTTAGCACAAATAAGTAAGCAATGTTTCCAAGCCAAGGGACAGGGTAGAGCAGTAGCTGCAGGACAGGAATAGGTAATGAGTTTGCAAACTTCATTTTAGATATTGTGTATTTGAGGTGTTGCTCTGTTAGAGTGGAGATGTCCAGCAGTCAGTTGCTTCTATTTTTAGGTCATAAGTTTAAAGAAAGAGATTCATTCTCAGAATTTCATGTGGGCCAGGAAGGCAGATGAGAATTTCATGTCTGCCATAATGTAAAGGTGAAGAACACAGGGCTCAGAGGCACACAGATTTGGGAAGGTCAAGCCCCCAGTCCTGCCCATGTCAACAGTTTAAGAGGCTCAATTTTTCCACCTGTAAAAGGACTGAGTAAAATAATTTAAGAAGATTATTTAGCACAGAGCAAACATATATATATATATATTGTGTATGCATATATATGTATATACACATGCATACACATCATACTATATATAAATGTTATCACTATAGTTGGTACTACTACTGCTACTACTTATTACTATTATTAGTACAACCACCACCAACATCAATATGTCAGTTCTAGATTCATCACCGTAAATCATGTCTTAATTCCAGATTTTGTTTTGGGGGAAGGACAATTAAAAATAGAAGAGGAATTGGGGTTTTAGCTCAGTGGTAGTATACTTGCCCAGCATGTGGGAGGCCCTGGGCTAAAGGAGGAGAAGCAGCAGCAGGAGGAGAAGGAGGAAGAAGAGAAAGGGAGGAGGAAGAAAAAGAAAAAGAAACAAGGGAAGTTAATGTAGGAAAAGAATTTAGTAAAGTGCAGATACACAGTATACACTCAAGTGATATTACTATTACTGTAGCTGCTACCATTACTGTTACATTATTGTATTTTATTACCACTAGTACCTATAAGTGGTACAAGTCACCAGGTGTATATTCACCCCATGCCTAAATTATGACTCAATTCTAGGTTTGGAGTAGGGAAGTAGTTAAAAATTAAAGAAACAAGAAAATTTGTTTTTATACAATACGTTTTAAAATAACCTGTTGAGGGGCTGGAGTTGTAGCTCAGTGGGAGGAAAATTTGCTAGCACATGTGAAGCACTGGGTTCGATCCTCAGCACCACACAAAAATAAATAAAATAAATGTATTAAAAAATTAACCTGTTGAAACAAATGCATGCCTTACCAGTCTCATAAGGAGAATTGTGGACAGACAAAATGCTCTCCTAACTAAATAAATGTCTTATAGGTTTGCCTCTCTCATCCTATTACTAATTCGGTCATCCCATCATAAACTTGCACATTCATTTCCCTCCCCATGTGACTTCCCCACTAGACTAGTCTTTTATGGCACAACAAACTTCACTATGTGATAAGACATTGTTCAGGAATGTAAACTCTCTCAAGAACACCATGACTGCATAAATTTGAATGACCAAGAATACAAATACAAACTACAAATATTTCACATTGCAAAATTTACCAGAAAAGTCCTAATGGCATCTTCCAACAAGCCACAGAATTAAGAAAAAGAAAACATCACAAGACATATTTTTCTTCTACATGAAATCATATTAAATATGGTATGCATGTATCTAACAGTTATACTTGCCAAATATGTTATGTTCAAAGACCCTTTCAAGTTTTATTGTGCTATTCTTCTAATACAAGACTTCTAGTCAACACATTTGAGCCCTACATGCCCCCTCACTGCTGAGGTCAGTTCATGATATAATCACCTATTACATGCCTTTGGGAGAAATAAAGACACTGTTTTGATCCTTAAGGGGCTCAAAGTTGAAATGTTTTAACATGAAAGTAGGCTTGAGAGCAGGGCACAGTGTTGCTCACCTGTAATCCCAGAAGTTAAGGAGAGGCTGAGGCAGGAGAATTGCAAATTCAAAGGCAGCCTCAGCAACGGTAAGGCACTAAGTAACTCTATGAGACTCTGTCTCTAAATAAAATACAAAAATAGGACTGGGGATGTGGCTCAGTGGTCAACTGCCCCTGAGTTCAATCCCCAGTATCAGTCAATCAATTAATCAATCAATAAAAATTTAGGCCTGAGAGACAAGAGGAAAAATGCAGGTGGCAGCTGTCTGAGGAGAATGTGTTCATGCCACCTTGTATAATACAATGGGCAAGAAAACAAGCCAATGTAGTGGAGAAAAAAATAACAAAAGAATCACAAGTTCCAGTTGTTATAAAAGTGGTCTCATTCCAGTTGCAAGCCACATTCGTTTTAAGAAACTTACTGTTTCTCAGTCTCTGGCCCATAACAGGTACCTAATAAATATGTGTTAAATAAATTGAAGCAACAAAGGTGGAAATCTATCCATAAACCTTATGAGATTTCTAGGTATGGTGAGACATCTGGGGCCAAGGCAATGTTTCCTGCCAAAACAAGCACAGAACTACAATTCTAGTCATTCTTCATACACACTGGCTGTTGGAACAGAATGATTATGCAACCATTATCCATGGTGACACACCTAAGCCCTGCCCAGGACCCGCTGAATATGAGTCACAAGATGATCTTAACCTGAAGTTCTTATCCAAAGCAACATTTTTATATTTTGTGAAACCAATTAGCAAGTATGTTTTTCTTGGTGAAGAGCCATTCATTTGTAACCCTAATCCCATAATCAAAACTGACACTTGAGGGGCTGGGGATGTGGCTCAAGTGGTAGTGCGCTCGCCTGGCATGCGTGTGGCCCGGGGTTCGAGCCTCAGCACCACATACAAAAAAAAAAAAAAAAAAAACAAAGATGTTGTGCCCTCCGAAAACTAAAAAATAAAGATTAAAAAATTCTCAAAAAATATATATATTTTAAAAAAAACTGACACTTGAGTGACAGATGGGGAGATAGTCTTCCCCATTCTTCCATCTCCTCTTCACAGTACTCCAGGTAGCTGGGGATCCCAAGGCAGTAGTAAGGAGGACTGGTTTCAGAGTATGATAGATCTGGACTTAAATCCTAGTTCCAACATTACTCTGTGACCTTGGACACTATCCTCAGCCACAGCAAAGGAGCTTACTAATACCATCTACATCACATTAAATGAGATAATGCTGGAGAAGTCCCCAACACAATACCTGATAAATTTCAAGTCACAACATATTTCAAGCCTTTCTGTAATGGGGAAAATTTAAGTTACCAAATTAAAAAAGGAAGTTGACTGTTAAAGCTGAAACTTTTGTCTCATAAAGAAATGGCCCCTCGGGCTGGGGATGTGGCTCAAGCGGTAGCGCGCTCACCTGGCATGCGTGCGACCGGGGTTCGATCCTCAGCACCACATACCAACAAAGATGTTGTGTCCGCCGAGAACTAAAAAATAAATATTAAAAAAAAAAAAATTCTCTCTCTCTCTCTCCTCTCTCACTCTCTCTTAAAAAAAAAATTAAAAAAAAAAAAAAAAAGAAATGGCCCCTCCTTAAAACCTGTTACACTAATATTCTTTCCAGGAAGTTCCTATTCTGAAATCTGAGTAACCATGTGCCAACCTCAGTTCACTTTCCTATAAGCCAAGGTGGAAATTTTCCTCCAGTTCAAAACATATGCATAGGGCTCCACCTAATGAAGAAATGAACATATTTTAAAATTACAGGTCTAACACTAAAATAAATTAACTAATCAAATATATCCAAGTCAGAAAGTTTTCAGATTTTTTTTTTTGGCAACATAAGAAAGAAAACCAGGGATAAAATTTGGTTGACCTATTAAGAGAAATTAAAAAATCTATTCAATAAACATGTATGAAGTTCTTTCTATAACAAAATGTGTTCATTTGTCATTTTGATCAAGATGTTTTAAGGAATTCAAAGAAGAACAAACTTTAAAAGGAGGCCTCTGCTCCTAAGTATAGAAGGTATACAAATACAAGGGAGAAGGTGATAAAAGTTATTAATAGATGGGGCAGGGGTTGTGGCTCAGTGGTAAGAGTGCTGGCCTAGCATGTGTGAGGCCCTGGGTTCAATCCTCAGCACCACATAAAAATAAATAAAATAAAGGTATTGTGTCCAACTACAACTAAAAATATTTTTAAAAGAGTTATTAATAGAGGTATAAAAAAGTGCTATAGGGTGGGAGAGAAAATCCAACTAAGGAATTTTTTACTAAAAAGTGGCGATTGAGTCAGTATTTAGAGAGGATAGAATTTCAAGAGGCAGATATGGGGACAGGGGAGGAGGCATTTTACTCTGATGAAAGAGCACAAATAAGGCTTTTTCTCTTTGTGGGAGAAAGCTAATATTACTAATAAAGAAAAGGGGAGAAGAAAGAGGTTATTGGTCTTGTGAAACCTAAGGCAAATTGATGAATAATGGCCAGGAAATTAAATGCTTTTAAATTCATAAGCTTCATTATGACAGTTCTTATCCACTATATTCTCTCCTGAGTCATAATTACAATGTAGAACAATATGACTGGAATAACTCCCGGGAATCACCTTGTGATTGAAGCACTGGTTCAGCAAATCTATTATCTGCATTTCACAGGGAGTGGTTTAGCAACCTCTTCCTTATAACCAAAGGGAAAAATCTCCCTTGCTAAACCATTCCCAAGTTTTTCCGCTTTCACTTATGATCCTTAAGTCTTTTATCTGTCTCTGAAGAGTTATTTCTTGGTTGTTTCTCAAGGAACAGATGATTTTATTGATTAACTTTTATACATCATTCTCTAAGCAGGATGGGAATCTTCTGAATTTGCAACTTAGCTTACTGCCTGAGATTATGCCCTGTGGAAATTGGTAAAGGGAACCCAGTCTTTCAAAGTTCATATTGTTCATGTTACATGCTGAACAAATGATTGTGGCATTATGAAGTTGATCAATTCTTTCTCTATCAGTGTAGACAGATGCCTTTTGGCAACAGAATCATAAGGACTAGGAACAACCTGTAGTGGATAACCACCATCACTAGGCTACATGGACAGCAACAATGAAAAACTAAAAAAGGAAGGCAAGCATGTGCAGGCTGACTCCTTAAAAGGAAGCTTACAAAATTGTGAAATATTGTATCCATTTTAACATAGGGCAAACACTGTATAAACTTGAGAACAATTGCCATGCTTAAAAAAATAGTTGCCATCACTTAAGAATTTGAAGAGTTCAGCTGGGTGGGTGGTCAACACGTGTAACCCCAGCATCTCCTGAGGCTAAGGCAGGAGGATTCCAAACTCAAAACTAGCCTCAGCAATTTAGCAAGGCCCTAAAAAATTCAGTGAGACCCTGTCCCTAAGAAAAATATAAAAAAAGGGCTGGGGATATGTCTCAGTGGTCAAGTGCCTCTGGGTTCAATCCCCAGTACCCCCTCCCCCAAAACTGGAAGAGTTCACTGAGAACTCTAAACTACTGGCTTTCTTAAACAATCTGAAGATCTAGCAGCCCTGTGCTTGCATTTCTACTTAGCAGTTACTGGCTACTGGCTATCCCCTTAGCCTCCAATCTGCTGGCCCTCTTCCTGACCCCTACAGGCATTTTTGTCAGCGATTTTTGAATATGGCTTTAAAACTCAACCCACACATCTTAATGGTCTTAAGTTGGGAAGATAATAATGATTGTGTATTTTATATATTAATCAAATCCAGTTAAGCAGACTTACTTAAGATTCAGGATTAGAACATTTATATAAATTTAAGACAAAATGAAACCTGGCTTGGGTGATCAAAAGATACACAATACAGAAAACATGGAACTATGCCTTGTCAGTGTGGCAGCTCAAACCAGGGTATGTTATTAAATAAGATCCAAACTAAAAGTGGACTGAAAGTTTCTCAGTTTCAAAGCACATATGCATTTTTTTGTCAAGTGCCAGCTAAATAGAATAATATATGCGCGCGCACACAATGCATATATACACACATACATGCCAAATAAAACAGGAAAAATGATTCGAAGTACCATGAAGAGGGAGCTAAATAATCACTAAATATTTACATCAACTTGCCAGGCTAGTCAAATGTCCATTGAAAGCATGAACTCAATTCTACATTAAGAGTAACTTTCCTAATGGTAGCAGAGTTACTTAAATAGCACTCTTACATGGTAAAACTCTACTGTTATACATGGTAAATAAAGAAACAAAGAATTTCCCTGACACATTATGCTGGGAAGCACTGAGAGGACAATATTTGTTTATAATGGGTAAAGTATCCAAACCAAAATTTTCGAATCTTTGAAGTTGAATAGATTCTTGAAAAAGCAGTGTAGTGTGACTGTTTCCTAATTTTTTCAGCCACCCCCTCAGTTTGCTACCCTCTGCAATTTCTGTGGGAGAGAATGACAACGCATCATCACGCTAATACTTAATTCTTTCTACTGCTGGAAAGGACGCTGGGTTGAGCTACCACAGCCGTGACACAGCTTTCCCTCCATCCAAGGACGTCCTGTGCCTCTCAGGCCAAATGCTGCTGGGGAAAACCGCTGCAGCGGTCAATTTGGCCACCTGTCCCCTGCTGCACGCGGGCCGCTCTGCGTCGGATGCTCAGATAATCCTCGTTCTATTTGGGCAAAGAGTCCCCCTATTAGTGCGTGACCCAGCTCTACGAACAAAGCTGCAACTGCTCAACTGTGCCTCCGGGGTCCTGGGAAGCTGAGTTCCTCAGGCCCGGGCGGGGCAGCCCCAGCGTGGCAAGCCCCTCTTCGGCCTTCCCCCCTTGCCCGGCCATCAGAATTCAGGGCCGCGAGAGGAGCGGGATGGGGACGCGATACCCAGCCCCAGCGTCCTCAGGCTCCCGCCCCGGCTCAGCGCCTCCTCAGATATCACCCCAGGCTCACCAAAAAGCGTGTCGAGCTGGTACCCTGGTCCACTGCCCCCACCAATGGCCCCAAAACTGCTTTCTTCGCCGCTGCCATGAAACCAGCTTCAAGTCGGCCGGCTATCGCGGCCGGTTTCCCGGGTGACCGCGGTGGGCGGGGGAGGGGCGGGCGAAGAGACCGGAGGCTAAGACGGCGAGCGTCTGCTGAACACTCGGACCGCGCTGGAGGCAGCCCCTTTACCCGCGCGGAGCCTTCTCACCCCGCCCCTCCGGCCCAAACTCCGCCCCCCAGAGCGTTCCCCCACGGCTTCGGGGGCGTGGTGGAGGGGGGGGCGCTGTCTGCTGGGCTGGCCAATTAGCGAACACGGAAAGAAACAGAACATTCGGACAGTCAGAGGGCGGTGAGACGTCGTGGGGGCGGGGTCTGGGCGCGGCGGAGGCGGTGGCCCGCGCAGCAGGTCACGTGAGAGGAGGCCCGGGAGCCCGCTGCCTGGCTGGCCTGCTGCAGTGTCTGGGGCGGAGGCGAGTACTAGCCGTTGGCTCGGAGCTCCTCTGACCCGCAGAAAGAACAAAAGTCCGCCCGAGCCCACAAATGGGTCCAAAAGTGAAGAACTGCTTGTTCCTCCCGGTGGGCTATGCGGAGAACGACGTGAATCTCGGTGGGAATCTCCCGGGGGTCCGACCTTCCCGCGCTTCCCACGCCCCGCCCACCTCCCGCACTTGGCCCCTGTTAATAATAGTTATAATCTCGCCTACTGGGACTGGCCCCACATGGGACCACTGCAAGGAGCAATGCGAATCCCTCACCTTTGTAGATTTTTCAGAATCAAGAAATACCGTAATTCTTTCGGTTTAGTATTTAAGGGAAACATTCAAAAGCAACTTCCCCGAGTCCCTCAATTGACCAACCACACAGAAAACACCCAGCACCTCCCTGTCCTGAGGCGCCCTTGCTCCAGGCTGGGCTTCTGTCTTGTGTCCCCTCCCCCACACGCCATTTCCGCTCCCCTCGTTAACTGCTTTGGACCGTCAAGGGGAGAGAAAAGGGATTCTCACTTGACCTTGAATTTACCTTGCCAAGATCCTGTTGAGTCGTGTGTTCTAGGGGCTTTCAAATGTTGGACCCAGACCCATAATGTGAAATAATTTCCAAACAACTTGGGGATTGTGGGTATGTGAGCGTGCATGCATTATATAAATATATAAGTTACATATATAGATACATTTTATATATATTTGTATGTATTATGTTTCCTAAACACTTTTTGTCTTTCCGTGCTCTATACAGTCTATATTAGTGTATCACTTTTAAGAAATATTGGTTGAAAAATCACTAAATTGATTTAGTAAATCATATGTGCTTATCAGTTTTCAAAAGCTCTCTCATTTCTTTCCATCCCTTTCCCAAATCTCCCAGTATTTTTGGAACATCATTTCTATTTTTTCCTCCTCTTGCATTACTCTATACCACCTTACTTCTCCATTTATTTATTTAGTTACACCACAGTTGTTCTGGAAGCAAATTTTCCTATACTCCTTTTAGCCATTAGATTCTGGTGTTCCAAATGAAGCCTGCTTGTGGAGCTACTGGACTTGATAACTATTAATAAACTGACTTGCTTTGAGGTAGAAGGGCAGATGGGTAAGTATTTCTGAATTTTCTTGAAAGAGGAAAAAGAGAAAGGCATATAGGTAAATGTTGAGGAACTAGGTCAACTTGCCTCTAAAAATTGTGAAAGGCATTAATTGAATAGGTGATATATAAATAAAGATTTCCTTGGTTCTAGAAGTCAGTAAAAACAAAGCGCCAAATCTATCACATTGATCCATTTATTTAAAAAAAAAAAAAAAAGGCCCTGACCATGTTTGAACTTTCACACACTTTTGGCTCAGATTCTACTAGGACAGCAAATTATTTGTTTAGCGGCACAGTGGGGATCAGAACTCAGTCATTTCAAAATAAGTTGCACTGTATGTACATGATAGATCCTTAAATTTATTGGTCCTCTGGTTCCTACAGCAGTGTGTACCCCACATCCTCAATCCTTTCACCAAAACAAAACTGAAAAGCCAAAATATTATTTGAATTTTCAGGAGTTACACACATCTAAGTGCCCTCTAAAAGACAAGGGACAAAAGGAAGCATCCTAAGTGGAAGAATCAACCTTAGCCTGCCTAAACTCCACACTCTAAATATTTACTCTAAACTCCCATAAATCTATTTTCTCTTACCCTTTTAGAATTATTCTCTTGCTTGCCCTTTCTCACCCCTTCAAGCCCCAGCTGCAGTCCAAAATATATTTTTAATTTTTTAAATAACTTTATTTATTTTTTTAATGTAATGCTTAGGGTTAAACCCAGTGCCTCACATTCTACCACTAAGCCACAACCCCAGCCCCCCAAATTTTACATAAATGTAAAAATCAACCAATACCTATTCTGATTCCATTTTTCATACTATTACTGAGACAGAATTGGAAGAAACAATGGCCTGAGGCCCAAACAGGATAAGTGATAGACTTGTTTGAGACCAGCCCTCCTCTGTGGCAGAACCGGGACTTGAATTTCAGCCTCCTGACATCAAACCTAGGGCAGCAAACCTTTTACAGCAGATGGAGGCAATGGAAGCTGAAGGAAAATGGACTAAAAGAGAAAAGATGGGATGCTGGTCCACCTTTATTTCCCCACCATGCACTGCAGATCTGAAGGCAAAGTAGCAGAGGAGTAAACACTTAAGTGGAAATGTAAAGACTTGGTCTGATTTTGGCCCTGCCATTCAACTCTTACTCTTCTTGACCTTGTGTAACTCATTTCCTCTCAGGGTTTCCTTTTGCTCATGTGTAAAATAGGGAAAATGTCACTGATACTGACGTGGATGGGTTAATGTGACTTGACTGATGTAATGCCTGTGTCATGAAAGGCAAGATGCAGTATCCCTGTCATTTCTGTTTTCTACCAAAGAGATCTAGAGGTGAAGAACCAAAGTTCTTCAGGCAAATGATTTAAGTAGTTTGAGTCATCTAAGGCTTGCTATGATAATTTCTGCCTAGTAGAGCAGGAAATCAAAGTTAAGCCCCTTTAGAGTGTCTCTAGGTGTTTCGCTTATTCCTCTAGTTTTTCCTGTTCTTTGTTAACTTACACAGAATTTATATAAGCAGAAAAAGCCTACATTTCCCTAGAGAATCTTTTTTTGTTATTGTTTCTGGCATCGCTTCTTGATCTCAGGTTCTCCTGAGCTGTAGCACTTACTTTTTCTAGTCTAGTCTATTTGGAAAACTAGCCTTACCTTAATTCCTCCTGACTATTCTATTGACTTGAATATGAATTGGTATGGATAGGAAAACCATAACATGGAAAGTTAGTGCTAGAAAGATTTACAATAAAAACCCAGGCACTTTATTATTTTATAGAACTGAAATGCTTTAAGCAGATATATGGAGTAATCTGCCTCTGCTAATTAGAGGGAGTTAAAAACAGATTAAGAATTTAAGGGCTGGGGATGTGGCTCAAGCGGTAGCGCGCTCGCCTGGCATGTGTGCGGCCCAGGTTCGATCCTCAGCACCACATACCAACAAAGATGTTGTGTCCGCCGAGAACTAAAAAATAAAACATTAAAAATTCTCTCTCTCTCTCTCTCTCTCTCTCTCTCTCTCTCCCCTCTCTCACTCTCTCTTAAAAAAAAAGAATTTAAATAGGGGTGCTGGAGATATAGCTCAAGTTGGTAGAATGCTTGCCTTGCATGCACAAGACCCTGGGCTCAATACCCAGCACCACAAAAAAAAAAAAAAAAAAAAAAAAGAAGAATTTAAATGTATTTGTTAAAAACAAAGCTCCAAATTGGAGCTTTGCGCAGTGGCAGTATCGTAGCCAATGAGGTTTATCCGAGGCGCGATTATTGCTAATTGAAAAAAAAAAATAGCCAAATTGGGAGCCTCTCTCTTCCACTTGCAGATTGGAGAATCCACTCACATGCATGTTAATCATCTAAACGTGACTGCCTAAAATTGTGTGTCACTTTACACAATGTTGAACTCATAAAAAAAAATAGGATTGGGCAGTGGTTCTCAAACTACTTGTGTCAGAACCACCTAGAGGATTTGTTAAAACCCAGGTTGCTGGGCCACAACCCCACAATTTGTTTCATGGGTGAGGTCTGAGAATTTGCATTGCTAACAAATTCCCAGGTGGTGCTGATACTGCTGATACAGGGACCCCACTTTGAGAACAATTAGGCTCTGGGTAGAGTTTGACAAAACTGTAGTAAAACCCTGAGGTAAAAAGAGCTCTGTGTTTTATGAGTTGTTAATGTCCCTTTTTCCTAAACCTCAGGTCTCTGCTAAGAATCAAGTCGTCTACTTAAGATATTGGTAGATAAGGGGCTGGAATTGTGGCTCAGTGGTAGAGCACTTGCCTGGCATGTGTGAGGTGCTGGGTTTGATCCTTAACACTGCATATAAACAAACAAATAAATAAATAAATGATCCATTGGCAAGTAATTTTTTTTAATTTTAAATTTTAAAAAATGGTAGATGAAGGCTTAAGGAAGAAGGTTCTCAAACATTAGTTTATGTCAGAATCATCTTGGGCACTTGTTAAGGAGGCTTATTTGTGCCACTCTCTTTTACCCCACCCCAATAAATGCAATGAGGTAAGCTGCTTGATGCCAGCAATTTTGTCCTGATCATTATTATGATCCCAGGAACTATAAGTGATATCAAAAGAATGATAAGTGATTATCAAAAGAATGAATAAATATGGTAGACTGAAAAACCAAATGAGTGGCTCCTAATGACTCATGCTTTCTAGTAATAAAGTCCTTTTATTGTGCCATCCCACAATGGCCTTCTGACTTGGACCATTGATATGCATAGACAGTGGGATAATAGGAAACATGATAGGAACCGAAAATAGCACTTGTGGGCTGGGGATGTGGCTCAAGTGGTAGCGCGTTCGCCTGGCATGCGTGCGGCCCGGGTTCGATCCTCAGCACCACATACCAACAAAGATG
Organism: Urocitellus parryii; assembly: GCF_045843805.1. Taxonomy (NCBI): domain Eukaryota; kingdom Metazoa; phylum Chordata; class Mammalia; order Rodentia; family Sciuridae; genus Urocitellus; species Urocitellus parryii. The sequence continues at coordinate 107,489,837 of NC_135547.1, forward strand.
TTGTGTCCGCCGAGAACTAAAACAATAAATATTAAAAATTAAAAAAAAAAGAAAAAGAAAATAGCACTTGTGCAGAAGTGAATGTTTCCCTCTTGGAACTCAGTGTAATCTGCAACCAAATAAGAGGCCATGTTGGGGAAAACAAAGACACCCCAGGTAACCAGCTCCAACTTTAGATAAATGTATGAAACCATCTTGGATATTTTAGCTCCAGCCAAGCTCCCAGCCAACTGCAGCTGCCGAATGAGCAACCCAGCTACTGAATGACCTTAGATAGCACCTGCAACAAAACACTACACAGCTGAGTCCAGTGAATCCACAGACTCACTTGGTTTTGGAGTTTTCTTCTTCTTTTTTTTTTTTTTTTGGTGGTACTATGGATTGAACCCAAGGCCTTGTGCACTGAACTGTATCCCCAGCCCTTTTTAAGTTTGTTTTGAGACAGGGTCTCTGAAAGTGCCCAGTTTGGCCTTGAAATTGTGATCCTCCTGCCTTCCAGGAAGTTGGTATTACAGGCATATGCACCATGCGTGGCTTGAAGTCATTTTTTTTTTTGACCAGGGATTGAACTCAGGGGCACTCAACCACTGAGCCACATCCCCAGCCCTATTTTGTATTTTATTTAGAGACAGGGTCTCATTGAGTTGCTTAGCACCTTGCTTTTGCTGAGGCTGGCTTTGAATGTGAGATCCTCCTGCCTCAGCTTCTCTAGGCGTTGGGATTACAGGCATGCGCCGCTATGCCCAACTTGAAGTCATTTTTGATGCAGCAATAGATAAATAGCCTGATCAGTATAATTTTGATGTGATCTCTATTCTTCATAATTTAATTCTTTTTAATATTTATTTTTTAGTTGTAGTTGGACATAATATCTTAATTTATTTTTTTAAGAGGGGGGGGAGAGGAGAGAGAGAGAGAGAATTTCAATATTTATTTTTCGGTTTTTTGGTGGACACAACATCTTTGTTTGTATGTGGTGCTGAGGATCAAACCCGGCCGCACGCATGCCAGGCAAGCGTGCTACCGCTTGAGCCATATCCCTAGCCCCAATTTATTTATTTATATATAGTGCTGAGGGTCAAACCCAGGGCCTCGAACTCGCTCAGCAAGCACTCTACCACTGAGCCAAACCCCAGCCCCCATAATTTAATTCTTGGTCATATTTGGTTATAACAAAGGCACTGGGTTTTTCAGAAAATTACAAATATGAAACTTTATAATCGCCCAAATATTTTTGGAAAACTTGTAACTAGTACAATTTGAGACATGTTCCATTCAAAAACCTGTTCCTAATAAGGTTCTGGGACAAGAATGATACCAGGAATGCCCTAAAATCATAGTTGATTCTGTTAAGATGGAACCACTGGCTACTAAAGAGAGACAACGATGTACTTTTTGATTTCTTGCCTTTTGCCACTATATAGATAGAAGTAAAGCAACATGGATGCTGATAAAAATTAAGCCTTGCTGTGAGTTCAAAGCCAACCTCAGCAAAAGCAAGGTCCTAAGCAACTCAGGGAGACCCTGTCTCTAAATAAATACAAAATAAGGCTGGGGATGTGGCTCAGTGGTCTAGTGCCCCTGAGTTCAATCCCCAGTACACTCCCCCCCAGAATGAAGCCTTAACCACTATTCAATTATTTTACTTATATAATTTTGAGGCATTGACATTTCAATACTTCATCCAACATTCAAATCATACAAAGGAAAGAATATTCAGCCTCCTGCACAAGTAATATAGTAAGAATGAAGTGCATATCCAATGGATTGAATCAATGAGATCACAGTCATTCATTTGCTCTTTAAACAATGTGCTACTGAAAACAACTTTATATTTTATTTATTTAGACTTCATATTTAGACTTGATTATGAAGAAAACGTATCATTCACTACTTAATGGCATGTAGGGAAAGAGGAATGATGATTTTAATTGAAGTGTATTATCTTTTTAGTGGGAAAGTACTACACCTTTTTGAAATATTCCACTGGGATCACATTTGTTTTGGGAGGCATTTCTGCTTTGTGAAGCAATGTATGGATTTAGTTTTTATTAATTAAAGAATCAGAAGGAGCTCCCTAGATTGTGTAGCTCAACTATACTTACTAGAGATGAAATAAATAAGGACAAAAATCAGGGTAATTTGTTCAAGGTCACTTAAATAAATGGTCACCAGGTGGTGAGATGCACACGTATGTCTTTTGTATTTATCACTATTCATGAGAATAAAAAGAGCATACCTAACCTATAATCAACCAACAATACTATTTCCCCAAAGATATTATAAACATTATTTGTATAAATTAATATAATGAATACATATAAACATAATATGTATAAATAATTTAGCCATGACTTTTAAAAAGTAATTTTTTTCAGAGAACTTTCTATTATACTTTCAGTACTCCATTGTCTCAATGCCCCATTCCTCACCACTTTTACAAAACCTAGGTCTTCATCCTTGTCATTAATCTCTTGAAGTTAGAGATGGGGATTAAAACTGTAGAAGAACATCAAATGCTGGAAAGGATTTAGAACAACAAGAACCCTCATTCATTACTGGTGAGGTCACAAAATGTTACAGACACATGGGAAGACAATTTGATGATTTCTTACAAAACTAAACATACTCTTACCATATGATCCAGCAATCACACTTCTTGATATTTACCTAGTGAGTTGAAAATTTATGTCCCCACAAAGACCTGCATGGGATAGTTACAGTGGCTTTATTGCTAATTTCCAAAACTTTGGAAGCAAACAAGAAGTCCTCCAGTAGGTAAATGGATAAACAAACTGTGGTATATCTGTTCAATGGAACATTATTTAGTGATAAAAATAAATTAGCTCTTGAGCTGGGCATGGTGGCACACCCTTGTAATCCCAGCAGCTTTGGAGACTGAGGTAGGAGGATCTTGAGTTCAAAACCAGCCTCAGGGATTTAGGGAGTCCCTAGTCTCTAAATAAAGACCCTGTCTCTAAATAAAACACACAAAAAGGGGTGGGGATGTGGCTCAGTGACCCAGTACAAAAATAATCAGCTCTTGAGTCATGAAAAGACATGGAGAAAACTCAATGCATATTACTAAGTGAACAAAGCCAGTCTAAAAAGCTGCCTTCTGCATGATTCCAACTATTTGAAATTCTAGAAAAGGCAAAACTATAGAGACAGGAAAAAGGTCTTTGATAATCATGGATGCAAAGAGAGGTAGGATGAATAAATGAAGCACAGGAGGTTTTTAGGTCAGTAAAATACTCAGTATGATACTATAATGGTGAATACATGTCAATATATATTTGTCCAAATCTACAGAATTTACAACACCAGGAGTGACCCCAATGCAAACTATGAATGATGATGTTTCAGTATAGATTTATTTATTTTAAAATATTTATTTATATTTTCTAAATTTTTTAAATTTTTTATTTGCTTATTTATATGTGGTTTGGGGGAGGCAAGCACTCTACCACTGAACTACAATTCCTAAATATTTATTTTTTAGTTATAGGCGAACACAATGTCTTTATTTTGCTTTATGTGGTGCTGAGGATTGAACCTAGTGCCTCATGCATGCTAGGTGAGTGCTCTACCTCTAAGCCACAACCCCAGACCTCAGTGTAGATTTATTGATTGTAACAAATGCACCCACTCTGGGATAAGATGTTGATAATGAGAGAGGCTATGCATTTCTGGGGGTAGGGTCCATGTGGGGAAAACTCTGTATTTTCTGCTCAGTTTCACTGTGAATCTTAAACTGCTCTCAAAATAAAGTGTATTTTAAAGACTTTATTTTAAAGAGATTATTTTGATAGATATGGATGGTTCTGTCACTTACTCATCCTCATCTGACTGCTTATTGCTAGGCATTCATTACCTTGGTTGAGAAATCACCACTTTCCCCTTTCAGTTGCCATTTCCCCAGACTTAACCTTCCTTATTGTTGGCCACATTGCTTGCATTGGTATATTTCCTTGCTTATAATGACATTGATTTTACTGGAATGCTTTTTGGTTATAATTAACTTATTAATAATTATTTAAATTAATAAATTATATTGTTAAAAGCTAAGACTATTTTAGCTATTTTGTAAACTATTAGCACAACATGAAGTCACTAACTTATGGAGAATAAAATAGTTTTTTCTCCTTTTAAAGACAATTGGCTCCCAATTCCCTACCATTAAGAACAATTTCAAGTTTATTTTCTATTTACATTTTCAAATGTACCTTAATTTCTCCCTCCCCTTCATGCCCCTTCCCCCAATTGCTGGTTAACAGCACTTTTGTCCACAAATGGAAATTTTCTCTTTTGTAGTTTGTGTCTGACTGCCTGGAAATGGTGATGTCACAATCATTGGTTTGAAGTTAGGCAACATAATAAGAGGAACATGGTTAAAGGGGAAACAACCTCTGTTTGTAAATTAGTATTTGTACAATGTAGAAAACATAAGTTTGTATGACTCCTGATTCCTCCTTCTGGATAGGGTGATATGCTATCTATTTCCATTGAAGAGAATTTGCTTTGATGTAGTGTCTATGTGTACACACTTTGGGATACCTGCATATTACATGGTTACAGAGCCCATGTTGTTTCAAGCATTGGAAACCTCTGATCTGAGCATCTTGCAATGATATTAGACAGGTAGTTAGGTAGTCAGTATAGATAGGTAAATGGAGTCAGGTTGGATCTAGGAGGCCAATTTTGAGTGAGTCTGGGAAGTTGGAGACTGTCCCCTGAGGGATCTTATCAAAAACCTGCCCCTGCTCCAACCTGTTGCCAAGGTAACCTGTCCCAGAAATTTCCCCTCCCTACAGGGAGCTATAAGGTTGTTAATGTGTCTTTGTCTACTCCATCCTGCCCTTCCCCCTTCAGCCTATTTCTCACCTTTTGGCCACCCCACTGAGCATTCCTGGGCCTAGACTGGTATGCAGGAAGGAGAAAGATAAGGGGGGAAAGCAGGAGAACAAAGGAATCCTAGGACATATAAAAAGGGTGGAACACCTCGACTCTTGGGATATCAGGATACCAGCTATGGCCCCCTTCTCCCTCGCTGGACAAGTCTATGTTACCTCTTTTTAAATAAACCCTGTTTTATATGCTTGCCTCAGCATGCTTCTCTAATGTTCAAACTTCAACATATGGGGAAGCAGGACTCAGTACCTGTAACTGGCAGTATCAATATGGATCCAGAATGGCATGTATTCAGGAATAAGAAACAGAATGTCCAGTGTTAAATTATGATTCACAGCTATGTGATTATGAAGCTTAAAGGGACAAACCCCATTTCAAGTGGTGTCCTTTGCGGCATCACTGGATGATATTTTTGAATTGCCTAACCCATGAGCTTTTCATGGGATACCTCATCTCCAAACTATAACATTTGATCCTTGGCCCCCAAAAGTTCATGCCCAGCTCACAATGAAAAATGCATTCATTCCATCTCCAAGGATCCCTATAATCTTAATAGTTCCAACATTACCCAAATTCCAAGTCCAGATTCTCCTCTGAGACTAAAGAGAAACTCTTAGCTGTTAGTCCCTATAAAATTCAAAAGCAAGTTACATATATCCAATATACAATGGAACCGAGTAAACATTCCCATTCTAAAAGGGAGAAATAGGGACATAAAAATAAAGGATGGAAGCAAAGCAAGACTGAAACCCAGGACTGGAGTTGTAGCTCAGTGGTCACCTGGCACTTGTGAGGCACTGGGTTAAATCCTCAGCACCACATAAAAATAAATAATATAAAGGTATTGTGTCCATCTACAACTAAAAAAAAATATTAAAAAAAAAAGACTGAAACTCAGCTGGGCAAATATTAAGACCTGTAGCTCCATGTCCGACTCTGCGTTACATGGCAGTGAGATGTGATCTCCAAAGGGCTTGGGCAGCCCCAGCCCTACAACCTTGCCAGTTGTAGCCCACATGATCTGTCTCTTGATCTGGTTCTGCTCCCTTCCTACAGCTTTCCTTAGCTGGCATTTCGCATTCCTGGCATCTCTTAATTCCTGGGTTCTCCATTTTAGTTTCAGTTTATCTCACAGCTTCACACATTGCCTTCTTAGCAGTAGCCCCCAGGGATTCTGACCCTGTTACACTTTGCCTGGCCTCCCAAGCCTTCCTTTGAAATCACAGTGAAAATCTCCATGACCCTTTAACTCCAGCATTCTGCATTCTTGCAGAACCAGCACCATATGGATGACATCAAGGTTTGCTGCCTGTTTTAGTTGCCACCCCTCAGATCATAGCTGCAATGGCCTCTGAGTGCTAGACATCTGAACATAATGAAACAAATCATAGGGAAGCAACTTTTTAGATTTCCCCATGCAAGGTTGCCCCAAGGTCTCTTCCCAAAGGAGTTTTTTACTTTTACACCTTTGAGTCTGTGACAGGTAGGGTTTTGCAGTTTGATAAGATACCCTCAAGGCATTTTCCCATATTTCTGTGAAAAACATTTAGTTTCTCTTTAGTGGTGGTAATCTCTTCATTTTCATTGGCCCTAATATTATGCACATTTTTCTGACCAAACTATAAATATTTGAAATTCTTCCACTCTGTTATCTGCTTCCACTTATCACACTAAACCTAGCTAAAAGTTAATAGCAATATCCATGCTACCACTGAATGCTACACTGCCTTGAGATTTCTTCCACCAAATTAATTTGTCTATCACCTTTAAATTTAGCCTTACAAAAAGTCTTGGACTACCTCTAGTCCGATTCTCAATAGAGTCCTTGGTATCATCTGAAATCTCATGTGCAGTCTTTACTGTTCTCTTTCCTGTGGGCAATCTGTTCTGAGCTTCTGTCAGAATCACCCAGAAAGTTCTGCTTGCAATATTCTAAGCCTTTTCCAGCCTGAATCTCCAAACATTTCTAACCTCCCACAAACCAGTTCTAAACGCCTCTCAACTACATGGCCAGGCTAGTCATAGCAATGACCCTACTTCTCTGTACCAATTTCTATGTTAGTCAGCTTTTCATTGCTATGACCAAAATACCTGACAAGAACAACTTAGAAGAGGAAAAGTTTATTTTGGGCCATGGTTTCAGAGGTTCAGTCCATGGTTGACCAACTCCATTGTTCTGGGCTTGAGGTAAGGCAGAATATAAGGGTGGAAGGGCATGATGGAAAAAGGTTACTTAGTTCATGGCACCTTAGAAGAAGGGAATGGGGAGAGATATAGTCCATAAGACCACATCCTGGGTTGGAATTGCAGCTCCATGGTAGAGCGCTTGCCTAGCATGTGTGAGGCACTGGGTTCAATGCTCAGCACCACATAAAAATAAATAAATAAAATAAAGGTATTGTGTCCAATTACAACAACAACAAACAAAACAAAACAAAACAAAACATGTTCATAGTGACTTACTTCCTCTAGCCATGCTCCACTTGCCTATAGTTAGCACCCAGTTGTCCATTCAAATTATTAATTTATCAAATGGATTAATTCACCAATGTGGCTATAGCTTTCACAGTCTAATCCTTTCACCTTTGAACATTCTTGCACTACCTAAAACTTGAGCTTTTTGGGGGATAACTCATATCCAATCCCTAACATCTTGTGTGCCCTGAGTCTACACCTAACCAATGACTTGCTTTTGTCTATGAAAGCAATGGTAAATATCTTATGTCATATTTGATGGGAATTTGAAGCTTATGTCAATTAGATGGGAATACCATCTAATTATGCACCTGGATGCCATCTTTCTGAAGCCAGATTTAAAGATAGGTAGTTAAGGTAGTTAGGTAAATCGGGTCTAACTCAAGTAAGATAAAGAAAATGGAGGCCATTATTGAGAATGGAGTCCTGGAAAGCAAAGCAGCACTTGGGGAAATTGAAATGTCAATGTCCCCAATGCCCTGGAACCCATCCTAAAGCAGCAAACAAGGAAATGCTAATCAAAAGCTTCCCCAGGCCCTTTCCTGCCCAGATTACTCCTCCAGCCCACCTATCTCCTACCCTTTGGGCCTTCCCACCTGCATTCTAACACTGAAAGATAAAGGGAAACAAAGGATAACAGGAATGTGGGAAAGCTGAAAGAAGACTTTAGCTATAAAAAAGGGAAGACCTCCCCCTTCCACGGATTCCGCCTTTCGCCTTTCTGGTCCCCTTCTTCCTCCGGGGAGAAGTCTTTTCTGCTGTCCTTTAATAAAGCCTTCCACTTTCCACTCTCCACTTGCCTCGGAGTGCTTCTCTGGTGCTATACTTCAGCATTTGGGGAAACAAGCACTCATCACTAGTAAACAGTGATAACATTTCCTCCTCTGTCATTATGGAAAGTATCTTAGTTCTTCAGTTGCAAGGAACAAAATCACTAACAATTTACGCTAACTAAAAACAAAACTCCCTCTGGCACACTCTTTTCTAAAACTCTTTCAACATCTTTTCTATTTTCCTACTTCACTCTGAAGACTGGTTTCTCAACCATTCCTCAGGTAGCACAGGGCTCCAAATGACACCACAGTCTCCAAATCTAGAAGGCTCCATCCTTTATTGATTATGATCAATTTTGCAAATCAAACCTTGAAGAAGAAGATCTGACTATCTCAACCCTTTCTTACTTCCTGTGGTCAAGTGATCACCATGATCTGGTCAATAGTGGTGACATGGGATAGATGGAGTATGAAAGAAGATCTTGTGCATTTGCTTGTTGGCTAGAGTTCTGCTGATCTAGGTGGGGTTCAGCTGGGAGTTCCCACTTGAGGTTTTGGCAATGAGGGTGACCTTTATTCTTACAGCAGACTGTATATGGGTATGTGTTCTCAACTTCCTTGGACCAATGAGATTGCTTTTCTTGGATGTGTTTACATGGTGATGGCAAAAGTGTAAAAGAATAAGTGGAAACATGCAAGCCCATTAAGGCCTAGACTTGTAACTGTCACACTGGAAATTCATTCAGATATCATTCTCTAAAGTAAGTTATTTGACTAAGCCCAAAGTCAAGGGGCAGAAAAGTAAACTTTACTCAGGATGACACCATGACAAGTAGGTGCATGCCAGTAGGGCTGGAAAAATGAGGCTAGTAATGCCACCTAGTACACCTTTTTCTTTTCATGTCTTGAATACTCATGTTTGGATTAGCAGGGATGGTAGTAGTGGTGACTACTAATAAAGAGTTAGAAGAGATGGGTCCACAAAACAGAGGGACTAACTTGTCTATAGGATTGACTTTTAAGATTGTTACCAGTCAAAATGTCAGAGTTTAAAGGAACACAGTGGGTATGGGCTTGCTCTGGATCAATACTATTATTTCAATATGGTGCCATAGCTGAAATCTCTAGGCCATGACATGGCCCCACAGTGGAGAGCTGGCTGATCCAGAGGAGAGCTATACTTTATGGAATGAGAAAAGTGCTGTGCATATTAGGAAAGCAACATAAGTATGCAATCATATATCAGGCCAACATACTAGAGGTCAGAGGCAAGGTGTCAATATAACAGCAAGCACTGGTCTGAGACTAAAAGGGCAAGACCAATTAAGGCACCAGAAGTTCTGCTTTGATCAGGATTGACTAGAGTGAGATGCATAAGTTTATTAAAGGTCCTTAAGGACTGAAAAAAAAAAGACTGATCTTGCCACTAATAGTGCCTCTTCTGTCCTACAAAACTTGCCACCCACCACCCCACTCCCCTACTGAAAGGCTCCATTCTTTATTGATTATGATCAATAATCAGCTTCTTTCAGCTTTCCCACACTCCTGCCCACTTTACTATTCTCTACATGACTCAGTTGGCATTACTTTCATTTGTTATGTGTGGATTACATGGTAAATCAAGTAACTATTTTTAAAAATCAAACTCAGGGGGCTGGGGCTGTAGCTCAGTGGTAGAGAGCTTGCCTCTTACTGTGAGGCACTGGGTTCGATTCTCAGCATCACATAAAAATAAATAAAGATATTGTGTTCATCTACAACTAAAAAATAGATTTAAAATATCTAATTCAGAATAGGCCCTTATCTATATGGTTGATCTTGGTTATTTAAAGATAAGAATCAGTGTCATGAAGTCACAAGACCCAGTAGGGAGTAAGAGGCAATCAAATTGTGAACAGAGGTTCACTCTGATAGTCCCAGGACAAGTCCCTGATGCAAGCTATTTACTAATGGAGGAAAAGATGCCCTGGCCTATGCATTAGAAGAAATAGGGGAGGAGCTCACTTCCAGCACTTAAGGGAAGAAGTTCACATATGCCAAGTAGGAGGTTGAATTCTGCACTTCCTCATCTCTGAATTCAGAGTAAGCTCCTGTTTATCTTTGGAGCCTTATGTATCACAACTTCCCCATGTGTACTCTAACCATTGCCAAGGAGAGTGCTTCCCATTCTCTGGAGACATCTTGCTCTTTCCCTGTTCTGTGCTTTACACCATGCTGTTCCAGCCATCTGGGATTCTGCCTTTTCCTGTTTCTGTCCATCAAAATGGTCTCATTCTTCAAGGCCTATCTCTAATTCCACTTCTTCTATAAAGTATATTCCCTAAACCTACATGACCTGTTCCTCCTTGAACCCCCATAACACATCTCATAGTCAGCTTTATATTATTATTTTACCAGTATTTGTTTTACCCATCTGTTCACCAGCTTCTTTCTGTATTAGTTCTCTATTGGGCATCCCATATTTTCTGGACATACTATGATGCACATCCTCAAAGTTTCTGCTCTCAAAAGACTCCATTTGCTTTAGAGAGAGATGCAACAGGTAAACTAGAATAGCAACATATGGTAAAGACTAAACAAAAGTAAGCATAAGTGCTATAGAGACTCTAAGAAGGTAATGCTAACCAATTTTTAAAAGTGAGAATCCTGAGAGTAAATAGGGGATAAGTCATTCCAGCAGAGCCAGCTATATGTGCGAAGGCCCTGAGGTTATTTACAAATTGTTATAAGGAGCAATACATTAGATATTTATGTTTAGATAAATTATGCAATACTTTCCTAATTGTCATATCTTCTGGCAGTCTTCAGTTAGCTACCATTAACCTCAATTTCTAAGCAAGAAAACCAAGGCTCAGAGTTCAAATGATTGCTTTAGAGTAAATCAAATTAAGAGTGGTAAAGATGACAACACAGGCTTTCTGATGCCAAAGCCATGCTCTTTCCTCTACATTCTGCCTCTCAAATCTGGTTCTCTCTGATAGGAGAGAACTGGGCAAAAGGTTAGGCAGGAGCTCCAAGAGAAAAGTTAGGAACTGGAGGAAAAATGATATGACCTTCCCAATTTTTGCCCAAAGGTTAATTCTGCTTAATAAGGTATACCAAGTACATGTAGATAGACCTGAGCACCTTACACCCTTTCCATGAACTCTTCTCTGCTTTAAATACTTGACATTACCATTTACATAGGTAATAAAAAGGGACAGGGAAGCAGGATGACTTCTAACCTACTTAACTAACGTGGATGCAATGATAGCCAACAAGAATGTCATAACATGGCAAGAAAGCATAAAAAAATTATCTTGGAAGAGTTGCAAAAATAACTGGACAGAAATTCTAACCTCAGTACTAGTGTCACACCAGTGGTGTGCCTTTAAAACAACAACACATTCTAACACAAAACAGAGCTTCACTTCATTTCCATTGAAAAAAAAATATACAGGTATCATATGAAATGTTAACAAGAGGTACTAAGGATTTTGTGGAAATCTAACAAATAATAAGGTTGCTGTTCCATTGTACAATATTTTTTTCTCTATAGAGACTAGCATTGCCACCTTCAGTAAGAGGTGGAAATTGCAATTATCAAGTACAAATAGTGCATCTTTAATTTTTTTTTTTTAGTTGTAGTTGGAAATAATACCTTTATTTTATTTATTTATTTTTTATGTGGTGCTGAGGATCCAACCCAGGGCCTCCCATGTGCTAGGCGAGTGCTCTACTGATAAGCCACAACCTCAGCCCAATATTGTATCTTTAAATATAAATGACTGTTCTAATTAGCAGTCTTGAATGACAGAATATTTGAGTTGGAAGAAACCTTAGAGATAACTTATAATTTTCTACATTGAAAATAGATTAAGAGAAATTTGGTGACTTTGCTAAGTAACATTTGGGGGTTCTTTTGTATATTTGTGTCATTTTATCTTTGAAGCCTTACAAAGTAGACGTGACAAGTGGTATTCAATTTTATAGCTAAGAAAATTAAGGTTCAAAGAGTTTGAGACTTGCTAATTGATTAACACAGCATTAATAAATTATCATGCCAGGATGTTGTGCTCTTAATTCCACCATGTGACTTTTCATGAATTTGAATTGCTCTGAAGGAAATTATAATAGGGAATAATAACAACAAAAAAAAATAGTGTTTCAGTGTTTTCCTATGCAATTCAATAAGAAGGTCAGAAGATGTCTAGGTTGGAGTCCTAAAACTCATTTCCAGTAGTCATTTGCTAAACGACCCTGGACTAACTTCTTACAAATCTTCTTCTCTGAAGTCACATGCCTGGAACTGGACCTATCTTACAGGATTTGTAGGAGGCTCAAATGAGATAATGAATGGGAAAATGCTGTGTTATCAACAAAATATTCAGTGATTATATGGTCAAAACAAGTCTGGATTTGATTCATGCTTTAAAAATGTAGAAAATAATAAAAACATTAAGTTTTAGGTACTAATCTAGTGAGACACATCTGTAATTTTTAAAGGAAGATTTGGCAACTCAAACAGCAGAAATGATAACTCTGAACACAAGAAAAAATATATGCATTCTTCTTTGGGAAGATAGTATGATAAAGAGATATTTCCCAAGTTAATTTATAGATTCAGTACATTATTAATTAAATTTTCAACAGAGTAGTTAACAGAACTTGAGTATTTGTAGTAAACTTTTTATGAAAAACATGCCACCAAGCAATATTTTTAGAAAAAAGATAAAAGTGTAAGATTTACTGTGTCAAATTTTAAACAATTGTCACAATTTTCTGGTACTATCCTTTTTTTTTAAGAGAGAGAAAATTAATTTTTAGGCGGACACAACATCTTTGTTTGTATGTGGTGCTGAGGATCGAACCCTGGTCGCACGCATGCCAGGCGAGCGAGCTACTGCCTGAGCCATATCCCCAGCCCATGGTACTATCTTAACTAGAAAAAAAAAATGGAATGTTGAAGTAGAATACATATAAAAGGTAGATTTGAGGTAGGGATTTAGGATAAGGAGAGAGAAATACAGAATTTTTAGGGAAACACCCTTAAGCCATTAAAATGCAGAATCAAGCCATTGAAATGCAGAATTAAGCAAATTGAGATTCAGATGTTAAGCCTTGGCTCTTGTCCTTGGCCAGTGTGCTTGTATAATGAGGGAAATAGGCAAGCACAGGAAAACTGGCGGGAGTGCAGCTCCACTCTGGATCCACTTCCAGTCTGGTCCCTGATACAGCCTTTCTATAAATATTGGACCCCCCAGCCCAAATCAAGGCTACTTTTCATTCTGGAGACAGCCTGCATTCTCCCTTGAATGTGTATCCCCCTTCCTAAGTAAACCTCCGTCTACCTTTTCTCTGGTTCATGCTAAAATTCTTTTCAGTTCTCAGGACTAGAACTTTGCTAGTACTGAGTGAGTTCCCCCTCCTCTCTGGGAATGCCTAGGGCCCTTCTCTGGAGACAGACTAAAAGCATTTTAAGATGAATATATGGCAAATCAGGTGACATTAAGGAATAAAAATGAATCACTAATAATTGGGTTAAGGAAAATGGATATGAATATGGAGAAAAATAAATATGCAGTAATATATTTTGTTACATTCAAAATACATTTTTAAATTAGTTAAAGTGATAAATATTTAAAAACATCTATAAACAAAACTAGAAGAAAATGAAATCACAGATCTTAAATTAGCTTTAGAAGGAGTAAAATTCCTTGATAATTAAAGTAATAAAAATGTCTGTGCTAAAAGAATATTGTAAGACAACATATAAATTATAAAATGAGAGCAACTGAGCAAGAATCATATTCCTACTTAATATGTAGGAACAGAAGTTTTAGTCTCAAAATATATGAGAAAGAGATACTGGTTTTTAAAAGTAATAATCACTCTAATGGAAGCAATGTTCAAGGAATATGAATGTAAAGTTATACAACAAGAAATATATGGAGTAAGTAATCATTATTCGAAAGTTAAGCTTCCAGGAGAATTTTAAATTTCATGACTTAGAGCAACTGTGAAGTGTCATCTTAGTTACATTAAATTACATTAGTTACATTAAATTAGTAAATATAAATCAACTTGAATGGGTCATTGTTAACAGGGTTGTGGGAAAAAGGTATTTTTTATACATTGCTGATAGAATGTTGGCCATATATACCAAGGATATACTTCAAAAGAAGAGAAAATGACCCAGTTGTGCAAAGACATTTACATCTTTTTTTTTTGTAGTCATACATGGACAGCATGTCTTTATTCTATTCATTTCGTGTTTATGTGGTGCTAAGGATTGAACCCGGTGCCTCACACATGCTAGGCAAGCACTCTGCCTCTGAGCTACAGCCCCAGCCCATTTTCACATCGTATTCTATTCAAAATTGGAAAGTATTTGAAATACTCCTTTGGAGAAATGGCTAGACAAATTGTAATATATTTAGGCAATCGATTAATATTCCCTGTCTCTACAAATGTGAAGACCATATAAATTTGAAAATAAATATATAAACTAATGTTAAATAAAATCTGTACATACTTTGGTACCAGCCTCAAAAAAATTATAGCATAAACTGTTAGCACAAAAAAACCAGGATGAAAGCAAACTTCACATATCAGCTGAGTGCTTTATTCAGGAATGAAGTTTCACACAGGAACAGGGGATGCAGAGACAAAATATTGCCGTGGTGGGACCCACTTTCCCAGTGAAAAATGAGCCCCTGGACAAAGGAAGGGCCTGGTCTTATATAGGTTAGCCTGAGAGGTGGTCTATTGAGCATCAGTTTTCTTGGGCACCCAGGAATTTGTTTTTTTTCTATCAATCAGTGAAGGGGTTAGTGCTCAGGAATTTGGGGTCTGTTTTACTGGGCAAAATGGGAGGGAGTCTAAGGTCATTGGTCAGTCTCTGGGATTTATCTTACTGGACCTCATGGAGGGCCTGGGGTCAGTGGTTGGCATCTGGAAAGGATTTGTTTATGGAAGGATTAATGCTTTGGCCTCTTCCCAGAGATTGCCTTTCTAGGTTTGATAGACACATGCCTCTTTCCCAGGGTTTGTTTTGTCACTGGGAAAGAATGTATTGGGAAAGGATCAATGGTCTCAATGTATGGCTTTCTTCTCACTTCCCTTTCCCGGGGTCTCACTATTTTGGGTTTTTTTCATTTTCCAAATCTAATATAAACAGTAAAATCAGAAGGGACTCTGAAAAGTAACAAATAATGTTTATATTATTTATTTACTTTTTAAAAATTAATATTATCTATAGGTTTATTACAGCAATTTATTAAACACAATGATACTATTATAAAACAGGAAATTCTATGACTCCAAATTATGATTTTTATCAATTTATGAGTGGGATTTTGAATATGATTTTTTAATTTTTTTATTTTTTGTTAAGAGAGAGTGAGAGAGGAGAGAGGGAGATAGAGAGAATTTTTTTTTTTTAATATTTATTTTTTAGTTCTCGGTGGACACAACATCTTTGTTGGTATGTGGTGCTGAGGATCGAACCCGGGCCGCACGCATGCCAGGCGAGCGCGCTACCGCTTGAGCCACATCCCCAGCCCCAGAATATGATTTTTTAAAATATTTATTTTTTAGTTTTAGATTGACACAATATCTTTACTTTATTTTTATGTGGTGCTGAGGATTGAACCCAGTGCCTCATGCATGACAGGAGAGTGCGCTAACACTTGAGCCACATTCCGAGCCCCTTGAATATGATTTTTATTTTATTTACTTTTAATGAGATGGAATTTTATTGTACTGCCTAGGCTGGCCTCAAACTCGTGGACTCAATTGATTCTTCTGCCTCAGGTAACAAATACTTTTTAAATGAAAGTTCCCTCTTATTTAAATACGTTGGTTTGATCTTATATGATACCATCTAACTTAAAAGTTAATGCATAAAAATGAGAGCTGGGTGTGGTGGCATAGGCCTGTAATTCCAATGATTCCTGAGTCTGAGGCAAGAGGATTCCAAGTTCAAGGCAGCCTCAGCAATTTATTGAGACACCAAGCAACTTAGTGAGGCCCTGTCTCACAATTAAAAAAAAATTAAAAAATGGCTGGGGATGTAGCTCTGTGGTTAATTGTTGGGGATGTGGACTCCCTGAGTTTAATTTTCAGCCCCCCCCCCCCCGAAAAAAGTAAAAGTATCTGAAAACATCAGAGATGACTAAAATTCTGTCCTGGCACTGTGCATCATTTTTGTCTTTTAAAATATTTCATATTTACAAATTATAGTTTTATTTACTATTTATAATTGTGATTCCCTTTGATCCTTTCTTCTTTTCTCAATTAAACTTTCAGACATGGAATAAATATATTTTCAGAGATGATCTAGCTCAATATGCTGAGTCTGAGAATGAGAATATTGAGGCCCAAGGAGATTAAAGGACTGTCTGTTGTTGGTAGCTAATTAATTATTATTATTATTTTTTGTACAGGGGATTGAACTCAGGGGCACTCAACCACTGAGCCATATGCCCAGCCCTATTTTTTTATTTAGAGACAGGATCTAACTGAGTTGCTTAGCATCTCACTTTTGCTGAGGCTAGTTTTGAACTCTTTTTTTTTAAGAGAGAGGGAGAGAGAGAGAGAGAGAGAGAGAGAGAGAGAGAGAGAGAGAGAGAATTTTTTTAATATTTATTTTTCAGTTCTCAGCGGACACAACATCTTTGTTGGTATGTGGTACTGAGGATCGAACCCGGGTCACATGCATGCCAGGCGAGCGCACTACCGCTTGAGCCACATCCCCAGCCCTGAACTCTTTTTTTAATATTTATTTTTTATTTTAGGTGGACACAATATCTTTATTTTATTTTTATGTGGTGCTAAGAATCAAACCCAGTGCCTCACGCATGCTAGGTGAGAGCGCTACCACTTGAGCCACATCCCTAGCCCCCTGGCTTTGAACTCTTGATCCTCCTGCCACAGCCTCCAGAGCTGCTGGGATTACAGGCATGTGCCACCATGCCCTGTAGTTGCTAATTAATTTTTAAATTATATATTAGCATCTGGTGTGGTGGTGCATGCCTATAATCCCAGCAGCTCAGGCAGGACAATCACAAGTTCAAAGCCAGCCTCAGTAGTAATGAGGCTCTAAGCAACTCAGTGAGATCCTGTCTCTAAATAAAATACAAAAAGGACTAGAGATGTGGCTCAATGGTTAAGTGCCCTTGGGTTCAATCTCCAGTGTATGTGTATATGTATATGTATGTGTGTGTGTGTGTGTGTGTATTTGCTTTCATATAAATTGATTTATTATTCCTCCAAATGAGCATGTGATCCACCAAATAGTTACTCATTTGCAAAAATATTATTGCATCAACCTTGTTCATGAAAATCAAAATAATGAAACATTATGCAACACCTATAAGATTAGCAATACATTTTTAAATACATTATGGTATCTAGTGATAGTGATAGTGTGAGGAAACAGGCATCACTATGGTCTATTGGAGGGAGTGTCAACTGATAGAATTATTTGGCAGTCATTTATGAAGGGCAGTATGGGACTAGCTACCAATCATTTAAACGTGCTTTTCATCCAGAAATCCTATTGCTAAGAATTTATCTTAGAGATATATTTGCAAAAGTTTTCAAGGTGTGTTCAAAAGGATGTTTGTTATAACATTATTGTATGGAGAGGGGAAGAAATGACTACCATTTATCATTGAAGACTGGTTAGACAAAGTATGGAATATCCTTTGGATGGAATACTATACAACCACTAAAAATAAGGAAGACTATATATGTGAAATTATGAAAGGCTTATAAAATAAATTAACAGCAGGTTTATCACGAATGAACCCTTGTGTGTGTATATATGTTGTCTTAATCCATTTTATGCTGTTATCACAGAATACCCAATATTGGGTAATTTTAATGACCACACATTTATTAGCTCGCAGTTCTGGAGGCTGGAAAGTCCAATATCAAGGTTCCAGCATCTAGCAAGGGCCTTCTGTTGAGTCAATATGTGGCAGGAGGCAAGAGGGCAAGAGGGGGCCCAAACCCAACCTTTCATAACAACATCAATGATTTTTATAAAGACACCATGAGGGTGAAGTCCTCACAGTCTAGAACTTTTTTAAGACCTCACTTCTTAAAACTTTTAGAATGGCTGTATAAGCCGGGCACCACCTTGTGATGGTGCATGGCTGTAATCACAACTACTCTGAATGCTAAGGCAGAAGGATCCTAAATTCAAGGGCAACCTCAGCAACTTAGAAACCTTTGTCTCAAAATCAAATAAAAGGGCTGGAAAAGTGGGATGTAATTCAATAGTACAGCTCCCCTGGGCTCAATTCCCAGTACTGCAAAATTTTAAAAAATGGCAATATGATTTTAACTTGAGTTTTAGACATCCAAAGCATAGCATGCATGTGTATGTACGTGTGTGTGTGTGTGTGTGTGTGTGTGTGTGTGTGTGTGTGAATTCTAGAATAAAACAGAAGAAACTTTAAACATTCGCTGCCTTTGAAGAGAGGGAATGTGGAAGAAGGGAAAGACGAACGCTTTCACTTAACATCTTGTACCAATCTGCCTATTTACATGTATTACTAATATTTAAAAATTACCAACAGAGTTTACATAGGCTATGGAGTCTTGGGCCAATATTTTTTCCTTCATTATGGTTTCAACTTCTCTGTATGTTTTCTTTATATTTCTTCATTTAGATGAATAAAATTTTTTTAAAAATTATTTATTTATTTATGTATCTTTAGTTTTAGGTGGACACATTATTTTGTTTTTATGTGGTACTGAGGATCCAACCCAGTGCCCCATGCATGCTAGGCGAGCACTCTACCACTAAGCCACAACCCCAGCCCCTAGATGGATAAAAAATTTTAACTTTTATATTGAGTTATATCCATATGAATCTGTCCATAGAATTTTTCAATACTGGGAATTGAACCAATGAGTGTTTTGCCACTGAGTCACACATCTAGCTCTTATCTATTTATTTATTATATTTGGTACTGGGGATTGATTGAACTCAGGGGCACTGATCACTGAGCCACATCCCCGGCCCTATTTTGTATTTTATTTAGATACAGGGTCTCACTGAGTTGCTTAGGGCCTCAAGGTTGCTGAGGCTGGCTTTGAACTTGTGATCCTCCTGCCTCAGCTTCCCAAAGTGCTGGGATTACAGGCATGTGCCACCACACACATGCCTGGCCCTAGTCTTTTTTTTATTTTGAGACTGGGTCTTACTAAGTTGAGGAGACCTGGGGTGGGGGGTGCCTGGGGGGCTATAGCTCAGTTGTAGATTGCTTGCCTAGTACAGGTGAGGCTCTGGGTTGGAGCCTCAGTGCTATAATAAATAAATAAATAAACAAACAAACAAATAAATAAATAAAGCTTAAAATTAAAGAAAGACCTGGGAAAGGATAGCTGTTCATTCATAACCTAAGATGAATAAGATAAGTAAGGAAGAACAGAAAAACCACTTTTCCTTTATATAAAAAGCAAGAAATTTATAAACATCCAAGAAAGAGGCTGGGGATGTGGCTCAGGCAGTAGCGCGCTCGCTTGGCATGCGTGCGGCCCGGGTTTGATCCTCTGCACCACATACAAACAAATATGTTGTGTCCGCTGAAAAACTAAGAAATAAATATTTAAAAAAATTCTCTCTCTCTCTCTCTCTCTCTCTCTCTCAAAAAACAAACAAACAAACAAACAAAATCCAAGAAAGTAAAAAAAGAAAAAAACCCAAACAGGTCATATGCTACCTATTTAGTTTCCCATGGCAGCTGTAGAAAGTTACCACAAATTTAGTGACTTCACACACACACACACACATTTATTATCTTATACTTCTGA
Source organism: Urocitellus parryii (assembly GCF_045843805.1). Lineage (NCBI taxonomy): Eukaryota > Metazoa > Chordata > Mammalia > Rodentia > Sciuridae > Urocitellus > Urocitellus parryii. The sequence continues at coordinate 107,509,804 of NC_135547.1, forward strand.
GGCTAGAATTCCAAAATGGATCTCATGGGCTAAAATCAAGGTATTGAGAAGATTTCATTATCTTTTTGGAGGCTCAAGGGGAGAATATGTTTTCTTTTTCAACCACAGAGATTGCTTACTTTCTTTGGTTCAGGTCAACCTTAAAGACAGCATTGTGAGTCTAGCCCAGTATTTCTCACATCACATTACTCTCTTCCACTTTTAAGAATGCCCATAATTACATTCGGCCCAGCAGATAATCTAGGATCAATTTCCCATCATAAGGTCATCTAATTATTAACCTTAATTCAACTTGTAACCTTAATGCCATGTAAGGATACATATTCACAGTTTCCAGGAATTAGAATATTGACATTTTGTAGATACCATTATTATGCTTTCTGAGCACCTAAAGGCAAGGACCACTTTTGGGACTATGTGGAGATGTCTCCAATGTAAGGCAGAAGGGTTGGGATGCTGATTATTTATCTGGAGAGGCTGAATATGGCTTTATGATCTCACCCTGACTGTACTCAGTTCAGTATAGTCTGAAGGAAAACCTGTTATGCTAGTTTCATACCTGAATTGATCTTGGGAAGCAATAGGACTTCTAAATGCTTAATTCAGGGCTGGGGATGTGGCTCAAGCGGTAGCGCGCTCGCCTGGCATACGTACGGCCCGGGTTTGATCCTCAGCACCACATACAAACAAAGATGTTGTGTCCGCCGAGAACTAAAAAATAAATATTAAAAATTTTCTCTCTCTCTCTTAAAAAAAAATTAAATAAATGCTTAATTCATCCCTCCCCCACCCCTTTTTTGTACCAGGGATTGAACTCAGGGACACTCAACCACTGAGCCACTTCCCCAGGCCTTTTTAATATTTTATTTAGAGACAGGGTCTCACTGAGTTGCTTAGGGCCTTGCTAAGTTGCTGAGGCTGGCTTTGAATTCGCAGTCCTCCTGACTCAGCCTCCCTACCTACTGGGATTACAGGTGTGCAACACCAAGCCTGGCTACTTTTTTGTTTTAAGATGTGTTTGCTGCCCCTGCTTCTCCATCAGTACGTTTGCTCTTTTGCAGAGTCCTTTGTAAACCATCAGAACACCTAAAACTTTTGAAGACAGAAAGGTCTTCTCACAGAAAACAAGTATTTTCTCCTTGTGTCCTTGGCACACCTCTTGAGAAAGTTCTACCACTTTCTAGAGCTTCTGCTGTATCACACTTCTCATCATTCTAAATTGACAAAAGGCAGGGTTTATAAGGTTTATTTGAGGTATGTATGTGTAATATACATAGACACACATACATGAATTTTACTCTGGAGATTTGGGTAAGAAAAGAAAGAATTCAGTGTGGCTTAAAATGAAAACCTAATGCAAAATTCAGGAGTAAAAGTTAATTGAGGGGTAATAAAAGAAATTGATTCTATGATTAGATAAAATCATAGTTTGGGAATATCAATTCATTCCTTAGTTCCAGAAGTGCACATTTTCTTCAATAATTATATGATTTTCCACTAGCTTAATCTTCCTTCCTGGTTTTGTGGCATTAGTAGTACCCAACCCAAAATTTGAAAATAAGGCTATAAAAAGATATCTGTTGGGTTTTTTAGCCACCACCCCCCTTTCCACCTGACCTGTGGGAGAGATGGGGAAAGCACACCCCGACCAGGACGAACCAAGAAAGGAAAAGGCCGACTGACCGCCCGCACCCAGCCCTCCTCTCCCGGAGGACAATCAGACGAGTCAGGAAGACCAGTCAAAGCAGGACCTCATTTAATGAGAAAACACACACAGCTAATATAATGTACAGGAGCCAATCAGGATAAAGGCCAGCAGGGTGGGGAGAGTTCACGTGTACACCCATCCTACAGGTCATAATGTGCGGAAGGGTTCTGAGCCTATCCTACAGGTCATCTGATTTTTCATCACTACCCACGGCAAGCCTTCTGGCTAATCGCCAGGCGCTATCTTAGCCAGATGTGGCCCCAGGACCGGGAAGCGGGTAGCAAGTTAGGTTTCCTCTTTCCTGATGCAACATGCCCCACATGTTATTTCATGCCCTACAGATATCATCATCTGAAATGAAGTTAATGGTATCAAAATGGGGGTGATTAATCATGAACAAGAGTGACCTGTCTACATAGGTGGTATAAATTATTAGGGAACTCAGCCAGAATTTAAGTGCAGGTCTCAGAACTTCTAATTCCAGAAGTTTTATTCTTTAAAATGGAGACACAGTCGGGCACCATGGTGCATATCTAAAATCCCAGTGGCTAGGGAGGCTGAGGCAGGAGGATCATGAGTTCAAATCCAGCCTCAGCAAAAAACAAGGCACTAAGCAACTCAGTAAGACCCTTTCTCTAAATAAAATACAAAACAGGGCTGGGGATGTGGTTCAGTGGTTGGGTGCCACTGAGTTCACTCCGCGGTACCAAAAAAAAAAATAAATAAAAAAATAAGGTGGAGACACAATTCAGGCTTGTTTTATCTGGAAGGGATAGGGAAAACTTTAAGGCTAAGGTGATTAAGCAGAGAGCATAATCCCTCATTACTGACAAAAGACAGGGTTATAGTTTCTTGCTTAAGAGAGCATTTTCTGTATTTTGTCCACCTGGCACTAGGTAAAGGTGTGGGCCTACGCAGGCTCTCAGCAAATATTTGCTTGAAGCTTGACACATGTTTCTCCTTGAGTGTAATATATTTGGTTTAAAGGTGAACAATATTAGAAACCAGGCAACAGCATCCACAATGGTTGATTCTCAAGGAAATGGTATTAAGAGAATGTGGGTGTGGGATGAGGAAGGGTTGGGGTTTGATAAGAAGTGGAAATTCTGTGTGGCTTTGGGCATGTAAATACAGGAAAAGACAGCTGAGAAGCACACAATTATTGTGTCATTTTCAAGGCAATATAAAGAGCTTCTTTCATCTGTATGGGGTTCCTTATGTAATGTGGGTGTGGGTGTGGGTGTTAAGTTGGGGGGATGAATAGGAGCACATTCATGACTTTCTCTGAGCAAACCTATAAGAACATTTCTGTCATCCCTGTCTCTCTCTCCCTTCTCTTTCTATTCTCCTCCCTAAGAGGAAAGACAGGAAGTAACAAGGCCCACTTCAAACCACCCTTGCTGAAAAACCAAGTATTCTTATGTACTTAGCCTATGTTATTTAAATATGTTGCTTCTGCCATATCCTGAAAGGTTATGTAATCTGATTGTGAAATGCACAACAAAGAAAGGCAATACCTTCATTATCAGCTGTTTATAAGTGGTATACCTTTTTTTTCCCCCTTCACTCAAAGTTGAATATCAACTTGCTCATTGACTTTGGAATTCAGGGGAAAAAAAAAGGCACGTCAACTGAAAAAAAATTTATTCTGGGGTTGGGGCTGTAGCTCAGTGGCAAAGCACTTGCCTAGCATGTGTGGGGCACTGGGTTCGATCGTCAGCACCACATAAAAATAAATATGTAAATAAAATAAAGGCATTCTGTCTATTTACAACTACAAAACAATTTTTTTAAAAAAATTATTCTATTAAAATCCAAAGAAAGTTAACACCCCTAGATCAACCTGGTGACTTTCATAAAGCTATGTTTCCTCAGTTAATGGGAAAAAAAACTTTAGTATTAGAAATGTAATGGTGCTATGCTTCTTTTCCAAATAAGTTTTATTTTATAGTTTGTCTTTCCTGTCTGTGTGTCCTTATTGTTAGAAATATTAGGTTAGCACTCTGTTTATTGTGACTACGGATCAAAGCTAGTTAAATGTCCTTCAGTGAGGAAGAACATATTGAGAAATCACACTTCATTGCTCTGTTTACATTTCTATTATAAGCATTAAATATTTATTTTAAGTAAAAGATTATTACTTTTAGTCACCTTTTAATGAAGGTCATTTAGTAAAGCCACTTCAAGGTTATGAGAAAATGAAAAACCTATGTCTTTCTCATTTTGTATTTTATAGGAGGAATCAAAGTTCAGCCAATGCTCTAACCTGCAGAGACTGCTAACGTAAGTTAATAAAGAACTAGATTTTGTGTGAATCTTGTCTCTGTTGGGCAATATTTAATGGATTTGTTAATTGCTCTTTGGAAATTAAGAGGTAGTTATGGAAGACCAGGTGAGGGGCAAAAAAACCAATTACCTGGGTGAGGGAGTTCAATTGCTTGGTTGTAAGGCCACGATTTATTAATTTAATGTTCTCTCAGATCTGAATTATCTCAATTACACTTGAATTGAGAGAATGATAACTAAAAAATTCTACCATGTGACAGCCGCCCGCCTTCACCGTAGACAGACCACCCCAACTGGAGAAGGGGCCGCCGCCCACCCGTGCAGTCACCTGACCGAGCTCTGGACAAACATAAGGTCTCCCCAACACCCCCCTCCTCATCAAACACCTTATGAGAAAAACTGATGGAACTCATCTTGGAAAATCCCACCAACCCTTAAAACCCACCAACCGGTGGGCGTGGCTACCAGCTCGGTTCTGCAGTGGATCAGGCACCTACCTGGTTTACATCTCAGAGAATAAGAGTAGAGAGGCCACAGTTGGAAGCTCAAGTCCTCTCACACTGACTACCCCCGCCACCCTGAACCCAGAGAATCACGCTAGGAATAGACAATACCACCAACTGGAAGAAAAGAAAACAGAGTTCTGAGAGACATTTTTTTCTTTCTTTTTTTCTCTTCTCTCTCTCTTTTCATCCATTCATCCAGTCTCCTCTACCCTTCCCCCTCTGGTCCTCACAACCTCAACATATGTGACACCATGAATTGTGCATGAAAAAGGTCTTTAACAACTGAATCACCAGAATAATATGATATAGAAGAATAGCATATGCCCCACCTCCCTCCCCACTTTTATTTCTTTTCTTTTTTCTCTTATTTTCTTTTTCCCACTCTCTTTTTTCTCTTTCTTTCCTTGTTATTTGTTTTTCTCCTTCTTACTCCCTCTATCCCACTTGCAACTCCCTAAATTTTACTATTTATGAGTAGGGTAATCTTATAAATACAGATAGGAATTTGAATCTATTCAGTCTTCCATAAATTACCCATCTATTGGTTAGAGCTTTCCAAAGTTACTAAGTTAGATTAACCCCATACCCCCACTCTTTTCCCCCAAACATAACATCCCACACCTGAAATTCAGTTATTCTTTTCAAGCTACCAGAAATGGTATGACTTTCATGAAACTAATGACTATATTTGTAAATGATAATGGAAACCAACATTTGTAGACATAGAGTCTAGCTATAAATGTAGTAATAAGGAAAACGTGTGCTTAGATGATGTATTATTGGTATTGGGAACTGTTAACATTGTCTTTCTCCACAAAAGGGAGATTTGCAACTATACAAGAGCAATATAAATATATAGGGGGAAAATCAATAACACAACAGTTTCACAAAGCAGAAAGAAACGTGAGCAGTATGAAAAGACAAAGAAAGAAAGGACCACGAGCAATGCAGTTCAACTCAACTTTAGAAGTGGTAATATCTGCAGCAGATGGAATATCAGATAAAGAATTCAGGATATACATGCTTCAGATGATCTGGAGTCTCAAGGAAGACATTAGACAGCAAAATCAGACAATGAAAGATCACTTTGACAATGAATTACATAAACAAATCCAAGAAGCAAAAGATCAACTATGCAGGGAGATAGAGGTTATAAAAAACAAACAGAAATCCTAGAAATGCAGGAAGCAATAAACCAAATTAAAAACTCAAATGAGAGTACTACCAGCAGAGTAGAACACTTAGAAGATAGAACATCAGACAATGAAGACAAAGTATTTCAACTTGAAAAGAACATAGACAGCTCAGTGAGACTGTTAAGAAACCATGAGCAGAACATCTAAGAAATATGGGATAACATAAAGAGACCAAACTTAAGAGTCATTGGGATACAGGAAGGTATAGAGGTCCAAACCAAAGGAATGAGGAATCTATTCAATGAAATAATACAAGAAAACTTCCCAGACTTGAAGAATGAAACAGAATTCCAAATGCTCTTCAAAACATCCTTGGCAAAACATTACAGGAAGAGGAAATGAAAAATAACAATGAAAACCAACAGCGGGGGCTGGGATGTAGCTCAGTGGCCAAGCGTCTGCCTTGCATTCGCAAAGCCCTGGGTTTGACCCCCAGTTCCAAAAAAAAAAAACCCAAAAAAAAAGAACCCCACCGAAAACCAATAGTGGGAGGTAGTACAGTAAAGGGTAAAAATAATCAAAGATGAAAGACAAATCATGTTAAATAACATAAATAAACAAATATGGCTGGAAGTACAAACCATATCTCAATAGTACTATAGGAATACTGCTACATCGATGTTTATAGCAGCACAATTCACAATAGCTAGACTGTGGAACTAACCTAGATGCCCTTCAATAGATGAATGGATAAAAAAATGTGGCATTTATACACAATGGAGTATTACTTTGCAGTAAAAAATGACAAAATCGTGGCATTTGCAGGGAAATGGATGGCATTAGAGCAGATTATGCTAAGTGAAGCTAGCCAATCCCTAAAAAACAAATGCCAAATGTCTTCTTTGATATAAGGAGTGCAACTAAGAACAGAGCAGGGAGAAAGAGCATGAGAAGAAGATTACCATTAAACAGGGACGAGAGGTGGGAAGGAAAGGGAGAGAGAAGGGAAATTGCATGGAAATGGAAGGAGACCCTCATTGTCATACAAAATTACATATAAGAGGAAGTGAGGGGAAAGGGAAAAAAAACAAGGGAGAGAAATGATGTACAGTAGATGGGGTAGAGAGAGAAGATGGGAGGGGAGGGGAGGGGAGGGGAGGGTGGTAGTAGAGGATAGGAAAGGCAGCAGAATACAACAGACTCTAGTATGGCAATATGTAAAAACGTGGATGTGTAACAGATGTGATTCTGCAATCTGCATTTGGGGTAAAAATTGGGAGTTCATAACCCACTTGAATCAAGTGTATGAAATATGAAATGTTAAGAGCTTTGTAATGTTTCGAACAACTAATAATAAAAAATAAAAAAAATTAAATAAAATTAAAAATCCTAACATGAAATGATTAGTATCCTAGTTCTGAGGAAGGACTCTGGAATCAGACTGCCAGAGTTAAAATCCCACCTCAGTTGCCTAGTGAGGAGCAGCAAGTCATTTAGTCTGTCTGCTCATGGCTTCACCACCTATAAAATGTGAATTAAAAAAGTACTTATCACAGAATCGCAGTAATGAATATTTGACAATTCACGTAGAGCACCTAGGAAGTATAATTACTTCTAAGTAAGAGTTACGCTGAGTGGTCTTGACATGGAATTAGGTTATAAGTCAATCCTTTTACAGAGTGGATGAATGGATTAAAAAAAATTGGCCTATATACTCAATGGAATATTACTTAGCAATGAAAGAGAATAAAATCATGGCATTGGCAGGTAAATGGATGGAGTTAGAGAAGATAATACTAAGTGAAGTTAGCCAATCCTCCCCCAAAAAACAAATGCCCAATGTTTTCTCTGATATAAGCAGGTTGATTCATAGTGGGATAGGGAAAGGAAATATGGGAGGAATAGAGGAACTCTAGTTAGGGCAGAGGGGTGGGAGGGAAAGGGAGGGGGAAGGGATTAGAAATGATGGTGAAATGAGATGGACATTATTATTCAAAGTACAGGTATGAAGACACAAATTGGTGTGAATATACTTTGTATACAACCAGAGATATAAAAAATTGTGCTCTAAATGTATAATATGAATAGTAATGCATTCTGCTGTCATATATAAATAAAAAAATAAATGAGGAAGGGGGATTGCAAATTTGAGTGTAGCCTGGGCAAATTAGAGTGACTTTGTCTGAAAACAAAAACTAAAAAGGGCAGGAGGTGTATCTCAGTGGTAAAACATTCTTAGGTTCAACCCTCAATACTGAAAGAGATTTTTTTTTTGTTCTTCTCTTAGTCCTAATTTACTTTGGAAAACATGCTAGAATTCTTGGTGACTCATTACAATGATTGCTATCTCCTTCCTTATTGAGATGTGATGTGGGTATTTCTGTTTTCAAAGTGTTAAACAATAATAAAAAACTTCAAGGAACAAAATAGGCTACTAGCATAATATATTTAGAAATAATTTATGGGGCTGGGGATGTAGCCCAAGCGGTAGCGCGCTCACCTGGCATGCGTGCGGCCCGGGTCCGATCCTCAGCACCACATACCAACAAAGATGTTGTGTCCGCTGAAAACTAAAAAATAAATATTGGAAAAATTCTCTAAAAAAAAAAAAGAAATAATTTATGAAATTGAGAGTGATTGCATTTATTCCTAAAATTGTTTCCTCTATCTATACTATCTTTTTACTTGATTCAAGTTTTTTTTTTATATATTCTTTTAATTCATGAATCAGCTGCTGTTTGACCATGTCCCTCATTTTGCTTATTGCTTTGAATCTCTTGCACTGAAGCCAAATTTAACAGTGCAGAAATAAACATTTCTGTTGAAGAAATAAAAAGGTATATTATTTTAAATACTTTATTGAGATATAATGGTTATACAGTGAGCTTCACATATTTAAGGGGTAAAATTTTATGAGTTTTTTTTTAGAGAGAGAGAGAGAGATTTTAATATTTACTTTTTAGTTTTTGGCGGACACAACATCTTTGTTTGTATGTATTGCTGAGGATTGAACCCGGGTGGCACACATGCCAGGCAAGCGCTCTACCGCTTGAGTCACATCCCCAGGCCCATGAGTTTTGATATATTTATACACACATGAAGTCATCACCATAATCAAAATAATAAACATTGTATTCCCAAAAGCTTTTTTGTATCCTTTTGTAAACCTCTCCTGAATCTTCCATCCCAAAGCAAATACTGATATACTTTCTGCTGCTATTGATTAGTTAGTATATTCTAGAGTTTCATTTAAATGGAATCATATAGTATATACTCATTTTTTGACATTTTCTTTTCATTAAAAAATTATTTCAAGACTCATCCATGTTGTTGTATGTACCAATAATCCATTTATTTTTTAAAACAATTTGTTTCATAGTTGTAGATGAACTGCATGCCTTTATTTTATTTTCATATTTTTGTGTGGTGCTTAGTATCAAACCCAGTGCCTTGCATGTGCTAGGCAAGTGCTCTGCCACTGAGCTACAACCTTAGCCCAAGAATCCATTTCTTATTGTTTGTTTAATAATATTCCATTGTATGATACACCACATTTTTTAATTCATTTACTTACTTTTTATATTCATTTATTTATTTATTATTTTGTGGTGCTGGGGATTGAACCCAGGGGGCCTTGTGCATGCGAGGCAAGCACCCTACCAACTGAGCTATATCCCTGTCCCCTGTTCATTCACTTATTGATGGACATTTGTTTCCAGGTTTGTTTGCTTGTTATAGTACTGGGGATTGAACTCAGGGCCTTGTGTCTGCTAGGCAGGTGCTCTAGTGTAATAGAGTACTTCTGTCTAGAGGATTATTTTTTTTTGTACTGAGGATTGAATCTGGGGGTTCTCAACCACTGAGCCACAACCTCAGCCCTTTTTAATATTTTATTTAGGGACAGGGTTTCCTTGAGTTGCTTAGGGCATCACTGAGTTGCTTAGGGCCCCCACTGAGTTGCTGAGGCTGGCCTTGAACTTGTGATCTTCTGCCTCAACCTCCTGAGTCATTGGAATTACAGGTGTGTACCATCACGCCCAGCTTGGAAGAGTGTTTAACAGCATTATTTCCAACCATTCTCTGCAATCTTTTCCCTAATCTTTTAAGTACCCACCCCTTTCACATAGTATTCTAAATTTTATTTATTTATTTAGGTTACCAGGGATTGAACTCAGAGGCATTGGAACACTGAACCACATCCCCAGTTCTATTTTGTATTTTATTTAGAGACAGGGTCTCACTGAGTTGCTCAGCACCTTGCTTTTGCTGAGGCTGACTTTGAATTCCTGATCCTACTGCCTCAGCCTCCTGAGTGGAACTGCTGGGATTACAGGCATTGGCCACAATGCCCAGGGTATTCTAAATTTTAAATGGAGCCCTTCTGGTAAGGCCTTCTCCTCTCCTCAGTTCATATGAATTGACTTGCAGAAAAGCAATTTGTCTGTCTGAAAAGAGAATGCAGATGCTGTCCTCAGGAGGTTGAGCAAGGTTCCTTTCCACATTCCTGAGAGGGAGAAGAGGATACAGAGACAAGTGTACTTTGGAGAGGAAAGCCCCACCCAGCCCATAGATTTCCTGCTCATTGTCTTATTTTACTCCATTTTCTCCCATAAAAGTTTTTTGCGTCACTGAGCCCCTGGAAGATGGATATTTGAGAAAAGAGTTTCCTCTATTTTCCTCAGTGCTGGCCTGGAATAAACCTATTTCCTTTCACTAACTTCTGTTTCCCAGTGAGCAACATGAATCTTTAATTCTGGTAAGAGTTTTTGACTACTGACAAGTGAAAGTGTTACAAACCTTTGTATACAAGTCTTTGTGTGGATATATGCTTTCATTTCTTTTTCACTGGGCAAATACTTAGGAGTGCATAGCTGAATCATATATGTGGTAGGTGTATGTTTGTTTAATAAAGTGTACAATTTCTTTGTATTTATTTATTTTGGGTACCAGGGATTGAACCCAGGGGCCCTAACCACTGAACCACATCCCCAGCCCTCTTATATTTTATTTTGAGACAGCGTCTTCATGAGTTGCTTAGGGCCTTGCCAGGTTGCTGAGGCCAACTTTGAACTCATGATCCTCTTGCCTCAGTGGCCAGTGCCACTGAGATTATAGGGGTGCACCACCATGCCCAGCTAAAGGTCCAGTTTCTGAAGTGGTTGCATTATTTCTACGTTTCCAACAGAAATTTTTGAGAGTTCCAGTTGTTCCACATTCTCACCAACAGTATGCTCATTTTAAAAACAAATTTATTTTATGTTTTACACAAATGGAGCACAATTTTTCATTTCCCTGATTGTACATGATGTAGAGTCACACCATTTGTGCAATCATTCCCTTATACAGGGTAATAATGTCTTTCTCATTTCACCATCTTCCCCCATCCCATGTTTAGTCATTTTAATTTTAGATATCTTAATAGATGTGTTAAAGTAGTAGCTCATTGTGATTTTAATTTGCATTTCCCTCAACAAATGATGTTAAACCATCTGTTTACAGGTTTGACATACATATGTCTTGTTTGGTTAAGTATCTTTTCAAATTTTTTGCCTATTTTAAAATTGATTTGTTTTGTTTTCTCATTATCAAAATTAGACTATTCTTTAATATAGTTGATTCTTTATAAGATATGCAGTTTACAATGAGCTTGCTAGTGCATTCCTGTAATCCTAGCAATGCAGGAGGCTGAGGCAGGAGGATTGCAAATTCTAAGACCAACCTCAGCAATTTAGTAAGGCCCTAAGGACTTAGACCCTGTCTCAAAATTAAAAAAATTTAAAAAGGGCTGGGGATGTAGTTCAGTGGTTAAATGACCTCGGTTCAATCTTTAGTGCAAAAACAAAGATATGCAGTTGCATATTTTTATCCTAATCTGTTTTATTATTTTATTTTTTAACAGCCTTTTTTAAAAAATTGAAACTCTTAATGTTGTTAAAGAGCAACTGATCTTTTTTATGTTAAAAATCAATTGTTGGGGGCTGGGATTATGGCTCAGAAGAGGAGTGCTTGCCTAGCATGCCTGAGGCACTGGGTTCGATCCTCAGCACCACATAAAAATAAAATAAAAGGTATTGTGTCCACCTACAACCAAAAAAAAATTAATGTTAGAAAAAGGTCTGGGGATATGGCTCAGTGGTTGAGCACCCCTGGGTTCAATTCCCAGTACCAAAAATACAAAGAAAAGAAAAAAGAAAAAAAAAATCAATTGCTGGGCTGGGGTTGTGGCTCAGTGGTAGAGCGCTTGCCTAGTAAGTGTGAGGCACTGGGGTTTTGATTCTCAGCACCACATATAAACAAATAAAATAAAGGTCCATTGACAACTATATATGATTGCTTATATAGGTGTGGGTCTATTTAGACATATCCTATTCTGTCAATTGATGTATGTATTAGTCTTTTCACCAATACCCACTGCAAATTTATAGTAAGTTCAAATGTAGTTTTATTAACTCCAGTTCTAGAGGAATTGTGACCAAAAATATTGTTTCTTTTGGATCACTAGTTAAAATAGTTGTATTTTCCCACACTAAATAGTCACAGCAGAGACTCAGGAACAAATTAAATAGGAATGCAAATTCAAGGCTCAAGGGGCTTCTGTGGGTTTGTGGAAGCCAGACTTTGACAGAATTGTTGGCTGTTTTAAATTTATTTTGAAAAAATACCAGAGAAAACTCTTTTTAAAGTGATCTTATTCGTATTTCTGTTCCTTGAGAAGATTACAAGTGTTGTCAAAAACAGAATAACAAAAAAAAAAAAAAACATAGTTTAAGGATTTTTTGTGCAACAATGAGAATCAAATCCAGGGCTTACTTGTGCTAGGCAAATGTTCTACCTACTTACTGAGTTACATTCCTACCCCTTAATTGGGAGAACTTAATAGTCTTTATTTTGTGATTCTAGAATTGGGCAACACTTAATTCTAGAAAACAGAATGTGATCCAATGAACTGAGCAGAAGAGGTTGATTTTATAGACAGAGTACAGTGGATTGGACATTTTCAAATTTACTTCCCTTGTAAAGTGGAGACAGGCAGCCAGAACGTTAGAAAAATAACTAATTGATTAGCAGCAGCTTACTTTCTCAGTTATTTTTTGTAAGGATTATAAGGATTAAAGTAGAGGGAACTTCATTGTCATACTGACAGTTGGTTTTGGAAATTTGGCTGTCATTTTGATTTCTGGAAAGGCCAAGAAAACTACTTAGTTTTAGTTTGGTGACTTGGATCTTTAGTACAAGTAACTCTATTTTGATTTTTAGTATGGTTTGTTGGAGGGTAGCACAGAGCTTAGTCTAAAATAATGGCTTGTGGGCTGGGGTTGTGGGCCCAGCAGTATAGTACTCACTACACCCTAGCGTTTGGGGGGGCCCTGGGTTCAATCCTCAGCACCATGTAATAATAAATAAATAAAATAAAGGGATTGTGTCCAACTGCAACTAAAAAATAAATACTTCAAAAAATAAATAAAATAATGGCTTGTGTATTTTTTTCTAAATATGTAGACACACATACACACACACAAAAATGAGGAAACAGTTAAAATTTTTTTAAAATTTAAAAGCTTTGGGCTGGGGATGTGGCTCAAGTGGTAGGGCGCTCGCCTGGCATGCGTGCGACCCGGGTTCGATCCTCAGCACCACATACCAACAAAGATGTTGTGTCTGCCGAGAACTAAAAAATAAATATTAAAAAAATTCTCTCTCTCTCTCTCTCTCTCTCTCTCTCTCTCTCTCTCCTCTCTCACTCTCTCTTAAAAAAAAATAAAAGCTTTACATCAATTGATATGCTTCATGGAGATATACTTCAATCAAACCTAGGCTTTCGAAAAAATCAATCAGTGTGGGATTTTCTTATTTAAAAAGATGTTCAATATTCATAGAATTGCTTATCCACAAAACTTCAGCTTTAAAGTTTGAATAAATATACTTGTTACTGGTTGTTCCACAAGTTCAGGGATGCTTCAGTCTACAGAATATATTTCAGCTATCGAAATTTTTATTTTTTCTCTCCCTCCCACTGTATCTTTTATTCTCCCTTCCTTCCTTTCTTCACTACTTTTCCTTCTTTCATTTTTTTGGCTTGGGGATTTGAACCTGGGGATGTTCTTTGCCACTGAGCTACATCTTCAGCCATTTTATTTATTTAAAACAATTTTTTGGTACTGGGGATTGAATTCAGGGACACTTACCCACTGAACCACACGCCACACCCCCAGCCCTTTTTTTTTTTGTATTTTATTTAAAGATGGGGTCTCACTGAGTTGCTTAGGGCCTCACTAAATTGCTGAGGCTGGCTTTGAATTTGGCAATCCTCTTGCCTCAGCCTTCAGAGTCTCTGGGATTACAGGTGTGTACCACCTCACCTGGCCCTTTTATTTTGAGATAGGATCTTACTAAATTGACCAGGCTGGCCTGGAACTTGAGATCCTTCTGCTTCAGCCACCATGCCCACTGCAATTTTTATTTCTTAGTGAATTGCAAGGAAACATTAAACCTTCTTAGCAGAAGTGGTGGTTCCAGAAACATCTGGTGTTTATAAATGGCATCTTGTGGGTGGAAAGCATGTCAATTCAATGCTGAATTGATAGACAAAATGGAGTGGCCCAAGAGCTAGAACTTTTAGAATTATGTCAGCCTAATTGAGTCGTGGAATCATTGTTCTACAGTATTGATTTTCTTTTCCCAGTGATCTTAATTTAGTTTAGTTTTACTTTTCAGTGATTTAGTCCTTAATTTACATAATTATGCTTTGAGAGAGGTCTCAAGATTGGCTTGAAGGCTCAGACCCATCAGGAACGAAACACTTTTTCAAGAATTTCCTCAAGAAACCTCTTTTTATCTCTGCAGTAATTCACTTTTCCCAGTATGGATTGGGCTTCCTCTGAGTAACCAATAAATCAAAGAAGGGGTGTGTGAACTGTTGCTTCAGTCATACTTGACTATTTTATCTGTTTAAGGCATAGATCCAAGTGCAGGCTACAATCAAAATGATATTTTTTAACTTTAAATTTTGTGTCCTTTGAATAGAACAAAATCTTAGTTACCAGATTATACTAATTAACACACATGATGATTGTTATGTCAGTCTAAGATCTTCTGACTTTTTAGTTTCCTTCAATAGATGTTTCATTTTTTTCAAAATTAATATTTACAGAACAGATAATTTTTCTGCTCAAAGACCATTTGTAGAATGACAACATATTTCAAATAGCTATTAACAATATAACAGACCTTAAATTCTGGTTTCAGATTGAATTAAATTTAAATTTTGGCTTTCTTATTTACCAGCTGTATGACTGCCTCAGTTTCCTCATGCAAATAGTATCTAACTCGTAGGGTCATGGCAATAAGTAAATGAAATCAAATATGTAAAGAGCTTAGTAGTAGCTCAATAAGAGCAAAAACTTAAGAAGTTATTTTTGCCTCAGAGTAAAACCAGAACAAGCCAGGTACAGTGGTACATGCCTGTAATTTAAGCTACTTAGGAGGCTGAGACAGAATGATTTTAAGTTTGTGGCCAGCCTATGCAATTTAGCATGACCCTGTCTCAAAATAAAAAAAATAAAAAGGGACTTGGGGTGTAACTCAGCAGTAGAGGCCCCTGGGTTTAATCCCTGGTGGCATGAAATAAAACAATAAAACAATAAAATGATAAATAAAATAATAAATAAATAATATATACATTTAAAAAAATCTATGTCACAGATTAGAATGTGACTGTCATCCCTCAAGTTCTACAGTTCAGTGGGTACAGAACTCATCACATGTGTAGTACTCCTTAACTTGTACAGTACACAGCCATGTATGGAATAAGTCTAGTTTTATGACTGTCATTAATTTTCACATTGACCACATGAATATTCCAGAAAGATCCATGATGCAGAAGAGACTGTGATTATCACACCTTGAATAGTGCCTTATATACTACATCTATAATTGAAATAAGTCTACACTCAGAAGACCATCACTTCCTACTACATTAGTAAATGAGCAGTTCAGAAAGAACTATAGAGCTTACCAGATAGTGAATGACACTTCTTCAGTATATAGTGCTTCTAAAAATATATGGGTAAATGTATTTCCATGTGGCCATCTTTTATCTCCACATTAAGCATATGAAGAGATTAGGAAGATCCATGGCATAGACTGGAATATGATTGGGACTATTTGTGTTTTGCATTACAAACAAAATACATGGCACAACCTAATTTTGTGTGGCTAACAATTATTCCCACATCAAGACTATGAAAAGTCCAGAGAAATTCATGATGTATATTGTGATATAAATAAAACTAATAAATTGTGGAGTGTACCTGTCTGTACATTGAAAAAAAAAAATATATATATATATTTGTGACACTGGGGACTGAACCACCCCAGGGGCACTCTACTACTGACCTACATCCCCAGACCTTTTTAAAATTTGAGACAGGGTCTTGCTAAATTCTCCAGACTGGTCTCAAACTTGTGATTTTACTGCCTCAGCCTCCCCAATAATTGAGGTGCTGGGCACCACCAGGCCCAGCACCTCATTGCCTTTGTGACTGACCCAAACTTCTTTTGTTATAAGGCTTTGATTATTTCTCACTATATAGACACCAATGTCCCCAACCCACTATTCTATCAGCCTGATTAGTTTTTGCCATGTAAGTCTCTTCATCATTCCCTGCTAATATTTCTTCCTCATTGTGCCATCCCTAACACTGATTGTGCACTCATCACACTAAATCTATTATCTTCTGGCATACCTCCCTGTTTGACATCCTTCCTGGGTCTATCTACTTGTATGTGATAGGCAGGAAAGAAACATATCCATGATGTGGGAGAAACAAGAATAAGCTGAACCTGAGCCTAAGCTGGAGCCCAGGAAGATGTACTAGAACCTGGGCTGCTGTGCCCCTCCCCTGACTCAGGCAATGGCAAGGCCCTACTGAGGTGGATGGCGCAAGGCGTCCATCCTCTGGAGGAGTGCAGTATGTTTCTGGGAATGGGCTGGTTTGTTTTTGTATTCCTTTAATAAGTATAGTTGCAATTTCTCATATGACCATTAAGTATGAAGGAAAAAAACATGACTTTCCCAATTAATGCAACTACTTCTAAAGAATGGATCTGTTTGCTCTAAATACAGTGATTCAGCTGTGGAGCGTAATTTGTTAATATCTAATGAAAAACTCCCTGTATTCCTGTCAAGGAAGTTTTTGAGAAATTAAATTAAAATCTAGAGAAGAAGAATTAATGTTAAGAAGACAGATTAGTGCTTAGTACTGGGCAACTTGTTCTTGTTCCTGTGCACAATGGTTTGTGCTCTTACTCTTGTTTGATTAAAATTAATAACAAGTTAACCGCTTGCCGTAACCATGGCACCGGTTCCAGTCAGTAAGACAAGAAAGAATAGTCAAGGTATAGGCCAATAGTTTGGGACATTTGTAACTATTATTAAAAGTTAAGGGGCTGGGATGTGGCTCAAGCGGTAGCGCGCTCGCCTGGCATGCGTGCGGCCCGGCTTCGATCCTCAGCACCACATACCAACAAAGATGTTGTGTCCGCCGAGAACTAAAAAATAAAATATTAAAAATTCTCTCTCTCTCTCCTCTCTCTCTCACCTCTCTCTTTAAAAAAAACATAAAAAAAATAAAAGTTAACTAAGCAGAAACAGCTCAAAACAAAATGCGAACTGAAAGTACAAATGCTTGCTTATGCATAAGCCAAGATACATTCTTCTATTCTAATTGTAGCTAGGTAATATTTTGTTTCTTTGAATAATGATTCCTGTTTTGTAAACACAAAGTACTGTAAGCCTGCCAAAATGAAAAGTATATATGATCAACTTCACAAGTAAAGATTGGGATCAACACCTTCACTTTGGTGTCTGTGTTGTTTCTCCACCCCCTCTTTCGCCGACTCCTCACCATCCGTTCGTCTCCTGAGACCCCCTGTTGGAGCTGGTCTCCGACACTGGGCTGACATCAGAATACTTCCATCATGGACTGAGGGTATCCTTACACAAATTGACTCCTCTTGACCTTACTCATCAGTATATCATATAAATACCAGCTCAGGTGAAGGTTATTTTTTAGTTAGTTGTCATTGTAGATGGACAACATGTGTTTATTTACTTATTTTTATGTGATGCTGAAGATTGAACCCAGTGCCTCATGTGTGCTAGGCAAGCACTCTGCCATTGAGTTACAGCCCAAACTCTTGGGTAAAAGTTTGGGTCACAGGTCTATAAAGGCATGCTAGAGCCTTTCCAGTGTGGGTCTTTTCCCTGCATTCCTAGCTCCTCTGTTACCTTTACCTCTTAGCTTACCCAGTACCTCTGGGACTCTGTACTATAGCTATAGTGAATTGTTGACTAGTCAGTTCCTCAAAGTACATCACATTTCACATCTCCTTAATTTTACTATACCATTCTCTTCCTGGTATCTTTTTTTTTTTTTTTAAATTCGTTCTAATCAGTTATACATGACAGCAGAATGCTCTTTCATTCATTGTACACAAATGGAGCACAATTTTTCACTTCTTTAGCTGTACATAAAATAGGGTCACTGGAATCTTTTTTCACCAATTTTTACTTGAAGATTTATTCGCTCTCTGTTTCTCTCTCTCTTTTGGTACAGGGGATTGAACCCAGGTGCGCTTAACCACTGAGCTACATCCCCTGCTGAGGGCCATTGCCAAGTAGGTATGACGCATCGATATTTCCTTGCCAGCGTACCCCATGTTAAATGGACTTGCCTTGGAAATTTGCTGTGACCTTGCATGTGTGTTTGAGAAAGGTGACCCTGCTCAAGGTGATCGAGGGTGGATCCAGGTTTGAGGAAGTATCCCAGTCCTTGGGTTTAGGGTGTTCCCGGTTTAAGGCGTTTCCCGGTTTAAGACAATAGGGGTTTTAGGGAAGTTGGAGGTTGAAGATTATTGCTGCTGGGATTAGGGTGTTCCTGCTGCTTGTTCCCGTTGAGTTCTCGTGAGATTAAAATGGGATTTGGAAAAAGCCTCATGGAGTAGGTAAATTGGGCAGAGAGATTTTAGATTTCCCCTGAACCTGTGTGGAGGCGGTGTGAGTTCGGGAATAAAGGATTGCTGTTTGAATCTACAAGGTGTGTGGTGGCTCGTGATTTCTGTGCCAAGCCCAGACATCGGCAATCCCCAGCTCTTTTTTTATATTTTATTTAGAGATGGGTTCTGCTGAGTTGCTTAGGGCCTTACCAAATTGCTGAGGCTGGTTTTGAACTCGTGATCCTCCTGCTTCAGCCTCCTGAGCTACTGGGATTACAGGTGGACACCATTGCTCCTGGTTCAACCTTGGAAGTTTCTAATTGGGAAGTCAAGAACAGATAGTTGTTCAATGGTAAGAGCTATTTTCCAGCTACTATAACAGAGGGTATGGTCAAAAAGTACTTATGATCTGGGCATGGTGGCATATGCCCCTAATCCCAGTGACTCAGGAGATTGAGGCATCAAGATCAAAATTTTAAGGCCAGCCTCAGCAATTTAGCAAAACCATGTCTCAAAATAAAAAAAATAAAATAAAATAAAAAGGACTGGGGATGTAGCTCAGTGGTAAAGTGCCCCTGGGTTCAATCCATAATTCAGAAAAAGTACTTATGAAGTGAATGACTAAGTGATTGAATAGATAAAGAAGGAATATGTGGATAATGTATCAGCACACAGGAGGTAAGTGGCAGGGTCACAGCAGAAAGCATGTAAAAATGACAAGAGCTGCCCTACTTCTGGGCGTGACAACTTATTTTAGAAAACTAAGAAGGGGGTCTGCTGAAATGTTTGACTTATTAGTTAAGGCATCAAATTTGATGGTGCATTCAAGGGAAGGAGGAGGCATTCCCAAAATGAGAACTTGACCTAGTCTGGGCAGTGGGCCAAAGGTATTTATATAGTAGCTACTTTGGGGAAGAGATGTTCTACATGATCCTGGAATGAGAATATTCTGAGGAAGGGGCTCTCAGATCTAAATGGTCTCTTGCAGTTTTGAGGATGTCTGCACAGACATAAGGCTACGCCCTATGTGTGTGTAATTATAGTAAAAAATGAGTCACTTAGCATATTTGATGGATAAATAATAGAAAACAGTTTTAGCTTTAAATTGCAAAACCATTAGGAAGATAAATGTGGACAAGTGTATGGTATAGTTCTGTAAATAGTCCCTTCTCTATTTTCTCCTGCTTTTTTCTTGTTCTTTGAATTACTATAATTTTGTCTTTTTACATATGGCAATTTTTCAATTATTTTATTCTATTGTTAGGTACCAGGCATTGAACCCAGGGGTGCTTTACAACTGAGCCACATCCCCAGCCCATTTTTATATTTTATTTAGAGACAGGGTCTTGCTAAATTGCTTAGTGCCTCAACAAATTGCTGAGACTGGCTTTGAACTCATGACCCTCCTGCCTCAGCCTCCTGAGCAGCTGGGATGACAGGCATGTACCAATATGCCCAGCTAATTTTATTTTTAATATACAAGTATAGCATACTTATTATAAAAATAGAAACCTCACATAAGCAAAAAGGAAGGGAGAGGAAAATTTTTCTAAATACTGTCTTTAAAGGAGAACTAGTGTTAGATATTGGTGGCTAGATAGATAAACATTTCCCTTAATAATCTTGTTTATAACTTAATTGAGTGGAAAATAACTTTAATGGTAACTTTCCTTTAATGATTTTATTTAATAACTTTCTTTTAATGATTTTATTTAAAATATTTACTCTTTTGTGCTAAACGTAATACATGCACATAATGTAAATTTCAAAGGGTATGCAATTTTTTTGTAGGCCTTCCCAGAGATATTGCATATATTTAGAAATATCTATATTCTCACATAAATAGCACACTGCAAACATTAGTCAATGTCTTATTTGGTTTTACTTACACTAAATCTTGGGGATTATTACATTTTATGTCACTGAAATTTCTAAAACTTTCATTAGGTGGAAGAACTATAAAAATAGAAATCACCTTTTTTTGAGTGAGACTAATTGAAAGAAGCAATTAAAGAGAAGAAAAGGCCTTTTGAATGATACTCATCACTCTAAGCCTCAGTAAGTATACAGAAAAAGGATTAGGCAAAGAAGGAGAGGTTTAGAGGGGGTGGGAGAGTGAAAGCCTAAGGAATCCTGGGAGAAAAGATGCCCAGTTCTAGCTAGGAAGAGGGGAGACAGGAAACAAAGGGAGTGGCTGATATCAGTGCCTAGAGATAGGAAGGGAAAGAGAAATTTGTGGAGAATGAGTAAGAACTACAGAAAACCTAAAGAATCCATGATTCTTTATCCATCATCCTTTCCATGTAGAAAGGGGAAATTTCTGCCTAGTTGCAATCCCTGATTTATGCCGTATAGCCTGACCTTCAGGCATATCCATACCAGTAGCTGGCCTAGTTGGTTCTCCTGCCTCTTGCAGTCCTCTGCCCCACAGCAGAACTGCCCTAATGTGAGGGCACCCTCACCTATTGGAGTCTATTTTCCATCACTCTTCTCAAGGTGAATTTTTCACCAGGCTGAGACATACCAGGAAGAACTCGACCTCACCTCTCTTATTTTCTTCTCTTGCCCTCCCAGGGGATTCAGAACCTTCATTTGGTATCTTTCCTGCACTGTGGTGGAGCTGTCTTCACAGATCCTCCTCTGTTCTTTGCTTAGAGGTGGGAAATATTGGAAAATTAATGGCTGCTCCCTGCTTTTTAAAGGGTTCAGGTAATCCTCTGTGCAATAACTCTTAGGTTGGGGTGAGAAAATGCTTATCCCAATGATAGTCTTTGAATTAGGTCTTCTTTATGTGGGGACTTTGTTTTGTACAATACCTAACACAGAACTTGGGATAGTGTGTTCCTTAAAAAATATCTGTTGAAAGAATGAATGGATAACTATGAAGATAGTGTCCCAAGATAGAGCAGAAAGGCTAATTTAAGCAGAATGGGGATAGAGTCTTTGCTAGGAGAACTATAGAGGAAAACCACCAGGGAGAACCACCAGCTGCAGCAAACTTCTGGGGGGGGGTGTTATCTTCAGGGAGGAGGGAGGAGGGAGGAGGGTGGAGGGGAGGAACAAAAGCTAAAAACTTGGAATTCTTGGTTGCAGAACAGAATTTTCTCTTTCCTCCTTTCTTGCTGGTAAATGCTGTTGACCACCAAGAGAGGGTAATTCTGGCCCTTAAATGCCTTTCCTTTTTGCAGAGATGCTCCATCCTACTTTTACCTAGGAAAGGCAAGAAGGAGCTATCAGGACTCAGGAAATGAGACTGTGAAAAGAATAGGGGGTGGCAAGAAAGGAGCATGGGCCCACAGGGGTGTAGAGTAAGGGAGGGGGAGAAGATCAAGGAGGGACCTCTGTTTCCCAACCTCAGGCATGGTCTAGAAGGAGGTGGTTTCCCCGAGTTGGGGACTGTTTGCATTTTTATGACTTTTTTGTTTTTTAGCCTGGCCATGGCAAAAGTACAGGGGATAAAACCCATAGCCTCAAGCATGTTAGGGAAGTGCTCTGCCACCAAGATACATCCCCAGCAATCTCCCCTATTTTTTTTTTTTATTTTACATTTGAGACACATTCTTGCTAAGTCACCCAGGCTGGCCTTGAACTTGTTATCCTCCTACCTCAGCCTCAGAAGTAACTGGGAGTACAGGCATGCACCACTGGGCTGAGCATTTTTGTGTTTTTTTTTTAATACATTAAAATAAATAACCTTTTCCCCCCAAAATGACTAGTCTGGCATCAGACAGAAAAATGGAGGTTCACTTAGGAAAAGCTCTTGTGTTGGAAGTTAACATATAAACCCATTTTAGTAAGTTGAGTAGCAATATCATTGCCATTATTTTTAGAAAAAGGAAATATACCCCAAGACAACTAATTCTTGTGGTGGTAAATGGCAAAGGAAAGAGTTCTATTGTTATACCCATGATTGTTCCAGTGCCCCAGGCTTCTCCAGGAACAGGTGTGTTCTTTGATGGGCATCTGTCATATGCTCAGTGTGATGCAGACCACATCATTTTCCCATCTGCACACTTGGTCACCACATCCTGATCTCAAAAATCTAAAAATGTAAACTGAAGTATACCTTTTTTAGGACTCTGTGCTTGATGATTTCTGTGAATTAACTTGTTTAAAATTTCCACACATTTTCAGAAGGCTTTGACACGCATGGTTTTGCCTCTCCTTGAGAAGTGAAACACATAAACCAACACCTTTTGATTACATGACATTTTAGACACAAATAGGCAAAAGTATTTGTTTTGAGCATCTAAATAGCTTTTATATTTAAGAAATGAATTGCGATTATGACAGTTGTTTTTTTAATATTTATTTTTTAGTTGTAGTTGGATGCAATACCTTTATTTATTTATTTTTATGTGATGCTGAGGATCGAACCCAGGGCCTTGCATGTGCTAGGTGAGTGCTCTACCACTGAGCCACTACCCCAGCCCAGACAGTTGTTTTTTATTTGGGACTTCTCATCATTGTTTTTGCTTAGGAGATGTTTCAGTAAAATGTTTTTTTTTATAATATTTAGTTTTTAGTTGTAGTTGGACACAATATCTTTATTTTATTTGTTTTTATGTGGTGCTGAGGATCGAACCCAGGAGCTTGCACATGCTAGGCAAGTGTTCTACTGCTGAGCCACAACCCCAGCCCAGTAAAATGGTTTTCTTGGGTTAAAATATTAGCTTCATAGTTATTAGCTCTTCATCCTTGGAAAAACTATACTACCTCTATGAATCTCATTTCCTTATGTCTAAAATAGGGCTCATAGGAATACTCACATTAATAGTAATACTCAACTGTTGAGAGGGTTAAATGAGTTAATGTGTTTGAAGATTTTTTTTGCTTATTTTAAATTGTTTTGCATTGCTGGGGTTTGAATTTAGGGGATCTGTATCACTGAGTTACATCTTCAGCATGTTTTATTTTTATTTTTTAAATATTTATTTTTTAGTTTTAGGTGGACACATATCTTTATTTTATTTTTATGTGGTGTCGAGAATCGAACCCAGTGCCTCACACATGCTAGGTGAGTGCGCTACCACTTGAGCCACATCCGCAGCCCTCCAGCATATTTTACATTTTTATTTGAGACAAGGTCTTGCCTAGTTGCCCTGGCTGGGCTTGTAATCATACTGCCTCAGCCTCCTAAATTGCTGGGATTACAGGCATGTGCCTCTGTGCCAAGCACATTTGATGTTTTCAGAAGTTTTTAGTACATAAGTGCTTAGTACATCTTAGTTGTTGTTGTAGTTGTTACTGTTATTATTATTATTATTTGTGATATTGGAGATTTAACCCAGGGGCACTCTACCATTGAGCTACATCACTAGGTCATTTTATTTTATTTTATTTTTTATTTTGAGACAGGGTCTTACTAAAATTGCCCAGGCTGGCTTCAAACTTGCGATCTTCCTGCCTCAGCAGGAGTGTACTACCATGCCTACCCCAAATCATTCAATAGAAGAAAAATGAATTGTTATAGTAGCAACAGAACAAACTTAGATTCAAGAAGACCTGGATTTATATCTCCATTCTTGATCCTAGAAAATTATTTATTTATTTGTAAAATAGAAATAATAAGCCGGGCATGGTGGCACATGTTTGTAATTCCAGCAATGTGGGAGGCTGAGGCAGGGGGATAACAAGTTTGAGGCCAACCTCAGCAGAGACCCTAAACAACTTAGTGAAACCTGTCTCAAAATAAAAAAAAAAAATAAAGGGCTGGGGATGTGGCTTAATGGTTAAGTACCTCTGGGTTCAATCCCCAGTGTGTGTATATATATATATATATATATATATATATATATATATATATATATATATATAATCTGCTAGTGTGGTCTTCAAGTCTCTTTCATAGGGTTCATGAAGTCAAAACCATTATGTTAATACTACCAATATACTATTTGCCTTTTTCACTGTATTGACATTTGCACAGATGACACAAAAGCAAAAAAACAGAAACAAAACAAAACAACAAAAAAAAACTCTTTTGCATGAATCTAGGCAGTGGCACAAAACTCTCCTAGTAGCCATTGTATTTTTCATCATCCCACACTCATGGTAAAATAAGTCTCTCATACTTAAGAATAAGAATATCCTTAATGAGACAGGTGTGTAGTGCACACTTGTAATCCCAGTAACTCAGGAAGCTGACACAAAGGATCACCAGTTCAAAGCCAGCCTCAGCAACTGCAAGGAACTAAGCAACCCTGTTTCTAAATAAAATACAAAATACGACTGAGGATGTGGCTCAGTGGTCGAGTGCCCTTGAGTTCAATCCCTGGTACCAAAAAAATTATATATCTATCCTTAATGAAACATCACAAATTATTAATTTTATTAACTCTTGATCCTTGAGGCTGGGGTTGTAGCTCAGTGGTAGAGTGCTTGCTTAGCACATGTGAGGCACTGGGTTTGATCCTTAGCACCACATAAAAATAAATAAATAAAATAAATATATTATGTCCAACTAAAAAATAAATATTAAAAAAAATTCAGTCTACAACTTAAAAAAGTCTTGACCCTTGAGTACACTTTTAAAAATATTCTCTAAGTCTGGGGATATAGAGGAATTTATCTACTGGTAGAGTGCTTGCCTTGCATGTATAAGGCCCTGAGTTCAATCCCCAGCACCACAAGATATATACCCTCCCCACACACAAATAAATATTCTCTATGATGAAACGTGACACACACATAAAGCACTTCTGCTGAATATTGAAGTAGAAGAGATACCTCCAGGAAAAGTGTCTGAGTGATTGAGAGCTAAACTAGCTGCTTTTCTTATAAAGTACTATTTTTATTTGAAAGAACAACTGACAGACATACTATGGTTTTTCTGACTTGGGGATTTGATAGACATTTTCTTGAAAGTGAAGGAAGGGTGTTGGTTACTTTGAGGACAACAGCTGACAGTGTCTATTGCCAAGGATAAAATTCAAGTTTTTAAATGAAAATTAAATTTTTGGAAAACTTGTTCCACTATTGTGATCTTGATGGCATCTCAATATTGAGACTTTTCTGATAATATGGATCATGATATTAACAAATGTGTTTTTTATATTATAAAGTATGAAATGTGTCATATTATAAAGGAAGATGGAGGCCACATTACATGGAGAACCACTATTTTTTTTCAAATGATCAATATGTGATATAAAATTGTGTATATTTTACATTCAAAGTATAAAGTAGTCTACTGGATTTTAATGTAACAGAGTATGAAAAGTTTGTTGATAATTTCACATTACAAACTACCTTTAAAATATTAGCTAAGGGATGGGAATGGGAGAGACAGTAGAATGAATTGGACATAACTTTCCTGTGTTTATATATGAATATATGACCAGTGTAACTCCACATCAAGTCCAACCAAAAGAAAGAAGTTGAGCCGGGTGTGGTGGCGCAGGCCTGTAATCCCAGCAATGGTGAGGTGCTAGCAACTCAGTAAGACCCTGTCTCTAAATAAAATACAAAATGGGGATGGGGATGGGGATGTGGCTCAGTGCTCAAGTGCCCTTGAGTTCAATCCCTTGTACCAATAAATAAGTAAATAAATAAAGAAAGAAAAGAAAAGAAAAAAGAATATTCACAATTATCTGAAAATATTGAAATATCTTTCTCTTTTCTAATTGTATGTCTCTGGGGTGGGGGGCTGGATTTTTTTTTACAATGTTCAAATTGAAGTTTTTAACCAAAACAACATATTCCAATTGATCAAATGCAAAATCTAGCAATTTATTATAAGCCAGACATTAAAGAGATTTCTAAAAACAGAAAATGATATTTTCTCACTATTTTTTAAAAATAATTTCTGCATTCAATCTCTAGGATCTTGCTGGACATGGTGGGACATGCCTGTAATGCCAGCTACTTGGGAGGCTGAGACAGGAGGATTGCAAATTCAAAGCCAGCCCCAGCAATTTAGAGAAGCCCTAAGCCACTTATCAAGACCCTGTCTCTAAATAAAAAAAAAAAAAAAAAAGGGCTGGGGATCTTGCTCAGTTGTTAAGCACTCCTAGGTTCAATCCCTGGTACCAAACAACAACAACAAAATGAAATGAATTGGAAAGCTTTTAAAAAATAACTAGTATCTAGCCCCACCTCAGATAAGTTAAACTGGAATCTCTGGGCTGGGAACCTGAGCATTAATATGTATACTATGTACATTTTAAAACCCACCAAGTTGGGGCTGGGGATGTGGCTCAAGCGGTAGCGCGCTCGCCTGCCATTCGTGCGCCCCGGGTTCGATCCTCAGCACCACATACCAACAAAGATGTTGTGTCCGCCAACTAAAAAATAAATATTAAAGATTTAAAAAAAAAAAAAAAAAAAAAATAAAACCCACCAAGTGATACTCTATACATCCAGGTTTGAAAACTATTGCCCTATTGTAGTGTTTTTCAAACTTGTGTTATCATAAGAATCATGGAAGACAGTTGTTATTTGTAGCAATCCCAGGTGCAAATACAGTAAACCAAATCTCCAGGAGAAAGGCCTAAACATCTGCATATTTAATAAGTATCTCAGGGATTCTTAAAATGAGGCAACTTTTGGAAGTGTTGTACCATTCTCTCCCCATGCTCCTCAATATTAATGGCTGGCTTGCTAAGGGGTTAGTTACTAACAAAGGCATTATTCAACTAAATTTAATCCTCAAGAGTACTATGCACTGGGGCTGGGATTGTGGCTCACTGGTAGTGTGCTTGCCTAGCATGTGTGAGGCACTGGGTTTGATCCTCAGCACCACATACAAATAAATGAATAAAATAAAGGGCAATTAACAACTAAAAAAATATTTTTTAAAAAAGAGTACTATACACCTTAAAGCTTTCACTGGGCCACTACTTGTTAATGAGATTTTGCTGCAGAAATGACTTTAAAGCTTATAGGAGCCAGGTGTGGTGGTGTACAACTGTAATCCCAGCAACTCAGGAGGCTGAGACAGAAGGATTCTAAATTTGAGGTGAGCCTGGGCAACTTAATGAGGTCCTCAGCAATTTAGTGAGGCCCTGTCTCTAAATAAAAAAAATAAAAAGGGCTGGGGATGTGGCTCAGTGGTTAAATGCCCCTGGGTTCAATCTCCAGTACCCCCCCTGCAAAAAAAAACAAAGAAAACAAAACAACACACACACACACACACACACACACACACGCATGCACACATGCATGCACACATACTCAGGCACCCGCAAAACAAACAAAAACAAAAAAAATCAACAACAACAACAAAACTTGAAGGAAGAAAGAGTAGTTTGACAAGGTACTGTTCTTGTGTGGAGGGACTCTTCTTTCAGGCTATTCAAGTTTCACACAGTTTTGTGGAAGGCATTTTACAAATTTAACTTGGATGAGCAACTTCTGTATCTGACTCCTTAGCTCAAGTGTTTAGAGGGATACTTGTCAGAGAACCAGCAAGAACCAGTTTTTCTTGTTTTGTTCATTTCATACTTAGAATAAAAGTTTTGTAAAGACAGTGTCATGTGTCATTTCCTTATGAATTGTAAGAAAGCAAATAGGTAAAAGGAGAGTTTTAAATGGATTACCTTGGAAAGCAACTAATCAGTGGTTTATGAGAATCACAGTGGAGAAGTGAAACTTGACTGAAGAGAATATATCCTTAAATTCTGACTTTTTCTCTCATGCTAAAACAGGAAGAAGGTAGTCAGTATTAAATAGCAATTTCCTGTCTGCTGCACAACAGTCATTTTTTCCTGGTTAGAGATATATAGAAGTTACTCAACTACAAACCCTTTGGAGATGGGAATTGAACCTAAATAGTTTTTATACAGTAAATGCCTGGTCATAATAAACGCTCAATAAGTATATTTTGGATTGATTATGATAGTGATCAAGTCTAGATCTCGATGTTAAAAAGGTACAAATATTAATAATTCTATATGGAACATTTCTTTAATATAACTTGTATTCAATGAGGTTCACATTGAGAATTTGTTAAAATCTATAAGAAAAACCTTAGGGGCTGGGGATGTGGCTCAAGCGGTAGCGCACACCTGGTATGCGTGCAGCCCGGGTTCGATCCTCAGCACCACATACAAACAAAGATGTTCTCTCCGCCGAAAACTAAAAAATAAATACTCTCTCTCTAAAAAAAAAAAAAAAGAAAAACCTTATTTTGCCAGAAAAACATAATATTGGAAACAATGTTTTACTTTTGAGAGTGATAATGAGGGGGTTGGGGGGAAGGTTTTTTTCCTTTATAGTTCTATTGTATTATATTTTAAAAAATAATGAGCAGATAATTAATAGAAATTATTTTGCAGACATTATGCAAATAAAAACTTTTGCTATTTATAAAGATTCATGTTAAGATGCAGAAAACAGGGGCTAGGGTTGTGGCTCAGTGGTAGAGTGGTCACCTAGCATGCATGAGTCACTGGGTTCGACCCTCAGAACCACATAAATGTAAAATAAATATATTGTGTCCACTAAAACTAAAAAATAAATATTTATATAAAATGCAGAAAACAAGTGCCTTCTTAGATAAGCAGCATAAATAAATGTGGTCCTCTGTAAATAAGCAGTATTGTCATCCTCTAGGAGACTGAATACATTTAGAATATTAGGCTCCATTCCAGATCTACTAATTTGATTTTTCATAGGATTCCTGGGTAATTTATGTGCATGTCAAAGTTTGAGAAGCAATATATTAAAAAGCCATTTTATTGCACTTATTTAAGATGTATACCTGGATATTTTAGTATACTTATTTTGAAAGACATATGCATAGTTAAATGATTATTACAATTAAGCAAATTAACATAATCATCATCCACAAGAGTTATCTTTTCTCTTTCTTTATTTTTTTCTTGTTTGTGGCAAAAATACCTAAAATCTAAAAGACCTTGAAGACAAGCCAAGAGACCTGTGAATCAATTTGATATGATATGTGTGCAATGAGTTCTTATGTCTCCTGCATTAAATTCTAATCTAATCTTATTACTTAGTTGGAATTTCTAATAATAAGCCTTCAAAAGAAAGGATCGATCATCATATGCATCATAGTAATTCCTCCAAGAATGTTAAGATGCAGAAAACAGGGGCTGGGGTTGTGGCTCAGTGGTAGAGTGCTAGCCTAGCATGCATGAGGCACTGGGTTCCATTCTCAGAACCACATAAATGTAAAATTTTATTTTTTAAATAAATGTTTATTTTTTTAATTTTGGGTAGACACAATAATAAAAGTTATCTTGAAAAATATTATGTTGAAAGTTATCCCATTTTTATGAGCCTTAAACATCTTTCTTCTTGTCCCTAGGAGTTAAGGAAAAGAGGTGCAAACAATAGAAATTGCTTTGTTTTTATAAATGCAGGAACTATAAATATAAAGAAGTTGCTTAGACAACATTAGCTCTTGGACCTATAATTTAATACGTATATGTGCTTGAGTTTTACTCAAAGAGGGACAGGATTTTAAGGAGGATGTGGTCTACTGAAGATAGAGATGAAAACTTTCTGTCCCAGAAGGGAGGAACTATGGAAATTTAAGAAATCACAAGATGAGTGCCAGGGCACACACCTGTAATCTCAGCTGCTCAGAAGGCTGAGTAGGAGGATTGTAAGTTCAAGGTCAACCTCAGCAATTTAGTAAGACTCTGTCTTAAAATAAAAATTAAAAAGGGCCGTTATGTAGCTCAGAAGCTCAGTGATGGACCGCCTCCAGCTTCAATCCCCAGTACTAAGGGGGGGAAAAAAGAGCTCACAGGCACTATTTTCACTTCTCCATTGCTTTGAGAAATAACGCTCTGGACCAAAGTTTCAGTTTCTCATCCGTAGACCTCACATGTCTCTGGCTGCCTTCATCAACATGAGCCAGTGCTAAGGCATGATAAAAATAAGCAAGGGGAAAAAGTCAGAAGAACCATTCCAAAGAGAATGTCAGTTTTGTAAATCTGGAATTTTCTTTTGGGTTAAAAATCCCTGCTTGGCTTCGGAGCTTGTTGTTTCTCTGCCTTAAGAAACCTATCCTAGGTCTGGGGGTGTGGTACAGTAGTAGAGCCTTGCTTAGCATGCATGAGACCTGTAGTTTGATCCCAAGCAGCACACACGCATGCATGCATGCATGCAGGCAATTACCCAAACTGAACAATCTAGAATCTGTGAACTTCTATAACCTACTTGATGACAGAAGCTAAAATTCTCATTAGAAGTCTGGTTGTAGGGCTGGGGTTGTGGCTCAGCAGCAGAGCGCTAGCCTAGCACATGCAAAGAGGCACTGGGTTCGATTCTCAGCACCATATATAAATAAATAAATAAATAAAATAAAGATATTGTGTCAACTACAACTAAAAATATATATATGTCTGGTTGTAGAGTAATATTTGTAAGGGTTCGGCGGAGCGTCGGAGAAAGAGACCACACAAGATACTGGCTCCATGCAATTGGCAAAAGGGGATTTATTGGGGATCCATTCCAGCGTGCTGGGGCTCCGTGCTCACTCAAGAAGGGAGAGCAGCCCAGAGCCCAGAGCAGAGGTCAAGCAGAGCTTAAGTACACTTTCTGGAGAGGGCGGTTGGCTTTGCATACATCAGAACAAATCATCATGAGGCATGGAAAATTGAACAACAACTCTGAGACATGATTAGCACATTCATTGGCGGGAACAGGTCGGGTAGGGGTGATTGGTCATTCCTAAGTGGGGTACACATTCAAACTGATTGGTTCGGGCCCTGTGACAAACTGCACAGGGCCCTAGGCTAAATGGCCAGTAGGGCGTTGTCTTAACTATCTCAGGAATCTGGGTGTAGCAGAGGAACTTTGCGTTGCCCGGGTCTTTTACATTTTAATTTTGCAGTTTAGAATCAGCTTAGAAATTTTACCCTTCATATTCAAACTGCTAGTTAACTTTTCTCTCCAAAGCCACTGTCCTAAACAGGTTGAAAGAGAGAGGCCACTATCACCTTTGGATTTGAAAATTTACTATGCTCGTCCTTTATAGTTCAGATTATCTAAAACTGTGCAGGCAAGGACATTAAAGAAAATGGAATTTATATTCTATCTAAAAATACAATTTTAATCTATTGGATCAATGTATCCTTTTCTTTTAGTTCAGTGCTTTAGAGAGACCCCAACAAAAACAGATACCAACAGATTCAACCTTCCTTTTCTTTCCCTCCTTTCAAAAGTCTGAAAGGCAGACCAAAAAACCAACACAAAACAAAACCAACCAACCAAATAAAAAATAAATAAACCAAACCAAACAATAAAACCCCTGCCAGACTACAGTTTAGGATAAAAATCAATGCATGAGAATTAAAATTCTTTATAAAATTGGCTGAGTAGTTTGTCTCCTAGTCTTAACAGAAGTAAATTAATATGAGGCCAAAGCAGTATTCATGCAAATACTCATTTGTGTGAACTTCAAAAAATAGGTAAGTAGGGATTTTGGCTCAGTGGTAGAGTGCTCACCTAGCATGTGTGAGGCACTGGGTTAGATCCTAAGCACTAAATAAAAATAAATAAATAAAATAAAGGTGTTCGTCTACAACTAAAAAATATTTTAAAAAATAGGTAAGTAAACATTATCAGTTAAATGGAAATCCTAAGTTGTTCAACCAGAGAACAGAATAATATTCTCTTCAAAATCAATTATGGTAGATGAAATAAGACATTATCTTAGCTTGAAGAAGCAAATGTCTCCATGTTCAAGATCTGAATATCGGATTGAGGGAAGGAATAAGAGATCAACAGAGGAAAATATAAGAACTATGAAAGAGCAGAAGTTTGTTAAAATGGGCTTAAAACAAATAGTTTTGCTACAGTTTCCAGTATACTTTAATTAGAGTTAATGATACAGATTTGAATTTGGTGTTAGCAATGTTTACTAGATCATTAAGGCAGACAGTGTCCATAAAAAAATCAAAGGATGACAATTAGAAAGCAGAAACCCAAGTATTTGTGGGATTGTTAATTCCTTAAGCATTCAGGTACTTTCTTTGCTACCTTTGTTTGATGCCAACTAAAGAGTAAT